>NC_090844.1:25715000-26965000 GCF_028021215.1 Eschrichtius robustus | reverse complement strand
CTGAAACTGATGAGGCAAATATATTTATCCCCATTTTACAAATAAAGAAATGGAGGCTCAAAGAATTTCTGACGTCTCCAAGGTCATACTATCTAGAGTTAAGAAAATAGGGGCACATATTCTAGACTCATACTTGAATATGCAACCCTTCTATGTCTTCAGTTCCTTTCCAAAATGCTATGTATACCCACAGCATTTATATCTGATACATAAACACAATCCTTCATAAAAACAGGGGAACATGAATTCTCTCATGTTCAAGAAGTTCAGAGTAGTCTAATGTAAGAACTGTCTAAATTGTGAAGTATCCTTGGACTCTAATCCCTCCCTACTGTGTGACATTCTTGGCAGTGCATGGTGGCCTAACTCTTCTGCCTTAATCACAGGATAACTCAACATGTTAATATCAGTTATCTTCAACATACGACACACGTACAGGTGCCTTATGGCCCAGGTCCAACATGATGACATTCGCTTATACAAATTCAAATATGCAAGATCAGATAAATATAACATTTTTAAAAATAAACGTGTTTAGAACACATGGTTCTAAACACCAGCCAACTACTTCATCTAGTACAAAAGTCAAAGAAACAGACATTTCTTTCAACACTGGAGGGCAAAACTGGCTGTGCATTGGATTCACTAGGACAGTGCAATCTGTATAAAATCAGAGAATGTGTTCTTCATGGGGAACTTGAGGGATTCTTCTAGAGTAATTATGACTACACGCCTACATAAACCATGACTTTGGCGCCTAACTACAGAGGGAGAAAACAGGTAATGGGGGAAGGGGCAGAAAGTAGTCAATGACAGTGTCTGTCCTCCTAGTAGCTAAGCTTGACTCTAAGAAACAAATCTAACTTGGCCTTGTAAACAACATAGAAGGAACCCAGTATCCCAGATGGGTAATGGCATCCATAATCCCAGTTGGATGAATTCTCATAAATATTTGACCCTGGCTAATCAACACACACACACACACACACACGGCTTTATCTTCTGACACCAAAGCAGATACAAAACTATAGTCAGCTACCTTTCTCTATATTGGCTAGAGTATAAGAAAGGAGCATATTGAGTTACACAGGAGGACTCCAAAAAACTGCAAAGATCAAGGAGTCATGTTTTCAAAGAGTTTCCCATAAGATATCTTGCACGCTCTTCTCTTCTCTGCCCCCCTTCTCCTCCATCTTATTCCCTTTTGCTTGCTTGAAAAGACAATCATTGCATTAAGTGATTAAGTGCTTCTTTTCTTCTGACTCATAATTCATAAGACCACGACATGAATTTCAATTAGATTTTCTTCCTGTGCGAAAGGGAAAAAAGAAAAATCAGACCTTGGAGAACAGAGTTTTGGGGAAGCCTTTTCAATGTCTACGTGCAGTTTTTTTCACGGGGGCAAAACTGCGGTAAGACAACGAACAGACCCAAGATTCAAGTGCTCCTTAAATGAGCAGTTTCTGTACTAATACTCTGATATCTTCTGTCTAACTGGATAAACATGCTACATGGAAAGATTATTTGTAGTTAGAAATCTTAGTTCCGAGTTCCAGCTACTAACTGTGAAACTTTGGGCAAATCACAAAGACTTTCTAAAACCCTGTTTCCCCATCTACAAAATAGAAAAATAGTAATACCTGCCTCGGAAGCTGGCTAGCAAGATTAAATGAATTGTATATATGAAACTGCTTTATAAACCATAAAATACTACATTTGAAAGACAATAATGCAATGGTAAAGACTGGATTCTAGAGCTGGGTTGCCTGCGTTTGAAATGTCACCCCACTACTTCCTAGCTGTGTGATTTAGGAATCCTTGACCTCTTGGTGCCTCAATTTCCCTTGTGTAAAATGCAGATGTCATGGGCTTCCCTGGTGGCGCAGTGGTTGAGAATCTGCCTGCTAACGCAGGGGACACGGGTTCGAGCCCTGGTCTGGGAAGATCCCACATGCCGCGGAGCAACTAGGCCCGTGAGCCACAACTACTGAGCCTGCGCGTCTGGAGCCTGTGCCCCGCAACAAGAGAGGCCGCGATAGTGAGAGGCCCGCGCACCGCGATGAAGAGCGGCCCCCGCTTGCTGCAACTAGAGAAAGCCCTCGCACAGAAACGAAGACCCAACACAGCCAAAAATAAATAAATAAACAAATGTGGGGTTTAAAAAAAAAAAATGCAGAGGTCATGGTACTGTGACAGTTCACTGAATATTTAGACTAGTGCCTGGCACACTGCAAGTGCAACTTAAATGACAGCTACTCTTATCGATGTTTTTGTTGAGTAATAATAATGACAGCAATGTGAGTAAAGACAAGAGAGAAGCAATAGAAAGAAAATGATAGTGCCACCCAAAGTCAAGTCTCTCTTAACAAAGGAAATAAACAGTGTGTGTAAATAATCCTGCAGACTCGGAGTTTAAAAGTAAGGCCCAATTATTTATAAGAACTGTTTTGCAGGAAGGGAGGAATGTTCTCCAGTTAGAACACAGACTAGTTCTTTGACACACCAATTGTTCAGCATCTTTTCCTCAGGAGTACATCTCAATACCCACTTTGAGAATTGCCTTGTGTCACCAGGGGACGACGGACCACAGGACAATCAGGTTGGGTTGATGAGACCACTGAACAATCAGGTAAATGTACCTCATGATACTCAGCAAAGGATGGGAGGACTGGCACTTTATTCATGAGTCAGCAATCTCCAAGAAACAAAACACTACTTAAAAGGGTGCAGGCAATGGACATAGAGAACAGACTGGTAGTTGCCAAAGGGGAGGGCATTGGGGGAGGGATGGAATGGGAGGCTGGGGTTAGCAGATGTAAGCTTTTATGTATAGAATGGATAAACAACAAGGCCCTACTGTATAGCACAGAGAACTATATTCAATATCCTATGATAAACCATAATGGAAAAGAATATTAAAAACAGAATATATATGTATATATATGTAACTGAATCACTTTGCTGTACAGCAGATATTAAAACAACATTGTAAATCAATGATACTTCAATAAAAAAATTTTTTTAATTTTAATTTAAAAATAATAATAAAACGGTGAAGACGACATGTATATAAACGCTCCCATAGTATTTGTTCAGTAAATACTTCAGGCATAGAAACGAGTCACAGTGTTTGTCTTAGGGGATGATGAGTTCAAATTTTCCCACTACTGGAGATAGTACCAAAGGGATGATTTCCCCAGTGATCCCTCTTCTGTCTTTTGGGATCTTCCATTTACTATTAATCCTAAGCCCAAAGGAAGAAAACAGGTGGTGGGAATCAGGACAACGGCAATAGCAATAGTTGCAATATTTTCATTTATGGTGCTCCTACGACGTTCCTACACTGTGAGAAGTGTCTTTCTCACACATTCTCATTTAATCCTCCTAAATATCCCATAGAAATAGGAGTTTAGAAGCCAACTAAGGTTCGTGGAAATAAGCAACTTGTCCAAGGCCATAGAGCTAGAAAACATTGAATCTGGGATCCAAGCCCAGTTCAACCTGACTCCAGAAAAAATACCTTAAACCCCTATCTTATATGAAAGACAGGAAAGTCCTATTTCTCAAGCAAAAGAGGCTGATGTAGGGGCTGTCCTGGTCAGTGAATCAATAACATCCATTTCATGCCCAGTATTGCACAAATTTGTCAAATGAGTGAGTACCTATGGGAATTTGCTTTTGTTGTAATGGTTGGTGTTGTTTTTAATGGATAATATGGGGGGGGGGAAATCATAAATAGGGAAAACAAGCCCCTTTTCTGAGAGAGCTTAAAATCCAGATACAAAGTGAATATTCAAGGAAGAGAAGACGCAGGAAAAGAAAAACTAAGGCCCTGCTCGCTGCAGGCAAGAGTAATCCAAAACAGCTGGGCTGAACCCAGCGGCACCGGCGTAGGACACTGGTCCCTTCAGCAGTGGCCAAGGCACAAGCTGTGTGGAGGGCCTTGTGCTGCTGCTGCCCGCTGCAATCGACTCTAAGGCAGGAAGAGAGTGTCATTAATAATCATTAGCGTGAGGCTTACAGGTGCTACAGCAGATGTTGCCTGGCAGGAAAATTGGCAACATCTGAGAACATAAACCAGGAGGTCATTTTCATCATGGGACAATGCTTGGAAGATGTCCAGCCTAATTCAAAATGTGTTCACTCTCCCAGCCTTCACATGTGATGGGATCTTCACCTCCTCTGACTCTCCCAGGAGTTAGATGCCCCTCCGATGTGCTCCCAATAGCCCACGACTTACCTCCATCAAAACTTCTATCCCACTGTAGTGTGTTTGTCTACTTATGTGCATTCCTTTCTTACTAGATTGTCACTTCTTTGAGGACAGGAGGCATGTTTCATTCATCTTTGTATCTCTAGCACCCAGCGCATGATTGTTGCTCAGTTATTGTTGAATGAATGAGTGAGTAAATGAATGAATGGGCCAACAGATGGATGTATGGATGGATGGATGGATGGATGGATGGTTGGATGGGTGAAAAGAGTATCCTACAAGTACAATTTTGTAGTCAACTTTCATCCTCAGAACCAAAACCCTCAAAAATGGGTTCCATTTACTTTCACAAGAATATCAAATTACCTTTGGAAACATTTTATTATTTTGCAGTGTGTTTGCACACACATAACCCAATTTAATCCTCCAAATAGTCTTTTACGACATAGAGGGAAAATATGATTTACCCATTTCAAAAATGAGGGAAACAGCTCACAAAGGATAAATGACTTTCTCAACGCCAAGCAGTAAGTACGTGGCAGAGTTGGATTTTAATCCAAGTTTCCTGATGACTACCATGTGGGCTCTTCCCGCCACTATACCACACCCCTACCCAGGCATTCCTTCCCTGCTACCAGAGAAGCAGCTCTCACTCAGGATGGGCCTCTATTCTCTATGACTACCACCCGGGAAGTCAAGCTGAACAGACTTCTGTATATTTACAGCACAAAACAGACTCTTTAAGCCATACTGCCTATTTGTTCTCTGTTCCTGTTAGTGGCATTTCTGTTCTCCCATAATAGGTAACTAGAGATGAAAGCTGAGGACAAAGAGGCAAGCAGTGTCCCACATTGTACGGACATTCCTCAGTGGTGGGACCGGGCTGTTCCTTGTAAGGGAAAGGAAAGAGGGGTTCCATACTCTCCGGAGCCAAGTGCCCTAGTAAAGAAGTGACTGCAAGGAAAAGAAAATGGCACTTGATACCCATTTGCTCATTTAATATAGACATAGAACTTGTTCTTGTGCTCTATACCAAGTTATTAAACATGGGAAACTTCATGGAGGGAGATGTCAGGACATAGGGAGGGAGATGTCAGGACATAGAGAAGGAACAAATGTACATCAGTTGTATTCCCACATTTGACACAGCAGGTATGAGAGGATTTCCTGAGGGTCAAATGGAAATCTAAAAGGATAGCCTGTTTTTTTAAAAAATATTTATTTATTTTCTTTATTTTTTTGGCTGCATCAGGTCTTAGTTGCGGCACACAGGATCTTTGTTGCGGCACGGACTTCTCTCCAGTTGTAGCACGCGGGTTCCACAGCGCGTGGGCTCTGTAGTTTGCGGCATGGGCTCTCTGTTGAGGCGTGCGAGCTCAGTAGTTGTGGTGCGTGCGGGCTTAGTTGCCCAGTGGCATATGGGATCTTAGTTCCCTGAGCAGGGATCAAACCCGCATCCCCTGCATCGGAAGGATGATTCTCTGCCATTGGACCACCAGGGAAGTCCCCAGGATAGCCTGGTTTGAGCCAAGTAGCTGGTACATTGTTCTTAAGGACTCGATATGGGGTAAAAGGACCAGACAACCAGCATTCATTCGGCAGCTCCTCAAAAAGTTAAATGTAGATTTACCATATGATCCATCAATTCCATTCCAAGGTATATACCCCCAAAAATTGAAAACAGAGACTCAGGCAGATACTTGTACACCAATGTTCATTATAGAATTATTCCCAAAAATCAAAGTGAAAACAACCCAAGTATCCACCAAGAGATGAATGGATTAACAAAATATGGTATATAAATACAATGTAATATTATTCATCCATAAAAAGGAATGGCATTCTGATACACATAAATGACTAATAGCATAAATGACTCTTTTAAACATTGTGCTAAATGAAATAAGGCGGACGCCTTATTTATAAAGGACAAATATTTTATGATTCCACTTACATGAGATACCCAGAATAAGCAAATTAATAGAGACATAAAATACAGTAGAAATACCAGGGGAGAGTTATTGCTTAATGAATACAGAGTTTCTATATGAAAATGTTTTGAAAATAGTGGTAATGGTTGTGGATATAACTAATGCCATTGAACTATACACTTAAAAATTCTTAAAATGGTGTATTTTGGGTTAAATATATTTTATAACAATAAAATAGAACTTTTTTAAAATTAAAAAAAAAAAAAGAACTACCACTCCCCTGTAGTCCTGTGCTGGAAAACATTGCAGAGACTTTTGCTCTGCAAGTTAATAGCACCACATCTCAAAATAAGATCCCACTTTCAGAAAAGGGAATGCTCCTACACCATTGGTGGGGATGTAAATTGGTGCAGCCACTGTGGAAAACAATCTGGAGGTTCCTCGGAAAACTAAAAATAGAATTACTGTATGATCCAGCAATCCCACACCTGAGCATATGTACAGACAAAACTATAATTCAAAAAGATACATGCACCCCTATGTTCATATCAGCACCATTCACAGTAGCCAAGACATGGAAACAACCTAAACGTCCATCGACAGATGAATGGATAGAGAAGATGTGGTACATATATACAATGGAATACTACTCAGCCATGAAAAACAACAAAACAATGCCATTTGCAGCAACATGGATGCAACTAGAGATGATCATACTAAGTGAAGTAAGTCAGAAAGAGAAAGACAAATACCATATGATATCACTTATATGTGGAACCTAAATTATGGCACAAGTGAACCTATCTATGAAACAGAAACAGGATCAGGGACATAGAGAACAGACTGGTGGTTGCCAAGGGGGAGAGGAGTTGGAGAGGGTTGGACTGGGAGTTTGGGATTAGCAGATGGAAACTGGTGTATACAGAATGGATAAACAACAAGGTCCTACTGTATAGCCCAGGGAACTATATTCAATATCCTGTGATGAAACATAATGGAAAAGAATACAAAAAATAATGTATATATATATATATAACTGAGTCACTTTGCTGTACGCAGTAATTAACACAACATTGTAATTCAACTATACCTCAATAAAAATAAATTTTAAAAAAAGATTCCACTTTTTCTCTTGGCTATAACTAGGGTGAAATCTCAGCATAATCCAGCCAGAATTATACAATCCACCTAAGAAAGGAAAAAGACTGTAGTCCAAAGGAGTTACAGAATTAGCCAGCATGTATCAACAAGAATCAGCAGAGTACCCATAGGAGTGGATTTTGAGGGTGCTTGATCAAAAAGGTTGAAGTACACAACTGTATAATAAGAGTTGGGCACCTGTGGGCACCCTCTTGGGATAAGGGATTTCACACCCTGTCAAGGATGCCTGGAGGAAGCAAAGGTTTGTTCTGAGCAAGACTGAAATCACTGAGTTGCTATGACAGACACTGGAGAAAGAACTTAAAAGGTTCAGGGAAGTGGGCATGCTGGAGAGGATATACTTTGTATGGTCAAAATGATGATTTTGTTCCTTGGAAAGCCCAGAGGACACACCACTCACCAAAGCCATCAGGAGCATGCTGGTGAGAAGGCATGAGCCTCACCACGTTCAGTCCAGCTCTCATCTGTGGACCAGAGACGGAGGTAGGAAAGGTTGTCATGGAATATTCCTCTGGAAGCAATAGAAACCAGGTGGCAGCATTTAACTGCCAGAAGCCAGGGGGGTTGCAATTATTGCAGCAGTCTGCCTGGTCAGAGCAGCAGCTAAAGGTCTTGATCTCAGAGAGTTGTGGAGATGTTCAATAAAGCATCCTACAGGCAAAAGGAGGGGTGGGGAAGCCAACAAGGATACAGCTTGGTACATAAAATCAGAAGAAAGTAAAAATGGATGAGTAGAAGGATGAGGGTGGTCAGCCCAATAAAAAGTCACCATCTCTTGCCCAGATCCCATCCCTAAGCCAGTTTTCAAAACTAGAACCTATTGCCCATATACTGGCAACACCATGGCAGGTATATACTCTAATGATTTTCTCAATCCTTTCTCAAAGAGACCTATGGCTATTTAGTTGGACTGGAGTCAATCTCACTTTGGGTCCTTGACCTTGGAAGTAAAAGCCATTGAGTGTAGAAGGCCAAGTTTGAGCCTCTGAAACTGAGTCCCACCTTCCTGCCTCAGATAGTAAATTATAAACAATATTGCATCCCAGGGGAAATTCAGAGATTAGATACACCCTTATATATCTAAAAGATGCAGAAATGGCAATCCTTATATCTTTATTTAATTCACCAGTCAGTCCATATGGCAACCGGATGCTGGCTGGGGAATGACTGCACACAGGAGGTTATGTTGTTAATAGAGCAGACTTACATGGAGTCAAATAAACGTATGCAGCCATTGATTTGGTGAAGGCATTCTTTCTCTCCCAAACAGGAAAGAGGAGTTAAAACTGTTCACATAGAATTCACGTGGAACTGATAACATTATACATTAACAGCTTTGTCCAGGGCTCTACAACTCTTCCACTGGCCTCATAATCTATTATTCTGTCCAAATATCCCATATCATGTCACGTTGAGCCTTTATGTTCATGATATGGTACTAATCCAGCAGACTGAGCAAGAGTAGCTGGTATACTGGAGGCTTAGTTAAGACAAATAATCCAGAGGTCTCATGGACCTGTCACTTCCATGAAGATTTTAGGGGTCCAGTGGTCAGGAGTGTGCTGAGACAGACCCTCTAAAGAAAAAGACAAATTGCTGCAGCTTGCATCCCCTACTGCAGGGATCCCAAACCACACCCCCCAACCCATACTGGTCCGTGGTCTGCTAAGAACCGGTCTGCACAGCAGGAGGTGAGTGACGGGTGAGTGAGAGAAGCTTCATCTGTATTTACAGCCGCTCCCCATCACTCCCATTACCGCCTGAGCTCCGCCTCCTGTCAGATCAGCGGTGGCATTAGATTCTCATAGGAGCAGGAACGCTACCGTAAACTGCACACGCAAGGGATCTAGCTTGCGCACTCCTTATGAGAATCTAATGCCTGATGATCTGAGGTGGAGCTGAGGCGGTGACGCTAGCGCTGGGGAGTGGCTGCAAATACAGATTATCATTAGCAGAGAGGTTTGCTTGCACAGAGACCATAATAAATCAATTGCTTGCAGATGCGTATCAAAACCCTATCAGTGAGTGGCAAGTGAAAACAAGCTCAGGGGTCCCACTGATTCTGCATTATGGTGAGTTGTATAATTATTTCATTATATATTACAATGCAATGATAATAGAAATAAAGTGCATGATAAATGTAATGCGCCTGAATCATCCCGAAACCATCCCCCCACCCCAGTCCGTGGAAAAATTGCCTTCCACGAAACCGGTCTCTGGTGCCAAAAGGTTGGGGACCTCTGCCCTACTGTATAGAATGAAGCACAAGACCTAGTAAGCCTCTTGTGGGTTTTAGAGGCAACATATCCCACACATATGAATACCACTCCAGCCCATACACCGGGTGATGGGGAAGACTAACTGTGAGTGGAGCCGGAAACAGGAAGTGCTCTACGGCAGGTCCAGGCTGCAGTGCAACTAGCCCTATCCCTTGAGGAATACATTCTGGCAAACACTATGGCATTTGAGGTGCCAATGATGGCAAAAGATGTGTGTTGATGGCAAGCTCAGGGGGAGAATCAAAATGCAGAGTCTGTGGTTCTGGTATTACTTGACTTCTGCAGTGGAGAATTATATGCCTTTTGGAAAAAAATCAAACAAACAAACAAACAAACAAAGCTCTTATTATGCTCCTGGGCCCTGATGGAGAGGAAATACTTAACCATGAAACACCAAGTAAATGTGTAGCCAGAACTGCCCATCATAAGCTGGGTCTCTGACCCCCTAAGTAATAAAGTCAAGCTAACACAAAGGCAGTCCAAAGGGACTGAACACTAGTGGAGACAGAGAGCAGCAGCAAGCTGCATGTGAGCACCGACTCCCCAGACACCCATCGTGGCTCACCATCACATCTCTCAGCTCACACGGAGGCCATATGGGAAGTCCCATAAGACAAGCTGAAGAAGGAAGGAAAAACCCAAGACTGGTTTATGGATGGCTGGGCTGGTAAGGGGGTGCAGGCCAAAAATGGATGAGAGCTGCTTTACAATCTCACTCAAAGGTAGCCTTGAACTACAGTGGAGAGAAAATATCTTCCAGTGGGTGGTTGGTTTGGGTAGTACACTGATCGTCTACTTTGAATGAAAGAAAAAGAAGCTTGAGGTTAATTCATCTATCTATCTACCTATCTATCTATTCATCTTCATGTATCTATTTTGGTCAGATTCCATTATTTCCCAGATAATTTTAGTTATTTAAAGACTATCCATTTTGAACTTGACTCTCATATCTCATTCAAAGGTTTCCTTGCTATCATTATATGTCAGGCTTATAACCAGGGTGATAGAAAGTGGGGAAGCAGAACATTTCAATACTATATCAAGCCAGCCGGCTGCTTCAGGAAGGTTCAATATGTGATACACCAGGGAATACCATGGCCACGGGAGTGCCCCAGACCTCCTTCATAGTGAAGTGGGTCCTTTGGTTAAATGTTACCTTCTGTGTGATTGTATGACTCTGTGATTCTACTGGCCTCTGGATGGTGGTGATAGATATATTATGGGCAATGGCAAGTGTCTTGGGTACTGGTCAGGGCCAAGAAAGTCAAAGTTCAGTGAGACAAGGAGCTCTGGGGTAGAAGTACGCGGATGGCAATACAGGCACAAGTGCAGCATTATCCTTTAATAACCATCAGAAAGCATCCACCACAGAAGAGGCAGAAAATTACCAATGAGATAAATTGAACCAGTCAGTTGATATTAACCAGTGATTGTCAGTTGCCATCCCAAGTGCTGGAAAATAGGCTCCTGAACAAAGTGGCAGAAGTAGAACCATGCGTGGGACAAACAGCAGAGGCTCCCACTTACCAAGGCTGATCTAGCCACTGTCACCTCTGAATGTCTAACCTGTAAGCAACAGAGACCAAAACAGGATTGGCACTATTCCTTGAGGAAACCAACTGGCCACACGGTGGCAAGTTGGCTACAATGGGTCCCTTTCAATCTCAAAGGGTCCGTGATACATTCTTGCAAAAACAGATACTTATTCTGGATATGGGTTTGCCTTTCCTGCTGGCAGAGCTTCAGCCAGCACCACCATCCAGAGGCCAGTAGAATCACAGAGTCATACATAGAATCACACACAAGGTAGCACTTCACCAAAGGACCCACTTCACTATGAAGGAGGTTCTGGGATGTGCTCATGACCATGGGATTCCCTGGTTGTATCACATATCGAACCATCCAGAAGCAGTCGTCTTAACATAGTATTGGAATATTCTTCCCCCCCACTTCCCATCTCCCTGGTTGTAAGCCTGACATATAATGATAGCAAGGAAATCTTTGAATGAGATATGAGAGTCAAGTTCAAAATGGACAATCTTTTAATAACTGAAAGTAGCTGGGAAATTGTGGAATCTGACCAAAATGTATTAACGGATGTACTCCCCAGGGGGAAGGAAGATTTGACATAGAAGGGTTTGGACCAGTAATCATAGAAAAATTAAAACTGTTTCATGTTTGTCCCTTTCTTAATTGAGAGTGCTTAACAAACAGTTTGCATTTGTTTTTTTCCATCCATTATCAGCGAGGCTCATTCTGGGAAGGCACAGATGTTGCACCCATACTGTACAATTTCGTGTCCATGGACTGACATTCTCCAGAGGTTTCCTTTTCTCTAATGGCTGCTGAATTATTCACATTCCCAGGTGCTTTCTGAGCCTGGATTGTAATTATTAAAAGTCCTTTCTGCAACACCCGTCCTCTCTCCCTCCATAAAAGAACTTTCTTCCCTATTGTCTTCCTCATTTGCAATTCATTCTCCTAATCATCACAGCTTTGTCTGGACTAAAGAGTACCCTGGACTCTTTCTACATAATTCTCTCTCACTTCAATTACGGGACAGAAGCAGCAGCTGACTCACTTCAGAGATTCATTCTTAAAAAAAAAACCAAAAAAACCCTCATTGTTTCCTGATTGAAAAACACTTTAAATAAAGTGTCCTAAATATACTTAACTGCTCTTTCATTTTAATTTAATACTGGGAGCTCCAGAAAAAAAAAAGAAACAACTAATTGAGCTTTAACAGTATGCCTTTGAAAGGTTGGAAATTTTTAAGTAATTCTATACTGCTAAAGAGTTTGGAAATCTCACTGAAGGAGAATTTATTTGTCCGTTGCTCTTTTCCACCTTACAGAGAATATCACTATATATGTATGCATATGTATATATATGTATGTATATATGTATATATATTGAATATGTTCCAAATGGACAATCTTTGCATTGAATTATATATGCATATACCTGTTTATTTGTAATACGTAAACACACTTCACGGAAACAAATAAACAAATTTTGAGCAAATAATACAAATAGTCTTTGAGCAATCTTTGACCAAGGAATCCTAGAAGAATCAGTGCACATATATTTTGTCTCCCCTCCTGTTACTATGAATGAGGTAGAAGGTAGAATGCTTCTATCCTTCCACATTTGCACAGGATCCTATCTCTCCCCTCCTACAAGGACATACAACCTGTCTCTTACATCGTCCATTTTCACCTCTCTTGTATTTTTCCTATCAGCATAAACACCTTATTGCTTCTCCAACTTAGGAGATAATGATAATAATGAATATTTTCTTAGTCCCTCTTTCCCCTGTAGCTGCAGTCCCACTTCTCAGCTCCCCTTTACATTAAAACTCCTTGAAAGAATTAGTTCTGGGCTTCCCTGGTGGCACAATGGTTAAGAATCCGCCTGCCAATGCAGGGGACACGGGTTCGAGCCCTGGTCCGGGAAGATCCCACGTGCCGCGGAGCAACTAGGCCCGTGAGCCACAACTACTGAGCCTGTGTCCTAGAGACCGCGAGCCACAACTACTGAGCCCACGTGCCGCCACTACTGAAGCCCGCGCGGCTAGAGCCCGTGCTCCACAACAAGAGAAGCCACCACAGTGAGAAGCCCGCACACCGCAACGAAGAGTAGCCCCCGCTCGCCGCAACTAGAGAAAGCCCACATGCAGCAATGAAGACCCAGTGCAACCAAAAATAAATAAATAAAATAAATAAATAAATTTATAAAAAAAAAGACTTAGTTCTATCTTCAATTTATCTCACTCCACTCTTTCCTAAACTCATTCCACTTAGGCTTTTGCCACCAAAACTCCACTGATACCGCTCTTGTCAAGGTCACCAGCGACCTCCATATCATTAGACCCTGGGTCAGTATTAGTTCTCATCTTAATTGACTTTCCAGTAGCATTTAACCCGGTTGTTCGTTACTTCTCCCTTCCCCTTTTATTTTTAATTTTCTTACAGGACACCATATAGTTCTGATTTTTCTCTAGACTCTGACCACACTTTGTTAATATTCTTTGTAAATTTCTGTTTTCCTCCTGACTTTGGGCCCAAAGGGTTGAGTCCTTGCATTCCTTCTCTCTTTGTTTTCCTCCAAACTCTGGGCTTTAAGTTCCATCCAGATGCTTGTCACCCCCAATTACTTTAAAAAACCTCCAAGCCAGTCATCTCCTCTAAACTTCGTTATTCCTATGTCCAGCAGCTGAATAAATGCATACCGGATGACTCAAACTTAACATGCGTAGAATTGAAATCTTGGTCTTCCCCCAAAACCTGCTCCATTAGCAGTCTTCCCAGCTCAGGTTATGGCAATCCCAACCTTCCACTGCTTGGCATCATTTTTGACTCCTGCCTTTCAAATTCCATCGACTATTTCTACCTCCCTGGTCCCAGCCACAATCATTACCTGCCTGGATCGTTACCATGGCTTCCTGATTGGTCTTCCTGCTTCCAAGCCTTTCCTCTTTAGAGGCTGCACTCAACACAGTGATCTTTTTAAGGTATAAGTCAGATCACAGATGCTCAGCTCCAAACACTCCAGTGGCTTTTCATTGCATCAGAGTAAGAGCCATAGTCTTTACAAAGCCCTACAAGATGCACATCTCCCGACTCTCTGACTCATCTCCTCCTACCCTCCCACTTGCTCATCCTGCTCCAGCCACAGTGGCCTCCTTGCTCGTCCACCTCCGGGCCTTCCCATTGCCCACAACAGTCTTCCCTGCATGACCACACGGCTCACGCCTTTGCTCTTTCAAGTCTCTACCCAAATACCAAAGTTTTGTTTTTGGTTTTTTTAATAGATCTTTATTGGAGTATAATTGCTTCACAATACTGTGTAAGTTTCTATTGTACAACAAAGTGAATCAGCCATATGCATACATATGTCCCCATATTCCCTCCCTCTTGAGCCTCCCTCCCACCCTCCCTATCCCACCATACAACCACTATGGAAAACAGTATGGAAGTTCCTTAAAAAACTAAAAATAGAACTACCATATGACCCTGCAATCCCACTCCTGGGCATATACCCTGAGAAAACCATAAATAGAAAAGGAGACTTGTACCAAATACCAGAGATTTATTGAACCTCCCGCCTCTAATTTTCCTTCTCCTTTATCCTACCTTATTTTCTTGTAGCAATTATCATCTTCTAATATATAAAATAATTTACTCATGAATTACATTCTTTGTCTCTTTCTAATAGAATATGGGGTCTCTGAGAACAAGAATTTTTTCTGTATTTTTGTTTGTTTTTCTACTATCCTGTCTCCAGTGCCTAGAAAAGAATCTATCACTTAATAAGTGTTTTATGAAAACATGTTGAGTAAATTAAAGATTCGGTTCAACGATCTTTTACTGAGCACTTACTTTGTGCAAAGCACATGCCAGGCACTGATGAGAAGATACTGGGGTGAACAGAACAAGATCTCTGCCCTCAAAGAGCTTCTTGTAGTCAAGTATTAATAGAGTTAACCATGCAAAGACTGCCCATGAGGCATGACTGTCGGAACCTTAAAGAGATGTCTTTTGTCCAACTTACCCCATGTATAAATTCACTGATGCTTGAAATTTCATAATTAAAATCAATCACTCTGAAGCTCTGTGACCTTGAGCAAATTATTTAAGATTTCTAAGTCTCAGATTTTTTCATTTGTAAAATGGGATAACAGTGCCCATCTCATAGGGTCATTATGAGGACGAAATGAGATAGTCCTTATAAAAAGGCTCAGTACAGTCCCTTTGCAGTAAGCGTGAATGGATGTTAGCTATGACATACATTCCCTTGACTCAAAATCCTTATCCTTGTTATAAAGCAAAACTGTCTCATAGAAGTACTGAAAAGTTCTGAAAACCAAATAGAACAATTGCTAAAGCCATGATATGAATTGTCTTTTAGGCAAGAAGAGGGAGAAATAATCATATGTATCACACATATACATCACCATCCAAAAATGGGAGGACTAAGTTTCATGACTAAGTTTCATATCAAAAATTCACCAAGGTCTAGAATAGGGACAAGAAAAGGAAAATCAGAGAAAGAAAGGATCCAGCCTCCCTATGTAGAAACAATGGCAACTTTCGTATATGTCCTCAGTGATTGCTGTTTCCTACTTTTTTCTCTAAAATTAAGATTAAACAGAAGTAAATAAATATGATAGACATGACATTACTTTCCAAAAAGGCAGATTCTAAAAACATTTTTTGAGCCACTAACATGTGCTAGCTTCTCTCACATCTTTTATATGATTTCATTCTCAGAACACCTCTGAGAGAGATATATTATCCTTATTTTTATAGTCAAGGAAACAAAGGCTCAGTGATGTTAAATTGTCCAAAACCATAAAGTTTGTAAGTAATGGAGAGATCCAGGATTCAAAGTAAAGTTTCTCAGACTAACTCTTAATACTACTCTATCTTACTTCCAGGAAAATCAGAGAGCTATAAAGAAAAATGCAAAATCCACACTGGACAGATTCCCTAAAAAAGGGCCAGGAAAAGCCTCATAGTGGCTCACAGGAGCTGATTATATGAATCTCTTTCCAAGTCCAAGTTCAGTGCCTTTACATTGATAGCTTGAACTCAGCCATCATGGGAACAGTTATAATACTGAACTCAGCAAAAGTTACAAATCAGGGCTTTCTTTTCTCAGAGAGCCAGTTTACCAGCACCCACGACAGAGCCCTTGGGCACTCATCCTTGGAATCTGAGAATGCCTGATAGCAATGTCTGAGAGCCATTCACAGATTTTAAATGCCCAGATGGAGCCACACAACCGACGTTCAAGGTGTGCCAGTCTCCTACTGCCCAGAGAAGATTCTTGTCAACATTATCCCACCAAGAGCAAATCCTTCAGATCCCTTCCTGAGATCTGGTCTCAACAGGGAGAGGGTACAGAACTGAGGACCCTGGCTTACTGAAAGATGAATGAAGGGAGACCCACCTGGGTGGCAAATAGCCTCTAAGGGGAGACCCTGGGGCCACTGCAGATCAACTTAGCCTGCCTCAGTGCTGCCCATGGCTGGCTCTGGCTGCATAATGTCAGCATAGGTAGGCACAGCCTATGTGACTTGAGAGGGAGGACCAGGACTCATGCCTTATACCCTCCTCCTTCATCCAATTATGCCTTTCATCATGCATTTATTTTTCCTTCTATTTCATCAGTAGAAAAACCAAAGGATGAATAAGCATATTCACCAAGGTCAATTTAAACATACACAGATTGAAAATAGATAACCAACCAGGACCTACTATATAGCACAGGGAATGATCCTCAATATCTTGTAATAACCTACAATGGAAAAGAATCTGAAAAAGAATATATATATATATATATATATATATATATATATATATATATATATATATATATATATATATACACACATACATATATATATATATATCTGAATCACTTTGCTGTACACCTGAAACTAACACAACATTGTAAATCAACTATACTTCAATAAAAATTTAAAAAAAAAAAACCCACATAAACAGATCAAGATTTAGTCAAAAAATGTGATGTGGTGTTCCCCAAACTTTGAAGTTTCTTGCAAAATGGATCCACTTTCTCTTCTGGTAAATAGAGGAAATACCTCCCCAACCTAGTAGAAACTTCCTGGCTTTTGTTGGATAAATGAAAACAGAATTTTCCAGAGAGACTATTCAACCCAGCCTGAAGATATAAACCGAACGAAGGGGAAGGAGAGTATCAAAAGAGTTTGGTTGGTTAAAACTGGCTGGGGACGTATTTCTTCCTGACACCTAGTATTATTCAAATGACAGCAGATATGACTGAAAGCATTTATCAAACTCCCTGACTCACTTTAATCTCCGGCAAAGGGAAGCTGAGCTCAGCTCATGGGGCAGGGGACATAATGAGGGAGCAGACCAGGCTGCTGGAGTGCGGCATTGATTTTATGTGCTGAAAATAGAACCTGCTACAGTTTCCAGCCGGCTGCCCCGTGTCTAGAAGTGGATTATCAGCTGAACAGCAAGAGCATGGGGAGATGTTTCCAGGCAATCAGATTGGCTTATACACAGGGTATCCTTTCTCCAGAAATATGCCATGTTGACTAATCAAAATGGCTTTGTCTTTAAATAAAGCCTGTGGTCTCTAAGGCAGCATTCGCACTTTCAGAGAGCAATAATGACCTCTGTTTGCAGGGCATGTTCCAGAAATTAGCACCTGGCTCGGGTTAATGGTATAAAGCACAGCTTCTCCTAACTGGTCATTAATCCCAAGTAAATACCCAGCAACTCGATTTCTGTGGCTTTAGGATAAACCTGAAATCAAATGGATTAGTCAGACCAAGCAGATTTAATGCCGGAAAAGCTAATGACCACAATAGCCTCCCGCTCCGGGTACAGTGGGGGAGAAGTTAATCTAAAAAGCATTTTTCCTTTCATGATGTTCAAAATGCAGATTTCCAAGTAAGAGCTTGTCTCCCTTACTACATGGAGATAAGTCACCCACCCACAGTCAGTGAGGAATGAGCTGTGAGCTGTCTTTCTAGTTAGTGATGATGGATTTTGAACTGATTCATTCACACTCTCAAATGACATGTGTCTAGAGGGTGGTGAATTCTGCTTAGGCTGCTGTCTGTGGCTAAGCAGTCAAGTTTAACAGGGGTGGGGTCTGGCTGGGCTCTCACTGTGTTAATAAGGCCGGCACAGCTACCCACTGAAGCTCAGACAAGCTTGATCTTTAAGGAAGGCATTCTTTTAAGCTCTATAACTCTGCAGTCGTCACACCTGATAACTTTCAAACTGTGTTCTGTGACCTTTAGGGTTTCAGAGAGGTGCATATTGGACTTTGAAAGGGTGTGAGGACAGAACATCCAGTGATCCAACTCCAGGTTTATGCTTCAAGGAATCTATGCTTTTGCCTGGTTTATAGATTGAAGGTCTTTGTAAATGTGCATTAATAAAAATAGTTCTGCTATTAAAACTACTGTTCCAAAACATCTGATTCTAGTCAACTTTCTCATCTTACACTTGAGGAAATGGCTTCCCCATACTCCATAGTTTGGGCAGCCCTCCAGGCATGTAAAGTTCAGCCAGACCCCTTCCCCTCAGTTCCCATTATGTTTATTACCTGTTCCACTCTCTTGGAAATTTATAGCACTGCTTTATTTTGCTAATTACCATTTTCTCCAAAAAGCCGTATCCTCCTCAAGGGCAGGATAATCATGAACATTTCTTATCCTTTTTAATACCTAGCACAATATTTTATACAGAATCAATGTCAATTTCTCAGGGAAATGATGAATGACAACAGTATTGAAGGTGCTGGTCAAAGAAATATAAGATCTAGCTAACAGTAGCTAGTTTGGTTTTGGTTTTTGCTGGCTTGAGGGTTTCTTTTCATTCATTTTCTTTTCTTTTTTTTTTAACATTATCACAAAATATTGAGAAGCTGCTGGCATTTGTTAAATGATTCAGTGACATCAGAATTCATCTCTACTTAACGATCTCAAGGTGGATACCATTACTCCAGACTTCATAACCAAGCTTATGATAGGCAGGAGGCAGGTAGAAAAATGAGAAGTTGTGCCTAAATCTGTTCCTTTTTTTAAGAGGATTTTCCCCCCAAAACCTCCTAGCATAACTTCTTGTAAATCTCTGTCAAGAACTGGAAAGGCCTGAGAATTTACCCCTTTTACAAGCTAACACATTAACCTGTCACTGTTCCTGGATGTTGGCAGAAAACATGAAACTCTCGGTTCAGAGATAAAGGACTTCATTAGCCAAGGTAAATCAAGCGGGATGAGTATCAGCATATTTGTGTCAGACCCTCTTGTTCCCAAGTCCCATAGGGATGACATCAGGAGGCCCATATGCCTATACAGGAAGTTGGTTGTATTACAAGAGAGGAATCCAGAGCTTAGGGGACCCCAAACATTTCTAATGGGCAGTAGACATGCCTGCCATGTGCTCCAGAAGGAGACACTATCTCTACCTTCCAAGGAGAATCACAATACATCCTTGAAAAAACAATCCAGAAAAAAAGGGCAATCAGTATCTCTCTTCCTAAGACATACAGAACCATGAGAAACCCATGAAATATCATCTCTCAACAAAGTCTCAAAAGCCAAGACCAGGACCTATGGCTATATCCATCTTTATTTAAACTTGATGATAGAATAATTATCCTTTGATGACACAGGGGCAATGATATTACATCCAAAAAGAAATAAATACTATCTGAGTTCACTAGGTGGTTTTGAAGTAAGTATTAATTTGCATAATTATAATAATGTAAATTCTGTTCATTTGTTTTCAACTTTTATGATTAACCCATAGCAAAATCATGGAAGACTTCATTGTGGTTACTGGAAAGATAGTACGTATCATCAACCAGGATACTTCTGGAATGGTATACTAGGCTGATGTAGAGATATACATGTACCATTGGTTCAAACAACTTGAGAAATTTTAATAAAATATAACAATTAACATTTTTTAACAAAAATTAACAAACCTGACACCAAGAAAGGAAAACCCTTTGGTGCTAGAAACAAAAGGAGCTGGAAGTCACAATAGTGAGTATGAACTGAAACCAAGACACCTCACAGTATTTTGGAAACTAAAACAGGCCGTAACAACTAGGGAATGGGATACTGTCTGACTCTTACAGAGAGGGGAGTCCAGGCTATAACCTTCAAGAACATAGGGATTCAGGGCTGTGCTATTTGCATGAAGCTAAGAGTCACAAAGACAGATCCTATCTGTAAAACAGGGGCTACAGGAACTTGACACTGAGGGACATGACAAGGAAAACTTCCATCCATTCAGACCCATGTTCAGAAAAAGAGTCTGAATCCAGGCCAATGCCATTTTCAGGACTGGCATTTGAATTCACACACTGAAAGGATACATGAATTCCAAAACAAGGAATTCACATTAAAAACTGATCCAGATTTTATCAGATACCTGTGTAAAATCACATTGTAAAGATGCTTCTATAGACAAGATTTACAGTTATCACTTCCATGGAAAATGGCCATGGCTAAATCTGGGTTCATAACCAAATATTATAAGTAGCATGAAGAAATGAAGTATAATCAGGAACGATTAGGAATGCAAGTAGATGGAAGAATGTGCAGCCTAAAAATTAAAAATAGAAAAACAATATGAAAGAAACATTGAAAGTATTATGTTTAAAATGTTTAAAGAGAGAATAGAAACCAAAGGCAAGTATAGGACAGTATGAAAAAAATGGCAGAGTTTTAAGAATCCAAGGGAATTCCATAAACAAACAATACAGTCAGTGAAATTAAAATATCATGGAAGGATTTAACAGTACAGACAAAGGTAAAATTAATGAATTGAAAGAAAAACCTGAGAAAATCATCCATAATTCAGCACATAGAAAGAGAGATACAAAATTATAATGATAATGAAGAGACTTGTAGGCTAGAGGGGAAAAAAAAGATGCAGTACACATCAAATAAGCATTCCAAATAGGAAAAAATAGAGATAAAGGGAGGATTTTTATTCAAAGAGCTAGTTAAAAAGAATTTCCAGAGTTTAAGTAAGACACGTTAGGAGAAGCCCACCAAATCCTCTACAGAATAAATAAAAATATATCTACACCTAGCCAAATTATAGTGAAACTTTGAAGAACATCAAACACAAGGAAAAAATTGTAAAAACACTGCATTTATTTTAAAATAGGGTTAGCTTCAAAATAAATAAAGAAAAATGCAATGGCTTTAAAAAGATTGGAATTCATTTTCTTTTCTCATGTAATGGTCTAAAGCACCTCTTCCAAAAGAAATAAAATGCAAGCCACATATGTACTTTTAAATATTCTAATAACCACATTTTAAAAAGTAATGAAAGTTACATTAACTTTAATATTTTGCTTTAGTTGGTGCACTATAGCTAAATATTATTTCGATATGTATTAAAAGATAAAATTATAATTAGACATTTTACATTTTTTTCTAAATTGTTGAAATTCTTTTTTGTTTTGTTTTGGGGGTTTTGTTTTTTGTTTTTTGTTTGTTTAATTTTGGCTGCCTTAGGTCTTCGTTGCTGTGCGCAGGCCGCAGCGAGCGGGGGCTACTCTTCGTTGTGGTGCACGGGCTTCTCATCGTGGTGGCTTCTCTTGTTGCAGAACACGGGCTCTAGGCACGTGGGCTTCAATAGTTGTGGCACGTGGGCTCAGTAGTTGTGGCTCACAGGCTCTAGAGTGCAGGCTCAGTAGTTGTGGCACATGGGCTTAGTTTTTCCGCGGCATGTGGGATCTTCCCGGACCAGGACTCGAGCCCGTGTCCCCTGCGTTGGCAGGCGGATTCTTAACCACTGTGCCACCAGAGAAGTCCCTAAATTGTTGAAATTCTTTACGTGTACAGAAGATCTCAATTTGGGCTTTACACTTTCATTGGAAATACTTAACCTGTATTTAGATTTTATAAAATTTGCTGTCGAAAAAGTAGAATCATACACTCAAATTGTTCCAAGCATTTTTAAAAGTTCCAAGTCCTAAATCAAGTATCAATGTTTAAATTTGTTAAAATTAAACAAAATGTAAAATTCATTTCCTAAGATGCACTGACCACGTTTCAAGTACTCATGGTCACATCTCGTTAGTGGATACCATTTTGGACAGTACAGCTGTAGTAAGTGTTTTAGGTCTAGTTGCAAATATGGTCCTGGAAAGCTTCTGTAATTCTTCACATCCCTGCAAGTGAGAAAAGGAAAGTGGCCAGGGATCTGTGTACACTTCTTCAGAGCCTCTACTGGAAGGGATTTACTCAAATCCCTGTGGCCAGTCCCTAGAAGAGTGTCTGACACAAAATAAGTACAAATATTACTTACTAAAAAGTAATATTTGTTCAGAGAAAGAATATTATATAGACATCTTCTCACCAAGGGGGGGAAGCGGGGAGGTGGGAGGTTGGTGGTGGGATTTAAAAAAAAAAAAAAAGAAAAAAAAATTCTGTTTTCTCATCTATAAAACTAAGGAATTTACTGGACTACCTCATACCTAATAGGGTTAAACAATTTCCTTCTCTGTTCAAAACCCATAATGGCTCCCTTAGGCAAACAAAGTATGAATTCCTTAATATATCTTTTATTTTTAAAATTTTTTTATTTTATTGGATTATAGTTGATTTACAATGTTGTGTTAGTTTCAGGTGTATAACAAAGTGATTCAGTTATACATATACATATATTCATTCTTTTTCAGATTCTCTTCTCATACAGGTTATCACAGAATACTGAGTAGAGTTCCCTGTGCTACACAGTAGGTCCTTGTTGGTTATCTATCTTATGTATAGTAGCGTGTGTATGTTCATTTATACCTCCCCCATTACGTTTCCCCTTTGATAACCATAAGTTTGTTTTTGATATATTATATCTTTTAAAACCATCAACAATACACCCTGTAACTATTTTCTGTAACAGGAAAGAACCTGCACTCAGATTTATCCAGATGTTTGCGGAAGGTGTTCATTTAAAGGGGTAGGAAATACCCTCCTTTAGTAAGAAGAGTCCAAATAGTAGTTTCATAGGTAGACTTTTCATACTAAATGTTGTTGTCAACAGCAGAAGCATCATGCACTATAGGAATCAAAATTTCATACAAATAATTCCAAATAGCTCTGTTGGGTATTATGGATTTGATTGTTAGACTGAGACAGCATAACGGATTGTGCCAACTCAAATCCACACATAGTCTGGTTATATACATTGAATAGCAGTTTTATCTGACTAAAAATAAAACAAGACAAAAGTTTCCACAATTCTTTTCACTTTTCCTCCAGTTTCTCCCTCCTCCACTGGCCACAAACCCTCCTTCTGAAGTTCAGCTTCCAGATATTATTCTAAACAAGTTGCATGCTTTCCCAAGTACATATATACTCTTGCCAACCTATCTGTCTAAAATTTTCTTCTTCCTTTCTTGATTGATTGGACAAAATTTCTTTTTCTTTTAGTAGTCAGCCCAATTATTTTCTCTCTCCTAAAGTCTTGTTGTGTGGTTTATCAAATCCAAAGTAATTGCTATCTAATCTATGCTGCACAGCACTATTATATGCATTTTTATTGAGGTGTAATTGACATATAACATTATGTTAACTTCATGTGTGTAATATAATAATTCAGTATTTGTATATATTCCAAAACAATCACCACAATACGTCTAGCTAACATCCATCGCCATACATAGTTAGAAAAGATTTGTTTCTTATGCTGAGAACTTTTAAGATCTATTCTTTTAGAAACTTTCAAATATGCATATTTTTAAAACTTGTCTTTTTCTCATAGTTTATCATTTGTATGTCAGCCTTCCTATCTAGATTATAAATTCTAGTAGTATAAGTAGTATATCTTAACCACCTCTAGGCCTATAAAGTGCAGGTAATAATGCCCATAATATCTATACCCTAGAAAATAATAAGGATCAAGAGGGTATGTAGATTTAAGTATGTTTGATAAACTGCAAAGTGTTCTAAAAATGTGGATCAGGTTATTATTAATATAAAATATTATATTAATATTGTGTGCAAGGAATTACTCCAAGAGGGTCTTTGGCTAGACTTGGTCTGAGCAAAATGGTGGGGGGCAGAAATTGCTAGTTACTCTGGAGAAGTAACTAGCAATTTCTAGTTACTAGAAAGGAGGAGGGAGTGGTTTTGTGTGGTGTCAGAAAGCTGCACGTTTCTTGGTAAAATACCAAGAAAAAATCACCTTTCAATTTTTTTTTACTTTAAAAAAAAAATCAAGTTACATAAGTGTACTTTTGTTTATAATGAGAAAAGGGACAAAATGTTGACTTCATTGGTGGGTATTGAACAGATGGAGCCAGAAGCATCAAGGGGAGAAGAAGTAGAGACAAATATGGTTGTCATGGTTTCTTTGAGATGCAGTAAACAAAGGGACCCAAATGGACAAGGGAAGCCCTCATTGGGAAAACCCACCTGTTGCTCCTTGCACGTTTCTTCATGGGATCTCTCCTTGTGACCCTTTCTCCTTGTCCTCAGCCCTCATATTGTCGACAAAATTACTAAACAAATGAAATAGGAAGTGAGATGATGGAGACAGGGACTGCGGAGTCCAAGGTGATGGAATACTTTGTCCAGATCTGAAAAGCAAGGGGATTCCTACAGGACCCTTTGGCTGCCTTAATGTTGGTTTCAACAGCAGCCGTGATGGTAGTGGTACCTGCCAGGAAGCCAGCTCAGTTTACATAACAGATTCATATTTTATTAGTCATTCAATTAGAAATATGGAGAAATTCCTGAACAAAGTGGTTTCATTAATGCAGTCCTTTTCCAATCTTCTTAGCTGCAAAGCTCTTTACAAATAAAATCTCTGCTGATCCCCATTATGTAAAAAGTTACAAATAATGGACAGGTCCCTCTGAGAGATTAAATCTTTATGGTCTGATGGATATCAATTCATTGTTTGTGAAATAGGATGTTAATACTGAAGTTTCAACAAAAGCATTACTAAGAGCATCTCTTTTTATAAGGGATGATTGAGACAAGGTTCCGTAAATCGTGGATCCTTCAAAAGGATCAAGGATATAAACAGAGTCAGAAAGTAGAGAAAGAAAAAGGATTTGTGACGTTTCCTTTAGGGAGAGCTGTTGAACTGCTGAGTCCTCCCCTACAAAGCGGGGAGGAGGAGAGTTGGTGTGAGAGAGATGCTAACATTTGACCCAAGAACTAAGTAAGTAAGATGGAGCTTTAAAAGATCTTTCTATGCAATCATGATAAAGCTAAAGTAACTCTTATGGCAGCAGGAAAAAAAATGGCTTCATCAGGATCCCTCTATACCATCGTGGTCTTTCAAGAAAAAAGGTAACAGTATGTGTCCTTGAGCCAAATACAGACTATTCACAAGAAAGAGATCAGGGCCATAACCCTTTAAAATCCTGCCCAAAAGGTCTCAGTGGGAACACAAGAGGACAGCAATTGGGGTAAAACATCAGAGAATCAGGTGCTGAGGAGTGTGTGGGAGCCTGAGAAATAGAATACATCACCTGTGTTTGAGGAGTTGCCAGTAACTGCAATCTCTGAAGAACACCCTGAAGAGCCAAGAGAGAGGCAACTCTAAATGTGGTCCAGGCGCAGAGAGCTTGATAGAGCCCAGCCACTAAGGCTTTCCTTATCCTTTCATCTCTGAGTTCCCTAGTCCCCCAACCAGGGGTCCAAAATAGTATAAGTTGCTAGCTTGTGAAGGAGGTGAGTGAGAGAGAAAAGGAACCAACCCTGAAGGTAGACTGCAACCAACTACACACCCAAGGAAAGGAAAGAAGGGCTTTGAATGGAAGACTGAAGAAGATTGGTTAATATCTTGAATCGGATGCTTTCCAGTTACCAAGGAAAAGCAGTGTTCGTGCTTTTTGACTCATCACCATGTGACTGTGTGACTTAAGAATGAGCAGAAAAATTATGGGATGTGCCAAATTTTCCATCCAGGGACAAAGAAAAATAACTCGCCCATGGGGAAAAAAAATGTTAATGGGTCAGTGTTGGTAAAAAATAGAATTGCATTTTGATTACATCCTGGGAGTTCTACATTCACCGTACCAGGTACATTTGCAAAAGCCTTAGATCCATCTCTTTAAAGCCCATAGCAGTTTAGAATCCAGAATATCAGTGTTTCAATTGAAGCTATTCAATAGTCATCATTTATTCAATAACTGCTGCCTACTTTGGGCTGAGCACTGTATTAGAAGCTTTCACCTACGTTATGTCTTATCCTCATGGCAGTACACATTCTCCAGTGATGTAAGAGGCCAAGAGCATTTCACATGCTCAGTCTCACTTAATCCCTCAAATACACGGTGATGTAGTTAGGGCAGTGTTGTTATGTTCAATTTTCTCCAAGGAAGATAAAGCTAGAGGATTTAGGCAAACTTACCAAAGACCACAGCACTAGTGAATGTTGGAGCTGCCCTTCCTCATCAGGGAACCTGACTCTCTCTCCTGGGTTCTGTCCAAAACACTCAACTCTTTTGTCGGCCCCTTTGAAACCGAGGAGGACCCTGTGGGGCTTCTGGGCATGAAGCCTTTTTTGTCCCCGTTTCTTGTAGGCAAGACTCCAGCCTCCATGACCTTCCCTGAGTCCCAAAGGGCAGATTCGAACAGTTGTTAATCAAGGGAGGAGCACCGAAGAAATCACCTGAGGCCAGATTGAAGGGACCAGAGAAGCTCATCAAGTTTAGGAGACTGACCACCTGAGACCCTGCACACACCCTAATCTTGTCAGCAACCCCACCCTTGAACTATTGCTATACAACTCCTCATCAAATCCTCCAGCATTGGGACACATAGTTTTTCGAGGCAGGAACCTCCTATGCCCCCTTTGCCTGGCAAAGCTATAAAGCTATCCTGTTCTACTTCACCCAAAACTCTGTCTCTGAGATTCGATTTTGGCACCAATGCAGAGAGGCTGAGCTTTCGGCATCACCTTCACATGCTTTTTGCAAACAGTCTGTGTAATATATATTTATAACTGACTACATTTGTTTTATTCTACCTTGATGAATCTTCATTTATAAACTTCACCCCTCTTTCTCTTTGTGGCCTATTTGATTAGCATTAATGCAGAAGTTTTGGCCTTCATGGGAAAAGCAATTGTGATAAAAAGAAAAATTTGTGGAGACTATATTTTCTCTTCATTTGGTTATAGAAGTGGTTCCTTTTTTTTTTTTTTTTCCTAACCCATATTTGGATATTAACTATTTCAAAGGACTCCTTTAAAAGGAGGCAGGCAGCCAACACAATGCAAATTCTTAGAAAGTAATCATTTCAATTCTAGGATGTGTCAGTCATCTTTGAGCTAGTAAACCGTTCCTGCATTTTCCAGTAGATTATCTGAAACAGATAATGCATTAGCTGCTTGGGTTGCCTTAACATAATATCATAGACTGGGTGGCTTAAACAGTAGAAATGTATTTTCTCAGAGTTCTGAAGGCTGGAAGTCCAAGGTTAAGGTGTTGTTGTCAAAGTTAGTTTTTGGTGGGGCCTTTCATCCTGGCACGTAGGTGGCCACCTTCTTGCTATGTCCTCACATGGCCTTTCTTCTGTGCACATGCAGAGAGAGCGACAAAGGTCAACAAGGAGACCTCTTTCATGTCTCTGCTTCTTCTAAAAAGGTCAATAGTCTCATCTGATTAAGGCCCCACCATTATGACCTCATTTAACCTTTACTACCTCCTTAAGGGCTTTATCTCCAAATGCAGTCACATTGGGAGTTAGGACTTCAATACATGAATTTGACAGGGAAACAATTCAGTCCATAACAGGTAGCAACTGATCTCCAGTGCTGTCCCTAATATATAGTAAAGCCAAGCAAATGTCCCGACTCCTCAAGCTGATACTCAGAAAAGGAGCTCATCAAGGAGAAAAGAGAGATCTCTTGCATCTGTTTTCAGATATGAGAAACAGAGGGAGAAAGAGAAGACCTAAGTCCTTTGGATACAATCTCCCCATAACTCTGTCACACTTCAAATCTCCTCTACCACTGTCACTAAAGCAGAACATCTGGAAAGAGTCTTTCTTCCCTCTGAACCTCTCCAACCCAAATAGCCTCCGTTAAAAGACAGTATAACCTCATAGATAAATAGGTAAGCTCTGGACACAGATTCATTATCTTCAAGTAGTAGGGTACCAAGTACTGGCTACGTAATTGAGACAAGTCATGTAACGTCTCTCAGCTCAGTTGTTATTCCAGATCAAGAATGGATCCTGGTTTTCTGGGGCCTGAAGCTTTTACAAATTTGAAGGCTCCCTTTAAGAAAAAGAACAAAAAATTAAGGTACACAAATATATGGGAAAAGAAATCATAACAAATGATAAATTTTTAAAAGCTGGTAAATGCCACAAACATCACAAAAATCCAGAAAATAATACAATATTTTTATTAATTAACCTTGTGACACGCATCTATAATATTTCCCCGTGGTTTGGACTGCTTACTTTTTGATCACCTCTTCATATAATAAGAATGTGACAAAAATAATTTTCTGTAAAGAGAATAGAAAAACAACTGAACCTTTCATTTAGCTTTGGTTGCACAAAATTTCCTTTGATTATCAATTGTTTAGAAAGGCTTCAGCAACACAACGCAATATTGGTGATGTCATGCAGATTTTTAGGATTGACAAGTGTGGGAGAAACTCTTTAGAGCTTCTTTCATATTGAATTTGTAAGATTTCAGGACATTTAAAATTTTCTTTTGTAGCGGCTAACTTAAATTCTCTTTTAAGTGACAACCCTCTAATTAACCAGTTTGCCCTGTAGGCAGCACAGAAGGTGGGAGTGTTCCTGGAATCCGGGCTGGCAGTAACTTAACTATGTATGGAAGGGACAGATAGTCACATAAATGTAGCTCATTAAACCCAAACTAAATATGTCCTCAACTCCTTAGGGAGATCCTTAAAACGCCCAAAGGTCATTGGAGTCAGTGGGTCATTGGGAAAATTGGAATGGAAACATTCCAACTGCGGTTTAAAATATCTTACTTTTGCAAATTTTACAGAGCATATAACCATGTGAACACATTGCTGGGACCTCTATCAGGGCTTTGGCTTTATTAGCCCCGTGGCATATCCTCCTCAAAGTCAGAATTCAGGGCAATGTTTTTATGAAGACAGAATAATGTGGGTGTGTGTTTCTGTGCGGTCAGGGGACTGAAGGTGGGATAGGGACCCGCTTGCAAGGGAATATCTTTATATTCTTTAAAATATCCAGGTCTACATTTTTCTCCTCCCTATTCATAATCCCTCCTAAACTCTTCCCTGTGGAGTCTTTTAAAATCCTTCCTTACTCTGTTTCACCTTTAAAAAAAATTATTTTTGGCTGCATTGGGTCTTCGTTGCTGCGCACGGGCTTTCTCTAGTTGCCGTGAGCAGGGGCTACTCTTCGTTGTGGTGCGCGGGCTTCTCATTGCGGTGGCTTCTCTTGTTGTGGAGCACGGGCTCTAGGTGTGCGGGCTTCAGGAGTTGTGGCACGTGGGCTCAGTAGCTGTGGCGCACAGGTTTAGTTGCTCCGTGGCATGTGGGATCTTCCCGGACCAGGGATCAAACCTGTGTCCCCTGCATTGGCAGGCGGATTCTTAACCACTGCGCCACCAAGGAAGCCCTGTTTTACCTTTATTAGAAGCAAGCAATGAGTTTGGTTTTAAAAAGCAGACTGTTGATTTCCAACTGAGTGGGGAAAAAAGAAAAGAAAAGGTCAAAGAATGCCTCAGGTGAGTCACAAAGCTATTTATTTATGTATTTTTTAAACTCCATGTCTAAGAATTGGCGGAAAAGTGACAATTCATAATGGTTGAGTGGGAGGGAATGAAAAAAGTCACAATTCTGTGACATGACTTGGGCTTCACACCCTACCTGTTAATGATTTACCGAATTAGATAGCAACACAGAGCGTGAGAAATTAGCAAACCCTGGCACTGAAAAAGGCAAGACTGCAGTCGTGATGGGAAGTGACCAACAGGACCAGTGAGGTGGAGGGATTCGCAATTCTAGATCACGATCCCACAAGTGGGGTCACTGGATGAGCTGCAGGAGGAAAAGGGACAGAAAAAGGCCAAGTTGGAACCCTCCATGGTGGGAGCCAACCAGAAGGAATTCCTGGCACAAGAACAAGCAAAGATTGTGCCCTCACTTCCATGTGAGAGAGATGCTTCTAGTAGGGATGGTATAGGATAGTTATACAGGTAGTTGTAGAAGTCCCAGTAGGGGAATACAGATAGAGAGGGAAACCTAGGGAACTTTGGGAGACCACTGTAAGTTAATGATCGCTCAAGAAAGCTATCGGAATGTAGTGGAATGAAGCAGGCTTGCTTAACTATAAAGCCATAAATAAAAGCGTGAGATATGACCCAGGTCGTTAAGTGAAAGAAAAAAATGAGGCCTGCATTCCACTGGTCGAGTTCAGCAAGATAATTATCCTTAAGACCAAGGACAGGAATCTAAGGGAAAGGTGACATTCCAAAGTAGGAGACCCTCATTATAAGGAAATGTGAGATGATTCAACGTATTTCAGTATATGTAACTACCCTCCTGCTGATTTGAATAAGCTCTATGACGGCCCTAGTTTGACCTCATAGGGTCAGAAACTCACCTGCCTGATATGAAGGAGGAGGTAGTGATGTAAGCCTGACGTCTACTCCAAGAAGGCAGTCTTTTCCCATCCCCCACTTTCTTTTGATTATAAAAATGTAGCCCGCTTAATCCTCGGGGCAGAGCCCCCTCGCCTGCCCGCTTGCATCTCTCACAAGCGCCCTATGTTAATAAATCTACTTCTTGCCTATCACTTTGCCTCTCTGAATTCCTTCTGCGCTGAGACACAAAGAACCTGAGCCTCAATAAGTCCAGACACCAGGTGAGTGACTCTAATTAAAAGACCGTGGGTTCAAGTCCCAATCTGGGTTTTGGCTGGGTTCAGGTCCCAATCTGAGTTACACGGTTTCACTTCAGTGGGGAAAAGAGAGGCAGCAAACAAGAGAACAATCTCTTTTCAAGAGTGACTACATTAGCATCCTGGCACAGAACAAGGACCCTTGCCACTAAAAATAAAATAATTAAAATCCAATCCCCATCCTTTCACTGTTACAGTCTTCTCAGGCTTGGTAAATAAATTCACCTTCCCCAACCTCTGTTTTAATAAATGCTTAATAGCCTTGAGGAGGTCTGAACTCATACATGTGGAACTCAGAGTTATTTTGGGTTTGGTTCCACAATAAAGCAAATGTTGCAATAAATCGAGTCACATGAATTTTTTTGGTTACCCGATACATATAAAAGTTGTGTTTACACCCTACTGTAGTCTATGAAGTGTGCAATAGCAGTTGTCTAAAAAAAAATACTATGTACATACCTTAATTTAAAAATATTTTATTGTTAAAAAATGCTAAGCATCTTCTGAGCCTTCAGGAAATAATAATCTTGTTGCTGCTGGAGGATTTGAAATATTGCAAGAATGACCAGAAGGTGACACGGAGACGCAAAGTAAGCAAATGCTGTTGGAAAAATGGCGCTGAGAGACTTGCTCTGAAAAGGGTTATCACCCACCTTCAACTTGTAAAAAATGCAGTATCAGCAAAGCGCAAGGAAACGAGGTCTGCCTGTACTCAGCAGAGGTTCCCCAGAGATATCCAACCTATAATTTAGAAAAGATATTTCAGTAGTTATAAAGGCAAGAAGATTGAAATGTGGTGGTTACAGGTATATGTTTTTTTTTTTTCCTTTCCTCCAAGCTTTGTTAGAAGTATGAAGAGTCACTTTCCAAAGAGAGAATTGTTTCACGGGGTAATTTTCAGGGTTGTAACCTGAAAGATAAATTTACTTAAGGAGCCTGATTTCAGCATGGTTATAACCTGCTAGAGAAGGCAATTCAGGTGTCCCAGTCACCAAATGCCATGCTGACCCAGATTCAGAGTGGAGGAAGTGCCTAAGTGTCACCAGGCAGTTTGAATGCTGATTGAACAGGGATTCTATTTTCGTTTTTTTAAACTGCCATTTCTTAAAAAAAAAAAAAAAAAAAAAAAAAGCCCCAGGGCATGCAAAAAGTAAAATATACCCATCATTAAAATATTTAAATTCACCAGCAGAAGTGATTAATAAAACATCCAAATGAAACAGTTTACAAAAAGTGGTCTCAACCTGTCTGGTCTAAAATAGCACACTCAACCCAGCCAGCTCATTTTCTCCAGTCCTCACCCTCCAAAAGTTTCCTGCAATTCAACAGAAACATACTAAGCACCTATTCCAGAAAAGGCACTCTACGGTTGGAAAGATGATCACGTGTCGTTCTCACTCTCAGTGTATTTATAATTAATCATCGAGATATTATATTCTGACCTGTACCATTTATTCGTCCCCAGAGTCTACGGGGTAAGGTCATAAAGCAGGATTATCAGCCAAACACAGCCTTCAGGCAGATTTTTGCTTAACCCACTCAGTTTTTCAAAAATATTTGAATTATTTATTTGCCAATATTTTTAAAACCGAGTAATTTCACACACACACACACACACACACACACACACACACACACACACGCTTGGGCTCATTTTATGCCCAGAACTGAGTAATGGCTACCTATTAGGAGAAGAGCTCAGGGGCTTGCCACAATTTTCATAGCTCCCATTTTTTTATACTCAGCAACCTCCTTTATTTAGGATACCCGGCTGGTTCATGCACCTAAGTTTGCAACCTGTGCTATAAAGATGCAATCAGAATGCAGTGGGAATACACAGAATGGGCAGGCAGTTAGTGGGCAGGAGGAAATAGGGGCCATATGGGAAAAGGCATCATATGAGTCAGATGTTGACAGACAGGCAGGATTGTACAGGTGGAAACGGAGGAGAAGGGCATCCTAAAGGAATGAATCACATCGGTAACATGACAGAGAGAAGAAAGGGCAAAGACTGTCCAGTAGTCTGGTATGACTGTATGACCCATATATATGATGGGAAATAAAGAGGCTGGAATGGTAGACATCCGCCAGAGTGAAGAAGGCTTCAGCCACAGTTTGGTCATCTAAGTTTTAAAGTAGAGAAGCTATGAAATCAGAACTGTGCTTTAGGATAACTTTCCTATTAAACTCTCATAACCTATAAGAATCCCTTGAGTTACTGTGACAACTATCCCCAAACAGCGGAATCCTTGTCCTTAACTGTATTCTATGTATTCTATGTATTCTACTGTATTCTATGTCCCTTCTGCAGTATGAACTCATCAATAACATCACATTCAACCGACAGTTTAGAACGCAAGAAATCACTTTCCTCCAGGGTTTGGATGGAATACAAATGTAGTGGGGAGGATATTGAACTTCCTGTCAAAAATCCAGGGCTCTCTTATCAAAGCTCCACCACTTACGCTGTGCTCTTGGGCAAGTGGCCGACATTCCGTGACGTTTCCTGTAAAATGTTGATAATAATAACCTTCTTCATAAGGCTGTTGTTAAAATTAAATGTAACACAGAGTATAGTATTTGAAAGCACAATGTAATGCAAATAAAAGTTATATTATTATTGTAGACATTGGGTTGTTCAGGTTCTAATCTTTTCCTTGCCTTTAATGTTCCCCAAGAAGACTGTCTATCTCTTATGCTTTCTGTCCAAGCCTTGACCCCTTTATTTTATTAATATGGCCTTTGATGGGTCCTACTGAGTTGGTTCACTTGATGACATCCCAGGGTTTGAACCAACCACTGGTCTCAGTTGATTTCCAGTAACTTAAGCCCATTGTCTTTCTTCCCAAGACCTACATATATATTCAAATTCATTCCTTATAAGCTCCTAGTATAATTTAAAATGCAAAGCTCTCCTGTTCTTGATTCTGGCTTTATCAACATAACTCTTATCATTGTTAATAATACTCCAATTTCTCTAACTTATTTTCACACACCCCAGATAAAGTGCTGAATAAAAACTATTCTAATAAATAAATAAACAAAAACACCAAAGATCTGAAAAACAGTTTTTGGAAGAGAGAGGGTAAGCAGAGAGATAATGTGAATATCAGGATGCCAGAGCTGCCTTTTCCTGGAGGGAAGTTACTTATGCCACAAACTTTGTGCTTAAGTGAGTAGTGTTGGTCATGGGGGGCTAGAGATGTAGAGCTTGGGGGGCTTTGGGGAGATGCTCCTCATACACAGCTGGGGCCCCAGATGACACCCTAACCAGTTAAGGGTGAAGTAGACCTAAACAGTTCCTCTCTTCCCCCAACCAATGTAAATCCAGAGAGGACTGCCTTGGGGGCAGGCCTGAAGGGGAGAGGAAAGTAAAAGGCAAAAGAAAAGGAAGACATTCCAGTGGCTGCCCAGTGGCCCTTGGGAAGCATACGATGATGCTGGGTGTCATACACATGGGATGGAGATGCAGAGCTGCCCCAGCCCTAAACTTGGTCCATGGAAGTTCAATCTGGAGGTTCCTCAGCACCTAGCAGGAACAAAACAAAGTCTCTCTCCTCCCACAGATAATTTTTCAAGAATAAGAAGCAGCAAGCAGTCACATATTACCATTCACATAGGAAAATAAGACTGCACAAGCATGAACAAAACCGCAACAGAAGAAACAGCTCTAACAACGATTCTGTGTATTTGAACTCTCAGTCTAGTTGGGGGTGACATGTACAGACATAACTAAAATTCAAAGCAGAGGAACTTTCAAATTGAGACAAGTACAGAATGTCACTTAGGATGGGAGAACGTTGCCTTCTGTGCAATGAGGCTTTGCATAAAAATCACAGCGCCATCACCTGCGCTGTTCCAGGACAGAGGATGTTAAGAGGTCAAGCGACAATAGAAAGATTATTGAGCCAGGCGGAGCCAAGGGGAAGGGTTATACCCTGCTACTTGCTAGTGCTATTAAGGTTTCCAAATCTTAGTTTCCTCATCTGTAAAAGGAACAATGACTATTTCAAGGGGGTTTTGAAAACCCCCTTGAGTTGGCTTCAAGTGACATAATTATACTGAAATATAAGTGCTTAATAATGCCACTTGCTTTTATTAGAATTTTTCAGGCAAGAGTAAAGGCACATATCTTAGTGCTGTTATGTAGGATGCTGTTTTAAAAAGTGGGGTGAAATAAATCTTCTTGCACCAACTATAAAATACTACCCAATTCCTGGAACCCCAAAAAGGACAAACTCAAATGGCAACCAAGTTATGCAGAAACACCAAAGAACACACTTAGGCTTATAAATTCACATCCTAGAAATTATGAACAAACCAATTTCCTGCTGGATCGCTTTATACCCAAAGACAATGCCTGTGGTAAGAAAAATCAGAAGTAATCTCAGAAAGACAAAAGTCTCTTGTAATTTTAAGTGGCCAGGAAATTACCAGAGCACTGAGAGAAGAGTAAACCAAACTGATCACCCCAGAGGCCTCTTTTGCACTGGAGACCAAGCCTTCATCCCAACTGTAGTAACCAATCAAGGGAGGACAGAGCCATGTGATTAAAGGGCTTTCTCCACCTGTGATGGCCGTCACGGTCTGCAGGAGGAGAAAGAGAGAGCAGCCATCAAGATAACACAGCCTGATTCATTTCTAGCTGGTGCCCTTATAAATATGCTTCAGTTGTCCAGAATAATTGCTTCCAATAAAGGCCAAACATACAATTCTCAGGGATGTCCTTATGAGTTTATGCTGCTTGTAAACCTGTCAGAACTGATGCCTCCTTCTATTTCCATCTTTAGACCAAGCTAACAAGTCAGGTTATTTTTCAGGAAATCATTCCATGTGTTCCACTCAAAGCCAAGTTTGAAAGCTCAACGAGCCCCCAGGGAGCAATGGTTTTAATTAAGCTGGCTTCACTTTTTTCTATCAACAAGGTAGGGATTCCATCTCCTCCACCCCTCTCTCTCATCCATACCCACCCCTCCTTTTGTATCCCCTATCTTGGTAAAAAGCCACCACTATTTACCTGGTAGAGCTGGAACCTGAGAGTCACCCTCTAATATTCTCTGTTCTGAAACATCTACAATTAACTGGTTACCTCTCCTGACAATGCTATCTTCTCAAGATCTTGGATCTGTGACTATATCTCCATTTGCATGGTCACTGCCCATTTGGACCCTCAGCACTTCACACCTGGGCTAACTACAAAAGTCTCCTCACCACCCTTTCTTCTCAACCCTTTAGAACTGCCTTCCCCCAAAGACTGATTATTAGAAAACAGAGATTTGACCAATTCACCATCTTACTTAAAATCATTCACTGGATCCCATCACCTCCAAGAAAAGACACAAGATTTTTGGCAATTTACCCAAGACCTTTCACTGCACCACTTCTGCCCACATAGATCCTACAAGTGCTCTGGGCTGTATAGAAATACCTGCCGATCAGTCACGATGCCAGGATCTGTCACCCTCTAAGTCTGTGTGGTTCCTCTCCCTGGAAAGCTTTTCCTCCCTCGCATTCTCCACCAATCCAGCTGGTTCACTTCTACTCATCCTTCATGACTCAAATTAACCATCAAATCATTGGGAGGCCTCTTGCCACTTTCCCTCTACACTCCTGTAGAATTAATGTGAAAGCTAGATGAGCCTCCAGGGACCTGTGGTTTTAATTAGGCTGACTTCATGCTTTTGTTGTTCCTCAACCTCAGACTATTGACATTTTGTGCTGGATAAGTCTTTGCCGTGGGGGCCGTCCTGTACATTGTAGAATATTTAGCAACATCTTTGGCCTCTACCCACTAGATACCGGTAGCGCCCTCCCCTCAAGGTGTAACAAGCAAAAATATCTCCAGACATTGTCAAATATCCCTTGGGGGCAAAATCATTTCCATTGAGAACCACATCGTTCCTCTGCTTTGTTGGAATTGAAGCTTATTTGACCATTCTTCCCACTGAAAACCTTCTTGTTGGCAGAAACTACCTTTTTATCATCTGTTGTAACCCCAGTGCCTCGACATTGTCCATCCCACAATAGGTGGTGGATAAATATCTGCAATGAATGAAAATAAATGAATAAGCAAATGTTAAACAATCCTCAGATGGTACTGCTCTGCATCCTCAGATATACCTCCAAGATATCCCAAGATAGAAAGCATGCAGTCATGGGCCAAAGAAACTGAGAATTCTGAGCTCTTGGGATCATAGACAGAATGAAAATGGATTTTAGGGGTCAGTTAGCTCCATCACCAATTTCTTTGATTTGAGAGAAAAGAAGCACAAACAGATAAAGCGGCTCTGTGTCTGTCACATACAGTATATGCATAAGAAACTCATCTTGAGTCTCCCACTGACCTTGGCAAAGCTTCTTGCTTCTCTGTTCATACAAACGGGATAACTTGTCATACAAACTTCATCTGGCCAATGTATACAAACAATCCTTTAGCAGGTCTCTTTGAATCCATCCTGACAGCGTAGCTGAGATGTTTTTCTGTGATAATTCTGAAGCGTATTTGAAGCCTTGGGTAAAACTTTAGCTGCTTTGGAGCTGATCACTTCACAGTGGTAACCATGTAAACTATTTATGGTATTCCCATTTCTCTTTTTTCTTTTTTGCCTGTGTTGGGTCTTCATTGCTGTGTGCGGGCTTTCTCTAGTTGTGGCGAGCTGGGGCTACTCTTCGTTGCAGTGCATGGGCTTCTCATTGCGGTGGCTTCTCTTGTTGTGGAGCACAGGCTGTAAGTGCACGGGCTTCAGTAGTTGTGGTGCGCAGGCTCAGTAGTTGTGGCATGTGGGCTCAGTAATTGTGGCTCGCGGGCTCTAGAGCACAGGCTCAGTAGTTGTGGCGCACGGGCTTAGTTGCTCCGCGGCATGTGGGATCTTCCCGGACCAGGGATCGAACCCGTGTCCGCTGCACTGGCAGGTGGATTCTTAACCACTGCGCCACCAGGGAAGTCCCATATGGTATTCCCATTTCAAACCGTCTGGTTCTGAGTTCTTCACCCCAACAGCACATCCTAGTTTAAGCACAATACTCCAGGATCCTGAAGGTGAGAGGCAAGCATTGAATATGACGCTTCTCAAGACACGAATGCTCAGGCAGAAGAAAATAAACCAATCTAAACAAAGCTGTAAAATGCCTGTTAGACTGGGGATTTCCACCCTCACAACCATAGCAATGATAGTCTGCCTTGAGCAGTTCACTTATCACTACAAGCTGTGGGGACAGCTCGGTTTCTACCCTTCCAGTACCCAACACTGCAGACCAAAGCCAAACTGTAAGAGTGATATATTTTTAAACTTAAAATGGAGAAGTAGCACCATTAGGCATTTTCAAAGCCATACAATTCATATTCTGGTAGCCATGGGGATGAGGTAACCTTAGCATTCATAAAGTGCTGAGAACAGAGTTGCTTAACCCAGAGGTCGGTCCACTGAACGGCGACCTCTTTTATTTCATCTCCTCTGGTACAAAAGCTTCCTCTCCTGTGTGCTACCAAAAAAGACAGAGATTTTCTTTCATTTTTGCTTACACAAGCTCCTTGAAATGGGAGGAGAGGGTTTTTGTTACCTAGAGGGCTTGAGTGAGATGTGGTAATATATTTCCTCTTCTTCCTTTGTGGGAGAGAGAGAAAAATAAAAGGTAGACAGTGATGGTTATAGAAACCCAAGTGCTAAATCACCCCAAGCAACGTGAAAGAACATCAAAATAATGCTGAGTGAAAGAAGCCAGACCAAAAAGAGTACATAGTCTATGATTTCATATGTATGAAAATCTAGAAAATGCAAACCAATTTATAGTGACAGAAAACAGATGAGGGTGGAGAAAGGGCATGGAGACGTGAGAGAGAGGGATTACAAAGGGTCAAAGAAAACTTTTGAGGTTGATGCATAAGTTCATTTTCTTGATTGTGGTTATGGTTTTATGAGGGTATGTATAAGTTAAAACTTATCAAATTGTACACTTTAAATATATACAGCTTATTTTATGTCAACTGTACCTCCACAAAGCTGTTTGAAAGTTCCAATTGTTTGTTGTTAGTATATAGAAATATAATAGATTTTTATATATGGACCCTGTATCCTGCAACTTTGCTAAACTCACTTGTTCTGATAATGCTTGTTATTGTTACTATTATTGTTGCCGTTGTGATTAAAATCATAAACATTAAAAAAAAAAAAAAAAAGAAGAAGCCCAAGTGCTTTCTGGAAGAAGGTAACATAAAGAAACGTGGAACTAAAGGAGACTTCCAGACTCTACATGGTTTCGTGATGATGAACATGAAGGCAGGATGAGAATACTTAAAATCGCTTGGGTTGTGTCCAAGTCCTGCAATGAACTTCATGGCCCAGCTGAGGAAAAGCCATGTAAGTCAGAACTCTAGAAAATGTCTGAGAAGAATTGACTAATTGCCATTGCAATTACCAGTAAAGAGTAAAATTGATCTTGGAAATGTCCATGGTGTCAGGATTTCTGAAACACCTCCTTTTTCAAACATTTGCCATCCTTCTAATACTAATCCTTGTGGTTCTAAAGCTGCCTCTAGTGGAAAGGAGAGCCCCACCTATGATGATTTAGTACGTGATGCATTCTTACATTCTTGAATTTGAAAATCCTTGGAACCACCTGGCCTTAGAGCCAATCTTCCTGTGGCAGGAAATTAACACCTTAATTAGCATAACACCTTAGCAAGAAATAAAGTGAAACATGCCTATCTCCAGATAGGATGATAGATACAGAGTTCTATTAGAAGTTAGTTTTCCTTGTTTGGATTCGTCATGCATGTATCATTGTATCTTCAGTGCTTTTTTTGGTTTCTTGATTGACTTTCCCTGATGCTCAGTTATTCTTGCTCAAATGAGGACAAATAAATTGAGATGTGTACTTGGTGTGTGATAGATTACATAAGAGTCTTCAGTAGCATGGCTGATTTAAGCTCAGACTTTAGGTGATTACAAAGCTCAGGAAATTACATTTTATAATACCTGGGAGAAAGGAATTACTAACCTGGTTCTAGGGTTTGAGATCTGAAGAGTAGTGATTATTTATTTGCATGCTTTTATTATTATTTATGTCCCAATATTGTATATATAGTTGTAATTATAATTTTCTTGTTATCTTCAGCAAGATTATTTCATTTTTTCCAAGGAGATCCTAAGCATTATTTCAGTAGATTGGAGTTCATATTACCAACATCTCTAAATGATATTGATGATATTAACTTATCATGGATACTCAACACCTGAACAATTTATTTGTAACCGAGGTAATGAGCTCCTCGCCTTTCAGAAACCTCTATTTTAGAACATGGCTATCTTTGCTTTAATATAGAATTAAAAATCTTAGCTATAGATGTAGGCAGAAAGAGCAAAGTTTTAGATAGGGTAAGATTAGGAGCTCAGTCTAATATATTAAGTGCCTCTTTCTCCACCTTTGCTTTTTTATTCAGTCCTCTTGTCTTTCAACTTCACATATTCTCCAGGACATCAATTATTATCTCTATACTGTTAGATGCCAAATGTATATTCAAGCTCAGATCTCTCGTTTCTATGTACATGCTTCTCCATCCCACTTGGATAACCGACGGGCACGTCAGAGTCAACATACGTAAAACTCTATTCATCTCCTCTTTGGCTTCCAAACTCTCTGTGCTCGGTAACTCAATGAATGACATATTAATCCCCTCAGTTATCCAAAGCAGAAAACTAGGAGTCACCTTTGAGTCATCTTTCCCTTACCCCACACCCAAGCAATCACAGGTCTTGTCAATTCTCCCTCTTTGATATTTCTCAAATTTATCCTATTTCTATTGCCAGTCAGTTCAAACCATCATCATCTCTTGCACTGTCTGCTAATTGTTTCTCCTTCCTTCACACTGACCACCTCCAATTCAGTCTTCACGGTATAGCCAGGGCAACCTCCCTAAAAGAATAAATCTAATTCACCCGCTCTACTTCAAACTCGTCTATTCCTTCTCTTGCTCTCTGAATAAAGTCCCTTAACAATTCAGACTCTGCTCTCTCTCCCTGCCTCAAGCATCACCAGTCTTCACCCTTAACTCTATGTCTTAAACATATTGTACCACTTGTGGTTCACCAAATAGCCATACTTTCTCTTTCCTCAGGGTTAATGACAACTGTTCCCTTTACTTAGAAAACTTTCTCTTTCTACATTTTCCCTTATTTAGGTAATTACAAATCATCCCTTAGGTGTCAGCTCAAGCATTATCTCTTAAAAAGGTATTCCTGGACCACCAATTTTCCCTAACTTCCTCACCCCCAAAGCTGGATTATCTGGCGCTCCTGTGATGCCTATTCCATCATAGTATTTTTCACTCTCTAATGATAACTTATGGACATCTTATTATGGGCCAGACACTGTGCTAAATGCCGCCATAGGTTATGTCAGAGGTTCTGAACGAAGGGCTCATGGACCAAATTTAACACATAGGTATTTTGTTTGACCTAACAGGGTTTAATATTTCATTAATTAAAAGTGAATATATTTTTAATCAAAATATTTCAAGTTAAAAAATCTGGATTTATGGCTTCCTTTGAAAAATTATTAAATCCGACAGTATTGGATCCACATTTCTGAACGTGGCAGCAATAAGCCATACTTAAATTGTAGCTATGCTCCTTAATGGCTGTGTTATTCTGCCAAAGCTGCCATAACTAAGTACACAGACTGGGTGACTTAGACAACAGAAATCATTTTCTCATGGTTCTGGGGACTAAAGGTCCAAGATCAAGGTATTGGCAGACTGGTTTCTTCTAAGGCCCCTCTCCTTGGCTTGCAGACAGCCGTCTTCTTACTATGTCCTCACATGGAATTTTCTCTACACGTTCACATCCCTGGTGTCTCCCTTGTGTGTCAAGGCAGCTTAGTGTCAAAGACAGCAAGCTCCAGAGCCAGGAAGTTGAAGTCTGAATCCAACTGTGTGACTTTGGACAACTTATTTAATTTCCCAGTATTTCTTCTGAAAAATGGGGATAATAATAGTACCTATCTTCTCGGGTTATTGAGAGCATTAAATGAGTTAATACATGTAAAGTACTCAAAACACTACGTGACATATAGCAGTTGTCTAATAAATGTTGTCTAATAATAAATATGATTAATGTCATAAAGGCTTTTCATAGTATCTGCATCCATTTATTCAATAAATATTTATTGAGCACATATTATACAGCAGGCACTCTACTAAGCGTAAAACTCATAGAGGAAAATGAGAGAGAAAGAGATTGAGACAGAGAAAATATTAAACATGAACTCTGAACTCAGACTCTAATTACAGGTTTGAATTCAAAAAGCATTTTGAATCTGCGACACTTTCCCTAAAGGTATTTTCCATACATCAGTGGCCTTTAAAACATATTCTATCATTTATTCAACATAACCCCAGCATTTGAAAAAAATAAGTAGGAGAGAATTTCACCAAAATGGCAACATAGAGGACTCTTGAATTTCCCTTCTCCTGTAGGTGCACTAATTACACAGCTACACATGGAGCAATGCCCCCTATGGGAAATCCAGAAACTAGTTGAGTGACCCCTACCCCCTGTGAAAATACCCACATTAAAATGGTAGAAGGCTGAGACAGTGTTGCCATAAACCACACCCCTAGCACGGCACCATGCAGTCAGAAAGGAACCCCCAACTCTCAGCTTCTCCCTGAGGAGCAAAGAGTTTGGACCACACATCTAGCACCCCAAATTTAAGAGTGACACTGAGGGATGGGCTCCCAAGACACCTAGCTCTGAAAGCCAGCAGGGCTTGCGTTCGTGACTCCCACAGGACTATAGCAAACAAATAAGCAGTTTTTAAAACGGGTACGGAAGAACTCCCCACAGCTATACACCTGCTCAGAACAGAGAGAGCAAGCAACCTGGGACAGGGGTTTGACTACATACTTTCCCAACTGCTACCTGAGGGTTCAGCTTCTAATGAGCCTCTAATCTAGGTTCTGACTGCAATCCTCCCTAAAGCCCAAAAAAGTCTGTTGGCATTTTCCCCACATTCTCCCCCCAGCTCAGTCCAACAACAAATTAAGTGACCAGCATCTCCCAGAAAGAGGCTTGTCTAAACAGCTAGTGCCCCGACTTATACAGCTGCTACCCAAGTAATAGTCCCTCAAATCAACCATTTTTAATAGCCCACAGGGTTTGGCATTTATGAGTCCCAAAGGCCATATTAAGCAAACAAAACAAATAAACAAAAAGCAACTTTCAAATAGGTGTGTAAGTACTTCCCGCAGCTATCTTCTCCAGGTTCAACACAGACAGATCAAGCAAAAACACCCATCTCCCAGTTTCTTCCTGGAAGGGATTTGACTGCATGTTTTCCCAGCTGCAGCCTGAGGTTTCATCTAATAAGCCTACATGTGGAAATTGACTAGGGTCCTTCTGGGAGCCTGATAAAGCTGGTAGTCACATCCCCTGCTGTTTCTCCTTGGCTCCAACAGTAAAACTAAGCCTCTAGTTTTTCCTGGAAGGAAATTGTCAACACCTCTAGCACCCCAACCCTTACTGCTGCCACCCAAGGGACAGCTTCCCAAATCACCTAGCTCTGGGAACTGACAGGGCTTGGCAATCATGAGTCCCCCAGGACCACACAAAACAAAGAAACAGTTCTATTTGGGTGCACAAGCACTTTTAATGACTGTTCAGTCAGGCTCAGCACAGAGTGAGTAAGCAAAAAAAAAAAAAAAAAAAAAAACCAGCTCCTAGTTTGTTCCTAATAGGGGCTAGGCTGAAAATCTAACATTCTGACTTTCCCAGGTGCAGCCTGAAACCTGGGCCTCCAATTAGGGAGGTGATGAGGCAGGCAATTAATAGCCCTCGAGGAGCCTAAACAGCCATATGAGCATTTCCCTGCTTTTGGGACACTGATGGGTCTTGGCACACCCTTAACTACTGAGAGCCACTAAGCAGAAAGACAGCAGCTTGGACGATCACAAAGGTGCTTGGATCAGATTGACTGAGGAGGTACATCTCCACATGAGACCAGCCCCTCAATACTGGGACAGATGACTGTTTTATCAAATGTGCAGAAACCAACATAGAAAATCAAGGAAAACGAAGGAAGAGAGGAATATGTCCCAAATAATAGAACAAGATAAATCTCTAAAACCAATCTTAATGAAATGGAGATAAGTGATTTACCCAACGGAGTTCAAAATAACAGTCACAAAAATGCTCACTGAAGTTAGGCAAGCAAGGCATGAACAAAGTGAACATTTCAACAAAGAGATAGAAAATATTTTTAAAATAACCAACAGAAAGATTAAAGTTGAAGAATACAATAATTGAGCTAAAAAAGAATTCCGTAGAGGGCTTCAACAGTTGACTATTTTAAGTAGAAGAAAGGATCAGCATACTTGAAGACAGAAAAGTGAAATTTATCCAATCAGAGGAACAAGAAGAAAAAAGAATGAAAAAGAAGGAAGATAGTTTAAGGGACTTATGGGACACCACCAGAAGGACTAATATATGTGGTATAGGGATCCCAGAAGGAAAAGAGAGAGAGAAAGCGGCAGAAAGGCTAGTCAAAGAAATAAGGGCAGAAAATTTCTCTAACCTGGGAAAAGAAACAGACATCCAGATCCAGGAAGCCAAAGAAGATCAAAGAAGATGACTCTATAAGGGCCCACACTGAGATACATTACAGTTAAATTGTGAAAAGTTAAAGACAATGAGAGAATATTAAAAGCAGCTAGAGAAAAATAACTTGTTAAGTATAAGGGGACCCCCATAAGACTAGCTACGGAATTTTCAGTAGAAACTTTGCAGTCCAGAAGTGAGTGGGATGTTATATTCAAGGGGCTGAAAGAAAAAAAACAAAAAATGACAAACAAAAATAATCTACCAGCAAATCTACGAGTCCTTCAGAACTGAAGGAGAACTAAAGAGTTCCCCAGATAAACAAAAGCAGAAAGAGTCATCACCACTGGCCTGGCTCTATAAGAAACGTTAGAAGGAGTTCTTTAACCTGCAATGAAAGGCTGCGAATTAGTAACATGAAAACATAGGAAAGTATAAAACTCACTGGCAAAGGTAAATATATAGTTAAACTTAGAATTCTCTAATAATATCATGGTGGTTTGTAAATCACCTATAACTCCAGTATAAAGGCTAAAAGACAAAGTATTAAAAATAACTATAACTACAGGAATTTGTTAAAAGAAAAACAATATAAAAGATGTAAATTGTGACATCAAAAACATAAAATGGGGGGCGTAAAAGTGTAGAGCTTTTGTATTGTTCAAAGTTAAGCTGTTATCAGCTTAAAATAGACTGTTATAACTATAAGATGATTTATGTAAGCCTCATGGTAACTAAAAAGCAAAAATGTATAGTGGATACATAAAAGATAAAGAGAAATGAATCAAGCATACCATCAGAGAAAATCATCATATGACAAATGAAGAGAACAAGAGAGGAAGAAAGGAACAAAGGAACTACAAAACAGCCAGAAAACAATTAACAAAATGACAACAGGAATAATCACTATCAATCACTAATAATTACTTTAAATGTAAATGGACTCATTTCTCCAATCTCATATATAGAATGGCTGAATGGATAAAAAAGGAAGACCTAACTATATGCTGCATATAAGAGATTCACTTCAGAAGTAAGGACACACATAGACTGAAAATGAAAGAACAGGAAAAGATATTCTGAGCGAAAGGAAACAGAAAGAAAGCAGGGGGAGTTATACTGATATAAGACAAAATAGAATCTAAGCCAAAAACTGTAACAAGAGACAAAGAAGGTCATTATATAATAATAAAGGGGTCGATTCAATTATAATAATTATAAATATTTAACAATTATAAATATTAACAGTTTCAAGAGATTTAACAATTATAAATATTTATGTACCCAGCCTCAGAGTACCTAACTGTATGAAGAAAATGTTAACAGATCTGAAGGGAGAAAGAGACAGGAATAGAATAATTGTAGGGGACTTCAATACCACACTTTCAACAATGGATAGATCATTCAGGCAAGAAATCAATAAGGAAACATTGGACTTAAACTATACATTAGACCAGACAGAACTAACAGACATATTTAGAACATTCCATCCAACAGCAGCAACATACACATTCTTCTCAAGCACACGTGGAACATTCTCCAGGAGAGAGCGTGTGTTAGAACACAATATGATCCTGCAATCCCACTTCTGCAAATACATCTAAAGGAAACTAAGTCATTATCTCAAAGAGCTATATGTATTACCATATTCATTGCACCGTTATTAACAATAGCCAAGACATGAAAAAAATCTAAGTGTCCATCAAAGGATGAATGAAGACAATGTGGTATACAATGGGATATTAGTCTCTAAAAAAGAAGGAAATCCTACCACTTGAGATAACATGGATGAACCTGGAGGCCATTATGCTAAGTGAAATAAGCCAGACAGGAAAGACAAATACTGCATAGTATCACTTATATGTGGAATCTATTTTTTAGAAAGTCAAACTCATAGTAATACAGAGTAGTATGGTGGTTGCCAGGGACGGAGGGGTGGGGGACATAGAGAGAAGTTGGTAAAAGAGTGCAAACTTTCAGTTATAAGATGAATAAGATCTGAGATGTAATGTATAACAAGGTGACTATAGTTCATATTACTTATTGTATAATTTAAATTTGCTGAGAGAGTAGAAACTTGTGCTAGCTTCAAAAACAAAACAAAACTAACAAGCAAAAAACACACACAGGTAAATATGTGAAGTACTGGATGTTCAACATTGGATCCAATGTAGTGAATCCTTTCACAATGTACACATATATCAAATCATCATGCTGTACACTTTAAATATATTACAATTTTATTTCTCAATTATACTTTAATAAATACGAAAAAGAAAAACAAAAACGTAGGTAAATTCTCTTTCCAGACCCCTCACTAGGAACTTTTATTACTTTATGAATGATTTCTTCATATGAATTGTTACATAATAGTATTTTGATATCAATTTTCTCCTCTCCAACCTATTTCTAAACAGATTATCAATTCTCTTTCACATAAATAATTTGCCTTTTGTCCATGAGATTATTTTTTACTGCTATATCAGGAGCGGCAAAACGAAAGGCTATATCCAAAACAAAAGTCGTAAGAATTTCCCATCATTAGCTTTGCCTAATCCCTGATCATAGTTTACGAATCCTGGTTTTTCCTACCAAACTAGTACTGTCTACTTGGGACTAAGTTTCCAAACTCTGAGCTGTGACTTCAGCTGACAATCAGATTCTTACCTGGGCCATGTGTTCAGTTGGTTAGAATGTGCTGATGATAAGGCCAAAGGCCAATTCTTGCAGGAACCAGTTTCACCCAGAGAAATCCCTTCGTACAGTCACAGAAAGCATCCTCTCCCCAGCCACTGCTCTCATAAACGTTGGTCCCTGTTATCAAGGAGATCAGTGTCAGAGTGAAACACAGCTCCCAATAAAAAACTGAAAGCACAGGTCATATCTTCTTAGTCAACGGTGATTATAATAGTTATTAGTTACTATTAACTCACTTTGTGCTAGACACTGTGTTAAATGCTGTTCATGTTTTATCTACACGACCCTACGAGGTATTATTTCAACTTAACCTTAAGAAAACCAAGACGAGTAATTCGCCAAGGTCAGAGTGAACGAACTGAAAGTTGACCCCATGTCTGACTTGAGCCTCCAGAGTCCATGTGATTTACCCACAGCACACTCTTTACGGTATTAGGCCCACAGGGTAATGGGAAACAAGGGAACTTTGGACTTTATCTTGGTTCTGCTCAGACGTTCTGTGTGGTCCCTTGACTGAAGTCTTGTCCATTCAGTTCTGGGTGTTGCAGATGGATCCTGCTACGGGAACACACGAGGATACCACTGCTTTCGGCACTCACACGGATTGCTGTTTCAGTCTTGATGTCTCTGATCCCATCTTCTCTAGCTCCACATTTAGGTCCTGAATATCCTCGTAGACTTCCTCTGCTTAAAGAACCAACTGGACGTGTTTCTCTTCCAGTCTGATACTTACCCTTTATCTCCACTTCCACCCAATCCTGGTTTCCTGCACACCTCATCCTGAGAAGAGACTGGGCAAGTCAATTTCTCTAAGTATCAGTTAACTTACCTACTGAATAAGGGATTTGGACTAGATTACCTCTAATGCACTTTTGATCTCCTATACATTATCATTAATAAAATGATAACTAGAATTCTTACTGGGGAAGTCTTCCCTTCACTGGAAAGAAGCATTGTATACTTCAGCCCTAACTCCCAGGTCTTACTTGATGACAGCAGTTGCATATTTGTCTACCCACCTTTGAAGTACACAGTGAAAATGAAATTCAAAAAAAATGTGGTTACATTTTAACCCACCCAAATCATCTTTTCTTTTTCATCCAAATTTAAAACATAACCCCTATTGTTATACTTTAAGAGGATGTCTCCTGCCCTCAGTGAACGCTCCCCAGGAACATAAAATGGAATAAAAAATAATAAGGAGAAGGGAATCAATTGGGAGCAATTCTGGTTTTATATGATTGTATTTAATCAATTTTTTCTACTCATTATTGCACATTCAATTCAAAGTTTCAGCCAAAAGGGGGAAAATGCTAGAAGGGATTAATTTCCCCTTGTTCTGCTAATGGAACAATTTTCCACTTGTCATTTTTACTGTCTCAAGTGAGGTAGCATTTTTCAACCATAATCAAGTAGAAGTAGAAATGATTGGAGTATAGAGGGAATAACAGGGTGCACGACATCCTCTGTCTCCACAGAGCTCCACCTTACACATTACGCTAAACTTCAGGTGCATTCTAGAGTTTCATATCTGTAAAAGGTATCTGAGAGATCTAGAGTCCCCTTGGGAACTTCCTCTCAGTTGACCGAGACAGGATCTGTACCTTCTCCAAAACCTCTCTCAACATGAGGAGCAGAAAGGTAGTGACTTTAGAGACACTGACTCACCTCACACAGGGCAGAATGGCCATCATCAAAAAGCCTACAAACAATAAATGCTTGAGAGGGTGTGGAGAAAAGGGAACCCTCTTGCACTGTTGGTGGGAATGTAAACTGATACAGCCACTATGGAGAACAGTATGGAGGTTCCTTAAAAAACTAAAAATAGAATTACCATATGACCCAGCAATCCCACTACTGGGCATATATCTGGAGAAAACCATGATTCGAAAAGATATGTGCACCCCAATGTTCATAGCAGCAGTATTTATGATAGCCAAGATATGGAAGCAACCTAAATGTCCATTGATGGAGGAATGGATAAAGAAGATGTGATATATATATATATATATATATATATATATATATATACAATGGAATATTACTCAGCCATAAAAAAGAATGAAATAATGCCATTTGCAACAACATGGATGGACCTGGAGATTATCATACTAAGTGAAGTAAGTCAGAAAGAGAAAGACAAATATCATATGATATCACTTATATGCAGAATCTTAAAAAAATGATATAAACGAACTTATTTACAAAACAGAAACAGACTCACAGACTTAGAGAACAAACTTATGGGTACCAGAGGGGAAGGTTGGGGGGGGGAGGAATAGATTGGGAGTTTGGGATTGACAGGTACACACTGCTATATTTAAAATAGATTACCAACAAGGACCTAATGTATAGTACAGGGAACTCAGCTCAATATTCTGTAATAACCTAAATGGAAAAGAATTTGAAAAAGGATACTTGTATATGTATAACTGAATCACTTTGCTGTACACCTGAAACTAACACCACATTGTTAATCAACTATACTCCAATATAAAATGAAAATGTAAATGGGCTTGTCCAAACGACATAATATCTCTGAAGCTAAGTGTATGTCTTTAGAATGAGAGTGATGACAATTACTATCTCAGGGCAGATATGGGAATGAAATGAGATCATGTTTATGGATGTACTTTGCAGGCGGTAAGGAAGAATGGTCCAGAATTTGGCCAATGGACTAGCTTCCTAAATCTGACTCCCAACTCATCCTTTATAAACTATGTATAGGACTTCCCTGATGGTCCAGTGGTTAACATTCTGTGCTTCCAATTCAGGGGCCACAGGTTCAATCCCTGGTCGGGGAAGTTCCTCATGCCACACGTTATACACCTATATATGTATATAAATTATGTATGCAACCTTAGGTGATTTGCTTGAACGCCCTCATCCACAGGTTCTTCCTTATCTGTTGAATGGGAATGACAGTTGCATCTATCACATAGGTAGTTGGGAAGATGATGTAACGCCATCAGGGCCCAGCATGAGGTAAAATATCCATGAGGGTTAGCTGCTATTAATGCCAGCACAGAATCAGGAAATGAGCGCTTAGGTCTAGATGGGTCAGCAAGATTTCTGCAGGTGTTTGAGCATCCTCAGTATATGTATTAAGTGGAAGGGGGAGAGAAAGAGAGAGAGGAAAGAGAAAATAAACATATCCTTGGATAGAGCAAAGAGGGAAAAATCCAAGAGTAAATTGCTCTTAATTGATGTGATCCTTTGGCCAAGGATCAAGAAAAGAAAACATTTCTTGTATCTAATGATGCTCACAGCACCAACTCTTGCCATTCTCCGCTCCCTGGCCTCGACCCTCTCTCTCTGAGCTCAGTGGATTTTATTCCTATTTCATTCTTGAAAATAATCAACTGTGGAAATTTAGAGGAGTCTCTCTATGAGTTTTTAAGAGTGCATCAGGGTCATAAAAACAGAGTGGTTCTATCTATATGGAAATGTAGATTTCAAATCTATCCATTCTAATAATCAAATTATAAGGGAAATGGTCCCCTAATAGGGAGCTAATAAAAGTTGATTCTTAAGGCTGCCTGGAGCTGTCAGCAATAAGGAACAGATTTATAATGTGAAGCTTTGCTGTTTTCTTCTTCTTCCTGCAACCCCTCCCCTGCCCCCATACTATATGATCTATGCCGATAACTAGATGGCCCAAGCTTGGATCTGAAGGAAATAGATTCAGCAAAGTTCTCATTTGACCAAATCTTTCCCCCCATCCATACACACATACACACACACACACACACACACACACTCTCTCTCTCATACATTTTTTTTGTTTTAATTATGTAAGGGTTTGTCTAAAGGTGCTAAATTTACTTCCCTGTTTGACTGGAATTTTTCCCTTCTGTACATTGCATGAATGTTCCCTGGGGCACTATTGATTAGCCATTGAGACTGGGCTTTGGATAACAGGGAGACGGTTAACGGGGGACAGGAAAGCAAATTTGGCATAACTAATTTTTATGTAATACATAGGAAGGGAGAGGTGGATTTTTTTTTTAACCTCTTAATTTTCTAGATGCCTTCCCTGAAAATGTGGCATTTTAGATGGAAACTAGCCTAAGGAGTTGCGCATTTGTTACTGCAGCAAAAGCAAGCACACGAGAGATAAAAATAGATCCCTTTCTCCAGGGTTATACTGAATTGTTTCCCAGATGAGGAAATACAATAACCAGCCCCACTCCTCTGGCTGTGACCAAACACAGATTTTTCTCACTACTTTACTGTCGCGCTGATAGTAAGTCACAACAGCCTGAGTGGAAGCGCATAGCTGGGGCAGGCAAATGTGGACACCAATGCAGCCTATCCATCCAGCTAATCTTCCTAAATGATTAGGAAAGGACTCTTCCACAAGGCCATGTGGATGAAACCTTGTCAGCCAGGGAAAAAGACCTTTCCCGCCTCCACTTGTCACCAGGCTAAAACTCCTCATCGTAATCAGGAAGAAAATATCATAGGAGGAAATGCCCACAGGATCCTCTCCAGACTGTGTATTATTACACATGGTATAACCATAACACTTTAATCATACATTCAAGCAATAATGCCCCACGTTATTTTTACCAGAAGGTAGGGATAGCATTATGGCATAGCACAAAAACATTAAGACACTATTTCAATGTATTTAGGTGTCAAAGAGAACACAAGCATGTTGCTTGGGTTATTTTGAACATAAATGTTGTCCCAATAAATACTTTGGACCAGCACAGAGTTGTTGTTGGGTTTTTTTGTTGTTGTATTTTTTTTGGTTTGTTTCTTTTGGGTTTTAATTTTGAATTTAGGCTGGGCCCACGTTTTCCAAATCCCCTGTAGATTCAACCACTTCTTTTATCTTACACCTGGCTAGATCCACACATTTCTGTTACCTATCTCATCCTTTAAGAACTGAAGTTCGAGACCCTGGAAGAGACAGGCCACAGTTAGGTATCTTTTAGAGCACAGTTGACTCTCCGTATTTGCAGATTCTGCATCTGTGGATTCAACTAACCGCAGATGGAAAAATATTTGGAAAAACAAATTCCAGAAAGTTCCAAAAAGCAAAACTTGAATTTGTTGCACCAGGCAACTACTTACATAGCATTTACATTGTATTTACAACTATTTATACAGCATTTACATTGTGTTAAGTATTGTAAGTAATCTAGAGATGATTTAAAGTAAATGGGAGGATGTGTGTAGGTTATGTGCAAATACTACACCATTTTATATAAGGGACTTGAGCATCTGCAGATTTTGGTATCTGCAGGGGGTGCTAGAAGAACCAATCGCCCACAAATACTGAGGGACGACCAGACGACCATACATTTAAGAGAAGCTCTATCTTCCATTGAAAGCCACTGGTAAAAGATTCACGATTTGAGGTTGCTTTCAACAAGTACATGACTGTGTCGTCAAAGCTTGAAGCAAGAAATCATGAGACATCTACAGAAGGACATCTAGGCCTGGTAGCCACTCACTACATGTGACCATGGAGCCCTTGAAATGTGACTAGTCCAAATAAACATGTGCCATAACACAAAATAAACACACACCAGATTCTGAAGATTTAGTACCCACAAAATGTAAAATATCTTATGAATAATCTTTATACTGATTACATGTTGAAATGAAAATACTTGGGGCATATTGAGTTAAATAGGATATATTATTAAGATTAATTTTACCTATTCATTTTATTTTTAATGTGGCTACCAGAAAATGTAAAGCTACATTTGCGACTAACATCATGTGTCTGTGGACAGCACTGGTCTAGAGGAAACCGTTAACTGCTCCCTTAGGTGCACAGACTTGTGAGTACTTTCTGGAATTTCCTTAGAGAAAAGGAACCAGAGACTGATATCCATGCATAGCTTATAGCTTAAAATATATGTGTGTGTAGGAAGCCGTATATATTAATCATTATACAGAATGGATTCAGGCATTCTCAAAGAGTTTTTTTTTAAACCCTCTGCAATTAGTATACATAGATCCTTCCACTGAATGGACTCTACTGGACTAATTAATTAGTCATAATTATAGAATCCTAACTAATGAAGCTCATTTAATCATTGTAGAGTACGTGCCGTCCTTATTTCTGTGGGTTCTCTGGATGCTGACATGGGAGCAGATCTCAGCCCTCTTGAAATAACCCCCATGACCACTCTGCAGAAGCAAATTTGACCATAAGGAAGAAGCACTGAGCTTCCAGTCTGACGATGGAGGTTGACATCCTAGCTTTACACTCTAACTGTACAGCCCGAGACACTTCAGCTGACTGCTCTGAAACTCAGTCTTTCAAATATCATAAAATTGGGGTGGTAATGTCAATTCCATCAGGATTCTATGACAATGACAAGGGATACAGTGTGTGAAGGCACTTGGTAGACTGTACAGTTTACCTAAAAGCTTGGTGCTATTAACATGAGCTGGAAGTTTTAGTCACACTTTCCTCTAGAAGCAGAGCCTAGCGTGTGCCTGGGATCACGGTCCCCCCTCACTGATGGCACTTCCCTTGCAAGCTGTATTCACACTGGCAGCCAGTCTGTGTACCACCCAGCAAAATCTGCTAAAAAGTTTGAAGACGCTGAAAGGTAACCATTTGTTCTGTCTTCAGTGTCAGACAACTGATGAGATTGAAGTTTTACTGAGTTGGATGATTTTTGAGGAGCTCTCCATGTTCCGTCGGTTGTTTTGACATCATTCAGCAAGCCAGCTTGTTCCCTCTCGGTGAACAAGTGAATGTGTCTCTAAGTAAGACACTGTAGAGCCTGCACTGCCTACTTTCCTCTCTCGCCTGCTTTCAATCTTTTATGCTGTGGACCTTCTCCTCCTCTCTCCCTGTTTTCCAGGCTCCTTCCATTATAAAATAATCATCAACAGATAATGCAAGGTTGGTCCTTCCAGCTTCTTGACTGCAAACAAGTGTCCCCTGAGACAGCAAACATCTCTCAATGGAGACAGTAGTGATTTTATTACTTAAGTTTTTAAAATATAATTTTTATAGGGATGCTTATTGTTGTTTCTTATGAATATACTGGTTGTAGCAAACAGTATTCTACTGATTATTTTTCTAAATTAATGAATGTATTGTTAACTATTTTATACAAAGCACTCTGATAGCCCCTATAAATCATAGGAAAGAAGCATGAAGCAGGTCCCTGGTTTCTCCCCTATAGATCTCGTAGAGATTTCTGTCTCTCTCCTCCATTGTCATGGCCTTCAACTCCTTACGCACGTCACTTTGACCCCTTGACAGGAGATCACTTGGCTCCTACCCGCAAATTTATCCAGTTACTAATTTTTATGTGTATAGGGATTTACCGATGTGGCCATATGTGCCCCTCTTTTTGGAAGTCTTTCCTGAGCCTTGCAAGAAGCTGGGTGACCTTACACAAATTACTTAACCTCTCTGTTCCTTCAGAGTCTGTGAAATAGAGATAGCATCTACCTCGAAAACTTGTTGTGGGAATTAAGCATTTCCTAGCACATTATAAGCACTCAATAAACATTAGATACTCCTACAATATCAATGGAATCTACCCGAAAACTCTATCCCATAGCTCTTCTCTACAGCTACCACACACCTTGTTTATCTCTAGCATAGCAATACTTGCTCTATTATAATAGCTTGCATACTTGTCTTCCAAATTAAAAATAATACTATTTACTAAGAGTTTGCTATGTACTTTGCTTATATTAGGGCATTTCATCCACCCTGGAACCTTTGTGATATAGACAATCATTTTCATTTTTCTGAACTGAAGAAAGTAAGACTTAGGCAGAGTCATATACCCAAGGGCATGCACTTAATAAATGAGAGAAGCAGGACTTGAGTCCAAAACCCATGCTTTCAACCACTCACCACACTCAGCCACCTCCCCTGAGGGCCCAGCCTACCGTGTCCGTGGGTCCCTGTGGCTAGTACAGTGTCTGACACATAAGTTTGCATTCACTCTTAATTCATTAATATAACACCTTTCCAGGGAAAGGCATAAATATTTTTGTGTTTCAACTAAATATATTAAGAGACACAAAAATGATGTGACTGTCCCATGGATCTGCGGGTAGCTTTTTAAAGGGTTAAGCTGACTTGGCTTTCTCATTTTAGAAGTGTTGCCATTTCCTTTTCAGGAAGGAAAAGACATAACAGGAATAAATTGTAGGCAGATGTCTCATTTCTCCAATTTATTATTCTAGGGTGAAAATATTGAGTGACATAATGCATCACAGGACTGTCATGACTAAGTAGGGGACAATATATCAAACAGGCATGGCTCTAGGAAAAACTACCAAACAAGCTTCAGCTAACGATGGATTAAGTTATTGGGATGTTTTAAAGTTATTAACATTATGGGGGATGGGAGAAATGTTTTAGGCAAGAATGTATTATATTCTTTTTTTAAAATATTTATTTATTTGGCTGCGTTGGGTCTTAGTTGCAGCAGGTGGGCTCTTTAGTTGCAGCTTGCCGGCTCCTTAGTTGTGGCATGCATGTGGGATCTAGTTCCCGGACCAGGGATAGAACCCCGGGCCCCCCACATTGAGAGCACAGAGTCTTAACCACTGCGCCACCAGGGAAGTCCCGAAGGTATTATATTCTTAAGCAGAAAGTAATATGAGTTTCAAATCCAGTTTAACATAGGATCCGTGAAAAATCACAGAATAAAGATATCCTTCAACATTAAATGCAATCTATTGGGGTCTTTCCCAACAAAGAGTTTCTGAAGTGAAGATCTTAGGTTTTACAGAATGAAGGGAGCTGCAGAAAAATAAGTCTGTGGGCTAGGCAAAGGAAAGTGTGTAAGGGGCCTTGAATAGTATGTCAAGGAGTTTGACCTTCATTCAACAGACAGCTTTTGGGGGAGAAGAATGACATCAAGGTGACACATAACTCTAGATCGAGTAAGGGGAATTGAAAAGGAGAAATTTAGAGGCACTAGGAATACAAAGGAGGGAACAGATTTAAGGAGATATATAGGAGGAAGAATCTATAGCACTCAATGGCCCCCTGGATGAGAGAAGAAAGGAGAGTAAGACAGCAGATGGAAGATAGGAAGAGAAGCAGAAAGGTTTGATAGAGAACAGAGGATGGTGACATATTGATGTGGGACAGGGTGGGGATGGGAGCTGGGATGATAGGCTGGAGGTTGGGGAGGTGAGGGCTCTGGAGGGCGGGGGGGTGGGGAGGGGGGGGGCGGGAGGAGAATCACCAGTCCCTAAGTAGGGTAGATTCTCCACACTTAGACTGAGGAGGAAAGATAATCCCTTCAGTCTTTGACATAGTTAAGTTGTGCCATATTCATAGCCAGGTCAATAAATACAATAATTTGTTGCTGGTGCTGGAGCCTTTAGCGGCAATGAGGATTTGGAAACTAATCCTGTACTACCTGCTGATATCACCTGTACCTTTGTGTTCTGTGCTTATTCGCTTTTTATTTGTCTAGGGTTTGCTCTCACCTATGAAGTAGACTCCTATAGGCATCGTTGCCTTTTTGTATCCCCTAGAGAAAGGGGCATGGTTCCTAGTTTCTGCCAGGCGCTCTGAAAATAACCATTATTTAATTGATTATGTGGTTGACTAACCTTCCCTGTGAGACTCCCCTTCCTCCCATGTCTACAAATGCTCTATCCCATCAGCCTCTCCCTGATCCCTAGATGCCTTTCCTTGAGCCAAGCAGAATTAGTATATGTGTCAAACTAAACTGCTTTTTTTGGGGGGGTGGGGGAGGGGGTCTATTTGCCATAGCTCTTCGTATTGTTACCATTTTAAAATATTGTTCTATTGTCATACTTTCTACAATAACAAGGAAAACACTTCTGGCATTCCAAACTGACCCACCAATTTCCTCTGCAAACCAACATACAGGCTCTGTGACCGCAGTAGACCATTACTTTAGCACCAACCTCTGCTCTCTTCAAAAGAAAAATGAGCTGCGAAGTTTAGGGACAAGTATACATAATAATAGTCTGCCCTGCTTCAAAGGGGACGCTGGGGGAGGATTGAGTAAAAACATAGTGGAAGGCAGCCGTGGAATAGACTGTTCTGAATGATCTGAATGCTTTCTGAATGCTAATTCCCCAGGCTGCATTGGACTTGGGACAATTTGATACCTTATTCAATCCTCACTGAAATAAAGCATACTCTCCCCTCTTAAGTCTTCCCTCTGAACTTCCATTATACATGTTCTCCAAGAGTTTAAAGAAAAAGAGACCCTGACAGCAACCCTCTTAAATTCCCCCCCATTGATGGGAGGCAGTAACACATGGTGTAAAACTTCCAAAAGACTCAGATTCAAACCTCAGTTCAACCAATGAGGTTTGTGTGAACCCAAACCTCATTTTTCTAATAGTTAACATGGAGATAATATCCTCAACCCTCGGAGTTGAGTACCTAGTGGATATCAGGTACCAGCACGATGTCTGATGTACAGCAGGCACCTAAGAACTTAAAACTGTACTTATTCTTATTGATACCAAGCAGGACCATGTGGGGCTGCTGAGCACAAAAGCCTTTCTGTGTCCCCCATTTCTTGATTGCAGGAAATAGGCTTCATTCAGCCTCCATGACCTTCCCTGAGTTCCAAGGGGCAGATTTAAACAGTTGCTAATTACGGAAGGGAGGGGATGCAGAGACAAGGGAGGAAGAGTCAAGAAACAATAGTGCAGCCTTGGGGCAGGGTCCTGGTTCCCCCTCAAGGGATACACACAACAATATCTTTGAGCTGTTTTGCAGATACTGAAACCCCCGCCAGGTGGGAGAAGTTAACAGTGTGCCGCCCACAAGCACGGAGACCCCAGACCAGCTGGAACCAGAAGGTTGATGATGCCGACTCCCACTTACCTCACCACCAGCCAATCAGAAGAATGTCCATAAGCTGATCACGCCCCCTTTGAACCATTACTATAAAACTCCTCACTAGTTATCTATTTTATACATATTAGTCTATATATGTCAATTCCAATACATATAAAATTGATAACTAATAAGAACCTGCTGTATAAAAAAATTAAATTAAATTAAATTAAAAAAAAAAAAAACTCCTCACACCCACGTCCAGGTTGTGGCCCCTTTGCCTGGCAAAGCAATAAAGCTGTTCTCTTCTACTTCACCCAAAACTCTGTCTCCTAGATTTAATTTGGTGTCGGGGTACAGAGGCTGGATTCAGCTTCATTATTTAGAAAATACAATTACTATTATCTGAGCAACGACCAACCAATATCCCCCCTATGTTGTTGGGCTGGGAAAAAACACAGAACTGGAGTCAAGGGAGCAGGGTTTCTCTCTCTCTCCTGGCTCTGTCCTGGATAAATAACCACTAGAAATGTGTGCTGGCGAATCTGACTAAAGGCATAAGGCATGGAACCTGCTTAGCATGGGAGCTACTTCCTCCTTTCTACTTGGCTTTTCTCATTGGAACCCAAATTATCAGGGTCCCGTGGCTCTACTGTAAGGAACACTATCCCTCACAAGTTATCTATTCTTGCTTTTCTTTTTTCCTCCTTGTTCTTCCGTTAGGTACAGGATCAAATGTCCCATTCAGGGCCTGCCTGCTAAGGACGACCACTTTCTAGAGCCTCTCAGGACTTCCAGTGACCTGCTCAGCTCTGGCTGGCTACACTGGTGATTCCAGCCTCACAGCCCTGCACCTAAGCTGCCTCAGATATTAAGGTCCTTTCTTAAAATAATAAAATAGATAAGCTACTTGACGTATATTACTAGTAATCATTACAGCACTCTGTGACTAAATTAGTACTGTCTACCTCTTGCTCATGAGGATCCAGAGTCTTTGAAAGGGCAAGTAACACAGGTCCAAAGAGTTGGACAGTCAGGCAGTAAGGAGCGGAGGTGCAAACTCTGTCCAGGGATCCCATTCTTTCCACTTACAGAAGCAGCGCATGGGCAGCCTGCAGATGTGTTTGGTTTAGCCTCTTACAATCCTGGCCTTATGGTGTTTTTCAAAAAAATATGAATTCATTTCCAAGATTTTTTTGAAAGGTAGATTTATTTTAAATATCCAATTTTTTACTTTTTCTTTAAAAAAATCAGAAGAACTAGCAACACAGGGCTTGTCTTCCTCTGGGTGACTAGCTATCTGCTGGAGCTGAGGAGCAAACTCTCCCTTCAGACAGACCCGATGTGCAGCTTCTGGCTGGCCACAGTCCTCACCACTCCCTTATGCCTTCTGACACTGCACTCTCCTCACTCTTTAGGTACCTACCTGGCCCTGTAGACAGCTGACTTTGCCCCCGTGTTGTCAAGTCCTGTTCCCAGGGGAGGTCACGTCTTCCTCTCTGTCCTTGGTCTCAGAAGCAGCTGGTTTCCATCTCTACACCTGTACCTTGTGCCTCCCCCTTCCTTCTTCCTCCTGCCATGATGTCTTCCTGGTTTTGTCTTTTGATCTGACTTCTGACTCATGCCTGGCCCTAGCTCACCATCACAGAGATATGCTAAACCTTTGGTTTGCCTGCAGTCAGGTTCTAATTCTCTAACTTGCATTGATCATCCAGGTTAGATTGAGGTCCAATCTGAATTACTCACTAGGTCTGCTCTTTCATTCAACTTGAACTACTCTCATTCCACCAACCCAGTCCAAGACTGCTCTGCAATTCCCTTCTGCTCCTTTGTACCTGCCCCACACTGTGAGTGAGCCAGTGGCTGGCCCGACACAGAAGTACTTTCCTTCTATTTGCCATCCCCCTATCTCCCCTCCTCCGTCTCTCTGGTTCTCCCAGCACTGTCCTCACAGCAGAGCCGAGAAGGGGGACCTAAAGACAAGGAAGGATTGATCAGTGTTCCCTGAATAGTACAAGATGAGGAAATTTTTTAAAAGCCCTCTAGACTTCATGCTTCGAGGATGTTCCATAGGGAACTTGACAGAGACTTGTAAAATACATCTCATATAAGAAAGAAGTTGAAAAGGGCAAAAGAACCCTACAAGTCTGACAAGGAGCAAAAGAAAAAGGTGTAGACCAAAATATTGGGACTGAAAACCCTATTGAGAGCAAAGCTGGCTCTGACTTTCGTGCTTCGCTAAATGAAAAGCAAACTTCTCCCCTCCTCCCTCATCCCCGACTTTGTCAAGCATGATTGATGACACAGCTTTTGCTGAAGACACTGCTGAAACGTTCTCACATATAAAATGAGAGCTCACCTAGCGCTTATCTGCGGAAGAAAAGGCACACTATTGTAAAAGACAGATGCCTGGCAATTAAAGAGAAAAGAGTGGAAGGGAACACAGTTGCTGGCAGCTCGACACGCCACCTACCTGATGTTCTCCATTGTGTTGCACCGTGATGGTCCCGGTCTTTAAACTTTCTAGGGCAAGAGTCAAAGACATAAGGACACATCCCCCACTACTCTCCAAACAAACTCCCGTCTTAAAAAAAGAAACCAGTTAAAAAGATGAAAACTCTAATTCGAAAAGACCCATGCACCCCAATGTTCATAGCAGGATCATTTACAATAGCCAGACACGGAAACAACCTAAGTGTCCATTGACAGACGAATGGATAAAGAAGATGTGGTATATATATGCCATGGAAAATTACTCAGCTATAAAAAAGAATGAAATAATGCCATTCTTAGCCATGTGGATGGACCTAGAGATTACCATACTAAATGAAGTAAGTCAGACAAAGACAAATATCATATGATATCATTTATATGTGGAATCTAAAATATACAAATGAACTTATTTACAAAACAGAAATAGACTCACAGACATAGAAATCAAACTTATGGTTACCAAAGGGGAAAGGGCGGGGGAGGGATAAATTAGGAATTTGGGATTAACAGATACATACTACTATATATAAAATAGATAACCAACAAGGACCTACTGTATAGCACAGGGAACTATATTCGATATCTTGTAATGACCTATAATGGAAAAGAATCTGAGGAAGTATATATATTTATATATATGTATAATTGAATCACTTTGCTGTACATCTGAAACATTGTAAATCAACTACACGTCAATAAAATAATTAATTTTTTTAAAGAAGCCAGTTAGCTCCTTTTCTAACCCATCTTATCATGTGTATTCCAGCTTCCAGCCCTATATTCCCCCTCCTAGATTACAGCTGACTCCTCATCTTCACCCACCTAAATCCTACACATCTTTTAAAAGACAACTCAAATTCTGTGTCATTTCTCAACTATCCCAACATACTATGCCCTCTCCCTTCTCTAAATTCTACAACAAATACAACCTGTGTCCACGTCACTCACCAACTAAATTGTAAGCACCTCAGAATCAAAGCAAAGACATCATTTTATCCCTACTACCATGGCTAACATTTAATAGGTTCAATAAACATTGAAATGAATATGACACTCTGCCATAATCTTCACTACTTATTTCATTCCATATATATTTAACTCCAATAAGATTATAATTCCCTTGAGGTCAAGGACCATGACTTAATGTATTTCTCTGGCAGTCTAGATGGGACCCAGCCCACAGGGGGAAATAAATATTTACTTGATAGAGAAGGTTGATTGATTTAAAGGAATTTAAAGCTTTCAAAACAAGTTAACAGTTGCAATACTAGACATTCCTTACTTGAATAGGAAATATCGCTTTACAGCTAAAACAAAATCGTGCAGGCTGTGGACAGTTCCAAAGTTTTTCAGTGCCATAATTTCACTAAGTTCTAGAGTAAAGCCCCAAGTTTGCCTCTGGGATGTTCAAATACCACCTCAGAATGAGTGGCTGGTGTCTGAACAGCCATCCCGTGGATCTTACTTCAGAGTTCTCCCAAGTTTATCCTCGGAGGGAAGGGCATATCACACTTAATCAGTTCTGTTTTTTTTTAATGTTTTTGCTGTGAGTTCCACCTGGGACTTGCAAATCCATATGAGATCTTGATTTGCACATCATTGTTGGTTGCAAGACCCTGTGATGAGAGCTCAGCTGTCAATGGGAAGTGAAGCAGGATGTCAGCTTGCTGCTCCTTGCCTGCCTACCCTGGAAGTCCTTGAATCTCCTGGGCTGATCCGGGGGAAAGCAGTAAAGACAAGCAGATAGGATTTGAAGGCCAGGGTTAAAACCACACGTGGAAAAAGAAAGACAGTCATTAGGTTGTTTTCCTGTCTTGTAATTACTGCTCTAAGACCATCAGCTTTAAGTAATAAGTTTTTGAAAACCAAAAATTTTAGATACAACTTTGTATAAGCAAATCATTTGTGTGCACAAAACTCTGTGTTTTCTCGAGCAAACAGCATTTTTCACATGCAAATGGGGCTGTTAGAGCTTTAGTTAATTGAGCAGTGCGTGGAATTCAATGCTTTTTGCAAGCACAAGTGGGAAGTGATACTGGCGTAGCTACAGAGAATGTTGACAAGAGTGGCTGGCGGTCAGCGGTACTCTTTGCCTACAGTTGGGTGGCTCTGAGTCCTTGGAATGCTGTAACTCTTGAGAAGTGGAGTAGAAAACTGTCTGAGGTGAGTACACAGTATTTTCAAGCAAATTACTGGTAAATTGACCACTGTCATCACGTCAACTAAGTTACTCCAGGCTCAAACTCACACGTGCCATCTGAGTTAGCATTTCAGCACGGCTTGGAAGAAATGGTCCGACGGGCTGTTCTGTTGGGTGGTGCAACTGCTCCAAGCCCCTCTGCCATCCGAGAATCTGCATTAAACTGAAAGTTGGCAGCACACTGCAGTTGGGTACTTGAGGAGAGTGTAATAAAGGTACCGTTTACAAAGGAATGGGCAGGGATCAGGAAATCAACAAGGGTTTCTACAGTACCTTCAGACTAGTAAGTGGTTGCAATCTCTAGACCTGAAGGGGCAAAGGAATGGGTCTGTTCATGGAACCTGGAGGGACAGCTATTAAAAAAAAGGACCACCCAACAGGAGCTGTGATCTTTCAGTTGACGAAGGCAGCCAGCCCATCATGACCCTCAAGGAGAAAGCCAGAGGGCTCAATACTCTGACCTCATTCTTCTCTCTCCCTCTGGTGTTCTGCCAGCCTCCCTCATTGACCAAACCCAGCTGGAAGGCAGAAGGCCAAGGCATCTCTCGATTCTATCTATACTGGTCAACCTCCCAGGCACAGGGCAGGACTTAGACTAGTGTGGAGAACAAATCAAAGATATCCTGCTTAGGTTCCCTGGAGCCAAAGGTTCTGCAGGCCTTTTCTTTTATCTCCTATTTCAGAATTTCTAGGCTCCAGAACTTCTCTGAGAGCTAAATCACAATCATACCCCGCTTGGCGCTATTCTCCAGTCTCAATGGAAATTTTCATTATTAACAATAGTTGTCTTGGGCTTCCCTGGTGGTGCAGTGGTTGACAATCTGCCTGCCAATGCAGGGGACACGGGTTCGAGCCCTGGTCTGGGAAGATCCCACATGCCGTGGAGCAGCTGGGCCCGTGAGCCACAACTACTGAGCCTGCGCGTCTGGAGCCTGTGCTCCGCAACAAGAGAGGCCGCGACGGTGAGAGGCCCGCGCACCGCGATGAAGAGCGGCCCCCGCTTGCCACAACTAGAGGAAGCCCTCGCACAGAAACGAAGACCCAACACAGCCAAAAATAAATAAATAAATAAATAAATTTATTTTAAAAAAAAAAAAAAACAATAGTTGTCTTAAACCTATAAGAATCATTCTTAAGATGGCAATAAATTTAACTTATAATGCTACCATGGAAATGGTTAAGGGTTCATCAATGGTCATGGATTTGATCGGTTTCGTTTATTCTCTAATCATAGACAAAAGCCATTGCCTGTATAACAGAAGCCAAATAGAAACAGAGACCTCTTCTTGTAATTGTTCACCTCTACTTCTACATGATATATTTTCCAACTACTCCTTTCCTCATTAGTTTCGCTCCTTGTAAATGCCTGTTTGTATTAAAATAATCACCATCTCACAGTTCAGATTTAATTGTTCAGTAGTTATTTAATGTGTGCTACTTTTTTTCTCCTCCCTGCCTAAACTACAAGCTCCCTGAAGGCAGAGGGTGTGTATGGTATGCATTCAAACATCTATTAAGGTCTCAGTAAGTACTTCTCCCATGGAATAATTCCCCAGTAATTGGCAAGCTCTTGTTATCAGCATTTATAGAATGGTTTCGATGCACCTAGAACTCTGACAAATTCTAAGCTACCTGAGAGCAAAAACCAAGTATGCTTTATCTCAGGCCCTTCCACAGTGCAGAGCACAGAGCCTTTCTACATAGTAGTAATTACTCTTGAAGGTTACAGGAAGGAAAAGAGTGGAAGGGAGGGAGAGAGGAGAGATAGCTAATTGTGTTCCTTGTTGGTAAATATGCTCGTTGCATTAGGCATATGGGCAGTTGTTAGATACAAAGCAAACAGAGTGGCTGGAAAATAACTTGATCCATAACCGAACCCATATAGTGTCGCCTAGACGCTATGAAGATAATTGGCCTCTGGGTATTTCAAATGTGGTCTTTGTCCTCCTTTTATAGATGATTCTGTATATCTTTGTGTATAATAAGCCGACTGGATGTGGGTGATGCCATGATTCAGATATGTGCTTCCCAGGAGCCATAAAGCGATCTCGAATACATCTGTAAACACCTTTGAGAGATTGTGCAATAAAGAAACTTCCTGACAAATTAGCTACAGACTCAGAATAACAGAGCTAATAATACATCAGCTCACTGCTCTTCCCAGCAAACACAGGGGGAGAAATGTGTTAGACTGAAATTAATCAATCTAACACTTACAATCTGGAAATTTTAGGGAAAAAAAATTGTTTCTTAAGGAAGATATTTTTAAAGCAATATTTATTAAGACATAGCTTCATCTCTCCATTTCATTTATTTATTTATTTATGTATTTTTGGCTGCGCTGGGTCTTCGTTGCTGCGTGCGGGCTTTCTCTAGTTGAGGCGAGTGGAGGCTACTCTTCTTTGCAGTGCACAGGCTTCTCATTGCGGTGGCTTCTCTTGTTGCGGAGCACGGGCTCTAGGCACACGGGCTTCAGTAGTTGTGGCACGTGGGCTCAGTAGTTGTGGCTCGTGGGCTCTGGAGAGCAGGCTCAGTAGCTGTGGCGCACGGGCTTAGTTGCTCCGCGGCACGTGGGATCGTCCCGGACCAGGGCTCGAACCCGTGTCCCCTGCATTGGCAGACGGATTCTTAACCACTGTGCCACCAGGGAAGCCCTCCATTTCGCTTTGGCCCTGCCAAAACAACCTCTGAGGTAAACAGCAGCCCTGAGATTGATACCAAGCAAGACCCTACTTCACCCAAAACTCTGTCTCTGAGATTTAATTCGGTGTCAGGCTACAGAAGCTGGATTCGGCTTCAATATCTTGCTTTTCCTTAAGCACGAGACTTGTCAACACAGCCAATATGCTATCAAGCAAACTACATTTGAAGATTCAAGGGGGGTGGCAAAGAGCTATTAATATGGTGATCATTCACCTAGAGACGATCAGTGTTTCATGCAATTGTATTCATTTCAAAATACTCAAGAAATTCATCATACAGCTAAGTGTGCTTTGTGTTTATCCACCTTGGTAATACTTTATGGATACAAACTATAAATCAGAAAGCAGAAATTTTTGTCAGACCATGTGTCAGAAGTAATTATTACTGTAATAGAAGGTCCGCCCCAACCTGAACGGGACACATACACCACCACATCCCACCATGTAAAACTACAAATTGGATCCCACTCTGGAAGAAGAAGTGTTTAAAGTGTTGGAAATGCAAGACTTCATGAAACAGACAAGGAGCCTTAAAAAGTTCTTATTCCGTTAGGTATAGGTGATGCTGTCTTTTCACACAAAAGGGTTAACAGATTCAAGTACTTTAATTCTATCTCTGCTCCTTCCACCAGAACCATGGCACACATAGTACTAACTTTCTGAAACAAGTTCTGGATGTGGACCCTCTCTTGCCATCCACCCTAATAATTCAGTATCAAACTGCCAGTCCTGTTGCATTTTATCCAGATCTGCAGGGGACCCCCGACACAGGCACAGGCTCTGGCTGCCCCCTCTGGGCAAGTGTGCATGTTTATTATGTAGATTGGAAGGCTGTTATTGCTATTGTTTTCGTTTTCGTTGTTGCTGTTTGGAGAAGGGAGACATAAGGATCAGTGTGATGGGTAAGACCAAGTAAGGAAAATCATGATAAATCATTATAGCTACACTGTGCAATATGGTAGTCCCTAGCCACATGTGACTATGTAATTTAAACTCAAAATTAAATAAAATTTAAAATTTAGTTCTTCAGTTGCACTAGCCACATTTCCATGCTCAACAGCCATGTGTGGCTAGTGGCTGCCCTATTGGACAGCATAGATACAGAATATTTCTATCATCATAGAAAGTTCTTTTAGACGGTGCTACACTCTAGTATGTTACTAAGCCTTCTGGCAATGTATCCTCTTGGCTCAAATTTCATTACCCTTTGTATAGATAACAGTTTAGATTCTGCCTGGCATTTTTTTCCTTCATGGTGTCTCAAAAGACCATCATGTTTATGAGCAACTAATGCTTTTTCACGTTTCTCTGTATGAAGTTTGTTCTTAATATTGTCTTCGATACTAATTAAGTGGGATTTGAAAGTAAGAACGCATTGGCACAGTTAAGGTTAATGGCTTAATCCTTTAGCACAGGAGACAACTTCAAGAACTTGTTTGAAAGATTTTTACTGAAGCACAGAGAATGCACTGTTTCATTATCCATGAGCGCTGTCTACTCTGCTCTCCCTGGGAACTGTGCATCTATATGTCCTTTGAGTAACTGATACTTAGAAAATGTTTCCAGGTCTTTGCATTTCTAACTACAAGAGTAAACTGCTAATAAAAGAGAGATAGTTATTTTTCCAGATAATTCTAGATTCACCAAGATCCATACTTGATTTTTAATCTCTTTCTTAGAAATTAACTTAGTAAAGAGTTAATTATTTTTTATTTAGGAATACTCTAGGTAAACAGTTGATGGAGTACAAAAAAATAACTTCACTGGTTGCCAGGGGATAGGGGATGAGGGAAAATAAGAAGCAGCTGGTAAACTGGTACAAACTTTCAGTTATAAGAAGAATAAGTTTTGAGGATCTAATGCATAAGATGGTGACTATAATTGGTAACACTGTATCATACAATTGAAATTGGCTGAGAGTAGAACTTCCATATTCACACACACACACACACACACACACACACACAAAGATTGTCAACCATCTCAATAATTGTATTTGGATAGCATGGTGCAATGATTGTTTTAGCAAAGCAGTTAAATGAAATGCTATTAAAATTGTTTTTAAAATAACTACATAACTGATTGTTATAGTAATTCTAATTCTTGTATTTACATGATTCAAACATTTCCAAACAAAGATTTAAGAGCACAAGAGGGGCGGAGAATGTTGGAAAAATAGCTTGGAATAAACAAGAGCTGTTTTCTGGTTGTCTTACAGCCTTTTCTTGTCGTTCTTTTCTTTTCAAAACTTTACGTACACATGAACACACGGAATGCATGTGATATGGTTTTTTGTTTCTTTCTTTCTTTCTTTCTTTTGGTTTGGTTTTGGCCGCACAGCATGCAGGATCTTAGTTCCCTGACCAGGGATGGAACCCGTCCCCCCTGCAGTGGAAGCATGGAGTCTTAACCACTGGACCGCCAGGGAAGTCCTGCATGTGATATGTTAATCATGGTGAAAGTCTCAGATGCTTTCTAAGGCATAGCTGGTAATACAGACAAGTGAAGTGGTCCAGATATCAGACAATCGGGAGAATTGAGGATCAAGGTTGATTGGAAGGTGCATGTCCCCACCAAACAAACACATGTATAACCCAAGTTTGTTGCACTGGCTGCCAATTTGTGTCCTTAATCCAGCTTTCTGTGTACCAAACTCACCACTTCTGCATCCCCAGTTGTAATCATAACCACATTTTAATTAATAGTGGGTTGTTCTAATGAAATTTTCAAGCAAAGTGAATCATGCTTCTAACATTGTCTGTACAGGTTCCAGATTGTTTAAAAGAAAAATTCTATGCAAATCTAAGATAGAAATGAATATCATCAGTGATGCCTTCTGTAAATTCTAAGATTAGAAAAAAATGCTATTATCCATTCATTGGGTGAGCTAATTCTCCTGTCTAGGAGACACTGGTGTGATTCAGAAATGTAATATCCATTCCTCCTCTACTTCTATATGTTAGCCTCAATTCAGGTCTAAAAGTTGGCTACACACACACACACACACACACAGATTTTAGTCATTGAAAACCTATTGTTATTAGGCACAAAGTAGATGGTATGGTTTATATACCTGTGTTTAGTTTCATTTCTATGGTTCCTACTCACTGAATCAGGTGTTCTCTTATTTTCATTGATATTTTCCCATAGTCTTCAATTTCTCGTTATGCTTCTGCAAGGCTTCAGTGGAATTTAGCAGTAATCAGTCAATTCCATTGTCTCTGTAGGCATCATTCTTCCACATCTCCTGCAAGGACATTCTCCTCCACCAGGACATCTTCTAACGGCTCACCAGTGAAATCGTTTGCAACTGGGCCACCACTTTGTTCCACGGGCATCCATAGCCAACTCACCACTCAGGATAGTGTTCCCTTTGCCCACTAGGAAGTGAGCTATCCAGTCCCAAATCTTCATCTTTTTGCCTGCTTTCTCAGAGCACTCTCAGTACCACTTACATTAGTTTGGATCTTCTGAGAAGCAGGTGTCAAGACAAGATCTGAAGTGCAAGTGGAACAAGGTAAGCTGGAAGAATCTTCAGATTAGGATGCAGAAATGATGCTGGGGAAGGAAAAAGACAAAGATGGAAGTTGACCAGGAAGAGCCTTCAACAGCAGCATGATTCCAAGAAGGTTCATGCAGCCGCTGGGATGTCCCAAAGCCAACGTCCTCCGCTGGAAGAGTCCTATGATGCTGCCAGAAAAAACTTGACTTCAAAACGTTGCCATATTCATGCAATAGTTGGAAGCAGCCCAAAGAAATGTGAGTATGACATGAATGTGACAGTGGATCCAGAGGGGTGGCATCTGGGGTCATTGTTTTACTGCCCACAACAAAAGATTTCAGTGGCCTATTTTCACCTTTTTCCCCTGACTCTTCCCCCAAGATCGTCAGCACCACAAAAAACACACAGCAAATTTTAGAGATAAGCCAGATAAAGAAAGGATCAGTGAGGTGCTGTTTTCGAGGTAACTGCAAGACCCTCTTGCACTCATCCAAAGTCTCTAATCATCTATTTGCCTCATGAATTTCCATTAACCCAAGGTGGAAATAGACCTACTTCCACATGAATAATGTGAATGTACGGTTCTTCTCTTAAGGACATTTACATTTTATGGCTGATCTTTCAGTGAACTAAGAAATAGTTAATGGAGAAGAAAGATCTTTTAAAAAGTCATGACTCCCAGAAAAAACCATAATTCAAAAAGACACATGCACCCCAATGTTCATTGCAGCACTATTTACAATAACCAGGTCATGGAAGCAACCTAAATACCCATTGACAGACGAATGGATAAAGAAGATGTGGTACATATATACAATGGAATATTACTCAGCCATAAAAAGGAATGAAATTCGGTCATTTGTAGAGATGTGGATGGACCTAGAGACTGTCATACAGAGTGAAGTAAGTCAGAAAGAGAAAAACAAATATCGTATATTAACACACATATGTGGAATCTAGAAAAATGGTACAGATGAACCAGTTTGCAGGGCAGAAATAGAGACACAGATGTAGAGAACAAACATATGGACACCAAGGGGGGAAAGTGGAGAGGGGGTTGGTGGTGGTGGGATGAACTGGGAGATTGGGATTGACATATATACACTAATATGTATAAAATAGATAACTAACAAAAACCTGCTGTATAAAAAAAAATAAAATTCAAAAAAAAAAGTCATGACTATAAAACTCAGCTCAGTTTCACATTGCCACAAACCCACTGTCCAACCTTGGGGATGTTAGGTAACATCTGTGGGTCTCATCAGGGGGCTCAACACTGAGATAACAAAACTCAGTTCCTGGCATTATGTTCATTTGGGGGGATATAGTCACTGCCCTTTAGGAGCTCAGTCGTGATAGAGCTTTGAATCAAATGTTCTCCACACTGTTCTCAGCTTTAAAATGATGTTATTTCACAGCTTTTCTTAAAAATGAATTTTAACTAGTTGCTGGAAAAGCTGTATATAGCATATCACATAAAATCATCTAAGGATTAGATGATTTTGTAGGTTTGGGATAATTAAGATTTGTTATCATTAGACCAGGGTTCACCAGAAATTAGCTGTAAATTTTTAAGGAATAATTAGGTCTTAATTCATTTCTTACCACTATATACTGAATTGGTTGAAATTTCTAGAACTAGGCTTATATCTCCAAGGCTTGAGGGTTCAATCCATCATAGAATGATTTTCAGCTAGGCCTGAATTCTTGATCTTTCGTTTCTCTTTCTCCCTGGATTAGCAATAAGGTGTTGGGAAAGTAATTAACTTGCCAGTTTTTAAAATCCTGTATGATGAGGTGCTTCCATATAGATAAACTCTTCCTTATCTAACCTTATATTTTACATCCTACCTTGATCCAGCATCTCAGGACCCAGTCCCATATGTGGCCCAGACCATGTAAGTACATGATAGGTAGGTCCTGCAATTCCTTCATCTTCTCTTAGCTGGTCCAGAACTTCCCTGACCAAGTTATGTTGTAACTTAACCCTAGTTATTGATCTGGTGATCAGGATAGGAGGGGATGGGAGGTCCTGAGGGGCATGTGCATGTCTTGCAAGGCACAGACCTCTGCACTGTCTTTAAGCAACAGAAGAGCATTAGCCTATAAGAGAAGCCTTTAATGGGTCATGTCTGTGGGCCCAGAGAGTTCAGAGGGATCTGAAGATATAAGAGGTTCAAGTGCATTAATTCAAATATCCTTATCTCAAGTCCGATGAAGGCCCTGCTCTCACAGAGCAGACTTGCTGAGGCTGAAAATTCAACCTCCTCTGGAGTCTGGCACTCTTATAATTAAGTCCTAGGCAGAATCCCCAGATTTTTCTACACTCTGGCTACCGTATACTCAATATATGGTGAAAGGAGGCCTTCAGACTTAACCTTTAATTGGTGATCAATCACCTTAACCCACTATTGTATTTCTCAGTGCAGAGATTGCCCCCAGAAATTCCAGTCTAATAATTACTCCCCCCTCAAACTTCCCAAACATCCAAGACTGCCTCCAGCAAGACTTTCCTACCAATGTCTGATTGCAGCTCAGCATGGTGAAGGTTTTTACACTCATTTCACTGTGGCATGTGGTGGGAAGCTAACGATACACAGTCTTCCAACAGTGGTTGGGTCTTCATTGCCAGCTCCAGAAGCCCATTTGAGGATTTGCTCCCTCATATAACTCTTGGCCTTAAGAGTTCAGGAACAGATTCTGAGATGAAGATTTGCTTTCAGGAAGCTGACCGGGGAGTGTCCTCAGGATCAGCGCCAGTAGGAGGTAAAGGAGGAAGGACAAGACAGAGAGAGGGGCTGACCTGCAATGCAATCACAGCAAACCTCGCCAATCCAATGGCGAGCTCTGGAGCTGGAATGGCCCTTGCAAAGTGTCCTATCTTGAGAAAAGGGGCCAATAGTTTTATATCGCTGCATCCACCAGTCATTGGCTGTGGGCTCCCTCTGGGAAGGGGACTTGAGCTTGGGAGTGGCAATTCTCTTTAGCTGAGGACAACTCCCAGGGAGAAACTCAGCTGAGAGCCGTCAACTGCCAACACTCCCTAAAACTGGGGAAATGAGTGTCTCATTTCTGCAGGGGATCTAGAAGGTGCCACAATATCCAACACATATAACCCTGCTGTGGTAGGCAGAACGATGCCCCCCCCCCCACCAAGATGTCCACAGCCCAGTCTCTGGAACCTGTGTGACCACACATGGCAAAAGATACTCTACACACGGAATTAAGGTTAAGAACCTTGAGATGGAAAGTTCTCCTGGATTATCCATGTGAGCCCAACCTAATCACATGAGTCTTTAAAAGAACCTTCCCTGGTTAAGGTCAGGGTCAGACAGACTAACTTTGAAAATGGAGGAAGAGACCATAAGCCCAAGAATATGGGCAGCCTCTAGAAGCTGGAAAAGTCAAGTATATAGATTCTTCCCCAGAGCCTCCAGATGGAAATGCAGCCCTGCCTTGGACTTCAGCCCAGTGACACCTGTATTGGACGTCTAATATATAGAATTTTAAGATAATAAATTTTTGTTGTTTTAGGCCACTAAGTGTGTTGCAGCTTTGACTCTAAAGGGTACTTGATGATCAGTTTTTGCATAAATAGCTCAAGTGTAGATGTATCTGCTTTATCAGCAGCTTGGAGAATGAGTTTTTATTTTATCTTTTACCCCTTTGATCTGATGCCTGTATCATGGACAAACAGCCCTATAAATGAGTGAAAATACCTTTATCTAATCACACCCCAAGCCCTTTAGGGCTCTTGCACGGCCTCTTCCCTAGACCTGAGCACCATGTTTCCCTCATAAGGGAGCCCTTCCTGCCCCACCCCACCATCTGTCTTTGGACCTAATGTTAGCCTCTAAAAACCATCATGTAAAATCTTGGGTGGTTATCATCAAGAAATTGAATCTTTTTAAATTTTCCAAGGAACTTTAGTAGTGGAATCAAGGATCTAAGTTCACTGTTTATACTCTTAGAGCAGAGTTTCTCAATGGCACTATTGGCATTTTGGGCCAAAACAACTATTTGTTGGGGGGTGGGAGTGGCAGCAAGACGTCCCATGCATTGTTGGATGTCTAGCAGCAAACCTAGCCTCTACCCATGAGATGCCAGGACCAGCCCAACAATCCATCTCCCCTGCCCCAAGTCACGACAATCAAAGATGTCTCCAGACATTGTCAAATGCCCCCTGGGAGACAAATTACTCCCCTCCCCTCCTTGTGCACCATTGTCCTACAGACAGAGAATTATACAACATAGAAATGACAAGGGCTTTAGAAATTCTTCAATCAAGCAATCCAACTTTTAAAAATAGAAAGGACTTCTCAAAGAGGTTATGTGACTTGCCCAAGTTAGTGGCAATGGCTACATATAAATCCACCATCTCCCTGGAGTGCTAGAATAGACCGTTTGAAAACTAAACATTTTTTATGAGTGTTAATTAGTTTCCAGAGCTTTATTCACATATGCAGACAATTCAAATAAAGCCCTGCAAGTTGACCCAGTTTTCTTACCCTTCCATGGTTTTTTTTCTGGTTTCATTCTTCAGAACTTTTGTGGCTAAAATTGCCTCTAATAATGCTTATCAAGAAAGCATTTCTGCTAATTAGCAGGGGTGACACAGAGCTCTATGGAGCCCCATAGGTAATTCACACAATACCAATCTCTCTCCTTTCCCTTGAGCTGAAATGCCTTCTTCCTCTTTGTGCAGGGAGGATGGGGATGGAGAAGTCCTTCCTTTCTGGGCAAGTAGGTCATTCCTCCAACTTCCTCAGAGATTTGACCATCAATCAGCCATCAGTTGCCAGGGGCTGGTTGATTTTGTTCATTTGTAGTTCCATTTTTACTGAACAGAAAAGGAACATCAATAGCAGCCATGGAGATTTCTAGGCGTCTCCAATCTTAATTCTTCCTTGTATTGAAAGGCATAGCAATGTCAGTAGAATTAATTAAATTGCTTTCATTGTTCTTCATACCTCACTCACTCCTGTGTTAACACACACTGAGAGTGCAGAACACACATTTACATAGGCACCCACCTACACAGGAAGAAAAATATGCTAATTTTTTTCATTGGTATCTTTTATCTGTGGTTTTGGATCACTTTGAAAGCAGATTTAAAGAATACAGGGATGGTGAGACAACCAGCCTTTCTCAAAACGCTGGACATTAAGTACCTTGACAAGTCTGCTTCAGTCCTCTGAAAACACAGGAATTTACTAAATGATTAACCAACAACCTAATAAAATTTTGATTTCTCAATTTTATGGCGGTGAGAAAAGCTATACGCATTCACTAGAAACCGTACTTGGAATTTTGATCTTTTCCCGAGCTAGTGACCTGCTCTCTTGCGATGCTGGGCAGTGACAGTCGCAGCTCCCAGGCAGCCCCGCGACCACGAGGGTGAACACGTGACACACTGACAACCATCCTGCACCCAGACAACCACTCTTTTCCACCTTCAGTACAGTTTGCAATAAATGACATGAGATATTCAACACTCTATTATAAAATAGGCTTTGTGTTAGATGATTTTGCCCAACTGTAAGCTAATGAAAGTGTTCTGAGCACGTTTAAGGCCGGCTGGGCTAGGCTATGATGTTCTGTAGGTTAGGCGTATTAAATGCATTTTCGACTCACAACATTTTCAACTTACGATGGTTTATCGGGACATAACCCCATCATAAGGAAGATCGGTACAGATGCTAAGTAACCCAATACCACTCTAGCCACATTTTACAGTGTAGGAGATGAGGTCCGAATTGTTGGAATGCTTTCTACACGGCCAGAGAGCTGGAAAGATGTAAGGCAGGCTCCACCCTCGCGTTTCCAATCACTACCTGACCCAGTGCTGTTTCTACGACACCACGCCATTGATCCATAGCACTTACTGAATCATCCTTCCATCTGTAGCCCCTGTCCCATTCCCTCGGGGGTGACTGTGTTCCCGGAATCATTGGGATTAGCGTGTCTTGGGTGATGGTGGCGCGGGCAGGGAGCTCCCTTTGATCCTTCTGATGGTAAAAAGGAATAAGAAGATTGAGCTCAGAGAGATGAAAAGGAGCTTTGAAAAAAATAAAATTTCTATACCAATAATGTTATTTTCCACCCCTGGGAACTTCAACTGTCCAACAGAACTTTCCAGGACACAGAGCCTTGCAAACTCACATTTGGAACATTCCCGCATATACTGAGCAAATATAACTGGTCCCCAGGTCCTCTTTCAACCTGAAGACCAAGAATTAGTACTGGAAAAGCCTTTCCTCCCCACATCCTTTCCTGTCTTTTATGGTTGGACAACTGGGCTTTCATCTCTAGCAAATTGGGGACAGACACAAACACTCCCTCAGGGAGAACAAAAGCAGCCAAAGGAAAACAGTGAAACTGCCTTTCACACAACAGGCTTCACGTTTCACTTTTCTTTCCCCTTTCTCCACGCTTTGCTTCATCTGGGAAGAAAACTTATTTTTAAAACACCAAACCCCCTTTCTGTCAGGGGGCTTGGCTGGATTGATAAATAAGGGGAGTCGTCTGTCAGCAAACTCCTTCTTTGAAACAAATAAATGTGACAAAGGAGAATGTTCAAGAGGCCCCTGGGTTCTATAAGAGAAAAGGAACAGAAGATTCGTTTCCACAGCAATATCGGACTGGACTTGGCCCAAAGGAACCTCCCTCACTCTTGGAAAGGCTTGTTAATTAGCACATCAGACTCATCTGGTCGCTTCCCCCCTAATGCTGTGGGAATGGTTTGCACAAGCCTCTGGGCTGTCCCTGGCTTTACCCCATTCCCAGTCCTGTTTTCTGCTGGGCTCCAGGTGTTGCTGTCTGCTCCAACACATCTCTGGTTACCGCAGACGTGCTGGGTTTAAATAAGAATCAGACCGCTCTCGTTCATCTCCATGCAGACAGTCCCATTTGTCAAACTCAAAAATGCCCATCCGTGTAAAGGGTTTAGGGAGAACGCAGGACTGACTGAGGAACGAGAGACTGGCGTGGCGGATGAGCCTCAGAAGGAAACCGTTCTGATCAGTCAAATGCGAGACAGAACCTGTGCCCTCCTCCGCCTCCAATAAAGTGGTGCCGAGGCCGCCTGGCGCAGCTTGCTTCCACACAGAGCGGGCAGGCCACTGAGTCCCGTCCTGATAAAAGCAGAAGCCTGGTCCATTTGATTTCAGGGAGGAGCGTTTGCATTCACTTCCAAACTGAATGCCCTCTGCTCTGGGAGCCTCGCTATAAAAATCAGATCCCTGACTCCGGTCTGATCCTGACCTGGTAAGACTGGGGCTTACCTCCACGGGGCTGTCATCAGGGTAACCAACACACGCTGTACCACCAAATACTATTTGCCAATCTCCTGCCCAGGTGATGCTCTCTCGCCACTCAGAGACTTGGCTTATCTTGTTATTGTTTCCAAGAAAGTCTATCCCCCTGAACTGTGTGCTACAACATAGCTCTTAAGGAGATTTCAAGTTGCTTTTGGTCTGTGCGAGAGAACTCAATTAAATACTCATCAAACTTGCATCTTCTTTTTTCCCAGGTCACAGCTAAACTCCATTTCCAAGCCTCTCTCACAATCAGGAGCGGCCGTGAGACAGAACTCTGGCCAAAGGAATATGGGCAGAAGTGCTTCTTTCCACATCCAAGCCTGACCCATGAAAGATCCCATTCGATCCTCCTTGTTTCTTTCTTTCCTTGCCTGCTGGCCTGAGGCAAAAAAAAAAAAAAAATCCCAAGAAGGACTTCAAGAGCCCAGGAGATACTTGAGTCCCTAGAAGGAAGCTTGGGGCCATGGATGTGACTGAGGGGAACAGAGCTTCTCCATCAACCTGCACTAGACCAGGACAGGAGCAGAAACACAAACCTTTCTTAAGTTAATCCAGTGAGATTAGGCAGTTGCTTGTTATAGCAGAGAGGCTACCCTGGTGAATACAGACAGGCAGGAGAAAGACCTATGTTAGCTGCCCTGCCCTGTGATCAGCTTGAAGGAAGCCAAACCTTAAGTCACTTTTATATCCCCAGCCTCCAGGAGAAAGTATGCCATATAATCATTTGGAGACGATGAAGTGGGGACAGAAGAATAGGGAAACATCTGTAAAATATGGTAATATATGCTATTGTATGTCAAATTAAATTAGCTCTATAGTCAAGGTCAAATGTGCAGTGAAAAGAAGAGAGCAGAGAACAACTGTTTAGGACTGGGGGAATTTGGAAAGTCTTCGTGGAGGAAGTACAAAAAGTAAGTAGAATTCCCACAATTAGAGGAAAGGGCGTATTCGAGGAAGAGGAAACCCTGCGAGTTAAGCAAAACTGCCTTGAATTCTGTGGCTGTTCTAACAGTGGCAAGTGGTCCCCCAGAGGAACAAAATGTTTTTTAATGGTTAAAGTGGTAAACGTCATGTTGTATATTTTTTACCACAGTTTTAAAATCCTTACCATCATGGAGCTTATAAGCTAGGAGAGAGAGAAAGATAATAAGCCAATTAAAATATCAAATAAAAAAGTACATTCTAGATCAGCTTTGGGTCCATCCCCATTTTACAGATAAAAAGCCAGAGAACACAGAGAAAAGGTAACAAGAGTTTACCCAGTAAGGCCCTCATGACTCACTCCTGGGCCAGTGATCTTTCCACTGAACCAAACTTCCTTTGTGAGGTAGTTCTACTACCTCTGTTTTATCTGAACCATTCGATAATATACTAGAAAGAGAACAGGTTCTGGAACAGAATTCAGATTTCAGCACAGTTGCTTCCTGGAAGTTGGATCTTGAGGTTTCCTTCTCAAATGGAAATAACAAGACCAGCTTCATAAGGGTTAAATGTAATTTAATGTAATTTGTTATACTTACCCCTAGGTACAAGGGAAGGAGTCAATGAAAATTAGCTCCCTTCCTAGGAATAAAGCTGTTTTTTGTTTGTTTGCTTTGTTTTTGTTTTTGTTTTTTTAAGAAGTTGAATGATCTTTACCAGAGTTTTAGAAAATCAACTCTGGCAATAATATGAAAAATACAATAGATTTCAGAAGCAGAAGATTGGTGTTAGAGACCAGCTAAATTATATCATTAAGGAACAGTGAAGGGTCCTCCCAGAGAACTCTGAATGGCTTTAGTTGTAGGAAATTAGATTGACCAAAACATTTGGAGTAGCCAATGAATCACCAGAGTGCTAGGCACAATTGCACCATGCAAATGTAGATAAAACTTAATTGTGTTTGGGGAAGTTTTTAAATTGAATCATGACTATACATTTCAATTCAGCATGAAAGATTTTCATGGTGGCCACATCACATGGCAGTACCAGAGAATCTTTGACTTCCTGTTATCATTCATATCAGTCTCCTGTGGGTACCAGCTGACAAATGACCAATGAGAAAATATACAAGACCAGGTCATATACCATAGCATCAGTAAAGCTGAGAATGCAGCAAATTATTGGAAGAATTCAGCTAGACCAGGGTAGTGCAATCCTATAAGACACGCCCTAGCTTTAAACCTTCCCAGAGCTTCCTATTACCTACAGAAATGCTTCTCAGATGGTGATTCTTCTTGGACCTCCTGCATCTAAATTACCTGAAACATTAGAAAGGCATATTCTCAGTCAGGCCTCACTCATGACCTACTGAATTGTCATCTCAGTAGATAAGCCAGGAATTTGCGCTGTAAACACTGCCTCTCTCCCCTCTACCCTGCCATCCTTAATCACACAGAAGTTTGAGAACCACTAGCCTGAAAACTAAACTCATTCTTCTCAGCATGGCACTTACAAATCCTTCATAAACTTGCCCCAACTACCTTTATTCCCTCATCATTCTCTCCCACTGGTCCTATGTTCTAGCATACGGATGAACAACCATTTCTGAATGTACTGAACTTTTCCGCAACCTCACAACCCCAAAATACATTGTTTCCTTTGTCTAGACAGCTTCATCCCTAACCATCTCGTAACATTCCGTTCATCTCAATAAATGGTAGATACTATATTACCGTTTGAAAAACGTTGAGAAATCAGTACCCAAAGCTCTAACTGGATCTTTGCTGCAAGCTCATGGCGATGCCTCAGTAAATTCCACATCCGAGGTACGAAAAGGGAAAGTGATTGAGTCTGGTCTGGGTTTCCCATTGTCAAGCAGACTCAGCTGTGTAATAGCAGTCCTGACTCTGAAACCCCTCCTCCAGCAGGTAGAATAAGATGGGTTCAATGACACATGATTGTTTTTCATTCAGTGTTTGAGTGAATGATTAGACTAGATTAATTGTCTTGATCCCCCACTTCATTTTGGTTAATTTGAACAGTTGTTTACGTCCATTCAAATTATGGCCAATTCAGTTAAAAGCCCAGTCAAACTGTCTAAATGTTTTGAATACTAAACAATGGGTTGATTGAATAGATTTTTCACTCTTCAACCGAGTAGTTTTGCAGGATAGAGCCATGGCCTAATATAGAATACAAGACTGGCCTTCTGTCTTTGCTGAATGGCCAAAGAAGGTGCAGTTCAGATCAATGGGCAGTTCCAAATAGGCCTGGATTATTTATACAGGTGGACTAGCCCATCATGCCCACAGCCCAGCAAGCAGGTGAGACCACAAGGAAAAACAGTGCAGTGCACCTCTCTCCATGTTTAGGCCACAACGTGGAACCAGCAAAATGTGAAGAGACCAAGAGTTAAGGAATTCAGCCCTTTCTCAGAGGATGCTGTCCTAGGGCAAATTTCCTATAGCACACAGACTGCTGGTGGCATCACAGGTTTTTAGACATAATTGCAAAATAGAAAAATATGCCTTTGTCACACTTCCTTTATTCTTCCCTCTGGCCATGGCTTTCACAATGACCACAGACTGCCCACCAAGCTCTGCTTTCCCCTGACACTATCTTAGATCCAAAATTACTTTTGACCTTTACCCATCAGTGAAAATATATCCTTTCAAACACGTAGCCCTTAGGAGACCATCTGATTAGAATGTTGGTGATTTAAGGCTTTCCCGCACGCGGTCCTCTCTACCCACATTGCTCTCTCCATCTTGTCTCAGCTAAATGTCATCTTCTCATTGAACCTTCCCTGACCACCCCCTCTAAGGATGTCGCACCCTTCCCCCATCATCTATCACATCACCCTGTTTATTTTGTAGCACTTCTACCATTGTTCAATTGTTTATTTACTTCTTTATTGCTTATCTCTTTCAGCATATTATAAGCTCCATAAGAAGAGGAGCTATGTGCTATTTACTGCTCTGTTCACAGCTGCTAATATAAATGCCGAGCACAGAGAAGGCACTTGGTAAATATTTGTTGAGTGAACAGATGATTGGCATAACTATCTCAAGAAGGACTTATATTTTTGGAAAAGCAGCTTCTTAACAATCCAGACCAAGTAATGGTTAATGAGCAAAAGAAATGACTCCCTTTATGTCATTTTCTTTTGCTATTGCACCTACACTGTACATTTGTACAATCTCTTTAAGTTTGCATTGTTCATGACCGTGAACTTATGTACACACACACACACACACACACACACACAATGTTAGTAGAGTCATGTAACTTTCTAGAACAAAGTTCGTAAAGCAGGCAGAGGCTACGTCTATCCAGTGGGCAGTTGGACGGGACAACAGCTGGTCTTTTATTTCCTTTGTCTTCCTCCCTGCTACCGATTGTCTGGGCCAGATTAATCATGGAGTCGCCCAAATGGATTATAGAGCTGGCTGGAAAGACTGGTTTGGACCGTGTGCATATCACATAAGTGGACAAACAGGCAAAAGAGTAATAAAGAAAAACCCCTTCTTTAAGTTCTTTGTGCTGTGCCTGTTAGTGTTTACTACTATTCAACCCTGATAATACAGAAGTAAAATATTAATGCACCCACTTAACACTAATGTCCATAATGATGATGTACGCCTTTGTAGCCAATTTAGGACCTGCAGAACCGAATGTTATAAACATAATTTCTTAGTTTTGTTTTATGGTAATTGGTAGTAGTTGGCATTAAATCGTAATACCCAGCTTCAAGACAGCATCGAAAAGCACCAGCCCTCAACAAAAGTTGTCCTAAGGGAAAAAATATGCTGGAGTTATGTGATGAAAAACTCACTAAATAAGACATACCTTCTTCCCTCTCTTTTCCCCAGGTACACACACACACACACACACACACACACACACACACTCACACACAGTGTTCAGGAAACAGACAACTAAGCGTGTTAAGGAAATCTAAAACCATGGCTAACAATGACAAATCCCAGAGCCATTGTCTTTTGCGTGGCTGGAAATCACCACGCTGCGCGCGGGATAAATGGCCCCATCGCACAGACAGATGAAGAGCCTAGCTGAAGCAAACAGCTCAGAAAAATAGAGAGAAAGGAACAGGGAACAGTGACAATCTTTATCTCCAGAGCGAATTGAGCTTCTTAAACATGGCAATCAGAAAAAAAAAGAGCTTCTACCAACAGGCGGAAAAAGAGAAAAAGCCCCACAGCCTGTCTCCAGGCCGCTGGCTGACCGGGCAGTGCAGTCTTGCTCAGAGCCCTCTAGGGGTCATCCGGGGTATTGGCGCTGGGCTGGGGGCTGTACCCTGAGCGGTGACCCTGGAAGAGTGGTCTCCAGACCAGCAGCCAGCAACATCACCAGGGCATGTCTTTGAAAGGCAGTTTCTCAGACTCCACCCTGGACTTACCGAACCAGAAACTCTAATAAGCAATCTGTTTCAACAAGGCCTCCAAGTGATTTTATCCATGAGGTTGAAATGGTTGCATTGTTCTGAGCAAATGGGTGGGTTGGGAGGCCTGCTTCACCCCGTACGTAACTTCAAGAGGCATGTCAGCCCCTCAGCATTTCTGCCTTTGTTATGGACAAAATTGTGTCCCCCCAAATTCATACGATGAAGCCCTAAGCCATGGTACCTCAGAGCATGACTGTATTTGGTGATAGGGTCTTTAAAGAGGTAATTAGGTTAAAATGAGATCATTAGGGTGGGCTTTAATCCAATTAGGAGACACGGTGATGGCTTTTTTAGTTACTGTGTAAGACTCCATGATCTGCTCATATACTCTAATCAATAGCTAGTGCTCACCTGCACAGGTTAAAATCACAGAACTGGGATACACATTCAAGGCAGACAGGTCACTGCAATTCGGGTTTCCAGAAAAAAAGAATCTGGAAGGAAATTTAACTGAATCAAGATGCTCAACTTCTTCTACACTATCAGATGCATTTATTCTAAGTATATCTGTATAATCATCAACTTCACATTTTCAGGCTTTTACAATCATTGGGTCTTATTCATAATGAGTACTGTCTTTGTAAGTGAAATTAGCATTCTCTCATGAACTGTAAATGCTAAATTGCTAATAACCTCCCTGGGGGTTTCTTCACATGATGATGCCTTCAATGATTTCATCATAATTTAGCATATTAAAATATCACAATTTATACTCTTAAGCATAACAATTTCCCTAAGGCGTGATCTAAAAGTGGTAGGTGTATTTTTAAATAATTCAGTAAAATCTTGGATAAACATTAACCAAGAGACCAATTCTAAAGAAAGAGCCTCTTTTTTTTTTTTTTTAAGGAATTGACATCACGAGCAGAAACATACTTCTTAGAGAATTCAAAATTTTGCAACAAAACAACTGAATGTCTGAAGTCTCAGACAAAAAAAAGATGCAATTACAAAAGTCATTTTGAAAGAACTCGTATATGTTAATTACCATCAGCAAGGGCCATAAAGCATGAAATTTCACACTTTGGCAGACTAGTTCCAGGTAGAAAGCACTGTAGAATCTAATGTTTATTCCACTGGAAAAGTAAGAAAACAATTTTCCATAAACCAAAGGAAATAACTTCTCTTTTTCTCAACCATTTACAGACTCTAGGGAACTAAGATACACTGAAAGAGGTAGCAACGAACAAAACAAATTATAGCGCGTGATCAGGAAACATAGGGATGCTTATTTGCCTACAGTTTCAAAAACACAACTCTGCTATATTTAAAATTCCTGTGAGACCAAACTTCTACTTACATTCTAGTTTAGTGGAAAATAAAATTTTTTTGGAAAAATCAAGAGTAAACATTGCCAAGGTAGTTCATATAGAACTAGGATTCCAAGAAAGGCCATTCAGAAAATTCTGTCTTTTCCATTTTTTCAACTAAGGGGGAAAATGTGTATATCTTCTTTTCTGGAAATAGGAGAATAGTATAAGAATAAAATTTTGTATTTCATTCACTCATTCATCCATTCATTTATTCAGTATATTTTAATTTAGAACCTATTCTGTGTCAGGCACTGTTGAGATTCAGAGGTGAACAGAATAGAAGTAAACCCTGCCCTGAGGACACTTACAGTATAAATGCACAGTTAAAGGATTGCTACTTATTATAGCTGTGAAGAAGGCGATGCCCTTGGTGCTCTGAGAACATACGGATAATGTGACCTAATTAGGAGGAAAGGGAGGATGTTCCTGAGGAAGAAACACGGAAGTTGCCATCTCAGAGGATGGGGATGGGGATGGAGCAAGGATCTGGGTGAACCATCCCTAAGGACCAATGTCCTCCATTACATGAGACCAGGCAATAAATGGGAAGATAGGGCGAGCGTGGAGGAGCGCGTGGGAGGTTTCACAGCCCACACGGGGAAATAGTATCACATCATCATAGTGCACATGCCATGGAACAGAACTTAGTTATCTGGGCTGAGTACAAAGGTGTGATATTGTGATCTACAGTAGAAATAGGATATAGTCTTCATCCTGTTCTGGTGCAGAGCTTCCAAAACCCTTGGAATTTCCTGTGATAACAGTGATGAAGGTATATTTTGTTTGTTTTTTGTTTGTTTGTTTTTTAACATCTTTATTGGAGTATAATTGCTTTACAATGGTGTGTTAGTTTCTGCTTTATAACAAAGTGAATCAGTTATACATATACATATGTTCCCATATCTCTTCCCTCTTGCATCTCCCTCCCTCCCACCCTCCTTATCCCACCCCTCTAGGTGGTCACAAAGCACCGAGCTGATCTCCCTGTGCTATGCGGCTGCTTCCCACTAGCTATCTATTTTACGTTTGGTAGTGTATATATGTCCATGCCACTGCCTCACCTCATCCCAGCTTACCCTTCCCCCTCCCCATATCCTCAAGTCCATTCTCTAGTAGGTCTGTGTCTTTATTCCCGTCTTGCCACTAGGTTCTTCATGACCTTTTTTTTTTTTTTCCCCTTAGATTCCATATATATGCGTTAGCATACTGTATTTGTTTTTCTCTTTCTGACTTACTTCACTCTGTATGACAGACTCTAACTCCATTGTTATTTTAATGAGGTGACTTTCTGAAAGCCTGGTTGCCCGGGGAGCCAACCAGTTGATTAGAGAGGGTTGGAAACTTCAGTCCCACCTCTGACTCTGGGGAGGGGAGAGAGGCTGGAGATTAAGTTCCATCACAAATGGCTAATGATTTAATCAACTCTGCCTATGGAATGAAGCCTCCATAAAACCCAGAAGGACAGGGTTTGGAGAGCTTCCAGATTGGTGAACAGGTGGAGATTCAGACCCACTCAGAGAGGGCCTGGAAACTCCACGCCTCTTCCCACATACCTTGCCCTGTGCACCTCTTCCATCTGGCTGTTCCTGAATTATTCTTTTACAATAAACCAGTTGTCTAGTAAGTAAAATGTTTCTCTGAGTTCTGTGAGCTGCTCTCACAAATTAATCAAACCCATTGGAATCTCTGATTTACAATCAGAGTGGTTCTGATCTCTGAATCACTTGTGGTCAGAAGCACAAGTGACAACTTGGTTTTGTGATTGGCCACTGAAGTGTTGGCGGTGGGGGAACAGTCTTGTTGGACTGAGCCCTTAAGCTGTGGGATCTGATGCGATCTTCAGGTAGATAGTCTCAGAACTGCGTTGAATTGTACGACACCCAGCTGGTGTCACAGAATTGCTTAGTGGGGGGAAAGAACCCACACATTGGAAGTGGTGTTGTTACCAAGTCCAAGCTCGCTCTGCTCGCCACACAACAGGTCAATAAATCGGAGATGAGGTGTTGAGGCAGGGAATACGACTTTATCAGGAAAGCCAGCAGACCGAGAAGATGGCGGACTAGTGTCTCAAAATAACCATCTTATCGGGGTCTGGATGCCAGTTTCTTTCACAGAATCAGAGAAGGAAGTAAAGTAAAAAGGCATCAGTCCTGCAAAATATCTCCTAGAAGGGTCAGCCTCGGGGAGGGGATGTGTTCATTTCTCCTTTCTTGCAGCCATTCACGTGGGTAGGATTCCCTGAGGCAGGCCGTTAAGTACGATTATAATAACGAAAGCAACAAAAAGCAAAGGCTAAAGTCAAAGAAACAGATCCACCATGGAGTCAAAATTGGCTCTTCCCTGTTACAGCGTCAGAGTCATAATAGGAGTCTGCAAAATTTACCCCCGCTCTTGATGGAAATGACAGGACGGAGGAACCAAGAGGCAACGACTCAGTCACTTGGATTCATTCACCATGACAAGGAGAAATAGAGGGCCTGGACAGTCCTTACGGAAGAATGACAGTTTAGTTGAATAACAAGGACCTCAAAGGAGTAGAAGTTGTAACGGCAGGTGCAGTAGCAACGGTCTGGGACTGACAACAGGAAGCAAGGAGGATATCCTTGAAAAGTGCACTCTTACAAAAAAAAAAAATTCTTTCATATTTTGAAATGTCTACGATGACTCCAGCATGATGTGAAAAATCCATGATTTGTATTGGTGACAAAGTCAAGGTCATGCTAATATTACTGTGATTTGCTGCTTACATTACAATTGGAAAACATGCCAAATTTCAGTGAGAGATTAGTGAAAATAAAGATGCAATTTATTCCCACGCAAGTTCACAAACCGTAGATGAAGAAGCCCGTCAATAAATTCTGATAGTACCAGAAAAAAAAAAAAAAATTATCTCAGAAGCTTGTGAGATTACCTACTGTCAGTGGGGAGACAATATAGTAGTAGCTCAAGTCTAAATACTAATGTACAAAATTCCTGGTTTCCAATCCCTACTTTGCCTCTTACTATCTATGTAATGTCGGACAAGTTACGTAACCTTTCAAAGACTTGGTTTTCTCATCAACAAAACGGGAGTAATTATGCTCCTACCTCTCAAAGTTATTATTAAATGAGATTAGTAGTGAATATAATAAGAGTACTTGGCATGTAATAGCCATGTGGTATGAAAGAGAAACAAACTCACAAACATAGAGAACAGACTTGTGGGATTAGCAGATGCAAACTATTATATACAGAATACATAAACAATAAGATCCTATTGTATAGCATAGGGAGCTATATTCAATATCCTGTGATAAACCATAATGGAAAATAATATGAAAAAGAATACATATACATATAAGTTATACGTACATAGAACATATATGTGTTATATATATAACTGAATCACTTTGCTGTGCACCAGAAACTAACACAACATTGTAACACAACTATACCTCAGTAAGATAAATTTTTTTAAAAAGTAGGCACGTAGTAAATGTTTGCTATTGTTAACTACATTACTACTGACGACTGCTTTATCTTTGGATAATAAAAGACCAAAATTTATTTTACTCCAATTAAGTAGAAATATCTTCTAATGAGAAAACCCCATTCCAAGAATGTTTTCACAAACTGGAGTTTTCCTGTATACTTTGTGATCCAAAGTAATCTTCTGACTTAACCACCCCCCAGAGAGATTATAAGATACTGAGACAAAACGCTGTTCCTGGGATGCTCTGAGAATTACGAGGGGCTCGCCACAGAAGAGACGCAATGGAAATGGGCTGAGAGCAGTGTGAGGCCCTGGCACCTCCACCCATGCAAGAGAAGCACAGACTGCCCATGGGAAACCTTTCCCCAAGTTCTGTGGCAGAATTCCATTTCCATTCTTGAGAAGCGCCAGTATCCTAGGGTGAGTCAATTTCTAGGAACAAGTCCAGGTTAGAGGTGCAGCTTCGGGAGTCTGGGGCAGCAACATTTAAGTCAGGCTGAGTCCTCAGCCAGGGAAATAAGCTTGAATGCAAACAAGAAAGGTGAGCAGTGACAGGACAGCCAGGAGAAAGGACTGGCATGGAGCCTAGAGCAAGATGGGCCCAGGTTACTAGGGTAGAGGAAGATCAAAGTGGAGGGTGATGGGCAAGACTGCTCTGGGAAACCCCCAAAAGGAATGCCACCAAATAAGCATGCCAATCATGACCTTTAGACAACTCTGTGTGCTCAGAAACAGCTGAATGCTAACCAGGGACAATCCCTTTAGGTAGGGTGACCTTTCATCCTCCTTGGCCTGGGACTGTCTTGGTTTACAATTGCTGTCCCAGCAACATTATTCATGGTGTCCCTTTTTACTTACAAAAGTATCCTGGCTTGAGGAAAACAACCCTTGATTTGCTAGAGCTGTGGACTCCTCTAGAAAAGCTGAAATCACTGACCAGATTCAGAGGCACTCAGGACATCTCTGGCCCATGTCAAGAAGAGCCCTTGGGGGACTTCCCTGGTGGTGCAGTGGTTAAGAATCCGCCTGCCACTGCAGGGGACACGGGTTCGAGCCCTGGTCCGGGAAGATCCCACATGCCGTGGAGCAACTAAGCCCGTGCGCCACAGCTACTGAGCCTGTGCTCTAGAGCCTGTGAGCCACAACTACTGAAGCCCGTGCTCCTAGAGCCTGTGTTCCACAACAAGAGAAGCCACCACAATGAGAAGATCGCGCACCGCAACGAAGAGTAGCCCCAGCTCTCCGTAACTAGAGAAAGCCTGTGCGCAGCAAGGAAGACCCAGTGCAGCCCCAAATAAATAAATAAATAAATAAATTTATTTTTAAAAAATCTTCCATGGTTGAAAACATCATACATTGGTGATCGTTTTCTGGAAGCAATCATAAGGCATGAAGAAGAATAATGAAAAAGATGTTTAAGAGGGATAATCAGAATCAAGGTGTGGCTATAATAGGAAAAGATTAATTTTCTGTAGTTCATGAAATGATGAGAAGTGATAGGGGAAAAAAGTAGTGTCTTAATAAGTTGAGAAACATTAGACACAGAACTCTCCAGAAGGGAAAATAAGCCACCATGGGCTCCCTTAGAATTTAGCATTAAGAAGTTACAGGATACTGAGTTTTCCAGAGAAGAAAGCAAAATCTTTCATTTCAGGATGGCTAGTGCCCAGCATAGAGAATAGCATATAGTAATCACCCAAAAAATGTTTGGAGTTTGAAACTAGAGCAAACTGGTTCCATTATCTTGCTGGAAGACAATAATTATGCGTCCAAATATATAAAAGCAATGCAGACAGCATTTCATATATTACTATATCATGATGTCATTTGTTTACCATTCCTGAAGTCTCTTTAATGAACTCAAATTCCCAACCTCATCTTTTAATTTAGAAATTATCAAAATTTTAAAATACAAAAAGTACAGGGGATAATATAACAATCACCAACTTTTTTAGGACTCAAACACAAAAATGTATAGTTGATATTCACTAACATTGTAGTAGGCAGGACAAGAAAAAAGTACCTAAAATGCACTTAGAAAAATAGTGTCCTTTCCTATCTGGCTAACTCCTTAACTTTCTTCCTTTTTTTTTTTTTTTTTTTCCCTGTTTGTATATTCTCCTGACTCTTCAAATTACACCTTTTAAAACTTTGCTTTTACTTTGTGCCTTTGCCTGGCTCTTGGAAAGACTTTTGTAATTTGGTGTTAATGGCATATTTTGGACTGTAATCTCCATCTCACTTATTTGGAGTACATTTTTCTCCCAAATTTCTCTTCCTTTCCATTCGGCCCAAGCTGCAAATAATAATAATTTCCTCCAAACTATCACCTTGATGGCTCTTTTATGCACTCCATCTTACTCCCAGCTATGTCCCCCAACCAGACCCTTTAGAATAAAAACAACAAAAAGCCTCTCATTTTAAGAGAGAATCAGGCCATTATGCTATGTTATTTTACTGTATTTAGGTACTATGTTTACCATGTTCTAATGTTCCATGCTTCTTGGCATCAAAGAACATTCCTTTACTGTGACATTTTCAAATGAAAACTACGTGAAAAGTAACAGTTTCCAAAGAACTCTCATTTACCTTGGCAACACTTACGAATAGTGGGGGAAAAATACATAAAGCCAACGCTTTGAGCAAAACGCTACAATGATTATTTAGCAAACAAGCTCACATATTAGAACGGCAGAGGGAAGATTGCTTCTACAGACTAAATTACACTTTACACACAGGCGCTGCTGAATGGTGTTCTACAGAGGTTACACTTAAATTATAGCTCTTGCTAAGCAAACATCTCAGGGTTTGTGTGTGAATTTGAATTATGCATCTAACAGGCAGCATGTTTATGGAAAAAAAGTCAAGTCGATAGATTGCTAAATGGCTACAATATTTGTAAGGGACAAAAATAGCTGGAGTGTTGGACAATGAAGAAGCTTTGAGAGAGGTCCCACTTACTGTCCAATAAGAATGGTTTGGCAATTCTGGACCACGTGAGTGATCAACCTTTGGCTTCATTTAGAAGCATCCAAAACTTGTTTTAGTGCTTTCTCTTTAGAAATATAATTTGATACCTTTTGCTTGGAAATTCTGAAAGTGGAAAAGCACATTGTGGTGACTTCCAATTTTATTCTAATTCCTAGAAATAAGGCAAATCTATGTGACCTAATTCAGGGAAAGAGGCTGTTAGGCAGTAGAAAGAGGCAAATCAGATAAGAGTGGGGAAAAAATGACCTAAGGAAAAAGCATTCAACCTCTTCAGAACCTGCCAAGCTCCCCAAAACATTCTAGAGAACAACTGAGTATCCTGCGGTGGAATGTGTCTTATCTGTATTAGTGTAAATACATCCTTCATAAAGGCGAGAGAAGGGACAAAAGGGCCTTCACAGTCCCATATAACTCTAACACCGTGTGATTCTATCGCTGATATGTTATGCATTTTGCTATCAATAGCCCTTGGGAAAGTTACGATCTTTCTTTCTTAAGACTGACAACTCTTCTGCATGTTGGAAATCCAAGTCAAGTGTCTGCTGCAGGAAGTACAGGTTTACCGTGGAGCAGTGTGATGTTGGCAACGTTTCAATCTACTCATCAGAGAACAAACATGTCTCATGGTCCCCAGTCCTCCCTTGATAAAGAAGATGAGGAAGTAGGAATTGCTGGCCAACACTCTATACAGGTCAGCAAAGAGCCCAGAAGAAAATAACTGGGCAAAACCAAGATATGAAATTCCTGCCATTTGATAGTCTAGAAAATTTATAGGTGCATCCAACTCCCCTTCTATACATATGTGTGTGTGTTCTAGATTTTAAAAGTGGTCTGTATGATTGAAATTTATATAACATTCTTCAAATGACAAAATTACAGAGATGGACAACAAATGAGAGATATTCCAAGGGTGTGTGGGGTAGAAGAAAGGAGACGGAAGAAGGGGTCTCTGGCTATAAAAGGATCCTTGTGGTGATGAAACTTTTTATCTTGAGTGTAGTGGTGGTCACACGAAGTGTGTGTGATGAAATTGCATAGAACTTCTTCCAGAAGCTGGAAGAGGCGAGGAAGGACCCTCCCCTCAAGGCTTTGGAGAGAGTATGACCCCACCAACATCTTGATTTTGGATGTCTAGACTCCAGAACCATGAGAGAATAAATTTCTATTGTTTTAAGCCATAAAATTTACGGTCCTTTGTTGCAGCAACCCTAGGAAATTAAAACAACTAAATACACACACATACACAAATGAATGCATTTAAAACCTGGTGAAATCTGATGAGGTCAGTGCATTGCATCAATGCCAATTTCCTGGTTGTGATGTTGTTCTATAGTTGTGCAAGAATTACTGTAGGGGGAAAGTGAAGATTTTCAGCCTCTCTTTATATTATTTCTTACAACTGCATGTAAATCTACAATTGTCTCAAAACAAAAGTATAAAAAAGTGCTCTGACTTCAAGTGCATTGGTTGCTCAATACGTCCTCAGGAAATAGTCCAGGGAGCTAAATCATTTAACCGCAGTTTAAAAGTGAGAAAGTTAGGGGCTTCCGTGGTGGCGCAGTGGTTAAGAATCTGCCTGCCGATGCAGGGGACACGGGTCCGAGCCCTGGTCTGGGAAGATCCCACATGCCACGGAGCGACTGGGCCCGGGAGCCGCAATTGCTGAGCCTGCGCGTCTGGAGCCTGTGCTCCGCAACAAGAGGGGCCGCGATGGTGAGAGGCCTGTGCACCGCGATGAAAAGAAGAGTGGCCCCCGCTTGCCGCAACTAGAGAAAGCCCTCGCACAGAAACGAAGACCCAACACAGCCAGAAATAAATAAATAAATGAGAAAGTTAGGACTCAGAGAAATTAAACAAATTTCCAAAATGTGTAAGAATACTGAGAAATTCAGTACCTCAACCACAGCAGTCCATCTTGTTTTGCTGTGCTATGATTTTCATGTCCGTTTAAATTCATTCAGGTTAACAAAGATTTCAGATTGAGAGGGGGAAATTTCACAAGGTTGCAGAACCAATATTGATTGTAGAGGAAAAGAGAAAAAACTTGGGAGAAGAGGTATAGCCCACCCTGCCTGTTTTTCTCCCAGGGAAAGAAGATCCGACACTACTGTATGCATCGTGAAGTAGGAATGCTGAGGAGAAAGCTGGCGCCAGGGCTGGTCATTGAGGAGAGACATCATATCCCAGCAGTCCAATTTCCTTTTACATGTAAATGAGGAAAAAGCGCACTGCCTGGGCTTAAGTCATGTGAATATCCCTCAGAAAACCCCAGCCAGATTAAGACAGGAAGCTGTAAAAAACAAGAAGAGATATGAATCAAAGCATCTAGAGTTTATTTACCACCAAACCCCAGAGCACTAGTAGTGCTTACACAAGATATCACTTCTTTTTTTTTTTTTTTAAAGATTTTAATAGTGTCTATTTTTATTTATTTTTATTTTTGGTTGCGTTGAGTCTTCGTTTCTGTGCGAGGGCTTTCTCTAGTTGCGGCGAGCGGGGGCCACTCTTCATCGCGGTGCGCGGGCCTCTCACTGTCGCGGCCTCTGTCGTTGCAGAGCACAGGCTCCAGACGCGCAGGCTCAGTAATTGTGGCTCACGGGCCCAGTTGCTCTGCGGCATGTGGGATCTTCCCAGACCAGGGCTTGAACCCGTGTCCCCTGCATTGGCAGGCAGATTCTCAACCACTGCGCCACCAGGGAAGCCCCAAGATATCACTTCTTAATTGCATCCAAAACTGTCAGAAACGGGGAGCAATTTGTCAGCCTTATTACCTGTGCTAGGCAGCTATTGTGCAAGGCTCTCAGGGCAGAACACACAGAAAACATCAGCAGCTGGACCGTAATTCTGGAGATAAGTGACTCAGGGGATGAAAACTCTCCTAGTTCTTGCCCGGGCTTAACAGGAAAATGGGAAGAAATGCACCAAATTATGTTTAGATTCATGTGTAGATCAGAAGTAGAAAAAAGATTACCATGGTGCTAGTTACCTTGAATTATCACCGATCTTTTTATTCTCAAGGAACGTGATGCATTTGGAAAGCCCGGATTAGATGTATTAAAGCAAATAAATCATGGTGAGGGAGATGGTAAAACACTTCTCCTAAGGTGGAAAAGGATTACAAGTCTTCATAAACTAGGGTTTGAGAAAATCTTTTCGGCCCTTCGGGTGTCTATAGCCATCATCCAACCAGTCTTTTTGAAGTAAGGTTTTCATGGGATGACAATTCAGTTCTTCTGGTCAGCTCTCTTCTCCAGGCAGAGCAGAGAAACTGTTCAAATGCAATCTGCAAATACTGAACTGGCACAGGAAATCAGAACAGATTCCTGTGGACATTTTTTTTCTCCCTTTAAGGAAGCCCCTTTGTTTTCTTGTAATTGTATCTGATGAGAGGAAATACAGAGGTAAATGGAGCAGAAACCAGTCGGAATCTGCTTGCAGGCTTATTGTTTATTGACTCATAGGCTACCTGCCCTGAGACAAACATAATTATGAAGCAATTATCCTATGTCCCTCAGGGGGACAAAAAGATCCAGGGACACATTTTGTCCTCCTGTTCAAGTTTACAAAGACTGTGTAAATTCAGACGGTTATAGTTGCAGCATTAAGGAAGAAGTTAGACAATTATACATGTTTCACTGAGAATTCAATTGTCATTTTGTTTTACACACAAGTATTTCTCGAAATTTAATGGGCAAGTGAATCACCTGGATATTCTCATTCAGAAGGTATGGGGTAGGGTTGAAAATTCTGTGTTTTTTCTTTTTTAATCATTTAAGCTTTTTTTAATTTTAATAGCTTTTTTTTTTTTTTTTTAGGCCACATGGCATGTGGGATCTTTGTTTCCTGACCAGGGATCAAACCAGTGTCCCCTGCACTGGGAGCTTGGAATCTTAAACACTGGACTGCCAGGGAAGTCCCTTAATTTTAAAAGCTTTATTGAGATATAATTGGCATACAAACATTGTATGTTAATGTGTACAACTTGGTGTTTTGAAACATACACGTTGTGAAATAATCACTACAATTGAGCTAATTAATATATCCGTCACCTCCACATAGTTGCCATTTTCTTTTTTTCTTTCTTTCTTTGTATGTGTATGTGTGTGTGTGATGAGAAGATTTCATTTAAGATCTAGTGTCTCAGCAAATTTCAAGTACTACACAATACCGTATTGTTAACTATAGTCACCATGCTGGTCCATTAGATCTCAAAAACATATTCATGTTGCATAACTGAAATTTTGTACTCTTCGACCAACATCACCCCATTTCCCTCTCCTCCACCCCTGGTCCCTGGCAATTATCATTCTGTTCTGTTACTCTTGAGTTTTACTCTTTAGATTCCACATATAAGTGACATGATACAGTACTTGTCTTTCTGAGTCCAATCTGTTTCGTTTAGCATAAGGTTCATCCACGTTGTTGTAATGGCATGACTTCCTTCTTTAAAAAGGCTGGATAATATTCCATTTCATGAGTGAGTGTGTGTGTGTGTGTGTGTGTGTGTAGACAGAGAGGTGAGGTGGGAGGGAGAGAGAGACAAAGGGAACAGAGGGAGAGCAAAGATGGCAAAATGTTAACAGTTCTCGATTCTCGTGGTACATATACACCACATTGCCTCTATCCTTTCATCCACTGACAGATGTTTAGGTTGTTCCCAGACCTTGACCGTGGTGAATAGAGCTGCAATAACTGATGCTGAGGATTCTCAGACCACACTTTGTGCACCAAAGTTCAAGTGCACAGCATCTGAAATACAGTCACTGTTAACAAGAGGGCTATGCAAGTCTTTTCTTTCTCAGCTAGGTTTTTTTGTTTCCGCAATTTTATTACGAACATGAAACATACACAAAAGTTGGGAGAAAAATACAACGAACCTGTATACCCACCAACTAGAGACAAGAACTGTTCACATTTTGCCATATTTGCTCCTCCCTCTCACGTCTCTGCCTCTCTTTCTGCCCCCTGCATAGATACATAGATGTTCTCCAAACCACGTAAAGGTGCAGACATCATGACACTTCACCCATAAATGCTTCATCATGCATCTCCTAAGAGAATAACTTCAATGCAATTATTCCACTTCAGAGAGTAAACAGTAATTCCAACTCTGTAACCCTTACTAACAGCCAGCCCATTTTCAAATGTCCCCAGTTGTTCCCAAAATGCCTTTTATAACTACGTTATAAAAGAACAAAGATCCAGTCAAGGTTCAGGCATTGCCTTGGTCATTATAGAACAGTCCCTCAACATTCTCTCTCTCTCTCTCTCTCCTTTAAATTTTCCATGACAGGGACTTTTTGAAAAATTCAGACCACTTGTCTTTGAGGATGTCTCATAGTCTACATTTGCCTAACCGTTTCCTCACGGTATTATTGAATTTTGACTTTACTTGAAAATTATGCCTAGACACCTAAAGGATTCATTCAAGTTGAATATTTTTAACAAGTTAAACATTTTTGGCAGGTCTACCTCACAGGTGTTGCACACTTCATATTGCATCACAGCAAGAAGTTCATAAAGTCAGGTCATCCCACCATTCTCAATGTTACCTTTGTTCATTTGGTTGGAGTAACAACCCAGATCTCTCTATTATAAAAGTGCATTTTTTCCTTTGCAAGTTGGCAGGAAGTAATTAATCTGTAAGGTGATGCTTCAGCCATTTTTGAATATCCTGCTTCCAAACAACATTTTATCTAATGGCTTTAGCATCATTTGCTGACACTGACCTGGATCAAAATGGATCATACATTTCATTGGAGATTGAAAATGGTGATTTTCTAAATAGATACAGTGAACAGAGCAGTGGTTACTAAAAGGGAAGAGGCAGGAAGGGAAGGGTTTAAATGGGTAGAGGGGGTCAACTGTACGGTGAATGATGGAAACTAAACTTTTGGTGGTGAACACGTACGGTACACAGAAGTTGAAATACAATGTTGTGCACATGAAGCTTATATAATGTTATAAACCAATGTTACCACAATAAATAAATAAACAAATACACAAATATATAAATAAATGTTTTAAAAACCATAGTAAAAAAAAAAGCAAATGGTGATTTTCTAATTCTACCAGTCCTTCTCTCTTATTAACTAGCATTCCCCCGTAATAGTCAGTCCCTCCCCTCTCGCCCACCCTACAGCCCCATCACAGTGGACTCATGACATTTTGTTCATTTCATACGTTGAAATTGACCACAGTCATTATTCTTTGCCATGTTCAGATTGTCCCAGATTTGCTCAGTGAGAGCCCCTTCAAGCTGACTTTTGTGTTCCTTAAACATAATCTCATTTGTCTTTGAGTGCTTCCTTATTTTCTAGCATAAGATGTTCTAAGCTCACCTTGTTCTTTTCTAGCCCAGACTTGGAATCCTCCATGTCTCCAAGAAGCCCTGGTTGCTCTAATGGGGGATGAGACACTAGATGTTCTCATTGCTCCTCAGGTGTCATTGTTCCCAGGTATGTTCAGTGACAGAGGTTGGAAAAAAAATTTTTTTAATTGAAAGTTCATCCTGGTAATTCTCATTTGAATTTAAATTACAGGAATTAAAAAATTTTTACATTTTATTCTCTTATTAAAAAACCTTAATATATTTACTTATTTCCTTCATCTTGCAATATGTCTTTTAAAGTTTCAAAATTACAATTGTTACTACTAACTATAACTATTGTGTGAAGTTTAAGATTTCTTTGCAGTCCTTTTTGATTTTATAGCATATTCTGCTAAAAGTGTACAAAGTAGTGGGTTCAAAAGTTACTAGAGATAATTACTTTCCCTATCAGTTTAACATAGATTTGGGTTTTTTGTTTGTTTTTTTGGCCGCACTGTGCGGCATGTAGGATCTTAGTTCCCCAACCAGGGATTGAAGCCGTGCCCCCTGCAGTAGAAGCCCAGAGTCTTAACCACTGGACTGCCAGGGAAGTCCCAAAACATGTGTGTTTTAAAAGTCAAAAGTGGATTCTCAGGGAAGTCCCAGCCCATTTCCCACCCCTTCTTCCACCCCCATTGGTAACCAATTTCCCTAATTGCTAGTTTATCCTTCCTGTGTTTCTTTTGGGAATAAAAGGAGTAAATTCATCTATTTATTCTTATTTCCCCTCCTTTCCTTTATTTTGGGGGGGGGTGTCATTTATTATTATTATTATTATTATTATTATTATTATTATTGAGGTATAGTTCATCTACAACTTTATATTGGTTTCAGGTGTACAACACAGTGATTCACAATTTTTATAGGTTACACTCTATTTAAAGTTATTATAAAATATTGGCTATAGTCCATGTGCTATACAGTATATCCTTGTAGCTTATTTGTTTTACACATAGTAGTTTGTACCTCTTCATCCTTTCCCTCCTTTCTTATACAAAATGTAGCAAACCATTTATTCTGCTCTATGACTTGTCCTTTCCTTTTAAAATGATATCATAGAAATCAGTAGACGTCAGTTCATAAAGATCGTCTTCATTTCTGTCTTAACAGCTACCTAACACTTCATGTTTATGATATATCACAGTTTATTCAAACAGGCCTCTATTGAAGGGCATTGGGGTTGTTTCCAATCTTTTGCTATTACAAATAATGGTGTAGTTAATAACTTCCTGCATATTTTCTTTATATTTGTTTAGGAGTATTATCAGGATAGACTCGTTGACTCTAGATCAAAAAATAAATACATATGCAATTTTATCAGGTATTGCCAAATCTCTCTCCGTAAGGGCTGCACCTTTTCAGATTACCACCGCCATGGATGAGTGCCTCTCTCGCCGGTCTTGCCAACACACAGAGCAAAACTTGCAAAAAGTGTTTGACTATTTTAAGTATGATAGATGAAAAATGGTATTTCAGTGGAATTTTTATTTGCATTACTCTTAAGAGTAAGGTTAAGATCTTTCATGTGTTTAAGAGCAGCTTTCCTCGCTTTATCTGTAATATTTCTGTTTATGTCTTTTATTCTTTTTTCCATTATATTTTCAGTCTTTTTCTTCTAATTAGTATTGCTATATGGATGTCAGACAATGTAGACTTCATGGCAAAAAAAAAAAAAATTACTAGAAATAAAAAAGGGAGAGTTCTTTTTTTTTTTTTTTTTTTTCCTTTTTTGGCCATGCCAGGTGGCATGTGGGATGTGGGATCTTACTTCCCCAACCAGGTATCAAACCCGTGCCCCCTGCAGTGGAAGCATGGAATCTTAATCACTGGACAGCAGGGAAGTCCCAAGAAGAGAGATTTCTTAAAGGTAGTAGGTCCATTTTACCTTGGAAAACAGAACAATTCTAAATTGCATTCACATAATAATATAGCTTAAAAATACATAAAGCAAAAAACTGGCTGAAGTAGACACACCCACAAACTGAGTGGGAGATTTTAACACACTTACCTCGGTAAGGGATAGAATAAGGAAAAAAGTCATCAAATATGTAAAAGGTTTAAATGTTAGTGCTAGAAAACATGATCTGACTGACATGTAGAAAACACTGCATCCATACAGTTGTAGAATACACACCTGTATTAAATGGTGGGCAGGGGAAGTTCCAAAATATTATATACAACATGACTCTCTTCTCATAAAGTATAAAACAACTAAAATAAAGATACATAATTTTAGGTATATGTATAAATGCAATAAAACTATATGAAAAGGGAAAAAAGACATAGAATTCAGGATGATGGTGCCCTCAAGTGCAGGGAGAAAGGGAGAGAGGACAGAGAGGCCATAGTGTTAGATGGATGAAGACGGTCAAGGTCCCAGCTTTCATGTGAGATGGTAGTTTTACAAGAGCTTTTTATATTAAATAAGTAATCTAACAAAAAAATGTGAGTTGATGGTATGTCATGAACCATAGACTATGATTAATCCACTTTTGTGCATTTGAGATCTAGGGAAAACAAACAGAAAATAAATAAAAGAAGCTTCCAATTCATGAAAGCTAATTAAAGAACAATATCCAAAGAAAGGAGAAGAAGAGAGATCAATAAAGATAAAAATAGACATTAATGAAATAAAATAATAACAAATGAAAACAGTAGAATTGATCAATGGGGAAGAAAAGCTTGTTCTTTGAAAAGATCAATAACAGAGACAGTCCTTTGAGGAATATGATCAAGAAAACAAGAAAGGCCAAAAGTGTGCCAAGAGATGTACTAAATATGCAATCATTCAGAATTTATCTTACAAAAACGTTATTCAAATTTTCTGGTCTACAGAGCACTAGGGTAGAGAAAGGGAAAAAATAAAAGTGGAGATTTTTCTGGAGTCAATAATCATAATTCAAGCTCCATTGTTCCATAGTCACTTTTCAAGTGATTTCCAAACACTTTGCATATCTTTATACGCATATCATTTTTTACGCCTTGGATTTTAAATCAGCCTCTATGGCACCATGATAATCTGAGAGACCACACATGCCAGCTCTGGATCCCCAAGCATCTGTTTTGCACTCAGAGGGAATGAGGGGAAGAAGTCTGGGGGTTTATTGGAGGAGTTCCAAGTATTCCTCGTTATTACATTTCCTTTTTCCTGTTTGTAATGCAAACAGGAAGAATCATAATTGTTTTACCTTTGCCCATTAAAACATGCTATTAAAAATCATGTTAATGAATAGATATTACTATCTGGTAATGACTGTTCTGACCTCCTATCTAACAGCTCCGTTTATGTCTTGTTTGATGAAAGTTCTCCGCATCTGCAAAGCAAAAGGGCAAACTGATTTATGAACAAGATTTATTGTCACAGCGGCAGATTTGTATAATGAGAAATATATTAAATCTAATGAAGGGAGAGCGTGCCTACCAAGGCAGCAAGTCTGCGTTGTGATTAAGTGATTCAATATCCCTCAATGGATTAATTTAGACAATGCACCGGGGTATGAAGCCACTGCCAGACCCCTTTGCTCTAACGACAAATGCTAAGCAATGTTGCATAGTTGTGCATATGTATTGGGTTTTTAAGGTGTGATGATGAAGTAAGGTGTCACCCTCAGACCTCTACATTAACATGATGAATCCCAAAGATGCAAACGTCCTACCGATAGAGAACCAGGAAGATCTATCAACCATGTCATCTTTTAATATCTGCTTACAGTAAAGCATTTACTATAAAAGAGACACATCCTTTCACCTTTTCAACTAAGACCAGCTTACGGTATCTGACAAACACTAAATGCAACCCACGTTAATTCCCTCTCTGGTCCTCAGCAGAGATCAGACACAGAACGATCAATCATGGGCTCTGGTTTTCAAGCAGGAGAATGCTAGCTATTATGTCATTGTTTACATTTACACACTCAATACAGTAAGCGATGCCATGGAAGAGATTCGAAAGCGACAGTAATCCTGCCGGGCTCAGCAGTCACTTCTGCAGTTTGGAACAAGTCCAGTTTCCAACTGTTTCTCACTAGTGTGACTATATAAAGCAAAACCCTGTAAACTGCAGTTAGAGAGAGTTGAATTCTGCATTAAAAAATCGCATGATTCCAACACAATGCTCTTGGGGTACATGAACCTGTTCAACCCACACCATGTAGAGGAAAATAGGCTGTCTTAGGCCCTCAGTGCCACGTGGAAAAAACTATGCAGCAGTCTGAGAGTCTGCAAGTAATGGATTCGAAAAGTCTCACATTTTTCCCACCCCTTTATTTTCCTCTAGGAGAAAAAAAATCTCAGGAGTACCAGCACCAGAATTATGAAACTAGAAGAAAATAACCACTTACGTGGGTGTCCAGCAGGCTTAATAGGAAAAGTGGAGTTTCCATTGCCTTGGGTATCCATTCTGATGACTCAAGAACAGAAAGAAATATAATATTATATATATTGATATTTATAATAACTGCAAGAAAGAAAGGAAATGTGACTTGTACATGAAGCAGGTAATTGAAAAAAAAAAAAAAAAAGCTGTCACACATACCAAAGAAAGGCTAAGCATAGGTCTCAGCTTCCACTTTTGGATCTCCCTGGACTGTTGGATTCCTCTAGGCCTAATGAAACCATCTGAACTGTGTGATGTGGGGAATATAAACAACTTAGATCTGGGGACAGTCAGGCTGAAATTAGGGTTCTATTCTGCAACATCCTATCCATGTGACCCTGACTGTGCTCTCTATTCCTTAAGGAATTATTATTCCTAATAATAGCATCATTTCTGAGATACTTCTGCTAATGTAATAAAACAAGAGAACACATTTGTTTGTTAATAATTCCTCACTAAGCGTTAAGGAAGATGGGTCCTGGTACTAAAGAAGATTTTTTGGATGAGGAATGCAGGAGGTAGGGGATGACATGCAAATGCGGAAATAGAAGCAGGAAAAGAGATCAACTGCTCTGCATAAGCCAGTCATAATAGACTGAGAGGCCTCGGGGAAGGCCTGTAAGACACACACGGAAACTGCAGCAGCTGAGTGTTAAGTCTGATGTGGAAAGAGAAAGGAGGTTTTAAGAAGAGGTTGATAGCTGACCCAACTGATAGCTGGGTTACACCATGAATACCACCACATCGGGTTATAAGTAAAAGGGCTTCAGAAACCTGAAGCCCTAGAGAATAACTATCAGGTACAATGTGAGCCCCTCTGGCATGAGTCTTCGTAGGGCCCAGACTGTTTACCTAGAAGGGCTACTGTTCCTGAGAAGATAGTACTTAATATAAATAGAAATTTTCATTTTTTTCCATGTCACATCATTTCCATTCACCCCAGGAAACAGCAAATTCACTTCCAAATGTTTCTGAAAGTAAGTCAAGGTGCTGAAGGCTCAAACACAGCAATGCAGGTAGTTTAGTCCCAGGGACTCGGGAAGACCTTTCTCAGTACTCAGATATAGCTACTAACTCTTACAATTCAAATCATGCTTACTACGTACCAGACACTCTTCTAAGTGCTTTACATATATTAACTCATTTACTCTTCACTGCAAACTTATGAGATAGACATTATTGTTATCCCACTTAACAGGTGAAGAAAGTCAGGTGTGTAAAGATTAGATAACATTCCCAAAGATACACAATATTTGGTGGAATGGAATTCAAATCCCAAGAGCCTGACTCTTAAATACTAGACTATACTGCCTTTCTATATCTACATTAAATAGATGGAAAGGCAGATAGGTAAAAAATACAGGTTCAAACAGACATATACATACATAGGAATAAAACTTAGATACAGAAATACAAAAACAGAAACAAATATAGATACAAATATAGATATGGATAACAGAAATACAGACATAGATTTTTTTAACACCTTTATTGGAGTATAATTGCTTTACAATGGTGTGTTAGTTTCTGTTGTATAACAAAGTGAATCAGCTATATGTATACATATATCTCCATATCCCCTCCCTTTTGCGTCTCCCTCCCACCCTCCCTATCGCACCCCTCTAGGTGGTCACAAAGCATCGAGCTGATCTCCCTGTGCTATGCAGCTGCTTCCCACTAGCTATCTATTTTACATTTGGTAGTGTATATATGTCCATGCCACTCTCACTTCATCCCAGCTTACCCTTCCCCCTCCCCGTGTCCTCAAGTCCATTCTCTATGTCTGCGTCGTCTTTATTCCTGTCCTACCCCTAGGTTCTTCAGAACCTTTTTTTTTTTTTAGATTCCATATATATGTGTCAGCATACGGTATTTGTTTTTCTCTTTCTGACTTACTTCACTCTGTATGACAGTCTCTAGGTCCATCCACCTCCCTACAAATAACTCAATTTCGTTTCTTTTTATGGCTGAGTAACCTTCCACTGTATATATGTGCCACATCTTCTTTATCCATTCATCTGTCAGTGGAAACTTAGGTTGCTTCCATGTCCTCGCTATTGTAAATAGAGCTGCAGTGAACATTGTGGTACATGACTCTTTTTGATTTATGGTTTTCTCAGGGTATATGCCCAGTAGTGGGATTGCTGGGTTGTATGGTAGTTCTATTTTTAGTTTTTAAAGGAACCTCCATACTGTTCTCCATAGTGGCTGTCTCAATTTACATTCCCACCAACAGTGCAAGAGGGTTCCCTTTTCTCCACAACCTCTCCAGCATTTGCTGTTTGTAGATTTTCTAATGATGCCCATTCTAACTGGTGTGAGGTGATACTTCACTGTAGCTTTGATTTGCATTTCTCTAATGATTAGTGATGTTGAGCATCCTTTCATGTGTTTGTTGGCAATCTGTATATCTTCTTTGGAGAAATGTCTCTTTAGGTCTTCTGCCCATTTTTGGATTGGGTTGTTTGTTTTTTTGATATTGAGCTGCATGAGCTGCTTGTATATTTTGGAGATTAATCCTTTGTCAGTTGCTTCAGTAGCAAATATTTTCTCCCATTCTGAGGGTTGTCTTTTTGTCTTGTTTATGGTTTCCTTTGCTGTGCAAAAGCTTTTAAGTTTCATTAGGTCTCATTTGTTTATTTTTGTTTTTATCTCCATTTCTCTAGGAGGTGGGTCAAAAAGGATCTTGCTGTGGTTTATGTCATAGAGTGTTCTGCCTATGTTTTCCTCTAAGAATTTTATAGTGACAGACATAGATCTTAATGGGCCACTAGAGGAAAAAATATATACAACTCTGTAAATAGAAAGAACTAGGGGAGAAAGGATGCTGAGAAACACCAAAAGTTACCATTTGTTGGTTCATTCGAGAAGCTTGAGACTTTGTGTTTGTATTTGTTTTCAATTCTGACATATGAACATAAAAAAGAATTTTTCAGGTTATGAAGTCTAATAAGATACGATTATGTCTGGAGGTGGTGAAATTTGGAGATACAAGGATTAGGAAAGTTTCTGCTTCTGACCATGATGGAGTAACTATTACCAGATTTTCTCTCTCACTGTAAACAACTTCAAAATTGGACAAAATATATGAAACAAAGAGTTTTCAGCCATTGGACAACATGCAGCACAGAATGGTGATCCTTGAAAGAATAAAAACAGACAAGGTAAGTCCTACAATCACCGCAGCTTTCTCTCAAGCGGAACTTTCCATTCTGTAACTCAGGGAAGGGAAGACCAGACAGAGCACAACCGTCTCCTGGATTTGATAAAATGAAGATGGGAGTCCAAGGACACTAAGGCAGCTGAAATCTGTGGGCCATGGTACTGACAAGAAGGAAGGTATTCAGAGAAAGAGACCCAGAAAACTGCCTCGGGGTCCCCATAAGTCTGTGGCTGAGTACTAAGCTGTGCATGTGTTGAGTGAAACTACATGAAGCAGAGCAAAGAACCACATCGCAATAGATGCAGAAAAAGCATGTGACAAAATTCAACATCCATTCATGATAAAAACTCCCAACAAAGTTGGGATAGAGGCAAGATATCTCAACATAATAAAGGCCATTTATGACAAACCCACAGCTAACATTGTACCCAACAATGACAAGTGGAAAGCTTTTCCTCTAAGGTTAGGAACAAGACAAGGAGGCCCACTCTCACCATTTCTGTTCAACATAGTACTGGAAGTCCTAGCCACTGCAGTCAGACAAGAAAAAGAAATAAAAGGCCTCCAAGTTGGAAGGGAATAAGTACAACTGTCACTATTTGCAGGTGACATGATACTATACAGGGAAAATCCTAAAGATTCCTATCAGAAAGAAAAAGCAAGAAAACAATACCATTTAATGTTACATCAAAAAGAATAAAATACCTAGAAATAAATTTAACCAAGGAGGTGAAAGACCATAAGACATTGGTGAAGAAAATTGAAGATGATAAAAATAAATGGACAGACATCCCGTGTTCATGGTTTGGAAGAATTAATATTTTTAAAATGTCCATACTGGGCTTCCATGGTGGTGCAGTGGTTGAGAATCTGCCTGCCAATGCAGGGGACATGGGTTCGAGCCCTGGTCTGGGAAGATCCCACATGCCACGGAGCGACTAGGCCCGTGAGCCACAATTGCTGAGTCTGCGCGTCTGGAGCCTGTGCTCTGCAACAAGAGAGGCCCGCGCACCGCGATGAAGAGTGGCCCCCACTTGCCGCAACTAGAGAAAGCCCTCGCACAGAAACGAAGACCCAACACAGCCATAAATAAATAAATAAATAACATTTTTTTAAATAAATAAATAAATAAAAAATAAAGCAAATAATTAAAAAAAAAAGTCCATACTGCCCAAATTAATCTACAGATTTAATGCAATCGCTATCAAAATGGCATTTTTCACAGAACTAGAAGAAATGATCTTAAAATTTGTATGAAACCACAAAAGACCCCAAATAGCCAAAGCAATCTTGAGAATAAAGAAAAAAGCTGGAGGTACCATGCTCCCTAACATCAGACTATACTGCATAAACTACAGTAATCAAAACAGCATGGTACTGACACAATAATAGACACATAGATGAATGGAACAAAATAGAGAGCCCAGAAATAAACCCATGCACATGTGGTCAATTAATCCACAACAAAGAATGCCAGAATATAAAATGGGAAAAAGTCTCTTCAGTAAGCAGTGTTGGGAAAACTTAACAGCTACATGTAAAATAATGAGATTAGAACATTTTCCCATACCATATTCAAAACTGCATTCAAAATGCATTAAAGACCTAAGTGTAACACCTGAAACCATAAAACCAGAAAAAAATCATAGGCAGTACACTCTTTGACATAGGTCTTAGCAATAATTTTTTGGATCTACCGCCTTAAGCAAGGAAAACAAAAGCAAAAATAAACAAATGAAACCTAATCAAATTTAAAAGCTTTTACATAGCAAAGGAAGCCATCAACAAAACAAAAAGATAACCTACTGAATGGGAGAAGATATTTGCAAATGATATGTCTGATAAGAGGTTAATAACCAAATTAGATAAAGAACTCATACAACTCAATATCAAAAAAACAAACAACCCCATCAAAAAAATGGGCAGAGGACCTGAACAAGCATTTCTCCAAAGAAGACATACAGATGGCCAACAGACACATGAAAAGATTCCCAACATCACTGATAATCAGGGAAATGCAAACCCCAGACCTGACAGAATGCCTATCATCAAAAAGATGAGAGATAACAAGCATTGGTGAGGATGTGGAGAAAAGGAAACCCTTGTACAGTGTTGGGGAGAATGTAAATTTGTGCAGTCACTATGGAAAACAGTATGGAGGTTAGTCAAGAAATTAAAAATAGAATTACCATATGACCCAGCAATTCCATTTCTGGGTACTTATCTGGGAAAAACCCACTAATTCAAAAAGATATATTCGTACTTCCCTGGTGGCACAGTGGTTAAGAGTCTGCCTGCCAATGCAGGGGACATGGGTTCAAGCCCTGGTCCGGGAAGATCCCACATGCCACGGAGCAACTAAGCCCCTGCGCCACAACTACTAAGCCTGTGCTCTAAAGCCCGCAAGCCACAACTACTGAGCCCATGTGCCACAACTACTGAAGCCTGCACACCTAGAGACCCTGCTCCGCAACAAAGAAAAGCCACCGCAGTGGGAAGCCGGTGCACCACAACGAAGAGTAGCCCCCACTCACCACAACTAGAGAAAGCTTGCATGCAGCAACGAAGACACAACACAGACAAAAAATTAATTAATTAATTAATTAATTAATAATAATAAAAAAAGGTATATTCATCCCCATATTCATTGCAGCATATTTTCGATAGCCAAGATATGGAAAAAACCTAAGTGTCCATCAACAGATGAATGGATAAAGAAGATGCTCTATATATATGTACACACACACACACACACACACAATGGAATACTATTCAGCCATAAAAAAGAGTGAGATTTTGCCATTTGCAAAAACATGGATGGACCTAGAGGGTATTATGCTTAATGAAATAAGTCAGACAGAGAAAGACAAATAGTGTGTGTTTTCACTTATATATGGATCTAAAAAATTAAAACAAATGAATGAATATAACAAAACAGAAACAGACTCACAGATACATATGCAAACCAATGGTTACCAGAGGGGTCAGGGGTGGGGAGACAAGACAGGCGAAAGGGATTAAGTGATACAATCTACTAGGTATAAAATAAATAAGTTATAAAGACATAATGTACAGCACAGGGAATATAGCCAATATTTTATAATAATTTTATATGAAGTATAATCTAGAAAAATATCAAATCACTAATATAACATTGAAACTTGAAACTAATATAATATTTTAAATTGATTATAGTTCAATTAAAAAAAAAAAAAAGAATTACCACTGAGTTCCTGTTAGGAAAAATGCAAAATCAAAAGAAAATGGAATGATATCTTTAAAGTGCTGAAAGAATAGCAGAAAAAAACAAAACAAAACAAAGGCTGTCCACCTGGTATAGCCAATGAAAATATACTTCCAAAAGAAGATAAAGATTTTTCCAGACATCCAAAAGCTGAGAAGAGTTGCCATAGGTAGACCTGCCCTATAAGAAATGTGAAAGAAAGTTCTTCAGGCTGAAGGAAAATGACACTAAATGGAAACTTGGATCTACACAAAGGAATGAAAAACACGGGAAATGGTCAATGTGAGGACAAATATAAAAAGTTACTTTTCTCATTTTTAAAGTACCTTTAAAACATAATTTAAAAGCAAGAATGATCACATTATGCTGTGGGGTAAGCACTGTCTGTAGAAGAAACACATGTGACAACATTAGCACAAAAGCCACATCAATGGAAATCCATACACACTCCACACAATAGAATGCTAAAACTAAAGCGGAATAGCTATTGTTACATCCAACAGCACGTAAAATTTCAAACACAGTATGCTTAGCAAAGAAGACAACACAGAAGAGTATACACTGCACAAAATTCTAAAATAGGCTAAACTGATGTATAGGGATAGAAAATAAATCAGGGGTTGCCTAGGGTGGAGAGTAGCACGGAGATCAACTGCAAAGAAGCCCTAGGGAACATTTTGGAGGTAATGGATGATCTATATTGATTTGAGTGGTGGTTACACGGATGTATGCATTTGTCAAAATTCATTGAACAGTATACTTAAAACGGGTTCGTGTTGTTATATGTAAATAACTCAATAAATTCGATTTCAAGTTCCTAGAAGATCCATATCCCCCTATCCCCACCCCCTATTGTTCAGCAGGAAAAGCTGAAGACCAGAAAGATTAATGGCTTCACCAATGTCTCATTGCCCCTGTAGGCAACACTGAGAGTGGTCCCTAAAACCTTAATCTAGAGCACATTGCTTTTTTACAACCAGGCACGGAACAAGAGAAAAAGGATAAAATGGATCAGTTACTCTAGAAAATGAATTTATTAACCAAAGAGAACAAAATGTTGAAAAAGCCTTAGGTTCCATTTGTTGAGGTGGCAAGAAAGACTCCTTTCTTTTTCTTTTTCTTCTTGGTATAGGGATGGAGGGGATTGGTACACCAATTTGGTACAAACTGTCTTCAGCAGTTAACTCTCCACGTAGCCTCTTCCTCCCCGCATCCCAAAAGGACCCCATTCAAGGCATTCTTCCTGTAGAGAGAAGGTCCTTACACTTCATGTTCAGAGTCATGTATTTCCTGTTTTGAAATTCATTTCAAAACAAGCCTTCTCTCATGCTGAAGTATTGGAGTACAGTACATTGATGTTTTTCACGCACTTTAAAACGATTCAGCAAAAACAAATAACGCACATATATTTACACACATGATCTATACATACGTGGAGAGAGGGGGGAAGTATAAAAGGCAAGACAGTAACAATCTATAGATTTGAAAACTGTTTTAAATAAAATGGTGGAAGTGGCCAGGAAGAGAAGAACCAGCAGAAGGGAATTTAGTCATTAGAGACCTAAACTCATTGCAAAAGAAGGAGGAGAGGCTAGAAAGAGTGTCAGGTGAAGGAGATGGAAGGAAATGAGGAGGGAGAGGCAGAGGAGGAGAAGAAGAAAAACAGGGAGGGAGGGAGGCATCCTCTGTGCAGAACTGAAAAGCTCTGATTCTTCTGATGAGCATTTACATTTGCATTGTGCCCATAATTCTTCCTATAAATTGTGGCCACAGACACCATGTGATTAGTTAACACCGTCTGTCTTCCTGGAGGAGACTGGCCTGTCAAATCCTAAATTGCAGAATCATGAAGGGCTATCTCTATGCTTTCTCGGAGACAACTAAAGAAACACTTTGGTGCTTCTCCAAGTTGATTTAGAAAATGCTCAGTTCCCTGACTTGGATAAGCACACCTTTTTTATTTTATTTTATTTTATTTTATTTTATTTTATTTTATTTTATTTTATTTTATTTTATTTTATTTTTGTTCTTGTTTTTTGCTTGTTTGTTTTTATTGCAGTATAGTTGATTTACAATGCTGGGATATGGGCACCCTTTTTGGATGCGGCAGCTGCTCTAGGAGCAGTAACAGTCGGGCTCATTGAGAAGGGCTGGCCCTGCCAATCATCACCCTCGCCTCTCCATCCACCAAGCTTGCCGAGGTCTCAGCTCAGCCCCCTTCCTGGGAAACAAAATAAAACGAAAGAAAAATCCTCTTAAACAATAGGGCTGTCCAGGGAAATTCTGGAATATGAAGGCTGGAGAAGCCAAACATTGATAAACTTAATTAAATTTCTAATGAAAACAGAGGCAGCCTGTAGTGATTACTCTCTGTAACTGAGACTAATATTCCAATTAGGCTGATTCATCCCCTGATGCTCCAAACGTAGTTATAGGCTTCATCCATATTTCTTCCCTCTTGTCAACCATAGCGTTCCATCCTTTTGGAAGCTCTGGTTTCCGGATAAAAGAGAGAGAGGGCTCTTGGCCTCATCTGAGCGATGTGTACTTGCCTGGACTCAGCCTGGTGCCTTCACGACAGCACGGTTGGTTTTCTCTCCCCTGCCTTCTCGGAGACACCAGAATTTTTCTGCTCCTCTTAAAAGCCCCATTACAGATATCCTTAATCTTGTTTTCCTTCTCATTGTCAAGTTAGTCCTCCTCCAAAATTTAAAAATCAAATAAATGCAACAGAGAAAGGGTTTTGTTCTTTCTCCTGCCCTAAAGGGAAGACAAACAGCTGTCAACCATGGCTGATTATCAATACAGTAGAGCCAAGTGTACTCAGCAGAAAGCACCCTCATGGGGTGTCCCGGGTGCAGGTTACCCTGCTGGCACCACCAAACGGAACCCCACGGTGAGCCATGGTGGGCAGGGTATGCGTGGAGCCAGGGAATCCGAGTTTGTATCCCTGCTCCTCCCCTTACTACCGGGAGAAGTTACTTGATTTTTCTGAGCCTGTGTTTCCTCGTGTGTAAAATGAGAATAATAAGAATTTTCTCAGGTTCTGGGGTATGGGTGAAATGAGACAATATAGTTACTTTTTGTTGCTTTATTTCTATATGTCTAGAACCAGTGAAAAGCATTTTACATGTATTATTTCATTTCATCTTCTCAAAACCCCTTTGAGAAGAGGAAATCACAGCTTATAGAAAGGGAATACCTTGCCCACATGGGTGAAAAATGTCCCTGCTGTATCAGTAAACAAAGGATGGTGTGGCCATCAAGCCATCAGCCACTGTAGCTACCCAGACTGTGCACCCTAAGGGGATTCAGGATGGAGAAAGGCAGGATACTGGCCCTAGATAGCTAAGGTGCTTATCAAAGGAATGATTGCAATGAGCCCAGACTCTTGCATCTTCCCATGCATAGAAAAGAGCTAACTTCATTAACTTGAGATGTCTGGTTTTCTTTAATTAACAGTCATCTTTTGATGTTTTTGTTGCAAAAGCTCCTAGATACCCTGGTTCCTCCCTCACCTCTTGAGAGCAGTACCTCAGAGAGATCTGAGAGGCTGTCTCCCGGGCTTAAGTCCTCAGCAAGTCCGCCGAATAAAACATAGTTCTAAACTTCTAGGTGGTGCATTTTTTTTCCAGTCGACACCCAAGTTCACAGGCAGAGCCAAGATGAAACCTCGAGTCGGTCTGGTTCCCAGTTCTGCTCTCCCCTCAGCCAACACCTTACTTTATGTTCCTTGACAGGAGAGGCCAAAACTGTGGAGTATTTTTTTTTTTAAACACCTTTATTGGAGTATAATTGCTTTACAATGGTGTGTTAGTTTCTGCTGTATAACAAAGTGAATCAGCTACACGTATACATATATCACCATATCCCCTCCCCCTTGCGTCTCCCTCCCACCCTCCCTATCCCACCCCTCTAGGTGGACACAAAGCACCGAGCTGATCTCCCTGTGCTATGCGGCTGCTTCCCACTAGCTACCTATTTTACATTTGGTAGTGTATATATGTCCATGCCACTCTCTCACTTCGTCCCAGCTTCCCCTTCCCCCTCCCCGTGTCCTCAAGCCCGTTCTCTACGTCTTTATTCCCGTCCCTGCAGAGTATTTTTAAAAGCAGTTTCATTATCTTCAATTAAATACATTTGCTTGAACTACTCATTTTTAAGTTGTCAAACAGGAATCTCCCTCAATATGCTTTAATGAACACATAAAAGTCATTTGTAATGAACACATTGTTTATATGTCAATGGTGTTACGAAGTGCTTGAAACTAGTTTGTTTTCTTAATTAGATTAAACAGGTTTCCTCCAATCTTCTTTACTTTATTGATTTACTTAATGAAACTTTTTTTCATAGATAGTACAAATGTAAATTTCAGCTTGGCCTGTGAACAAATTATCTTAAATTCTGAATCAGTGGGGCTTTAATTAATGAGGCTTTACTCTGTATCACTAGTGAGGCACAAAGATGTACTACGTTAAAATGGTCCTAATGAGAACAACTCTCCACTTGTAGCTAAGGAAGATGCCCTTGCTCAGGTCACTGGAGAAGGAATTGCTTTCCTCCCACTTCCAGTCAGGTTACCCGAGGTGGCTTCAGCATTGCTACCAAAGGGCTCAGTTAGAAGCAAAATAGAGGTGATAGAAATCGAGGAAGACAAGGAATAAGGGAGGCCCTTGGAGAAGGAAGGGTTAACTGAAGCCCTATAGTTAAAGCAAACCTGTGGCAGGTCAGATCAGCAGGTGGTCAGAAGTTAAGGAGCAAGGCAAGAAATTAAGTCGTTGAGATTTTAGTTGGAGTAACTGAAGCAGCCTCAGTGAAGCCATAGCAAAGGGGTGGAAATATGAAGATAGTGCTGCGGTGGCCCAGCAGCAGCACCTCCCAAGCGGCCAGCTGGGGCTCCTGTGGTTCCAAACCATCAGCCCCACAGAGCAGGTGAATGTTTACGGAGAGGTCACTTTTCCACGGGGTGGTATGAATAACATTATCTGAGGGTGTCAATACTCCTGGGCAGGACCACCTTCTGGGGAAACCTTAGGGGTACCTGGAGCAGATCCAAATGATCTAGACACCCAAGACTCATCCAGTCACTTCTCACCTCTAGGACTGTGTCTAAAGGCTAAGCCAGATCATGGCCTCGGGATACTGGTAGTAAACTGGCAGGAGTCCAGTTACTCAGAGAAAAAGCTATGTAAAAAGAGGGGCATTCATTAATACTAGTCAACTGTGCGTTGACTGGTTTCCTTGTGCCTAGTAGTACGCTGAGCATTTTATGAGCATTATTTAATCTTCACCACCACCCAAATGTATAAGCACTACTAAATAGTTTTGGATATGAGGGAGCTAAAGCTTGGAAATTTCAAATAACTTCCCCAACGCCATGCTACCAGTAAGCAGCAAAGCTAGAGCGGGTCCGACCTGGAGGTTGATATCAGAGTCAACAGTGAAACACACAGTGATGTGATATGGAGGAGAAAGAAGGAACCTGGAAGTCAGAGACCCTCAATCACAATTACATAGCCCGTGAATGACTATGAAAGGCAACAGGTGACTTGAGGAATCCAGAGCACCAAAGGAAGACTTTAAGTTGTCCTCAGGCAACTGTGGCCAGGGAATCACAAATGGCAAGCAACTGGTGTAAGCCAAAGTGAAAGGTGTGACCTAATCTGACAGAGGGTTTTTTTGTCTCAAGGCAGGACCCTGTGTCCCAATGAGGACCGACCTAGACTCCATGGTTGAAGTAGGGAAGTGATACCTGTGTGCAATGCATCCTAAGGTCGAGGAGAAAAATGGGATTACGGCAAATCCCAACAGGTGGCGCCAGAGAGCCTCTTTCTACACGTGGAAAACGAGCTGCCACCACCGTTATCTACATGGCCATCCCTTAGAGAAATAAAATGCTTTAGAAGAGGTTATTTACACTAGTGGTAGAATGGTAATAAGAATGTGAGAAAAAGCAGGTTCCTTTTAATAGGTGCAAAGGCGAAAGTGGTAGAATTAATTTCTGTAAGTCAGATTAGGTAAAGTTTGATTTTGTCCACTCCTAGCTCCCTCAAACTGTGTGAATTTATCGCTTTTTTATTTAGTAGATGGAAATTAAATAAAATTAATTCTTAAAGATAAACTTCTTGGGGCTTCCCTGGTGGCGCAGTGGTTGAGAATCTGCCTGCCAATGCAGGGGACACGGGTTCGAGCCCTGGTCTGGGAAGATCCCACATGCCGCGGAGCAACTAAGCCCGTGAGCCACAACTACTGAGCCTGCGCGTCTGGAGCCTGTGCTCCGCAACAAGAGAGGCCGCAACAGTGAGAGGCCCGCGCACCGCAATGAAGAGTGGCCCCCACTTGCCGCAACTAGAGAAAGCCCTCGCACAGAAACGAAGACCCAACACAGCCATAAATAAATAAATAAAATTATTTTTAAAAAATACAAAAATAAACTTCCTAAAATGTGAAAAAAAATAATAATAAAGCAGTGGTAGAAAACTTGAGTACCAGTGTGACCCTGACCTAGGCTCAAGTCCTTGCTCTGCAAGCCGTCATTACCTCTGTGAGACTAGACTAGCAACTTCACCACTTAAAGCTCTGTACTCCCATCTGTGAAACAGTGGCACTAAACATAGGAGTTGACTTCCTAAAGTTGTCATAAGGATTAAAATAAATCACATATACATGTATTGTATTAAAATAAATCATGTACACAAAATGCTTAGCCAAGTGCCCGGTACACAGTACACATAAATGCTGGTGGTTACTATTATTTATGCTTTTAAATACTCTTTCCCAGTCACAGTTTCATCTGAATTGGGGAAAATCCGGTACCGGGCTCAGCAGACAAAAGTGAGAGCATGTATAAGACAGCAAAATTTTCTTGGCTCTGTCTCTGTTCCATTCCTCCAGTAAGTGATATTTCCAAACAGAGCTGGCAGGCCAGGAAAATAGCTTGCCAATGACCATTTACTGTTTCATCCGCCCAGGTGGAAAAGGACAACAGTGGAGACATCGTTCATTGAATTTTGAAATTTTTCAACAACTAAGCACAGTGACCTATGTTTCATGCTGTCTCTTGGCAGAGATGCTGAGGAAACATGAGAGAGTAACCCCAAGTTAGCCTTCAGGAATTCTGAGTTCTTACTTTCTCAGTACTTACAATGTAGCAGAATTTAGAACAAGTCCCTAAGGCATGTTGGTTGACACTTATAAATAACTGACTTACGTGTAGCTATTTTAAGGTTGAACATGCACTATCTCCCTAACATCTTGTAAACTCCTTAAGGACTAAAACTTTGACTGATACTCTTGTCACTTTCCCTAGAGCATCTAGGATGGTGATGTGTGCATAAAAAGTACCCAATAAATATGTATTGATTCATTAATAGCAGGACTCAGGATTCAGAAAACAAACGCAATTTCATCCAGGTAGAGGGGACCTGTGAATCCTTTGTTTGTCCATCCCTAATAGCTGGAAGAAATGTGTGTGTGTGATTAAGAACTTTATGGGAGTAAGCAGGAATGATCAGGGTGCTTTTTCAGTGCAGGAATTGGAATTCCAATGCTGCTCCAATGCAGCCCAATTGTACCAGGGAATAATGGACCGCCAAAGGATGCCTAACCAGCATGATGCTAGAACCCTCCAGTCTTGGAGCGCTTAGGTGCTGATTCAAGGGCAGTGATTTCTCTGCACCTCAAAGCAACCACCATTGTGGCTTAGAAGAGAGAGAATGGTATCCCTCAGTGCTGACCAAGATAACCTGCTCTAGGAATCTCTGAGTATTAGATGTGACCGTCACAATCCGTAACTCAAAAGGCAATAGAATCTCTTTGCCTGGATGTGGGTTTAGAACTGCTGGCTGCAATGTGGAAGAATAGATGGGCACTGGGGACCCCTTCCAAGTCCAACATGATGATTTAATTATTCTCCCACTTACCGTAGACTACAGAAGAGAGTCTGGCACCAGGAGCAAAATATCATATAAAATTAAGCACCTAAGAGTTGAAATTTTTAAAAGAGCCATTTGGCAACTTCTATTCCTTGCTTGTTGACAGTGTGAACTTTGCTTGGCAAGTTGAAAAGCTATACCAAACAAACGTTATCTGACAATTAGAAGCACTTAAGTAAGCTAATATAATCAATTATGTCTTTTAATTTGCCAGGCAGCATTTACAGGGTTTAATTTTCTGCTGCTACACCTTCAGGTGGTGTTCAGATTCATGTGGTGTTTGTAATCTAATAGAAAGATGCACTGGTATTATCTATGCTGAATTCCCCATATGCACTTCCGCCCAGACCAATACCCTCTGTATCCCATACCTAGAGGTGAAATGTTTGTATAGTGAAGAAGAAAAATCATAAGATGTTTACTCAATTATTTTATTTGACAACATTCATATCATCCACCTGCCAGTTTCCCCACAAAGAAATATAAAAATCAGTTGCAGTAACAATAGAATCCAAATACAGAAAAATACTATTTAAAGGAAACACGTAGTGCAAAAATTGAGATATAAATAAATAAGAGAAATAAATTTAAAGCCTAAATCTCTTATCATGGTCTGATATCATTTGAAAAGAAGTTTCCTCGTAGAAAAAAAAAAATTAGATGTAGGATTCTGGTCAGCATAAAACATATATACTGACCTATTTGATGTCTTTGAGCAAAACTTCAAAGTACTGATACCAATTAGATTATGATATTTTAAATATCATCACGGTTTAGGAGATAATGTGGGAAGTGTCCCTCACAAAAGAGGAACTACTTCTCAACAAGAGGATGAGGTCCACAAATAATTCTTCCCTATATCCGGATAGCACTAGAGTCACACGTAATAAACAGTGGTACTTTTCCTCTGGGTCATCAAGAAGGAACCATATAAATGTAAACAGCAACCGTCCTCTTAGAAAACTGCAAGCAGACAGTGTCAGAATGACAGAAGTCCATGGTAACATTAAAAATCTTGAATAAAGGAAAAAGAGTAAGAATTCATTGATTTTTCCTGTTCTCTACACAGACTGGAAAGGACCCCTATATTTGGCATATGTAAGCACTGTCTTTCAGCCCACCCAGTAGATATTTTATTGAATAAGAAGTCCCACCCTCAAGAGCTCATACAATCAGTCTGTATTATCCCCAGAAGATTCTTCAACTGTCCTTGCTCAGACTGAATTAGTTATCGAAAGATAGCTTATTCAGCTTTATTTTTAACTGACAAAACTTGGACACAACCAAGATGTCCTTCTATGAGTGAATGGATAAACTGTAGTACATCCAGACAGTGGAATATTATCCAGCACTAATAAGAAATGAGCTACTAAGCCATGAAAAGACATGGAGGAACCTTAAATGCACATGACTAAGCTAAAGAAGCCCATCTAAAAAGGCTACACACTATAGGATTCCAACTATCTGACATTCTGTAAAAGGCAAAACTATAGATCAGTGGTTGTCGGGGATTGAGGATGGGGGAAGGCATGAATAGGCGGAGCACACAGGATTATTAGGGCAGTGAAACTATTCTGTATGATGGTATAATGATGAATACATGTCATTATACATCTGTCCAAACCCATGGAATGTACAACACCAAGAGTGAACCCTAATGTAAACTATGGACTTTGGTGACTACAATGTGTCAATGCAGGTTCATCAACTGTAACAAATGCACGGCTCTGGTGGGGATGTTGATAATGGGGGAGTCTATACCTATGTGGGGTTGGGGGTATATATGGGAAATCAGTGTACCTCTCAATTTTGCTGTGAATCTAAAACTGCTCTTTAAAAAAATCTCTTTTTTTTTTTTTTTTAAGTGGTTTGTTAAATTGTCCGGCATCTTGACAGCAAGAAGAGAGTGTCCTATAGAGCAAACCTCAGAGTTCAGTTAAAAGCAGTTAGGACTTCCCTGGCGGTCCAGTGGGTAAGACTCCACGCTCCCAAAGAAGGCAGCAGGGGTTCCATCCCTGGTCAGGGAACTAAGATCCCGCATGCCTCATAGTGCGGCCAAAAAATTTTTTAAAATAAAATAAAAAAAGCAGCTAAGAAGAGGAAGGAGTCTAAAGGTCCCCTTTAGACCAGTGTGTTTGCCACTCCCAACCATGTGACCTTGGAAAGTTACCCCAACCATTCTGGAGTTTGTCATTGTTAGAGCTCTTCCAGCTCATATTTGCAATGAGTCAATGGAATTCTGTTCACTGGAAAGCTATAGTCCATTTTCCAAATTACTTAACTGTTGATTTTATTTTCATGGAAATCAGTCTTTTTTTTGAGTTTGATTAGTGAGAGTTCATCTCCCAGAGTCATGTCACCTTCTGAATCTACTGATGAAATCAACTTTCTGAACCTGAAGGTGGAACCCTGAGAAGCCACCACAAAGTCAGGATGGAGTTCAAGGGAAATCCCAGCAGGAAACAGAGAACAACCGAAAGGTCAGGAATCTCCTGAGTGAGGCAGGGAAATTTTGGAGGTGTTTAACATAAGTTATACATTATATGACATATATATTTGGGATTAACATATACACATTACTATATATAAAATAGATAATCAACAAGGACCTACTGTATAGCACATGGAACTCTACTCAATATTCTGTAATAACCTACGTGGGAAAAGAATCTGAAAAAGAATGGATATGTGTATATGTGTAACTGGACCACTTTGCTGTACCTGAAACTAACACAACATTGTAAATCAGCTATACTCCAATAGAAAATAAAAATTAAATTAAAAAAAGAATTGATATGTGTATATGTATAACTGAACCACTTTGCTGTACACCTGAAACTAACACAACATTGTAAATCAACTATACCCCAATATAAAATAAAAATTAAATTTAAAAAAATATATGTATACAGGCATCCCTCAGAGATATTGCAGGTTCAATTCCATACCATCACAATAGAGAGAATATAGCACTAAAAGGAATTACATGAATTTTTTTGTTTTCCCAGAACATAGAAAAGTTATGTTTACACCATATGTGCAGTAAATCAAAGCACAATAAAATGAGGTCTGCCTATAATGCTATGGTTCAGATGTTTGTGTCCCCTCCAATTCATCCTAATCCCCCAAAATGATAGGATTAGGAGGTAGGCTTTGGGGAGATGCTTAGGTCGTGAGGGTGGAGCCCTCATGAATGGGTTTAGTGCCTTTTAAAAGAGGCTCCAGAGAGCTCCCTACCCTTCCCTAGCCATATGAGGACACAGCAAAGAAGCCACCAACGATGAACCAGGAAGAGGGCTGTCACCATAACACAGCCATTCTGGTGCCTTGATCTTGAACTTCCCAGGCTCCAGAACTGTGAGAAATAAACTTCTGTTGTTTCTAACCTACCCAGTCTGTGATATTTTGTTATAGCAGTCCAAAAGTACTAAGAAACACAATAAATACATAAGCTTTTTTGCAGATAATAATAATATATATGAAACCAAAAAATTGAGAAAAAGTATAAAGAAGAAAAATACAGTCATTTGTTCCACCCATAGATAATCACTATTAACATTTTCCTATACATCCATAATCTTTTTGCTATGTAGAGATATATCTACTTTTTTTTAAAAAATTGGGATCTGCTCTATCAACTCTTTTCTTTTTCACTTAATAAAATATCATGAGCATTTTCCCACAGCTTTCCCATATTTTTGAGATTACTATTTTTAATGATCACATAGTATTCTGGCTATAGATGTATCATAATTTATTTTACCAACTCTGCTATTGTTTGACGTTTAGGTTGTTTCCACTGTTTGCTATTGTAAAGAAAAAAAAAATGCTGCGATAAATATCATCATACATAAATCTCTGGGCACATCTTTGATTATTGCCTTAAGATAAATTCCCAGGCATGGAATTACTGGGTCAAAGTGTGTAAATAAGTTTAAGGCCTTTGATACTTATTGCCAAGTAGCTCTCCAAGAAGCTGTTCAAGTTTACAGGCCCATCAGCCATGTAGAAAAGTGCCTCAGAATTTTAATAAATGCTTGGAATGGCTGAAGAACCCCAGACCCTTATTACAGAAGCAATACATTATTTTAAATGGCATGCAACTCTTATCACCTATCTTATTCTAACATGGGATTAATTCCAGGGGAACTTACTTTCAAGTACATTATTTTATTGGGCGGCTTATTTTATACATTGATACTAGTGGATTATCAAAAAAGATGATCTTAGTTATGTGAGATTTTGAAAATGCATTGGCCATTATTTATGATTTTGTGCCTTGAGGTTTTCCCTCCTTGAATATACTTTGCTTTCATAAAGAAAATTGGTAGAAAACAAATATTTTTTTTAATCTGTGGAAAATATTCCATAGCTCAATGTATAGATCTAAATCTTGTCCAGAGAATGAGATACATCTGTTTTCATGTAAAAAGCCAAGGTCAAAGCAGTACCTCGCACCTCATTTATTCTCTCAACTGCTATGAATGGCAGAAACAAATCCAACGGGAATATTCCCATTTTCCAAGTAGAGTAACTGAAACTCAGAGATATAAATTGACTTTGTTAAAAATTACAGAAAATAGTGACACTGCCACAAAACTCCAATTTCTTTATTGTGGTATTGTATTGTAGTATATCCTACTATGCATTAAGAAGAAAAAATCAGAACCCAACACATAGCAATACGTGTGTTGTACATAGCTCACCAAAGGAAGGTCTTTTCCAAGGTGATGCACAGCTGTCAGGAGCAGAGGGCCGGGAGAAGAATGTTCCAGCCTGGGGCTCTGAAGGACAGATGGGTCGCAATGCCCTGAGTCTCTTGATCACATGCTCGGTGATCCACAGGCTTTAAGAGCCTTGAAGAGGTAGATACTGTCATCTGGCCTTGGGTTTGCAATTGTAGAGCCATACACACCCGGAACACAGAGATCAGAGTTATTATTGTCCAGAAATTGGATGTCTAATTGGAAATGGACCTGGTTCCCTGGCGAGATCCTAAGAAAAATAATTCAATTAGAAGTTGATAGAACTTTGATCACAGTGCTGCCTTTGCTTAAGTGTACTGCTGCCTATTTCAGCATATCAAGATCCTAGCAATTTCTCCATGTTCATCTTAAATATTGTCTCTTCCTAGATTCCTCAGCAAGAAATTATCTCAGCCGCGCCTGGTATCTCCAAGTCCTTCACCTCCATATCTCATTATACTTAATATTTCCTGTCTCGTATTAAAATACCATATACACACATCATATGCTGGCCTCAATGAGCGGGCAGTGTAGCTGAGAAGATGCCTGCTTCATTTTCCCCACACACCCTATAACATTTTGCACAGTACATTGGAGCAGAAGTAACTTAACAAATGTTTATGGAATAACTGAATAAATGAAAATGGATTACATAGTCATTTCCTGCCAATTCTATTACGTAGCTCAGACACTCATCAAAAACTCTCTTGAAATTTTGCAAGTTGCCTCATGGGCCAGAGGTAAATTATTATCTCAAAATAGATTTCCTCTAAAACACAAAGCTTAATAAGTCCAGCTTTAATTTTTTGTTTTTATAAATGTATAAAGGGACACCAAAGGGAAAGATGAGAAGTGACTGATAGCACATTGCACTAACAGATTCACCATTCCAGGAAGTTTTCTTCAACGGGTTTTAAAACAGTCAGATTTCCAGCTTTATAAATATTAATTAAGTTTCCCATACTTGTCCAGGAGGACCCAAGTGTGGTATCTTAGCTTAGAGACAGTCTTGATGGTAAAAAAAATAAAGATACTGTCCATGTTAAAATTGTTTCTTCTAAAATATGGTTCGGAAGGATACATGCACCCCAATGTTCATTGCAGCACTATTTACAATAGCCAAGACATGGAAGCAACCTAAATGTCCATCAACAGATGAATGGACAAAGACGATGTGGTACATAAATACAATGGAATATTACACAGCCATTAAAAAGAATGAAATAATGCCATTTGCAGCAACACAGATGGACCTAGAGATTATCATACTAAGTGAAGTAAGTCAGACAGAGAAAGACAAATATCATATGATATCACTTATATGTGGAATCTAAAAAAAGTGATACAAACTTATTTAGGGACTTCCCTGGTGGTCCAGTGGTTAAGAATCCTCCTTCCAATTCAGGAGACACAGGTTCGATCCCTGGTCTGGGAACTAAGATCCCACAGGCTGCAGTGCAACTGAGCCCATGCACTGCAGCTACTGAGCCCGCATGCCGCAACTAAGACCAGATGCAGCCAAATAAATAAATAAATAAATATTCAAACAAACTTATTTACAAAACAGAAACAGACTCACAGACTTGGAGATTGAACTTGTGGTTACTGGGGGGAAGGGTGAGGGAGGATAGATTGCGAGTTTGGGACTGACATGTACACACTGCTATATTTAAAATAGGTAGCCAACAAGGACCTACTATATAGCACAGGGCACTCTGCTGTACTCTGTAATAACCTAAATGGGAAAAGAATATGAAAAAGAACAGATACATGTATATGTATAACTGAATCACTTTGCTGTACACCTGAAACTAACACAACATTGTAAATCAACTATACTCCAATATAAAATTTTTTTTAAAAATATTTAAATGTGTTTCTTCTAGAAACAGCTACTAATATCCAGCCCTTCTCTTTAGTTAGGATGAGAGCTTCCCAGTGGCTTAGGAGAGATTTATCTCTTCGGTAGGAGCCAAAAAGCTCAAAGTAGATGTCTAGAAAGACAGTAAACAAATCAATATTTCATTTTTAAACTATACGACCTCTTTGAATAATCTTTAAGTAAGAACTTTTTAGTTTTTTATTACAAATGAAATATCTTTGTAAAGGGAAACACTCAGAACCTATTAAACACCTGGCCACACATTCAACCAATAGGAGTATGTAGACAGAGGTCTGGCCAAAACAAAACAAAACAAAACAGTCTTCATAATGCACGCAACCACATGCACGGTGTGTTAGAAGAAATATATATGTAGTGCAGTACCTGGGGTCATGGGACCAGAGCTAGTAGATTAGTACCCAGGAGATGTCAGCTCAGAGCTGGGACAGATGAGTTTAGTATGGGCCGAAGGCTGAGCAGAGATTTTTGTAGGGGAAAAGTTGTGTTTGCAGCTCTCCTCTGCAGCAATAATTGGGTGTGAGCAAGATATACTATAAAGAATAGACCAATAGAACACATTTTACATAATGGACATTCAGGCTGAGAACGAAGATTTTGGAAAGCTGCTGAAGCCACAGGAGCCCTGGTCAGAAAACCAGTTAAACCCAACATCTCTTGTAACATCGTTAAGTCAAAGGAAAATCTCCATTATATTCACATTCCTTGTGTGTGCTGAGGAAAAGCAATATGGCTTAAAGAAACGAAGGATGGGGATTCAAGAGATATGGCTTCAATCCCCAGATCTGTTACTAACAGGAACACATCCTCATCTATTAAAGTGAATCTTTGTGAGTTATGAGTGTATTACAGGGGAAAGATCAGAGAACCTTGAGCACACCAACTGGTCCCTGACGAGCTCAAGATCACTGCAAACTAAAACATTATTACTGGATTCATCTTTGAGAGATGGTTTATGATTCCAGGTTTTCTGTAGTTCCTTTGCTAGAAAATGGTAGAATTGGTTGTAACTAACAGCTGCCCAGACAACTGTAATCAGAACCATGTTTTCTCTGAAATAACAATGGAAAAACTACATATACATTCCTTGGTATCAAAAGAAAACCTGCTCATGCTGCCAGGCTAATAACACAGCTCTAGTTTCTGAATCCAGAAGTTTTCAAACTCTAGTTTATGAAACTCTATGGTTTCAGGGAAACTTGCCAAAACTATGGGGTAGAAGCTTCTAGAAATTGCTGATTTTTTTCCATACAAAAAATTTAAGTGAAGGTATATGATTGATTTTTTAAAATAGTCCATTAACTTGGATAAACATGTGTTTGTATAAGTGTGTATGTGAACACTCATTATTTATACTGTAAAAACCCAATGTAATTTTAGTTATTTTTTATTTATGTTACTTGTCATGGCATAAGAGCAGTTGCATTAGAATATCTGTCAATTTCTCATTTATTTACTGCAATTTTAGCCTTAAATATTTGGATGCTGTGTTAGCTGGTGCAAAAAGATTAGGAAGTTTTATTCCCAAAGTAACGGTGGTATATGCCATTACTAATATAAATTATTTCGGCTGTGTGTAATGCTTTTTGTTTTGAATTCAACCTTTTCAAATATTAATAGTTATTGGGACTTCCCTGGTGGTCCAGTGGGTAAGACTTTGTGCTCCCAAAGCAGGAGCCTGGGTTCTATCCCTGGTCGGGGAACTAGATCCCACAAGTTGCATGGGCAAAAATAAAAATAAAAAATAATTTTTAAAAATTATATGCTTCAACCTCTATTTATTGACTTATCAACTCTGTACAGTGTCTTTTGACTTCCAATTATGAAAGATGAAGAAATTTGTCCCCTCTCTTGTACTTCTAACTCCCCTCTTCCCTGTCTCCTTGCAGATTTTGTAGCTATGTTATTATCATTTTATATTGTCAAGGCTTATATCAGTTACATCCTCTTCTGTAACTAAAACCCATAGTTTGTTTTTTTCTTAACTTTCTTACGTATGTAAATAGATTCACTGCTTACCTCCAGATCTTTCATACTGCTGCTTCCCCATTCCTGAATCCCCTGTTTAATTTCCTTTATTGGGCTGCTGGATTCCATCATGAAGTAATTGTTTCAAGAGGATTTATGAGCATTACATTCCTCAATTACTTGCATGTTTAAGAATGCCTTTCTTTCCACTTGAAAGACAAGCTGGTAGAGAATAAAATTTTTTTGTTTCTGTTTATCCCTATAGAAATCTGTAGACATTTATCCACTCTATCTTAAAATAAAATAATAGAGTGTAGTAAGCTGAATTCAGCTTCACATCTTCCCTCGTGCTTTTTCTACTTGGATTTCTACCGGAGTTTTCTTTCTCTTGAAGTTTACTAAGTTAGTTAGGCTATCTCTCAATACCTTTTATTCTGTGTTATTTTTCTTTTCTTGAAATTGCGTGCTTTTTTAGGACAATGAATTCTTGAAAGTTTTATTAGATTTGTATATTCTTCTCTCAATAAAAATAATTATTAACATACTGAATTCTGCTTTGTTTTACATATCTGTTTTCTCTTTGGAATTGAAACCCAGTGAGGCCCTGTGGGGCTCCCAGGCATGGGGGCCCTTTTGTCCGCCATTTCTTGTAGGCAAGACTCCAGCCTCCATGACCTTCCCTGAGTCCCAAAGGGCAGATTTGAACAGTTGCTAATCAAGGGAGGAGCCGCCAAGAGACCACCTGAGGCAAGATTCAAGGGACCAGAGAAGCTCATCAAGATTCGGACACCGACCACCTGAGACAAGATTAAGGGAGGGCAAGCCCTGCTCACACCCTAATCTTGTCAGAGATCCCACCCTTGAACCGTTGTTATAAAGCCCTCCTCAAATCCTCCTGGATTGGGACACACAGTTTTTGAGGGCTGGAGCCCACTGGGTCCCCCTTTGCCTGGCAAAGTAATAGAGCTATCCTTTTCTACTTCACCCAAACTCTGTCTCCTGAGATTCGATTTGGCACCGGTGTGAAGAGAGGCCAAGCTTTCGGTAACAATTTTGGTGATCACCAAGGGACCACCTCGGGGACGGCCCTGTGGGGGCGTGGCTGTCCCTAGAGGCCAGATCACCTGGGACCCTTGCCTGGAGGCCGAGCCCCCAGTCATACCCCGTCTGCCATCCTAGCAGCTGGAACTCTGAGATGGGAATAGACAGAGCAAGAGGGACTGCCCTAGCAACTGCTGAGGCCCTTTTTGCCTTGAGGACCTTCCTCTCGTCCTCCTGCCTGGACCGCCCTGGACTTCCTACTCCTAGGAATTGTTTTGGGGAAGCAGAAAAGATAGCGTCTGATGTCGCGACACCTCTGCCAGAATCTGGGTAAGTCCTGGGAGTGCACTCCCAGGCTCCTTCAATTTTTTCCCTCTGAAGAACTTTTGGTTCCATCTGGGGAACGTTTGGTTCCCATCTGGGGATTTTCTGTTTCAGAAATCCTATCTGTAAGGCGCCACTTAGACTAAGGTCACGGGATAAGTAGGGCTTGGTAGCAGCCAGTCTGAGCTTTGTGCTGTCTGTTTTTTTCTGGCATAAGCCTTCCGTCTGCTGGCGAGGGTTCTGTTTTGTTTTCAGTCCGCTAGTGAGTGTCTTATCAATCAAATATAGGAAGTGCTCCTTCTCCTTCTTCTTTTTCTTCTTCTCCTTCTTCTTCTTTTCCTTCTCCTCCCCCTCCTCCTCTTCCTCTCCTTCTTCTCCTTTTTCTTTTTTTCTCCTTCTCCTTCTTCTTATTCCTCTTCTTCCTCTTCCCCTTCTTCTTCTCCTTCTTCTTCTTCTTCTTCTTCCTCTTCTTCTTCTGCTTCTCCTCCTTCTCCTTCTCCTCCTTCTCCTTCTCCTCCTTCTCCTCCTTCTCCTTCTCCTTCTCCTCCTTCTCCTTCTTCTTCTTCTTTTTCCTCTTCTTCCTCTTCCCCTTCTTCTTCTCCTCCTCCTCCTCCTCCTTCTTCTTCTTCTTCTTCTCCTTTTCCTCCTCCTCCTCCTTCCCTGCCTTCCCCTCCTTCTCCTCCTCCTTCTCCATCTGATAGCCCCCTGGGGAAAATCTTGGCAGACTCACCGACCTATAGTTCTAAACCTATAACTAGGAAAAAAATGAAATTCTATTGTAATTCTGTTTGGCCAACGTACGTTCTTGAAAATGAGGAAAGATGGCCTTTGACTGGTAGCCTAAATTATTATCCTATTCTCCAGCTAGAGCTGTTTTGTCACAAGAATAGAAAGACAGGAGAAATTCCATATGTTCAAGCATTCACATAATTACATAATAAAAGTGAGCAGCTAGGTAATAAGCTGATGGCACAAAGAGAAAGGAAAGTCATTTTGCCTAGAGCTGGTTGTTTCTGAAGGGAAAGGAAAATAAGGGAGACTGAGAAAAGAGTTGTACATGTTTTGTTTGTGGGACCATGTTTGTTGTATGTATGTATGCATGTCAGTACTTACATTGACTGGTTGAGACGTCTTTGAATAACAGGGCTCACTAACGGCTCACATGTGACAACACCAGGGAATCCATCCTATTGTGTCTGGTTTTGCCTGTGGCAGAATGCTGGTTGGGATTTTCCCTTTTGGACTAGCCTTGTTATGGGTGATCAGAGCTCTGTTCCATCTTATAACACCCCATCAAGAGTATTTTTACAAAATTGGGAGATCTTCAGCTATTCCCCCATGAAAAGGAATTGTTATCTCTGTCCCCCTGTGCCTGAGCCCTCCATAACACTTATTTTATCTAGACCATCTCTAGTTCCTGAGACGGAAGAAGAAGGCAGGGAAGGAAGGCCTTTTTAAAGTCAAGCAAAAAAACTGAGATCTCTGGTTCAGTCTTTATGTAAAAGTTAACTTGTAAATGAGCTCTATCTACTTAACTTAAAAGTAAGCACTTACAAATTAAATCTAAATGTCTAGAAAATTGGCCAAGATAAATTTTAGGACCACATGATCTGGGAAATATTCAGTACTGAATTAATATCTGCTATTGAAGGTGGCTTAAGCGTGTTGGTTTGATTAATATAGACATGTCTTTAGAGTCATCAATATTAAGTAATGCAAGTGAGATAAGAGCTGTTGGGTAAACTCTTTAGGAATAATTCTCCATAAGAAAGCACATGTTTTTAAAGTTGTGTATGATCAGGATTTTCAAAGATTGGATTAAATCTAATTGGGTAAATTTTTTTGGGAGTGGGCTAGGGCAAGACCAGATTCCTATTTGCCCTTGAAATCTTTCACTTTGGTAAAATGAATAAGTATTGTTTGGCAGTTTCTACAGTTTCTTTTGACCTCTGGCTAATTTTGAGATTCTTCAGAGGGCCCCTGAGGCATCTCAGAAATATTTAACTAGGATTATTTGGTATGTTAAATTAAATGTAATCAGTCAAGTTAAATGTAATCCTGGTTATTGTAACCAAGTTTCTTTACCAATTACATTGCAGTCAGATGCTTAACTGCACCCTTTTAAGTCTTTCTGTTGCTGTACTCTGATGCTTTTGCAAAGGTGCTTCATCTTCAAGAAGACTTATGTGAAGGACCACTTTTGACAAATACAGGTCTCTGATAAATTTCATATCATACAGCTGAACTGGTTAAAAACTTTAAAAATCTTAATGGAGAGTCTGATGGCTTCATAAAAAGTTAGCAAAAGGATTAGTTACTGAGCGGGCTGGTAAATAACGTTTATGGTTTTCCCAGACATAGGGAAGCCCTTCCCCTCAAGCTACGTATGACTTAGAACAATTGGGTAAATTACACTTCTGTAGGAAAAATTGAAGTATTCTTTTATCTCTGCCTGGTCCTTCCAGAAATTGGAGACTCTTGGGTTATGAAAATGAGGGTAATTTTCGAGAAAAGAATTATGTTTCAATAGATATGAAATTCTAGTTCTGTTAATTGAAGTTTGAATTTATGAAAGTTATTGTGTTAGCCACACTTTTGCCCTGATGTCTAGGAAGAAAGGAAAACTACCTAGTGAAGTTATCAGAGTGTAATTACTCATCATGTACCACTGCTTTTCTACGTCTATTGCTGAAAGCACATGTACAATGCTTGTGTGACAATTGGGTATAAATGATAAAATGTATAGCCTATAAAGCATATCCTCATTAACATACCACTGTGCTTGTTCACTATACCTGATCAGTTTTCCTCCAATGTGGATTAACTAGGCAAATACAAAGGAGGCCTAGCACCAAGGGACATGATCTACACCTGGAGCAAACAGCTGAATCAACCTGGCACCAAGGGACAGATATTTTGATCATCAATGTCTTCTATTGAAAGACTTGCAATCAAAAGGGGAAATGAAAGAAAACAATCTGCACATATTGAGGTATGAGGAAGTCACTCTGGCCTATACATGGTTTAACTTTAAAAAGCAGTAAAAAGCGGCCTGTTTTGTGGCCGTTCAGACATGCATTGTACATCTGCTTTAACATTGACATGGGGAATGCATTTGAGAGTCAAAATGGAGTAATTATGATAAAACTACATGACCGTTGTGGATGTGATTTCAGACACATTCATTCCTGTATTGTCGCAAACTTGGAATTTTCTGAGCTATGTCAAACTCAAGGATGCCACAAGGATTTAAAAATTCCTCCACCCTCTTCAATGAGATTTTGGCTAAAGATTTAAGAGGATTACACCTGGATCAAGGTTGAGTAGAGGTCTTTCCAGCCAGAAGGGAAAAAGTAGCAACAGTAAAAAAGAGAAACATCTCTAACACAGGAGGAAAAATACTAAACAGTATGTACAACAGATTGGTCAATTGTTAACTGTATGTATGGATGAGTTTATGTTCCACAGGTTTCCCCCTCACCTGGAAGCTCTCTTGCATCCCCTCAAAGCAGAAGACCAGGTGCTGCTGAAAGTATGGAAAGAGCAAGGACCTAAGCAGCAGCTTAAAGAGAAACAGAAGGGATCCTAGGAAGGGATGCTATGACATTCTTCTTACTACTCACATCTCTCTAAAATTGGATGGAGTAAAACCATGGGTACATCACACCAGAGTAAGAAGATTACCAGAGACTGACCAGCCAAGCCTGCCTACAGCCAGCGAGCAGACTCCCAAGAAGCGGACATCTCACCCTTTGGGAAACTTAAGTGTTTGTTCCGACAATTGGAATGAAAATTTTGTTTTCTTAGCCTTTCTCATACCTTCTACATATAGATTCATATGCTGATTCTTTTGATAATTCTAACTGCTAGATATGTGGTCAGCTTCCTATTTCCAGGTCTTCAGGATTGCCTTGATGGGTTTTCCCCATACAAGGAATGGTTTGGAAACAATTGGCTACAACAAATCTCTCCTAAGTACCAGTTCCAAACTGGTCTTCAGACCTATTCTCCTGAATTCCTAAGGAAATGAGATCCATTCTGTCTACTAAAGTTCCAGTCATCACTCTTACCTCTAACCGGACCAGGGAATTGAGATCTTAATCACATAAGACTTGGATCCAGGATGTGGAACTCAAATATTTTTAATTCGGTATCTATTCCCCCAAAATTAGGCAGGACTATGCCCCATCTCAGCAGGAAGTATTCAGAACAGTCATTGCCCACTTCCCTGAAAGATTTGGGGAAAGATAAAAACCGAAGTGAGGATTAAAACCAAGTCTCCCTAAAACAGGGTTCCTCTGTTTATGAGTAACATCTCTATCCAAAATGATTGTTCCCTTTCTTGTCCAGTATCTGTCCCCAAGATTGAGGAGTATCAACGAAAAGGGTGGAGTGAAACTGAGTGAGGCCCTGTGGGGCTCCCGGGCATGGAGGCCCATTTGTCCCCCATTTCCTGTTGGCAAGACTCCAGCCTCCATGACCTTCCCTGAGTTCCAAAGGGCAGATTCGAACAGAGAAACGTAGTTTTCTTCGAGGTCAGGAGTCCACTGTGTCGCCCTTTGCCTGGCAAAGAAATAAAGCTATCCTTTTCTACTTCACCCAAAACTCCATCTCTGAGACTTCATTTGGCACCAGTGTACAGAGAAGCTGAGATTTCCACAACAGAATCATCTTTATATCTTGGTTCTTCCCCATTTGATTTTATGTGATTTTCTCAAGCATCTTCTCCATACCCCAGATTCCATCTATTCTACTTACAGCTTCTAACATGGCGCTTCATTCTGGTAAAATATTTATGGTTGTTTTCAGTTCCTTTCCTGAACTCTACCATTCATTTTTTGGTTTTTATTTTTTGTTTTTGTTTTTGTTTTGTTTTGTTTTGTCATTGAACTCCTACATCTTTTTATTTCAGTTGTTTTTTTCAAAATTCAGAGTATTATTTTTATTTTCTCTCTAGCATAAACACTAGCCATATAATCTTAAGCAAGCCAATTGCATAAGAAAACAGCCTCTCATCTCTGTAACAAAAGACAGTAATATCTCCCTGACAGATCTATTGTGAATATAAAAAAAAAAAATGATGTTCAAAACATCTCTTAACCTATAAAGTCCTTTACAAACATAGTCTATCCACAAATGGCACATGATACCACATAGCAGTACATTTGTTCCTAACCACTACAAAGGTTATAGTGCAACACACCATATTTATCACATATGCTAGATCATTTAATCTTGCCAATAATGCAATGAAATCAGTATTGGGGTGAATACAGTATACATTTTATAGATGGGATTACTGAGATTTAGAGAAAGATTAAGTAATTTGCCCAAGGTCATAGTTTGTAAATAACAGAGCTGGGATTCAAATGATTGTATCCAATAGTAAGGGCATGCTCTTCCTATCACTCTAAGCATAGATAAGAAGAAACAAACAAAAATTTTTTAGTTTCAAATTCCATATTCATTATAACCCCTTTTAGTAACCTCAAATTTATTTATTAATTGGTATTCATCCATGTATCTTAAGTCTTTTTATTTAATAGGCTTTACTTTTTAGAGCAGTTTTAGGTTCACAGAAAAATTGAGTGGAAGGTACAGAGATTTCCCATATGCCCTTTTCCCCCAACACATGCACAGACTCCCACACCATCAACATGCCCCCCACCCAGAGTGGTCCAACTGTTAAACAATTGATGAAGCTCTATTGGCATGTCCTTATCACCCAAAGCCCATAGTTTACATAAGATTTTCTAATTCATTCCTCTTCTTCTTCTCCTGATTCAATCTTATCCCTTTTATCTATCTTCCTTTGGAATACCAGTATTGGGAGACAGTGGCAGTAAAGGGATTAGTGAATAAAACTAATCTCTCTACCCTCCTTGTCCTACTACTTACATACATTCCACTGAACTGTTGTTTTTGGAGTTTGTTATTTTTTTTTTCTCTTTTGGCCATGGCATGCGGCTTGTGGGATCTTAGTTCCCCGACCAGGGATTGAACCTCTGCCCTTGGCAGTGAGAGTGCGTGGAGCCCTAACCACTGGACCACCAGGGAACTGTCATGGAGTTTATTTCTTTTTAATTGGTATCTTGCTTATACATTATGTTACTATTTTCAAAGGCTCTCACACCCATTATGTCATGGAGGTCTCATAACATGCCATTGGCAAGTTCAAGGAAGCCTGCCTCTTCATGTCTTGTGCTCAGTTGGGAAGCAAATGGGTTTTGGACACCACCCTTACAGAGTTAATAATTCACCCCCCAGCTTTAATTTAAAAGTTTCTAATTCGTTAACAATGCAATTTTCAAAATGAAGTTTGTATGAAACGCTTAATAACTAAAATGCCCTATCAATCTTTTCCCCCCTAGAATCTAGCTTCGACGCTGGGATTTCAGAAAGCCAAGCTCAGACACCACAGGGCAGTCATCCGAACTTAGATGTCAGGATAATACGGACACCACAGTCTTGGGCAGCACTTTATAGAGTTTACCAAACATATTGCTATGCATTGTTTCACTTCAACTTGGCAACACCTTTGGAGAGGACCCGGGTCTGCCTGTAATTAATGAGAACCGTGGGTTGCTGTTCTCCTGTCTCACCTTGGAGGTGGCAGCATTTGTCTAACCCAGACTGGGGCCTCTGGTCATAGACTGTACATTATGCAGCACTAATGATGCAATTAATTCCTACATTAGCTGACACATCATTCCTTAAAGTCAAAATTTCCAAGTTGAAAACTTAAAAAAAAAAAAAAGTTGAAAAGGCAAAGCTGAGAGCCAGCTAGAAAGACCATACAAGGAGTCTTAATTCATTCCCAGCTTCTGCCTATTATATTGACAAATACACTACTTTAATCTCGCCCTACCAGACCTCGTACACAGTGGTCAAGAAGCCACTTTATTAGAGTTTCTTTTTTCATCCACTGGTTCTGAGAAAGGTTATGGGTACAAATACCTCACAGCCAGTATTAAAAGGGCATACTGACAGGAAAAAAAATTATATAGTCAGTCTTGCTAAATTAGTTTACCTAAAATTGTATGTGTGAGTGATTTTAATCAAAATCTAATTTCCCCTCTTTTTAGAGTAACTGAAATGAGATTTTTCTAATTTACTTTTTGCGGTTCAAGTTTCTCATAATTCTTCGATGGTCATGACAGCACCGTGAACGCGTCTGCTGCTACAAAGCATTTAAAAAAAATTAGATTTTCAAATTGATGTACTAAATTAAAAATGTTTAATGTTTCTCATCAAAAGGCACAGGAGTATACATGGGGCCTCCAGTACAGTTAAAGGCGCAATATTTTTTTCATCTGTTTCTTTAATTCACAACCCAGGGCAACTGTACTGTGAAAATTAACAAGCTCTAAGTAAAGGAATCCTTGTAAGCTGTGTCCTCTAAGAAGCTTCCTTTTAATTTCCTTTCATCCCTTGACATGGTGACCCTAAGGATGTCATAATAAAAATGGTTGATGGTGCCTTGGGTTTGTTTTTGGTTTATTTGCTTGTTGCATATGGTGTGGGTTTTTTTGTTTTGTTTTGTTTCCTTCTGCCCCAGCTGGAGTTTGCCAGATGTTATTAGGGCTTGTGAGCTTCTGAATAATTGTAAATCTCAGGCTTGACTAGCTAATCCCAATGATTTAGAAAATCATATTACTCCTGTAAATTGGCTCAGTTGTTATATTAAAATCCAAGCTTCTGCCCTTAGTAGATGTTTGCTGCCTAGCTCAGAGCAAGGCTGGGCATATCCCAGGAGCCACATCTGCAGACTTGGGAAGATGACTCTGAAGGTCAGGTAGGCTTGGGAAGGGTTTGGGGTAGGTAGCTTGGTTCTCTACCTTAGTATGCATTAAATTCTCCCCAAGTAGCATGTGAAGAGTTCAGGACCCCATCGCACTGTGAAATTGAAGTTTAGATATTTCTGAAATAATGACGGGTAAGATCCAGTTCTCAAATACTACAGACTTCTCTGCTTTTATAAAACACAGGCACGACTTCCAACTAGGACCAAGGCAACTACTCCTATACTTCCCTTCCCTCCAACACCCCTGGCACGGACAGTTAGTGAAACTGGGTCTTCAGAAAAAGGAATGGATTGGCCTAAGGCCACCCAGGAAATCCTGGCAGAGCCAAGCTGAGGACCTAAGGAACTGGTATCCAGTCCAGTGCTATCTCCACCCCCATGGAAATACTCTCCTACCCAGTGAAGGACTCTCTTGGTGTCTGGTTTGGTTCATAGCAAAACCATCAGTCCTGACCTACAAACAAGCACATACATGTTACCATTTGAAGCTGAGTGACCTCAGCCATCCCTCTGGATCAGGAGAGGCTAAAGAAGTGAGAAGGCAGGAACCACGGTTCCTCCAGCCCTGGATGACCAAAGCCTTCAACACATTTTTTTTTTTTTTTTGGCTGCACCACGCAGCATGCCAGATCTTACTTCCCTGACCAGGGATTAAACCCGCACCCCCTGCAGTGGAAGCACAGATTCTTAACCACTGGACCGCCAGGGAAGTCCCAACACATTTTTCTAAAACCAATCAGCAGCCGTAACTTGTTTTCTCTGTCCTCTCTCTCCCATCCACCCTTCATTAAACCTTATCAATTTCCCATTCTTTTTCCCCAGCTCACTTCTCTCCCTTAGGGGAAACAATTTAATGGGCTCTCTAGATAAGCAAAGCCCTGTTATATAGAAGCTACCCAAGACATGAACCTTCTAGATAATAAGGTCTTAATCTGTCTATGAAGTAAATGTCTCCAGAAAGCCCCTACCTGCAAACACTAAATGTGGGAGTTTTGGTTGCTGCCAACCAGGGGAAGAACTATTGGAAGTCATCTTGGCCCTGACATACCTTGGGTCACACCACACAGAAAGCATACCAGGCTTTGCTCCTCTGTCAACAGGTAAAGCAACAGGTTATAAAAGTGTGTGCTACCTCTTTCTAACAATACTGAAAGCAATGAAGTTATATGGCGAGGTCAGCCTAGATTCTGCTTCATGGAAGGTAGTCAAGACGTTCTAGTTCATTGGTTTTTCTTCCTTCATGTGGTCTATCAGTTGATGCTGCCTTGAGCCGAAATCCTCCTTATCCCTTCCCCCCAACCACTACCAACAACTGAGTTTAATTTCTTGTTTCAAAAAAAAAAGAAAATCCCATTATTCTTTCTCCCTATGCACTTGTTCTGGGATTTTCAATATATCATTAGGCTATTTTGTGGTTTCTAATAATTTTGTAAATTGTTTGTTTTAAGCAAGCTGCAATTAAGCCAAGTAATATTGTCTTGAGGTCATTTCTCCCTTGGAATAGTTTAAGTCTAATGAAAAGTGTGCCTTTTGCTGTCACTGGTGCCGAAAAGGTGATAGCTTCTTTCTGCGGAATGCGGTAGATATTGAAGCCCAAGGACAAAGGAAAAATCAGTTCTCCTAGAAAATAGAAATATAATTATGAAGGAATTAGCCTCCTCTACTAGGTTGTGAGCAAGCTCCTAAGAGTAGGGCTGTGTCTTATTCATCTTTGTTCAATCCTCTACAGTTTATTCATGGTAGGTATTCAATAAATAGATACTGACTTAAGAATTCAAAGACCTGGTTGTCAGGGACCATCACTTGTCATTTCTGAAGCTGTAATGCTTTGCCCCATTGAGACGGGTGTTCCTGAATTATATTAAGGAGCTCTAGAGTTGAGAAGTCCTATGGGATAAGAAGATAGGAAGGGTTCTAAGGTTCTAGTTGGTACTAAGGTATGTAGGATCTGGAGGGTAAGGGCGCAGGACAGAAGGCATAGCCAGTGACTCACTGAGTAAAAGAGATTCAAATCCAAAGAGCCTCTTGGAGTTTTCAACATAAGTTTGCACGTCAAGCTGAACCAGACAAGGAAGCAGAACTTCTGAATCAGTGGTGTAAATATGAAGACAAAGCCTGCAGAGATTTCAAGATTCTAGAGCTTCGTAATGATGCTTACATGGATAAAATATACATCTAGGAAAATCTTGTAAATACCAACTCATCATCGTTCAAAACATCATAAACACTTGTCTTTAAGTTCTGATCGTAGAGAAAAATATGAGTTCAGCTTTACCTTTGCACCAACAGATTTTACATAAGGTATCATGTAAATGAGAGTCTAGTGACAAAGGTACTTGTGAAAACACTTAAGGGAACAAACTGTTTTAAAGTACTTTAGGAGTTCACACTGATGTATAAACAATAAAAGTTAATTACATATCATTCTGATGCATTCACACAAAGATCTATACTTGGCAAGACACCCTGGCAACATTTTGTTAGCCTAGCATATTTACTGTGCCCATTTGAAAGTAATAAAAATGGCATTGCTGAAAAAGTATCTCATAATTCAAACTATTCACTGCCCCCTCTGAACGCAAACCAGGGAGATTTCACTGTAAATCTTGAGAAAATTCTCTGTCTTATAAAGTAATGCTGACTGGTGCTTTAAGTAAAGTTAAGTACAGGAGTTGGGATGCATTAACTAACCATAGTCTTAAACTGTTAGAACTAGTTAGGCAAACTCTAACACCCACATGATACTGATGAAGAAGTAGTTCCAAAGAAGTTAACTATTTTGCCCAAAGTCAAACAAACAGTAAGTCATAAAGTTGGGACTTGAACCCTTGTGACTCCTTCGTCCCACACTATACTAATTCAGAAGACTGCAGACCTGGGCTTTACACTGCCATCTTTTAACAAACAATTCTGGAATAACAGAGACGGCTGCTGTGGGACAGAGACCCCCCCACTGATCACGGTATTCTAACTGCACAATGATATTGTCTGCTCCTGTTCTCTTCTTCCACAGAACAGCTAGACATAGTGTATTTCTCCTTTTCTAAAGTATAGCTTGTGCTTCTCTACCCTCCATGAGCCTGTTTTGTGGATGGGTCCAATCATACAGAGAAAACTTCTTTCCTTACTTGATAGTTACATGGGGAGATAATGTAATTTTTTTTTCCAACTTAGCCCCAAAGCAATCAGTTGACAAGCCCAGAGTAGACTCCTGTGGTAAAGTGAAATATAAAGACTCTCTGGGTAGCAGGTGTTTCCCTTTCAATGACAGCTTAACTGGTGGGGAGTTGAGCAGGGCACTGTCGTTTCTTCCCACTGTTTGCATTCGGCTTGGAGCCAGCACAAAACCGGCCTCAGTGACATTTCAGGTCAGACCATTATGTCAGGAATTTCCCATGCAGCCAGCAAAGGGAGGGAGGGCTGCAGCCTGCACACCTCTAAATAGATTCAAAAAAGGAGGAATCAGAGGAAAGAAGGGTACTCTTGGGGCTATGGTCCATGATGAGGGCTTTAAGGTGGCAGAAGGGAACAAACTGTGGGCTTTGCCTGAGAATGGTGGCCCATCTACATGTATGGAGTAAAAGAAAAAGTCGTGTGATGGGATGAGTGGAGAACAACAGGACGTGTGTGTAAGGCTGTGGTGACTCATCGCCCTGTCCTTTGTTCATTCAGTAGATTTAAATCATCAAGCTCCTTCGAGTGGCAGAGAACCTGCTAGGAAGTGCATGGGAAACTAAAAGCTAATGTGCTTTAGCTTCTATCTTCAATAAATTTATAATCTGGAAAAGTAGGGAATAGATATACAAATAACTTTTAAGCACAGTAAAATATGACCTTAAAAGAAAGCACTTTTCTAATTTAAAAGCAGCAGAGGATACTTTTCTGATTGGGGGTGGGGTAACAGGAAAGAATTCAAGGGAAAAAGAATTTGCTTAAAGAATGGAATTTCTATAGATTAGGGGAAATAAAAGAAGTTTTTATGTTTAGCAACCAGGTTAAATCAAAGATTAGCACATGTCATGGAAATAGATCTATTTCATGTCAATATATAACCTTCTAAGGACAGCCTTATTTATCATTTAAGAGATACCTCAAAATCTTAAAAGAATAGAATGATTCCTAAAATAATCTATATCCCCTGCTTCTACAACAGTCTTGGCACATAACCGATGATCAACAAATATTAGGTTGTCAAAGATGAATAAGGATTGATTTTAATTAGGCTGAAGATTCCCATCTAAGGAAAGTTGATATTCATGAGAAGTTGGATTGATCAGCGGTGAAGCAATGAAAAGGCAGATGTTGTACATGGCCATTCAGAGCATTTGATCTTTCTCAGTGACCCCTGGGCAGATTAATGCAGTCAGTAGAAGTGAACAAATAAGGGTATTTCAGGTACAAACTACCAAGACTTAGTTTTGTGAATGAGTGTTTAAAGGCTTCAGGCTATTAAAAGCCGTGAACTCTCCTACTTAAGTTTCTAGGCACACCTAGAAAACTTCACGTTATAATTTGGCTCCCATGAAGTTTTTCTACAGGGAGAAGATATGCTGTCAAGTGGAAATGAATATTTGTTCTCTTTAATCATTATATGTCTCACCGTAAATTAATAAATTGCCATTGTGTTTAAAGTATCAGAGTCTGATGAACTTTGTATCTTGATTTTTCCAGCATGGCTGAGTTCAGTCATTTCTGGGACACCAAAAGGATCGGGTTTCTGGGTTTCAGTGCTGAAAGCAGGATGCTGGGCCATGGGGAATCCAGCAAGTTCACGGCATCATGAAAGATCTCTCAGGAGCCTACTGACATCCTTTAATTAGCTGATGGGAATGTACTATGCTGAATCACACTGTACATTTTGGGAAAATTAAATTGAAATTCAATAAATTTTAGCCAACTTTCCAAGATGAGAAGATGAACTTTCAAACTGGCAATGGAAATATTAAAAGCCTTCCTTTCCTGTACTGACTGAAAGACAATCATAGCAGAGTATAATACTAAGAGCATGTGCTCTGAGGTTAAACTACCTGGGTTCCAATGCAGCTCTGCCACCCACTGGCTATGCAACCTTAAGACAGTAATTTGATGTCCCTTCCAGTTTCTTCACCAGAAAAGTGATGAGATATTTATTTAAATAATTATTAAATTTTATTACTATTATTTGTCATGAGCTAAAGATGAATAATACTATTTATCTCATAGGATTAAATGAGTTAGTGTTTGTAAATATTTCAGATAGCAGCTGTTAATTTTTTTTTTAAAAAAACTGACAATACCGAGTGCTGAAAAAGAGGCAGAGAAACTGGAACTCTCATACATTACCACTGGGAATACAAAATGGTACAGCAACTTTGGAAAACACTTTGGCAGCTTCTTATAAAGTTGATATTAACCATATGACCCAGTAATCTCATTCCTAGGTATTTGCACAAAAGAAATGAAAACTTATGTTCACATACAAATCTGTATGCATCTACTGTATAGCACAGGGAACTATATTCAATATCTTGTAATAACCTATAATGGAAAAGATTATATATATGTGTGTATATATATGTGTGTATGTATATATGTATGTATAACTGAATCACTTTGCTGTACACCTGAAACTAACACAACGCTGTAAATCAACTGTACTTCAATTAAAAAAAAAGAAAAAAACATTTGCAGTGTGTCCATACAATGGACTATTACTCAAAAATAAAAAGCAATGAAGTACTGATACAACAACAGCAAAATTTATATGCTAATGTTTGTAGCTACTTTATTCAAAACTGCTAAAAACTGGAAACAACTCAAGTGTTCTTCAGTTGAGGAATGGATAAACACACTGTAGTACATCCATGTAATTGAATACTACTCATAAATAAAAAAGAGCAAACCACTGAGCCACACAACTTGAACCTCAAATGCATTATGCTAAGTAAAAGAAGCCAGACCCTAAAGGCTACATGCTGCGTGATTGCAATTAGATGACATTACGGAAAAAGCAAAAACTAAGTATAGGAACAAAAAACAGATCAATGGCTTCCAGGAACTAGAGGTTGAGGGTATAGGAACTTACCACAAAGGAGCACAGGGACATTTGCAGTCCTGGAACTGTTCTGTATCTTGATGACAGTGGTGGTTACACTACTACACTACATATAGACCTGTACACCAAAAATAGTAAATTTTATCTCAATAACCGTACCTGTAAAAGACAGGGAGGGACTTTCCTTGTGGTCCAGTGGTAAAGAATCCTCCTTCCAATGCCGGGGACGCAGGTTCCCTGGTCAGGGAACTGAGATCCCACATGCCATGGGGCAAATAAGCCCAGGCACCACAATTACTGAGCCTGTCTGCCTCAACTAGAGAGCCCACCTGCCGCAAACTACAGAGCCCACATGCCCTGGAGGCCATGCGCCACAACTAGAGAAGAGAAAACCCACATGCCACAACTAGAGAGAAGCCCGCACGCCACAATGAAAGATCCCGCATGCCACAACTAAGACCCGACACAGCCATAAATAAATAAATAAATAAATAAAGTTAAATAAATAAATAGATAAAAGACAAGGAGACAGATAGTAACACAGAGAGAGAATATTGTGTCTGGCATATAGCAATATAGTAAGCACTATAGAAATATTTGTTAAATAAAAAATTAAACTTTTTCTTTGACATGTCCCATACAATAATACAACTCTAATGTCTAAAAGATATCGGTAGAGTTGTTATTTCCTAAGTTCTAAGAGGATAATAACTGGGGTAGATCGTTACATAAGTAATTCATGTTCCTTATGAGAAAAAAATAGAAGAGGTAGATAAGTAAAAGGAAAAACAATCCCATAATTCTATCATCTAAATATAACCACAGTTGAAAACTAATTCATAGCCTGCCAGACTTTTTCCTATACATGAAAAAAATTTTTTTAATTATAAAATGGTTTCATATCATACACTTTGTTTCGAAGCTGCTTTTCCACTTAGCAATATATTCTGAAAAAATATAGATCTGCATCCTCAGTGTTCATGATTGCTAATTTATGCTACCAAGTCGCTGTTGCTGAACATTTACTTTGACTCCAATTTTTGGTCGTGTAAGCCAAACTGTGTGGAATATTCCTGGTATATTCAACACATATTTATACACACATTATTTCTTCTTGGTAAACTCCTAGAATGGGAATTGCTGTATTTTTATAAATGTACATTATACCATTTTTCATTCGTATTGCCAAGTTGTTCTCCAGAAGATTAGATAATTTACTTACAGCAGCTGTGAATGAGAGCTGGGGCTGTGTTTCAGTGGTCCTTTTCTTTTAAGATCTGACAGATCTTTTTTCCTAATGACTTGGTAGATTATATATGTTCATTTTTTTATCGAAAGATTATTAAGTCAACCTTAAACACTATGAAAATGTGCCAAGTTTTTATTGGGTATCAAGTGATGTAAAACATAATTAGGAAGGTAAATCAACTGGAGCATCTAAAGTTACTTTTGGATTATTTGGGGGTATCAGCTACACTCCTGCTGACTACCCTTACTGGGTAATTTGGAGAGAAGTGACTTCATTTTCTAAGGGGTGGGCACTCCTTAGAAAAATGGTAGTGTCTTATTGTGAGTGTTTCCAGGACAATCAATCATGACATTTTCCAGTCTTGCTTTACTCTTTAGCATATTTATAAATGGTCTTGAGTGATACTCATCACAGTGGACTTGCCATTTGGGGCAGGGCCCTAAATCAATGACTGACTACTTTCTTCTATGGTAGACAAATGGCTAGTGTCTGCATTTCCTTGGTCTATTTAAGTCAAATAGTTTGGAAGCCAATGAAGAAGCACTACCCGCTACAACCTCCCTGAAGCTACAAGCAAATAAACAAAACTCTGAATTCCATTCTCCACAAAGGATCTATTCTTTACTTTGTAAATCATATGTTTCAAAACCATACTCCGGTCCCTCATTAAATCCTAATATGGTTTTGCAGGACAACTCTAGGCTCATTTCAAGTAAGTCTTGGTCAAGAGAAGTGAAAGCCAATTGAATTTTCAACAACTCAGAAGACCAGAAATAGTAAGTAAAAATAAAAGTGTACTTTGCTCAGCCAGAAAAATTGGGTCACTTCAGGGAAATGACCTATACACCTGCTAGCCTGTAATTTCCTAAGAAGATATTGCTTTTAAGACCTTGAATTACTCTCCTTAAAATCTGAGCTTTCCAAATAATTAGATTCTAATTCACCCAACATTAATATAATTCAGAAGATTTATTTGTCAATTACCCCACAGAGATGGAAATAGTAACCTGATAAGAGTGTTTGTGTAATACATTCATTAATTACATAATGCAATTAGGATTGTTTTTCAATTAATGTATATTAACATCCAACTCTGTGCCAGGCATTGTTTTAGGTGGTGGGGACAGACACATGCCCCAGCAATAAATCTCCATTGTCATGGAAGGCTAAGGACCAGTTGCTTTGAGACGGCGGGAACCTCGTGCTTGCTCATGATGTAATGGTGACTGGACAGAAAGCAAACTGAGTACCTCTCCTCCCTGGCTGGTCACTCAGCCCTGCAGTGCCCTGATAATTGGAACATTTTAATTCCACGTGCTCTGGGAAAATGATCTGAGCTAAAATACTTTCAGCTGCTTTTAAAGTGATGGTGCCAGTGTGATTGAAATAATAATAGTAGATATTTCTAATTTATTAGAATGAATGATTTATCTTAATTGCTCAACTCTTCCCTGAGATGAGGGTGGATGGGATGACAGTTGAGGGGCCTGTCCCATGTGAGGGTACCTAAAAACCTTCTTCTTTGAGCCTTGGAAAACTGCCAGGCCTCTTGTGCCTCCTGCAAAGAGTTCTGCAGGAGAAAAAAATACCTTAACTTGCTTTCTGTTCTACCTTCACTGGAATCCGTTGAGAAATCTGAGAGCAATGCCCTCGCGATTGAAACAAGGATAAATGACCAGGACAGTGGAGAAAAAGAGAGAGGGGTGCCTAGCCACGATTTTCCTCGGGACAAGTCTGAAGAAAAAATTATCTGTGCTTCATAATTACTGTTTCCAATAGTTCAAGGTTTCATCACAGCCTTCTGTTTCCTTTTCATTACAGTATTTCTCTCCACGATATTTATTCACAGCATGTTGGTCTTAAGACTCATGAAGTCTTAGAGCCCAAAGATGCCTTGGAGCATGCCTAAACTAAATCCCTGATTTTACAGAGGTGTTCCTTGGCCTGCCCCACTAGTTCTTGATGGAAACTACATGGCTAGTTATTGAGGGAAATGGGCAGCCTTCCATCTCCTGAACCCCCATCCGGGCTCTTCCAACAGCACACATGACCTGTTTCACTGTTCCCACTTTCAAATCTGATGGTACTTGTAAAGCTTTAAGGGGACTATACCTTAACTCCTCCAAAAGTGCTACTTGTGTCTAATTATATAATCTTAGATCTTCTGTTAACATTACTCAAGGATGTCACCTTCAATTTCCTACACTGAACCTTCAGTGTCAATCAAAAAGCAAGTTGTTAATAATCATCAGTATAATAACAAGAAAATACTTCCAGGATAAAATGGACCTTTTTTTGGTCAAAATCTCACACTAAAAACGTTTACTCTACGGATCAGCACTTCTGGAGTCCAGTAATTTGTATAGCGTAAAAATGCTTAAACTCTAAAAAAGGAAATACCGGGGCTTCCCTGGTGGTGCAGTGGTTGAGAATCTGCCTGTCAATGCAGGGGACACAGGTTCGAGCCCTGGTCTGGGAAGATCCCACATGCCGCGGAGCAACTAGGCCCGTGAGCCACAACTACTGAGCCTGCGCGTCTGGAGCCTGTGCTCCGCAACTAGAGAGGCCGCGACAGTGAGAGGCCCGCGCACCGCGATGAAGAGTGGCCCCCGCTTGCCGCAACTGGAGAAAGCCCTCACACAGAAACGAAGACCCAACACAGCCAAAATAAATAAATTAATTTTAAAAATAAAATAAAATAAAAAAGGAAATACCAAAAAGTACATGCATTCCAGTTTTACCTTATTGTGAAATTTAATACATATCTTGGAATGATCTGAAGATGTGTAAATCATGGTAAGAGCCAATAGAAAAGATGTGTATAAAAATACAGAGAGAATATGTCTAGGATTTCCAAGAAAGAAGAGGAGTCTCTTTACTGGGGTGATAAGAAAATGCTTCCTGGCAGAGGTAGCATTTATTCTAGACCTTAAAGAATAAGATTTGGGCAGGAGACATTACTGATGGATGGGTCTTTCATATAAAGGGAAGAGCCTGGTAACAGGAAACTGCAGGGTTTGCCTAACAAAAGATGAGATTCTAAACGACCGAGTTATTGGATGCACTCAAGTGCACAGTGGGAGAAAAGACTCCAGTTATAATAGGAAGATACTTTGTGCAGGGCATTAAAGGCCAAACTTTGGAGTTCTTTTTTTTTTTCTTCCTAATTTGGTGGGCATTTCAGACTTCAGGAAGGCGAGGATACATTTACAGAACCATTTGTTCCATTTACGAAGTCTTGCCCCAGTGGATTTTGCATCCTGTTTGTAGTTTCATTGCTTTATTGATCCGCTAGCAATGACCTCATTATGTTTGGGTGAACAGGAATCAGGGAATCTGCAGCCTATTTTGGTGTAGTTGAAAGTTGATCCAAACACCTCTGTGGTTCCTTATTATGAACACTCCCGTGGTTCCAGGAACTGAGCTTTGGCCATCCTTAACCCGGCAGGAAAGCTTTGAGAGTTAACAGATTAGCTGTCATCATTTAATTGAACTTTATTTTTATAACCTTCCAAAGATTGTTGCGTTTATTACTGTCACCACTTTAAACAATGAGAATAAAATGTTCCAAATCCAGGATATCCAGAACCTTAGCCTAGAGTCTCAGAAGGATCTTCCTCTCAACTCTATGTCCGAGGACTTCTATGACCGTAATGAAGAAAGAGGCTTCTCTGAACATTTTCCTGGACCTCATCCTGTTTGGGATTTATCTGTTCCCCCAGGGAGCTGACAGTCCAGGATTAACCCTTTGTGTGGGCAGCAGAAGTCTGGCACATACATCTATGTCTTATCACTGTTTCTCCACCTCTCTAATGAAATCCCTGAGACGACTCACCTCAGTCATTGGCAGATGCCAATGAACCATAGGAAGTGCACCCACATACCAGTCTTCTAGGTTCAGTCACCCTCCAGTTTCAGCTCTACTTGGACGTGGGCAGAAACGTTTTTGTCCTTCTTTAGATTTGGTCTTAGACTGAAAGCCCCTTTTCTGGGCAGGGGATGATATTGGGTTTTCTCCCCATTTCACAGCGATTCTATTGGTTCCTCCTCCTCTTGGATGTCTCTTCCTTAGCTCCCCAGCACAGTGTGCTGCCAATGGAGCTGAAACATCTGAAAAAAAAACCCAAAGAAAACTCCCTGCGGAGAGCTAAGTAAATCGTAGTCTACTCACTTGCTAAGGAAGGCTTTGGCCAACTCAAGTTCAGCGAGAATAAAACTATTCACGCTGTACCTTCAAAGGAAGAGCAGCATTTTCTACCATGTTCTAATTGTTCTTAATCAAAGTCCATTCTTACACATAGATATCCACTTTCATTTGCTTAGTTAGGTATGATTTAATTTAAATATTGGATGCTACAGAATAACAGAATGCTTAAAACCTTCCATACTAATTGTGTTACATGTTAAATATCTCTGGTATCAATGATTATAGTGCCAAATTCTGAGCAGGTTACAAACGAAATCTGAGATGACTTCTATAGCCTAAACTAGAGTAAAGATCATATATTTTTTCCTCCCTAAACCGATGCTAGAAGAATCTAGCCAGTTATTTTCAACTCCAGGGTGCAAAGTAATAGCAGTTCTCTTTATGGATATGTGATGTGAACTATTGACAAAATTACCCTGTAATTACTATGTGGAGTCAAGGTAATTACACAGCAATTGTCCTATAATTATTGGATTTTGTATCTGATTTATAAACTGCAGTATGAATTACATGGTAATTAATACTAGGTCTTCCTGGTGTAATTTAGTTATTATTCATTAGTTCATTAATAAATCTTGTCTTCACACAAATCAGTGTGTTTCAACAATAGAAATCACTATTTAAACATCTAAGGCTTGGGAATCTGACTCGTGCATTAAATAACCCCCCAAAAAGTATAAAGCTATATATGGTTTTACAAACTTAACCAAAGAAATGCTCAACCGTGATCTTAATCCAAATTACGACATGTAGGAAATACACACCCATACCCACCCACAGATGAATATATTTATACTTTATATATATTTATTTCTGTAAACTACCACCAGTTCCACATCTCTTCCTACCAAGCTGATGAATGTGGGGTGTTGCTTACTATAAAGCCAATGAGTGAAAACAATTCTATCAAACATCACTTAAAATGTTTTCTTTCAGTTGTCTTCAACTTGGTCACACGTTATAATCACCTGGGGAGCTTTAAAATACTGATTTTTTGGATCCACCCCCAGAGATTCTGATTTAATTGGGCTGGAGTAGAGCTGAGGCATTAGAAGTTTTAAAAGTTCCCTAGGCGACAGCAATGTATAACCCAGATGATTTTTATTTGCAGCCCATGTTGAGCACCATTGACTTTGAAATATCGCTAGAGATAAGACCTAAAGGTTGCTGAATATTTGCAATTTCCAAAACTCTGAAGTTAATTTTTGTTCTATAGCTCACATTTTTGGACAAAAGAGTCAAAGAATTTTAAATATATCACTATTGGTAATAAAGCTTATGTGGCTTGCCCTACCTTGCTAAATGTGTTCTATAGCATATGTTAATTTAATTATCCATTTTTAAAAATCTTAACAAAGTATCTATGTACATATTTTAAAAAGTCAAATAGTGCCATGGGGCTTATAATAGAAATAAATAGTTTCTCCCACTTCGATACCTAATCTGTAGAGGCAATCAATGTTAACTCTTTTACCTGTATCTAAATAATATGCTTATACCGCTATACCTGATTTTACAGTTTGATACTTCATCATTTGATGTCCTATTCACCCAACTCATTTTCCCACCACACACACCACACCTTCTACCAACCTCCCAAAGCACTTAAACCACGATGTTGGTTAAATCAATAGTAAGCAATTATGATGGTAAATAGCCTTGACATCTGTAACTTGCACTACAACACTGTTTATAATTGACTCATGGAAAGAGGTGTATTTGTTCAATATTCCATGTGCCTATCAGTAATTCCTCTCCTGAAATATCCAACGGAACTCTAAAACATTTTTAATAATAAAAAGGTAACAACAATTGAGCTCTTAGGTACCAGAAACTATTTTAAGCATTCCACATGTATGAATTTAATCCTCACCTCAACACTATGTGGTAGGACTATTATTCCACTTTGCAAAAAAAGAGAACTGAGTGAAATAATTTGGCTGCATGGATAGTCGGTGATGAAACTGAGTTGAAACCCAGGCATTCTGGCTTCTGACAGCTTGAGCTCTTCACTCTCACAAAATGCACAGATGAAGAACCTCGCACACCCCTGCCTGGCAATGCTCCAGTAGGGAACAGTTGCTTTTCAAAATTCTGCCCTGTTATCTACCTGGGACTTCCTTATACCCTTATCATTGGAATGTCCCTCACCCCCCTCCTATGGGCATCTTGTTTTCTGGACCTCATGTCATATTCTTTCTCGCGCTGGACCTTTTTCTTTCGCCTCACCACGTGGCTTTCAGGATCTTATTTCCCCAGCCAGGGATCCAACCTGCACCCCCTGCAGTGGAAGCACAGAGTCTTAACCACTGAACCGCCAGGAAAGTCCCCTCTCTTTTAATAGAACATGTTCGCTTGTAAATGCCTGATAAAAGGAAAAGGGAGGTAAAAGTTTTGAGACATGAGTATCTAAAATATCTTTACTTTGCCGGCACACTTCGTTGATATTTTGGCCAGTAACTTCGTTGATATTTTGGCCAGTAACTTCGTTTCCTTTTGCTGCTGTAACATATGACCACCAACCTAGTGGCTTAAAATATAAATGTGTTATTACAGTTCCAGAAGTCAGAAGTCTGAAATAAAGCCTTCAGGACTACTTTCCTGTGAACAGTTCCAGCGGAGGATCCTTTTCCTTGCCCATTCCAGCTTCCAGAAGCCTCCTGCATCCTTTGGCTTTGGCTCCCTTCCCCTGTCTTCAAAACCAGCAGCTAGATCTTCAAACCTCTTACCTTCCTGGGATGCTCTGGAGAAGCCAGTACCAATCCGATTCCTGATCTTGCATTTGTGACCTGTTTTTTTTTTTTTTTTTTCGCTCTCCGGAAACTTTCAAGTGAAGTTCTCTTATGACTTTTCAACCCACCATGAATACCTTGGTGCAATTATTTTTTTCATTAATTATAATGAGTACTTAGTATACCCTTCATATATGAAAACACATGCTTTTCAGTTCAGAGAGATTGTAATAAATTATTTCCTTGATATCCCCTCTACATTTTCTCTTTCATTCTAAATTCCTATAGCTGAAGACAGGGCTCTTAAATTGAGCCCCCAATTTTTACCATTTTGTCATTTCATACATTTGGGGAGTTTTCTTCAATTTTAACTTCTAACTCTTCGATTGACTTTTTTTTCTCATTTCTGGGGTTATATTTTTGCATTCCAAGAGTTCTGCCTGGTTCTCTTACATTGTTTTTCTGGTTTTTTTGTTGTTGTCATAGTTGCTATGGTTGCTTTTGGTAAGACTATCCTATTTTTGTTTTATGGACATGATATCTGCTTCTATGGATCTGAGAATATAGATCATGACTATGCTGGTTGTTTCGTGTGTATTATTTTTAGCTCTCTGCATTGTTTCTGTATTCTCGAATTTACTCTTATTCACTTGGGTTGATTTTTGACATTGTCATGTTTGGACCATTTCTTGATTGGGCAATGATCCTTGGCTTAATGGAATATTGAGTACTGAGCAGCGAAATGGAACTTTTGTGTGTAAGGTAGACAGTCAATAAGTGAGCTCCACTATCATCTGTCAGGGCCCAACCTTTTCATTGGGGGACATCCAGATGTCAGTATCTATAGATTTTTTTTCTAGGATCAGCCAACTTCAGCAGAGAAGAATGCCCCAATTTTCTGCTCTGCCAGCGTAGAGGCAATAGGTACCTGGTTGCAAGCATTCTTGGAACGGTGAGGGCTGAGAGATGGAAGGGGAAACCATGGGTTCTGACATTTCAGTGCATGGATTCTCACTTCTTGTCCCCTGTTCTCATTAAGGTAAATTGTTCCTGCTCATTTCTATGCCAGTTGCCCCCAAATCCAGATTCTCAAGGGTTCAGTTTCTCTAGAAAAACCACCTGTCTTCAACAAGTGTTTAGAAGGCATCCTGGATTTGCCCCTCCTGCAGACCTTATTCAATCCTCCTGTTCTCTCCTCATCCTTTATCCCTACTTTCAGGTGACTGGTACCTCAGTTTCCTGAGGTTTTCCGTGTAGTCCTGCAGTAGGAACTGCCTTGCTTCTTGTTGGCTTACCCTTCTGCAAACTCTTCATTTCAGATTTTCCTGCTCTTTTTAGATTTCTATGTTTCCATCTATAAAGGTGGAAAGTGTTCCATATATCAAAAATATTGTTTGATTAATTTTGTCAGCTCTCACGTTATTTTTGTCCTTATGGGTTTAAAGCTTTTTTCCCCTCAAAGTGGGATTTCCAGAGGTAAAAACAGATGTTCAGATTGCCAGGTTTAATAGAAAAACTCCAATAGTTCAGGCTAGGTCTTGGTAAGGAAAAGAAGACAAATTCAAGCTGGTTAACAGGAAAGTTTAGTGAAGTTGTCTCTTTAGGAAGGTATGAACAAAGATGGCTTAGCAATCTGCTAATGACAGCATGAGCCATTAGTACCCCTAAGGATAATGAACAAAAATAGAGAGATGTTACCAGAACTCAAAGAAAAATCTGCATGGTGAGAGCTTTTGGATGGAGGATGTGACCTATTACATCATCAAAATGACCACAATTCTTTTCTTGTGCAAGTGCATACCATGCTCTTTGCAATGCAGTTTTGTAGTTCTTTTTACTAAAAGCCAGAATCTCCCCCCACCCGCCTCTTGAATATGGGTTGATCTTGTGTTGTATTAGCCAATAGAATGTAGCAGAAGTGAAGATGAGGCCCCAAGACACCTGGTGTGTTTCACTTGCTCCTTTAAAACCACCCCCCCAACCCCGCCAGCTTCCATGAGACTGACCTAGAGCCTTGCTGGATGATAAGACACATATATCCTTATCTCCCTTGTCCCACCTGACAGTTAGCCAACTGGCAAATTTCTCAGGGAAGCCATCCTGAGCCAGTCAGTACGCAGCCAACCTACCAACTGACTGCAGATTCCACAGTGACTTGGCCAAGCCAGGCTCAGATGAGAGCCAGCCAACTGAGCCCAACATAATTTTCCACCCCAAAGAACCATGAGTCTTAAATGGCTTTTTAAGTCATTAAATTGGGGAAAACTTTTAAATGCAGCAATAGCTGATTGATATAAACTTTTAGTCAAGAGAAACAGCCAAGGTAGGAAGTCATAAGGATAAGTGTCCTGACTTATTCTTTCTGTCCGTTGGATCACCTGTGAGTGCCTGCTATTCATCTAACAGCAGAGTGACAGAACCCATTCATGGGTTTCATATAGGTCAGCCTCCCAAGGCACAGAGCAGGATGAAGAAAGTTAGAGAGTGGGCCTGGAAGAAGAAAACCGAAGAGACACACCATACCCACTCATCTGTTTTCTAATTCAAAGAATATCTAGAGCTTTTGACCAAGTGTCTGCAGTTACATTGGAGCCTCCAAAAAGAATCACAAAACAAGATTTGGGAACAAAGAATTTTTAGCCAATAGCAATAGGAAAAGGATGGGAAGGAGTGTATTTATTCCAAGTCTACTTTCTTGTATAGACCCAGGTCAAGGATTACTATCTTGTACTGACTTCTCAACACATATTTCTAATAATGCATTATAAATTATAGGGAATTCCCTGGCTATCCAGTGGTTAGGACTCAGTGCTTTCACTGTGGTGGCCTGGGTTCAATCCCTTGTCAGGGAACTAAGATCCTGCAAGCTGCACAGTGCAGCCAAATTTTTTTTAAAAAATATATATATATACATACATTATAAATTATACACCCAAGGTAGGATCTGTTTAAAATATTATGGTATGCCTCAATTAAATAAAAATCCAGCTAACCTAACAAAATTCAAATTACAGTCACACTTCATGTTTTTTTAAAAAGTGTGAGAATAGTAATCAGTGTGGATCAGGTGTGGCTGCAAGCAATAGAAAACCTGAAATAACATGACTTAAATAAAATAGAAATGTATTTTTCTCACACAGAAATGATGTCTAGAGGTAAATGGTTCAGGGCTGGGCTTATTCTAACTGGTCACTTCACCATGCTCAACACGAGGCTTCTACATCATGGTCCCAAATGCCTGTACACTCCAGGAATCACATCTGTATCCCAGGCAGTAAGAAGGGGAGGATGGAGTAAGAGAAGAGCTTATCTGTCCCCTATGGATACTTCCCTTAAGCCGACTATATCTCTCCAACTTGCATTCCCTGTTCAGAACTTAGTAACCTGATGGCCCCTGGATACAAATAAGGCTAGGAAGTACACACTTTATTCTATAAGGTCATGTGCTCAGTTGAAAACTTGGGGCCGAGTATAAGGGGGAAAAAAAGAAAAGCAGATAATAGAGAACAAACCATAAGTAGTCTCTGACTCAACTTTTATTAACTAATGTTAATTATTGGCCCAAAACCCAACTAATAAGTTCATGTTATAATCAATACATAGTCTACTTGGTGGCCTATGTATACCGAGTCTACAGTAAAGACTTCAAGGTGATCAGATTGATCATTTGAAACCTGTGAACATCTTTAATTATCAAGGATTCCATTTTTTATATAAATAGTTCATGCAGCTCAATATTAAAAAAACAAACAACCCAATCCAAAAATGGGCAGAAGACCTAAATAGACATTTCTCCAAAGAAGACATACAGATGGCCAAGAAGCACATGAAAAGCTGCTCAGCATCACTAATTATTAGAGAAATGCCAATCAAAACTACAGTGAGGTATCACCTCACACCAGAATGGGCATCATCCGAAAATCTACAAACAACCAATGTTGGAGAGGGTGTGGAGAAAAGGGAACCCTCTTACACCGTTGGTGGGAATGTAAATTGATACAGCCACTATGGAGAACAGTATGGAGGTTCCTTAAAAAACTAAAAATAGAATTACCGTATGACCCAGCAATCCCACTACTGGGCATATACCCAGAGAAAACCATAATTCAAAAAGACACATGCACCCCAATGTTCATTGCAGCACTATTTACAATAGCCAGGTCATGGAAGCAACCTAAATGCCCATCGACAGACGAATGGATAGAGAAAATGTGGTACATATATACAATGGAATATTACTCAGCCATAAAAAGGAACAAAATTGGGTCATTTGTAGAGATGTGGATAGATCTAGAGACTGTCATACAGAGTGAAGTAAGTCAGAAAGAGAAAAACAAATATCGTATATTAATGCACATATGTGGAACCTAGAAAAATGGTACAGATGAACTGGTTTGCAGGGCAGAGATAGAGACACAGATGTAGAGAACAAACATATGGACACCAAGGGGGGAAAGTAGCGGGCAGCGGGTGGTGGTGGTGGGTTGAATTGGGAGATTGGGATTGACTTGTATACACTAATATGTATAAAATGGATAACTAATAAGAACCTGCTGTATAAAAAATAAATAAAATAAAATTTAAAAAAAAAAAAAGGTTCCATTTTTATGGGTGACACTGAATTTACTAAGGCAGGAATGTGGACAAGAGTGGTTTGGTGCTGCTTTGTTTTGGTAAGAATGTTTCAACAGGCTCTTCTATTTGACCCACTGTAAACATTAGAGATAATTTTGGCTGCAAGTTATAGAATAGTGGCTTAATCTTTGTAGAAACGTATTTCTCTCACACACAAAATTCTAACAGTGTAGAGTCCTGGATGTAAGTATGACTTCACAAAGACATCAGGAACCCAGGACCCTTCTTTCTTTTTTCTCTGCCATCTTTATCCTGTGGCTTCCACCTATGATGGGAGATATTTACTCAGGTTTCACCTGTCACATACATGTCCCAGTTGGCAGGAAGTAACAAGGGCAGTGCATATCTCCCCTTTTAGTGGCATTTAATGGCCAGTGGAGGGTGGCAGGCATTGCAAGTGAGTAGAGGAAGGGGAAGAAATAGAATAAGATTCACCAACTGTTGGTAACTGTTAAAGCTGGGCAACACGTACCTAGAGATTTATTGTATTATTCTCTCTACTTTTCTAAAAGTTTGAAATTTTCCGCAAGATAAAAGTTAATCAAATAAAACGAAAAATAGCAAAAGGATACCCCTGGAAGCTTCAAATGGCTCCTCTTTATATACCAAGAGCTAAACTTTATCACATGCCCACATCTAGCTGAAAGGAAGGCTGGATAATGTAGTCATTAGTCCTTGGGTCCACGTGCCCAGTTACAAAGAGCTTTAGTTTATCGCATAGAAAGAAAGGGAGCATCGATATTGGGGGACCACTGACAGCCTCTGCTATCCTCATATATGAAAGACTATGGGCCCAAAGTTAATCATTAGTATCTGTCCTGTGATCCCCTCCATAAAATGAAGATGGCAGTACTGCTCAGCATGTATATAAAATGATGTAACAACAGAAAAATGGGGCCAGAGTACCTGACTGGTGGTAGACACTTGATATATGTTAACTTCCTTTCCCTAATGATTCTGAAGACCAAATGTCTCTTTAGATAGATAGATAGATAGATAGATAGATAGATAGATAGATAGATAGATAGATAGATAGAATGTATACACACAGACACACACACAGCATTTTGATGATACAAATTACTTCACAGTATAAAATAGCACTTATCTTTGGTGAATTACAAACAAATTGTTCCAAGAGCAATCCTGTGTATCAGGGTGTTAATCCTCATGCTATCTAAGCTTTCACTCATCTTTAACAGGGGTTCTCAAGCACTGGTGAGCATAGAGATCTTCCAGGTGCTTGTACAATACACAGACTCCTTGCTCCCATGCTAGACTTACTAAACCAGAACTTTCCCAGTGGTTCCAGGAATCCGTATTTTCACAAGTAGCTTTAATAAGTAACCAAGGCAGTTAGTCTCCAGCAGAGGGGGACTGGGAAAAGAGGAACAGCACACGTTCTGAGACCCTTCAAAGATGCCGGTAGGAAAATTCAATTCATCGGTCTTCAGATTGGTTTTCCTAGGATTGTAGAAACTTTTTTGCTATGTGTTTATTTCCCAGGAAAATTCTAAGCACAGCCTTGGCAGAGCAAGTGCAAACACATTACACAGCCCCTGGAGTGCCATTCACCCTCTGTGGAAGCACTGGTCTCCAGACCACACTTTCAGCAATACTGCTTTTAAACGAAAGTACAGTCGTTTAACCCAAACTCATTGCAAACTCACTGTGAACGACCTCACCATTGACACTGGCTTAGGGATTCCTTAATTTTCACAGAGAATGTGTTGTGGATGGTGGAGCCCTGTGATGCAGGTGGAGGGTGTAAAGTGAGAAGAGGGAAGAGGGAAGATTGTAATTTTAAATGATTTATGAGCACAAAGAAGAGTCCTTAAGCTAATCGTTTAGAAATAAGACCATTGAGGTTCTCCTTCATACTCCTCAGCAAGGCAAGGTATCCTTAGACCCCAAGGAGCAACTGACACAGCACATCCCACGGCCACATGTGCTTCCTTTCCATGTGTGTTCTTATCAATTTCTGGGGAGGAAGAAAGCCATCTAACCTGGTGAGTCTGGATGGGGCGTTCGGCAAATAGCGCTTTGCTTCACATCAAGTGATTTCTTCCGAAGAAATCATCGCTGTTATAATAGCAAGGCAATTAGGGAAGCAGTGAGAAGGATTTGATTAATACTGCTGCCAATTATTCCCAGCTAACAAAAATGTGGGTTTCTATGCCAGAAACAGTCAAGAGGTTTAGATCCCAAAGGGGTGCAGCAGTGGTGGTGTCTTTTAATATGTGTGATGTATCTGTGTGTGTGTGGGTGGGTGGGTGGTCATGTACATTTTAATTGCTTATATAAATCAAAAGTAATTATTTATGCATAGTTTCCTCACTACTTTGCAGATCTGTGGGAAGTGTTTACTGCAAGAGGATTTATTTTGTTTCACTGCAAATGGGCATTACATGTATACACAGAACAAAGCTGTTCAGACAAGAAGGTGGTAACCCATCGCCTGTCCTACTACTAAAGCCTCAGTGCCCTCAATGACGGTACGAGGGCTCAACCCTCGTGAAACCAAGTGAAACCTCAACTTTGAGAACATCTGAGCTACTGAAAATGTGCTTTGCAAAACACACATACATACATGTGTACACACACATTAGAAAGAATGTTTTAAATAAGGCTCAGCATTGCTTTACAAACATAATTCTGATTATGAATATCTTTTAATATATTGTGTTTTCCTATTCATCAGGAAAAGTCTATGTTTTTCTGTGTCCTGTGTAGTTAAAAAAAAATCCGGACTATCATAGGACAGTCTATAGGCAATTTGGTATAAAGTAAGATTATCTGCTTTTTTAATGCCCCATTTTTCTTTGTGGCTCCAACATTACACATTTAAGTTGCAAAGAATTTCAAACACTATAATGAAAAAGTAAAAAGAAACCTAGGAATGAATCCCCTGGAATACCAATGTTTTTATTCATTTATTCATCTGACTTTTAATTATGAGCCACTGCTTCAACACCACATGGAAATTGTTTTAATCAGTAGGTCCTGAACTCAGAAGTTAGCATGTTTCTCCCACCTGTGCTGTTTAGTACATCATCACCCACCGAGAACCCTATCTATTTAACTAGCTTCCTCTAATCATTTCCCTGATCTCTCTCTCTCTCTCTCATTTTCTTTGAATGCACATGCATGTAACAAACACACACACAGCCATAGTCTTCTCTAGTCACCCAATTACACATACCCTTCAACCCAACCTTTATAATCTCTTACCACCCTTAGTTATACAATATATACACATAGAGTCCTGAACAAAGGAACGGATTTTGGCTTTGCCTAATGGAAATTTGTCCCATTTCTATATAGTCATTTTTTAAAATTTCTTCCAGCTTTATTAAGATATAATTAACATAAAACATTGTGTAAGTTTAAGGTGTACAAAGTGATAATTTGATATACATATAGATTATGAAATTATGGCCACAATAAGATTAGCTAACACCTCTATCATCTCACGTAATTACGTGTGTGTGTGTGTGTCTGTGGTGAAAACATTTAAGATCTACTCTCTTAACACCTTTCAAGTATATATAATAGTGTTGTTAACTATAGTCACCATACTGTACATTAGATCCCCAGAACTTGTTCATCTTATAACTGGAAGTTTGTACCCCTTGACAAGCATCTCCCCATTTCCCCCACCCCCAGCCCCTGGCAACCACCAATCTATTCTTCCTGTAGAGTCATATTTTAATGTATATGTGCAGGGATATGTATAGGTCTACACATAGTGATTTGCTGTGAAATATCATAAATATAATTACCCTCAAAACTATGCCAAAAATTAATGTAGTATGAAAATATAAGGTCCTGACCCATTTTAGTTATATTTGTGCAACAAAACACCCCAAAACTTACTGCTTTTCTTCAAAGAGGTGACATTATTTTTCATGATCCTGTAAATTGACTGAGTGGTCCTCCCTGTGCTCTCTCGGTGGACCATCCATGTGGCTCACTCACCTGGCAGGACAGCTAGCAGCTGGGCTCAGCAGAGACAGCCGGGGTGGCTCAGCCCCTCTCTCTCTCTGTGGCCTTTCATTCTGGCTTTTGACATGGCAACGGCCAAGGGCAGCATTCCAAGAAGAAAGCCCCAATATGCAAGTGCTTGACAATGTCTTACTTGGATCACTGGGCAAAGCAAGCCAGTGGCCCACTTCAAGTCCTCGTGGGACAGGAGTACATAAGTGCTTGGATACTAGAAGGTATGACTCATTGGAAGTCATTACATAACAATCTACCACGTGGCCCAGTATCATATAATTGCCCAAAGATACTGGAAATTGTCCCTTCCTATAAAGGATGACGTGTCTGAATTCAAACAGTCTAAAAACCTTTGCATTGTGTGTTCTGTAGGGCACACTTTACCTTGAGGGCACACTTTACCTTGAAGGCACACTTAAATGAAATACACCCCTGGGTTATAAAAGATGATTGATGGCTTCTTTAACACAAGATACACATACTTCCTGCCATGAACAAAAATGAGAAAGAGAAAATGAACAAGAGAAATGTGAAGAAGACATTTCAGGGTGGATTCCTCTTCCCCATCAGCTAACATTTCCTGTTCATACGCTCTCCCTGGGACCCTGACCAACTACTGTGACTCTGTTTAGATTGGTCTGAGATTAGCAGGTGTCCTGTTCCGGCTTTTCCTCTTTATCCAGTGTCTTTAAAGTCTGGGAACAAGTTGTTATTGGGGAAAAAAAAATTCTGAGGGTAAGGAAAACAGGCTAATGAGGCTCCAGTTTCCCAGGAAGGAAGAAACAAAGAAGTCCTGAGAGAATCAAGCAGTCAAGTGGTACCTGGAGGGAGCTCGTGGAGGAGCAGAGAGGCTTCTTATTGGATGACCCTCTGCCTGAGTTATTTCTCAAGGGATGCACATGAATTGCTTTGTGCCTCTTTGCCCTTCTTGGTTGTTCCCTAAGGACCAAGGGAAGTTCCATGGCCTAATAAATTACTTGAATTTTATGCAAAAGGTAAACTTCATAAACTGAACCAAACTCTTTCATTTTAAGCACATATGGACATTATTTATAAAAATTTTAATACTGATCCCAGGAAGGAGGTTTTCCTTCACAAAATTTTTGAGGTTCCCTCATTAATAGACTCCCTGCCATGACCTTTTTGCCAGCTCATCTGAAACACTGCTGCAGCTGTTCTGTAAAACCAAGATCTTCCAACACAACACGAGATGTGACACCAAGGAGAACCGCCGTAAATGTAGTTCAGATTAAAATCACTTCCTGGAAATAGCCTACAGGAGCAAAACTTTCCTTCCTGCCAAATCTCCTACCCAAACACAAGTAACCAGTGGCAGAAGCTTGGACTCAAAAGGCTTTTTTAATGGACTGGGCCATCTAATCCTATAACCAGATCCTATTCACTATTAATTAGGTAGTAAAGTTAGACTCCCTTAGAGGCATAAACATCTGCTATGGAAGAAGACTAAATATCTGTGTTAATAGAAAACCAGAATCGAATGGAAAATTCTCAGGTGGCCTGGATCATCAAGAACAATTTTATTGTACAACAAGTTTTGACATTAAAAGAACTAGGGTGAATCAATCAACCGCAGTATATTAGCTCTGCAATACCAACGTATGGTTTACGGAGCTAACTCTAGATAAAGCCCTGAATTAATATCTAATCCACACTTAAGCCTCATAATATTTAGAACTTGGGGGTCCATGCTGTCAGTCCACGCTTGTTCCAGCCATACCAAAATATAGCTGCTAAAGACCTGAAACCTATAGTTGCAGTACCATCTGGGCCCAGAAATAGTGAGCACCAGCCCACACCATAGGTCTCCATGGTTACTGTCTACGCACCTGTAAACCTGTTCTAATCTGGCTTCTGTCCCATCATTACCCCTCAGCAGCTCTCCCTAAATGTACAATGGTTACCTCACAAAATACACAGATTATATTTGGTCTTCATTGTATTTGACTTCTCTTTTGACCACTATCTACTTTGTCTTTTGATTTTTATAATCTGTTTTTTAATTAATATATAATTTTTTTGATATTTGATATCATATAATTCCACCTCCCTTTTTCCAGTCTCCCCCTAGTGCACTCTTTCTACAGAGCCTAACAGGAAGCCAATCAAAAAGAACTGTGAATTGCAAAATCCCAGCCCTGGCATCAGAAAGCAAAGTATTAAAGAATGGGCTTGGAGCTGGGACACAATAGCTTAATGACCAGTAAAAAGGATAAATTTGTGTTGGGTTGACTTGGCTTTTTTAGTATTTGTTTGCTAGAATTCTCAGGTGAAACAATCTGGGCCTAGATTTCTTTGTGGAAAGAAAGTAGTAGATTTAAGATTTTTTTTATACTCATAAAATTATTTATTTCTTCTTGTATCAGTTTTGGCAAGTTGTATTTTTTTCAAAATATTACCTACTTTACTCAATTTTAAAATATTCACTCATAAAATTATTTATAATATCTTCATTTTTTAACTGTCTGTCAAATATGTAGTAATGTCCTTTTTTTCATTCTTAATATTGGTTTCTTTATTCTTTCCTCCTTTTTATCCAACTGAATTACTATTCAATTTTATCTTCCAGTTCACTAGTTCTCTCTTCAGCTGCATCTACTCTGTTGTTTGGCCCACATCTTAAGTGTTTTTTTTTTAAACTGACAATTACATTTTATTTTAACATTGTTATCTGGTTCTTTTCAAATCTATATGGTTACTCATATACTGCCATGGTGCTTGTCATTTCTGTGATTCCATTCTTTTAAAAAAAATCTTTAAATACTCATGCATAGTGTGGTACACAGAATAATGTACCTCCCCTAATGATATTCTTATTCTAATCCCCCCAAAACTGTGAATATGTTACCTTATAAGGTAAAAGGGACTTTTCAGATGTGATTAAGGATCTTGAGATGGGGAGATTATCCTGGATTATCTGGGTGGGACCAAGGTAATGTAATCACAAGAGTCTTTATAAAAGAAAAAAAGAGGGCAAAGTCAGAAAAAGGAGGTGGGATAATGGAACCAGAAGTTGAGTGATGCACTTTGAAGATGGAGGAAGGGGCTGTGAGCCAAGGAATGCAGGCAGCCTCTAGAAGCTGGAAAAGTAAAAGAAACATATTCTCCTCTGAGACCTCCAAAATGAACACATTCCAGCCAACACCTTGATTTTAGATTTCTGAAGTCCAGAACCGTACAAGAATAAATTTGTGTTGTTTTTTTAACCCACTAGGTTTGTGGTAATATGTTACAGTAACCATAGGAAACCAATACACATAGTTGTCTTATATCCATACATAATAGTTCCATCATCTGAAATGTTTAAGGAACTAAATCTATTATTTCTCTCCCTCAGGACGATTTGTGAGCTCATAATGTTGATTTTAGCCTGTGGGAGAGCTCAGAATTTAAATTGAGAAGACATTCCTCCTTACATTATTTGGTTTTGCTTCTGCTGGAAGCCAGAGGCTCTACCTATCTGGGATCTCTGCGGTTTATTCCCAATCTCACATGATATATCTGGGAGTCTTGAGTTCAACTTCCTCATTTTTTCCACTGCTCAAAGCACTTTTTCTATAGTAGAAAAGGTATATCCACATGCCCTCAGAAAAACAGGGCCACAGAGGAAAGTTATGCAGGTGATATAAAACCCCTGCAGAGAACCTCTTCAAACGTGCTCGTTGTTTACAATTTTAGTTTCAGCTTATATTATTTCCTCCTCTTTCTTTTTCCTTGCCCCATGAAGATCTCCTTACATCTTGAGAGCCCAACTATGCAATAAAATCTTTTTTAATGAGACTCCCACTTTTTTAATTTGAAGATACTCCCTCCCCAGATATCTAATATGTCAAACTTACTGAAGTATAAGTCCCTCAGATATTCTGAGGTCTACCAGAGCTTATGTGGGTTTGATAGCAAATTTTGGCCCCAGTCTATTTCATAACGGGTCTAGTTCATCCTATGGCTATTCCTCCCAGAATAGTTAAATATAGAGTTGAAATAGGATGGTCAAAAACTAGCAAAACACCTTCACTAGTTCTCTGGCCAATGGTGGAGGACTAGACTGTAAGAAGCACATAAAGGAGGTCCATAGGGTCCCATCTCTTGATCACAATAGTGAACGAGAACCAATACTGGGGTATTAGAAATTAGTGCCACTACCAATAACTTGAAAGATTCAGGGGTGAGGATTCTTACCATTCCCATTTAACTCTCTGGCTTGGCTTGTGCAAAAGGCAGATGGGTCTTGAAGAAGGACAGTAAATTATCATAAACTTAATCGTAAAATCAACCCGCTATTCCAGACGTGGTCTCTTTACTGGAGCAAGTCAACACGAAGTGAAGCACCTGGTATGTAGCACTGATGTGGAAAATGCTTCGTTTTCTAAAGCATGGAACAGAAATCACCAGAAGTGGATTACTTTCTCTTTTTGGTCAGAACACTCTCTTGCTCCAGGACCACATCAACTATCCAAACTTTTGCCATATTTTTGTTCACAGGGATTCTGATGGTCTCCCCATTTCCTAGAACATCATACTGGTCCACGTTATTAGTAACATCACATGAATACAACGTGGTGAACAAGAAGCAGCAGGTACCTTAAATGCCTTGGTTAGACACAGTTGTGATAGAAGATGGGCAATAAACGCCAAGATGATTCAACTCAGTGAACTATCTGGAAGTGCAGTGGTCTAGACTGGATATCCTCCAAAGTGAAAGACAAATTGCTCTACTTTATATCCCCTACCACTACTACAAAAAATGGCCCAGTGCTCGGGTGAGCTTTTTGAAACCAACACACGGCATTGTGGATGTGTTGCTGTGACTTATGTACCAAGGATGGAACTTTTTACTGCAGTCCAGAACAAGAGAAAATCTCTACTGATCCAGGCTACAGAGAGCCCTGGCACAGGTTTGGTGGTTTGGTGGTTTGTTTGGGGGTTTTCTTGGCCCAGAAGATTCAATGATGCTTGTAATACCTACAGCAAATTGGAATTCTGTGGGTGATGTTATGGCATGAAAAGTTCTGCAGTGATTTTTGAGCAGAAATGATATTAATATCTGTTTGGGAGTTAAAGATATTTCATTATAATGATAGAATTAAAGTCCATTTCATTCGCATCAGCAGGTCCCTTTTGTAAACTCGATCACATGACATAGTTTAATCACTTTAAATTCTTTCTGAACCATCCGTGACAAAATTTAATCCTGCAGAGGGGCCAGTAGATGAGGAGTCAGTCTAGGTCAGTTCCTAGAAATGTTTCATATACAGGATGGCGCATTAGATAGTATTAAGGCACAAAACTAAGTGACATAAAAGTGCAGTGAAAAAGAGTGATCCATGAGCTATCGAAAAACACACTAGAAGAGCTTTTTTTCCATTTAAGCAATATTCTCTAATTCTCATTCTATGATTCTAGAGCTTTTTCTTTGACACACTGGGGAATTCAGTAATACAGACAGTCAAAAGAAAAGCCCCCAAAAGTCTCCTAAAGTTTTGAGATGGTCTTCTAAAAAAAAGAGAATGAGAAGAAATGCTTTAAGAGATATAACACCTCTAGTCTGCCTGGAGTCATTCTCTGAAAGCTCTCTTTGCCATGGGTGGAAATGAAATGACTTGTCTCGAGACCAAGCCTTAGTGGTCATAGTAAGATAATTTCTGTCTTTCTGAACACTGGTTAATCTTAAGTTCATTTCTTCCGGCTCCCTAATTCAAATGTAGCTCACAATCAAGTTTCAATTGACATCCCTAAATACAATCTTTTATTAAAACAACCAGAAGGGAGAATTTTCTACAGTCTTAAAAAGATATGATTTCCATGATAGTAACAGCAAATTACAAGAATAAGAGAAAAATTAATTTTAATACTGGTAGTGCCTTTAATGAGATTTCTCTCCTTCTCCTAATGTGTAACGACCACAAAGGAATTGAATGGGGCCCCAACGGTAAGTGTAAGAGCATATCAGATGGGCCTGATGGTAATGGATAGGGTTTAAAATTAAGGAATAATAGGTACATGGAGCACTTAAAACTGGAATAACTGAGATCTTACTGTAACCATTACTTTGGCTGTAACAGTGATCTTATTTCAGGGTTTAAAACCACACTTTGAAGCGAAAGAGAGGAGAAACATCTAGTTTCTTTTAACTAATGAACAAGATTTTGCCCCTCTATTCATGAAAATACTAGGACTGTTCCCTTTTTAAAGGCTATGCTTTATCTCAGTGATGGTGGAATATAAAAAGCATGGCTAGGTCTGAGTCCTAGCTCAGCCTTCTCTGGTTCTGTGAACTTGGCTGATACTTAACTTTTCTAATCCTCAGTTTCTTCATCTGAAATACGGTTCTAATAATAATATGAATTCTCAAGGCTATTTTGAGGATGAAAGAGCACGTTCGGGACTTCCCTGGTGGTCCAGTGGTTAAGGCTCCACGCTTCCACCGCAGGGAGCACGGGTTCGATCCCTGGTTGGGGAACTAAGATCCCACATGCCGTGTGGCGTGCAAAATAAATAAATAAAATAAATAAGTAAATAAAGAGCATGTCCTCTCTCTTACCACATCAATTAGAGTTGTAGAGCTTCGCCTGGCAACTTCCAACCGCTCTTATATTCAGGAAACATTCGAACTATAAAGGCAGGATGGGGGGGAAATACAAGACTACCTATTTGCCGTTTTTCACGTCTTTCAGCATGTTTTCCTATTCCACAAGTATTCCTGGCAATATTGCAAAGACCATCATGTGCACTTTGTATTTAGGCCCCTACTTTCTTTGCATTTCGACTTCAGCGAAATGTATAATGATGGGGTGTGGGGGAAGAAAAAAGAGCCCTGAACCCAGCAGCCAAGAAACCTGGATTTGAGTCCCAGCTCTGCCACAGTCTTGAAGCAAATCCCATCCTTAACCACTAACATGCTGTAGGTTGTATTCACTTCTTGGTAGTTGCTGTCTCTGCTCTTGGCAAACCCACACCAGAGTTTCTGAACACTTGCTAGAAGGCTGCAGTTCATTCCAGAACTCTGGATGAAAGCGTTCCTTAGTCTCACTTTTCTGACAACCTACTTCCACCTCCAGTCATGTCCAGTGCCAACCTGATCGGCTTTCCCACTGTTTTCTAATTTTCCAATTTTGAATATGATAGTGTGACACAAGACTGCTTCCCAAGCTTCTAACTAGCATCTTTCATGGTAATAATAATAACAATAAAATAATAACAACAACAAACATTTATTGAGTCCTTACAATGTACTAGACACTGTGCTAAGTGCTTTACAAATATCATTTCATTTATTTATTCTCTCAGGGAAGTATAGTGGATTTACAATATTGTGTTAGTTTCAAGTATATTAGCAAAGTGATTCAGATATATATATATATATAATCTTTTTCAGATTCTTTTTATTACAGGTTATTGCAAGATATTGAATATAGCTCCTTGTGCTATACAGTAGGTCTTTGTTGTTTATGACCATCTTTTTTTTAAAAATAAATTTATTTATTTATTTATTTATTTATGGCTGCATTGGGTCTTCATTGCTGCATGCTGGCTTTCTCTAGTTGTGGCGAGCGGGGGCTACTCTTTGTTGTGGTGCACGGGCTTCTCATTGCGGTGGCTTCTCTTGTTGCAGAACAGGGACTCTAGAACACAGGCTCAGTAGTTGTGGCTCACGGGCTTAGTTGCTCCGCGGCACGTGGGATCTTCCCGGACCAGGGCTCGACCCTACGTCCCCTGCATTGGCAGGCAGATTCTTAAGCACTGCGCCACCAGAGAAGTCCCTATGACCGTCTTTTTATTTAACTCCAACTAAAGCCCTATGAGGGAGGCTATGTTTATTATCTCCATTACACAGATGGGGAAACTAAGGCTTACAGAGAATAAATGAACTTATTTTTAAGAAAACACTTTTAAGCATCAACAGCAAAGCTAATGCTTTTGTTTGGCTTCTACAGTTTGCTTGTTTGGATCAAGATCTAAATGAAGCCCATTCTTTCCAACTGATGCACCTTTTGGCTAGTCTCATTTAAAAGTGCCTTCTTCCTTCCTTCCTTCCTTTCCTTCTTTCTTTCCTTCTTTTTCTTTTTTTTCTTTCTTGTAAATTAATTGTTAAGGAAACCAGATCATTTGTCTTGTACAATTTCCAATAGTCTGAATTCCACTGATTACATGTTCATGGTGGTGTCAAACATGTTGCTTTGTTCCTTGAACTTCCTGTACTGCTGGGTCAACCTAAAGGAGTGATCACATTCAAATTTGATTTTTTGGGCTTCCCTGGTGGCACAGTGTTTAAGAATCCACCTGTCAAAGCAGGGGACACGGGTTTGAGCCCTGGTCTGGGAAGATCCCACATGCCGCAAAACAACTAAGCCCGTGCGCCACAACTACTGAACCTGTGCTCTAGAGCCTGTGCTCCACAACAAGAGAAGCCACCGCAATGAGAAGTTCGCACACCGCAACGAAGAGTAGCCCCTGATCACCGCAACTAGAGAAATCCCGCGCACAGCAGTGAAGACCCAATGCAGCCAAAAATAAATAAATTAATTTTTTTTAATTGATTTTTTTTAACAAGACTGCTTCATAAGCAGTGTGTGCTCTCCTGTAAGGATACGTAATGCCTGATTCTTTCTCTTTTATAATGTTAGCAGTCACTGATGTTCAACACCTAGATCTAGTAGTTCATCAGGGGTTGCCAAATGGTGATATTTTTTTTTGAATTTTAGAATTTTATTTATTTTTTTATAGAGCAGGTTCTTATTAGCTATCCATTTTATACATATTAGTATATATATGTCAATCCCAATCTCCCAATTCATCACACCACCACCCGGCCCCCCGCCACTTTCCCCCCTTGGTGTCCATACATTTGTTCTCTACATCTGTGTCTCTATTTCTGCCCTGCAACAAATGGTGATATTCTAATTACATCTTCCTTCTTCATTTACTAGCAGGAATACTTCTATAAAGATTAGTTTCCCTATATCTACCATTCAGTTATCCAATTATATAGTTCATGGGAATGGCAGCATAAATGCTTGATTTTTTCCCTTTTTATACCAGTTTTCTAAATAAGTGGATTTGCTGGCAGCCTTCCATGATGAACAGTAATGTTTGTTTTCTCAGGATTATTATTAACTCATGGTAAACTCATGGATTTAATTCTATGTGTATTTAAATTCGTTGTAGTTATGCTTACTGATGTTCATTTATTCCATACTTGGCCAACTCAAGTTGCTTCCTGAAACCTTTTGGCAAAACCCTAGTGGTTTTTGATAGCTGCCTTGCTATCTGCCCAGACAAGATTTTCCAAGTTAATCCCATGTAATTTCCTTTCCCAGACCTCTCTCCAAGGATGGCTGGTTCCTTTCAGCAGAAGTGATACTTAAAGACATCAATCTGCACATTGTTACTGAATTGATCATTCCTTCTAGACCTCTTCCATGGACAGAACTAAGAAAAAATATTAAGACAAAATACATCACGAGTTTATACTCATTTCAATACCACTTCAAATTCAGACCTCAAAGTTCATACTTAATATTTTCAAATTTACATCTCTATTTCCTTTCTCCCACACAAAGAATTACAGTTCTCAATGACACCAGAAATGATAGAATTAGATTCTCCACATAAAAGTTTTTAAATTTATTCTACAATATATACAATATTTACAAGAGCACCAGTACTACAACTATTGCCAATCATATAAAGAACATAATCAGTTTAAGGGTTTTTTTAACAGTTCTTTTTGTTCCTAGGGTATATACCATTAGAAATGTACAGTCAAATCACTGTGTTTTAAAGTCCCTTGGAAGAGCTAGAATTCTAACTCAGGCATTGTGACTCAAAAGTTGGTTCCTAACTTACCCCCAGTCTGTAACCTGTTAGTCAGGACCCACAATTCCCCACCCATTTGGGACTGGTGGTCAGAGCTCTTAGACAGAACAACCTCTGAGATCTCCCCTACCACTTCTAACTTAATACAACCCTAAGGCCACAAGTACAGGTCCCACAAAGGGTGTGTGGATGGTAGATCTATGTTGTGATTATTTTAGTTATATAAACCAGTTCTTAGCACCAAAGATTTCTAAAATTGATGAAACTTCATCCATTTTCCTAAGAAACAAATTGATCCATGCAAAAATGCCAAGCTTCAAAAAACAAGCCATCGAGAGTTTTTCCAATCAACAATGCACCCCAATCTTCCTCTGAAGAGTTTGACTTTTTTTTTGGCCATGCAGCCTGGGACATCCTAGTTCCCTGACCAGGTGACCCCTGTGTTGGGAGGGCAGAGTCTTAACCACTGGACCACCAGGGAAGTCCCCAAACAGTTTGACTTCTAAGAGCATTTAATGATAATTTCAAGGAACTGCCACCTTCCCTGTCATCTCTTTTCTATTAATAAAACAACACGATATGGTGTTTTTAAATGTATTAAGTAGGGTCACACTTTTTTGAACCAGTTTACATTCCACCCTAGAAGTGGATGAGAGATCCTGTCCTGTTTCTCCACATTCTCACAAATGGTAGAGAGAAACCTTTTATTAACTTTTGCCCATCTGGTAGATATGCAGTAAAGTTTCATTGTGATTTCAATTTGCATTTCACTGAATACTAATGACGTTGAGCATCTTTTCATGTGTTTACGGGTTATAGGTTACCTCGCCTCTGAAATTTATATTCCTGTCTTTTGCCCATTTTAAAATTTAGTTGTTTGCCTATTGCTTAATGATTCATGGGAGGTTTTTATATGTTCAGGATACTAAATCTTTGTCAGTTACATTTGTTGCAAATATCTTCTCTCAGTTTATGATTTGTCTCTTTATGATGTCTTTTGATGAACAGAAGTTCTTATTTTTTAATATAGTTGAATTTATCAATCTTTTCCTTTATGTTTGTATTTTTTTTAATTCATCTCTTGAAAGAAGTCATTCACAGCCAGAGTTGTTAAAGATATTCTCCTATATTTTCTTCACAAATGTTTATAGTTTTGACTTTCTTAACTTTCATATTCATATTTAATTCAATAGGTGTGTATTATTGTGCATGGTTTGAAGTAGACATCCAATTTTATTTTGTCCATATGGATAATGGTTTGCTAGATAGTTCATTTTTCTTCCTGGTGGTCTGCAGTGCTTCTTCTGCTGTATATCAAGTTCCCATACAATCATGGACCTGCTTCTGATCTAACTATCTTGCTGTGTGGGTCTACTTGTCAATCTCTGCACCAATGCCACACTGTCTTAATTGCTCTAGCTTTATAAGAAATTTTGGTATCTGTTAGGTAAAGCCTCCCGTTCCACACATACATACTTTTTGCCACTTTTTCAGGAGTGTCTTGGCTGTTTTTGACCCTTTGCCACTCTGTATAAATTTTAGAATCATATTTTCAAACTCCACGGAAACACAGATTTTTATTGAAATTTACTAAATCTATGTAAACTTTGTTCAATCTGGGAATCAAATTTAATCCAATCTGGGAATAATTGACATCTTCATGAGATTAAATCTTTCCCTCCAAGAATGTTATTATATATAATTTAGAAAACACTAAACAAGACCCTGTTGACTGTCTATTCATAGGTATGTACTCATTAAGAGTATAAAGAAAAGAAATTGAAAGTATAAAGAATAGCCAGGAAATGATTCATTCAACATCTAGTGGTTGTCTGTGAGGGCAAGAGAGGGATGTGTGATAAGACTTTCTCAGAAGAGAAAGCGCAAAGGCTTTTCTAAGGTAATAGTTTATTTCTTAACCTGAGTGGTGGGTATATGGATGTTTATTTTAAAATCATTCTTTAAATTGGATATATACATTTTATAAACCTTTTAGTATATTGGGTTGGCCAAAAAGCTCATTTGGGTTTTTCTGTAAGAGGTTATGAACCCGAATGAACTTTTGGCCCAACCCAATACATGCCATGTTTCACAAGCTAAAATTTAAGACATGCAGTAAAGGAGATATTCTCCAAAACAACTGATTTAGGACAGAAGTGTTACAATTTTGAATTTTTTCTTCATATGATACAAACCTGCAGGAATTGTCTGTCCAACATTTTCAAGAATAACTATGCCCCTCTAGGTACCATAGGGAAAAGGCCTTCTTTGTTTTAAAAAATAAGTGATTTTGACATTCAGATTCAACTACCAGCATTTTAGAGTGTACTGTCTCTTGGTGAATTTGAATCACTCCTCTTGTCCTACATGAAACCTAGTAAAGTTCAAATCGAGTTGGGTATACATTCATTCATTCACTTATTTGCAAAACATATGCATAATTCATTGTGCTGGGAGGCTGGAAAATATAAATATGAACATTCCTGAATACAAGAAGGATGAAGTAAAATGAAATAAGACAAATGTTTTAAAAAACTATAGTGTCTGATTGAAGAAACAGAAGAAAGAAAAAGAGGAAGAGGAAAAAGCACAAAATTACAAGGGGGTTCAAGGATGGTGAATTGATATCTGATTGAAGGAGACAGGGTTGGGGAAATAGTCACAAATCTTTACTTCTCAGTTTAATAACATGCAAGAAAATGTGTATAGATTTCAGTCCTTTCAGAACATCTTCCGAGTTTCTGTCTGGTTGAAAGAGCCCAACAGCTAGATTCATAATCACTGGGCCCATTCTTTTCTGGCTCCAAATCATATTGGTTTCGGGTTTTCAAACTACAAAGAATTTCATCTCCAGTCCAACCCTACCATGATAGAAAACCACACAGACTTAGGAGTTGCAAATGTAGCACATTTTGAGAGGGCAAAGAGACTGCTCTCTTGCAAAGGTTTTACCTGCCCAAAAGCCTGGAGCCAACCCTGCATAATTTATGCACACCTCTGAGAACAAGCCTGAAAAGAAGCCAGTGCTAATTGACTGAATTGACCATTCAGCTTGGCTGCTTTGGTTTCATGGCAACCTGCTCACACATTCAATAAATTCACTGGGGGTAATACATTAAAAAAAAATGATTATCTGATATTGTGTTGCCTATTGTCTGCTAACCACTTCCTCCCCTACCCCCTCCCCTGGACTCTAAATGGCTGTTTGACTAAATTTTTCTGTTTTCAATTAGTTTCACTGGTTCTTTGTTTATATAACCCATTAATATCCCACAGTCAGTGGAAGGTGTGTTCAGTTGCCAAAGGGGTTTAAAATATTCCTAAGAGATATAAACACGATGGCAGAAAGCAGATGCCTGCTATACGAGGGGGCCTACAAAGCTAATGTCATCTTTCTCACTTCATATCCCAGAACCAAAGCCTTCCATGGGACACACTCAGTAATTATTGACATTTCCAAAATGGCAACACTAGTGATATGAAGAGCCCTTCTCTTCTGAAGGTGCTGGTGATTTTTAAGCCTGGGCACAGGCTGAAGGCTGTATTCTTGGCCTGGTACAGCTGCATTTGCACTTATTCATGCAAGAGTATGTGATAATTAAATTCTGGACCAGCAGCAACGGCTGCCATGAGAAACTTATCTCCCAAAGGTATACTGAAGGAGAGTCCAGTTGCCCACTGAAAGGATTAGTAGATCATATACTATCCTGAATCCTGGGCGCTGTTTCAACCTTCTCCAAATTATGCGAATCTTTAATAAAAAATGGTCTGAGATATAGGCAGAGCCGGTATGAGTTGGGAAAACAAGAGCAGATAAAAGTGTATCCTGTCTCTTTGAAACAGTTCTTTCTTTAGGGTGTTTTTAAGATTGCAATTTATGGGATCATATCACCCCACTAAGCAGGGTACAGCTTTAAGAAATTATTTTCCAGGGATTTTAGTAGACACTGCAGAGCTGACACATGGAGCTAAGCCTCTACAATACCCTCATGATGGTTCATTTAATGTGTCATCTTGACTGGGCCACAGGGTGCCCGGATATTTGATTAAACATTACTCTGGGCGTCTGTGAGGGTGTTTCTGGAGGAGATGAACATTCGAATCCGCAGACTGTGTAAAGCAGATTGCCTACCCTAGGTGGGTAGGCATCAGCCCATCTGTCCAAGGGCTGAATAGAACAAAAAGGCAGAGTAAGAGAGAATTCTCTCTCCTTATCTGACTGTCTTCTAGCTGGGATAGAGGTCTTCTCCTGTCCCAGGACTTGGGGTCAGAATGGAATATACACCATCCACTCTGCTGGTTCTCAGGCCTTTGGACTCAGATTGGAACTGTACTACAAGCTCTCTTAAGTCTCCAGCTTGCCAACTGCAGATCTTGGAACTTCTCAGCCTCCATAATCACATGGACCATTTCTTTATAATAAATCTCACTTCTCTCTCTCTCTCTCTATCTCTCTCCCTCCCTCCCTTCCTCCCTCCCTCCCTCTTCCATTTATTCTGTTTCTCTGGAAAGCCCAGAAAAATACCGCCCACCATCATACAATCTCTGAACGAGGACCCCATTTCTAATAATGCAGACTTCCACATGTCCACTCAGCAACTGGAGATCCTAACCGCCAAACTCTAAACAAGCACTGATTTTTTTTTTTATTCAGAAGAAATACTATTTTTGTTTTGAAAAATGATTACTGGGACTTCCCTGGTGGCACAGTGGTTGAGAATCCGCCTGCCAATGCAGGGGACACGGGTTCGAGCCCTGGTCCGGGAAGATCCCACATGCCGTGGAGCAACTAAGCCCGTGCGCCACAACTACTGAGCCTGTGCTCTAGAGCCCGAGCTCTGCAACAAGAGAAGCCACCGCAATGAGAAGCCCACACACCGCAACGAAGAGTGGACCCAGCTCGCCTCAACTAGAGAAAGCCTGCACGCAGCAATGAAGACCCAACAACGAAGACCCAGTGCAACCAAAAATAAATAAATTACTTAGTTTTTTAAAAAATGATTACTGAACAGCCTACATGTCACTCGAGTACAAAGGACCTAAAATAACCTCACTCAACCGCCCTGCCTCACAACATCATTGACACAAACAAAATAAGTAACCCTCAAACTTATGAAATCAAATCCCTCAAGGGTTTGTTTGATTCTTTTTTTAATTTTAATTCTCTTATTTAATTTGCACAAGGCTTTCCCTTGCTGGGTCAACCACTTCCACAAATCATAAAGCAACTGAGACTTACAGTAACCACAAAACAGGAGCTAAGCCTTATCCCTGAGCTTACACCAAGGATAATTTGGAACATTCTCAAATTATCGACATCCTCATGGATAATATATTATGAAACAAAAAAGGGGAACTTTAAATTCCACACACAGAAGTCCTGCTGAAATCAAAGTTGATAGGATGGAGTATGATTTTAAATATATAAAGTAGTAGACTTTTGTGCTGTATGGCTGTCTGTTCTGATTGCCCTCTCAAATACAACCACAGCTTTGAAGCAATTACAGCCACTCCAACCTTCCAGGACCTTGACAGACACACTCTGCTAGCACGATGTGTCCCCGCCGCCCTGTGTCTGACATTCAACTGTGGATACCCTCTTGTCCTCAAACCAGAAATATTCACTGGCTACGTCTCCAAGAAAATATTATAAGAATGCATTTTCCGTTGATTTACTAGTTCCAATTCTCACCCAAAAGTCAGAATTAAAATCTGTCGCATTACTTGAAGCCACCCTAAGGAGTAAGGTGAGTATTTAAGGAGGCATATTAACCCCGGTGACCTTCGAATGTCAATGTACTTGCCCTGGCAGTCAAGAATTCCAAGATCTTTTGCCATTGCGCCCAAACACTCAATTTAATTTTCAGTAGGCAATGCCCCACCTCCCTTGTACCTTACAAGAATTCCTACTGAGAGAATAAATTGAATGACCATTTTCATTTAGCATATTGAACACTTTTGCAAAGAGAGTGAAATTATTGCAAGACTACGTCCTGTTAAAAATGTTTAAATGGGGGGAAAGGATTTTTTTTTTTTTAATAAATTTATTTATTTATTTATTTATTTTTGGCTGTGTTGGGTCTTCGTTTCTGTGCGAGGGCTTTCTCCAGTTGCGGCAAGCGGGGGCCACTCTTCATCGCGGTGCGCGGGCCTCTCACTGTCGCTGCCTCTCTTGTTGCGGAGCACAGGCTCCAGACGCGCAGGCTCAGTAGTTGTGGCTCACGGGCCCAGTTGCTCCACGGCATGTGGTATCTTCCCAGACCAGGGCTCGAACCCGTGTCCCCTGCATTGGCAGGCGGATTCTCCACCACTGCGCCACCAGGGAAGCCCGGGAAAGGATTTAATGTTCCTGTCTAGGCAGCAACATTTGCGTTTACCTATCAGGAAATATTTTCATTGTTCTCTATCTGCTGAAATATTCACTTGTAGGTAGGTGACAGGTGCACAAGAAGCCTTTCTCTCCACTCTCCTCCGACCCCTGCCTCCAAATCTGGGTCATGATTGAAGTACAATGTCCCAGAAAGATTTTGCCATCTGAAGTGTGGGCGTACCCATCACTCCACGAGCCAGAGGAGGAGGGCACAGTGGCCTCTGCAGAAAATAGACCTTGGATACAAGCAGCTTTCAGAAATGAGAAGGGGCAAGCAGAGGAAACCAAGTACTGAGGGTCTTGCTGATGAATCCTGGCAAGGCAGAGCCATCTCCGGCAACAACAGGCTCAAGTGAGAGTTAATAAAACACAGAGTATACATTGCCCATTTGCATTTAGTGCACGTTAAACTGCCTTGCATACAAAAGGTAATGACAGATGCCAAATGAGCACTGAATACTGCAGGTCTGTCGGGGGGGAATGGGCAAGGTGCCAGCTCCCCAAATTAAACCAAACAGGCAACTCCACGCGCAGGGTCAGTGAGACTGGGGAAGAAGTGGATCCAGGGCCTCTGGACCTGCAGTGAAATTGACAGAAACCAGGAAGCGAAACCTACTACAATGAGTCTATGGGGCAGTGGGGAGTGAGGAATGGAATGCAAGTCCTTTAGTCTTTGAACTTGAGATGGTCCGTGTAGCTTGATTTGGCTTTTTATGGACCATCTTCGGCACAATTTTCAATCTGGGAGAGGCTGCCTGTTAGATGCAAAGTCTCTTAAAACCCAAAAAGGGTAGCAGCAGAGCTGGTCCTAAGGGGTAAGAGCAGGTGAAAGTCCACACGAGGGAGTTATGTTCCAAAGCAGCCCAGCCTGCTCCTTGGAGATCCTGATGTTACGAGCTTTTTCATGTGGGTCCTTTGTGACACCTCTCAGTTCCCACCTAAAAAGTGCTATTGACTGAGTGACCGACTTCTTGACAGCCCAGAAGCCCTTTCTTGGGCAAACCTCCCCAGGCTCTCTCACCAGTGCCCCAGCACCATGTATTCTGAAGAAACATTGATTCTCACCGGCGAACAAATACATTCCAGCTGCACTAGTGAGGTTGGGCTGATGGAAGAGCACAGGCTACTGACCCACTTTGAGCTTTTCCTTTTTTCTCCAACTCTAAGCCCCGTGACGCTATCCAAGGTACCCTACTCTCTGAAGCCCCAGCCACAGACCCGCTGGGACCAGGACAAGGGGGAAATTTTTTTGTTTAAGCCCTCTGGCAAACCTCTCAGCTCTCTCTCTGCAACTGCCCTGGAAAAGGGCATCTATGCCGGAAGTAACACGGGGAGCCCTGTTAACTCAGCCCTGCTCAGTCAGAACCAGCGGCTTCCACCTTCCCGCCCCGCTGTCGCCTCCCCAAGCAAAGCCTGCTGGGGACACATCACCCTCTCCTTAGATCGCCTGCAAGCTCCTGCACAGCTGGGACCGGAGCTGCAGCCTCCTTGCCCCAGCTGAAGAGAACAAAAGCTTCCAGGGGCTGGAAACAATGAGCTCCCCCATCCTTCCCCTGCCCCCCACCCCATCCTGACCGGTCCCACCCCCTTTCCTCCGACAAGTGGAAAATCACCCAGAAGCTTCTCTCACCCCCGGGCCTGTATGTATGTATGTATGTATGTATGTATGTATGTATGTATGTATGTATGTATGTATTTCCTTACGGGGTGATGGCGTTCGCCTCCCTTGCTTTTCGGAAGCTAAAACGCTTTGGCAGCCGAGAATGAAAGTGTTTGTCTGAATTCTGGCCTCTCGGCATCAGCCGAGGCACAGAATAGCTTGCCGTTTCCTCCGCTGCGGCGGCTGCCGCAGTTGTGATGGCAAAGATAAACAGCCCGTCAGCGCGGAGCTGAAAAGAAATATAGAAAAGGGGATGGGAGTCGTTTAATTACTTTGAATGGCTTTTTGTGTTCTGTGTGATTGCTTCCTATGATACAGTAGTTTCTCATTCTCCATGCAAGCTCCGTGTTTCTATTCATAAGAATAAGATTGAAGCAGGAAATTGGCTTTCAAGAGAGAGAGAGAGAGAAAGGGCTGAGAGGTCGGGACTATTTCCATCAGAGGAGAGCCAGTGAGGGAGTGTTTCCACCGTGGCAGAGCTGAGCCGGCTGGGGAACGTTTGTGTCCGCTTCCCTGCCCGGTCCTGCAGCATGGGTATGACCTGCGCCCTGGGAAAGCTATCCACGAGGGCAAAGACTGAGCGTCACAGAGCTTAGGACAGGTCAGAGCAGGGTTGGGGGAGGTCCACAAGCAAAACCAGGGTCATTCTGGGTTGCAGGCCAGTGCTGTGCACTCTTCCTACCTGGGAAAGGGGGGATATTGTGTGTGTGTGTGTGTGTCCAATTCCCTTTCAAGTTACCTGTGATAGGACAGACCTTAATCTCTGGGCTGAAACCCGGGAGACCACTGCTGTTTCGCTCTGTGCTCCTTAACCTTACATACTTTCCATTTCCATAAACTGAGAACTTGTGGTTCATAATAATGACAAATAGTTACCTCTGTGTATGACAGAACTATATGATCAAAAGAGATACCTAGGGCTTCCCTGGTGGCGCAGTGGTTGAGAATCTGCCTGCCAACGCAGGGGACAGGGGTTCGAGCCCTGGTCTGGGAAGACCACACATGCCGCAGAGCAACTGGGCCCGTGAGCCACAATTACTGAGCCTGCGCGTCTGGAGCCTGTGCTCCGCAACAAGAGAGGCCGCAACAGTGAGAGGCCCGCGCACCGCAATGAAGAGTGGCCCCCGCTTGCCACAACTAGAGAAAGCCCTCGCACAGAAACGAAGACCCAACACAGCCATAAATGAATAAATAAACAAATACTTTAAAGACCTCTGTTATTTAAAAAAAAAAAAAAAAGATACCTAGCCCTTAGTCACAAAGAAGCAAAGGTTTTTATTTTATGCAATCAATATGACCCTGTCAATCCATCTATTTTTTTCCATATAAATTAAACTGCCTTCTAAGAAAAAAGATAACTTGAATCCACTACAGGAGTTTGCTATTAGAGGAAGCCCTATGATAAATTCTTTTGTAATACAAATAATATATTTTTCGGTAAATTCTAGTTTTTATATATTGGATTTTCTTAAATTACAGTACATCTGTACTGGGGACATTTAAGTTCAGGATTGAGAGTTACCATTTAGAAAATTGAGTGCCCATTGTGTGCAGAGCATTCTTCAACAAGGGGGCAAAGTTTGGAAAGGAGGAATTAGTGGCATTTCTACCCGTGAGTTTACAATGATAAGGAGGGTAGAAACATCAGGTACCTGGAACCTTTACACAGCAGGCAGATTGGGCAGCTCCGTGAGGCAAGCCCTGCAGATACACTTTGCAGTCTTCAAGGTAATAGACACATGATAACATCCAGCATTGCTATTACAAGATGCTCATAAATGTCGAGTGTCAAATTTGGGGAATTCTTTTAGGTTCAGACGCTTCAGATAGAAGGAGTGAAGGCACTAAGCTCTGAAATATCATCTTTCGAGACTCAGAATGCAAAGGAGTCAATGTTTGCTTCAAATCCAGAATCCCAAACAACACAGGCAAATGTGAAGAATATCTAAAACCAATAGGCGGAGAACTGGAGAAAGTTCACCAGGGGAAACTTCTCCGGGACAATGTAGCAGAGAAAAATTGCTCAGCAGTTCAAGAAGAAATGTGCCTACAAGGGCACTGCAGGAAGTAGAACAGGAGAAACTCAGGAAAGAGATTAAAAACTGTAAAACAAAGCAAAATGAGGAAAAGTGAACCAAAACTGTGGGAGGAGAGATGTAATAAAACAATGAAAACGTGGGAACCGGAAAACCTACTTTCCTTTGTCCTTTATTCCTCCCCCTTCTCCATACGCCCCTCCCTTGAGCATTCTTGCCTTCAAGTGCCCTCTCCCAGGTGCCCTCATGCTGCTCCTGGCTGAGTTCCATGTCTAGTCACATCCATGGTTATTCAACCTCCGTGCCTTCCTCTGGGAGGAAAGGACCTGAAGATGGAGGCGGATCAAAATGGCAGAGCTGTAACCTCTATGCACAAGGTGGGTTCAGAATCATATATAGGACCAGCTATAGCCCAAGCCAACACTTTAGGTGCAATAGACAGTGGAAAGGCCCTTCTGTGCAAAATCATCTTCTGCATAGGGTGGTCATGATTTCTAGAGCTCCACAATATTCACTCTTTTTTTTTTTTTTTAATTTTATTGAAGTATAGTTGATTTACAATGCTGTGCCAACCTCTGCTCTACAGCAGAGTGACTCAGTTTTACACATATAGAAATTCTTTTTTTTAAATATTCTTTTATGGCTTATCACAGGATATTGAATATAGTTCCCTGTGCTATACAGTCGGACCTTGTTATTTACACAATATTCACTCTTTGTGTCATTGTAATAAGAGGAAGACAGGGGAAAAAGCATGAATTTGGGGCCCTGAGTATCTCAGCTGGAAGTGGTATATCCGATTAGAGTGTTATCCTCAGGGTCCCAAGACCACCGTATGGTACCAGACTAGGAAATCTCGACGCAGGGGCCACGTAGCAGGTTGATGGAAGGCAGCAGAAAAAGGTCAGAAGGGGCAGCAAGAAACACACCCCTTATAGGTCACATTGATGGGTGTGGGTGGGAGACAGGAGTGGCACCAGGACCCTGGGTGTTCGGCAAGCACGACCAGGAACACCTTCACCAGAATGGGAGGCATGTAGGGGACAGAGAATCACTGAAGACAGGGATAGCCTACTTTACAATTTCACCCTTGATACTTTTTGACCATGAACTTTTGACCACATTTGGATAACAACAGCAACCAAAAACAAACAAAAAACAAACAAACAAACAAAAAACAGTTGTCCATTTGACCTTAAGCAAGACCTTGGAAAGAATATCAGCCTGAGAGTCCAGTTCTAATCCAGGTCTCTCTTTAACTCTCTCCTTAATAGTCTGACCTTGGGCAAGTCACCTATTTCTTTAAGCCTGACTTTCTTCATCCTACAATAAGGGTGACCTCTAACATTCTCTGATTCCATAATTGCTTTCACCCTTTAATTTAGGTCATTCTAGATGCATGCAGTATAGTCTAGGTGAAGGAAACAAAGTTGCAGAGCAAAGGCCTGAATAAGTCAATAAATAAGCCAAATGTTGCTCTCCTAGTGGGATAGCCTGAAGAGAATATTTCACAAACCAACTGGTGGTCCAAGGTCTTAGGATATCAGTGGCCTAGAAACATGAAGACTAGAAAGGGAACATTGTCTTAAACTATAAAATCTTCAATAATGTGAAGAAGGTGAAAACAGATCTCAAAATACTAGTACAAGGGGACACCCTTTGAAACTTTATAGAGGAAGTTGTTACTTACCAAATGCATTACACCAACAGGTGGTACAGAAAGGAAACAGATGTATAAATGGTTTCAAACAATTTCAGAAAGTTTTATGAATGGCCAATCATGACAGACTAGAACATTACAGAGGACTGGAAACATTTAAGGTTGACATCTGGGAAAACAATTAAGCTGTCCCTCCTCCCTAAGGGCCTTTGAAGTCAGGTTAGGAAAATGTCAGTTCAATGCTCTGCTGAGAGTGTAGCAAGTCTTTGTTTCAGTAAAATGAAAGGAACATCAGGACTTCCCTGGAGGCCCAGGGGTTAAGACTTTGCCTTCCAATGCAGGAGGTGTGGGTTCGATCCCTGGTCAGGGAGCTAGGATCCCACATGCCTCTCAGCCAAAGAACCCCAAAACATAAAACAGAAGCAATATTGTAACAAATTCATTAAAGGCTTTAAAAATGGTCCACAGCAAAAAAAAAAAAAAAAAAAATCTTAAAAAAAAAAATGAAAGGAACATCACAACAGGGAAAAAAAGAAGATGCTCTGGATGAAAGACAACAAAAGATTGTGTAGAGTCATGATACACCAATGATGGTGGTGAGTGCTTGGTCCAGCCCTGTCATCATGTGCTTTGCTTATGTCTTTGAGAGAGGATTGACATGTGATAAATTCTAACTTGGGTCATATCGATCCAGGTTGTATTAGATGTTGGCTCTAATAAAGAGATTCTAGGAGGAAAATACCCATGTTAGTCCAAATTATTATTTATTTCAGTTGTTGTTGAATTTAAGCCCTGCGGACTACGTCCTATGGTTTCTCGTCATGAATTAGGGGTCATCCAATCTTTGGTGCCACAGCACTCACCATTCCGTACAACCACTTGTGCATCGTACTTTAACCCAGTCCTGCCCTAGTGGAAAACAAAGAGCTCAACCCTCATTTTCTGAGACATGTGTTACAGTATCATTCCGGGTCTCTGTACAAAAAGACGTTCTTAGGTTGAAAACATGTTAATGGGTGTTCTGCCTAGGTAAGGATTTTCGAAATGGGCCCTGAGTGCATTTACTTTTCTCCTTGCATTTTAATCAGCCTGTCATTTCATTATCTACATTCTGTGTTGGCTGTTTGGGATCACTGGGCAAAACCTAGCTATCGCTGCATATTACTCAGTACGTTTGCTCTAATAAGCTTTCGTAAATAAAACCCGAAGAGATGAAAAAGGCCAGTGGCTGATTACGTGCGACCAGTTTGGTCTCATTAGGTTCTTATACGGAGAAAAAGTAAATATAATCTTTATAAATCATACAGCTATAACAGAGATGCCTGGCAAAAGTCATTAGTTAAGATAATAAGAGTGAAGACCATTTAAATGTGCGTAACAGTTTGGTTTATGAAGCTGTTAAGTACTATTTCATCCATTATAAACTTTTACAAAACTCAAAGATGTAATCAGGCAGAGGAAATCATATATTCTTCCATAATTCCCTAAGGTTTGGGCTTAATAAATTGCTATTAAAACAATGATAAAAACTAATGCTTGTCTTGAATCTTTCATTCAAAGACCCCTGAGTGACTCATAAAACATTATTTTCCCTTGATTCCCAAGGCCCAGATAAAATTTATTCAACCTATTTTACAGAAGGTACCATTAAGACTCAAACAGATAAAATTATAAACTAAAATTCAAAACAAAACAAAAACAAACAAACAAAAAACAACTACAGCAAAATTGAAAGCGAACAAAGAGTACACCCTAAGGTTATTGCTTCTCAGGTCAAAATAAAGTCAGAATTTTCATTAAAAAAACAAAAACAAAAACAAAAGAAAACTGGTGCTTCTTTTATTACTTTGCCCTAAGGATATCTTGATTTGATTCTTGGGTGGCAAGTAAGGCAAATGTTGATGGCTAGACTTGAATATTGCTTCCCAACTGAAGAATCTGTTCAGGATAAAAATAAAACAACTATGCAGGGAGAGTAGAACTTGGAGGCAGATACCGGTTTTAAGAACTGGCTCTGTTCCTTAACTCTGTGAATCTGAGCAAGTCACTGAATGGACCCAGGATCCTCCCAGGTGAGGTAGGGATAACATCACTGTGTGGAGGGAAGGGGATGATTAACATCAGAGAGAAAAACGTCTTTGCAAACATAGTAGTGCCGCCAAATGTTATTTATTTTCCCAGTATCTTTCCCTCTTGTTCACTGCCGTCACCCCTCGGTATCCGTAGGGCATTGGTTTCGGGACCCCACCCCCACCCCCGCTCATACCAAAACCCTCGGATGCTCAAGTCCCTTATGTAAAATGGTGAAGTACCGTGGATACGGTCGGTCCCCCATATTCGCGGATTCGAAATCCGCGGACGCGAAATCCTTGGATACCGAGGACAGACTGTGTATGCTATGATGCTGTGAGAATTAGTCCCCATCTCCCGAACGCCTACCATATTTTTTGCAAATACCTTTTTGATTATCCTCAAGTCTTTGCCTAATGGGTCAGTAAGATTTCCCGTCTCAGCACCGAGGAAACTGAGGCAATCTTAATGAGTGAGCTCTTCCTTCTCCATCTCCACCTCACTACCTCTAATTAGACATCAGAATGTGATTCTCACACTTGGCCCAAACCTGTCAGCCCAGGAGGAGACAGGTTTTCTAGGTGGCCGGAAAGAATGGAATGGGAGTGGAACTCACGGCTTTCTTCTCACTATCCCTGCCGCGTTTCGGTCAGGTTGCCATCTTCCCTGTCACTGCACTGCCAATCTGCTCCTTTCAGCCCTGACTTGCCCTACTAAGCCGTGCCTTCAGGGTCCAAGGAACATACCCTAACCGCGGCCCTCCTTCCAACAGCGCTCCCATCACCCTGTGAATATGAGAACTGGGAGGGATGGGGTGGGGGGGAGTAAAATGGAGAGAGGCGAGTGTTATCTTGGGTAGTTTAGCTCTCAAATGAATTATCCCTGAGCTTAATATGTGCACACAGAGCAAAGGAACTAAAAGAACCACTGATTTTAAATAAATCATGTGAGGTTAAACAGGATATAATGTCCTTTGGGCTGCATGGAGCAGCCGTGCCTGGGTGGAAAGGGTTGTGACGTTAGGCGGAGGGCGGCGGGGGGCAGCAGGAGGAGGGAGCTGTGTTTTATTCTCTCTTCTTCCCCCCCTCCAGCTTCAATAGCAGGGATGTAGCTACAAAGTGAAGTGCTTCTTACAATAGACACAACAGTGCCACCTAGAGGCCAAGAGGCAACTGTCCCTCCAGCCAGGGAGAGGCCAGGACTGAAACTGATCATCCCCGTCCTCGGGCACTGCCTTAATGGCGCTTCCGCCGCCTGCTGGCTCCTTCCCCGGCAGGCAGTCCGCAGACAAGACTTGGAGGAACTGTTCGCAAAGCCAAGGATACAAGGGCCGTCTTTGCTGACAACAGGCAGCACAGGTTAGGTCCTCCTGAGTGTAGTTCCAAAACATAAAAGCAGAAAGGACCTTCTGGATTTTAGTCCCCAAGCCTCCCCCTCCCCCATCAAAATGCAAATTTCCTGGAGATTTTCCTTCCTGTGTCCTATTCTTTGCCTGTTAAGATAATTCATGCAAATTTTATGCATTTTGCTCAGAGGCATCTAATTAGATAGATTAGTTCGTCGACTCAGTAACCTTCAATTTTATCCTTCTAAAAAGAAGGTTTTGTCAGGAACCTCTCACTCTTACTGGGCATCAGGCTCAGCATGTCTGTGCACGAGCAAGAGCACACAGGTCTGCCAAACACCTGCATTTTGTGTGTGTGAATCATCCTGTATTTGCATTTGGGGGCGCTCATATGCCTTTGCGTGCAAAGTCCAGCACAAATCCATGGGCACCAGTACACCCAAAGTGCACTTTTCCATGAGAAAAAGGGAAATGAAGAGTTAGTTCATGAAGGTCCAAGAAGTATGCACACCTGATCGGCATAACCGCTGAACAAAGGAAATGAAAAGAGAAAAACATACCTACGTGTCCTCCTTTGTTCCGAAAATGAATTCCAATTCTTGTTGGCATGCTGCCAGCCTGCATTCCAGAAGAAAAGAAAACTCACTTATCAGGGAAAGAGAAACCAGAGAAGGGAGGCTAACAAGCTCTCAGATTGACGAAAGCATTGTGGGTTGCCATGGAAAGAGATCTTTTCAACCGTGAGGGTCATTATCCCCCCCCCCCCCCCACCCCGCCTTTCAAAATGCACCAGGTGTGCCAGCTTAGGATCTCATTAGACAAACAAGATTCCTCAGAACAGCATTTGGGATGACCTCCTGACACGTTTCCTTCCTTGAAGAGTCTGCCAACTCCCAAGAGCCATCCAGATGTGTGTGTAAGTCACCCACTGTATCAAGATCCCTGAAACAGACACCAGCTCTCCCAGCATGCAGCAGTCAGTAAAGCTTTTGGGTCAGAGGGTACAAACTCAAACACCTGTCTGTGCCATTTGATGGTGGCCCGTTAGCCAGGGCTGGTGACAAGCTGAAGAACTCCACTTGCCTGTTTACAAAGAACAGCCCTTACTCAATTCCAGCCACTTGTCACCTAGAGGAAATGCAGGCACAGTATTGCTAGATTGTTTTTAAGAGAAGCCCGAAATCTGAACGTGCCTGTGAAATCTCCTGATTTTTAAATGTTGGCAGCCAATCAAAACATTTAAAACCTTGTGCTGAGCCAAACAAAACTTGGCCAAAGGCCTAATTTGACCTTGAAAATGCCAAGGCAACCCCTGCCTGCAGTCATTCACAGCCCTTGAAAAAAATCTGTATTCCAACCACACCCAAATATTAGGTCTCCACTGCGTACTAAGGGCAGAAACTTGCAGACTTCCATGCCTTTGTTTATCCTGTTTCACCTGTCTGAGTTGGTCTTTCCTTCAGTCTCTGCTTGTCAAAATCCAGTATCAAGGTCCAACTCAAATGTCAATTTGTTTGTGAAGTCTGCCAGAATCACTGCAGTCAAAATTAATCATTCCGGTAACACTTGGTTTTTACTCTGTCTTGCGCTTAGCAGATCGGCCTCACGGGAGGGGTAAGCAGTGTTGGTGTGAGTCCCAGTTGTGAGTCCCTGAGACCTCGTATTTTATCCACTACATCCTATCTCTCTCTCTCTCTCTGCCCAGTGCCCAGCACAGAGCCTGTGCAGATGGTTGTTTCGAATTTTCTTTGGGAAAGTTATTAAATGAGGAGCAATACATGCAATTCACTGACTAAAAAAGCTAAAAAACTCAGGGCACTTCAAAGGTAATTAATTCAATCCCTGCCTTGCATTAATCATGGCAGGTGATCGGATGACAAAGCCCAGGTACTTCTTAAATCGGGGCTACATAATGATGATTAAATCAACAGCTATTCGAATAAGGTGCATCTCTCTGCCAGACCCCAGGGATATGTTATTATTATCATGTCTATTATGACTTCCTAGAGGGCAGGGTTCTTTTCTTTCTTTTTTTTTTTTTTTTTTTTTTTTTGAATGTTTTCATCCTATGTACCCACTACACTTTCTGGCACAGAGAAAGGATTCAACAAAATATTTGTGGAGTTTAATCATCATCATCAAAACAAGTCTCTAATGAGCACCTACTTCATGCAAAAAGAACAGCACACTCTGCAGTGGTGGGTGTGCAGTGCCCTCCAAGAGCTACAATCCAGTTGGAAAGCAAAGCATATTTAAATGAAAAAAATTAAACGCACCATCAATACATGGTGACTGCTGGAAGGTGTTTCTTGAGTTCCAGCCATGTGGCATGTCTTCTGCTACACGCTGGGGATTCAAAGAGAGCACGGTGCAGTGCCCACTCTCATGGAAACAGAGTGTCACATGGGGGAGTTTGAAATGGAAAGATCATTGTGGGCTGAGCAATCAGAAAAAATGCAATCTGAAATCACAGGAAGCAGGAAGTTAGTAAGTTCTGGATGGAAATTGATGCCCTGTTGTTTTAACGTTGGGGATGTTAATGGGGGGAGGGTGTCAAATAAATTGAAATGTTGCAGAAGGGAAAATATTCTAAAATGATGCCACTCCAAGATCCGTAGGGAAGTAAAAATCCCTAGCTCTCAACCTTGGGATCACGCCTAGTTAACACCGACACTGATGATCCAAGGAAGTGGCGAGTCAGAGGGCGGTGAGGCCTGACAGGAAGGGCAGCTCTGCCTGGTGCCTGCAGTTGCACCTGACTCTTTTCCCTTCTAGGGACACAGATGCTGAAGGGAAGGAATGAGTGAGACAAACCCTCTCTTCTACATTAGCATCATCCTGCTCCTGCCTTTCATGTCTCCAAAACACTACTCTCTATCTGTCTCAGTCTGTTCTGGCTGCTATACAAAAATACCATTACCTGGGTGGCTTATAAACAATAGAAATTTATTTCTCACAGTCTGGAGGCTGGGGAGTCCAAGGTCAAAACGCTGGCAGATCGGTTCTGGTGAGGGCATTCTTCCTCTTTCACAGCCACTCTGTGCCCTCACACGGCCAAAGGGACAAGCTAGCTCTCTGGGGCCTCTTCTTACAAGGGCACTGATCCCAATCATGAGGGCTCCACCCTCATGATCTAATCACCCCGTAAAGGCCCTGCCTCCTAATACCATCACCTTGGAGGTGACGATTTCAACGTATGAATTTGGGGGAGACACAAACGTTCAGACCATAGAAGCACAGAAACTCCCATCACTCTCATGGATCACCTTTGTCTATCCACAAACTTCACAATCCCTGGGTACAGCTTCCCTGTTGGGGGAAGGGAGAGGACAATATTCGTGACCGTTATTCACCCTTCCTGTTGCCCAACTTGAATTTGGTCAACTGGTCAGGGAAAGCAGTGACAAAAGGAGGAAGAACAGTCCTCATTTCAGTGTAAGCCTTTCTCTTCCAAGAGGGGAAATTGATGTCATGACATGTAGTTGTGACGCCTCAGCCCCCCAAGCAGGACAATCCATCCACAATACCTGCGAGTATATAGCTTATAACTACCCTATAAAACAGAGAAAGTCCTGTTACGGAAATAAGAAAGAGAAAGGGAAGAAAAGAAGGAAGAAGAAGGGAGGAAATCAGTGTAACAGGTAAAAATTAAAATAAGAAGGATTTATTGAGAGAATCTGAGATGCATCTGGAGCTTAAGCCTGAGAGTTGCTGGAAACAAACATAAGAAAATGAGGAAAAGGGGAAAAAAAGAGTTAAATAGAATCAAATCCCTGCTTCACAAGCCCATGCTCTGCCAATAATTTATTCTTTTTAAAAAAAGAGGCAGAAGGAGATCAGAAGATGGGAGAAAAATAGTCAACACAGAAGTGAAGGTGTCAACTGGAACAGATTTCAAGCTGAAACAAAGAATTTATATGATTAGCTGCAATTTCACAGAGATGTATAAACATCTCGGGCAAATGGTACCCATCAAAACTCCGATGCTTCGCGGTGCCTTATGTGTAGTTTAGTCTTTTGATATTTATTTTACGTTCTGCAGCAAAATTTTTGGCCTATCTGATGTGTTTTGCCAAGTCCTTTATTTGGGATGCTTCCTGATTTAAATATTTTTAGCTGCAGTGGTTTCTAATCACAAGGGTATTGTTTCGAAAACAATTATTTTATGTGTAACCAAAAGCAAAACTAAAGCCCAATCCAGATTCCTCTGAGATCATCCTATAATTGAAGGGCATGGCAGGAAAAGGCAGAAAACTGCCCTTGAGGACTGGAATATGAAGGGAGCTCAGATTTCTCTTATAAAACATGGTTAGTGGGTGACCTTTGCTGATGTGGCCTGATGCTGTTGATTGAAAAACGGCAAATTGCAACTTCATCTGCATTCATCCAAAAAAGAGGCCTGTTTACTCCTCCCACCTTGAAATCGAGCCTCTTTGCAATCAGCCAGTCTTCTGAGTGGCCTACAGTTTGGATAAGAGACGCATCAATGAATGTCTTTCTAGAAAGAAACGTAATGTCTTGCCGTGTGATTGTTTCTCTGAGGAAGCGGTAGCACCCCTGGTTTGGGGTTTAGAGGCTTGGAATGAGCACCTGAAAGGAAGAAGAACTGAAACTTCCCAACTGATCTAATCGCGAGCCATCTCTGGACAGGCGTCTTCCTCCAAAGCCCACTCACAAAGGGACATGAGTAAATCCATCTGTTCCCTGAGGTCACTGTTGCTGGTTTCCGGTTGCCACTTACCCCTGCCGTCCATTGCCACACAAAAATGATGGGAAAACACAGGGTCAAGTCCTCTGTGGCAAGGCAGACATACATACAACTGTCAGGGAGGTAGAGAAAGAGCCCCTAAAGACTTGGTTCCAGGGACACCTCGATGTTTCAAGCCCACATCCAGGCATCAGGTTGCTTCTTTCACAAAGTGCTTCGTTCCTAAAATATTTAAATTGATTCAATAAAGGCATCGTTCAGAGAGGAAACATGTCCTACAAACAACACAGTCATTTTTACAGCAAACGAATTATGGGCCCGGAGAACAATGCGAAGTCTCTTTTCCCGTTGTTCGTGGGAGTGTGCTCATTCTGAACCATTACCGCGGTGTCTGTCAGAGGTGATCTGCATCAGGCTGTAATGAGGCACGTTCACTTTCCTTCCAAAACTGTGTTCGGTGGCCTGGCTCTGTGACAGCTGCGAGACTGTGGTTCAGGGAGCTGCTTCAGATCCAGCTTATCTGGAAAGTTCACAGCCAACCAGGCTACAGTTACCAGGGCAGATCTTAAAACCACAGACAAGGAAGGAGAGAGAGAGGCAATCCAGAAAAAGAGTTTCTTCCGGGAAGCCTGCTGCAAAGTGAAGGCAGGGGATGAAGCACGGGGCCTGAGGTCTAACCCAGAACGTCTCCTCCCAGCGTTGATTTATTCTGTCTTTCTGCCTTTCAGTCCACCTGAGACACTGAGGTTGACTTACGCCTTCACTGTGTCACCCTCCTGTTGAAAAATTCTCCATGGTCACACTGCCTTCAGAACCAAGTCCAAATCCCTACATGCCGTTCTCAAGAATTGGCAAGATGGCACCAGCAAGCCTTTCCCTGCCTCTGCAATTTGGTGTTCCCACTCTGTGCCAGATATTTTCTATCTGCCCCTCCAGACCCACGATCTGCCTATCTGCACCAGCTCTCATCCTGGGAGCCTGACCTGTGGGATTTCACCCAGTTCCCAAGGATGGTGGCTTCCTGGTTGGGCTCAGCCAATAGGGAGAGAGGGGCGGAGCCAGGCAGGAGGTCAGAGGGATGGGGCAGGAAGGAGGTATCCACTGTCCTGGCTTCTTCCCTTTCTGTCTCCTTTAAGCTGTATCATGTAATATCGCGTATATGTGGAATCTAGAAAAATGGTACAGATGAACTTATTGGCAAAGCAGAAACAGTCACAGATGTAGAGGACAAAGGTACGGTTACCAAGGAGGGAAGGGCGGGGTGGTGGGACAAATTAGGAGATTGGGATTGACATATGTACACTACTATGTATAAAATAGATAACTAATGAGAACCTACCGTATAGCACAGGAAACTCTGCTCAGTGCTCTGTGGTGACCTGAAAGGGAAGGAAATCTACAAAAGAGTGGATATATGTGTACATATAACTAATTCACTTTGCTGTACAGCAGAAACTAACACAACATTGTAAAGCAACTATACTCCAATAAAAATTAATTAAAAAAAAAAAAAGCTAGCTGTGCCCCTCACCTAAAGGGCAGTGCTCCCTGAGAGGCAGCTCCCTCTACACTGTGCCTGCTGGTTCTAATGACTGTTCTTTCTCTCAGTCCTAGAGGTCTGAGGATAATAGCCCTCCCTCTTCCCTCACCCCACTGCTCCAGGTTACTTGTAAACAAATCATGCTCCTCTTATCTATTTAGAGTACTGCATCCGTTGGGACCCTCTCTTTCCCTCCTTCTAGATGAGAAAACTGAGCCTCACAGAGGTCAAATTGTCAAGTTTCTCAAGGCTTAAAGCTAATAAGTAGCAGAACCAGGATTTGACCCCAACCAATCTAGCTCCAGAAACTTCTCGTGTAGCCCCTGACACACTACCTCACTAACACACTAGGCTGGAATTGCACTGTCACCTCCACTTCCATCAAATTCTTACCTTCCCCACAAGGTGCAGGGTCAAGCTGCCCCTCTCCCATGACATCCCCCAGTCCTTCCAGCTCCATTATAAGCTCAATTTCCATGAAGCAGAGTGTCTGTGTCATCCCCTTGGACACATACCATGTACTGCTTCACCATATCCATTCAGGATTCAGGTGTATATTCTTGTTTCTCCAATGGATGGCAAAGCTCTTGGAGGACAGAAATTGTGGCTTCCATATAATCCCCATTGTTCTTAGCCCACAGTAAATAATACAGTGGCCTGTATTAGTCAGCTGGATAAATGAACAGGCAGGAATTTCTATGGCTATTTATATTGTCTGTCAAAACGAATAATTGCCCCAGTAATTATGGGTTCTTCTTAAATTGAAACTTGAAAAAAAAAAATTGAGCAGTGAAGAGAAAGGTGACAAACTCTGAATAAATAACAGTCACCTGGAAGTCATTATAATATTTCCTTTATCAGCAAAGCTTGCTTAAGATTCCTGTGAAAGTCTCCTCCAAAGAGCCATTCTATTTTGGTGGCTACAAGAGAAGTTTCTGGGGCTAGACTGCCGGGGTTCAAATCTTGTCTATCTCTCCGTCTATCTATATACCACATCTTCTTTATCCATTCATCTGTTGAAAAACCACCCACCTCATGCTGAAGAAATATCTGGTCATCTTTAATTCAATGTATATCAAGTTTTATTAAGCCACTACTGTCTATATAATCTTGCCGGGGTTCTGCTACTTGTTAACTGTCAATCTTAGGAAACATAGCTATTCAAGCTCTGTGCAGCTCAGTTTTCCCATCTATAACATGGGGATAATAGTAGTCCCCACGCCCCTCATGTTGTGAGGATTAAAGAAATTAACACACAGAAGCACAGGATCTGATACATTGTGTTCAACATACGTCCCTTATTAGCTGAATATGCAAGGGTCACATGATTATCCTGTTCTGTCAGGACTCTTCCCAGGACCTCCTAAGACCTGGAAGTTTCCAAGAAAGACAAGGTAATACTCTCTGGTGTTTATTTACAAAGACTCTACCTTAAGGAGTTCATAAACTCCACAGACTTAGTCTCATTCTAGTGAATAACATGCTGATGAAGTATTTTCATGTAGAGTTGGAGGAAGGAATGGGGAGGATATTTTTAATGTATTATTTTACAGTTGAGGAAACAGAGGCATCAACGGCATAGAGGAGACTAATTAATTTATAAATGAATCTTTACTTGGCACCTGCAGTATACCCAGTTGTGGACTCAGTGATGGAAGATGCACATGAACAGTACACCACCTGTCTAAGGTGACCCAATACCGCAGCACAGAGCCTGAGTTCTGACCTAGTTTTTTGACACACCACCTAGTAGATCAAGAAGCAGCTCTACTTTTTGAGAACGATCTATCAGTCTCTTGAGAGGCAGATGGGTGGATTGCCATCAAAAAAAAAAAAAACTATGACAACACTGGGGACACTGTAAATTCATTGAATAATCCATCTGACCCTCATCTGCTCTTCTGTTCTATGCCTGCCATTCAGCCAGTCACCTCTCATTCTTCATTGAGAAGAATTCCACGAAAGGAGAGCAAATAAAGAGCCTTCCGTCCTTGACGGGTCTCTTTCTTCTTTATAAACTTACTTTTTTATTACCTTTATTACGCATGGCATGCACAGAGGCCCTGAAATAAGAAAGAAAGAAACAATCTGAGTGTGGGTTTGGTAGCAGCTCTCCTTCCCTTGAGAGCCAAGCTTATACACATTGCTTGTTACCTTCTCATGCTCCTGAACCCTGCTTACAGCCATATAATATCTTCTGCTGGGTAAATGGGGAGCAGCTCTCTCTAGTCTGTCAATCAATTTTATTTCCCCCTGAATCAAGGAAGTTAACATCTTACCCCTCTAACAGTTGAGGCAAGTGAGTTTCTTCTTGCTTCCTGCCAGGGATTTCACGGCAGGAGGAGAGAGAAGGAAGAGGCTGTGTCCTGGCGGTCCCGGCAGTGCCTTGGCCGTGTGGGCCAGTGGAAAGGGGAACGTCAGTACATATTCCCGCAGCATCACTAGCTAGAATCCGGCTGCTGAATAGAAAAATCACAGCAGCTCTAGGATTTCACCCTTAGCTAGAGCTTGACCAAGGCAAAATAGTGACTGTTCATTGGGGTGATCCAGACAGAGTCCAGATTGCAATGGGCAAGAGCAAGAGGATAGTAAAAGAATAAAGAATAAAGTAGACACATCGTGGATAAAACTAGCCACCTCCCTTTCTGGGAAAAGGCACCCCATCCCATGCTGAAGAAGTGTGTGGTCTTCTTTAATTTTTTGATAGTTATTATTTAATATTGGTTATATTCCCTGTGCTGTACTATATATCCTTGCAGCTTATTTATTTTATACATAATAGTCTGTACCTCTTAATTCCCTTCCCCTATCGTGCCCCTCCCCTTTGCCTCTCCCCACTGGTGCCCACTAGTTAGTTCTCTATATCTGTGTTTGCTTCTGTTTTGTTATATTCACTAGTTTGTTGTATTTTTTAGATTCCACACATAAGTGATATCATACAGTATTTGTCTTTCTCTGTCTGACTTGTATCACTAAGCGTAATACCCTCTAAATGCATCCATGTTACTGCAGATGACAAAATTTCATTCTTTTTTTATGGCTGAGTAGTGTTCCATTCTATATATCTACCTATCTCCATCTCTGTCTGTCTATCTCTCCATCTATCTATATACCACATCTTCTTTATCCATTCATCTGTTGAAAAACCCCCCACCTCATGCTGAAGAAATATCTGGTCATCTCTAATTCAATGTATATCAAGTTTTATTAAGCCACTACTGTCTATAAAGTATTTGACTAGATTCTCGGGAGAAGGGATGCAGGGATAAACAAGAGGACTTGTGCTCGCTTCGGCAGCACATATACTAAAATTGGAACGATACAGAGAAGATTAGCACGGCCCCTGCGCAAGGATGACACGCAAATTCGTGAAGCGTTCCATATTTTTCCATCATCGGATGAATGGATAAAGAAGATGTGGCACATATATACAATGGAATATTACTCAGCCATAAAAAGAAATGAAATGGAGGTATTTGTAATGAGGTGGATGGAGTTAGAGTCTGTCATACAGAGTGAAGTAAGTCAGAAAGAGAAAAACAAATACAGTATGCTAACACATATATATGGAATCTAAGGGAAAAAAAAAAAGGCCATGAAGAACCTAGTGGCAAGACGGGAATAAAGACACAGACCTACTAGAGAATGGACTTGAGGATATGGGGAGGGGGTGGGGTGAGATGTGACAGGGTGAGAGAGTGTCATGGACATATATACACTACCACATGTAAACTAGATAGCTAGTGGGAAGCAGCCGCATAGCACAGGGAGATCAGCTCGGTGCTTTGTGACCACCTAGAGGGGTGGGATAAGGAGGGTGGGAGGGAGGGAGATGCAAGAGGGAAGAGATATGGGAACATATGTATATGTATAACTGATTCACTTTGTTATAAAGCAGAAACTAACACACCATTGTAAAGCAATTATACTTCAATAAAGATGTTTAAAAAAAAAAAAAAAACAAGAGGACTTGCCATCTCTCCATGTAAGCCTTACCTCCTTCATGTCTTTGCCCAGATCTCACCTTCCCAGTGAGGTCCACTCCAACCACATTTTAAACACTGCCACTGCCTTCAGCACTCCTGATATCTCTTACCCTTATGTTATCTTTTTTCCCTCGGCACATACAAGAAAATGTCTCCTTTGGACAAACTTTACATTTACTTACTTTATTATGCTCATTACTTATTGTCAGTTTCCACACACACACCATCACCAGGACAGGGAATCTTTGTGAGTTTTATTCCCTGATGTACTTTAAGTACCTAGAACAGTGCCTGGCACAGAGGAAACATTCAATAAAGTGTTGTTGAATGAAAATATTAATGTTTCTCTCAGAGCCCAAATACATTCTTTACTACCTCCTGAAGAACCTCCAGGAATTATTAAGGACTTATAACAAAAATGACCATTTTTGCAATGAATGCATCCAGGAGTGTAGACAGTAAACCACCCAAACCCTTGCACAGGTTTTGGTTAATGAGTGGATGCGTCCTCACAGCTCACCGATCTCACTGTGCGACTGACTTTCTGCAAATCGGTGTCCCGTGGTTTCCCTTCACAGATCATCCCTCAATCAGTGAGCAGCTGGGTCGTCCATCAGCTTGATTCAGAGATTTCATTTCTGAGACTGATGTAATATCTTTTCTTTTCTTATGGAAGTGCACTCACGGTGTGATGCACAGGATGTGTGCATTTAGGAAACATGTTATAGAAGTTCCATCAGTTCTCTTACATGCCAACAAGCATGTATTCCGAAGGTATGTTATAGCCTTCAACGTATTACACAGTTTAAGCATTAGCAGATTCCTAGAGTCTGATCCCCAAATGGAGCTGTAAATATCCGCCCCTCCCCCAGACTCAGCAACTGGGTTTTCTGAACGAGGGAAAACTCCCCGCCCAGCCCAGACACACTCATACACCAGCACAGACTCTATGCTCCTCCCACCCAATGCTCCTCCCACAGGCAACTCTCAACTGGAACATCCCGGTCTGAGGACCATCCATCCATCCAGAAACTGTGGCAGGGAGCCAGATATTCGTGTCTTAGGATAAATTATCCAAAGTTCCTAGATACGAAAAGCTTCACACAAGGTCACAAAAATTGATTAACGGCAGTGAGATAAGATCACGTTGCTTACGTTGCTGGACTTCACAAGTGACCACCACACCTTGAGGCTGCACCAGCCTTTGGTTTTTCAATCATTCTCCTCCTGGGGATCCCCTTTCATTTATGATGGGATTACTCCTGAGATAACCAATTCCAGGGAAATTAGTGGCCCTGCTGGCTGATGCCCTGGATCCTCTACTCTAACATCTCAAAAATTAGACCTCCGTGATCTTTATCCCTAACCTACTAGAAAAAATTATCCAAATCTCTTGCTAATATGATCCACCACGCTAAGGTCTCGAAGCCATAAAGACACACCTGCTTTGCAGACCTGCCTCTCTGCCTCCAAAAGAGAAAAGGTACCAGGAGAGTTAGAAAGCACTAATTCTTTGCATTTAAAAAAAGCCTCATTAAAGGCCAAGTATATCCACTCCATGGCCCAGCAGTGATAACGTTACCACTTGGGCTTGACCTAGTTATTGGAACTATGAAATCTTACATCAGCATCTGGCAAAGCCAATCAAAATCTCTTTCTCTCACTATTTAACTCTTACCTTCTCACATATACATCAGTAACTTTTTGCCATGAGACAAACCATTCCAAACATGGTGGCTTAACCCAGTAGCCATTTAGGCCATGATTCTGCAGATCAGCAGTTTGGGCTGGTTCAGTGGGGCAGTTCTGGTGCGGGCTCAGCTGCTCTCAGCTAGGATCATTCATGTGTCTGAAGTCAAAGACTTGTCTTTTAAACGTTGGCTCAGTGCCAGCTGGGGCACAAGGGCAACTGGGCCACATGTCCCATTAGAGCCCAGGATGAGGAATGGAAGGGGAAGGGGGAGCAAATCCATCTGGGAGCCTTGCTGTCCAGTCACTTTAGAATCCATCTCTGTCTCCTTCCTTCACTGAGCGGACCCTGGGAAGGATGATGGCTGGTCAATTGGTGCTGATGAGAGGAAAAGGATACGGTTGGAAAGGAGTCACCACCACGTGAACAAATGCCAGTGCAAGGCAGATGGCTCACCGTCATCGACATTTATCACAGGGCCAATTTTTCAATGAACAGGAGTTCTGATGGCTGAAACAAGTAGAAATAAACTTCAGGGGAAGGCACCCACTGGATCAGAGGAGGAAGATTGTATCTGTGGCCTGCTGTCTATTTGGGAGCTGGATTTCGACAAAAGACATGTGTAAGCACCCAAAAATGTCTAATTCTGCCAAGTTCAAATCTTCCATCCTTCCATTTCCATCTCCCCCCACATTCCAGTGCTCTCTGAGCCCCTTCACCCAATGGCTCACGTCAAATGAAATTCAACGGGAAACAGAGGAATTTCCGTTCTCTTGTCAACTGGGTCCAGGCAAATGACTTTCTCTCTACCTTCCCAGACACCTCACTCTCTACAAGTCCAAATCTGCTTCTTTCTCTCCCCTGTTGTCTCCATTTCTAACAAAGGGGATCCTGAAGCCAGTTTTAGTTTCCAAATGTGGAAGAAATGTCACTAACAGGAGGAACAGTGATGGACCCACAAGCACCAAATCCATCTTTTCCATCCCCATCCCTGACAAGACATCCCAGTCCTAGGCAGGAGTGGGCAACTCAGGTTTCAAAGGGCAGACTGAGATTTTACAAGATGCAGTAGAACATACCGGCCAAGAATATGGTCCTGGGAGTCAGGGAGTCTTACCTTGGGCCCTACCTGAACCACTTCTTAGCAGTGTAAGCTTGGACAAATGACTTCACCTCACTAAGCCTCAGTATTGCATTCATAAAATGGTAATAATATCACTTATCTCATGGGTTTTGTGTGGATTAAATGAGAAATTACATATAGAGTGCTTTTGGCCTAGTACCTGATACCTTGTAAGAAATGGGAGATATTATTATCATTCACATTATTCTATTAGGGAGGGAGGCTGGTGTCCAACTGTCTCTGTCTCACAGAACGCCCATAAATAGAGATTGCATAGCCTGGGAATATTGACTGGCAGGTGAAAGCCATGTTCAGAGTAGGTTTGCTGGCAGGGGGTTAAGGAGTGAAATTTATCTTCTCACTGTGAAGTTCATTTAAAAATAATATATAAGCACATTTGGTGATGTGGTGGTGAGTAGGATCCCAATAACCGGAATTTTTTCCGGTTTCCCTGCCACATACCCATATTGGGTGGAGTAGCAGGTGGCCAAGGGAGGGGGCCAAAGCTCCCACCGTGGCACCGTGCAGGGACCAAGGCCTTCCCAAACCCTTGCCTTCCATCCTTCTCTGATTCTCTCCAGTTGGGCAGAAACACCACTGCTCATTAGAGCAAATGTCTCAACATCCTTTTAAGAAATGGCTCGCAAAATGATCCTCCAGGATTTACTTCTGATGACCAAATTAGCGTGTTGGAAGCTTAAATGAAAAGGCTGAAAGGCCCTAAGGGCAGAAAACTATAGAAATGAAGAAGTTCTGACACTGAGTGGTGGGACATCTGCTTTCCTGAGGTCTCCTTTACATAATACAGGCCGCTATCAGGCTATCAGGCTGCCAGCTCTCAGGCCCCATGCTGCCACCAAGATGCTGGGCAGCTGTGGGCCTCATGTTCTCTCATCTTTATTTTTTTTTTTTCTTGTCCTCGCGGCATTCAGGATCTTAGTTCCCGGACCAGGGATAGAACCCTTGCCCCCCTGTAGTGGAAGCGGGGAGTCTTAACTACTGGACCGCCAGGGAAGTCCTCATCTTTAAAGATGAAAACATTTTCTGGGTCAATGTTTCTCAAGTTAGACACCGACTTCAGAATCACCTGGAGAGTTTGTTTGAAAATGCAGAACCTTGGGCCCACTTGAAACCATTGGAGTCCAAGAAGATAGATACCCAGAATCTGTATTTGTAATAGTCCCCCTTCACAGTCAAGTTTGAGAGCCCCTAGCCTAGGAAAAATCTCTGAGACGCAGGACTAACCGCTGGTTCTGACTAGCTACCCACGCAGAGGAGGAAGGTTCTAACAGGATTTGTCTCTCTTCTTGGGGCACCTGAAATCAGCAAGAGGTAGGTATCCTGGTGAACAGGGTAATAACCATTGCTAACATCCGAGTCATCCTTGGCAAGCTGCAGCTCTGTCTCCCCTGCCATTCTCTCCCAGCCAGGACCTCCCCCTGGGTCACAAACGCTGGCCGTCTCTCGCAGCCACTGTTAACTGCGGAACTCAAGTCCGGCTCTTAATAAAAGCAGACCACGCATGCGCAGAGAGAAGGTTGCCGGAGTGGTCATCTGGGGTCAGTCTCTTACATGCATTATCTTGATTATCATCCAAACAATCCTGTGAGGAAGGGACTACTTTGTCCCCCTTTGAACCACGACAACACTGCAGCACGAGGTTCAGCGACGCGTGCACGATCACCCAGCTAAGAAGTGGAAAACCCAGGATTGGAACCCAGGTAATAAGTCATAACAATCCCCCGTGGTGGGAGTTTAGGCATCAGTTTTAAGGGAGAGTCTTAAAGGGTCACACATTCTTACACTTCATCTGTGAAATAAGGAGATTTGAATTCACAGATCTCAGTGAATTCTTTCCAACCTTAAAAGTCAAAGTGAAAAAAGTCAATGGATTTGACGCCCATTGACGCCCAGGTCAATGGATTTCTACGCAGGGAAGGCAATCTGGGAACATGCAGGGACATTTTACATTTGTCACAATGACTGGGAACTAAGGGCAGGTAGACCCTGAAAATGCTAAACGGCCCACAGCTCTCCAAACAGGTCCAATAAAGGGGAATTGCCCTCCAGGTGCAAGAAGGGTAGCCATGGAGAAACCCCCTTAGGGGGTGGAGATACAGTGTCTAGTACAGGTGTTCTAATAGTCCCACCCCCCAACAGGACACGGAGGAATACTGAGTAACCAGCCTTACTTGGCCATCTCTAAGAGATTCAGTTTATGAGAACTTTGGCAATTTCAGACAAGTTTATCTCCAGCAGAAAAAAAAAAAAAAAAAAAAATCATACTGGTATTTGGGTGTCCTTCCATCATCTACCTGTGTTTTCATCGATTGTATAGAGAATTCAGACCAAAGCAAAGTTTATCTGCAGCTGTGCATGATCTATGTGGGTAACTGGAGCATGAAAGATTGCAACAGTGTAAACAAAGCCAGGACTAAAATATGTTCCTTCTACGAGTCTCTACCCAGTAATGGTTATATTAATCACTGTTATCATTAGAGTTACCTTCCTCGGCATCATCCGAATCAATTCAGCAACTGTTTCTTTTGGTGATGTCTCCTTATTACAACATGGTATTAATTGTATCTGAGTGGATTTTCTGCTCCTGCTGCTGAACAGCTGTGTGAGAGTAAATACCCCTCAGTGAAACACCAGCTCAGACTGCCAGGATTCAGAAAATTGATCCAGATGTGACCAGCAGGACCGGGGGGCGGCTGCAGAATAGAATACACCAGCGTCTGCGCTAAACTCCGTGATCGGTGCCCAGTGTGATGAATTCTGAGACTTGTTTTCCAATACAATGAGCCATCAAAGGGTTAATGCTTGAGTTTGGCTTTCTGTTAGTTTAATATAGGTCCGAAGCATTTTATCCTCAGGCACTTTTGTCTGGCTCCCTCTTAAAAGTTAAAAATAAATAAATAAATAAGCAAACAAATGAATACATAAATAAATACAGCCACCATCGAGAGAATACCCACATGGATTCCCTAAACAGCTGATTAAAAACTATACCTCAAATTTCTATTGTGGTTATTGGGGAACAAAGCTGTCTCAGCACTTTGATTGTTTTTTTTCTTAAGTACATTTCAAAGCCCTTTAGTTTGTGACTTCCACAAATTAGAACTCTCACACTTTTTTTTCCCCAGACAGACCAAGGCACATTTCAAAGCAACAAGCTATTTCTGTCTCTCCCTTTAGGGTCGCCAACTGGCTGGTGATGCCAGAAGACCTGTTGATCTGTATCTCTTTCGTGGCTTTGCATCAGTTCCATTGCCTCTGGGCATCACCAACGGCGTTTATTTTACTTTATTTTGTTTCAAGGATCTAGCACCGAGTTAAGATTCAGGTCAGTTAGCTATTTTTCTGAACCGCTTGTTTGTTCATATGACTCTGGTAAGGTTACCTGAGCCGCCCGCCATTTCTTCATCTATTGACAGTGGAAAGAATAGCTAGTCTTTCCGCTGCTCACTGGAAGAGCAGCAGTGAGGTACAGAGGACAGACCATAGGGCTGAGAGCGACAAGCCCCCTCAAGTCCTGTAGGAGGGTACACACCACAGGAAAAGCTTCTGGGGAGTCCTATGCAGTACATGGCAGAAGACTCACATTGTCTCCTTTGGCCCTACTATACCCCTTCTAAGAAACTGTCCTAGGAAGTCCCTAATGATGGGTTCACAAGTTTTACATATGAATGCAGTTTGCTCCAATATTTACAATAACAAAAAGTTGCAAGCAATCTAAATATCAACAATATAAGACTAGTAAGTGAATGATGGTACATCCATATGATGAAATATTATGTAGATATTAGATTAAGGTTGTCAAAGACTTTGTAAAGCCATTGGAAATTTTTCAAACTAGTTTTAAATAAAAGATTAAAAATCACTCAATTCGACTTTTTTCAAAATTTAACACATCCACACATATAGGTAATCATCGTGTGTGTGTGTCATGTGCTTGTGTATAAAAGGAAGGGGGACTGCGAGAGAAAAAAATACGCTAAAAATATTTGTTGATCACTTGATGGGCTCTTCTGTGATTTATATTCCTTCATGTTTCTAAGTTTCCAAATTTTCTACTTTTATAATTGAGAATAATTCTCATTATTGTAAAAGCTTAATTGATGAGTGAAACTATTAAAATTATGCTTTAAAATAGTTTGAAGAGGTGGGCAAATGCCTATTAAAAAAGTCAGGGTAAATTCCTATCTCACTAATATGCATGTAAGCTCCCTGCATATCTGTTCATGGAGGATAAATTCTTATGATTGCAACTCTATCCAAAGTTATAGATGAAAGAAATAAACACATTAAAATATGAGTCTTGGTATTTCTTAATGGCAGGATTGGAGTGACCTTAACTTTTTCCTTAAATTTTTCTGAATTAGAACACAGCAAACAACAAAGATTCTTTTTTTCAAGAATTAAAAATATAGGGGAGTTGATATTGGCAAAAATGGGCATTTTTTAAATATTTAAAATATTTTTTAAAATATTTTTTGTACCCAGTTATATGAATTCCCTTCTTGTAGATATAATACATATATTTTAAATTAAATTTTTATTGAAGTATAGTTGATTTACAATATTGTGTTAGTTTCAGGTATACAGCAAAGTGATTCAGAAATATATATATACCTTATATTGATATATATATTCCTTTTTTTCAATTCTTTTCCATTATAGGTTATTACAAGATATTGAATATAGTTCCCTGTGCTATACAGTAAATCCTTGTCATTTATCTATTTGATATACAGTAGTGTTTATCTGTCAATCCCATAGTCCTAATTTATCCTCCCCCATATAATACATATATTTTAATACATGGATTTAATACACGGAGCGGGAAGGGACTTTCCTTATTCTGAAGCAAGTGAAATGTGGCCAAGCAAAATATCTCCATAGCCCAGGAGAATAACTGTAGCCCAGCTGCTGCACAAACAGCCAACCTGCCGTCCAGCCTAGACTTGGAGCCAACATAGCCATCCATGGCAGGGAAGCTGTGGGCTGTTGCCCTTCATTACGTCAGGACTGGGAGAGACTGGTGAGGCTGCGGGGCAAGCAGTGGAGTGTTCAAAAGTTTAATCTCAAGACCCAGCATCAACTATTCCAAAGCCTGTTTAGAATAGCCTCTTAATATTCCCTTATGCCAATGGTGTGGAAAAATCAAGCTGTGATTAATCAAACATAGGATTCCGAATGAGATAAACATCACTTCTTGGCTTTGAGAAATGTTGCAGAACAGTCATTTGGAGAAACACATTTTTAAAAAAAAATAATTGCATCCTGAGGACATGTGAGTCATTTCCCACACACTGTAAAATGGACTCGTTCTTCCAACTCATAATCCATGACATATATGCTTACACGTGTACCTAAATTGCAAATTTTAGATAAACGGGTATAACCTATTCATCTTTGTCAAATATGTATATTTTGAGAGGAGAGGGGAAATGCAAATTCTATTAAAATTATTAAAACTGAATTTTAACTTTAATAAGCCTTTTTGAGCTTTTTTTTTCCTGTACAGAGATGTGGGGAATAAAAAAAAAAAAAAAGTCTTTAGGTTTTTGCCCCTGTCTGGCCTGTAAAAGGACGTGGGCTCCCTCATTTATGATCTCCTAAGTCCTGCTCAGCCTTTGCCTGGCTCTTGTGGTCTTGGTGTCTCTTTCCTGAGCACAAAGAAAACTCACGGCTCCATATGTAACTGCATGTGCTGTCTACCCAAAGCATATGTGTTTAATCAACTTTAATACCCCTACAGTCCAGAGGAAGTGAAATGCTAGGAACTGGGAATAATTATCATTTCCATTACATTAGCAAGATTTGCTGGTGTGCCAGAGGGACGGGGCTCTCTCCATCACTCTGCTAACGCTGGCTGGCAGCTTGGAGAAGAGCCGTCGGAGACCGAACTGAAATGCACACATTCTCCTCTTGTTCCCAGTCATCCTACCTCTATTTTCCCCCTTACCTTGGGGTTGTAGACTCTACTGTGATTAATGAAGAAAATGGTTGAGCTGTCTCACTTTCTCATTTTCATCGACACAGCCTTCATACAACTCTGCATTAAGAGAATGAAATCAAAATCGATGGTCTTTACAAGCCAGGGATATATTGGTGGGCTCATAAGGAGTCCAAGTAAGGAAGAAGATCCCGAGAACATCAGGAACCCCAACAGATGGGCCAGCAGCTGTCGGGACAGGCTGGGATCCCCAACTCCGCACCACCTCTCAGAACGGGAATTGGGGGAGACCAGGGCTCCCACACAGATCTCTCCAAGGGACACCTTTGGACGGGGTGCCTGTGACTCCCGGAGAGGACATACAGGACTGAGTTCTCCTCTGGGCTCTCTTGCTCCCCATGCAAACTATGTGAGCTATTTGATTTCTCTAAGTGTTGATCTCCTCTTTTGTGAAGTGGGAAGAAACATACCTGCTCTTTCTACTTGTGGCATTGCTGTGAAGATAAAGGAGATGGTATTTATGAAAGCTCTTTGTACACAGAAAGCATTAGGATAATAACTAAGACGTGATGTAAAGGAGTATTGAAGTTTTATATATAGTTGACCCTTGAACTGCGTGGATCTACTTTCACACAGGTATTTTTCAATAGTAAATACTACAGTACTACACAGTCTGCAGTTGGTTGAATCTGCAGCTAAGGAAGGCCAACTACAAGGTTATACAGTAAGTCCCCTACATACAAACCATCAAGTTGCGAACTTCCAAAGATGCGAACGTGTGTTCACATGTCCAGTCACGTAAGTTAGTTCACATGTCTGGCGTACTTTGTCCCGTGCATGCATCCTCTACAAGTGGTTGTGCTTTTGTGTACTTTACTGCACAGTACTGTATAGAGTACAGTAGTACCAGTATCTTTATTTCAAGCCCAGGATATCCGGAAGCAAGCGTAAAAGCAGCTTTGCTTGGCGTGAGGTTACGGCCATCACCATGAATGGGGTTTGGAGGAACATTTGCCCACAGTTTGTTCACAATTTTCGTGGATTTAAGAAGGTGGGTAGGGAGGCCAAAGAGGTCTTAGGCAACTTAGTGACCCTCAGCGAGAAGCTGGAGCTAGATCTGCAAGAGGACGACTTCATTGAACTCCTTGCTGTGCAACACGAGGAGATAACTAATGAAGACCTGACGGAATTGGAGGCCCAGAGAAAGGACAAAGAGAGACAAGAGGAAGAAGAAGTAACTGAAGAACTGAAGAGATTCACGATGCAGGAAATGGCAAGGGGATTTTCTTTATTTGAGGAGGCACTGTTAGATTTTGAGGCACAGGACCTGAACATAGAACAGTACACAAAAGTTGCAGCAGCCGTTCAGAATGCAATCCAGTGCTACTGCGTCATCTATGACAAGAGAAAAAGAGCTACTACCCAGACATCCCTGGATCATTTTTTCAAGAGGGTAGATAGGCTTGAATCCAGCAAGGAACCAGAACCTGTGGCCTCAGTGTCAGGCGTGGGTGAGATTGCAGCTTGCCCTCCATCTCCTATTGCTGACGATCCTTCAGCTCTACCGTCTCCCACCTCCTCTCCCTCCTCCAGTCAGTCACTCTTCTTGCCTGTTCACTCGATGCCAGACCCTGTATGCCAGCTGTTGTACTGTACTACTATACTTTTCAAGGTACTGTAAGAGTAAAAGTGTTTTCTTTTTTCCTGTGTTCTTTTATGCATTATTTGTGTGAAAAGTATTATAAACCTATTACAGTACAGTACTGTATAACCAATTGTGTTAGTTGGGTACCTAGGCTAACTTTGTTGGACTTATGAACAAATAGGACTTACGAATGCCCTCTCAGAACGGGACTCCTTTGTATATATGGGACTTACGGTACTTGGATTTTCCACAGTGCAGAGGGTCAGGGCCCCTAACCCCAAGTTCTTCAAGGATAAATCATATATATATTTTATCTCCAATCTTGGCAGGGTGGGGAAAATGTACCCTCTATAACACTGCAGGAGCAAGGACAAACAGGCTTAAATTTTGCAATTTACCAATCTATGTCAAAAGACATTCAATATGCACGTATCTTTTGATCCAAGACATCCACTGCCTTGCTCTTATTTAATTTGCTGTCGTAGAATGCCAAAGTGACATGTGGATTTGTAGCATGTGTCCAACTCAGTACTCGTTAGAGCAATTCTAGTGTTGAGAATGTTGCCAATAACATGTTTCCCAGTAACTTCACATAAAAATAAAATAAATTACATAGCACAGGGAACTCTACTCAATACTCTGTAATGGCCTACATGGGAAAAGAATGCCAAAAAAAAAAAGAAAAAAAAAGTGGATATATGTATATGTATAACTGATTCACTTTGCTGTACACCTGAAACTAACACAACATTGTAAATCAACTATACTCCAATAAAAATTTTAATTAATAAATAAATAAAATTACATAATTTTTTAAATTACTTATGACATTCACTTATACAAATAAAATGATCAATAAAATGATCACATGTAAATGTGTGCATGTGTGCACACATGTATGTAAAAAAAAGTTCAGAAAATATAGTAAAGGAAATTAGAAGTTGCTCATGTTAGGTAGAATGAGTTTTGTTTTTTTTTTTTTCATCTGAATAGCTGTAGTTTTGCATTTGTTTTACAATGAATACATTTGCTTTTGCATATAAAATTCCACTTTTTAAAATACAACATAAATCAATATGTGATTAATCATCTGTGTAACACTAAGAATGCAGAAAAGGAAAATCAACAAGAGTACAAGCTGGAAGAATGGAGATGACTTAGTAGTGGCAGAGAGAGGGCATACTAGTCCAGAGGGACAGTAGGAGTTTAAGTTCAGAGTCAACAAGGAGAATGACATGCACGGGCTACAATAGGAAAAAAAATTCTGGCAGGGAAGCTATGGATAATATCATCTGATAAGGAGGATAGAGGCAGAACAGAGAACCTTAAATTTTATCCTATCAGCAATGGGGGCCACTGGCCATTGTTGAGCCTGAATGTTCAATTTTGAAATATATATATATATATTTTTTCAAGATATAGGCACATCTATTTGGACATTAAAGTACGATTTCAGATATGTAGGGATTTATGAGGAACGAACAGAAAGGACTATGGAAACCGTCTGAGCTTGTCTCGGAAGGAGAAGATGACAGCTATGCTCTCTATTTCAGTTATCCACTTCTACATATCAAACCCTCAAAACTTAGCTCAAAATAATTTATAATTTTTCATGATTCTGCACTCCAGGCTGGGCTCAGCAGAGCAGCTTTTCTGCTCCATGTGGTGTCTACTGGGGCTGAAATGAACAAGATGGCTTCATCACTCATCTATCAGCTGCCTCTGAACCACATCTATGCCTAGGGGCTGGCCAGGGGTCAAGAACTGTGAAGGGTATGAGCTTGACCTTGCTTGCAGATTAGTCACAGTTTCATAGATGCTGGCAGAATCTTATGTGAGCAACAGAGGACTTTATTGCTCATGGCACAGGAGTCAGCATGAGCTTCGTGTTTGCATGGGTTCCCCTTGTCCCCCTCAGGTTCCCCAGCAGCAATATGGAGTGACTCAGGCCACTCTCATTGGGTTGTACCAACAGCTGAGGGACCCTGAGCTTAGGAAACTCCCAATCCTACAAGGGAACTGCTAGCAAACACAGCCAACTTTGTCCCAGAAGGAAACATTATCTTTATTATCCTGGTCAGGAAATAAACCTCCCCTCTGCCCAGGCGGGAGAACCTATCTCTATCCTTCAAGGATCTTTGTTATGCAGATATCCTTGAAAAGACAGTTCAAGACCAAAGCTGTCACAGACATCTAGGAACATGCAGAGCTGCACCCCCCAACACTGGATATCTTCTTTCTCTGTATGACCTCTCCATGCAGTGGCTTCCTCACAGCTTGATGCTCTCAAGAGAGGCAGACCTTTTACCTGGGGGCTGGTTTCCAAGAGGGCAGAACTAGAGGCTGCCTACAGGCACCACACCACTTCTAGAGAATCACTTCTACTGTTCAAGGTCCATCCCAAATTCAGCCAAGATAGATGCAAGGAGCAGGGAAAAGAACTCCACCTCTTGGTATGAAGGCAGCATATATTGCAGGGTAGTGATGGTTGGTGCCTACTTACCAAACTCCCTACCTAGGGAGAGCAGTGATTTCAACATTATAAGAAGGAAGCATTTAGTGTGTGTATAACATTCTTTTAAAATAATAATTCTGAAGGAAAGCAGCAAATGAGAACAAGAAGGCTGAGTGGGAAATGAGATACTGCTCGAAGTATACCCTGAATAGAAAATTTTTTAGAGGTTGTGTTTTTCTTTTTAATTTTTGTTGGAGTATAGTTGATTTACAGTGTTGTGTTACTTTCTACTGTACAGCAAAGTGAATCAGTTATACATATACATATATCCACTCTTTTTTAGATTCTTTTCCCATATAGGTCATTACAGAGTATTGAGTAGAGTTCCCTGTCTATACAGTAGGTCCTTATTAGTTATCTATTTTATATATAGTAGGGTGTTTATGTCAATCCCAATCTCCCAATTTATCCTTCCCCCCTCTTCCCCTTGGCAGAGGTTGTGTGGTTTAAGTACACTGTGACACAGGTTAATTTAACCCACTCACCAACAAGAGTCCTCAAGCTTTGATTTCTTCCTTGAGAGAGACTTCACTCCATCTACAGAAAGTATGCTTTTCTTGTGTCTCTGTGTTAAGCTTTGGCCATTTCCATTGATTCTGTGCCAATACAGAGCACCCCTTCCTAGTGTTCCCTAGCTGGGGGGCAACACTCCCCAAAGGGGGTTTCTCTGGGAATTCTGAGAGAGTCTTCTTGATACTAGAACTGCCAGCCTAGGACCAGTGTGGACTAATGGTTCCCAAACCTGGCTGGGCATCAGAAGCACCTGTGTGGATTTTTAAACGCACATCCCCATCTGCAACCCCAGATCCGCTGAATCAGAGTCTCTGAAGATGAAGTCCAGAAACCTACAAGCTCCCAGATGATTATCATGCAGCCAGTCTGGCTCATGTTGAGCATCCAAACCTGGGAACTTCTAATTTAGCTGATTTCTGTCCAACCAGTTTGTCACTATCACAAGAGCTCTCCTCCCTTCCCCACTGTCACCCATCATAGCTGCAGTTCCCTCACTTTATTTTTTTTAATTTTTATTTGATATTGGAGTATAGTAGATTTACAATGTTGTGTTAATTTCAGGTGTACAGCAAAGTGATTCAGTTATATATATACGTATATCTATTCTTTTTCAAATTCTTTTCCCATTTAGGTTATTACAGAATATTGAGTAGAGTTCCCTGTGCTATAAAGTAGGTCACTGCTGGTTATCTACTTTAGAGTAGTGTGTATACATCAATCCCAAACTCCTCTAAACTTCCGTAGCGATGCCTCGCGCCTCAGGAGAGAACCTTATGATTTTAGGTATCCGTGAAACGAGGAGAAATAAGTCACCACAAGAATCTCACTTCTTCAATAAACAAAACCACTGCCATGACAGTTGGCTCTTTGTGGTGGAGAAAGACAAGCAATATAAGATTCCAGGAGGCTTCAAGGATCTCACAAGTTTTAAATCTGAAGTGCTTTGCAATTTCTGTTCAGTCCCCCTCCAAAATCTCACAGGTGGGTTTTCAAGTACAGTAACACACAAGTAAAAAAGTAAATAAAGGCTAACTATTTGTCCTTGACCAGTGTTCGTTGCTGTCATCTTTCAAGCAAATATTTTTTACTTGTCATCTTTTGAATAAATATATTTTAACCACTCTATTTCTAAATGAAACAAGAAAGCCTTTTCAAAATGTTTATAGTGCATGCTTCTGTCATGCCATGAAGAAATCACAGTCTGAGATAAAGATCACAAACTGATCTCCTGGAGGCTGGCTGTGGTCCTTAGATGTGCTTTGTATGGTCATCGTAGGCTTTTTTAAATTATGCTAATATCTTAAAATCCCACAAAAAATCCAGATTTCTGGCACCTCCTGAGAAGGCAGGAGACCTGGTGTCTCTGACTCACTCCCAAGGGCCACCGTCATCTGAGCTGAGTAGAATTTCCTCCTTTAGATGTGACATGTGGTCTCCGATTTGCTACATTTCCCACCCCTCAATATGGTCTTGTAACGAGGTTAGTTAATTGCTTGGCCCCTGAGGCATCTGGGTTTGTGTCCCTTGCCGAGCAATGGGATCACAGCAGAAATCAATACCCAAGATGACTGAGACTGTATTCTGAGAGAACAAAACAATAGAAGAGTGTCAAGACCAAGGGAAGTGTTAGAGCAAAAAGAAACTAAAATCAGCAAAAGGGAGGCTTCCCTGGTGGCGCAGTGGTTAAGAATCCACCTGTCAATGCAGGGGACACGGGTTCGATCCCTGGTCCGTGAAGCTCCCACATGCTGTGGAACAACTAAGCCCGTGCGCCACAACTACTGAGCCTGCGCTCCAGAGCCTGTGAGCCACAACTACTGAGCCCACGTGCCACAACTCCTGAAGCCCGGGCACCTAGAGCCCATGCTCTGCAACGAGAGAAGCCACCACAATGAGAAGCCCGTGCACCGCAACGAAGAGTAGCCCCCGCTCACTGCAACTAGAGAAAGCCCGTGCACAGCAACAAAGACCCAAAGCAGCCAAAAATAAATAAATAAAATAAATAATAAAATTTTAAAAATAATAAATAAAATAAAATCAGCAAAAGGTAGCAGGGACAAACCATCACGAATCCAATAGTCAAAAGATCTGGGTTCTACAGCCACTATGGAGAACAGTATGGAGGTTCCTTAAAAAACTAAAAATAGAACTACCATCCGACCCAGCAATCCCACTACTGGGCATATACCCTGAGAAAACCATAATTCAAAAAGAGTCATGTACCACAATGTTCATTGCAGCTCTATTTACAATAGCCAGGACATGGAAGTGACCTAAGTTTCCATCGACAGATGAATGGATAAAGAAGATGTGGCACATATATACAATGGAATATTACTCAGCCATAAAAAGAAACGAAATTGATATTTGTAGTGAGGTGGATGGACCTAGAGTCTGTCATACAGAGTGAAGTAAGTCAGAAAGAGAAAAACAAATACTGTATACTAACACATATATATGGAATCTAAAAAAAAAAAAAAAAAAATGTCATGAAGAACCTAGGGGCAGGACAGGAATAAAGACGCAGACCTACTAGAGAATGGACTTGAGGACACGGGGAGGGGGAAGGGTAAGCTGGGACGAAGTGAGAGAGTGGCATGGACATGTATACACTACCAAACGTAAAATAGATAGCTAGTGGGAAGCAGCCGCATAGCACAGGGAGATCAGCTCAGTGCTTTGTGGCCACCTAGAGGGGTGGGGTAGGGAGGGTGGGAGGGAGACGCAAGAGGGAAGAGTTATGGGGATATATGTATATGTAGAGATGATTCACTTTGTTATAAAGCAGAAACTAACACACCACTGTAACGCAATTATACTCTAATAAAGATGTTAAAAAAAAACAGTGAAGCAATGTAAAATATTTTTCAATTAAACACAAATTTATTGTTTTGGTAGGACTACATTTCTCTTTAATCATTGAAAAATTAGCATCTGAATTGAAAGGTATGCTGTAAGTATAAAACACACTGAATTTCAAAGACTTAGCACAAAAAAGTGTAAAATATCTCATTAATTTTCATTTGACAGCATGTTGAAGTAAAAATATTTTGGATATATCTGTTTAAATAAATTACTAAAAAAAAAAAAAAGATCTGGGTTCTAATCCCAGCTCTGCCACTCAGCTAAGAGAGACTCCAGCCACATGACAGAATATCTCTGTGCTTCTGAGTCCTCATCTGTGACTTGGAAAGCAAACTGATGTCTTAGCATCTTGTAGATTGAAAATGGGGGTCAGCAAAATACCACTCAGGTCAAATCTAGCCAGCTGCCTGTTTTTGCACAGCCCACTAGCCAAGAATGGTTTTTTTACATTTTTTTTAATGGTTGGGGGGAAAAAAAACAAATGAAAACTAATGCATCATGGTACAGGAAAAGTATATGAAATCCTAATTTCAGCAGCCATTAATAATTAAGTCGTATTGGAACACTGCCACGTTTGTTCATTTACATACCGTCTGCGGCTGCTTTCACGCTCCAACGGCAGAGTTGAAGAGCTGCAGCAGAGACGGCGGCCCACAAAGCCTCAAATATTTGCTAGCTGGCCCTTCACAGGAAAAGTTTGCTGAGCCTGGTCTAAAGCATCATTCCAAGCTGCTCCGTTAATATACCAGACTCTACCAGAGAATTCCTCACTCGTATTCATATAAAGCATTCTTTCTAAAAGAAGTTGAAAGTACCAGGTGATTATTTCAGTAGCAGGGTGTTTTAAGTATGACCAAAGCATTTGCATAGGCTTTTTTTCCATGGAAATAAGAATAATAGTAACTCACTTATTGAACACACACCCTGAAATCCCTTGAAGCAGGTTTCATCCCCCTTTTTAAGGTGAGTAGACCAAAGCTTAGGAAATCTAAACAATGTTCCCAAGGTCAAGCAGCCAATACGAGGTCAAGTGAAAATTCAAGTCTGTCTTAACTCCAAAGCCCAGTTCATCACATAAGAATCAAATGTCCATCCCCAGGGAAGATAAATTGGGATTAACACCCTACTTTGTTGCACCCAAATTTTTTTTTTCGTCAAACCCATCCCATCCCTAATTCTAAAAACCCTACACATAATAGATTCCCTTGACTTTTTTTCCCCTTAAATCTCATCTTTCTCCTTCAGAAACATTGTCATGGAAGCTGAGGATACCCAGGGTTCCTCGATTTGATGATGCGATGCTTAGTCCTCATGAAAATAAAATCCCATTAGCCACTGATGTGCTCAGCCAGTAGTGGGTACACCCATGCTACCTTAATATGGCCTTAGAAGTCATGCCTTTACTGCATTCTTGCCAAGCTTGATGGCTGTTCATTTACATCCTTAATACTCCCACTTTCATACCGGCAGTATGTTTTCACTTTTGTAGTTAAATCAGATTTTCTGGAAATGACAGAAACTCATCAAGCAGCACGTTTGTGCCTTTAAGCAAAAATAAACCACAAATGAAAGGAAGGAGAAAGAAAAAGAGTGGAGACAGAGCAATGGTGACAGGAGTGAAAAGAGATAAGAAACAGACGTGCCATGGAGCAGAGAGACAGACGGATGGATGGAGGGAAGAAAGAAAAGAATGGTCCATGGAAGAGACAGAAAGAAGAGAGCATGAGAGGACAAAGGGAAGAAATGGAATCATTTTTCCCAGAGGAGAAAGAGAATATCCAACCACCCTATTTCCTTAATCCTTTTCCCACCTGGATCCATCTGCAACTGTTCCAATTTGAATCCAAATAATGTCTGAGATTTGGGATTCACTAGTAAACTAGCTCTGATTCCCTAATCCCAACGCCGGATGTTCAGGGGTGTTGGGATTTGGAGTTAATTAATTCAGCCACCTGTAACATTCTTTCAGATGTTGTTACCTTTTCATCTCAGTGCAAAGTTATCTGCAGATGTTAAGAAAGGCTTTCCCCACCCCTAACTGCCCCAGCTCTGAAAAGCCGTGTCTTCGTCCTCATGGGCAATCTCTTTCACCCCACGCTCCTTTATTTCCGAGTGCAGATCTTGAGCTTTGGGTAGGGATCCCGTAGAATGAATAGTTTTCTCTACTCTCTAAACTTGTTTCTTTGTGACCTCTTTACTGTGCAGGTGCATGCCCATCTTGCTATGGAAAACAGAAAGAAAAATCTGTATTAGGTAAAGAGGGTGTGATTTTAGTTTCTCAAACGTAAGTGCTCGTTACTTTGTGAGAGAGAGCAGATTCAAAATAACTTTACAAAGGGAACTTGGGGCTACCCTGATGGCACTCCCTCCACTTGCCTTCACACAGATGGAGAAGCCTGCTTTTCAAGAAAGTGACCTTGCTGGGTGTCTCCTCAGATTTTTGCTGTCATATCCAAGTACAGTGCTTATAGGCACTCACCCTGCAAACAGCGATGATAGTCATCAGGGAGTTTAAAAATACTGAGTTCCTGGGACTTCCCTGGTGGTCCAGTAGTTAGGAGTCCGCGCTTCCACTGCAGGGGGCACAGGTTCGATCCCTGGTCGAGGAAGTAAGATCTCGCATGCCACGCAGCCAATAAATAAATAAATATATAAACTAATAAGTAAATAAATAAATAAAAATACTAAACTCCTTACCTCCTAGTATTAACTGAAAGTTTTAAGAGGTACAATATACAAGGTGGTTTGTTTGAAAGACATCAATTAAAATCACTCCTCAGACTATTTGCTTAGCATGTTTTAGAACCTTCTCCAGCCAGTCTAAGACATGGGGGTCTTTGCGAGCCAGAGAAGACATCCAAGTGGTCTACCGTTTTGATCCTACTTGGTAGCACCCCACGAAAAAAAAATCTTATGGCATATGTTTTCTACCTATTTTATAGTTAAGAGAATTGAGACTAAATTTAAACAAACTTGGGGAAGGATTGGAATTAAAACTCATGTCCCTGACTGCAGAAATAGAGACACAGATGTAGAGAACAAACGTATGGACACCAAGGGGGGAAAGTGGCGAGGGGTGGTGGTGGTGGGATGAATTGGGAGATTGGGATTGACATGTATACACCAATATGTATAAAATGGATAACTAATAAGAACCTGCTGTATAAAAAAGTAAAATAAAATTCAGAAAAAACCCACGTCCCTGACTTCAGGTTCATTGTTCTTCCCACTCTATGCCATTCCTCCTACTTTTAGAAATAAAATAATTTATTCCAGGAACACAGATCCCCTCTGGTTTATACAGTAAGTGTCTGACCAACAAGCAGTTTAAGAATCTCCATTTGTAATATCCTGTTAGATGTTGAAGGACATTAAAAATGGTGGCCACTACTAAGCATGCTGGCATTGTTATCCACATTTCAAAGCATCTCTTGAGAGAAGGAAAAAGGTTGGTCAAGCACAATTATCTTGTATAGCAGTTAAAGTTTTAACTACTCCAATATGTTGGCGGTAAGATTTAATCTTAGTGTAAGGATACCTTTATCACCCATTGGGATTTATCATGCACTCAAAGCAATTTAGACACAGATGCTTCTTGCCTTTAAGAATCTTTCTCAAATGGAATTCCTCTCCATGGGTCCTCATTTGTATGGGTGGAATTTCTTGCTAAGAAAACAAAATGTCTTTCAAAATCCCAGGTTGTTACCAACTTGTCATATTGGAAAGAGAACACAATTTCAGCTGCATATTCCCTCTCCAGTCAAAAGTTAATGAGATAATGAGCTCAGTTTAATTTCTTGGTAAGGACACCATTTTCAAATCACACAGGCCCCTGACAATTCTGGCATTTCTCACTGCCTTCCTTTTTGTTGCCTTCCTTTTTGGCTCCCTTCATTTGCAAAGGAAAAACAGAAGATGCAAGTTCCAAATTTAGCATAATCTTTCCCAGTTTGAATTTCATCTTAGCCTATATTTTATTCATGTATCTGGTCCCACGGCCCACCTTTTCATTTATATATATATATAGAGAGAGAGAGAGAGAAACAGAGAGACAGAGAACCAGCAATGAACAAGATATTGATTGTGCTAGGAACTAAAAATACAGAGCTGGATAAGAGCCTGTTCTTAGGGCATTTAGCCTAGTGTAGAAAACTGATCGAACCCCCATAAGCAATCTGTCTGGGGGATGGGGTGTAGGCATGGAGGGTGAATTTAATCCTGCTTGGAGGAATCAGAAAAAGTCTTCTTAGAGAAGATATATTTGAGCTGAGCCTTCAAGGATTAATAAAAATATCCAACATAAATGAAGGAAGATACAGATGCTCTCTAAACTCTTTAAATGTATCGGGGACTTAGGATGTATGGCTGGAAAGCCAAAGTGGATGGATCTGTTGTGACCCGATGAGGAACTTGAATCCTAGGTAAAGACTTTGTACTTTATTCTACGGTCTAAAACTGTTACCAGGGATTTTTCAGCAAGGGAGCCACAGTGTCAAATGTGTATTTGAGAAAGAGGAGTGATTCAAGTAGAGTAACGAAAAGTGAAGACGGAGAAACTTGGCAAAAGGGAAATTTCAAAGACAGAATAGGAGACGGGAGAACCGAAACTAGGATGTTGGGGATGGAAAAGAGAGAAAGAGGTGTGTATTGGACACCTTCCCTCTTCCTAGGGTCACAAGCAAATGGCCCATGAGCGCCTCCGTTCTCCAACTCCTTACCCTTTAAACTCTATACACAGTTGCCCAAACGTCATGCATACTTTGGCTGAGAGCTAAAAACAAGGATCCCTGCATTCATTTGAATCTCTTTTTATTTTTGAAAATGAAGACTGTCAGGTAATAATATCTCATCAGCTCAATCCCCAAAACACCAGCTGGTGGCCTCTTCGGGGCGACCTGGAACAAGCAAGAGGGAGCGTGGATGACCGTATTTGCCGCTGATTAAGTCTAACTCCGGGTACCATAATCTGCCCCAGCCAGCTGGCATGCTTTCATCTTCCAGCAGACACCCCACGTCCATATTCATCTGCACAGAAAGGCAGAGGCTCACACCTTTCATCAGAATAATGAGCAAAGATGCCCGCAATAACAAAATTGGATTCTTTGGGGGATGGCATCTCTTCCTAATCATTCCATCTGATCAATTCTTCATTCTGTCTGTCTAGCATGTCAGAAGGGGCTCAGTGACATGCATACCTTCCCTCCTGAGAATTTCTCCCAATTCCAGTTTTGAATTAATTTTCTGAATTGGGACTGCAAAGTCTTCAGGATAATTTAGGGCAGGGGTCTCCAGGCAATGCAGTGGAATTTAGTGACATGGCTCAGTGCTTCCACGTTACCCGTCTTGGAGGATTTCTCTGGAAACGTGAGCACAGCCTGATCAAGGAACTATTCCTGCCCTCTGACACCCCAAGATCTTAACTATTTTTTGTCACTGCTTTATTGAGCTATAATTCGCATACCATAAAATTCATCTTGCAAAAGTATACAATTCAGTAGTCTTTAGTGTATTCACAAAGTCATGCAACCATCATCACTATGTAATTTTAGACCATTTTCATCACCCCAAAAAGAAAGCCCAGACCCATAAGCAGAACCTCTCCATTCCCCCCTCCCTCCAACCCCTGGCAACCACTAAACTACTGTCGATTTCTTTGGAATTACCTATTCTGAACATTTCATATAAATGGAATTAGACAACATGTGGCCTTTTTGTGTCAGACTTCTTTCATTTAACATAACATTTTCAAAGTTCATCCATTTATCCTTTGACCCAGATACCTCATTTCTTGGAATTGGTCCTAGATATATTTGCATATGTACTAACTGGTGTGTGTACACATTTTTTTCCAGCATTGTCTATAATAACAAGTTTGAACATGCAGGGGTTCTTCCATGGGGGACTATTTAAGTTACTCATGGTCATTCATATAATAGATTCCTGTGCAGTGTAACACAGAATGAAGAAGTTGTCTATACACTGTTATGCAAAGGCTTCCAAAATGCATTGCTGAATGAAAAAAGCAAGATTCAGAAGACTGTATATAGTATGCTTCCTTTTGTGTAAAAGGTAGGGTGTTGGGGAAATAAAAATATATGTTCCTATTTGCAGAGGATGGAAACAGGCAATGGAGGCATGAGGAGAATCAGGGTTGTTCAGTGTGTACTTTTTATGTAGTTTTGATGTATGCTCCATCTACATGTATTACTGGTAAAATGTTTTTTGGGGCTTCCCTGGTGGCGCAGTGGTTAAGAATCCGCCTGCCAATGTAGGTGACACGGGTTTGATCCCTGGTCCGGGAAGATCCCACATGCCGCAGAGCAACTAAGCCCGTGCGCCACAACTACTGAGCCTGCGCTCTAGAGCCCAGGAGCAACAACTACTGAAGCCCGCGCACCTGGAGGCCGTGCTCCTCAACGAGAGAAGCCACCGCAATGAGAAGCCCGCGCACCGCAACGAAGAGTAGCCCCCGCTCACCGCAACTAGAGAAAAGCCCACGCACAGCAACGAAGACCCAACGCAGCCAAAAATAAATAAATACATTTTTTTAAATTTTTTTTTAAAAATAGGTAACTGTGAGTGAGGATCATAAGCCTTCTCCAGGTAAGAAAAAGCCTAAATCTCCCTTCCCTTTAAAAGCACCCTCTCATGTGGAGAAAAGCGAACCCTCTTACACTCTTGGTGGGAATGTAAATTGGTACAACCACTATGGAGAACAGTCTGGAGGCTCCTTTAAAAACTAAAAATAGAATTACCATATGATCTAGCAATCCCACTCTTGGGCATATATCCAGAGAAAACCATAATTCGAAAAGATACACTGCACCCCAAAGAACCTTGCACCCCAGTGTTCATTGCAGCACTATTTACAATAGCTAAGACATGGAAGCAACCCAAATGTCCATCAACAGAGGAATGGATAAAGAAGATGTGGTACATATATACAATGGAATATTGCTGAGCCATAAAAAGGAACAAAATTGGGTCATTTGTAGAGACGTGGATGGACCTAGAGACTGTCATACAGAGTGAGGTAAGTTAGAAAGAGAAAAACAAATATCGTATATTAACGCACATATGTAGAATCTAGAAAAATGGTACAGATAAACTGGTTTGCAAGGCAGAAATAGAGACACAGATGTAGAGAACAAACATGGACACCAAGGTGGAAAGCGGGGGTGGGGGGGTGGGATGAATTGGGAGATTGGGATTGACATATATACACTAATATGTATAAAATAGATAACTAATAAGAACCTGCTGTATTAAAAAATAAAGTTAAATTAAATTTTAAAAATTTTAAAAATTTTTTAAAAGAATGAAATAATGCCATTTGCAGCAACATGGATGGCCCTAGAGATGATCATACCAAGTGAAGTCAGACAGAGAAAGACAAATATCATATGATATCACTCATATGTGGAATCTAATTTAAGAAAATGATACAAATGAATTTATTTACAAAACAGAAACAGACTTACAGATATCAAAAACAAACTTATGGTTACCAAAGGGGAAATGTCGGGGGGAGGGATAAATCAGGAGCTTGGGATGAACACTCGCAAACTACTATATATAGGATAGATGACCGACGGGGACCTACTGTGTAGCACAGGGAGCTCTACCCGTCATTCTGTGATAACCTATGTGAGAAAAGAATCTGAAAAAGAATGAATATATGTATACATATAACTGATTTACTTTGCTGTACACCTGAAACTAACACAACATTGTAAATCAACTATAATCCAATTTTTAATAAAATAAATTAAATTAATAAATAAATAAAAGCACCCTCTCTTTGTAAGATTCTCTTTTTGCCTATATAAACATGTGTTTATAACTGCTCACACATGGAGCGAAAGACTGGAAGGAAAGCACAGACTTTCTGTTAAATCTACTGAAGGAACAAAAAGCCCTAAAGCCATCCAGGAGCTCCTAGGCACTTGAAAAAGCTGGACAGAATGTTTATCAGCCATTCCCAGGGATTGATGGGTTTATTATTCTGCTGCTTCTCCACAATTGTCCTAGACTGATGTGGCCCAAGGAAATGCCCGTTAATACCTGCTAGATATAATACAGGGGCCAGAGAAGAGAGAGATTTGAGTCACTGCGGGTGGTGTGAAAAAGTAATCTGATGTCAGAGACCACGACTTATTAGCTGTGCAACCTGCTTTCACTTTTGTAAAATGGAGGAAATGGCAATGCCTGCCCTGTCCATCCCACAGGATCCTTGTCAGGATCAAAGTGACAACGTAAGTGACAGCATCTTGTAAACTCTAAAAGGTTACACTAATGATAGGCACAGTGGTTATTTTTCAAAACTACCTCTAATAACTAGACCTTCCAAGGGTCACAATTTCTCAGGAAACCAAATATCATATCGTTTCCTTCGCCCTTTTCCTCGCTCTCATCAGGCAAGTGTAGATTTGGCAAAAGAAAGAAAAGCATAGTATTGGCTGTGTGACATTTGTCATTACTTTTTAAAGCCTTGCATCCAAGGCTAAAATCTTAGCAGCCATGGTCATGGGTTGAATTGTGTCCCACAAAAAGAGATGTTGAAGTCCTAACCTCCCCAGGACCCCAGAATGTGACTTATTTGGATTCAGGGCCTTTGCAGATACAATTAGTTAAGAGGAGGTAATGCTGGAATAGTGTGGGTCCTTATTTCAGTCAGACTGGGGTCTTCATAAGAAGATGGCATGAAGATAGAAAGGTGCCATGTGAAGATGGAGGCAGAGATCGGAGCTCTGCACCTCTGCAAGCCAAGGGACATCAAGGATGGATGGTACCACCATAAGCTAGAAAGAGGCAAGGAAGGATTCAGAGGGAACACGGCCTTGCCGATACCTTGATTTTGGATTTCTAGCCTCCAGAACTGTAAGAGAATACATTTCTGTTGTTTTAAGCCACATTGTTTGCTGTCCTTTGTTATGGCAGCCCTAGCAAACTAATCCAGCCATTCTCTCATTTGTTTCTTGATGCTTCCTTTGACCTGGGCAGTTGGCTTTAAGTGGAGAAAGGTGCCTGGACTCTCTATGTGGCTCCGGCCATCTCAGCAGAAGTCCCTCTACCTGAGGACCTCAGAGTTACTCCAAGGGGTCTTCAACCAACTGCAGACCAACTGAAGAAAATTATAACTATTATTGTAGGGGATTGAATGGTCAGTGAAATGAATTTACATGAAAATATGACCTCATACCACTGATTGAGACTTTCACTAGACAATGATGAAACTGAGGCAGATGGAATATAAAAAGCTCTTCCTGGCTATCACTGTACATTTGAGATATGTAGCTTTTAGGAAAGATCAGGAAATGTTTTCCCTGCGGAGAACTCTCCCTTTCCTAGCCGTTTTGCTCTATTCAGGTCTTTAGTAGGTTGGATGATACCCACCCATATTGGGGAAAGTCATCCACTTTACTGATTCAAACTCTAATCTCATCTGAAACACCCTCACAGACACACCCAGAAATAACGTTTAATATGGGCTCCCTACATCCCCGTCAAGTTGATGTATAAAATTAACCATCACAATTACCATCTCTATACAAATCATTATCTGTCTCAATTATTGTGTTCAGAAGAAAAGAAAAAAAATTGAACAGGTTACAAATGTCTCCTCCCTATTCCATGCTTTTGAGGGTGTGTGTGTGTGTGTGTGTGTGTGTGTGTGAGTTTAATAAATGTAATGATATAGGTAAAATCTTTAGACCTATGTAAAATGAAAGTATTGTATTACTTGATGGTAATGTTATTTCAGATCATCCTGATTCTGACATTTCTGAATTGGTTTTAAAAGGCTACACTTATTTAAAACAATAAATGAAAATGCAATTAAGATATTTCCCAATAACACTGAGTTTTAAAACATCAGACTACAAACAATATTATAGTATAATCATATCTCTATTTTTAAAGATAAATAAGTATTTTTCTGTGAATACAGAAGGAGATTATAAGAATACAAAATAACCTAATTACTACGATTTTTAGCAATTCTTATCTCTGGGTGGTCGAATTGTGGGAGAGATTCATTGTTTGCTTTTTGTTTATCTCTATTTCCTAAATTATATATAAAGGACATGTTTTACTTTAAAGAAAATAAAAGGTTTTTTTTAAATAGAAGAATGTCTCACCTTCTCAAACAATCATGCCAGGGTTTTAAAATCTGTACCTGTGTTTGTTGTCAACCTTCAGATTTTGCCAAATGCAGTAACCCACAAACATTTTTAGAGTCTAGTCTCATAAAACAAGGTGTCCCCAGGAAGTTAGTTGAGTAAATATTCCCCAAAATACGTGGAATAAACCAAGAAAGAAGATGTCTTTTGGTCCAGGCAACCATGAATCCCACCCAGGAGAGAAATGAAAGGCCACAGAAAAACTAGATGGATCTGGACAGGGCTTGGCTCCTGGAGAGAGAACTCAGATGTTGGGTGGGAGAAGGAATGTCATTGAGATATGTGTTACCATCTTTGGAATTTGAAAGTTCTTAAACACGGAACTTAAACTCAATAAGTGCCAAAATTATGGTTACAGAATAGAATGTAAATGTTATAAACATTGACACAGTAAAAATAGTAGTTGGGAGTCTGGGAGGAGAGAGGAGATGCAGAAAGCTGTTCAAAGTGCTAATTTCTTCATCTTCATAGCAAGGAGCCACTCAATACTGTCAAAAATGGAAGCATCGAGTTATAAAACACACAAGAGGGTTTCCATTTCCTAATTTTTTTCCTAGTCTTTGCTCATAACCTTAACAAGATCTTTTCAAAACCTAAAGACTCTTGAGGCGAAAAAACATTTATGTAAGTTCAGCAACGCCTAAAAATTCACTTGTTTCTTTTTCTTCTGTTGACGTCATATAAAACTAAAGTTAAAACGTTGTGCAGAAAGCAACATATTGGTCTATCCTATCTTATGGGATTATTCCTTTCTCTCTGTGTCTATATGTACAGTGTCTATGAATAGAAGGATGAACACTTAATGTGATGGAAAAAGTCTGAGAGGTGGAATTTGGGTGCAAGAATTTTTGTTCTTTTTTCTACTCTTCTCTAATTTTGCAAAAAAAAATTTATCAAAAGTAAGAAGTGTATATATTCCTGTAAGTTTTATTAAGAAAGCAGTCACCTCAGAGTTGGAGGACTGTTCTTTATTTATTCATCTGCAAAGGAGTCTGGCTTCCTCAGAATAAGAAACAGAATCATTTTGCAGCTCTAATATTGCCCTTCCCCGCCCGCCGTCGGCGCCCTTTGTTAGAGGTGAGGTAAGAAACATGGTCTGAATCCAAGTTTCAGTGAAATCTAGGACCACAGAAGTAATTTTCCTAACTGTCCTTGTTTAGTTGAAAAGAATGAAATAATTAACTTGGCATAATTTGTACGAAAATCTAGCCAGAGTTCTATCAGAGGAAAAAATAAAGAGGAAAAAAAAAGGATGGAATCATTGACTAACAAAGCCATTTTAGCACTCTGTGTCCACCATACCCACAGAATCCTCATCTCCGTCCATGACACACTCAGGCACAGGCACACACACTACCACGTCTCTGGTATCTCTCTCTCTCTCTCTCTCTTTTTTTTTTTTCTCTTTTGGCTGGGCCCTCGGCAGTGAGAGCACAGAGTCCTAACCATTGGACTGCCAGGGAATTCCCTCTTGTGTCTCTTAAAGTTGCTTATTTATCAATACCTTCTCAAAAAATTGTGTGCCAGATTCCATCATAGACCCCAGAAAAATCCATTTAACTTTCAGACAACCACTGCTCCCTCATCGGCAGTTGTTATTGGGTCAACCTTAAGAATAAGGACTGGACATGGAAATATTAGAATAAGATGATTCACCCTAGTCAAGTAACCATGGTTAATCTGCTCACCAGAATCTCCAACAGGGAGACACGGGTAGGAATTTGGTAACCAATGACAAGGAGCATCCACATGTACCAATTGTAATTCGGCAACAGAAGGCTGGCACTCAGTTCCCAAAGGTATATCCTGAATATGTAGAGAATGAGATAACTAGCAGAAAATTATCAGGAAGAAACCAGCAGTTCTATGCCTATCTTATAACTTACAGAGTTCAAAGTAGTCATGGTTTATATTAGATCTGTCTTCAAGACTCCAAAGATAAAATAGCTCAGAGTCTACGAAGTGGGGCTGATTATATTAAATTCACATCATCCAGAAGCACTCTTTCTTCCCTTATTGGTTCGATATTTATTTATACATGGCCTCATTCTGAAAAAGAACTTGCCACTGACTGGGAAAATGTACACAGGACCAGCCAGTCTCTGTCACACGATGCTCTTGAGTAAACCGTCTCCCAGCTTCTCACTCTTCAAGCTCATCTTCATGGTCACGGCCAACCCCACAGCAGACAGGGAGCTACACAGACCCAGAGTCTCCTGGGGCTTTGCTCTAATCTCCTCTTTAGACTCTTGGATCTATGAGAATCAAGGGACCCCCTCCAATCCCAGGATTCGGTGTTTGTCCCTGATCTCTACAGGATTAGGATCCTGACTTTTCTTTTTCCTTCCAGTTTTCAGCATCTTATGATCCTTCAGCCAGAAAGCTCCACCCAACTCTGATTCCACAGAAGCCAGCACCTAACACAGCCTTTTGGCTTCTGTCCCTTTTGAGCCAACTGTGGAGGCCAAAACTGAATATACTGGCATCAAAGAGAGACACTTCTAGGCTCAATTGGACCCACCTCCAAAATTCAGTCTCTCTCTCTATCTTGGACTTTGGCCCTGGGCTCAGATTCCTTATCTGCAAAATGGAGATTATGATATCTGCTCTGTCTACACCCAAGTTCTCCGTATTGATCAAATCTAATGAAATGATGCATGTGAATGTACTTTAAAACCTTAAAAGATAAAACATATGTAGATGAATATAATAATCCCAAACCTTGGATTTCATTTTGGTTAACTTTAAATGTGTTACACTGTATAGTAGAAAAGAAATTTTTCTGTTGGAAATAAAGAAAAAACTGAATTTGAATCATTATTCTGTCACTAATTTGCTGTGATTTGGGGGTAAGTTCCTTGACCTCTCTGAACCCCAATTTCATCATCTGTGGTCTTAATCAGTGCTCTTTTTTTTTCTTTCTTTCTTTCTTTTTTTTTTTTTTGGAAGTAACAGAAGCCCTCTTTGACTTGAGGAAAAGGAGATGGGAAATAGGAGAACACCAGGCTTTTTTAATACAGAACCCAAGAACAGGAAGTTCAATCAGGCCTCACGGGCAAAGAGCACCAGGAAACACAAAGTCCTCAGGAATCCAGACAGTCTGTCCCTTCACCTCCTTTTGACCCCATGAGTTATCACATCTGTGTCTCTTTACAGACTGGCTTTCTCAGCATCTCTGTGCATATGGCATAAAATGAAGGCCACCACTCCAACCAACTGGTATCCAGTGTATCTGTCCCTGGGGCAGAACAGTTGATTGGCCCAACTTGATCCAGGATCCATGCCTGGTCCATTCACCTAAGGTCAAGAGAATGGTGTCAAAAGAAAACATGGCCACTGGGACCTGCCAGGATGAGTGAGAAGCATTTCTCAGAGATGAAGAGCACAGGCTCCATGGACATCAGAAATGTGTGCTGGGTGCCATGCTGCGCCATGAAATCCCCCCTTCAGAAGTCAATGACTCATTTCCTCAATGTCTGTGGGTGCTGCCCGCAGCTGTCTTCCCTTTCTGGGAATTGTCCTTGAAGAAAGAGAGCCACCTTGCTTTGCCCCAAATTGCATCCCTTCCCAGAGACAACACACATGCAGTGACTGCTGGCTGAGGTTCTAAAGGCCTGGGCCCCTGATCCCAGCTCTAGAACGTCCCATGGGCTTGCTGGGGGCTTTGTGGTGACTACACTGCAGCCCAGCTTCTCCCTCCACCCAATGCCTGCTTCCTCCCTTCCCCACCCTCCTGCCCCCACTCAGGTGTTAAACCCTAATAAATTTCCCTAGTCAATTTCCCACATGACAATCTCCATCTCAGAGGCTGCTTCTTGGAGAATCCAACCTGCCACATGTGTGCTCTATGATTGTAACGCAGAGATGCCATTTTTGGGGTGGTAACGTCTGTCATGTGACTAACAGAGAAGACACTCAGTATTAGTTTCTCTTACTTCTCTCAGCTTTCCCAAAGGGCAATTTCACAGCAAACCTGCTACTAAACTCTCCAGGATCAGGGCCCTTTTCTGTTTGACTTTGATTTAAGACCAGATATGATGACGAAGCCCAGAATCAGCTTCCTTCTATTAGATGGCGAAAGCCAAGTACAGCATCAGCAGCGGGACCAAAAATGAGAACTAGGAGGTTTTGCCTGTCAACAACCTCGGGCCCTGTTCCTCCTCTGGGACCATCTACACAATCCCACCAGGGCTTGGAACACAGAGATCATCTCACACACAGTTTTTGGAAGGTTAATTAGCAGCAGTACAACCAGTGTCCGTTCTGTGCCAGACTCACATCTTAGGTGGACAGATGAGGTTTGCTTTTATAAAAATATAATCAGAAACACAAGACACTGCAATGATATAGATAAGTGTCCAAGATTGGAATAGACCATGAATAGAGGCATTTAGAAAAGGACAGTATCATGTCTTAGGAGAAAAGGGAAAGTTTGATGGGAAGATGCCATCCAGGACTTGAAGAATAGAACAGATTAATGGATTTAGAGCTTTTGATACTCAGGGAGTATGACAAGGCATCCCTGAAGCAGGCAGTGATGCCTGCAAAACAAAACAATATCCAGGCTGCCTGGTGGTTCATCTCCATGTGTCTTGAAGCTCTTGGAAAACAGTATTGGATTGAGGGTCTCAAAGTTGTTCAGGCTGCAGCCCAGGCCAAAGAATATTTAAGGAATTTTGAATGGTGTGTGGTGCTTACTAGTGATATTTAAATAATCTGATGGTGACAAGGAGAGATGCACGAGGCCCCTAGACCACACATGGTTCTTCTTTATGAGGACTGTGCAGCCTGGCCTCAGAATTTGAGTTCTGCAATCTTAGAACTCTATTAGCAGCATCATTTTCCTCAAGCATCTTAGAAATGAAAAAAATAGAGAAAGTGTAGTTGTCCTCTAGAGCCTAGAGAACTCACTGGAAGATCAAAACCGGAGACATCTTGTCCTAAAGACTAGATACATGTTTGGAGCAGTGCAGTGGGGTAGGCACGGAGCTAAGTGCTTTATAGACAAGACAGAACGGAGTAATATTTGCAACGACCTGATGAAGTACATGCAGAATCACTCCCGTTTGCAGGTGGGGAAATCAGGACACAGGAATGTTAAGGAATTTTCCCATGATCAAAGTATTGAAGCTCAAACCTGCACTGTCCACCACCAGGGCCCGGGCTTATAACCTCTTTTTCTACAGCAACCGTGTTCCCACTTCTAGGTGGGAGTGGTGTGGTCTAAGGCCTGAAATAAGACCAATATTATGCGCTGCCTTGATACCTGGTGAAATTCTTTTTTTTTTTTTAAAGAAATTCACGTTCTTTTATTTATTTATTTATTTATTTATTTATTTATTTATTTATTTATTTATTTATTTATTTATTTATGACTGTGTTGAGTCTTCGTTTCTGCGCGAGGGCTTTCTCTAGTTGCGGCAAGTGGGGACCACTCTTCATCACGGTGCGCGGGCCTCTCACCATCGCGGCCTCTCTTGTTGCGGAGCAAAGGCTCCAGACGCGCAGGCTCAGTAATTGTGGCTCACGGGCCCAGTTGCTCCGTGGCATGTGGGATCTTCCCAGACCAGGGCTCGAACCCGTGTCCCCTGCATTGGCAGGCAGATTCTCAACCACTGCGCCACCAGGGAAGCCCAATACCTGGTGAAATTCTTGAATAGCCTAACTGCAAGTTCCACTCGCCATTATGCTCCCACAGGTAAAGCCCCACAGCCTAAAGGACCCTCCCTATCATGGGAAGCAGGCACAGAATGATTTAAGCCAATCACTTCCTTCCAGGGGCACCCCAATCTCTTGATACTACAAAGTCAGCCTCCTACAGCCCCTGGTTGTTCACTCTGCTCCCAAGGACAACTGCTGTGTAGGCTGGCATGGCCCAGTGTTCCCCTCCCCAGGGCTGTGAGTATATGTGATTAATCAACTGCTGTCCATCTCATCTGCCCAGTGTCCGGTGTCATGTGTTTAGCCATCCCCCAGATTCTAGGGTAAGAATCCCTCCCTCACCTGTAGGGTCAATAGAAAGTGCTTAAAGCAAGCCAAGCCAGAAACGAGAGGCAATACCAACTGGGCATTGGCCAGTGAAATACCGTAATGAAATCTGGGACAAGAACAAAGGTGAGAACAGAGAAGACCAAATAATGACGATGCATGATTTATAAGTGTGTGTGTGTGTGTGTGTGTGTAAGCAGGCACATTACCTCCATCAACTTTGTGAAGCTGGGATAAAGGAAAACATTCAAATGAAGCAGCAATGAGTAACTGATGATTATAACTGTGATTATAAGGCATAATTACAATTAGCTGCACAAGAGTGCTAATCGTGGAAATAATTACACGTCAGCGTTCCTCCTAAAGAAGAGAGAATGTAATTAAGTGGCCCAGAGGAGGCGAAGAAAACACATCTCTGGATGATAGACGTATGGGGTGAAGGGCTGATGTTTGAAGGGGTAAAGCTTTCTCAGTGCTTGAAATGAATCAACCCATTTCTTCCACCAAAATAGAGGAAAGTATGAACAAAGTATGGCTTGAGATTTCTTTTTTTCAAACAAAGCGAACCCAAACTTAAGGTATGAGGCAGAAAAATACAGTGATTAAATGACAGACAGACTTGAATTCAACTTTTTTTTATTTTACTCATTACCAGCTCTGTAAGATTAAACAAGTTCTGTAACCTCTCTCCAAGCCTCAGTTTCCTCCGTAGTAAAATAACCATCATACAGGCCTCTCCAAGTTGTTGTAAGGAAATAACGCTTGTGAAACTGGTATGTCAGTGCCTTACACATATTTAGCTCCCAATAAATGTCTGAGATTGTTACATAACAGAGAAAGGAGAAAAGAAGAAGAAAAGACAGGTGTGGGTAAGTCCAACCCTGTCTTACTGAGCTTTTCCGCTTTGGTGTCTATCTGAATTCAAAGAAATCCTAACATTTCTTTCCTATACCTCTGGAGTTTCTTGTCTTTTTCCTGAAAAGTTTCTACTTTTTATTTCCCTGATTTGAAGGTGTGAGATCGGGTATGGGTTTATAACCTGTGTTTCTTGGGGACGTGGTAACAAGTGGCTGAGAGAGGCCAGGTCAGATAGAGCTAGTAGGTTTTTGCCTCCTCAGATGCTGGCTGTCAAGCTGCTCCCATCTCACTCATCTACTCACCCATTTATTCATTTATTTTCTTTATTTTTTGCAATAAAGGCAATGATATCCGTTGCATGCCAACTATACGTACAACAGTGGGTAAGATAAACATATATATGTGTTTATTGTATGTTAATATGAGAATCTTCCTGTGCATGTTTCAGCTGAGCCTTGAAGCTAAGAGATGCCACATTCTTAAGTGAATACATTGTAGAAATTTGAAAGGAAGTGGGATAGATCTCTGGCATCAATGTCTCCAATCTTTCACCCCTTCTTGTATCCATCCACTTTGCCTTTCTCTGCTCTGCCACGCTGACTCTGGACTTCTAGACCTGGCTATGTGACTTGGTTTGGTGATTGGGGTATTAGCAAATATGACACAAGCATGACACAAGCAGAGGCTTAAAAAGCTAATTGAACTTGCCCACACTCTTGCTCCTCTGTCATTGCCATGGGAACGTGTCCAAGCAAGCCTTCCGGAGGATGAAAAACACATAGGGCAATCATCCCAACCAAGCCCCAGCCCAGATCCGGAAATGGTCAGTTGACCCCCAGATATATGAGCAAGTTCAGATTAAAAGAACCCTAGTCGACCACACGAAGGACACAGGCAATAAATATGCACATTGTTGTACACCATGGAGGTTTTGAGGTTGTTACACAGAATTCTTGTGACGATAAATAGCTGATAAATTTTATAATACTCAGTTAGATAACTCCTAAGTCCATCACCCACAGCAAGGGAGTAAAAGTGGAAGAAGAGAGATTTATTAGGAAAATTTCTCTGAAAAAAGTTGTACTGTGTGCCCCACCCCCAAGCCAAGGAAGCCGGATTTCAGCAGGACCACTCAGAGAACTGCAGTTTGGTGGATTCAGGCAAGGGATGTGCCGGCTGGCTGTTGACAGGTAAGCTGAAGGAGACGGACTCCAACGATAGCCACCTGCAAGCCCAGAATTTGTTAGCGCAAAGGATGTATGAGAGTTTTCCTTGTACTAGAGTTGGGTTGCTCAACCTTGGTACTATTGACATTTGGGGATGGATCATTCTTTGTTGTGTGGGGCTGTCCTATGCCTTGTACGTTGCTTAGTAGCATTCCTGGTCACTATCTACTAGATGCCAATAGTTGTGACAACCAGAAGTGTTTCCAGATATTGCCAAATGTGCCCTGGAAGACAAAATCACCCCCATTCAGACACTGTACTCGAGAGATGCTAGCTGAAGGTATTGCCAAATTCCCAAGGGCTGTAGAAGAAGTTAAGTGACCGGCCAGAATACAGGTATCTCCAGCTGCAGTCAGGAGACAGCTGGTGAGAGACGTCCAGCAGCTGGGAGGTGAAGCATGTCCAAAGAACCAACCAGAGTACCAGAAGCCAGAAAGATTCTAGTTTAAATATCTGTCAAGCTTAGAGAGCTTGAAGCCAGCTCCCTACGGTGTCCATTAAATAATATTCTGCTCCCCTGGTCACCTCCATCTGGCCTCTCATCTCTAACCTGGAAGGGTCAGAAATAACAGGGAGTCAGACAGAAAATGTAGCAAATGTAGGAGAGCAGGAATGTAGGAGAAGGAAATGTAGGAGGAGCTGACCACAGCCCTCTTCATCTGCTATAGGCTTCTCTCTTAGACTTGGCTAGGGCTGGAGGAAGGGGAGAAGTCTTAACTGTGAGTTAGAATTGACTTACAGGTTACTATCAGGCAGTAGGCATTCTACTTTCTGAACCTAGGCTGTTAGTTATTGAAAAGAATTGTTGGATTTTATACTACCTCCAAGTGACCAGAAAAGTCAGCAGATACCTGAGTTGTTACCTAGCGGCAAGAAAACCAGCTGCTGTGAAGAGGTTTAAAGGGGCAGTGGTGGCAGGAAGCTGCTCTGTGGTTAATTTCCATTCCTCTCCATTGTTCAAAGGACCAGACACACATGCCACTTGGTAGAATCCCTTGTGCCCACAAGATCATGATCCATTCCATTTCTGCCAGCCCCATTCGTACTGGCATACGCCCAGCATTCTCCACTCCCTTGCAAAACAACCCTCCACACACTGAACGCATATGCAACAGCAGCAAACAACACAACCACCCACAAACGCCAAGCACCATGAAGCTGAACGCTGACTGTTTGGGACATTTGCTTGAGTCAGGCCAGGCCCCTCAGAACACTAGATAGTGATGCTGGGTATAACTTGACAGTAGTCCTAAAGACTGTCCTTCTTGGGTGGCCAGCTCTCAGTCTGTGCCAGGAGCAGTGACTTCATTTGAAATCCTCCCCAGCACACGCCTCCCACCCCACCCCGTCTCCTTGAATAGCAGCCCTGTGGCGAGGTCACAGAGCCACAAGTCATCAGTCAGCAAGGCAGGTCCTCTGCCGCCTTGGGCTCCCAGGGGGCGAGCGCCATGAATCACAGAAGTGTCCTCCCCTAGGAGCCAGGGTGACGAGGTCCTGTAATTTATCTCACATGAAATGAGCTGGATTATTTGACTAGGCTGGAGGAAAGCAGTCCATTAATTCTCAGAGATAGCTCTTGGCTCTTGAGGATTTTTTTCTGAGCCCACACCACTGACACCCCGCCTCTGTCTCCTTGCCTGAAGCCTCGTGGCATGCCGAGGGCTTGACTCGTAATCCCCTGATGGCTTGATGCTAAAACAAGACCCAAGACCACCCTTCATGCAGGGAGAATAAAAGGTCACTTAGACTTTTAGTGCTTTATCATTAACCCCCTTGTTCTTGCCCTCTCACTACTCCCAGCCAACTCCCACCTTCCAGTAAAAGATCATTTCATGTGACACCAAAAGCACAATCCATAAAAGGAAAAACTGATAAAATTGAACTTCATGAAAATAAAAAATTTTACTCTGAAAAAAAAAACTACCTGTGAAGAAAATGACAAGACAAGCCACAGAGTGGGAGAAAATACACACTACACTACATATTCAACAATGGACTCAGGTATAAAGTATATAAAAGACTCTCAAAACTCAGCAATAAAAAACAAATGATCCAATTAGATAATAAGCATCACACATGAATAGACATTTCACTGAAAAGGATATACAGATGACAAACAAGCACATGAAAGCATAATCAACATTATTAGCCATTAGGGAAATGCAAATTAAAACCATAATAATATATCATTATGCACGTATTAGAACTGTTAAAATGAAAAATAGTGACAACACCTAATGCTGGTGAAGATGCAGAGAAATGGGGTCACTCATACACTGTAACATGGTTCAGCTACTCTGGAAAGCAGTTTGGCAGATTCTTAGAAATTAAGCATGTCCTTACTGTATGACCCAACATGGTACTCCTGTGCATTCATCCCAGAGAAATGAAAAAAAAAAAATTATTTGGCCATACCACACAGCATTTTGGATCTTAGTTCCCCAACCAGGGATCGAACCCATGCCCCCTGCATTGGAAGCGTGGAGTCTTAACCACTGGACCACCAGGGAAGTTCCAGAAATGAAAATTTATGTCAAAAAAAAAACCTGTACTTGAATGTACATAGAAGCTTTATTTATAATAGTCAAACAAACTGGAAACAACTAAAATGTCCTTCAATGGGTGAATTGTTAAACAAACAGTGGCACATCCTCCCCATGGAATACTACACAGCCATAAAAAGGAATGAACCACTGACACATGTAACAACTTAGATGGATCTCAAGGGCATTCTGCTGAGTTAAAAAAATCAGCCTCGGAGAATTCCCTGGTGGTCCAGTGGTTAGGACTCAGTGCTTTCACTGCAGAGGGCCCTGGTTCAATCCCTGGTTGGGAACTAAGATCCCGCAAGCCCCGCAGTGTGGCCAAAAAAAAAAAAAGGGAAAAAGAAAATCAGTCTCAGAAGGCTAAATACTGCATGACTGCATTTAACGTGAGTCTTGAAATAACAATATTATACAGAGAGATAACAGAGACATGGTTGAGAGGGGCCAAGGGGGTGGTTATGAAGCAGTTGCACAAGGGAGCCTGGTGGTGATGAAACAATTCATATCTTGATTGCAGTCATGGTTACACAAATGTATGCATGTGATAAAATTGCAAACAACTATACATATATGCACACAAATGAGTATATGTCAAACTACTGAAATCTGAATAAGTTTTGTGGGTGGACGTTTGTACCAATGTCAGTTTCCTGGTTTTGATATTATACTCTAGCTATGCAAGATGTTACCATTCGGGAAAAATAGGTCTTCCCTGTATATATATTTTTTTCTTTTCTTGTAACTTTCTATGAGTCTCTAGTGATTTACAAAAAAAAAAAACGTTTCTAAAAAAATATTAGTTGTCGGGACTTCCCTGGTGGTGCAGTGGTTAAGAATCCACCTGCCAATGCAGGGGACACGAGTTCGAGCCCTGGTCTGGGAAGATCCCACATGCCACGGAGCAACTAAGCCCGTGCACCACAACTACTGAGCCTGCACTCTAGAGCCCGCGAGCCACAACTACTGAGCCTGCGTGCCACAACTACTGAGCCTGTGCTCTAGAGCCCGTGTTCCACAACAAGAGAAGCTACCGTAATGAGAAGCCCGTCCACCGCAACAGAGAGTAGCCCCTGTTCGCCACAACTAGAGAAAGCCCACGTGCGGCAACGAAGACCCAAGGCAGCCAAAAATAAATAAATAAATAAGTAAAATGTTAACCGTTATTTTTCTAAATATGATTTCCTTTCTAGTCACACTAAAGACAGTTTCAAAGATAATTCCATTTGGATTTGTTTATTATTTCCAAATTATAATTTGGATTCAGTTACAGAACTTCCTTCCCTAGAAATTAATCTTATTCTTTCTCTGTCTTGGAGCGTCCTGGCCTCTTGGAGTAAATTATATGGAAAGGGGTCCTGTAAACAGGAGGTAAGCATTATTATTATTATTAGTTGCTTCTTCTGTATGCGGTGTCTGAAGGATGAGCAGCTTCATCCTGGAAGAAAACAGAACCCTGTAAGAAAGATTCTCTGTGCTGAGTCACAGAGAAGGAAACTAGAGTTAATATAAATGTAAATTCTGCTTTTTTTTCCCAAAGAAGAAATAAGTGCTTCTCCGCATTACGACAGGCCCAGCATGAGAAAAGAAGCAAGAATGTTGTATACAAGGGGCTATTAAGATGAGGCTAGCCCTAGAGTTTATCTTCACAGGTCCAAACCCCAGCCCTACCATGTTCCAGCTCCATGATAGTGGCCATGTGACTTTACATCTCTGTGACTCTGTCTCATCCTCTTTGAAATAGGAATAAAAGTACTCCCTACCCCATATGTTTGTCATAAGAATTGATGACATACCCTTACAAAGACATAGCCAGGGCTTGGCACATAATACACGCTCTGTAAAGGCAGGGACCTAAGCCTCCTACAGCAGAAAAACTAAAAATGTTAAGTTGAAGAAGTTGACCACACCTAACTATGAATTCCCTCTTACTGTGGACCCTGCCCAAATCTCCCACTGTGACCTCCCTGGACCCCAAGAGTCACCATGTTCCAGACCTTTCCCTCCCTTTCCCTTTTCAAAACCTTACTCTTCATAGGACCCGTTTCCTCCTGATGTAAATGGATGGTAACTGGAGAAGCAGAACCTTGAGCTGGTGCGGGCGGTACCCTGTGATGTAGGCCCAGAAGCACAAAGAGGGAAACAGAAAAGATGGTTTCCGTTCAGGCTCTGCCTGGTGCAGCCACAGGACCCAGGGCAGGTCACTCTACCTCCCAGGCTAGTGTCCTCACGGGATATGAGAAATGAGAGGGCAGACCAGGTCAGAGGTCTACAGGCTTTTTCTGTAATAGGCCAGAAGGCAAACATTTTAGGCTCTGGGGGGCTATGTGGTCTCTGTGTAACTTCTCATCTCCGCTGCTATTAGGAGAGCAGTCACAGACAGTACAGTGAGTGTGTCTGGGTTCTAATAAATTTTTACTTGCAAAAACAAGTTTGGCCTGCCAGCTATAGTTTGTTGACCCTGGTCTAGATCAGTGGTCCCAAATTATTTCCCTACTGGGAAACCCTCTTATTAGCCATTACCTAATAGATGCCATACTTAGAAATATTGTATCTATCAAATCCACTGCATTTTCTGGATAGAATTAGTTCTCCAACTGAATTATAAATATACTATATGATATCTATTATATATTTGCACAGTAATAAGCTCTGATTTATATGTATATATATAAACATATATATAATGCCAACCAGAGTTTTCTAGTTGCAGGCAAGAACCAGTGTTAACACACTAGGTTAATATATTTCTAACCAAAATAATAAAACCTGACATTCAAGTTAACCTATTTGACCTAAACACGTATAAATATAGGTATAGAAAACCACTCACAAATCTCCTAATAAAAACTTCAAAACAGCCTAGAGGTCTGGGGGTCCCACTGAGTCAGACCTTTCATGTCACCTTCTTTCATGTTGGAGCATTGGTTTGTGACTGACAGTATGGCTTTGGATTGGTCTCATCTCATTTCTGGGTCTCTTCTTCTGCCTCCTGAAGAGGATGCAGTTGGATGGTCTCTAGGGCCTTGCTGTCCCTGTCATTTTGTGATTCTAAGACCCTAATCCTTCAAATGCGTTTGTTAGTTTGGGAGTCAGCTCCCCCAGGTAACAGCATATTATAAATACCATCAAAACCCAGATCTCCTTCCTAAGGATGCTTCAGGATGATTCCTGAAGCCTATTAGGTATCAACCCTCAGGCTTCAGCCCCTGAGAGGGAACAGGGATGTTTCAGTTAAAGCTGGTTTATATGAATTCTTCCAATTATACCACAAAGCCTGGTCCTGCCCCATCAGGCTTCAAATTCAAAGCATTTTCTGAGCATTCCCCTGAGTGAGCCCAAATCTCTGATCACTAGGAAAGTACACTGATTTTTTTTTTTATGAGGCTGCAGACTCCCTTCTGCCTGAAGGGAGTTCATGGAAACACGTTAACTCAAACACAATAAACAAAAATGCAGTCCTGTGTCTCCTGTTCTGGCATCTCATTCCTACCATCCTGAGATCCCAACATACAACTGTGTTCCACGATCAGAGAAGGATGGGTAGAAAGCCCAAAGGTCAAAAGAGAGGCCAAGTAGGAACAGCCAACACACTTCCCTGGCAGGGGATAAAGCCTGGTGCGCTGGCAGCCAGGCAGCGTAACTCTGTGCATGAGATGCAGTGGAAAATACCACAGGGCTGCATTCTAAATATGACTGACACACACACATTTTGGAAAAATTAAGGTTGTGAGTCAAACCCCACCTCCCCACATGTACCCCACCCCTAGTCTTCTTATCTACCAACGCTGACACTTTGCAAATTCTCTTTCATAGTTGTTCCTCCTGATTTTTATGCTTCTAACAGAGGTCGGGAAACTTTTTCTGTAAGGGCCAGAGAACAAATATGTTAGGCTTTGTGGGATGTATGGCATCTGTCACAACTACCCAGCTCTGCCTTTGTGGCCTGAAAGCAGCCGCAGACAACAGGAAACGAATGGGTGTGGCGGAGGTCCAATCAAGCTTTATTTACAAAAACAGGTGGCTTGCTGGATTTAGCCCACCGGCTATAGTTTGTGGACACCTGCTCTATAATAATACTTAGTGGGTTTTTTCCCCAGCAAAAGCCTATGCAGGAGGTACCTTTATTATCCCCACTTGACAGGTAAGGAATCCAAGGCACCAAAACAGGAAATACTTGCCAGGTCCCACGGGTAGTGAGTGCCTGTGCTGGGCGCACACCAAGGAATCTACCAGCTAGACCCATAACTACAGTCTCACGACCGTCTCCCTGGGCGACGCCTTGCAGCTGCCTGTTCATCCACGCTGAGGGCTCCCGACCTCTTCGAGGGACCTGCAGCCACAGGATGGTATGGCCATTCTTCTGCCTCTGTGCAGAACTGTCCCTAACCTCCCCCCTGCCAGACAAGAAAGAGCTATCTATCATGCCCTCTTGGTCATCTCTACAGGTGGTCCATTGGCAAGAAGAATAAATTGATGGTTTTTACCTCTGCAGTAGGAACTTCGTGGCTAACACCCTCCCCTTCAGTGACCCAGGTTAGAAAATAACCCAGAAGCCAAGAAATCATCACCTGGCCTGGCTTGTGGGCATGGTGCCTGTTCATCCCAAAGTCCTCTCTCTTCCATCTCCAGAATCTATTTAGTTCATTTGACCATAATCATTTTTCTCCATCATTGACGTGACCACTTACGTAAAAATCTTTTATACTGATTTATCTTGAGAGGATCAGTAACTTGTTCATCCTTACAGGTACCATTCTGTATAATACTCTTCTCTGTGGCCAGTTATACCTAGTGCCATGGCTTCCTCTGGAAATCAGTAACTGTCAGACGCCAATGGACGGTTGTTGGAAATTTTCCCTCCCAAGCTATCATTTGAAGATGGCTGGCTCGGGGCTGGCTCACAGGGGTTCCTTTTAACTGCTGGGGCCACCTTTGTGAAGCTTTTAAGGGCACTAACTATCTCCCGGCCTCACTCTGATGCATTTCCCCAAGGCCTCAGGTTTCTCTTCTCCGGGCTCCATACATACATACATCAATACTATGATTTTTTTAATTAGCTCTGTGAAACCTAGACTTAAAATCAAAACCCAAAAAGAAACTAGGGCTCATGGAGTAAAGTAACTTGGATGTCTACCTGGATGTATGGACTGAATCCTGATTTCCAGCATGACCGCAGTCCAGCAGCCAAGAAGACCGTTTGCCACCAGTACCTGCCTATGTTTCACAGGTCCTACCAAGCTGCTGTTTGGAAGTTGGCCTTCCCATTCCCAGTTTGCTGATTTCCTCTTGAGTTAAGGGGAACAAGAAGGGGGCTGCCTGACCAAACTCGGACTGAGTCTAGAGAATCAAACCTTTGGGGATAAATGTGCCAGTGATGGCAGCTCCAGCAATCCCATTAGGGATTTCCAAGGCCCTCTCGGGATTCAGAACCAACATCTCCTGGGGTTCTGAGTGCCTACGTCAGGGCTAAATATATCTGTACAACTCAAGTTCAGCCCAAGACCACAGAGAGCCTTTGCAGCTACCCGCTCTTCAAGGAAGAATCGCTGTAAGCTCTGATTCTGCTCACCACCTCAGACAGAGTCCTCCCCTTAGGAAAACTCCACAGAAGTCATCGTTGACAAAGACTCAGGAAATCCCTCCTGCCCACACCCCGGAAGCTGCAAAATAATGCAAAAATGTCAAAAAGACATCAATAGAGGTCTTTCAAGGGCAATCTTCATACCACAGATACCACCCAGTTTCTGAACAGCTATCTAATGTGAGAGAGACGTCTGTATTGTTAGACTCAGATAGATATAGATAGATAAAGATTGGTAGATAGGTAGATGATAGATGATAGATAGATAGATAGATAGATAGATAGATAGATAGATAGATAGATAGATGATAGATAATAGACAGATACGTACTACATACATACATAGATGATAGATAATAGATACATACATACTTACATATATAGATGATCAATAGGTACATACATACATTATAGATAGGTAGATAGATAGATACATAGGTAGATAGACAGATAGATACATATAGATAGACAGATAGAAAATGGACAGAAACATATATACATACGTACTTACATACATAGATGATAGATAGACCCATACAACAGGTATATACAATTTTTGTGAATGATCTGAAGGCAATGTACAAACGTTTTCAGCTCTAACAAAGATGAAAAAACATGACATGAACTCCTAGTTTCTGTGGGGACTGAGAAAAAGCTAAACAGTCCCTTCTCTGGTTCTTAATGAACAATTATAATAAATTCAATAGAATCTGCATCAATTAAGCCCCTTCCATGTACCTGGCTCCATGCTAAGAAATGAATGAGCATAGTGCCTGCCTTAAAAATCTAGCAGAGGGCTTCCCTGGTGACACAGTGGTTAAGAACCCACCTGCCAATTCAGGGGACACCGGTTCGAGCCCTGGTCTGGGATGATCCCACATGCCGCGGAGCAACGAAGCCCGTGCGCCACAACTACTGAGCCTGCGCTCTAGAGCCCACAAGCCACAACTACTGAGCCTGTGTGCCACAACTACTGAAACCCGCACAACTAGAGCCCGTGCTCCACAACAAGAGAAGCCACCGCAACAAGAAGCCCGCGCACCTCAACGAAGAGTAGCCCTGGCTCGCTGCAACTAGAGAAAGCCCGAGCACAGCAACAAAGACCCAATGCAACCAAAAACAAATAATAAATTAATTAATTTTTTAAAATAATCTAGCAGAGAAGACTCACCCCATCTAGCAGAGAAGACTCACCAAAGAATAACCATAATATAAAGCAGGCTATAGGGACTTACCTGGCGGTCCAGTGGTTAAGACTCTGCACTCCCACCGCAGGGGGCCCGGGTTCGATCCCTGGTCAGTGAACTAAGATCCCACATGCCACATGGCATGGCCTGAAAAAAAAAAAAGCAGGCTATAATAAAGATACAAAAGTGCAGAAAAAAATAATAGGGCTGTTTGCTTTGTTTTTTCAAGGACCATGAATTTTAAAAATTTACAGAGGCATCCAGTGAGGGCAAGGGCTAATTGGCAATCTTCAGAGCTTAGAAACAACAAATGAAATGAAAACAGGATTTCTCATTCCCCAAAATAAAACATACTGAATTATGACCACAGACACCTTCTCAGCACTCCTAGAAATGATCTAAACATCTCTTCTTCATTTATGACCTGAAAAACTCTGTAATAGGTCAAAGTCTAGAGAAGAGACTAAAATAAAATCTCATCATCTTTTCACTCATCATTCTTTTATCTCTGTACCTCAGCCTCCCAAGTCGTTAAAGCCTTCGTTTCTAGATTTCTGCAACAAGAAAGGCTTTTGCCTATTGACCAACCTGAAATGAGTCAGGATAATAGCCTTCCACAAACACTTGAAGGTGTTTACTTTTCACATCTGTTCACTCCACAAACATGTATTAAGCACTTGCCATGTGCCTTACATTGTGTCAGACTCTGAGAGCAAGAGAAAAACAAGACATGGTCCACAGCCTCGATGAGGCCAGAGCCTAGTGATGGGAGGAAAGGAGGAGGAAACAAATGAGTACAAAGAAGGACATCTGAAAGTGATAGATGCTGTAATGGTTTATGCCCAGGGGATTATATGAGCATCCAAATACTATTTCTTGTGCACAAGGCTAAAGAAAGAAGGCAGAAAATCAACAAATATTTTAGAAAAAGTCAAGTAGTCTAGTACTTGAGGTTTGGTTTCCTAAGTAACCTCTTACTTCTAGTCTCCTTCCTAATTCATCTTTCATCCTGCCACTAGCTAATACTCCTAAAGTTTAATTCTAATTGTGTTAATCCCCTGCTGAAAGATTTGCAATGCTTCTCCTCTTGATTATTAAGCGGAGTCCAGACTCCTTAGCATGGCACCAAGCACTCCAAAACCCAACCTCCACCTCCGTTCCAGGCTTGCTTATTTATTCAATACATATCTAGTAAGTGTCAGGCACTGTTCCGGACACGAGAGATACTGGGGAAACAAGACCGTCAAGATTTCTAGTTTCATGAAGTGTAAGATAAGCTACGAGGGTATGTCGGGAATTCCCTGGCCGTCCAGTGGTTAGGACTCCGTGGAACTTCCACTACAGGGGGCACGGGTTCAATCCCTGGTCGGGGAACTAAGATCCCACAAGCCACATGGCGTGGCCAAAAAACAAAAAAATAAATAAATAGATAAGCCACAAGGATATGTTGTACAACACGAGGAATACAGCAAATGTTTTAAAATAACTATATATGAAGAATTACCTTTAAAAATTGTGAGTCACTGTATTGTACCCCTATAACTTATATAATATCATATATCAACTATATTTCAATCTTTTTAATGTCAAAGAGAAATTTAAAAAAAAAGATTCCTAGTTTCATAGTACAATAGTAGAAGGGAGATAAATGAAGCAAGCAAGCAAAAATTTCAAATGGTGATAAATGCTGTGAAGAAAAAGGAAGCTGAGTGACAGAGGATGGCAGGGGAGTTTTGCTAGAGCGTCAGAGCAACTGACATTTAAGCTGAGATGTGAATAACAGAGGGCAAGCCATGTGACCCTCTAGGGGGTAAGGGTGTCAAATAAAGGACCCAGCCAAGACAAAGACCTGGCGGAACCATGAAGAAGACCACAGAGGGCAGGTTATCTGATACATGGGGAAGAGCAGTGTAAGATGAGGGTGGGGAGGGGACATGCGTGGACCACTGAGGCCTTGCAGGCAAGGGGAGAAATCTGGATTTTTACTCCATGTCTGATGAGAAGCCATTAGTAGATTTTAAGCAAGGAAGCAAACTAATGTGATATTCAATTTAAGTGGGTCAGTTACAAGGGGTGGCAGTGGGGCAAGGGATGAAGCTGCAAGCCCAGTTGGAAGCTGAGGTCAAGTTCAAGTGAGAGATGATTGTGGCTTGGACCAGAGTGGAAGCAAGAGAGAGAGAGAGAGATGAACTGAGTCTTGGTATGTCGGGGATGTAGATCACCAAAATGTACTCTTGGATCACACGTGAGAGAGGCAGAGGAAAAAGAAGAGTGAAAGACGACGTCAGAGATGACTTCGAAGTGCTTGGCTTGAGCAAGCAGGCTGACAGTGGTGCCATTTACAGAGTTGCTGTCGTGTCCTCTTACGTGTCCCCCAAGCCCCCAAACACTAGAGTCAAACTAGATCGCATGTCACCTCTTGAGCACACCCTACTCTTTTCTAGTACGTTTCATTGTCCATTTCCTTCATTTCTGCATTTTCAAACCCTAGACATAGTTCAAGATTCAAAGCCAATGTTCTATTTCCTGCACTTGCCTGCTGAAATTCTCTCTTCTATTCACAATGCTTTTTGTACTTCAATTACCACATGTATCCCATTCCACCTTGGATTCGTATTATTAATATTAGTGTATTAATAGTACATAGTATATTAATATTATTGCGTCCAGATATGTCACCTCCGCCCATAAACCATAAGCCCCATCTGAGACCAGCTTTTCTTTATCTTTCTGTCCTCCATGAATCTTTGCATATCCACAAACATTTGTTGAAGGTAGAGACGGTACAGATAATATTGCCTTCTAATCCTTGTTTACTTCTTCAGTCCTAGACTGCCTTATGATAATTCTTAAGGAGATATGGGGGATTATTCTACTGTCCAGATGAGAGAGTCAAGTTTGAATAACTTGCCTAGGTGACACCAAGGTGCCAGAATTAGAATTCATCTCCTCAGAGTCTTACAATATTATAGGGAGCCACGTGGATTACATCTATTTCCTCTTCAGATCCCTATGAGACTACACAGTACCTTAATTCGTCAAGCCTAAAATGCCAATTCTAAGACCCAATATTATTTTATGGAACACTAAAAAAGAAAAAATGAGGTCAGTTAAACTTTGACACCTGCCCAGACACCGTCTGTTACAAGGGCATCCTGATTTCAGAGATGGTAAAATGTGAGGAAAAAAAAGTGCATCTTAAAACTCTCCATTTTATAAGTGAGGAAACCAAAGCTTAGAGGGAGTAAGCACTGGCCCAACATCAGACACCAGGCAGGTGGCAGAGTTAGGAAGCAAACTCGGGTCTCTCGGCTCCAAGAAATGTAGTCTTTGCATATTAGCAGTGCATCCTGGTCTGTGTCTCTTTGGTTTTTCTAAGGAGGCACAATCACAACAGGTGAACATAAAGAAATAAAGATCAAATGCAGAGCCCAGGCTGAACCTGTGTTCTACACAGTGTAATGCACTCAACCCAAAGCCCACAACTTCCTGGCCTTTATTGAAATTAGGAGGGGAAATGTCTGGCTGAGCGCCTTCTCTGTGGGGGGCACTGCCCAGAATTGTCAGGGATAATGGTAATTTATGTTTTCTTCCACACCTGCTCTCTTCCCTGCTTTAGTCAACTGCGAACACAACTTCTCCCCAGGGCAAGAGGAGAGAGGGGCCAAAATGAGGGAAAGGAAACAGCTCTTGCTCACCGCAGCTCAGCTAAATTGCCTTTGCCCTCTTTTGCATAGAGCAATAAAGTGTTATAGAAAATGCAGCACGGGTTTTTAATTTTCTCCTTGTCACTGGGTGCTGTAATCACATAATTAACCAAATGCTAGAGATAGTCATTTATAGCAAATGGGCCAAACAACCGCAGAGGTGAGCTACCCAGGGACCCAAAAGGTTACGATCAGCCTCTCAAAAAGCCACGTGTGGACAGAGCTGCACCATTCCTGGGCTGTTTGGAATCTGACACCCAAAGAATGCAGCATTAGAGTAAAGCAAGGGCATGGAGTTTGTCCTTCAAGACAAATGAATTGCTATCAGCTCAGTGGTTTGGAAGGCCCTGAGGTGACGCGGAGGGGACAGGAACCCGGGGCCAGAGGCCACAGCTCTATCCGTGCTCCTGCACTGCCCTCCATCACTTCACCCAGGATGCGAGCTGTCTGGATAAGCGCCTTTGCTCGGGCCCCTCCCTCTGCCCGAGGTGCCCTTCCTGCCAGCTGCACTCCTCTTCCTCCAAGCACTGCCAACCAACTCACCTGTGGCCCGGGGCCCTTCACTGCTACCACTAGTGTAGCATTTGTCACAGCCTATCTTGGAAACAAGTAACAACAACAAGTCACATCTACAGTGTTATTATATATAGTACTATCTAATATATATATACAAATATATAGAGCTAGTATATATACATATACAAATATGTATCTATTTATATATATTTTATATATTTATATATAGCTATTATATATACATATATAAATATGTATATACATATATTTTATATATTTATATATAGCTATTATATATACATATATATGTAATATATATAATTTTACCATCTACAGAATTATCATATATAGTACTACTTTATATATATAATATATATAACTATTATATATAGCTATTATAAATATAGCTATTATATGTACATAAATAAATGTATCTATTTATATATGTTTATTTTTATATAGCTATTATATATACATATATGTAATATACATAATTTTACCATCTACAGAGTTATCATATATAGTACTACTTTATATATATAAATATATATAACTATCATATATACATATATATTTATCTATTTATTTTTCTATATAGCTATTTTATATGTATATATAATTTTACACACACACAAACACACACACACACACACACACGCACCACCAGCATCACCACCAGATTGTGGGCAGAAACTAACAGAACCCTGTTAAGGCCCAGAAAGGGTCTTGCTTACCCGCTTGCTCTCATAGAGAAGCCTCTCCCGCAGCGAGCATGGCAATTGCAAAGGTGGTGCAAATACCCACTTTCTAAGATCCAGGAATGAGAACCAGACAGGTGATTTGGAGGGGGGTTTTGACCGACACCAGAAAGTCTCCAATCCATCCTCACCCCAAATGAGTTTTGCCTTGGAAGACTGAAATTCTAGCTTGGGTGTTAAGCTTCACCTTCTCCACAGAACGCTCCCTTTTAAAAGGCGATTCCCGACAGGAGAGAAGATGGCGGAAGAGTAAGACGCGGAGAGCACCTTCCTTCCCACAGATACAGTAGAAATACATCTACACGTGGAACTGCTCCTACAGAACACCCACTGAACGCTGGCAGAAGACGTCAGACCTCCCAAAAGGCAAGAAACTCCCCACGTACTTGGGTAGGGCAAAAGAAAAAAGAAATAACGGAGACAAAAGAACAGGGACGGGACCTGCACCAGTGGGAGGGAGCCGTGAAGGAAGAAAGGTTTCCACGCACTAGGAGCCCCTTCGCGGGCGGAGACTGCGGGTGGCAGGGGGGGAAGCTTCGGAGCCACGGAGGAGAGCGCAGCCACAGGGGTGCGGAGGACAGAGTGGAGAGATTCCCGCACAGAGGCTCGACGCCGAACAGCACTCACCAGCCCGAGAGGCTTGTCTGCTCCCCCGCCGGGGCGGGCGGGGCTGGGAGCTGAGGCTCGGGCTTCGGTCGGATGGCAGGGAGAGGACGGGGGTTGGCGGCGTGAACACAGCCTGAAGGGGCTAGTGCGCCACAGCTAGCCGGGAGGGAGTCCGGGAAAAGGTCTGCAGCTGCTGAACAGGCAAGAGACTTTTTCTTGCCTCTTTGTTTCGCGGCGCACAAGGAGAGGGGATTCAGAGCGCCGCCTAAATGAGCTCCAGAGGTGGGCGCGAGCCGCGGCGATCAGCGCGGACCCCAGAGACGGGCGTGAGACGCTGGGGCTGCTGCTGCCGCCACCAGGAAGCCTGTGTGCGAGCACAGGTCACTCTCCACACCTCCCCTCCCGGGAGCCTGTGCAGCCCGCCACTGCCAGGGTCCCGTGATCCGGGGACAACTTTCCCGGGAGAACGCACGGCGCGCCTCGGCCTGGTGCAACGTCACGACGCCTCTGCCGTCGCAGGCTCGCCCCGCCTCCTCCGTACTGCTCCCTCCCCCCGGCCTGAGTGAGCCAGAGCCGCCGAAGCAGCTGCTCCTTTAACCCCGTCCTGTCTGGGCGGGGAACAGACGCCCTCAGGCGACCTACACGCAGAGGCGGGTCCAAATCCAAAGCTGAAACCCGGGAGCTGTGCAAACAAAGAAGAGAAAGGGAAATCCCTCCCAGCAGCCTCTGGAGCAGCGGATTAAAGCTCCACAATCAACTTGATGTACCTGCATCTGTTGAATACCTGAATAGACAACGAATCATCCCAAATTCAGGAGGTGGACTTTGGGAGCAGGATATATTAATTTTCCCCTTTTCCTTTTTTTGTGAGTGTATATGTACATGCTTCTGGGTGAGATTTTGTCTGTATAGCTTTGCTTTATAATAGCTTTATTTTACTTCACTATATTATAGCCTCTTTCTTTCTTTCTTTCTATTTTTTCTCCCTTTTACTCTGAGCTGTGTGGATGAAAGGCTCTTGGTGCTCCAGCCAGGCATCAGGGCCGTGCCTCTGAGGTGGGAGAGCCAACTTCAGGACACTGGTCCACAAGAGACCTCCCAGCTCCACGTAATACCAAATGGCAAAAATCTCTCAGAGATCTCCATCTCAGCATCAAGACCCAGCTTCACTCAACGACCAGCAAGCTACAGTGCTGGACACCCTATGCCAAACAACTAGCAAGACAGGAACACAGTCCCATCCATTAGCAGAGAGGCTGCCTAAAATCAGAATAAGGCCACAGACACCCCAAAATACACCACCAGACGTGGACGTACCCACCAGAAAGTCAAGATCCAGCCTCATCCACCAGAACTCAGGCACTAGTTCCCTCCACCAGGAAGCCTACACAACCCACTGAACCAACCTTAGCCACTGGGAACAGATACCAAAAACAACGGGAACTACGAACCTGCAGCCTGTGAAAAGGAGACCCCAAACACAGTAAGATAAGCAGAATGAGACGACAGAAAAACACACAGCAGATGAAGGAGCAGGGTCAAAACACACCAGACCTAACAAATGAAGAGGAAATAGGTAGTCTACCTGAAAAAGAATTCAGAATAATGATAGTAAGGATGATCCAAAATCTGGGAAATAGAATAGACAAAATGCAAGAAACATTTAACAAGGATGTAGAAGAACTAAAGAGGAACCAAGCAACGATGAAACACACAATAAATGAAATTAAAAATACTCTAGATGGGATCAATAGCAGAATAACTGAGGCAGAAGAAAGGATAAGTGACCTGGAAGATAAAATGGTGGAAATAACTACTGCAGAGCAGGATAAAGAAAAAAGAATGAAAAGAAATGAGGACAGTCTCAGAGACCTCTGGGACAACATTAAACCCACCAACATTCGAATTATAGGGGTCCCAGAAGAAGAAGAGAAAAAGAAAGGGACTGAGAAAATATTTGAAGAGATTATAGTTGAAAACTTCCCTAATATGGGAAAGGAAATAGTTAATCAAGTCCTGGAAGCACAGAGAGTCCCATACAGGATAAACCCAAGGAGAAACACGCCAAGACACATATTAATCAAACTGTCAAAAATTAAATATAAATAAAACATATTAAAAGCAGCAAGGGAAAAACAACAAATAACACACAAGGGAATCCCCATAAGGTTAACATCTGATCTTTCAGCAGAAACTCTGCAAGCCAGAAGGGAGTGGCAGGATATACTTAAAGTGAGGAAGGAGAAAAACCTACAACCAAGATTACTCTACCCAGCAAGGATCTCATTCAGATTCGATGGAGAAATTAAAACCTTTACAGACAAGCAAAAGCTGAGAGAGTTCAGCACCACCAAACCAGCTTTACAACAAATGCTAAAGGAACTTCTCTAGGCAAGAAACACAAGAGAAGGAAAACACCTACAATAACAAACCCAAAACATTTAAGAAAATGGGAATAGGAACATACATATCGATAATTACCTTGAATGTAAATGGATTAAATACTCCCACCAAAAGACACAGGCTGGCTGAATGGATACAAAAACAAGACCCATATATATGTTGTCTACAAGAGACCCACTTCAGACCTAGAGACACATACAGACTGAAAGTGAGGGGATGGAAAAAGATATTCCATGCAAATGGAAATCAAAAGAAAGCTGGAGTAGCAATTCTCATATCAGACAAAATAGACTTTAAAATAAAGACTATTACAAGAGACAAAGAAGGACACTATATAATGATCAAGGGATCTATCCGAGAGGAAGGTATAACAACTGTAAATATTTATGCACCCAACATAGGAGCACCTCAATACATAAGGCAAATACTAACAGCCATAAAAGGGGAAATCGACAGCAACACAATCATAGTAGGGGACTTTAACACCCCACTTTCACCAATGGACAGATCATCCAAAATGAAAATAAATAAGGAAACTCAAGCTTTAAATGATACATTAAACAAGATGGACTTAATTGATATTTATAGGACATTCCACCCAAAAACAACAGAATACACATTTTTCTCAAGTGCTCATGGAACATTCTCCAGGACAGATCATATCTTGGGTCACAAATCAAGCCTTGGTAAATTTAAGAAAATTGAAATCGTATCAAGTATCTTTTCCGACCACAATGCTATGAGACTAGATATCAATTACAGGAAAAGATGTGTAAAAAATACAAACACATGGAGGCTACACAATACACTACTTAATAACGAAGTGATCACTGAAGAAATCAAAGGGGAAATCAAAAAATACCTAGAAACAAATGACAATGGAGACATGACGACCCAAAACCTATGGGACACAGCAAAAGCAGTGCTAAGAGGGAAGTTTATAGCAATACAAGCCTACCTCAAGAAACAGGAAACATCTCGAATAAACAACCTAACCTTGCACCTGAAGCAATTAGAGAAAGAAGAACAAAAAAACCCCAAAGCTAGCAGAAGGAAAGAAATCATAAAGATCAGGTCAGAAATAAATGAAAAAGAAATGAAGGAAACAATAGCAAAAATCAATGAAACTAAAAGCTGATTCTTTGAGAAGATAAACAAAATTGATAAACCATTAGCCAGACTCATCAAGAGAAAAAGGGAGAAGACTCAAATCAATAGAATTAGAAATGAAAAAGGAGAAGTAACCACTGACACTGCAGAAATACAAAAGATCATGAGAGATTACTACAAGCAACTCTATGCCAATAAAATGGACAACCTGGAAGAAATGGACAGATTCTTAGAAATGCACAAGCTGCCGAGACTGAATCAGGAAGAAATAGAAAATATGAACAGACCAATCACAAGCACTGAAATTGAAACTGTGATTAAAAACCTTCCAACACACAAAAGCCCAGGACCAGATGGCTTCACAGGTGAATTCTATCAAACATTTAGAGAAGAGCTAACACCTATCCTTCTCAAACTCTTCCAAAATATTGCAGAGGGAGGAACACTCCCAAACTCATTCTACGAGGCCACCATCACCCTGATACCAAAACCAGACAAAGATGTCACAAAGAAAGAAAACTACAGGCCAATATCACTGATGAACATAGATGCAAAAATCCTTAACAAAGTACTAGCAAACAGAATCCAACAGCACATTAAAAGGATCATACACCATGATCAAGTGGGGTTTATCCCAGGAATGCAAGGATTCTTCAGTATACGCAAATCAATCAATGTGATACACCATATTAACAAATTGAAGGAGAAAAACCACATGATCATCTCAATAGGTGCAGAGAAAGCTTTCGACAAAATTCAACACCCATTTATGATAAAAGCCCTGCAGAAAGTATGCATAGAGGGAACTTTCCTCAACATAATAAAGGCCATATATGACAAACTCACAGCCAACATTGTCCTCATTGGTGAAAAACTGAAACCATTTCCACTAAGATCAGGAACAAGACAAGGTTGCCCACTCTCACCACTATTATCCAACATAGTTTTGGAAGTGTTAGCCACAGCAATCAGAGAAGACAAAGAAATAAAAGGAATCCAAATCGGAAAAGAAGAAGTAAAGCTGTCACTGTTTGCAGATGACATGATACTCTACATAGAGAATCCTAAAGATGCTACCAGAAAACTCCTAGAGCTAATCAATGAATTTGGTAAAGTAGCAGGATACAAAATTAATGCACAGAAATCTTGCATTTCTATACACTAATGACGAAAAATCTGAAAGTGAAATTAAGAAAACACTCCCGTTTACCATTGCAACAAAAAGAATAAAATATCTAGGAATAAACCTACCTAAGGAGACAAAAGACCTGTATGCAGAAAATTATAAGACACTGATGAAAGAAATTAAAGATGATACAAATAGATGGAGAGATATACCATGTTCCTGGATTGGAAGAATCAACATTGTGAAAATGACTCTACTACCCAAAGCAATCTATAGATTCAATGCAATCCCTATCAAACTACCACTGGCATTTTTCACAGAACTAGAACAAAAAATTTCACAATTTGTATGGAAACACAAAAGACCCCGAATAGCCAAAGCAATCTTGAGAACGAAAAATGGAGCTGGAGGAATCAGGCTCCCTGACTTCAGACTATATTACAAAGCTACAGTAATCAAGACGGTTTGGTACTGGCACAAAAACAGAAATATAGATCAATGGAACAGGATAGAAAGCCCAGAGATAAACCCACGCACATATGGTCACCTTATCTTTGATAAAGGGGGCAAGCATATACAGTGGAGAAAAGACAGCCTCTTCAATAAGTGGTGCTGGGAAAATTGGACAGATACGTGTAAGAGTATGAAATTAGAACACTCCCTGACACCATACACAAAAATAAACTCAAAATGGATTAAAGACCTAAGTGTAAGGGCAGACACTATCAAACTCTTAGAGGAAAACATAGGCAGAACACTCTATGACATACATCACAGCAAGATTCTTTTTGACCCAGCTCCCAGAGAAATGGAAATAAGAACACAAATAAACAAATGGGACCTAATGAAACTTAAAAGCTTTTGCACAGCAAAGGAAACCATAAACAAGACCAAAAGACAACCCTCAGAATGGGAGAAAATATTTGCAAATGAAGCAACTGACAAAGGATTAATCTCCAAGATTTACAAGCAGCTCATGCAGCTCAATAACAAAAAAACGAACAACCCAATCCAAAAATGGGCAGAAGACCTAAATAGACATTTCTCCAAAGAAGATATACAGATGGCCTACAGACACATGAAAGAATGCTCAACATCATTAATCATTAGAGAAATGCAAATCAAAACTACAATGAGATATCATCTCACACCGGTCAGAATGGACATCATCAAAAAATCTAGAAACAATAAATGCTGGAGAGGGTGTGGAGAAAAGGGAACACTCTTGCACTGTTGGTGGGAATGTAAATTGATACAGCCACTATGGAGAACAGTATGGAGGTTCCTTAAAAAACTAACAATAGAACTACCATACGACCCAGCAGTCCCACTACTGGGCATATACCCTGAGAAAACCATAATTCAAAAAGAGTCATGTACCACAATGTTCATTGCAGCTCTATTTACAATAGCCAGGACATGGAAGCAACCTAAGTGTCCATTGACAGATGAATGGATAAAGAAGATGTGGCACATATATACAATGGAATATTACTCAGCCATAAAAAGAAATGAAATGGAGGTATTTGTAATGAGGTGGATGGAGTTAGAGTCTGTCATACAGAGTGAAGTAAGTCAGAAAGAGAAAAACAAATACAGTATGCTAACACATATATATGGAATCTAAGGAAAAAAAAAAAAAAGGTCATGAAGAACCTAGTGGCAAGACAGGAATAAAGACACAGACCTACTAGAGAATGGACTTGAGGATATGGGGAGGGCGAGGGGTAAGATATGACAGGGTGAGAGAGTGGCATGGACATATATACACTACCAAACGTAAAATAGACAGCTAGTGGGAAGCAGCCGCATAGCACAGGGAGATCAGCTCGGTGCTTTGTGACCACCTAGAGGGGTGGGATGGGGAGGGTTGGAGGGAGGGAGACGCAAGAGGGAAGAGATATGGGAACATATGTATATGTATAACTGATTCACTTTTTTATAAAGCAGAAACTAATACACCATTGTAAAGCAATTATACTCCAATAAAGATGTTAAAAAAATAAAAGGCGATTCCCATCGCAAAGGCAGCGTCTGATGTAGATTGACACAGTTTATGTCTTTCTCCCCTAAAATGTGAAGCCCAGACAAAAGCAAACACTTCTCACCTGAGCAGGAGAGGATGGGGCAATGGAGAAGGAGGCACTAAATTTATCACCATCATCATCATCATCATTATTTTCATTTCATGGATGACAAAGAAAGCTTAAGTATTTGGCCCAAAGTCTAAGTGGAGTTGCTAGAATTCAACCTTGGGCCTGTCTGAAGCCAAACCCATGCCTTTCCTTACAATTAAGGATGCAAAGTACCTGATTGTTTTCCGTTTTCACCCTGCCCCACCCATCTCACTCCAGGGCTTCAACTGGTCCTTATGCTTTTACCTTTTCCTCTCTTTACAAAGCATGTCAGATACTGGGAAGAGACAGAAGGTTTAACTTCCCACGTGTGCCTGCAGCCCGTTGAGGAAGGGTGGAAGGGGCAGGGGGCAGAGGGACAGAGACGTCTTCCAGGGTACCTGACATCCCCCCTGCCTCAGTGGCCAATCTAGATGACAAAGACGATTTGGATCCTCAGAACCAGAGATACAAAAGTGTCTAAGAGGCATCCGGTAATCTTTCTGAAGTTTCTTAACCCCGTGTAGGGGAGAAAAAATATCTTTTTCCTCCACCCTTCTAAGTTCTCACCTGAGACCCCCTAAAACCAAAGACAGATTAGCAACAGAAAAGCATACAAATGTATTTAACACAAGCTTTATGTGATACAGGAGCCTTCATAGGAAATAAAGACCCCAGAAACGGCCTTCTGTGCCAGGTTTGAGGAGAAGAGGAGGGTCATGGAAAAACGTGACAGGACGAAAAGCTAAGGCTAGTGAACTGGAAGAAACTGAGCAAGGCCTGTTGGTTCACACGCTGTCAGCATCCCTCCATCTTCAGAGACAAGCGGTTCCTTTCCTCCGGGTAGAGGGAGGACATCTCTTATGTGAGGGTCTTATGATTTGCTTCAGGGGAGGGTCAGAAAATCCTTCCTGCACTTGCTGTTTCTCAAATTCCTTCAGCTTGAAATATTCAACAAGCCAAGGGGCTGCATTTTGGGGGTACGTTTATTACACCCGGTCACCGGCAACCCCTTCTGATAAACATACACTCTCACAGCCCCCCTGGAGAGGAAACACAGGGCCGCCCTGCTGAGTATTCCCACCAGCCAAGAAGTTTCAGTGGAACCAGAAAAACAGGTACAGATTTTGTCTTCCAAACAGAAATTATAATCCAATATTAAAGCCTCCCCACTCCCTGCCCCACGGCCTTAGCAATACAAATGCCCTGAGCTGAAAACATTACCTCTCAGGATGGCACAATTCAGCTCCATGTATGGTGGGGATAATACAGATCAGGAAAATTCAAGAATGCATGACTTTGCGCTGGTCAGAATGGCCATCACTAAAACAGTCTACAAATAACAAATGCTGGAGAGGGTGTAGGGAAAAGGGAACCCTCCTACACTGTTAGCTGGGAATGTAAGTTGATGCACCCACTGTGGAAAACGGTATGGAGGTTCCTCAGAAAACTAAAAATAGAATTACTATATGATCCAGCAATCCCTCTCCTGGGCATATATCCAGATAAAACTATAATTCAAATAGATACATGCACCCCTATGTTCATAGCAGCACTATTCACAATAGCCAAGACATGGAAACAACCTGTATGTCCAGTGACAGATGAATGGATAAAGAAGATGTGGTACATATATACAATGGAATATTAGCCATAAGAAAGAACAAAATAATGCCATTTGCAGCAACATGGATGCAACTAGAGATGATCATCTTAAGTGAGGTCAGTCAGAAAAAGACAAATACCATATATCACTTATATGTGGAATCTAAAACATGACACAAATGAACCTACCTGAAACAGAAATAGAATCAGGGACATAGAGAACAGACTGGTGGTTGCCAAGGGGGAGGGGGATAGGAGAGGGTTGGATTGGGAGTTTGGGATTAGCAGATGCAAACTGGTATATATGGAATGGACAAACAACAAGGTCCTACTGTATAGCACAGGGAACTATGTTCAATCTGTGATAAACCATAATGGAAAAGAATATGAAAAAGAATTTATATATCTGTATAACCGAGTGAATTTGCTATAATTAACACAACATTGTAATTCAACTATACTTCAATGAAAAATAAATTTTAAAAAATTAAAAAATAAAGTTTATCATTCTTAAAATAAAATAAAATAAAATTTGGAAGAATATAAAAAAGAATGTGTGACTTTGAAGGTCTACACATGAGAAAGTCTGGGAAGAGCTGATTGAGGCAGTGGTTCTCCAAGTGTGGACCCCAGACCAGCGGTATCAGCATCACCTGGGAACTTGTTAGAAACGCATATTCTTGGATCCCACCCGGTTCTAGTGAATCAGAAACTCGGGGATGGGGCCCAGTTATCTGTATTTTAAAAAGCCCTCTGGGTCATTCTGACGTCCACCAAAATTTGAGGACCTCTTGTGTCGTAGACTGAAGAAAGGAGAGGGATGGCAAATGCAGTCATTTCTGAATAGCTATTTCCTCCAGCTGAGACTCCAGCAATAATCCAGGCAAGGAGAGAGAGAGTCATGCAGATTGGGGTCATCAGCCTGACAAAGGCTAACTTGCCCTCATTCATGGTTCCCTTTCTTACGGCAGGCTGAGCCCTAGTCCAGAGTCCCAGCTGACACGTTGTATTTTCTTTTCTTTTTTTTTCTTTTTTTGGCATCCCCGTTATGGCATGCGGGATCTTAGTGCCCTGAACAGGGATCGAACCTGTGTCCCCTGCACTGGGAGCGTGGAGTCTTAACCACTGGACAACCAGGGAATTCCCAGAGGCCCGGGTGAAATAGAACACAATAAATTCAAAGGTTGCATTTGACTGCCTTGGACTTTAATTTCCCAGGCATGTCCTTCAGGCCAGCTTCACCTAGGACAAGCTCAGAGTCTCCCTAAAAAGAGAGAAAAGAAAGTGATTGCTGGCTCCCTCCCCCACCCCCTTGCCTTGAAATTGTTTTCTTCCATCCTAGCCCGCTGGCTTTAATTAGGAGTGAAGGCAGCATGCAGACTGGAGACAGCAGGCGGTCTTAGCACAAGAATGTGTTCAATAAACAGCTTTGGATAATCAGAGGTCACCACATCTCTGTGTCTGCGTCCTTGTCGTCCCCCCCCCCCCCCCCCCCCCCCCCCGCTTCCTTCCTGGCTTCTCCCTCCCCATCTTGTTTGTCTTACCATTTACACCTCATTAGTTATAAGGAAGCCACCAGCTCAGAGTGTGTTGCTATGGGCTTGGGAGAGGGTCTGTCTTCAAGAGAGGCTGAGGACCAGGAGGCGGGAAGTCAGAATAAATGAAATCATATTGCATGTTCACAATCGACTATAATTAAGGCATCTTATAAATACGTATTATACAAATGCATTACAATGACAAAATCAGCCACGTTTGAGTGCCTTTATACTCTGGGCAATAGAGGGTACTTTTTTGGACCCAAGTGGCATCTGCTATATTGAAAAGAGCATTAAGTGCATATTATTAAGTGAAAGAAGCCACCTGAAAAGGCTACATGCCTTACGATTCCAACTCTATGACATTCTGGAAAAGGTAAAACTAAGGAGACAGTAACAAGACCTGCGGTTTTTAGAGGCAGGAGGGAGAGAGGGATAAACAGATAGAGCACAGAGGATTTTGGGGGCAGTGAAACTATTTGGTATGATATTATGATGGATTCATACATTTGTCCAAACCCATGAAACGTACAACACCAACAGTGAACCCTAGTGTCTGTCAACTAAGACTTTGAGTGGTGGTGAGGTATCAGTGTAAGTTCATTGATTGTAACAAATGTACCACTGTGGTCGGGGGCTATTGTACATGTGTGGGAACAGGGAATGTATGGGAACTTTCTGTATTTTCTGCTCAATTTTGCTATGAACCTAAAACTGCTCATAAAAGATAAAGTTTAGGGACTTCCCTGGCGGTCCAGTGGTTAAGACTACATGCTTCCACTGCAGGGGCACGGGTTTGATCCCTGGTTGGGGAACTAAGATCCCACATGCTGCACGGCGTGACCTAAAATATAAAAAAAAAATTTAAATAAATAAAATTTATTCATAAAACAAAAAAGTATTAAACTTGGACTCAAAATATATGGAGTCTAATTCTATCATGGTCTTGGTCGCAGTCTGGCTGTGCCAACTTGGACAAGTTACTCGGCTTCTCTGGGCCTCAGTGGCCTCATCTACAAAAATGAGAATGATAACATCTTCCAGATATAAATGTTGCAAAGGTTAAAATGAAGTAATAAGTATAGACACACAGTCAATGTTTGTTTAGCTAAGAATAATAGGAGAATTATATGAGGAATTTGGGGCAGAGGCTGGGACTAGGATTCCAGACTGCCGCACTGAAAGAGGCAGGGCCAGCCCAGACGGCACCACCTATATTATTACCTGATTTGAGATATAAGTTTTTTCCTCCACCATTGAAAGCTATCTGCCCCACTGCCCTGCTGGAAACTTGAAAAGCAAACAGTAGCAACTCCTGGGAGTAGCATGTTTGGTTTTTAGGACCAAAATACAGTAAGTCCCCTACATACGAACGAGTTTCATTCCAAGAGCGCATTCGTAAGTCCAGTTTCTTCATTAAGTCCAGCAAAGTTAGCCTAGATACCCAACTAACACAATCGGCTGTATAGTACTGCACTGTTAATAGGTTTATAATACTTTTCACGTAAATAATACATAAAAAACAAACAAACACAAAAAATTAAAAAAACATTTTTTATCTTACAGTACAGTACCTTGAAAAGTACAGTAGTACGGTACAACAGCTGGCATACAGGGGCTGACATCGAGTGAACAGGCAAGAAGAGTGACTGACTGGAGGAGGGAGAGGAGATGGGAGACGGTAGAGCCGAAGGATCGTCAGCAATAGGAGATGGAGGGCAAGCTGCCGTTTCACTCACACCTGACGCTGATGGAGCGCATGTTCACATCTTTGAAAGTTTAAAACTTGAAGGTTTGTATGTAGGGGACTTACTGTATATTACACTGTAAACACCTCAAAGGGCAACAAAATGAATGATAGCATCGTAGCAGGGATGACTGAGTAACATTATCTACCTAAAAACAAAGTCCCCAAAGAACAGAACGCAGAATGTGTAAGTTTTTATAAAGGGGGTGGATAGAAAATCTAAAAATATCTAGAAGCTCAAAACATTGCCTGGGAAGGTAGATAAGTTTACAAGGTCAGAATGAGTAGTCAGAGGAGAGTTTTTAAGGCGAGGGCACAAAACTAAGAGAGGAAATCAATCAAAAAGCAAGCAACCCATATCCTGAGCACCTACACTGTGCAAGCCATTGTTCTAGGTATTGGGAATACATCACTGATGGACACAGCAATTCATGGAACTTACATTCTGGTGAATGTAAGGAACAGACCAAAAAACAGGTAAATAAATAAACATAATTAAGTTGATATAGTATATTAAAAGGTAATATATTCTATAGAAAAAAAGAAAAGGTAAAGAATGATTGGGGGAATAAAGAGTGGGAGATTCCATTTTAAATAGGATGATCAAGGAAATGATAATTGAAAAGATGAGTAAAGCATTGAAGGAGGTGAGGGAGTTAGCCACCCAGATCTCAATGGAGAAGAACTTTCCAGGCAAAGGGGACGTCTAGAGCAAAAGCCCAGGTGGGAGCTTTCTGGGCTGTTCCAGGAATAATGAAACCAGTACAGTTGGAGCTGGGTCAATAAGGAAGAGACTAGAGGACAAGAGGTGAAACAGCTGAAGGGGCTGAATCGTGCAGGGCCTCGCAGGCCACTGTAAGGAATTTGGTTTCACTCTGTAGTAAGGAGCTATGACCAGGTTGTGAGCCAAAGTGGCCTGATCTGGATTATGATCAGATGGACCACATTGACTCTTGTGCTAAGAACAGACTCAAGCCGATAGAGACAAAGGTAGAAGCAGGTGAGCTTCTGGGAGACCCTTATATTGAACTTCACAGGCAAGCACTGACAGTGGTTGAGCCAGGATGACAGCAGTGGAGGCATGAAGAGGCTTAGCTCCTGTCTAGATGCTGAGGGTGGGACCACCAGGCTCACCGGAAGGAGTGATGTACAAGGTCTTGGCCCTGAGCTACTGGAAGGATGAAGTGACTGTCAACTTGTCAACTGAGACAGGGAAGGCTGCCACTGAGTAGGTGGAGGTGGAAGATCAGGAGCTTGGGGTGAAGTGGCAAGAGGAGGTGTGGGCTTAGAGGGGACGCAGCAAGCACAGACCTCACACCTCCCACATCTCCCTGTAGCTTGGCCTGGATGTAAGATGCAGCACATCATTTATCAATGCCATTGGCCTTCAGGCCACGTTCAGCAGGAATTGTCCTGAAGCATATTTTAAGCCCTCAGTTTCCCCCATGCAATGGAACAAACAAATCTAAAGAAACAAAGATCGAAAGAAGCATGAGTGTATTTAGTTCCCCCTATATGAATGTCTCCCCCTGCCCACGCCCACCACCTCTGCCACCTCTCCAAGAGTGTTGTCGAACCCAAGTTCATGTGTCTGACGCACAGTGAGGCCAAACAAGCTGAAACATCAGAGCCTGGAGGAGAGAAAGGTTTATTGCAGGGCCAAGCAAGGAGAATGGGCAGCTCGTGCTCAAAAAACCCAAACTCCCAGATGGTTTTGGGGGAAGAGTTTTTAATCGGCAAAATTTGAGGGGAGGTCTGCAAGGTATGTGACCATCCTCTGATTGGTTGGTGGTGAGGTGAGAGGGTGGCATTCCAGGCAACAGCCTTCCGATTCCAGCCAGTCTGGGTTCACGTGCTTGTGCTCAGCCTGAAGTGACCATCCTCTACCTGGGTGGGGGCCTTCTTTCCTATAGAAGAACTCAGAGATGTGTACGAGATCGTCATGTACATCACCCAAGGAGGGACAAGGACCCTAGCCCATCATTGCACTATTGTTACTTTCTGCATCCCCTCACTTCCCTAATTAGGATCTGTTTGAATCTGCCCCTTGGAACTCAGGGAAAGTCTAGGAGGCTGAAAGTCTTTTTCCTACAAACAAGAAATGGGGGGCATGGAAAACCTTTTATACCTGGTAAGGCCCACAAGGTCCCATTCGATTTCAAGAGGACAGCCAAGTGTCCCCGGAGTCACATTCAATTAGATTGTGAGTCATCACATCCATCCCCCTAGACAGCAGGGCTAGCTATCTCCTAAGGAATCCTCTGGTGCCCACCATGCCCACTCACTCACCCCCTCAAAACATGTTCATGGAAGGGGATCTAATAAATCAACTCACAGTAGGGGGTAAATGAGTAAAAGAAGAAACAAGTGAAAACACTCCTCCCCCCTAGGGATACTGGAGCTTTAAAGTAGCCAACACCCTAAACCAAGGCACAAAGTAATGAAATATCTGGCCACAGACTAAGGGAATGTAAGGGTCAGTGGCCTTGGACTCACATCCCTCTGTGGCCACCTCCTGAGAAAATAGTAGGGCTGCCCATACAACTCGAAGTGGTTTCCTTGACTGTTCCAGAAGGAGGATGTGGAGTCCCCTGGGGGTAAACACATTTCCTGCTTGCCTGCACTGTATTCTTTTTCTGTGGAGCACCTGTCCCACACACACACAGCCAGAATGCTAGGCCTGCCTGCAGGGACTCTTCTGTGACTCTGCTACAATAAATAGCTAGCTCACTGGTCTCGTTCCTTTTGCCCCTTGGCTGTGAGACCCCAGAAGATACCACGTGTGTGCACGTGCATGCATGCATGTGTGTGTTGTCTGCACAATGACCTTCGGAGTTCTTAAACTGTCTGGACACCCCAGGGTCAGCTAAGCAACAGCAAGGCTGGTGAAACAAGAAGGGAGCCCTCGGGACTTCCCTGAAAGTCCAGTGGTTAAGACTCCGTGCTTCCACTGCAGTGGGCGCAGGTCCCTGGTTGGGGAACCAAGATCCGCATGCTGTGTGGTGTGGCCATAAAATAAAATTAAAAAAAAAAAAAAAAAAGGGAGCCCTCGGGCTCTGAGCTAGCAGGAGCTCCCCCCCACACCCCGGGGGTCTCTCAGGTACCAGTCACTCACTCAGCAGGAGGCTGACAGCCATGTTCAATCAATCCATCAGGTGTGCCACCCACAGAAACTGGGCCTGCCAACTCACTTCAGAGGTTTGAGGGAAGCAATCGCCACGTCAGCTCCTTCTCTGGGAAGTTTTATTTGAGTCCAGTCCACTTTGTGAAGCCATTACACATCAATCCTTCAGGGGTCTTTCCTCCCTCGATGGCTTTGGGCTGCACTTGGCTAATCAGTAACTCCCAGGCAAGCCACATATATTCTGAAATGCACCCACACAGAAATAGGCTTCCCCGGGGAGCGGGGAACATCCTCCAGCAGACACTTGGAAAGATGCACACCCCCTGGGGCACAGGACCACTGGCAGTACCGCAGCCTCGCTGACCAGGTCACATGGTGCAGACCCCTCCCTGAAGAAATGACATGTCAGAGGAAAAGAGAAGATTCATCAACAATGTCCCCTCTTGACCTAATCAAACTTACAAGCTTTTGCACAGCAAAGGAAACCATAAACAAAATGAAAAGACAACCTAGAGAACGAGAGAAAATATTTGCAAATGATGCAGCAGACAAGGGCTTAATCTCCAAAATATACAAACAGCTCATACAACTCAACAACAAAAAAACAAACAACCCAATCAAAAAATGGGCAGAAGACCTTGATAGACATTTCTCCAAAGAAGACATACAGATGGCCAGTAGGCACATGAAAAGATGCTCAACTTCGCTAATTATTAGAGAAATGCAAATCAAAGCTACAATGAGGTACCACCTCACACCAGTCAGAACGGCCATCATCAAAAAGTCTCCAAATAAATGCTAGAGAGGGTGTAGGGAAAAGGGAACCCACCTACACTGCTGGTGGGAATATAAGTTGGTGCAATCACTATGGAAAACAGTATGGAGGTTCCTTGGAAAACTAAAAAATAGAATTACTATATGATCCAGCAGTCCCACTCCTGGGCATATATCCAGACAAAACTATAATTCAAAAAGATACATGCACCCGTATGTTCATAGAAGCATTATTCACAACAGCCAAAACATGGAAAACAACCTAAATGTCCATTGACAGATGAATGGATAAAGAAGATGTGATACATTTATGAATGGAATATTACTCATCCATAACAAAGAACAAAACAATGTCATTTGCAGCGACATGGATGCAACTAGAGATGATCATACTAAGTGAAGTAAGTCATAAAGAGGAAGACAAATACCATGTGATATCACTTATATGTGGAATCTAAAATATGGCACAAATGAACCTATCTACAAAACAGAAACAGACTCACAGACATAGAGAACAGACTTGTGGTTGCCAAGGGGGAGGTGGGGAGGGAGAGGGATGGATTGGGTGTTTAAGGTTGGTAGATGCAAACTGTTACATTTAGAATGGATAAACAAGAAGGTCCTAACGTATAGCACAGGGAACTATATTCAATATCCTGTAATAAACCATAATGGCAAAGAATATAAAAAAAGAATGTCTCTATGTGTATAACTGAGTCACTTTGCTGTACAGCAGAGACTGACACAACATTATAAATCAACTATACTTCAGTGAAAAAATATTGAAAAAAAAAACAAACAATGCAAGCAAGCAGGCCACAGTAGATGAAAGGACAATGGTTTTGTTATTTGCATTTTGTTTTCAATAAAAAACTGGTAAACCATAATAGTCCAGTGTCCTGGGTTATTTCAGGCTGTGCTGCTATCCATATTAGGTGACTTTATTTTAGATGTTTTTTAACATCTTTTTAGAGGTAACTGATCTTGAATCTTATGTTTTCTCCTTCCAAGCCCACTTTAATTTCTTATTCACACTCGCCTGACTGTCCATTCCACCTACCCAATACGTATGCACTTTAAACAAATTCAGCATCCTTCTAGAAGAGACCAGAAAGGCCAGACCTTGTAAAATCCTCTTGGTTAATTCCACTGAGGCACTGGGGGTGTAAAATAAAACTTGGCAATAAATAAAAAGAGGGAAATCCAGGAAAAAAAAAAAATGCATACAGAGACAGATGACAGACGCAAAGACACGTCTATGGAAACTCCACACAGATAGGCTGTATGCCCACACTTACGCCTCAAAATAAAAAACCCCATTGCCTCACTCCAACCAACGAGCTCCATCCCGTGTCGGAAAGCAGGGAAATGGCACGCTCAGGAGTCCAGCGTCCATATTTAATTTATTAACAGGTAAGACAGCAGAGGCATCGCTTTGAACTGGAGACATCAATTTGATTTAAACGGCTGCCGCTTAACGTGGTGAAGAGGAATCAACTGTGCCCTGAAAACAGAAGACAAGTTGGAGCATCTTCCTGTCGGTTTCCTGGGAAATAATGAGCCCTATTAATAGTTGTTAACATGAATCAGCGGATCACTCCCCTGTCAGCGGCTGTCAGGCTGGGCCCCCGAGTCAATCGGTAAAGAGAAAGAAAGCTGACGATTCAGGGCAAGTCTCAGCAAGGGAAGGGGCCAGGGCATTGGCCCCTGTTCCAACCTGAGCCAGCTACCGCCTACAAGGAAGGAGAGGAGGACTCAGCATAGCAACAAGGCCCCAAGGAGATGCACACCAGTTAGAGACATAAAGGTCAACCAGAAACCCCCGTACAGGGCCTCATAGCCAAGAAGAAGCCATAAAGGGCAGGGCTCCTGGCCCCCTGAAGACCGAGAATTTAGATCTGCGAATATCATGCTAATGAAAGGGTTTGTGAGGCCGGGTCTAACCTGCTAAGAAGACTACCGGCTTTTGTTTGGGGTACAGCTTAAGTTTTGATGGTGTGGCCCTCCACCGTGTATATGACTGTACAGGTGTGGTTTTTTGGGGGTTTTTTTTTTTGTTGTTTTAAATATGTCATTTTTCCTTCTCTTCCGAATTTCCTAACTGGCCCTTTATTCTTTTTTTTTTTTTTTTTTTAATAAACGTTTCACTCCATGAATGTCTTTTTTATTTATTTATTTATTTATTTATTTATTTATTTATTTATTTTTGGCTGTGTTGGGTCTTCGTTTCTGTGCAAAGGCTTTCTCTAGTTGCGGCGAGCGGAGGCCACTCTTCATCGCGGTGCACGGGCCTCTCACTATCGCGGCCTCTCTTGCTGCGGAGCACAGGCTCCAGACGCGCAGGCTCAGTAACTGTGGCTCACGGGCCCAGTTGCTCCGCGGCATGTGGGATCTTCCCAGACCAGGGCTCGAACCTGTGTCCCCTGCATTGGCAGGCAGATTCTCAACCACTGCGCCACCAGGGAAGCCCTACAGGTATGTTTTTCCTCTCCATTTCTACCAGTTTAAAATATACTCGCACAAAACATTTTGCAACATCCATGTCAAAGGATAAATAGCCTTAATAATTAAAGAGCTGCTAAGCTCCTGCAAATCACAAAGCATAAGCATGAATAATAACTAATATTTATGAAAACCTTACTACATGCCAGGCATAGCCTAAAAGCTTTAAATTATCTCCCTTAAATCGCTCAGATGCTTTAGGAGGTAAATAATGTTATACCCATTTGGCAGATGGAAAAACTGAGGCTTAGATGATTTGAGTAACTTGCTCAAGCTCTCACAACTAGCAGATGATGAAACAGTGATTCAGACCAGGTCTGTCTGTTGTAAGTCTGTACTTTTACACTATGTCACATCAATTTTTCACAGGCGGCCCACAAAGAAAGAAATATAAGTGACCAAAAAACATTTTTAAAACATTTCATTGTGATAGTAACCAAAAAGTCTAAACCAAAAGAATAATGATGAATTTATTTATTGATTTGCTTATCAGGTAGACAAAGATTAAGATTAACAAAGCCTAGTGATAATGGCTCCATGGAAACACTAACTCACTTAAGCAGTGTTGGTGAGCATGCCAGTTATAAAATCATCCTGGAAGGTAGCTTTTTCAAAATATATAAAAATGTAATTTATGCACGCTCCTTGAAAATCTCCACTCCCAGGAATTACCTTTATGGGATATTTAAATGAGTAAGATAAGATAAAAAGGCATTAATCACAGTATTGTTTTTAAGAGCAAAATATTGTAAACACATAAATGTCCATTTATAAGAATTGCTTAAATAAATTATGAAACATCCATCCAATAGAATAGTATTCAGTCACCTAAAATAATGGTGTTGATCTATATTCAGTGACACAAAGATAGCGATGAAAAATTGTCCAGTCAAGAAAGCAATTACAGGGACTTCTCTGGTGGCGCAGTGGTTAAGAATCCACCTGCCAATGCAGGGGACACGGGTTCAAGCCCTGGTCCGGGAAGATCCCACATGCTGCAGAGCAACTAGGCCCGTGCGCCACTACTACTGGGCCTGCGCTCTAGAGACCGTGAGCCACAACTACTGAGCCCGCATGCTGCAACTACTGAAGCCCAAGCACCTACAGCCTGCACTTTGCAACAAGAGAAGCCACCACAGTGAGAAGCCTGCACACTGCAATGAAGAGTAGCCCCCGCTCGCTGCAACTAGAGAAAGCCTGCACACAGCAACAAAGACCAAACGCAGCCAAAAAGGAAATAAAATTAATTAATTAAAATTCCAAAAAAAAAAAAGAAAGCCATTACAGAAACATATATAAAAATATAAATATCATACACACATGCAAAGCAACTTTTCTGGAAAGATGTTTGTGAAAATGGTGTTAGCGATGACTTTTAGGTTATGCAATTTCTGGGAGCTTTTACTTACTTTTGTGTATTTTTATGTATTGTTTGACTCTCTTTAAAGAAGATCTATTGTTTTTTCAACAAAAGAAAAAAAGAAAAATCACATCTTCTGTTTTCTAATTTAACTTAGTGTAGGATAGTGCTGGACCTGGAAACATTTTTAACCTGAAACATTATATAACGGAGAGAACGTGGGCTTTGGAATATGACCTCAGGTGCAATCTTTGCTTTTACTAGCTTTGTGACTATATTCGCTTTCTACTGCTACCATAACAAATTATCACAAACTTAGCAGTTTAAACAACACAAATTTAGGGACTTCCCTGGCAGTCCAGTGGTCAAGACTCCACGCTTCCACTGCAGGGGACATGGGTTCAATCCCTGGTCGGGGAACTGAGATCCCACATGCCCTGCGGCCAAAAAAACAATACAAAAATGTATTATCTTACAGTTCTTAAGTTCTTAAGAACTTAAGTTCTTAAGTCATACCCACAGACTCAGGTGTTGGCAAGGCTGTGTTTCTTTCCAGAAGTTCTAGGGGAGGGTCCGTTACCTTGTTCATCCAGTTGTTGGCAGAGTTCTGTTCTATGTGGCTGTAGGACCAAGATCCCTGTTTTCTTGTTGGCTGTAGCTAAGGGCTGTTCACGGCTTCTAGAGGTTTCTAACGGCTGCCATATTCCTGTAAATCCAGCAATATGGAGTCAAGTCCTCACTCACATCTGACCCACCTACTGCTTCCCTCTTCCACTTTTAAGGATTCATGTGATTAGATTGGACCCACTCAAATTACCCAGAGTCATTCTCCCTTTAAGTCCATCTGCAATTTCCCTTGTGCCATGTAAAGTAACATATTCACAACTTCCAGGGATTAGGGCATGGGCACCTTTGTGGAGCCACTATTATTATATGTTGGAGAATGACTTTGGCAAATCACCTGAGTAACGATCCTCAACTCTAAAAAGCAGGATGCTTTACTGAATTACTATTCTTTTGTTTTATTTTGTTATTGCTGCATTTTGACCTTCCCATTCTAAGAAGGTATCTAGGCCTCCCTCAACTCAGGGGGCTTTATGATGACTGAAGACAGCTTTTCTCTTGGCTTTTGTTTTCAAAAAGCCTAACCTGGCAGGATCCCTAAGAGAATGCAGTACATAAGAGGGGATGGCTGAATAGTTTCACAGGGAAGTGAAAACCATGAGTACCTTTATGCCCAGTCTTGACAAGGATGCCTTTAAAAAAACACGTGGACTTGGCAATGAGCAAATGAGCTGTGATCATCATGGACAGGAAACCAAAGGGCTTTCTCCAAAGCTTCTGTTTGAGGCAAGACCCTTAAGACCTTTGCATGGCCCCGAGGGAGAGGGTGATAAAAGAATTCCAATAATGACAGATTGAATTTCCTGCCACTCCAATGGATACATGAAGTTAGACTGATTCCATTAAGATAAGATAATATGACTTCTTTTTTAAAATTTTTATTTTATATTGGAATAGATTTGATTTAATAATATGACTTCTTCAACACCCCTGTCTATGACATAACAAATGCATCTCTCTGCTACCTGGGAAAAGTGATAACTACCCTGTGGGAATTTGGGCAGGATGCATGTATGTAAAGCACCTGGCACATAATAAAGAGACTCCTAAAAATTGATACTGGTATATGAAGACATGACAAGGAAGATGAGCCAAACACATGCAAACATTATCCTCTAAAGAACCAAAAATAAATAAATAAATGCACCTTTGGTATTTTGAGACACACTCAAAAGTCTGGTAAAAGACTTATCACACGGTGTTCAGTATAAAATACTCTTAAAACGTTGATGAAGAGAGAGGAATTACCCTATGCAGACATTGTGGAGCCATCTACAGCACTTTCTTCTTTCTCATCCCCTCTATTCAATTGGCCACTACCTACAAATACCTAGAAATACCTGTAGCGCCTCTCCCTGCCTCTCACCCCCACGGTCAATGTGGCTCCAGCCCCCGTCTTCTCTCTTCAAGACTGTGGATGACAAGACCCTCCCGATGGGTCTCCTTGCCTCCTACCTCAGCCTCCTCTAATCCACCCTTCCCTTTCCTGTTTAAAATTCTTCCATGACTTCCCTTTGGCTCACAATCTTGCCCAATACTCCATTACTCGGAGATTCTCATTCTCACCTCCCTCCCTGACTTTGCACGGCTGGTCCTACTTCCTGGGATCACCCCTCTCCCCACCTCTCCCTACTCACACTTAAGAGACAAATTAAATATTAACTCCTCTGTTAGACACCCCCCAGCTCCTCCACACGATCAGTTCCATCTTTCTCGTTCTTGTCATAGTATAGTATACAATGCCCTTTCCACGCCGTTTTATTGCTCTGTTTATATGTATTTCCCCCAACAGACCAGGAACTTCTTGAGTGCAGGCACTGTGTCTTGTTCAACTTTGCATCTTGAGCGCCAACCCACTGTCTATCATACAAGAGGTGCTCTCAAGCGTTTCGTTCAATAAAAACCAGGGAAGGTGCAGTGAAGTTGTGAGGCTCTTGGTAGCTGTGAAGGAATGGAAAGGCCAAATGATGTCCAGCAATGGTTCATTATTCCAGACTCCTCAGGGGACAAAAACCCTTTTCATCGTCATCATTCCCTCATACGCCAAAACGATGAAAGGGCACTTCTGAAAAAGAGATGGCAGTGGGTAAATCAGAATGAGGAGCTAGTAAGCAGTCAGAATTCAACTCGACAAGCATTTCTTGAGCACCTGTGCTCTGCCAGGCACCATTCTAGGGACTGGGGATATGTCGTTCCCATCTTCAGACGCCTCGCCGTCTCCCACAGGATTCAGGCACATAAAGCACGCAAGATGGCGCGTGGCGTGGAGTGGGCAATAGAGACATGTTTAATAGATGTTTAAAAGGTAATGAAGGTACCACTTCACACCCATTAGGATGGTTATTATCAAAAACAACTGTTAGTGAGGAGAAATTGGAACTCTTGGGCATCACGAGTGGGAATATAAAATGGTGCAGCCGTTACGGAAAACTGTTTGGTGGTTCCTCAAAAAGTTAAACATAGATTTATCACATGATCCAGCAATGCCACTTCTAGGATCCAGCAATTCCACTTTCAAAAAATTAAAAGTTGGGACCCAAACACTTAAACACCCATGTTCACAGCAGCATTATATATAAAAGGCAAAAGATAGAAGCAACCCAAGTCTCCATCAACAGATAACTAGATAAACAAAATGTGATACACACACACACACACACACACACACACACACACACAGAGGTATATTTTACAGCCTTCGAAAGAAAGGAAATTCTGATACATGCTATAACATGAAAGAACCTTGAGGACATTATGCTAAGTAAAATAAATCAGGCACAAAGGACAAATATTGTATGATCCCACTTATATGAGGCACCTAGGATAGGCAAATTCATAAAGACAGAAAGAATAAGGGAGGTTACCAGAGGCTGAAGGGGATGGGGAGCTTAGTATTTAATGGGTACAGAGTTTCTGTTTGGGATGATGAAAACATTCTGGAGATGGATGGTGGTGATGGCCACACAACAGACTGTATGTACTTCATGCCCCTGAACTGTAGACTTAATAATGGTTAAGATGGTCAATTTTATGTTGTGTCCATTTTACCACAATTTTTTTTAAAGCAAGGAAGGGAAATTTTCACTCTACGAGAATGAAATTTAGGAGAACACTGATAACAAAAGTTACTGAGAAATCGGGCTTCCCTGGTGGCACAGTGGTTGAGAATCTGCCTGACAATGCAGGGGACACGGGTTCGAGCCCTGGTCTGGGAAGATCCCACGTGCCGCGGAGCAACTAGGCCCGTGAGCCACAACTACTGAGCCTGCGCGTCTGGAGCCTGTGCTCCGCAACAAAGAGAGGCCGCGATAGTGAGAGGCCCGCGCACCGCGATGAAGAGTGGCCCCCGCTCGCTACAACTGGAGAAGCCCTCGCACAGAAACGAAGACCCAACACAGCCAAAAATAAATAAATAAATTTTTTTTTAAAAAAAGATATTAAAAAAAAATAATAATAATGGAATGCCACTGAATTATTCACTTTAAAAAAAAAAAGTTACTGAGAAATCATTATGTGTGATCTGGGCTTTGAAGGGTGAATAGGTGTTCACTGGACAATGAGTCAGAAGTCTGACTTTACGTCCTGGAACTGCCACTTCCTTTTATGTGGTTCTTTTTCCTCATCTGTAAAAGTGAGAAAAGATCTACCATACACTTGTGGTGAGGATCTCATGAGATAACATGCCTGAAATGGTTTTACAAACTACAGGAGGATTTTCCAATATAAATTTACTGATGACAAGTGATATAAAGTATAATTATGGAAGGCAAGACCTTCATGTTTCCATTATCTCGGCTTTGGCCAGCCCAGAATATTTTCTCAAGTTTAAACATGATATGCACTCCTTCCTATCCATGCAGGATGAAGTTAAGACAGATGGAAGGGCAGAGAAGGAATAAAGGTTAAAGAGCAAGGTTTTGAAAGTATGTTCTTACTTTAACATATGAATATTATCCAGCCATTAAAATTGAGACACAGGAAGACAGGAAGAAGAAATAGGAGAAGGCATTTAGGATTTGACTACCTTCACCTAATATATTACAAATTGCATCGCTGATGTAGAACTGTGTAACTATACCGATACAAGAACGGGAGTCAATGTGCAAAAGGGAAAATAGCTGTGTAGAGATGGGGGGGCTGTGGGTTACATTTTTCTTTTTTTAATTTCATTTTATGTTGTTTTATTGTTTTTGCCGTAACAAATGAGGACAAGAGAAAAAGTAGTACGTTCCTTTCGTAAACATTTATCAGCTGGTTTCTCTGCTGACTACTTACCCACAATCCCTGCCCCCACCAGCTTCCAAGATGCTCGGAGGCCCTGTACCATTAAGCCCTGGGGACTCAGAGGGTAGCATTTGCTTCTAGCAATGACAGAAGCTTGCACAGAACCGGAGGATTCTCCAACGCCCCTTCAGGGTAAAGAGCTGCCGCCTTCTATAGATTTGTGAGTCAGGGCTCCAGAGGATGCTGAGGGCACGGGAAGGGCCATCAAACTGTGTTTGGCCTTGGGCTCTGATTCAAAGGCTGCTGTTTCCAAGGCCCTCACCCTTCCCACTCTGAAAGAAAAGGTACTGACTTCAGATGCTTGTGACCCTCGTTTTGATTTGCTCAGCTGCTGGCTGAATTAGTGCAAGGACATTATTTCTCAGAGCAAGGTTGCCCCCATCATCCTCTCCAGACCGGAGAGGGTCATAAACTATTTTGGCTGCTAAGCTCATAACTAGATCAAGGAGAGAAACCAGGACTGGCAGGTTGATTTTATGCCCTTGTGCTATCTCCCCAGTCTATCAACCTGTAGCACCAACGAGTATTAGCACCCCTGACATCCATCAGAAGCCGCAGCCTATAAACAGGAGGAACAGAATCAGGGAGACATCTCAATTTCGCTGTGCAGACAGAAGGCCAGTCACATAGACAGAGAACATTTAACCCTGTAGAGACATGGGCTAAGCCTCTGATTCTTCCAGCATCAGGACCCCTGTTCCCAAGGTGGAGGCGCTGCGGGTCGGTGTGCAAGCTGAACACACATAAAGGTGCCTGGCTAAGCAGGAAAGCCGGGTGACCTCCAGCATCTGGGCCCCGCACCTGGTCACGCCCCTGGCACGTGGAGAGCTGCCTGCGAGAAGGAGAACCTTTCCCACAAACACATGATTGGCTCCCAAGCCACATTCCTAAGGGGCTGTGCCTGCCCTGGGGGACCTTTTCCACACAAAACACCGAATGTAACAGCAACAGCCCTACCTGTGCAAAACCAGAAAGCCATCCAACACGTTTCTGTGTCCCATGTCCAAATAGCACAGAAATCTGCCTGAAAACTGGGCATCGACTGTCCAGATAGAGAAGCCTAGCATTTTATTTTATTGCATTTTATTTTATTTTACTTTATTCTGTTTTATTTTGTTTTACTTTATTCTATTCAATTCTATTCTATTCCATTCCACTCTATTTTAAAAATTCTTTAGACACCGACAAACTACCCTAGGCTTCATTTAACTTCCAAATCAGATTTTCCTTTTAAGTCCCACCATCAACGGTTCTTATGTTCAGTCGTTTTCCCTTGCAAGTTCCACTGTGTTTGACCCCTGACAATGCCAGCCCTACTCCCTTCTCCTTGACTGTCCCCATCGGATCCTCTTGCATTGGCCACCCTCCCTCGGAGCTTTGTCTTCCTTGTCAAGCACCTTCCTTCTTCCAGCCTTAGTGGCCCTTTGAGAATAATGTCATCATGTTCCTAACCAGGCCTTCTGTCTGAATTCACTACTTTAGAACTATGTTACAGAGCCCTGAAACTATATGAGAATTCAGGAAGGTGTCTAAAACGATTAGTTCCATAGAATTAAAAATCCAGTTTCTGGAAGGGGTCGAAGCCTTCAACTGATGCAATTTTATCTTTTAAAAAGAAAATGAAGCATGACCCAGCAGTTCCACTCATGGGTTTACATCCAAAAAAGACCAAAAACACTAATTCAAAAAGATACATTCATCCTAATGTTCATAGCAGACTTATTTACAATTGCCAAATATGGAAGCAAGATAGGCTCAAGGATGTATTGTACAGCGTGGGGGATACAGCCAATATTTTTTAGTAACCGTAAATGGAAAGTAACCTTTAAAAATTGTATATCAAAAAAAAAGAAAATGAAGCAACTGAGGCTAGAAATATTAAGTGACTTACCCCAAATCAGACAAGTGTTTGTGCAAAACTAGGAGTCGAGTGCAGCCCTTGCAATCTGTCCTTCCCCAGAAGCTGCATTTATCCATCTACCAAGGAGAGACCAAGCTTCTATATAGGGAAATGGTCTCTGATATTCTCAAGAAAGGCAATACCCAACAGACTGAGATAATGAAGGTGTTGTGCTTTCGTGCATGACTGTTAGTGCAGGGCCCACAGGGGTCCTTGTTAGAGAACACAGTAAGGAAAGAGCCATTGAACATGGACTTCAGAGTCCACTCGCCGAGTTCAAACCCCTCCTCTGCCATTTCCTAGCTTTGTGACCTTGGGCAAGTGTTTCAGTTTCCTGATCTGTAAAATGGGAACAGTAATAGTCTGATCCCATAGTGTTGAGGTGAGAATTAAATGAGATAACTCACAGAAATGATTAACATGGTACTGACGCGTAACTTAAAAGAAGTCCTTCTGCTTTCTGCTAATAACCTCCCAATCCCAAAGTGTATAATAGCGTATCTATTTTATACACATGCCAAGCCAAGGTAGATCTTGCTAATGTGAGAGTCTAAGATTTTGTCTGATTTTCATGACCACTGGCATCACGTAGTATACTCACACATGTTCCAAGAAGAAAACATGCACTGGGCACAGCCAATAAATATAAAAATTGCTAAGTCAAGTTCATTTAAAAACCACATGGTAAATTCCTAGTAATTCTGGGTTAATAACATGTTAATTACCATCTTGTTATAGCATTAATGAGCCATACATTTGATGTGGGAACCTGCAGCAGAGATTAAATGCTAAAATGAACTTTCTCCGACTGCTGCATGAAATGATCCCTGTTCACTCCATATCGCCATGGCTTTTCAGAAAAACCTCCTATGTTACTGTTTTTTTAAGAGCTCACTAATTGCCTAAAGTATCCTCCAACTAGAGTTTCTTCTAGTGTAGGTATGTAAACAGTAGTCAGTTAGCTAGTGGGAAGCAGCCACATAGCACAGGGAGATCAGCTCGGTGCTCTGTGACCACCTAGAGGTGAGGATAGGGAGGGAGGCGATATGGGGATGTATGTATACGTATAGCTGATTCACTTGGTTATAAAGCAGAAACTAACACACCATTGTAAAGCAATTATACTCCAATAAGGATGTTTAAAAAATAAAAAGAGTAGTCAATAACATCTACCACCTGTAACCAACTGTTCCCCCCAAATCCATTGGATCAAAGTGCCTTGTGATGACAAGCTCCAGCCTACTGACCTCTACTGGGGTGATGATTTAAGTAGCTGCAAGTGTCTTGGTCCTTGCCTCCACCTCCTTCCTGGGCTTTTAGAAGTTGACTTGTCCACTTTTTCTGCGTTGAAATATGAATCCAAAAAGTAAGTCATATGAGCCCAGCTGAATTTCTTGGTAGAGGAATTATGTATAACAAGACAGTTGGCAAGGTTATATCACTCCGTGAAAGCTGTAATTTCCCTGCAATTGATTTCCTAAAGATAACTCACTGTTTGCGTGCAGTGAAAGATAATTTAACAAGAAAGATGAGTCTCTTCAGAACACCTTGATTGGCAATTGTGATAAATTCCTATAATTACTATTGACTCAGAGGAGGATTTTCATTTGTTAAGACGTTGCTGAAATGACAGCCTGGTGATGGTTTAAAAAGAGGAAATGGCAATACCACGTGCTGTTCCCATCTTCACAAAAGAAAAGGTTGGGGGACCAACACGGGTACAGATTTCAGAGAGTCCTTGAAGACCCCATTAAATCTCAGAGAGACCTCCACATCCCCCTTGACGGAAAATTCTCATAAGAACCATAATTCTTAGGGCCAGAGAGCCTGGATCGTTCTCCTAAGAAAGGAACAAAGTCGGGTCTGGATCAGTTCTTCCTTAGTGGAAGCAACAAAATCCTAGTATTAATGTTAAAAATTGAATAATATTAGAAGTCCGACAGTAGGCAATTGGTTAAATACATCATATTATGCAACCATCAATATGATTTTATGGAGCGTTAAAGACATAGGAAAATGACTGCAGTATGTTTTTAAATATGAAAAGTAGGATGCAAAATTACATCTAGAGTTTGAGCTCAGCTATGTAAAAATATGTATAAAAAACAGGAAGGAAATTTGTCCCAGAATGTTAACAGCGGTGGGTGCTAGATCTCTAGGTGGTAGGATGAACAAAACATCAACAAGAAAAAAAAAAAAGAAATTCCACTTTCTAAAAAGTCCACACTTATGATAAGGGGTTATCTTAAGTGGGCTCACTTAAGAGAGTCAAACTACAGATATATCTCTTTTCTAAGTAAAACTGTCTTTTGATATTTGGGAATATCATCCATGACCATCTTAACTATCATTGGCAGCATCACCAGAAAGCTTGCCCAGAAATTTGTTGTTTGTGTTTCTATGTGACACATACAGAAAGTAAACAAGCACTACTCTTTGTCTTCTATCATTTCACAAGCTAAGATAGTCTACTCTGACATAAAGCATAGACTTCTTATATAATTTGCCATGTAAATGCAAAGCATTACTAGTATTGATCACAATTTTATAATTATAATCATTAATATTCCTAAGTGCTCTTCTGCCATTACCTCATTCAATCCATTCAGTAATTCTAGGAGACACAAAGGATTATTATCCTCATTAAAGATGAAAAAACTATGGCTCAGAGATATGCAGTAATTTGCATGAGGTCACAGAGCAAAGTAATTATTTAAATCCAAATCTTCTGTTTCAAAGTCTAGGATTCTTCCCACTGTACCATATTTATGGTAATATTTACAAACTAGGAGTAATTAGTACATTAACACATTGTGCCTTTATTGACACTTTTCATCTCCATTTAAAAACTGTTTATGGAATATCCATACTACCCAGAGCAATCTATAGATTCAATGCAATCCCTATCAAAATCCCAATGGCACTTTTTCAGAATTAGAACCATCCTAAAATTAATAAGGAATCTCAAGAAACCCTGAATAGCCAAAACAATCTTGCAAAAGAAGGACAAACTTGGAGACCTCACACTTCCTGATTTCAAAACATACTACAAAGCAACAGTAATTAAGACATTGTGGTACTGGCATAAAGGCAGATACATAGACCAATGGAATAGAACAGAGAGCCCAGAAATAAACCCCTGCATATATGGCAAATGATTTTCAACAAGGGTGCCAAGACTACGCAATGGGGAAAAGACAGCTCGTTCAACAAATTGTGCTGAGAAAACTGGATATCCACATGCAAATAAATGAAGTTGGACCCTTACCTTATACCATATACAAAAATTAATTCCAAATGAATTAAATATTTAAATGTAAGACCTAACACTATAAAACTGGAAGAAAACATTGGAGGAGGAGCTTTGGGACATTGGATTTGGCGATGGTTTCTTGGATATGACACCAAAATCACAGGCAACAAAAGCTAAAAGAGACAAATAGTATTATATCAAACCTGGAAACTTCTGCACATCAAAGGAAACAATCAACAGAGTGAAAAGGCAGCCTAAGGAATGGAAGAAAATATTTGCAAATCATATATCTGATGGAGTTAATATCCAGAAAATATAAGGAATTTCTACAACTCAACAACAAGAAAATAAATAACCCAATTTAAAAATGGTCAAAGGATTTGAGTAGACAATTCTCCAAAGAAGATATATGAATAACCATATAAAACTGTTCAACATCACTAATCACAAGAGAAATACAAATCAAAACCACAACGAGATATCACCTCACACCCATTAGGATGGTCACTGTCAAAAGAACAGAAAATAACGAGTGTTGGCAAAGATGTGAAAAAATTGGAAATCTTGTTGGTGGGAATGTAAAATAGTGCAACCATTATGGAAAACAGTATGAGGTCTCCCAAAAAATTAAAAATAAAATTACCACATGATCCAGCAATCCCACTTTTGGGGATGTATCCAAAAGAATTCAAAGCAGGATCTTGAAGAGATATCTACACACCCAAGTTCATCTCAGTATCATTCACAATAGCCAAGAGGTGGAAGCAACCCAAATGTTGATCAACAGATGAATGGATAAAGAAAATGTGGTATATACATACAATGGAATGTTACGCAGCCTTAAAAAAGAAGAAAAATCCTGTCACATGCATTAACACGGATGAACTTCAAGGACATTATGCTAAGCAAAATAAACCAGTCACAAAAGGACAAATCCTGTACAATTGCGTGCATATGAAGCATCTAAAGTAGTCAAAGTCATAGAAGCAGAAAGCAGAAAAGGCTGGGGTCGCGGGGTAACAAATTAGGGTTTAGTGGGTATAGACTTTCAGTGTTGCAAGATGAAAAGGTTGTAGATATCTGTTGCACTACAATGTGAATACACTTAACAGAACTGAATATACACTTAAAAATGGTTAAAACGGTAAATTGTGTTGTGTTTTTTACCACATACACACACAAAAACGTTTGCATACTATTAAAGCTCCTTATCAAGGGCTTTGGCATTTCAAATGGATTTTCTTTAAGAGTTCATTGTTAGGAACATTAAAAGAATAGAAGCAAACATGCTACTTTGCTTCCTGGTCCAACAAATATGATTTTAATGTGTTAAGAGCCTCAAACGAAATTTTAATTAACTACAAACAATCTACTACATAATGACAAAATATGATGTTTAGTTTGTCCCTCTTGGACAAGTTTCTTTTTTTTTTTTCATTTTTAATTATGATAAAAACATAACACAAAATTTACCATCTTAACAATTTTTGAGTGTACAGTTCAGTAGTGTTAAGTATATTCATACTGATGTGTTGACAGATCTCCAGAAATTTTTTCATCTCGCAAAAGTAAAATCCTATATCCATTAAAGAAGTCCTCATTTCTCCTTTTCCCCAGGGCCTGGTAACCACCATTCTACTTCCTATTTCCATGAATTTCACTACTCTAGGGACCTCCTGTAAGTGGAATCACACAGCATTTCCATACATGGCAAAATACAATTTATAAAATATATGAAACGTTGCTTTGCATCAACTTTTAAGGAACTCACAAGTTTAGCATTCTGAGGGATACCAAACCAAAAAACCATTCAGAAACCAGGAAATAACCAAGATTATCATATCCCGGAAATTCTCTAGAGGCTGCTTAATCTCTCTATGCCTCCTTTCCTCATCTATAAAACAGAGATAATAATAGTATCTTCCTTAGAGCCTTGTGATGAGAATTAAATGTATTAATACCTGTAAAGCATTTGGAACAGTGACTGGCACAGAGTAAGGCCCTCAATAAATATTAAATATCATTATTTTTCCATGTATTCTATCAGTATTGATAATTAATACACCACAGGGACTTCCCTGGTGGTCCGGTGGTTAAGACTCCGCAATTCCACTGCAGGGGGGCATGGGTTCGATCCCTGGTCGGGGAACTAAGATCCTGCATGCCACATTGTGGTGTGGCCCAAAAAGAAAAAGAAAAAAAAAAAGTGTTAATAATACACCATAATTAAGACACAATGGCTACTCTCGAGGAGCTCATAATCTAAGAATTTAAATGTTCTGAACAAAACTCAGCAAATGGTAAAAACTTGCCAGTTTTTATTGTTAAAGAAGGCATTCTTCAAAATATGAACAGAATCAAGAAAATAAAATATGTAAAAGCATAACTTCTCCAGCTGAAAACTAATAGTCTGGCTTTAGCAACACAATGATTATTTTCAGACTGTAACCTCACCAAGATGTAGCCACTAATATTATTTTGTAAATCTAATTAAAAGCAGATCTATTTTCACTGAGGGCAAGAATTTAACAAAATCTTATCTCTGATTTTGAAATAGCCACCCAGGAGCTTGTAACACAGCTACCTTATTTGCCTGCTCTAAGGACATACTGAAAATGTTAAATGATTGTAAAGCAGTAAGTGTGGTCTTTCTCTTCCTAATGAAATTCTAAAAAGCTACAGTCTCTTGTAATGCAAACAAGCATGTCTGCCTTGTCGGATTCATCAAAGTCAGCCAACCATGGCTGAGCAGGGGTTGTGGCCCACAATGCTGCCACCTGCTGTATGGAAGTGAAATCGCTTTCCTCGGATGGAAAGAATGAGAAGATCATTGATGCCATGGCAAATGTCTTAGGTAAATATTCTGTTATCCCAGTAGCTCAGCACATTATAGAAGTAGGTTACCCTTCCACTTACCTACACTCATCAGGCTGTTTTGCTAACTTACCCTTTTACCTACATTGTTTTACAGACTTCGCCCCTTATGCAGCAACTAGGCTTTCTGTTTTCTTTCATTTCGTTTACTCAAGATGGATTACTTAATGTTGAAACACTGTTTGTAGTGTCAGAATTTATGATGAGCCCCGTCATTATAAGACCATTATGAGACCATCTCCTCATGTCTCAAAAATAGCCTGTGTACCACTACTATATATAAAATAGATAACCAACAAGGACCTACTACACAGCACAAGGAATTCTACTCAGTATTTTGTAATTACCTATAAGGGAAAAGAATCTGAAAAAGAATAGATATACAATCACCTATGTATAACTGAGTCGCTTTGCTGTACCGCTGAAAAGAACACAACATTGTAAATCAACTATCCTCCAATTTAAAAAAAAAATAGCCTGAGTACAAGGGAGACATAATAAGTGCACACCCATCACATTTCTCCTCTTAAGTTTTATATACGTATACACCCAGGTATACTGAGTAGGAGACTTTGTTTAATGTGTAGGCATTAAAAGAATATTTAGTTAAACATAGAATGTTCAGACCCTCTATTGCACCTGAAATGTACACACACTGACCTAAGTACAATTAAGCAAAACAGAGATGGAGCCAGATTTCAGAAAACTTATGACATAAGCCAAGTTAATGTTCAGCATTCTACTCACCTTTTGGAGATGTATTTTCCAGTTTCTCCTGCTTTCCATGCCCACAATTTTTGATGAGCTTTAGTTGTCCAACATCTTTCAGAGATACTCAACGAAGCGTATTGTAAAATCTGAGACCTCCCAGACTCGGACCTTTCCTGATTCCCCCTCAAGCACCACTGACCACACACCCCCATGGAAACTTACTACCCCAGTTTCCACTCCTGAATGATCTGGTTAATTGTTTCTGGCAAATCACATAAACTGAAAGCCAAGTTACTGTGCCTAACTACTTAATATATTAACTACCCTCAAATATTTGTATGTTGGGACTTCCCTGGGGGTCCAGTGGTTAAGACTCCGTGCTTCCACTGCAGGGGGCGCGGGTTTGATCCCTGGTCAGGGAACTAAGATCCCACATGCTGTGTGGTGTGGCCAAAAAAAACAAAAACAAATAAACAAAAAAGAGAAATCTAAACTTTAATAGGAAAACTATGTAGAAGGACCCTTTGCCAGATGAGTTTTCCTTACAGCTCCAGCAAAGGCTATAAATTAAATGGCATCTCTTTTTTTTTTTTTTTAACACCTTTATTGGAGTATAATTGCTTTACAGTGGTGTGTTAGTTTCTGCTTTATAACAAAGTGAATCAGCTATGTGTATACATATATCCCCATATCTCCTCCCTCTTGTGTCTCCCTCCAACCCTCCCTATCCCACCCCTCTAGGTGGTCACAAAGCACTGAGTTGATCTCCCTGTGCTGTGCAGCTGCTTCCCACTAGCTATCTATTTTACATTTGGTAGTGTATATATGTCTATGCCACTCTCTCACTTTGTCCCAGTTTACCTTTCCCCCTCCCTGTGTCCTCAAGTCCATTCTCTACGTCTGCAACTTTATTCCTGTCCTGCCCCTAGGTTCTTCAGAACCTTTTTTTTTTTTTTTAGATTCCATATATATGTGTTAGCATACAGTATTTGTTTTTCTCTTTCTGACTTACTTCACTCTGTATGACAGACTCTAGGTCCATCCACCTCACTACAAATAACTCAATTTTGTTTCTTTTTATGGCTGAGTAATATTCCATTGTATATATGTGCCACATCTTCTTTATCCATTCATCTGTCAATGGACACTTAGGTTGCTTCCATGTCCTGGCTATTGTAAATAGAGCTGCAATGAACATTGTGGTACATGACTCTTTTTGAATTATGGTTTTCTCAGGGTATACAACCAGTAGTGGCATTGCTGGGTCGTATGGTGGTTCTATTTTTAGTTTTTTAAGGAACCTCCATAGTGTTCTCCATAGTGGCTGTATCAATTTACATTCCCACCAACAGTGAAAGAGGGTTCCCTTTTCTCCACACCCTATCCAGCATTTATTGTTTGTAGATTTTTTGATGATGGCCATTCTGACGGGTGTGAGGTGATACCTCATTGTAGTTTTGATTTGCATTTCTCTAATGATTAGTGATGTTGAGCATCCTTTCATGTGTTTGTTGGCAATCTGTATATCTTCTTTGGAGAAATGTCTATTTAGGTCTTCTGCCCATTTTTGGATTGGGTTGTTTGTTTTTTTGATATTGAGCTGAATGAGCTGCTTGTAAATTTTGGAGATAAATCCTTTTTCAGGTGCTTCATTTACAAATATTTTCTCCCATTCTGAGGGTTGTCTTTTCATTTTGTTTATGGTTTCCTTTGCTGTGCAAAAGCTTTTAAGTTTCATTAGGTCCCATTTGTTTATTTTTGTTTTTATTTCCACTTCTCTAGGAGGTGGGTCAAAAAGGATCTTGCTGTGATTTATGTCATAGAGTGTTCTGTAAATGACATCTCTTATCAAATTCATACTGCAGTGAGTAATTTCAGAATTTTCTTTCCTAAGCTGGGAGATGGATATTATTGGCATATTACCACTCATTATTTGGCCCTGGTAGATAACCATTTGCTCACCAACTCGGAATAGATGAGGTAGGATTCCTATAAGATCGGTTATGCAATTAAAATAAAATCATATGCTCTGAGCTTTAGCCAAGGAGTCTCTAGGGCCCCAGAGGAAAACATCACTCTGCATACAGAAATATTTCAGACAACAGCAGCATGAACCCGAAAAACGTAAAGTCCAAGGTGTGGATCTGGGCCATAATCTGTAACATTATTTACTTGCTATTTATATTCTCTTTGGTTTTGCTGCTGAATTCAAAAGAGCAGGAGAATCCATTTCAATACGTACATGGCATTTATTATACATCTGCATTTCATGCGGGGAACACAGAGAAACAGGAACAGAATGCTTGACTTCAAAACACTTAGCCTTGGTGTGGTAACCTATTTCTCCCATCCCCATCAGGCTAAAATGTAAAATTCCAGAATCATACCTCACAGTCATGGTAAGTGATGGGCTCCTAGCGCCCACCAGAGAAATCACAGCCCGCTGATAACATTTCTCCTTCAGAGTTGCCCCAGATTTTAAAATTCAACCTTGACTAGAAAATGTAACTGAAGCCAAAGGCTACAAAACCTAATTAGCAGGATAATGAGAACGCTTGAAAAGAATTGGAAGACTGTGGAATGGGAACTTTGAAAAGACAAAGTGTTCTACTAGATATTCCATCTGCTTAGACTGGAGGAAAAGCTTAGTGAACGTTCACAGGCAACAAATCATAAAATTCACGTTAAATGTAGACTTGTTCTGTGTCCTGTCAGCATAAAGTTGAGTTTCTGTCTGAGACTGTTTACTGAGAATAGCAAAGAACTTTCCTGTAATAGTGAAAGTTTTGTTTTAATAGTCCCAAGCGCTGTTGACTGACAATTCTGATACTATAAATATTTGTTATAGGAAACTACATTTGTTAAAGTATTTGCTACAGTAAACTGTTAGAACACTAGCTTGTAAACTATTTTGGTCACAGAAGGCTTATTTTAACTAGCTACCTTGTGACAGTTTACTGAGTTTCCATGACCTCACTGTTTTGTTACTTCAGTTATATATAGATGAATCAGCATGCCTTGTGACTCAAAGAAAATCATCTTTTTTAAGGCTTTTTCCCCTTTTAAACAAATCTTTTGTATTCTAAAAGTTTTATACCTACAACAGTTTTTTAATTATTTATATTTTTAAATTTCTATTATTTTTTTGTTTTCATCATAACCTATACCTCTGTTTTGGTAATATTTCCTTTAGTCCTCAAACTAATGAAAAGATGTCCCTCATCCCAAAAGATTAGGTAACTCAAGTATTTGTTGAACACTAAGAATATATTGTCTGAACATTTGTCATGGTAAAAAAAAAAAAAAAAAATGTGTTTTTAAAAAAATTTTAGACTCATGGGGCAAGAGTTAATTTAATCATACTCTTCGGTTCATGGTACACTGTCATAATTATCTGTAAAAGCTTTCCTTTTTTAGTTTATATTCACTTTTATTTCAGCCTTTGTGGGGGACCAAAAAGTAGTGTATGACAAAGTTTAAAGTAAAACAGAATTGTCAAGACTAATATACATAGAATGAGACAATGTATCATAAGATTATCTATTCCATATCATTATGGTAATTACTAAAATGCTGATTATGACTATGATAATTATTGGAATAGGAGAATAAAGCACTAAGCCAGAGTCTTCATCATGTTTGCCCAACTGTGGCTATGAATGGCATTATTCTACTTAAGAGAAATTTAATCTCTCTACCCACCACCCAGTTTTTACGGATAATTGTTTGGTTTGGTTTGGTTTGGTTGCCTTGAAGTCATTCCTTTTTTTGTTGTTTTTTTTAATGGCAATAGTATGTCACATTTCCTTTTCTATTTGCAGGAACACAAACCTTCTCTGTTCTCAGGCCATATGGTCTGGGTGGGATCCACCCCAGATCAAGAGTAGAATATGTAACTAAGGCTTGACAGTCATGGTCCCCAAATTCCCTAGTCCAGTGATTGGTCAGTGAGAATATATGACCCAGGTCTGGCCTATTGGCAAACTTCATTCCTTTGCCACAGTGATTGGTCCAGTCATCTCAAATTGTTCCAATCAGAGTTAACCCCAGGATTTATGCAGGAACTGCAGGAAAGAGATTCTCTCTCTCTCTCTCTTTTTTCTCTCTTTTCTTCTGTTGAACTTAACCTTGGGTAGATATTATCCTGCAGTTTCCGGAAACTACCGCATGAAGGCTGCCAATAAATCTGACTATAAAACCAAGAGATGGAGAGGAACCAATTTCTGATGACATTACCTAAAGCCAACTTCACCCTGGGAGTTTTCAGCTAGATGAGCTAAAAGTCTCCCTTTGGCTTAAGTCAGTTTGAGATGGATTTCGTGTGATCTACAACCTAACTTACCAGTTAGAAGTAAGTTAGGGCATAACTTACCAATCTTGCCAGCTGAGAAACAGCACATTGAGAAGTGGTTCAGCAGAGAAGGAGGGACTCAGCTCTCCCTTGGAGTGAATTCTAACCCACAACATAACGGGACCCCACCTTTCCCTCACCACTCATCAGTCTAAGGCGAAGTGTTCCCAGGCTTGGATTGGGGAGGATCTAAGTGCCTCACGCTGGAGAAAGGGTAAACACTCACTTCAAAGTTTTCCTTGGTTTTTAAACTTCTCTCCCCCTTCTCCATCCCCCCCTCTGTTGTTTGAAAATAAAAAGTGAAAGAGCCACTGCCAAGAAGGACACTAAATCAAGTGAAACAGAAAAAAGCAAAGAGAGGAAAATCAAAGGGAGAAATTCCGTGCACCAGCAAAGGCTTCGTTAGGCTCACAACGAAGACTACTAGCTCAATTTCTTTCTTATTGACATTAACGAGTTTGATGTGAGTCCAACAGAAAAGCCCGGCAAAGCTGCGAGCTCTTACCGGGCGGGGTAGGGCGTGGGTTCCCAGGATTTCTGCAGCTGCTTGCAAATTGCTTAATTCCACGAAAGGTCATCTTTCTTGATTGGTTTTCATTCCTTTCTATGTCCCATCAATCAAGTGCTGACCAAGCAGATGGCTGCCAGCCGGTAGTGATGGGCCGGGTCAGCAGCTGCTGCTTCATCCCGGAACTGACTCACCCTCCCCTGCCATGAAAATCCTTCCCCTAGGAGCGGCTCTTTAACTAGAAACCATAGGGGCCCAGTGGATATTTCCTAATGAATAAATATGACTGAATAAACTCTGTACATAGCACTATGGTAGGAGCTGGGCGTGAAGCAAAGAAATGTAACTCAAGGAATAAAATAAAAACAGCTTACGCAGTGTAGAAACATAACAAATACAGTCAGTGGCAGGGCTGAGATTCAAACTCCCATCTTTGTACCCAGAGTTCTTTATTCCATCGACATGATATCTGTCTGGGAAAAAAAGGGGGGCAAGAAAAGAGGAATCAAGCAAAGAGATAGAAAGAGAAGTTGGGGAGAAAGAATTAAGCATAGTATTATTTGTTGGTTTTCTTCCACGTGGCAAGCGTTAAACCACACCGCTCACGTTATATTTTATGTTACTCCTTACAAGAATCCGAAAGGTCGCCATTATTAACTCTATTTTTACTGAAAAAGATTCCAAAATTCAGAGGGAAACAATTTCCCCGAGGTTGTAAGACTTATAAGTGTCAGAGCCAGAATTAAAACATACTTCTATCCAAAGTCCACACCCCTCCAATGCCAAGTAAGACCACCTCTTCCCACTCAAGTGTACCAGAAACCTAAGTGTTACATTCGTTTTATGACAAAGCCCTGACATTGTGCCCATTTTCTACTACCTTTTTTAAATTTTAGAAATGTTGATGTAAATATGATTTAATCATAGAGAAATAGATATGTATTTAGAATCTGCTTTATTCTGGAGACACGTTCAGTAATTCAGCATTCACTGAGAGCCAAGCACTCTGTTAGGTCCTAGATATGCAAAGATAATTAAGACATGGTCCATTCCTTCAAGGAGTTTGGACACTATGGGAGAAAATGGACAGAGAAATAGACAATTACAAAATAGTGTGCATACTGCCCTTTAGTTTACAAGTCTATACAGGCTGTCAGGGCAGCTCAGAGGGAGAGAAATTAGCCTAAACTGGGTGAGAGAGAAGGTCAGGAAGTATTTCTTGCAAGAAGTGATGTATGAATGGAGAACTTTATTTAAGGTGGCAACATGTTCCATAGTCATTCTCCCCTACAGTCTTAGCTGACCTTCCTCCTTTCCTCCTTTCTGCTGCCTAGAATCCCACACGATGGCAGGATCTCTGCAGCTGTTTTGGACCATGAGGTGACCTGGGCTACAGAAATCGTGTTCTATAATATTGAGGCAGAAAGACAGACATAGTCCAGGTGTGTAGAAGCCACCATACCAGCCTGGATTGGCCTGGTTGTGAATTTCTTTTGTGGGAGAGCCCAACATCTATTTTAATGCACTGTTATTTGGGGTTTTCTGTTATTCAATCCTAATCCTAGCTAATTCAGGGTAGATGCTGATGCTATTCACAAATGGACCCTCTAAGAGGAGAGTTTGGTCCCGTAAAGGTGAGAGAAAAGTTGACTTCAGTTTAAGACAAGTTCTTCTTAAGGTGTCTGTGGGACCAGGTAGAGGATAAATGTTCATTAAATAATAATAGTCATAGAGCTATAGATAAAGATTTTGAAGGGGATCAGGATATGTTACCCCAAAATATGCCATTTTGGCATAAGGATTACTTTGAGCTGAAGGCAATTGAGAATCAACAGATGTAAGAGAAATTCTCTGGCCTCCTTTTGTCTGCCTAAAAGCAGAGCATAAATTTCCCTTGTGAAGTTGCCTGTTCTCCCATACGAGGGAGAAGAGAGTGACTCATATCACTGAAGTTGGCAATGAAGATAAGTCTGCATCAACAAACCTCTAAAATCATCTTTATCTTCCATTGGTTTCCCCCCCTAGACTTCCTAGCCACTCCCCATTGATTTATCATTCCCCGAAGCCCAAAGCCCCTTCCCTTTGTTAAAAATGATATGTAAGCCTCCAGGTCTAAACACTTCTTTGAGTTTCACTTCTTTGCTGTGAACTGCCATGCAAAAAATAAACATTTTATTAAACTTTATATAATAAAATGTTTATTTTTTATTTATTTTATATGTGTGGCATGTTTATATCTAGTAATAGCACACAGAAATACGTAACATCATCGTTAACACGATTAAGGATGAGCTTAGCCCAGCAGTTCCAGTTAATAATATTGTTCTAAGGCTAATTAATGAATATATATTTAGTTTACCATAAGACACGAGACAATCAGCCTTTTTCTGACCAACTCTGCCTACATCAAGTTAATTAAACTTGTAGTTAGCTAAAGTTCAGATTTCAGTCCAGAGCCAAGAAGATGATATTTTCACTGCTACAGTATTCAAAGGTTTTTTAAAGGATCTACTGGTGTTACTGAGGTTTAATTTTTTTTAATTAAAAAAAATCTGTTCAAGATTCTTTAACTTCTAATTCCTATTTTAATTTCTAGTTCTGAGCACTTGAAGACTGTAGACACACAGTCTAGTCAAATAATACTGATGGTATCATACAAACATTTGGTTAAATTTGGAGGAGCAAATTTATTGTATATGAACAACCACTCCCATTGTAGACATTACTAACTGATCCTGGCTCTATTTCTCACTAATCCAGGATACAGTATATACAAGACTTTGCTCCAAACAGTTACTCTCAATAGAATAGAGTTCATTTATGAGATGAAGCTTACTGATTATTGAGGCCCTAGAGGAACCACAAGATGAAAAGGAAAATACATATTGTGGAAGTGAGAGGAAAAAGATCAGCAAAAGTAATATCAATTTTCTGGGAGAGGTAGAAAGATAGTTGCTTTACTGATACAATTTAAGTTGGTAAACAGGGCTGGTAGTTTCGGACTATCGTCATTTAATTTCCATTAGATATTCATTCCTTTGAAAGTAATTCTTCTTATTTAACAGGAAATACCATCAGAAGGCCAAAAATATAATACTATAACAGTCATTAACAATTTTATCAAATTTCTTCTTTTATTTTATTGAGGTATAATTGACATACGACATTATATTAGTTTCTGGTATACAACATAATGATTTGATATTTGTAGATATTGTGAAATGATCACCACAATAAGTCTAGTTAATATCCATCATCATACATAGTTGCAGAATTATTTTTTCTCATGTTGAGAACGTTTAAGGTCTACTCTCTTAGTAACTTTGAAATGTGCAATGCAGTATTATTATTAACTATAGTTGCCATGCTGTACATTACATCCCCATGACTTACTTATTTTACAACTATAAGTTTGTACCTTTGACACGCTTCACGCATTTTGCCAACTCCCACCTCTGGCAACCACCAATACGTTCTCTGCATCTTTGAGCTTGTTTGTTTCATTTTGATTTGTTTTGCTTTTTAGATCCCACATATAAATGAGATCATAGGGTATTTGTGTTTCTCTGTCTGACTTATTTCACTTAGCCTAGTACTCTCACCGTCCATCCATGTTGTCACAAATGGCAAGATTTCATTCTTTTTTATGGCTGACTAATATTCATATATATATATATATATATATATATATATCACATTTTCTTTAACACTCATCTGTTGATGGACATTTAGGTTGTTTCTATTTCTTGGTTATTGTAAATAATGCTCTGATGAACACAAGGGTGCCTGTATCTTTTTGAGTTAGTGTTTTTGTTTTATTTGGGTAAATACCCAGGGGTGGAATTGCTAGATCATGTGGTAATTCTATTTTTAATTTTTTGAGGAACCTCCATACTGTTTTCCATAGCAGCTGCACCAATTTACATTTTCACCAACAGTGCACAGTGGTCTCCTTTTCTCTACATCCTCACCAATACTTGTTATTTCTTATCTTTTTGATAAAGCCATTCTAACAGGTGTGAGGTGATAGCTCATTGTGGTTAGATAATATCTCAATATTTTTTATGTTTTTATTGTTATCCCTTGATAGTTCCCTATCAATGGCCCAACCTCCCATTAATAAAAATTATGTGACTTTTCTCCTGTTAATCTCTCTTCTATAAGTTTAATTCACAGGCCCCTAGACCATGAAGCAAACAGTGTAGAAGGAAAGTTTTTCCTCCCTGACAACTTTGTCCATCATTCTGTGGTAGAAGTCATGGAAAAAAATAAGAGGAATCAGGGAAAGGTCATAAAATGAGAATTAAAAATAGAACTCTGGGGAATTTAAATATTTCAGTGACAGCAGAGGAAAAGAAGCTATTGAAGAAAAATGAGAAGTGACAGAGAGAGGACAGGAAAATGTAGAGAGCAGTATTATGGAATTCACAGTAGGTGAGAGTTGCAGAAGCAGCATCAAATCCTGCAGAGGCATCAAGTTAGACAGGCCTGAGAAGCATCCATGGGATTTAGCAACAAAATATAACTGAAAACTTAATCATAAATGTTTCAGTAGAGTGATGAGGAGAAAGTTGAAAACAATGTGCAGAAGAGCGAATGGGAGATGAGGGAGTGGTGTATTGGCTTCCTACTTGTGTCATAACAAATTACCACAAATGTAGTGACTTAACCCAACATAAGCTTATTATGCCATAGCTGGTAGGTCAGAAGCCAAGAGGGCTGCTTCAGGTCTCACCAGGCTAATCAAAGTGTGGGCTGGTGGGCTCTTACCTGGAGACTCTGGGGAAAAATCTACTCTTTCCAGTTGTTGGCAGAATTCTGCTCCATGTGGTTGTTGGACTGAAGTCCCCATTTCCTTGCTCTCTGCCAGCTGTGGATTGTTCTCAGCAGCTAGGGGCGGCCTACATTCCCCAGCTCCATCTTCAAAGGCAAATATAGCTGACTTTGGTCCAATCTTGATCACACTTCAAATCTCCCTGACCTCTCCACCTGGATCATCTCTCCTGCCTTCCTTTTCTGCTTTTAAAGGCTCATGTGATTACGTTGGGTCCACCTAGATAATCCCAGATAATCTCCCTATGTTAAATTTAGCTGATTAATTACCTAATTCTACCTGCAAAATCCCTTCACAGAAGTATCTAGATTAGTGTTTGATCGAGAAGCCTAGGGACAGGAATCTTGGGGGAGGCATCTTTAGGATTCTTCCTACCACAAGTGGCAACAGTGAGCATATCAACTCTTTCAAGAAGATGGGTTATAAATGTTCTGGAAGCAGACAGAAGGCAGCATCGTGTCAAGGAGAAGTTGTTTTTTGCTTTTGTCTTTTTTTTATATATATAAAATGAGAGAGACTCAGATACATGCCTATTCAGAAGGGAAAGCCAGTAGAGAGAAAACTTTGGAAAATAGAGGAGAAAAAAATGAAAAGTTGATTGAACCACCTCTGAGGAGGTAGACAGAACTGAGACCCAGATCATAGGTGGAGACATCTAGTCTTCTGCTTAATGTTACAGGTAGAAAGGAGGAAAGTGTAGGGAACTTACGCAGGTCAAGAAGTGGCAGTAATAGCAAGTCATCAGGGAAGTTTTTTTAATCACTGTTATTTTCTCTAAAGCAGAAGTTCTCGGGAGTTCCCTGGCAGTCCAGTGGTTAGGACTCGGCACTTTCACTGTGGGAGCCCGGGTTCTATCCCTGGTCGGGGAACTAAGATCCAGCATGCTGCACGGCGTGGCCAAAAAAAAAAAAAAACTAGCTTTGGGGCTTCCCTGGTGGCACAGTGGTTAAGAATCCGCCTGCCAATGCAGGGGACACGGGTTTGAGCCCTGGTCTGGGAAGATTCCACATGCCGCGAAGCAACTAAGCCCGTGCGCCACAACTACTGAGCCTGTGCTCTAGAGCCCGTGAGCCACAACTACTGAGCCCACGTGCTGCAACTACTGAAGCCCGCGTGCCTAGAGCCATGCTCCGCAACAAGAGAAGCCCGCGCACCACAACGAAGAGTAGCCCCCTGTGCGCAAGGAAGACCCAACGCAGCCAAAAATAAATTTAAAATAAAATAAATTAATTTTTAAAAATAGTGTAAAATAACTGCCTGTCAATGCAGGGGGCACGGGTTCAATCACTGGTCAGGGAACTAAGATCCCGCATGCTGCATGTCATGGCCAAAATAAATAAATATCAACAAATAAATAAAGTTTTTTAAAAAAAAGCTTCTGTTTGGCAGGGACTGGGGCTATTACATCCACCCATGCTCCACCAGCCAACTCAAGTTATAAGGCCAGAACCAAAGCCAGTCAAATGGGCATGTGAGTTCTGCTCAGGGAGATATGGCAAGGGTGGAGAGAGAATAAGTAATGTGAACAAATAGCACATGCTATTACCTATTAGAATGACTGAGTAATTTCAAAAGGGATATGCTAGGCTCTAATTGAAAGCAAAAGCCAGAGAACACCCAGAAGGCAACCTGGACCCCACCAAAATGGTAAAGGTTTTCTATGATTCTGGAAACAATTCCTTTTGCAGTGTGTGCACATTGGTTATTTCTGATTTGTGACCACCAATGGTCAGTGTATTCATTTGCTAGGGCTACTATAGCAAAGTCCCACAGACTGGGTGGCTTAAACAGAAAGGTAGTGTCCCGTTCTGGAGGCTGGAAGTCCAATATCAAGGTGTCAGTGGGGTTGGTTCCTTCCGAGGACTGAGGGAGTGTCTGTTCTAGGCCTCTCTCCTTGGCTTGTAGATGGCCACCTTCATGTTCACATGGCATTCTCCCTGTATGCCTGTCTGTATCCAAATTTCCTTTTTATTAAGGACTTAATAAAAGGTGTCCTTCGATTAAAGGACCACCATACTCCAGCAGGACTGCATCTTAACTAATTATATCTGCAAGGACCCCATTTCCGTAAAAGGTCCTATTCACAAATATCGCATGATATCACTTATATGTATCTTAAAAAATGCTACAAATGAACTTATTTACAAAACAGAAATAGAGTTAAAGATGTAGAAAACAATCTTAGGGTTACCAGGAGGAAGGGGGAGTAGAATAAATGAGAGATTGGGATCGACATATGCACACTACTATATATAAAATAGATAGCTAATAAGGACCTACTGTAAAGCACAGGGAACTCTACTCAATACACTGTAATGGCCTGTATGGGAAAAGAATCTAAACAAGAGTGGATGTATGTATCTGTATAACTGAGTCACTTTGCTGTACAGCAGAAAGTAACACAACATTGTAAGTCAACTATACTCCAATAAAATTTTTTTTAAAAAGGTCTTATTCTAAGCTACTGGTGGTTAGACTTCAATGTATGAGTTTGGGAGAATATAATTCAACCCATAAGAGGCAACAATAAAATCCTTGCAAGACCTGGCTTGTTTTCCAGAAGCAGCAAGAAATTGGAGAGCTGTCCTTTCACTCTACAGTCTTTCTGGCCGAGAAAGGCACTGCAAGTTAGTGAATTTTAGCAGCTTACAAAGGAGAGCCGTGAACTGAGTCTCCTTAGCACCCTAAACTGGAAACTGACTTCCCTGGTGCACTGGTGCAAACAGTGCACAGAACACTGTTCGAATGAACAGGTTCTGTAGAGACACAGTATCTAGGAGGATTCTTGGTCGAGTGGAATTCACTGTCTGAGCTGAATACGTGTAATTACCTAAAGCTCCTTCTCCCAGAGACCAGATAGAATCTGGGCTGCATATTTCTGACCAAACATGTGCTCAGCTGCTTACCCATCACAAAGAGGCTGGGTGGGAAGGAAAGCTGGGTTACCTGCTGTCCCCACAAGTGGTGGCGGCTGCAGAAGCCAGCAGCCGATAGGTAAGACCTCCGCTTCGGGGCACGGTGAGCGACTCTGCTAAAACTCTGCCTGCTCTCAGCACCTGTCTTCCGCCGCCCTTTCTTTCTTTTTATTTTTATTTTTTTGACATCTTTATTGGAGTATAATTGCTTTACAATGGTGTGTTAGTTTCTGCTTTATAACAAAGTGAATCAGCTATACATATACATATGTCCCCATATCTCTTCCCTCTTGCGTCTCCCTCCCACCCTCCCTATCCCACCCCTCTAGGTGGTCACAAAGCACCGAGCTGATCTCCCTGTGCTATGCGGCTGCTTCCCACTAGCTATCTATTTTACATTTGGTAGTGTATATATGTCCATGCCACTCTCTCACTTTGTCCCAGCTTACCCTTCCCCCTCCCCGTGTCCTCAGGTCCATTCTCTATGTCTGCATATTTACTCCTGCCCTGCCCCTAGGTTCTTCAGAACCTTTTCTTTAGATTCCATATATATGTTAGCATACGGTATTTGTTTTTCTCTTTCTGACTTACTTCACTCTGTATGACAGACTCTAGGTCCATCCACCTCACTACAAACCGCCGACTTTCTTATTTTAATAAAAGCCGCAGTCCCCCTGGCACCGCCAAGAACAGTGCCTCTCCTTCCGCTTCCTCGCGTGACTCCCTCGCTCTCCAGAAAGGCTACTCATCTCATTACCCCTTCTGCCCTTTCCTAGCGTAAATTATCATTGCTTACGTAGGTAGGAGTCACTGTTTCCCCAGTTCTTTCTCTCTCTCCGATCCTTGTGATTCTTTTCATTTTCTTTATGAACTCGTGCCCTTCCTCTGTGCCCACCCGCATCCTACCTACCTACACACACGTGCGCGCGCGCACACACACACACACAGACACACACACACCTATAAAGGCTCACCAGGGCAGCTCGGGAAGGAGGGGCCGTAGCTGCCAACAGCTTTTGTGTTCCCACTGAAAGTCAGAAACTGACTGCATTATAATAGACCCCGTGGTAACATTCCAAGCCCCGCTTGGAGGCAGAGCGGAAGCACACACACCTTCTCCCTTCACACCTTTTCTCGGCATCTCAGGGCCCCCCCCCCACCTCCCGGCTCAGCCACAGGCACAGGCAGAGAGGCCCAGGCCAGGTCTACAGGGAAAGGGCGGGCTAGGGTACGATCACAGGTTCAATTCAGGCTCGTGGCAGCGGAGTGAAGCCCCTGGCCCAGCGATGTTCGTCCTTCGGTGCCCATGACCTTGAGCAATGCTGGGTTGTACAGACAGTAAAGTCTGGACAGTGCCTGCAGCACCCAGGGCTGAGGGCCTGACCTAACCCCTCCACCCCCATAGTAAAAATAACACAGTAACATAGTAAAGTAATTCTCATTAGAGAATGAACTTATGGTTACCAGGAGGGAAGAGTGGAGGGGATTGAAAAAGCAAAAAAATAAAAATAAATTTAAAAAAATAAAATAAAGATAACACGGGGGCTGGGGAGGGAGGTGAGAGTACGAAGGGCCTGCCTGCACTCCCAGGGCCCCAGCTGCATCCACTTCCAGGTAAACCCGGAGCCAAGGTTCCTGTCCAGCGCCATCCCCTGACAAAATCTAGAAGGAAGTCAACGTTATCTTTGGTAGTTTCCTCTATAGCTTTTGCCCAAAAGCGTCTTCGGGGCGCAGACAACACTCCGAAGCTCCAGGCAAACACCGACAACTACCAACCTGGCCTGTGCGTGTCAGTGTCCCAGCGACTCACAAACACCGTGCCCCAAACCGAAGCCCAGCCCCCAACAATTCCCACCTGCTTCCGCCCACCCAGCGGCAAGCTCCGCCCCTGCTCCATCACACCCCACGCCCATGGACCACCTCCTAAATGCTCCGGACTGTTCGTCCCTTTCTCTGACCCGCCACCTTTTCAGGTCTTCCTCGTTGCCCTTTAAGATCTCGGTAATAACCCCTCAAGGCAGGATCTGAGGCAGACAGACAGGCATTCTGACCAGGGAGACCTGTGCTTAGATCTGAAGCCTTCCACTAACCTGCCACGTGGCCTGGAACAAGACAATAAGCTTGTTAGGCTTAGTTTCCCTACGTCTGAAATAGGATATAATACCATCTTTGCAAGATGGTGGGAGGATGTGATGAAACCTTCTATGCAGAGAGATATTTGTCATTCTCCTTGATTTCTTTTTTTTTTGTGTGTGTGGGGGGGGGGCTTGCAGTATCTTAGTTACCCTACCAGGGATCAAACACGTGTCCCCTGAATTGAGACCACAAAGTCTTAACCACTGGACCGCCAGGGAAGTTCCCAATCTCCTGGATTTCTGAATTCACTTCTAGTGCCCTTCACATTATGGTCCGTGTGAATAGCGCCCCCTAGAGACAGCCACTCCGTCCGTGGTCCTGCCCCTTAAACAGTAATGCAGAACCTCAAACTTTCTTAAGATTTTCTAAAATTATTTCACCCTTTTACTTAATCTACGATATGGAAGCAATTTTATGTAGAAAAAATATTTTAGATCTATATGTCTTGAAAGATTGTATTATGAAATTTATTTTAACATAATCTTAACATATATATTCATTTATTCAATAAATATGGCTTGAGGCCCTGATGTGTGCCGGGTACTGTGCTAATTCATATAGACACATGTTAACTGATTCTCATTTAGTAAATGATATGTCATTTAATTTCCCTTAAATTTTTTATATAGAAAAAATATTTTGGAAATGAACATACACACACTACTGTATGTAAGATAGATAACCAACAAGGACCTACTGTATAGCACAGGGAACTATAGTCAATATTCTGTGGTAACCTATATGAGAAAAGAATCTAAAAAAGAATGAATACACGTATATGTCTATGTATAACTGAATCACTTCACTGTACCCCTGAAACTAACACAAATTGTAAATCAATATTCTCCAATAAAATTAAAATAAAAAAAATAAAAAGTACGTCCTGGTTAAACAACAAGGTCCTACTGTATAGCACAGGGAACTATATTCAATATCCTGTGATAAACCATAATGGAAAAGAATATAAAAAGAATGTGTGTATATATGTATATATATAACTGAATCACTTTGTTGTACAACAGAAATTAACACAGCATTGTAAATCAACTATACTTCAATAAAATAAATAAATAAATTTTTTAAGTTGAAGAAAATATTTTTGTTGTCAAAAATTCTAAACTGGCATCAAATTACATTGAAGACTGAATTTATATCAAAATATGTATTCAAATCAACCCTATGTTAAGCCATCAAATCCAGGCAGAAACTGCCTGCACTCCCTAAATGTCTGAATTCATTTATTTTGCATTAAAATATGAAGGCGTTTAATATTTGTGTGTTTTATTCTTAATTGACAAGATGAGAGAACATGCTATTTACAAGTACTGTTGGCCCTTGAACAGCTTGTGGGTTAGGAGCCCTGACCCTACTCGTGGTCAAAAATCTGTGTATAATTTATAGTCAGCCCTCTGCATCTGTGGTTCCTGTATACTCATAGTTCCTTCATATCCGACTTTCTGCATCCTCGGATTTAACCAACCGAGGATCGAGTAGTACTGTAGTATTTTCTATTTTAAAAAGCCCGTGTAGGGCTTCCCTGGTGGCGCAGTGGTTGAGAATCCGCCTGCCAATGCAGCAGACAAGGGTTCGATCCCTGGTCCGGGAAGATCCCACATGCCACGGAGCAACTAAGCCCGTGCGCCACAACTACTGAGCCCACGTGCTGCAACTACTGAAGCCCACGTGCCTAGAGCCCGTGCTCAACAACGAGAGAAGCCACTGCAATGAGAAGCCCACGCACGGCAAAGAAGAGTAGCCCCTGCTCGCCACAACTAGAGAAAGCCCACGCGCAGCAACAAAGACCCAACGCAGCCAAAAATAAATATAAATAAATAAACATAATTAATAAAATTATAATAAAAAAAAAAAGCCCGCGTATAAGTTGCTCCACACAGTTCAAATGCATGCTGCTCAAGGGTCAACTGTACTTCTCTGCAAATAACATATTTTGGGTACGAACAGAATTTACTCCCATTTAATGCAAAGGAGAACTGCTATATACCGACCACTCTATTTTCTCTTTTTAACCTATGTTTTAGGCCAGAGACATTGAATGTGTCTCTTAAACATTTGATCGATGGGAGATAACTCAAACTGATGATAAAGATCTACTTGAAGGGAATTTACAGAAATATTTTCAATCTCTACTCCTAACTTGTAATGTTTTAAAATCTGTGTTCCTTACACTTCCTTTCTTCAAACAATGGCACATTCTAGGAACGGAGTAAACAATAATTAAGAGTGACATAGCCAGGGGCATTCAGCTGAGGAGTAGCCCATCTGCCAAGTGGGAGAAACACAAGGCACTCACTTAACACACACTCGCAAGATCTCATGTTGTTCCCTTTTTAAAGGGCCAAGAATGTTCCAATACTATTATGTGTATTTGTTCGTAGAAGTTGAAACCCGCTACTGCTGCCTTTAGTGAGGTGGTTGCTGGAGAACACCTTTGCAAACCAAGCACCTGGAACACTTAGGACGTGGTAGAGCTCACTGGTTCTTTTCAGCCCTTCAGTACTTGTTTTGAGCACAACCCGTTACCTAAGAGATCATCCATTCCATCCGTTATAAAACCTAAATGTGATACTATTGTTCCTGCTTGAAATCTTTTGTTATCTCTCCAGAGATTTGGAAATGAAATTCAAATCCTTTTGCAAGAAATTCACAACACCTCACACACACAACCGAAGCGCAGCCGTCCCACCCAGGCTTTTTTTTTTTTTTTTATGGCCACATTGGGTCTTCGTTGCTGCACGCAGGTTTTCTCTAGTTGCAGAGAGCGGGGGCTACTCTTTGTTGCGGTGCACGGGCTTCTCATTGCGGTGGCTTCTCTTGTTGCAGAGCACGGGCTCCAGGCACGCGGGCTTCAGTAGTTGTGGCACGCCGCCTCAGTAGTTGTGGCGCACTGGCTTAGTTGCTCCGCGGCATGTGGGATCTTCCCGGACCAGGTCTCGAACCCGTGTCCCCTGCATTGGCAGGCAGATTCTTAACCACTGCGCCACCAGGGAAGTCCCCACCCAGGCTTTCTGCAGGCACCATTCTCTCGTGCAGTTCTCTACTTTTCCTGGGATGTGTCCCCCACTCTCTGTTGGAGTGTTTTCCCTATTTTTCCACTTAGCTAACAACTTCATATCCTTCTACAAGTTCAAAGTTCACTCTTACCAGGAACCTCCCTGGTCAAAAGGACTCTTTCCTCCACCCACTCATGCTTCCTTTTCTGAAAATGCATTCACAACACCACTATAGCTCTCGCCTTCACACTTAAGGTAACGGAGATGTGGTAAGGGGTGCCTCCTTTCTCATATCCCCCCAACATCCACTTAATTACGGGTTTATGTGAGAAAACCAACCCCAGAATCTCAAAGGCTGAAAACCACAGAGACTCTTCTTACTACTTGTCCGTGGAGGGTCAACCGTGGCTTCCTTCCTTGTCTTCGGGGGTCTGGGTCAAAGGAACAGTCCCCACCTGGGACTTATTTATCCCCTGGCAGAAGGAGAGAAGCAGGAAAGCAGGAGAAACATTCTGATGGTTCCTAAAGCTTCTCCAGGGAACCGGCACACTGCTCTTTCCAATCATATTAGCCAAATCAGATCATCTGCCAAGCCTGACACAGGTGAGGTGGGAAAGATCCTCCTCCCAAAGTCACACGCAGTAAATCTCATGACAACAGGCAGAGATGTAGGCTCCTCTTACAGGGATGGGAAGAGAAGATAATCGGGAACAATAATGCAATCTGCTACAGACCAATAGCTTTCTTCTTGCATCTTCACTAGTAGGAATTAAGTCTGTGTATGGTTGTGCAGTGCTGATGGGGCAGAACCCATGGACGCCCACCTCTGGGTAAGCAGTAGCTTCAGATTCCCCATTTTCTTTTTTTTTTTTTTTTTAATTTTATTGAAGTAGAGTTGGTTTACAATGTTGTGTTAATTTCTTCTGTACAGCAAAGAGACTCAGTTATACATGCATATATTCCTTTTCATATTCTTTTCAATTATGGTTTGTCACAGGATATTGAATATAGTTCCCTGTGCTATACAGTAAGACCTTGTTGTTTATCCACCCTTTATATGATAGTTTGCCTCTGCTAATCCCATACTCCCAATCCCAGATTTCTCATTTTCTTGTGTTGAGCCTGACATATTCTTTTCCAGTCCCTCTTCAAAACTGCCACCTTGATTTTATTTCATAGGATTCTATTCCTAGTTCTCCCAAGACTTCCTATGTAAAAGAATTCATTGTTCCCATCCAGCGCCCCCTTTACAGTCTCTACCAAAACAAACACACAAGCCCTTCTATTCTTGCTAACCATGAAAGTAAGCAGAGCAGTGACAGAAAGGGCCAACATCGGGGAACTGAGAAATCTCAAAGAGCCCCCCAGAGTCCCACAGCGATAACCTGACCGCCCTTCTTAGCAGACACGTGGAATCTCCAAAACACCTTTCTGAAGATGGATTCTCCACCCCACCCCCCGCCCCTGCAATCTTTTGTCCCAAAGCCTAAAACATCAAAACAGTTGGGTTTGGTATGAAGCTAATCAAACTTAAGCCTCAGGGTTGTATTACTTTCCTGTGCTGCTGGAACAAATTACCACAAACTTGGAAACTTAAAGCAGCACATATTTATTCTGTCACCATTCTGGAGGCCACAAGTCTGAAATCAGTATCCCTGGCCCCAGTTACGGTGTCGGCAGGACCATGCTCCCCCCAGAGGCTCTAGGGGACATCTGTTCTTGCCCCTCCCAGTTTCTGGCGGCTCCCAGCCCTCCCTGACTTGTGGCCACATCCCTCCAATCTCTGCCCCCCATGGTCACATTGCCTTATCCTGGGTCCAATTTCCCTTTGCCTCCCTCTTATGAAGATACATGTGGGGATTTCCCTGGTGGTCCAGCAATTAAGACTCCATGCTCCCAAAGCAGGGGGCCCAGGTTCGATCCCTGGTCAGGGAACTAGATCCTGCATGCCGCAACTAAGAGTTCGCATGCTGCAACTAAAGATCCCACACATGGCAACCGAAGATCCCACACACGGCAACGAAGATCCCACATGCTGCAACTAAGACCGGGTGCAGCCAAGTAAATAAATAAATATTAAAATTTAAAAAAAGAAGAAGATACATGTGATTGCTTTTAGGGCCCACTCAGATAATCTAGAATAATCTCCCCTTCTCAAAATCCTTTTTCCATACAAGGTAACAGGTTCCATGGAATAGATATGAGTATCTTTGGAGGGACCATTTTCAACCTACCCAAGGGCCCTCACATACATAAGTTCTTCTCCATAACTGGGACAGAGGGCTGCCAGAGGATCCCCTGGCAGGTGGCACCTGCTGGACCAGAAACTGTGGGGAAACCCAAGAAGGGGACCAGCCAGGGTGGGCTTGAGAAGCTGAAAGGAGCTGTTCTAAATGATCAGCCATAGAAGACTCACTGGGATCACCTGTGCTGGAGGAAAGGCTGAATTACTTTTCTACCCATGCTATAGAAGATATGGCATCATTCTTGCCATATAAAGAGGCAATTAAACTAGCAAGAGCCAAGCCTGTGAAAACATTTCCAGTCCGTCGTTTAGTTAAATTCATAAACATATTATTTATACTCTGGATTTGTGAATTGTTTCAATTACAGCTTTGTGATTATCTGGGCTGGGTTATAATTATTATTCCCTGGATGGTCCATAGCATTCTGTCTCCCAGTTAGCCAGCCAAACCTTAGTTGAGATGCAGCTCTGAAGGGATTGGCAGATGTAAACAAAGTCCCAAATCCCTGGGTTAATCATGACTAAATCAAGTGGGAGCACTTTAAACAGCCCATGGACGTTCACAGAGGCTCAGGACTAAAGGCAGCAGCGGGGGGGCGGGGGGGGGGGAAAGGACGGGGAAAACGAGTTCTGCATGTCCCAACGCTCAGGTCAATTCAAGCAGCCTACACGTGGGAAATGAAAAGAAGCGGAATAGTGCCCTGATGGCTGGAAGCTGATTGAGCCAACACTGGTGAGTTGGATCAGAAAATGAAGGAAGCTGAGAGAGAACCTCACAAAGGAAAGAGGCAAGCAGAATCTCTCGGGCCCATCTTCAGCATCAGAAACCCTGCTACAGCCTCAAACTGTTTCATAAGCGCAAAGCCATCCGCCGAAAACTGGATGAAAACTGCCTGAAAGAAGGCCACGCAGATCCAAGCCTGACTGCCAGGTGGAAAACACATAGTCCTGAGAATGTGTGTTGCCTGCGATGTATTCGGATGCTAGGACGCAGACTTTGGAAGCAGTGGCATCTCCCGGGTTCTCCAAAGCCAGCAGGAAACCTGCAGGATCCCGGAGTGTGTGCCCAGTGGCTGCAGGGGCTGTTCTGGGGGATGTCGCTGTAGCCGGATTCTTGCATCATCCTGGTCTTTGAAGTCTGATCAGGACCCGGGCTGCACACTGGCTCTGCTCCCCTGAAAGTGATCTACTCTGAGGACCTCAGGATCTGCCATGGGTGTTCTGAACACTGAGCCCTCCGTGGTCACCTCCACGCCCATTTCCAACACACACCTCCATCCCCAGCAGTAGTGGTGGACTTCTGATGCCTCAGAACCAGATCCAGAACTTCAGGGCAATTGGAACCTTGGTCTCAATTCCATTTGAAAGACAAAAGGATATCCCAATTCCATATACTCGTGACTCCTTCCTTTCCCCAAATCCAATGTCATGAACATAAAATTGAAAAAGATTCACAAATGAATAAACAGTCGCCAGAAAGAAAACACTGACTCATGCCACCTTCTGGTACTTCACGTGCAGGAAGACAGTAACCAAGGGACTTGGTGCAAACATCCTAAAGGGAGGAAAAACGCAGTCTTGTATTTTCAGAATCTTTCCACCAGGTGGCGCTTGCTGAGGCTGTGAAAAAACAAAATATCAAAGATTTTGCGTAAGCGACTTGTATTTCCTTCCAAGTACAAATAGGAACTTTCTAGGAATGTGAGACTAAGCCCAGGAAAAAAAGAATCTGAATTCAGGTCCAAGATTATGGAAGCGTTTTTTGTTTTTTGGGGGTTTTTTGGCCAGACTTCTGCCTTCTATTTTCTCCCTGGAACTGTCAATACTGAATGGGAAGCAGAGATTCTCCCTGATCCTTCCTGATCAATAAATGGTTACATTTTTCATCGATAAGTCACCTGTGTTCTCCATGACCTTAAGTGTGGGTAGCAGGAACTACTGTCCACTCTTAAGAGATAAAAGGGTACTGCTTTTCATGTGCCCAAAATATTCATGCTTGAAACAGAAAGGCTTGCCCAGAACCTTGACTTATACCTTGCCATGTAAAAAGAGTGTTAAGATTGCCTTGCACTGTAAGATGTTTAAGAATTAACAAAACAAGAAGGCACGTTGGAGTCAGAAGTCCTGAATACCCCTCCTGGTTTGGACTCTTAAAACTGTGAAACTTCGTCAAGTCACAAGGTATAAAAGACTCAGTTTCAATATCTACAAAATGATGATACTAATCATGGTTTGGGGAACCAAGTGAGAAAATGTTTGTGAAACCCACAAAACCTGAGATGTTGAACTTCACTAGCCATTAGGGAAATACCAATGAAAATCACAGTAAGATACTGCTCGACACCCATTAGGATGGCTGTTATCCAAAAAACAAGAAATAACAAAAGTCGGTGAGGATGGAGAGAAATTTGAATCTGTGTGCCTTACTGGTGGGAGCATAGCATTGTGTGACTTTTGTGGAAAACACTCTGGCAGTTCCTCAAAAAGCTAGACGTAGAATTATCATATGATCTAGCAATTCCACTCCTCAAAGGAATTGAAAGCAGGAATTCAAACAGACAGTTGCACACCAATGTTCATACCAGCATTATTCACAATAGCCAAAAGGTGGAGGCAACACAAGTGTCCATCAGCAGGTGAATGGATAAACAAAATGTGGTAAATTCATACAATGGAACTTTTTTTTAATAAATAAATTTATTTTTTTTAAAAAAGAGATGACTCAGTTCAGGACAGTTATTAAGTAATTGTTCAGAATTATCACCTCACCCCAATACCTGGAAGATTTAACACACCAAGCACCCAAATGGTCACCCCCCCCCCCCCATGAGGCCTTCCCTGCCACCCTCCCTAGCTGCCACTTCTGTTAGGGAGAATTTCTCAAGAGAGAAGTACTCCCTCCTATGGAAGTATCATTCTTCTGAGGCTTAAGGACTGGCATGGTCCCTAAGAAAGCTAGCCAGGGAACCTGGGGAGCTCTAAGTGAGAAGGCAGGTCTTTTGTTTTTAACTGAAGTATAAGGTACATATAGTAAGGTGCATTAATCTTATGTGTACAGCAGAATAGAACACAAATGTTCAAGAGACAGAACATTTCCTTATATGTCAATTATATCTCAAAAAGACTGGAAAAAATGAGAAAAAAAACAAAAAAGTTGCAGAACATTTCCAAAATCCCAGAAGGCCTCCTCATGGCCCTTCCCAATCAATACCCTCCCACACAGAGATAAGCATTACTCTGACTTCCAGCACCATTGATTAATTTTGCCCATACAATGGATTATTATTCAGCCATTAAAAAGGAATAAATTTTGGACACATGTTACAACAGAAGTGAACTTTGAAAACGTTATGCCACGGACTTCCCTGGTGGTCCAGTGGTTGGGACTCTGCACTTCCACTTCAGGGGGCATGGGTTCAATCCGTGGTCAGGGAACTAAGATCTCATATGCCACGGGGAAAAAAAAAGAAAATATTACACCAAGTGAAACAAGCCAGGCAGACACAAAAGGACAAATATTGTATGGTTCCATTATATGAGATGCCTAGAATTAGCAAATTCATAGACACAGAAGGTGTAATAGATTAGAGGTTACCAGAGGATGAGGAAGGAGAAATGTGAAATTATTGCTTGATGGTTATAGAGTTTCTGTTTGGGGTAATGAAAAAGTTTTGGAAATAGATACTGGTGATGGTTGTACAACATGGTGCATGTAATTAATGCCACTGAATTTTACACTTAAAAATGGTTAAAATGGTAAATATAAATATATATATATATATATATATATATTTACCACAATAAAGAAATTTTTAAAATAATAATTGGGTGAACTTAGACCAATTTAACATTCAAAATCAAGAACAGATTTGGGGACGGCAACTGGTATCCCAAAAACAAGTTATCTGAGAAAGAGCAAGGCAGAAAACCTGCAATTCCTTTTATGACCTAGTCTCAGAAGTCATACACCAGCACTTTCATCACATTCTTTTCTTAAAAATCAGTAAGTATAGGGCTTCCCTGGTGGCGCAGTGGTTGAGAATCTGCCTGCCAATGCAGGGGACTCGGGTTCGAGCCATGGTCTGGGAAGATCCCACATGCCGCGGAGCAGCTGGGCCCGTGAGCCACAACTACTGAGCCTGCGCGTCTGGAGCTTGTGCTCCGCAACAAGAGAGGCCGCGAGAGTGAGAGGCCCGCGCACCGCGATGAAGAGTGGCCCCCGCTCGCCGCAACTAGAGAAAGCCCTCTCTCAGAAACGAAGATCCAACACAGCCATAAATAAATAAATAAATAAATAAAATTTTAAAAAAAATCAGTAAGTATAGACCACATTCAAGGAGAGGAGATTAGGCTCCACTTTTTAAAGGGAAAACTATCAAAAACATGCATGGATAGCTAAAAAAAAACATGGATATATTTTAATACCACCATACCTATCAACTTAAGAAAGAATTAATTTAGAAACACAAACCTACCTCTTCCTTCCCCTTGGTGAGGATCTTACCTTTCTCAGTGAAGTGCCCCAAGTGGTCCCAGGTCCTGAGAAGTTCCCACACATCAGTTATGCTTGACTTTAACATTTAAGATTGGTGTGAGCCCTTTCTCACCTAGAGGGAAAAGCAGAGATAAAAGAGTGTCCTGGGCTCAGATGGCCCCAAGTTGAGTGTAAGTGAGAAATAAGTAGCCAGTATGACAATGCAGTGTGATAAGCACTATGATAGAATTGTGCTTCTGGGGGCTACAAAAGCACATAAAAGAGATAACTATTCCAGATTGGATAGTAAGAAGAGAGAGAGAAGTACTTACTGGGTGAGATCACCTTGGAGTTGAGTTTTAAATGATGGGTAGATAGAGCCAAGTAAAAAAGGAGGGAAAACAGGCTAAGAGATCCCAGGCTCCTACAAAGGTATGAAGATGAGAAAGAACATGGAATATTTTGGAACTTGCACATGGTTCCTTGGAACTGGTGTGCAATAGAGTGGGAAATAGGAAATGAGGTTAGACAGGGGCTGCCCTGCTGAAGAGTTTGGATTTTTCTCTAAAGCCAGTGGGGAACAATGAACCACTTTAAGCAACGGGGACAAAATGAAATGTGCACTTAAAAAAGTTACTACGGGGACTTCCCTGGCGGTCCAGTAGTTAAGACTCCATGCTCCCACTGCAGGGGGCATGGGTTTGATCCCTGGTCAGGGAACTAAGATCCCGCATGCCTCGCGGTGTGGCAAAAAAAAAAAAAAACAAAAATCGCTACTCAGTTAGCAATGTAGAAATATATCTGAGGTTGTAGGGGATCAAAGTTTGCCACCCTAACATGTCTCTTTGGCATGCAGATTATTTTGAGCTGAAAACAAGCAAGGCCCTGTTGCCAAAAAATTTAATCAATAGTTGATCTAAGAAAGAAATGGGGGGCTTCCCTGGTGGCGCAGTGGTTGAGAATCTGCCTGCCAATGCAGGGAACGCGGGTTCGAGCCCTGGTCTGGGAAGATCCCACATGCCATGGAGCAACTGGGCCCATAAGCCACAATTACTGAGCCTGCGCGTCTGGAGCCCTTGCTCCGCAACAAGAGAGGCCGCGATAGTGAGAGGCCCGCGCACCGCGATGAAGAGTGGCCCCCGCTTGCTGCAACTAGAGAAAGCCCTCGCACAGAAACGAAGACCCAACACAGCCAAAAATAAAAATTAATTAATTAATAAAAAAAAAAAAAAAAGAGTGTCCTGGAGGGATTGTTTAAAAAAAAAAAAAAAAAAAAAAAGAAATGGGAAATTTTATTCAAGCCAACCTGAGGATTATAACCAGGGAGACAGTCTTTCAGAAAGCTCTGAGGACTGTTTCATCCATTAGAGGTCAAAGCACAGTTATATATGTTCTTGAGACAAAGGGTTATACATCAAAGGATATAATGACAGTTTACACCATCCATATTTGCATGTACAAAGCAAGAGTGGGTCATTATGACCCCTTACAAGATTAAGGAGGAATGTTATCTCCTAAGGAGGTCTGGTTAATGCAGGGAGGGGACTCCAACAGGCAAAGAAATTTTTTATGTTTAAATTTTCCTTGTCTTGCCACAAAATATGAATTTTATTTCTGCAGCCCAAAAGACTCAGGAATAAACTTTGACCTCCCCACTTAGCTGCTTAAAGAATTTAAATAGAGGGCCTGTTCCTGGAATAAAGCTGTCACCAGAGACATCTGCAAAGAATATGGACCAGGTGTGATGGCGGAACCCCCTAGATATCAGCGTCCACTCTGGGTCCCACTGTCTCTGCAGGGCTTGGCAAACATTTATTTACCAAACATTTGCTTTCCATCTCCATGTGCATTGCCTTCCTCTCTTCTGAAGTCCCAAACCACTACTCCCCAACATCCTCTTTTTGTCTTTAGCTGAAGATGGTATTTAAGCGGAGGGCTTGGGCCATTTTGATGAGTTGCTCAGTTTTCCTGGATCTCTTCCATGGATACATGTTATTCAACTTTTGTTTGACTTTCTCCTGTTTAACTGTCTCATGTCCATGTAACTCTTAGACCAGCCAGAGCACCTAGAAGGGTAGAAGGAAATGTCTTCCTCCCCAACAAGGTAAAGTAGAGAGCGTTGGAGTCGTCTGGAGGCTCTCAGTGTGGTCCAACTAAGAACTGAGGAAGACCCACCCACGGAGTGACAGTGATGGCGGGGGGTGGGGGGTGCTTTGAAAGATTAACGTTACGGAAGTGACATAATTTGGTGACCTGTTGAGTCAGGTTGGGGTGGGGAAGGAACCAAGGGAGGCTAAGGAGTTTAGGTTTGAGGATTAGGGACCAAAAAGGAGCCGCACCATAATGAGACAAGAAATAGAGCAGGAGGAGAGGGGAGAAGGAAGAAATCAGTTTGGTTTGGAGTATATCAGGTTTGAGTGCTTCTAAGATAAACACTAATTGAAAAAGCCCCTCATTAGTTTGGGCTCACTGGGCAGAGACTAATTTGAGTTAATAGAAAACTAAATTATAGACTTTATGTGAAAAGTTATGACTGTGTTTTCGTTTTGTTTTGCTTTATTTTCTTATGATGATTTTTTTATTTTGCTTTTATTTTGACTATCTCCTATTTGACCTGCCTTATTGAATCTTCTTTTGTAAACATGTAAGAATTTTAGAATTGTTTGGATTGAAATGGTTATTTCCAAAATGTTTAAAGGTACTAGAAAACTTCTTTTCCTGCATATTTCTTAAAATGTCTCTTTCTAATTGGTTACACAGTGATGGCATTCACACAGTAAAATACTGTGTAACCGTTTAAAATGGTTTATATTAAAAAATATTTAATGAATGGGGAAATAATTATGAAAATACCCCCAAGTGGAAAAGCCATTTACAAAATAGTATGTACAATATGATTCTGATTTTCATAAAAATATCTGTGTATCTATACACAAGGTAAAAAATGAAGGCAAAAGAGCCAAATATTATTCAGTCTATCTCTGAGTGTTGGGATTTTGGAGTGACTTTTTTATTTTCTTATTGTGACTTCAGGCATTTGCCAAATTCAAAATGATGAATATTTAATATACTAGAGTTTAAAAATTAATATTGTTTCCCAAATGTTTGGTCTTATAAATTTATTCTATACCTACAGTGGCAAATCTTAAAACTGAAAACAAATTTACTTCATCAGCAGAAGTTATCTTTGGATTGTGGGAATAAGAGTAATATATTTTCTTTACAGTTTTTTGCATTTTTTTTTCCCATGATGGAAAAGTTTATAATTAGAAACAGGTTTTAAGAGGAAACAGTTCTATTTCCTTCCTGTGTCTCACAAAAGCTTGCTGTCAGGAAAGAATTTGATGTTGATCAGTGTGAATTTGACACTTCTCCCTCAGAGGTATTTACGTTCCCATTATGTTCTCTAATTAGGAGGAAATCTTGAGTTCTATAAAGTTCAGATGTCATGTGGCTTAGCTGACCTACCTCCCCACCAGACTTTCATAAATAATGCTGTTTTGTCCTCAGAGGAGACCCGCTTTTCATGACTTGTCTCTCTCCTGCCAGGGATGAATAGTTCTGTGTCCATGGTGTTCCCCTTTGATAATAGTTCCTTCCCATCTTGACTCTTACCTGTTCAGTGTGAGATTCCTTGGCTGGTAAAGTCTGCTGGCTGCATGGAGCTACTTATAAGAACAACCAGAGCAGCCTCCAGTGGCTGGAGAGGTGAATTCCTCCCAGGTCTCTTTTCCTTCTCCCAACCCCAAACCCCTGCTTTTTGGTATTTTTGGTCCCAGTTCATTTACCCCCTCCAACAAATTCCAGATTCTCCGAGGCCACCCAATTACAGGTATCCTGTCCCATGATGCCCTAATGTCACTCATACTTTTTCTGATCATGCATTCTGATTCTTGGTTCCAAAAATGTGGTCCCCATGGATGACCTCCTTAAATGATCTCTAAACATGTTCTTGCTTCTTTGTGCCCACTTAAATGAGAGAAGACACACACACACACACACACACACACACACATATATGTGAAACATAAATAAAGGAATGAATGAACCAATAAATTCTCTATGGGCGAGGAGTTAGTACATGATTTACACAGGAATAATAATAATAGCTATTTACTGAGTGCTTACTACAAACCGGTGCTGAGTAAGTGAAGTGCTTTATGTGCTTTATCTCATTCAATCCTCACAACCAAACAAGTCACACTATAGATGAGCAAATTGAGATTTAGGAACTTTTAAGTAACTTGTCCACATCACTCAGGCAGAAAGCCAGGATTCGCACCAGGTATCTGAGGTCAAAGCCCGTGGTCTTCCTTAGTAAATATGCTCTCGGCCCTGGTGGGGTGATTGTGGAGAGGTCTGGGAAAGGCTTCCTGAGCCCCACCATTCAACCTGAAAATAACCCCTTCAATTTGCATCGCACTCTGTGTGTGTGTGTGTGTGTGTGTGTGTGTGTGTGTGTGTGGCGTCTATGAGCCCCACAATAGCCCTATGAGGTCAACAGGGCCTGGTGGAGCTATTTACCCCAAACTACAGGCAAAGAACTAAAGCTCAATGGGATTAATGATTTGCCACAGGCAAAAAGGCCTAGAACCAACATTCAAACACTGCATGCCTTTATTTACTCCTGCTCCCCTATGCTCTGAAAGTCCCTTCCTAGACACAAAGCCTTTCATTCCATCATTAAAAAGAAGTCCTTGGTGCCAGCTGAACTTGAAGGAAATGACTCATTGTGAACAGCTGAGCTTTCTAGCGAGCCAAGAGCTTGCTGGCGGCCCTATCACCAATTTTCACACCTTCCTCTTTCCTTTATCCCCCTTCCTCTCCTCTGTCCCCCTCAATTGCTTTTAAACCATTTGGGATAGTCCATATACAGCTGCCTTCCAACGTCCACAATGCGGCTATAGCCACTGGGGTAAGTTCCCAAGCAGAACATACTATGTACGTGAGTTATACCAACCTGGGTGCAGGGAGGAGGGAAAAACTGGGTCAACATTTCTCAACAGCACAAGGGAAGACTTCCCTGGAAGTCCAGTGGTTAAGACTCTGCGCTCCCAATGCAGGGGGCGTGGGTTTGATTCCTGGGCAGGGAACTAAAATCCCACATGCTACGTGGAGTAGCCAAAAAAAACAGCACAAGGGAGGCACTGAGGTTTCATTACTTCCTTCACCCGTTCATCCAACACAATCTATTGCAAAGTGTCTTGCCTTCCTAGAAGTAATAGAGCTGAATTTACCCTTTGTGTGATAGCACAAGAATATCGTGATCAATCTAACAAGAGCTAATACTTATTCAAAGCTTGCCATGTGCCAGAACTGTTCTAATTGCTTTACATACATGAATTCATACATCAATGTCAACTCATTCCCTCAATTATTTTGCCATGCTGCAAAACAGCAATGCCCAAGGGGCTATTGAAATATGAGGGACTATTTGCCTCTATGTTTTTTAGTTCTTGGATTTTTCCCTTTTCCTGTACCTCCATTGCTTTTAAGTTATTAAATATCACCACTCTGGATTTCTGATTTGCTTCCTTTAATTTCCTACTGATTTAGAAGTATACACCAATCGTGTTGGAATTATATCCAGAGAAAGGTAAATATGCTTGATAAGGGCATAAAAGTAAAATATATTAACAATAATGCATGTGTGGTACCTAGATAAAAATATACTCAATATATCTATTTCATTCATCTTAGGCACCAGAGTCCTTATTTTTAATAACATTTTTTGTAGAAATAATTTCAAATTTATAGAAAACTTGCAAGAATAGTACAAGGAATTTTTATATACACTTCACCAAGTTTTCACTAACTCTAGCTGGAATTCCCAGTGAATTCACTGGATATAATTTCTCAGGATCACTGGTAAAGATTGTGGCCATTATAGGTGTTTAGTCAGTCATACATTTAAGCTCCCAACTTTCCTCCCCCCATGGATAATTAAGATTCAGCTTAATTAATTTTTGTTACTTATTCTGAACCTGCAATCAGAAGTACAGAAAAGCCCTAAAAATATCACTGAGAGCCTCAACCTGGTGTACTATAGAAGTTAACTTAAACCATTTCAGGTTGAAGAAATTAATCCTGGCTTAAAGCTATACTATTTATTTATTCATTACAAGTATTTATTGCTGGCAACATTTTGTAACAGACACACATGTTTAGAAGTCCTCTTTATCTACTTTTATGCTCTAATATGGAAGCACATCAGACCTCATAAAGGATGGAGGATACTTCGATAAACTGAAAAAAAAAAATCTCTGAATTTCTCTTCAATCTTCCCTTCTGCAGCCAAATTACAGATCATTTAAGCTTTTTTCTTCAGTGATTGTATTTTCTCATCTCTGGAATCTGTGTTGCTAAAATGAATAAAGAAGATTGACAGGTAAGCATTGTGCCCTGCACACAATAGACTTCCAGTGTTTAAGCTAATGCTGAATTAAACACCAGGCCGATTTAAACTAATGCTGAATTAAACACCGGGGGGTGGTGGGGGGTGTGTTGACCGTTATGACAAAAATGTCAAGATGATCTTCCTCACGGTGTCTCTCAACCACACTCCCCTTCATGCAAACCAGCATTGGGCATAACTTTTAAATTTGTATTTATTCATTCATTCATTCAATATTTGGATTGCCAGGCTATTTTAGGAGTATGGGATTAACAGATACAAACTACTATACCTAAAATAGATAAGCAACAAGGATTTACTATATAGCACAGGAAATTATATCCAATATCTTGTAATAACCTATAATGGAATATAATCTGCAAAAAAGTTTTAAAAATTAAACTGAAAGAAAAAAAAGCACTATTGTTGTGCTTTGTCCCAGCTGAAAACACATAAAAATGTTTAATAAAATAGGAATATAAAATTATACTTGAAAAGTACAGTGCCATTTCTAATGTGTTGTGAAGTACACACCACCATGTATGAGGGTTCTTGTCAAAATGTTTAAAGACCCACAGCTTTTGACAGAACTCTAAGCTTACAGAAAATACAGGAATAAAGGAAAAATTCAAATGACACTATGATAAAACAAGTCCAGTATGCGGGACATCCTTTAAGACAACTAGCTAGGGATGTCTCATAAGCCAATGTAATGGTGGGGGAAACATGGTGTTCAAAAGGCAAAGCAACCAGATGTAATCTGCGAACCTTGATTGGATCACTGGTTAAAAAAATAAGCTATATTGGGACTTCCTTGGAGGTCCAGTGGTTAAGACTCTGCACTTCCACTGCAGGGGCATGGGTTTGATCCCTGGTTGGGGAAGTTTCACATGCCACGCGGTGAGACCAAAATAAATAAATATAAATAAAAATAAAATGTAGGGGCCAAGATTAAAAAAAAAAAACAACAACAGAAGTATCCACACAAAACAAGAACCCTGAGTTTTTATAACACATTGGTCCTGGACTCAGATATGAACTGTCTTCTGAGAACAAAATCCTGAGACAGGGTTTTGGCTAAACTAAACTAAGCTACCATTCCACAGTTCAATGGGTTGAAACCCACTATCCAGAATTTTTAATAATATCAAAAGAATATTCCTTGCAACACTATTTATGGTAAAAAGAGATTGAAACCAAAGCATATGTCCATCAGTGGAGTATTGGTTGAATATCCAATGGTATCACTACACAGTAGAATGAGGAGTATTTTTTATATTGCAAATAAATGATCTTCAAAATACATTGTTAAGTTTAAGAAAAAATATTTTGGAGAAAAGTATAAACAGTAAGCTACCAGTAAGCTATCAAAGAAAAAGATGGGCAAGATCATTTTTTTCTTATACTAAACAATGAAAAATAAAGCATAATTTTTAACATCATTACACACAATGGGAAGAAGGCAAAATGGAGGAGGGAATGAGGATAGAAGCCAGACTTCTTCCCTGAATGTGGTGGTTTTGAAAATAGGTCCACAAATTCTTTGATGCTCCTCCCTCCATGGGGTGGAAATTAATTCCCCTCCTATTCAGTGTAGACTGGACTTAGTGACACTCTTCAAAATAAATAGAATACCCCAGAAGTAAGGGGATATCTCTTCCAATATTAGGTTATGAAAAGACTATGGCTTCCATTTGAGGGTCTCTCTCTCTCTCTCTCTCTCTCTCTTTCTCTCTCTCTCTCTCACCAGTTCCTCTACAGGAAACCACATCTTGAGGACACCCAAGCCTGTAGCAAATCACATTTCAATACTTTTCATAAAACTACAGAACATTAAGAATGAGAAATAAAATAATCTACTTCCATATAACTTGTTCCACACAAATTAATTCTATATTAATAAGGTGACTTTCCTTTTCATTTTCTTCATTGGCGTAACTTTGCTCTCCCAGGTGACTCTTGTCAAAAACATAAAAGTTGCAAATGAACCAACCATTCCCAGAAATTTGATACATGATTGTGATACCTCCAATAGCAGAGACGATCTAGATTGATTACGTGCCCAGATACTAATGGCTTCAGCTCAGGCTGAAAAATGGCCACAAGGTAGGACAATGAAAACCAAAGCGATGGACCCCACACACAGTTTGTTGTCTGCACTGACATGACTTTACTATTTCACTGTCTTCGTTAGCATCATTTTGCTATCCCAGGTGACTCTTGTGCAAGAAGATGAAAGTTACAAATAACATTATAGTTCATCATAGAAATTTGTCAAAAGGCCCAGCAACTCCAGAAAGGATCAACACACAGTTTACACTCCAAGACTCTTTAAATGCCTCATCTCAAAATCTTCGTCTCGGAGCATGAGTTGCCCATTCTCCTTGCTTGACACTTGCAATAAATGTTGTACTTTCCTTTACAAAAATAACAACAACAAAAACTTTCACTTTGCTGTTTCTACAAATCCTAAACTCCTATGTCATGATAATCCAATCAAGTCCCTGCAGTGAAAGACCCACCTTAAACCAGACTTGAAAGTCTCAATAGATCAGGTCTTATAGTTCCTTCTAGGAGATGCTATCTGTCAAGTTAGAATTCTCCCTTACTCTAATAAGCAATAAACTCAGTTTTGTGTTACCAAGAGGCTTTTCGGGTACTAATTGGGAAGCCAGCATTCTACAAGGACAAAGAGAAAAACTTAAAGCCAACGAAGAGAAAAGGCAGATTACAATAAACTAATGATGAGAACACTGAAAAAAAAAGAAAAAAGACTTCTCATCAGCAAAAATAACTGCTGCAAGACAACAAAGTAATATCTTTGATGTGCTGAGGAAACATAATTGGGAACCTAAATTTCTAAAGTCAGGCAAAATATGATTTACAAGTTGAGGCAAATTAGAAATTTTTTGACATTCAAGCACTTAGAAATTTACTATTAACAGTCCCTAACAAAAAGAACTAAAAAATAAGAAAAAAAAAGGACCTAGAAGAGATGAACAGGATAAAGAAGCAAGAGTAGGCAAAAGAATTGTTAAAACATGCTGGTAAAGCTAGATAAATATGGCATGTGAAAACAATTAGAATATCAATCATTTTTTTGTGTGTTCTCAAAAGCCAGCTGTCATTCCTGGTGAAAGATAGCGTATTTAAAAAAAAAAAAATTAATTCTGCTTCTTCCTGAAACCCCACAAAAATGACAGTTGAAAGACTTTTTTAAAAACATAAAACCCACCAGAATGAAAAGAACAGGAACTATTTCAGTTACAACAAAATATTGGATGCTGGGGGCTTCCCTGGTGGCGCAGTGGTTGAGAATCTGCCTGCCAGTGCAGGGGACACGGATTCGAGCCCTGGTCTGGGAAGATCCCACATGCTGTGGAGCAACTAAGCCTGTGTGCCACAACTACTGAGCCTGCGCGTCTGGAGCCTGTGCTCCACAGCAAGAGAGGCCGCGATAGTGAGAGGCCCGCGCACCGCAATGAAGAGTGGCCCCCGCTTGCCACAACTGGAGAAAGCCCTCGCACAGAAACAAAGACCCAGCACAGCCAAAAAAAAAAAAAAAAATTGGATGCTGAAGAGCAGAAAGCAAGTCAGTTGGGGACATTGGTGATCGATCTGACTGACACATCAGAGCAGCCAAAAGGCCAAGGAACTGGCAGCTCTAGGTATCTCCGGAAGATGAATTAAAAACATAGACTGCACATATGGTCCTTATTTTTGATAAAGGAGGCAAGAATATATAATGGAGAAAAGAGAGCCTCTTCAATAAGTGGTGCCAGGAAAACTGGACAGCTACATGGAAAAGAATGAAATTAGAACACTCCCTAACACCATACACAAAAACAAACTCAAAATGGATTAAAGACTTAAATGTAAGGCCAGACACTATCAAACTCATAGAGGAAAACATAGGCAGAACACTGTATGACATAAATCACAGCAAGATCCTTTTTGACCCACTTCCTAGAGAAATGGAAATAAAAACAAAAATAAACAAATGGGATCTAATGAAATTTAAAAGCTTTTGTGCAACAAAGGAAACCATAAACAAGACAAAAAGACAACCCTCAGAATGGGAGAAAATATTTGCAAATGAAGCAACTGACAAAGGATTAATCTCCAAAATTTATAAGCAGCTCATGCAGCTCAATATCAAAAAAACAAACAACCCAATCCAAAAATGGGCAGAAGACCTAAATAGACATTTCTCCAAAGAAGATATACAGATTGCCAACAAACACATGAAAGAATGCTCAACATCTCTAATCATTAGAGAAATGCAAATCAAAACTACAGTGAGGTATCACCTCACACCAGTCAGAATGGCCATCATCAAAAAATCTACAAACAATAAATGCTGGAGAGGGTGTGGAGAAAAGGGAACCCTCTTTCACTGTTGGTGGGAATGTAAATTGATACAGCCACTATGGAGAACAGTATGGAGGTTCCCTGAAAAACTAAAAATAGAACTACCATATGACCCAGCAATCCCACTACTGGGCATATACCCAGAGAAAACCATAATTCAAAATGAGTCATGTACCACAATCTTCATTGCAGCAGTATTTACAATAACGAGGACATGGAAGCAACCTAAGTGTCCATCGACAGATGAATGGATAAAGAAGATGTGGCACATATATACAATGGAATATTACTCATCCATAAAAAGAAACTAAATTGAGTTATTTGTAGTGAGGTGGATGGACCTAGAGTCTGTCATAGAGAGTGAAGTCAGTCAGAAAGAGAAAAACAAATACAGTATGCTAACACATATATATGGAATCTAAAAAAAAAAAAAAAAAAAAAAAAACTAGTTCTGAAGAACCTAGGGGCAGGACAGGAATAAAGACTCAGACGTAGAGAATGGACTTGAGGACACAGGGAGGGGGAAGGGTAAGCTGGGACGAAGTGAGAGAGTGGCATGGACATATATATACTACCAAATGTAAAATAGATAGCTAGTGGGAAGCAGCCGCATAGCACAGGGAGATGAGCTCGGTGCTTTGTGACCACCTAGAGGGGTGGGAGAGGGAGAGTGAGAGGGAGGAGATATGGGGATATATGTATATGTATAGCTGATTCACTTTGTTATAAAGCAGAAACTAACACACCATTGTAAAGCAATTATACTCCAATAAGATGTTAAAAAAAATAAAAAATAAAAATAAATAAAAACATAGACTGGATTGGAAGTCTGTTTAAATTAAACTCCACAGACCTCCAATCACTGCAATCAGGCAACTGCTCCTCTCTTGAAGAAATAAAGCTTATTCTCTAAAGAAGTAAAACAGAGCCTTTCTTGACTGGGGGGATATCAGGGATATTTGAGTATGGTGGTAGCATACGAAGAACAGAGGATGCCCAAGAAACAGGGCTTCCAGAAGCAAAGGGAATTCCCAGCATGAGAGTAAAAGGAGATCGATCCCAGGGTAACAGTTCTTCCCTAGTGTTGAGAGCAACCTATCCAGATGGGGATAAGTCATAAGGCTCCAGAAAAGACTTATGGAAAAAAACGATACTGAGAAAATAACTGATATGTTTACTGACAGGAAATTTAGGCAATTGGGGAAAAGTGTGGGGCTGAATTAGTGAGACATCCATTGAAAATTAAGCAATGAAACACACAAAAGAATAATTATTAACTGAAGGGAAAACAAAGTCATGTAAGAAAAAAAAAAAGTAATCATAACAAACAACACGATTCAACTGTGAATAACGATTATATAGTTGTAATATCTCAAATACTGAATATTTATATAACAAAATTATGATATAGCTGTACATATAAAAAAATGCATAAAGAGGGAAGGCTTATATATATCTTGGAGGTATGAAATAGAAGAGAAATAAACCCTCAGCATTCACAGTGAGAAATTAACAGATAATGCCTAAAACTGAAAAATTAAGAAATAGCAACATAAACATATTGAGAGGTACAAAAATTTTAATACCTGAAATTGTTCAATATGTTTCCTTGGGATATGGACGGAAGACAATAAGTAGAAGGTCACTATTTTTGTATAAATATTGCAGAACGCGTTGATTCTTTAAATTACATGCCTTATGTGATTGATGACTAAAACAAAGAAAGTTTTTTAAAGCTGGTTTCAAAGTAGTGGATAATAATAATAAAGAAAATGGGAAAGAAAGTGTTTCTGAGGGAAATTAAAATAAAAATCCTTGTCTTATTCAGGGAGAGCATAAAAGTATCAATTAAATGTAGACGTTAACTTTCAAATCAGCAGAGCTCAGTAACATGGATAAAGAACGCTAGATAAATTCACCCAAAGAAAGAAAAGGACAAAAGAAGAAAGAGAAAGCACAACAGATAGAAAACACAAAATAAGATGGTGGAAATCATTTTTTTAAATACTAGTAAACACAATAAATATAAAAAGAGAGTCACTGATTAAAATATAGATTAATTTTTAATCTAGCTATAAACAGTTTGAGTTACACTTAAAATAGAATTATATGTAAAGATATATTATTCCAACAAAGATAGATATTTTTTTAGTCTTAGAGAAACTGCCTATTGACTAAAAAAAATTTTTTTTAATAACAAGGATACATTTTTTAAAACCCTATGAACTGGGGCTTCCCTGGTGGTGCAGTGGTTAAGAATCCGCCTGCCAATGCAGGGGACACGGGTGCCACAACTACTGAAGCCCGCGGGCCTACAGCCCGTGCTCCGCAACAAGAGAAGCCACCGCAATGAGAAGCCTGCGCACCACAGTGAAGAGTAGCCCCCGCTCGCCGCAACTAGAGAAAGCCTGCGCGCAGCAACGAAGACCCAGTGCAGCCAAAAATATAATTAATTAATTAATTGATTAAATAAAGAAAAAAAACCTATGAACTTTGTGTATCTAATAATACAGACTGGTACTGTCTCCCACCCCCCAAAATGGACAGAATTAGAAGAAGAAATTAACAAACCCACAAACATGTGGTGGGTTTTAATCCCTCCCTCAAAAGCTGGTAAAACAAGATCAGAGGGCTTCCCTGGTGGCGCAGTGGTTGAGAATCTGCCTGCCGATGCAGGGGACACGGGTTCGAGCCCTGGTCTGGGAGGATCCCACATGCCGCGGAGCAACTGGGCCCGTGAGCCACAACTACTGAGCCTGCGCGTCTGGAGCCTGCGCTCCGCAACAAGAGAGGCCGCGATAATGAGAGGCCCGTGCACCACGATGAAGAGTGGCCCCCGCTTGCCACAACTAGAGAAAGCCCTCGCACAGAAACGAAGACCCAACACAGCCATAAATAAATAAATAAATAAATAGATAGATAAATAAATAAATAAACCCAAAGTTTAAAAAAAAAACACACTTTAAAAAAAAAAAAAAAAAAACAAGATCAGAAATTAAGAATTTAGAATATTTAAAACCTTATACAGAAGGGAAATAAAGATAGAAATTTGTATCCCAAAACAGATTGAATATTCTCTCCAAGCACTGGTGGGACAGTTACTTCCACTAAGGAAGTCTCAACCAGTTTCATAGAACTGACATTTTAAATTAATTCATACTGATTGTAGAAAATGCGGGAAATGTAGACAGTTTAAAGCACAGGGTAAAAGTTATCTGTAATCTCACTCTGAGCTTACCTCTTTTAATATCTGGCATATTTCTTTTTCAATCTTTTTCGAAATGTGTGTTCCTACATGATTTCTTTTTCTTTTTTCTTCTTTTTTTGTAATAGTGATATTTACTGTATATTCCTTCTATATCCTGTTTTGTTTGCAAATAATGATCCTCGTTTATTTCCACTCTAGGACCACTAGTCTCCCCAGAGTTTATTTTCATTACAGTATCAGGCTAATGGAAAGAATATCTACTCCTTGTGATAAACGTGTGGTTCTTAGAAGAAATGAATATTCATAGTGGTAAGATGTGTCCACCCCTAGTTAAATCTGAGAGAAAGTGGCTACAGAACGGTTTGGTGGAGAGATGGAGAAGGAAGATTGTAGAGTTGAGGCAAAACCCAGATTCTCACTCTATCTAGAGGACCCACTAGCCCTCCTCGCCTATTCAGAGCTGGCAGGAGCCTGGGTGGGGAAACCAGCCCCTTAATCCCTGGCTGACGCCTGGGAGGACAGGCACACAAATCACATGCAGGGACCCGGGGAAGAGGAGATGCTAAATAGGGGAGGAGGAAGAAGCCAAAGAAGCGCAGGACCTGGGAGGATGGAGATCTGGAAGAATAAGTCAGCATCCATACAGGGCATCCTCAAAGGAAAGACGTGGAGTCTTTCTCTGCCCCGCCTCCCCTCACCGTACTCCCATCGCTAAATAAAGTCACACCTGTCGGTCCTCTGCGGTTTGAACCTGTAGATGAAAGGGCTCTTTAAACCCGCAGCCGAGGTGAGGTCCGGGTGCACCAGCCCAGAATAGGCTGGAGGGGCAGTGCCGAGGGCGGGGTCGAAAGGAAGCCAGGTCCCTCTCGATCTGCACTTCTCTACTTAGGGGAAAGGATTGCAGAGCAGCAGCTGACACTCCCCGGGGAATAAAGGCCGCTGCTCCCAACCTCCAGCACGGGCATATCCTGCCACCGGGGAGCCACGCCCCCTAAGGGACAAGGGGGGCGTGCGGGGTGCTTGAGAATGCCTTGCTCCCGATTCTTGAAGTGCTGCTGCATGCCTGGCACACAGTAGGGCTTGATACACTTTAACTATTAACTATGATTTTTCTTCAGGTATACTACCGTGCTTTGAGGCCCAGGTTTTGGTTTTAAACAGTTCTAGGTTTCAATCCATGCCGCAATCCCAACTATTAGTTATTTACCTGCTGCGGAATGGGTTTACCACCACTAAACCTGTTTCCTCAACTGTAAAATGAAATTAGTAGTACCTATTTATGGGATTAAATTAGCATTTAACCCAGTACCACAGAGTCCATAGTTCAACAATAGCAGTTAGAATTACCATTTAACATATATTTGTTAGTCTTTCGTGTGTGTGTGTTTTTCCCCCTCTCTACTCATACTGAACTTCTTTGCCCTCTCTCTCTATGCAATTATTTTTAGAAGAGAGTGTATTTCTTTAGAAACCACTTGGAAATCTATTCCTAGTTCTCAGTAGCCTTATTTTTCCATCTCTGTTCTGTTTATCCCAGTGTGGTACATCCATTCATGACTTCTAGTAATGGGAACAGAGATTTAAATAAATGTAGAAACTCAGGAAGTCCAATTAGCTCAGAAGTCCTTGGCTAGAAGTCATCACAGGCACAAAGAAGGAAATGGACAAATAAGAGTAGATCCAGAAAGGCTTTGTAGAGGAAGTGACACTTCAGCCTCATCTTGGAAGATAAAATTTTGGAATCAGATAGCCCTGGGCTTTGACCGCTGCTCTGCCACTTACTAGCTGTGGGTGAGTTAACTACTTTGGCCAAGTATCAGTCTCCTCAAGTATTCAATGAGGAAAATAACACCCACGTAAAAGGAGGGTGGGATTAAATGAGTTGATAAATGTGAAAGTTCAAGGAATTGACGAGAATAAGTTATCATTACATGCTTCTTCTCTTTCCTTCTGCCCGTTACCTGTCCCACCTTCTCCATTACCTTCTCCTTGCTAACTCTTTCCTCCATTCTCTCTCCCTACTCCATCCTTAGTTTAGGTTGGTGTCACCTGGAAGCATAATAAGCCTTCTAGTTACAAAGAAAAGTATGAAGCCACTTGAGTAGGTTGACCCCATCCTCATGAAGATGTTAATCCGGGGACAGTTTCTATGGTTACCCATAAACATCTGCCTATATTGTCTATCATATGCTTAAAAGCATATTTTCCCAGCTTTTTGAGAAAAGTGCAATGCAGGGTTGAAACAGAAATCTTGCTAAACATTGGGATGAAGTTCATCATCTACAACATCTTCACAACCTACCAATCCTAAAGACTCTGTCACTTCAGATAAGGTTAGTGTGTGATATATGCTCTTTGACAGTTTGATTTGTGACCATTTTTCACCTGGGCTTTCCTGGATCGACAAATTCAAATTTCCCAGGGGGGTTTTTGTTTGTTTGTTTATTAATTTATTTTATTTTATTTATTTTTGGCTGCATTGGGTCTTTGTTTCTGCGCGCGGGCTTTCTCTAGTTTCGGCGAGCGTGGGCTACCCTTCGTTGCGGTGCACGGGCTTCTCATTGCGGTGGCTTCTCTTGTTGTGGAGCACGGGCTCAGTAGTTGTGGCGCACAGGCTTAGTTGCTCAGCGGCATGTGGGATCTTCCCGGACCAGGGCTTGAACCCGTGTCCCCCGCCTTGGCAGGCAGATTCTTAGCCACTGCGCCGCCAGGGAACCCCTGAAGGGTTTTTTGTTTTAAATGATGAGGATTCATGTCTTCAGGTAAATTGTATACTAAGAAGGCACAAGGAAAACAGAGAGGAATTGTGTTTGCTTCTCTAGAGAGGAAAAGGTTGGGTGGAGGGGGGAATTACTCTTCGATGACACCCTGTGATGGAGCTGAACTGGGGATTGTGTCACTTTCTCTGACTCAGATTTCAAAGCTTGATCTACTGTCCCTCTGGGAATGTAGTCCATCCTGATTTCAGCTACAGTAGATACTGCCTACCCATCCTAAGCCAGGTCCAGCATGACCTTATCTTCTTCCTGCCTTCCTCCTGTCAGGCAGCTCTCCTGGACTCTTCCTGGTTCTCAGAGCGTCACCTGATAACATTCATTATTGCCCCCACCTCCACATCACACAGTGAGCTGGGCACCGGGGACCACAACACTGTCCTTGCCTTGCAAGTGTTTACAATACTGGAGCCTACAAGGTGCTTACGGTAGAAAAGCAAGTGAAGCTAAATATCCCCAAAAAGCAGCACATGAATTTCTTCAGGAGTGGAGGAAAGGGAAATTCACTAGGAGCTGAGCTGCCCGAAATGGCTTTCCGGATAGAAATCCACTGTGCCTTCCCCACTGTGCGGGGGACATTTGTTCAGAAAGCCCTTAAGGACTTGAACTTCCCAGCCAGGCAGCCAGGGTGTGAAGCTCAGCTCTGGCGATGCCCAGCGTGCCCTGGGCAGATCACTTAGCCTCTCTGTGCCTTTTCATCTCCACCTGCCTAAAATGGGTACAATAACAATATCACCTCCCTCACAGACTTGTGGTGAGGATAAGATGAGCTAAGATATGTGAAGCACGTGGTATATAGTAAATACTGATCAGGGTTACGAACAATAGTTATCTGTACCACGGTGTTCTCGGAGAAGGAGAAATGTACAAGTGAGTGGGAATCATCCTCGTGTCTGTGTAATTAATTAATGCTGCCTGGGGGGGAGCGTGTGTGCTCAAGACACAGTCTGGGACGACTTACATAATGTCAGCTTTAGGCAAAGTGCCTGTCATTGGCGCAGCTCCGAAAATACACATACACACTAGCATGCCTGTGAGGCGGGGCCGCAGGGGGTGCGGGCTGCGTGGCCCACGCCGCGTGTCCACTCGGGCCAGCGGGTGTGAGGCTGTGTCCCTGCGTGTCGCTGACACACACGCACACTGATACCAGCCCTGCTTCGACGTGCGTGTCATGGCTTAAAAATAGATGCTAATCCGTCAACCGGTCTGGCGCTGGCAGCCGAGGCGGCGGTGGCAGCAGAGTCATGGCCGTGGGGCTGTCTGAGCCTGCGATCTGCCTCCGGGACTGAGACCCGCGCCGCCTCCCGAGGTAGCGGGGCCGGGGCGGGTGGGCGAGGCGCGGGGACCGGGGCTGCGGGGCGAGGCGGGGGGAAGGGGCCTGGGAGCGAACCTGCGGGGCCCGCCTGGGCTCCCTCCCTCCGCCCTCCGCGCCAGGCTGTCTGGGCTGACGAGGGCTGGGCGACAGCCATGAACCTGTTACAACCGCGACCGCAGAGGGAGGGAGGGGGGCGGCGGGCCAGGGCCCCCAGAAGCCTGCGGATGGGGTTGGAGAGTGCCCGGGGGGGGGCACCCCGTGACGGAATGGGGAGAAATAGAGTCACACGGAGCTCCTGCTACACCTGGTCTGCTTCCCGCTCTCTTTGCACCGTTCAGCTTCACACAGGCGGCAGAATCTGTTTCCAGGAAAGGTTGTTTGGGAACCAGATGGTGGGGTCTTCAGGCCTGCGGAGGAAAAGTAGATGACGGTGGCGATGATGTTGAAGCTGATGGCTGTGGTGGTGGTGGCTCTCGTGCTCTGCTTCTGTGCTCCTCTGACCAGCCAGGGAAAACAGCCTCTCTCCCTAAACACCCCAAGATCCCGTCTCCCCTCTCCAGTCCTGATCCTAAGACCTTTGCTCCTTTTGCGCTGTGAGCGCCAGATCTCTTCTGGCCCTGGGGGATGGGGGATGGGGAGAGCTGGGCCCTGGCTGAGAGCGTGGCTGGGGAAGCAGGCTGGGGGCAGGACAAAGATGGCCTCTCACTGTGGACTTTCCCTTGAGTCCCTGGGGCAGAAGACAGGACAGGGAGTGGGAGGGGGATCCTTCAGACCAGCCCACCTTTTCAGAGGGTCAGGATCACAGTGTGAGAGGAGAAGGGGGGAGGGGGAGGGGGGAAAGGAGGAGGAGGAAGAGGAAGAGGAAGAGGAGGAGGAGGGGTAGGAAGAGGAGGAAGAGGAGGAGGAGGAAGAGGAAGAGAGGAGGAGGAGGAAGAGGAGGAGGAGGGGGGAGAGGAGGAGGAAGTGGAAGAGAAGGAGGAGGGGTAGGAAGAGGAGGAAGAGGAGGGGTAGGAAGAGGAGGAAGAGGAGGAAGAGGAAGAGGAGGAGGAGGAGGGGGAAGAGGAGGAGGGGGAGGAGGAGGAAGAGGAGGAGGAGGAAGAGGAAGAGGAAGAGGAGGAGGAGGAGGAGGGGTAGGAAGAGGAGGAGGAGGAGGGGTAGGAAGAGGAGGAAGAGAAGGAGGAGGAGGAGGAGGGGTAGGAGGAGGAGGAAGAGGAGGAGGAAGTGGAAGAGGAGGAGGAGGAGGAGGAAGAGAAAGAGAAGGAGGAGGAGGAGGGGGAAGAGGAAGGGGGGGTGGGCGTGGCTCTTGCCCTGAAGTTCCCAGGGCAAGTCTCAAAGGCTGGCCCTTCCCAGCTCTGCAGCTCAATGCGTGGTCCCACATTCAGGAGGCCCAGCTGTCCACAGAGAGTCAGAGGCGCATCCGCCAAGTCCCCTCACTGAGGACCCCTTGTGCTAAGTAGGGCCACTTAAACTCCACCAGCAACACAGATGCTAATTCCAGACTCTGAGCCCCTGGGCCTGGCAGGATCCCTCATTTCTTCCCTTTCCTCCCTCCTCCTCTCCCCACCCACCCATACACCCATACACACAGACACACACACACACACACAATGCTCCAGCCCTGCCTGGACCCAGAGAGATGAGGTTTAATCCATGATATCTGTATGCTGATCGAAGGAGGACGCTTTCCTGTTGCGCACACAGGTTGGCGCTTCCCTCCGTCAGCAAGGGCCTTCGGCAAGTAGTTTTCAAACACCGACACTTCGTCTTTATTACTACTCCCCGCTCGTCCCATCCCCACCATAGACCTCCCAGAGCAGGCTCATCGCTGAGGCAGAGGGAGGGCAGGAACGGGTTAAAGCAGCCCATCCCTCTGGCACTGAGGAGGCAGGCGTGCTGTGTCACAGCCCCTGCTGCCACTGTCTTCATGCTAATTCCCCCCATGGGTCCAAAGCCACCCCCAACCCCCCTGCCAGCTCCGCAGCCTCTCCGCCTGGAGCCTCAGGCAGGCAAGACCCAGATTCTGGCTGGCAAGGGCTCCGGCAGCGGGCCCTGCCACCCGAATGCCAAATGCTTGCGTGCGTGTTTACGTCTGCGCTGGGAGTTGGGCTGGAATGGCAGAGCAGACACTCAGCTGCCGGGCAGCTCCCTCTCCCGTAAACAAGGACATGTGACTCTCCCACCTCCTTGCCCGGCAGAGCCAAAGAGCAGGGAAAAGGAGCTGCCGCAGCTCAGACAAGAGGAGCATCCGGAGCACTTCCCGCACCGGAGGGCCAGACTTCACCTTCGTCCCTGGAGAATCTTCTCCCTAGGGGCCAGCCCAGCTGGCGGGAAGGGAAGCAGCTGCTCCAGACTCGCTCAAGTGTGTCTCACATCCCTGCCTCTCCCAGCAGCAGCTACCTGGAGACCGACCCCTCATCGCCGCGGCCACCGCCGTGGCTGCCACAGTTCCTGCCGCCTCTAAGATGTGCCCCGGTAACTGGCTCTGGGCCTCGGTGACATTTATGGCCCGCTTCTCCCGGAGTGGCTCGAGGCCTCCTGTTCGCACGAGAGGGGCCCTGGAAGAGGTACCAGCTGTCCAGCATCCCTTCCTCAACGTCTTTGAGTTGGAAAGGCTTCTCTACACGGGCAAGACGGCCTGTAACCACGCCGACGAGGTCTGGCCAGGCCTCTACCTCGGAGACCAGTATGTACCCAGCAGACCGGGGCCACAGCTGAATGTCTGTGTGTGTGTGTATGTGCAGGAAGAAAGCAGAAGAGTGGCAGAGAGGCGCTGAGTTGTGCTGTTGTTTCCACGTGGAGGATGGAGGGGATGGGGTGCATGGGCAGAGTGGAGGAGGGTTTGGGGGAGTTTGGACAGGATTACTGATAGACCCAACTCTGGACAGACAGACTCTGTTCAAGTAATCGTATCATTCATTTAGCAAAATGTATGATTGCGTGCCAGTGCTAAGGGCTGGACATTTAGATGACTTCTCTGACCTTCCACCTATTGTGCCCTGAGAAAAGGCCATCCCTGGGGCCGGGAACAGTGGTTAGTGAGGCGAAAGGTTGACCAAGCCAAGCCGCAGAGTGTGCAGAGGCCCACTCAGGTGCGTGGGGTCGATGGAGAGAAGGGCGTCAAAGAAAGAGGAGGCCCCACTTGTCTCTCCCAAGGGCTTTAGAGGCTACAAGGAGTTTTTCACATGCCTTTTCTCTCTTAATCTTCACGACAGCCTTGTGAGGTAGGTACCACTATCCCCAGGTTACAGAGGAGGCATCGGAAGCTCAGAGAAGTTGGGACTGGCCCAAGGTCACACGGGTCGTAAGTAGCAGAGCCAGGACTTGGAGGTTCAAGTTCAGGGCTCTTTCTGCTCGAGGAGTTGGCGCTGGACAGGGCGTTTGATATGATCATGTTGGCTGAGCTGAGGGGTACGGGCCACAGGAACATCTGCAGGTGACCTCCGCCACAGGGTAACCATGAGCGTGGAGTAACTGGCAAAACACAAGAAGATTCTGGGCATCAGAAAGAGTCCACAGTAACGGGGCCGGGACTTCCCTGGGGGTCCAGTAGTTAAGACTCTGCGCTTCCACTGCAGGGGGCTCGTGTTCAACCCCTAGTGAGGGAGCTAAGATCCCATATGCAGCGCGGCGTGGCCAAAAAATTAAGATAAAATTAAAAAAAAAAAAAAAAAAGGTTAGCAGGACGTTAAATGTGAGCTGGTCCAACAACCCATCCAATGTTCAGATTCCCTCTGCCGCTTCCAGACCCTATCCATTGACTTCCTCTCTCTACTTGAATACCCTGGTGTGAAGAAAGTCCCTCTCTCCCAAGGCACCCCAATCTTTCTCCAGCTAGATTCCACCGTTGGTAGGTACTTCCTTACATGAAGCACAAACCCTGTCAGTCCTTTTCACGGATCAAGTAAAGTCCTTCTGCCTCAGAGCATTCTTTCAATATGTTATCATGGCTGTTGTTTGCCCATCTCTCAGTCTTCTCTCCTCCAGGCAAAATCTCCCCAGGACTCCCCACCTTTGCTCCAGGACAAGACTCCGGCTCATTGCCCATCTCGGGTCCTCAGGAAGTGAAGTGGAGGCCCGGAGCCAACGATGTTGGCCAGGCAGTGGTCAGGGTACCGACAAGGATGTCTGGTCCCACTGCCCGGCTCCGCGCCCCCCTAACCTCCACTCCTCAATGCAGGGAAATAGCCAACAACCACCGGGAGCTCCGTCGCCTGGGCATCAGCCACGTCCTCAACGCCTCTCACAGCAGGTGGCGAGGGACACCCGAGGCCTACGAGGGGCTGGGCATCCGCTACCTGGGGGTCGAGGCCCACGACTCGCCAGCCTTCGATATGAGCGTCCACTTCCAGGCAGCCGCTGACTTCATCCACCGGGCACTGAGCCAGCCGGGAGGTAGGGGGGGAGCAAGGAGGAGGGAAGGACCAACAGACAATGGGTTAGAGAACAGCCCAGGGGTCTGGGTGTGGAGAGAGAGAGAGACTTGAATGGTGTGATAAAATGCTCAGGAAAGGAAACTATCCTCTCAACCATCTTTTCAAGGCTGTCCATAAAAAGAAGGAAATAATCCCAAATGTTGAGAGAGTGGAAAGTTGCACCTGGGTGGTAAGATTATGGGCGATATATTTTTCAATTGTTGGCTTCTTTATATATTTCTATACTTTCTAATGATTTCTACCTTGAACCTGTCTTGCTTTAGTGATCAGGAAAAAAAAAAAAAATATATATATATATATATATAGGGACTTCCCTGGCAGTCCAGTGGTTAAGACTCCACGCTTCCAATGCAGGGGGTGTGGGTTTGATCCCTCATCAGGGAACTAAGATCCCACACGCCAAAGACCGTGGCCAAAAAAAATTTTTTTTTAAATTTTTAATAGGAAAAAAATATATTATTAATCATCCACCCCAAAGTGACTGGGAGATTGAGGAAGGACCCTCTTAGACATAAAGGGTTTTCCATGGACGCACTCAGCACATGTAGAAGGAAGCCCTGCTCGGTGCAAAGCTCAGTTTTGCGTTAGGGATGACCCTCTCCCTTCGAGCCCCTTTTGGGTTTACGGATTCTGCGCTGCTGCAGGCTCTCCATCTCATCCCGTCCAGGCTCCCCCGCTGGCCAGGATCTGGGTTCTTATCGTCACCAGTCTGTGCCTCCGTGCACCTCTGCTTACCTGTCTTCCTCTCCGCCTGTCCGTGGGGCCCTCTCCCCAGCCTCCTCCAGCCCACCGCAGGGTCCCCAGCCGTGTCTCGTGTCTGCGTTCACAGGGAGGATCCTGGTGCACTGTGCCGTGGGGGTGAGCCGCTCGGCCACCCTGGTGCTGGCCTACCTCATGCTGTACCACCGCCTCACCCTCGTGGAGGCCATCAGAAAAGTCAAGGACCACCGAGGCATCATCCCCAACAGGGGCTTCTTGAGGCAGCTCCTGGCCCTGGACCGCAGGCTGCGGCAGCGTCTGGAGGCGTGAGGGGGCCGAGGGAGGGAGGGAGGTCAGGCCAGGCCTGTGGGTCCCTGGATCCCAGCTGGAGAGTGGAGGCCCAGGGGGCAGGTTGGCGGCGGCCCAGCGAACCCATTCTCTCCTGAGAGGGCTGGGACGTGGCCCCAGGCCATAGCTGCTATCTATCTATCGAGGGGGATGGGGTGAGGTTGGGCAGTGTGACAGTCACCCAGGAGGGAGCTGGCCAGGGAAGGAGGCAGGTAGGCTGCAGGTAGAAGACAGTCCTGGATCCCAGCCAGGGTGGTCCCGGCGATTCACAGCCCCTCTTTGTGCTCAAGTGCTCCCCTTCCCCGCGTATCAGAACAAAAGGACCAGCCCTGCCCTGTACCTCTGCCAGGAATCAGGGATGCAGCAAACACAAACGTGATGGTGTCGAGTCATGTGGAGGTGGTAGCTCAGGGACAGACGGTGAAGAGAGGGTGTGAAAAGCTAAGGGAGAAACCCACAGACTTGTTACTCCAAACCCCGGGAAGAAGAGGCGTGGGAGGCTTGGCACGGTGCCCATGGGTGCTGGTCGTGGCCCAGAACTGCAGAGGTGCATGACTCGGGGCCTGCAGATAATCCCTCGCTTACTGGATCCAAGTGTCTCCAGGAAAAATAAAAATGGTGAATACGAAGCAAGCCTCTTGAATCACTGACAGCTTGTACGAGGTCGGAACCTGTCCCCTTGAGAACAGCTTCTGACTCCCTCCTAGGGTCATAAGCCCTCACCGGCCTTCACACCTCCACCAGTTCCTAGGGGAGGTTTCTCCCCAGTCCAATTTCACACTCCTGGGGCAAGTGGTATCTTGAACTTATTTCCATGTATGTCCACACGGGGGAAGCAGAGGACCAAAAAATTCAGATTTGCAAACTGCGTTAGGACTCGGAGCACACCCTGCATCTCCCAAGCTTAAAATAGGTCTCTGTTCACAAGCTCAGGGGTGTAAGAAATATAACTTATTTTCAAAGAGTCAACCTGATTTCTATATCAAGTCCCCCATGCTAGTAGGAGAGCAGAATATTAATCTTAAATCAATCCCAGCCCTAAATCCCACATTCATGGGTTTGGGCTTTGCCTGGTGCCAGGAAACTGGAGGGGAGGGGAGGAGAGGTGATGTGACTGCTTCCTCTTCTAATCTTTCCAAGTTTTCCTCTGAGGAGTGTAACATAATCTCCTTAGTAAATTTAGTAAAAAATAAACTCCACCACCAGAGAGAATAGTATGATCTTATATCCCAACTGTCAAACTGCCGGCCACCACACCCCTCTTTTTGAAAAGGGTGTGTTGGACTTCCCTGGTGGTCCAGTACTTAAGACTCCCCACTTCCACTGCAGGGGGCACAGGTTCGATCCCCGCCCGGGAACTAAGATCCTGCATGCCGCGCGCGTTGCAGCCAAATAAATAAAATAAAATAAATAAAACAAAATAGGTATGTTCCCAGAACAGAATATCCACATGAGTAGGAGAACGGGATGGGATGTAAGAGGAAGTGAAAAATACGGGGGAAAAAAATCACTTAATATATCTAAAGTGTATATTCTACCCCAAAGTACAGAAACTCAGAATCTCAAAGCCAGAAGTCACCTTCACAGATGAACGATTTCCACTCTCCAACAGGGCATAAATAAATCGCCTTTTCAATAAATCACTTGATGATAGTTATCAAGCATTAATTTGCTTGGCCATCTTTTTTTTTTTTTAATATATTTATTTATTTATTTTTGGCTGCATTGGGTCTTCATTGCTGCGCGCAGGCTTTCTGTAGTTGTGGTGAGCGGGGGCTACTCTTCTTTGTGGTGTGCGGACTTCTCATTGCGGTGACCTCTCTTGTTGCAGAGCACAGGCTCCAGGTGCGTGGGCTTCAGTAGTTGTGGCGCACGGGCTCAGTTGCTCTGCAGTATGTGGGATCATCCCGGACCAGGGCTCGAACCTATGCCCCCTGCATTGGCAGGTGGATTCTTAACCACTACACCACCAGGGAAGTCCCTGCTTGGCCATCTTTGATGGTCGGGAATCACTGCATAACTCCCACACACAGTATTAGAAAGCTCTAATATTACACTTGCATCCTGCGATCACGTTACAGTGGTGGTGAGATGAGGCCGAAAGATCTGACAGCCTAGGATCCCTGGCCCTGGCACATATCCATCAAGGCACTGGTGACGGTCACTTCACCTCTCTCCCCCCCCCGCCCCCGGTTACATGCAATAGTCTGTCTACTTCCGCAGGGTTGCTGTGGGCATTTAATCGGATATGCGATGGAAAGCTCTGAGCACACTCAGTATTTAATGTGTTCTTTATCTAGCTCCATCTCCCATGGCAGCCCTTCCATGGTCTGAAGGCAGCTCTTGTGACTCTCCTGTGTCCCCTCACTTTCAGCCTAACAGCTATGCTTGTCTCCACGAGTCCGAATTTGTCATATTTCAAGTTTCCTCCCCAGCCTTGCCAGTATTGGTACCCCTTTCTAATTGTGGCAACCAAAATTAGAACTGGTCTCATGTTTCAGGCAAGACTTGTGGGATGAGAGGCCAGCAAGATCTGTTGGCTGGGGCTCACATTTTTATTATCATCGAGAGACAATTTTATCTAAGGGAAAAAGTGAGGGCTTCGCTATTAATGTTGATTCTATTGGGCTGGCCAAAAGTGCCTTCGGTTTTTAACTAAAAATAAAAGACCCATTTTTCATTTTTACCAAGAACTTTATTGAACAACGTATTCACACTTTAGTTCCACTACCTTCTGCCATTTTTCAGGCAACTTCATACTTCCATCTTCCCAAAACTTTTTATCTTTTTTTTTTAAATTTATTTATTTTTTATTTATTTATTTTTGGCTGTGTTGGGTCTTCGTTTCTGTGCAAGGGCTTTCTCTAGTTGCGGTGAGCGGGGGCCACTCTTCATCGCAGTGCGCAGGCCTCTCACTGTTGCGGCCTCTCTTGTCGCAGAGCACAGGCTCCAGACGCGCAGGCTCAGTAATTGTGGCTCCCGGGCCTAGTTGCTCCGCGGCATGTGGGATCTTCCCAGACCAGGGCTCGAACCCGTGTCCCCTGCATTGGCAGGCAGATTCTCAACCACTGCGCCACCAGGGAAGCCCAAAACTTTTTATCTTTTTGAGCAAAGAACTGTTCCAAGTGCCTTTTACAGTCTTCCAGGGAATGGAAATTTTTTCCATTAAGAGAATTTTGTAAAGACTAAAATAAATGGAAATGCGAAGGTGCAATGCCTGGTCAGTACAGCAGATGAATCAGAACTTCCCGGCCAAACTGCAACAGTTTTTGCCTGGTCATCAAAGAAACATGCAGTCTTGCATTATCCTGATGGAAGATTATGTGTTTTCTGTTGACTAGTTCTGGACGCTTTTCATCAAGTGCCGCTTTCAGTTGGTCTAATTGGGAGCAGTACTTGTTGGAATAAATCGTTTCATTTTCCGGAAGGAGCTCATAATAGAGGACTCCCTTCCAATCCCACCATAGACACAACATCACCTTTTTTGGACGAAGACCAGCCTTTGGTGTGGTTGGTGGTGGTTCATTTCACTTGCCCCATGATCTCTTCCGTTCCACATTATTGTACAGTATCCACTTTTCATCGCCCGTCACAATTTGTTTTAAAAAACGGAATGTTTTCATTACGTTTCAGTAGAGAATCGCATGCGGAAATAGGGTCAAGAAGGTTTTTTTCCCGCTTAACTTACGTGGAACCCAAACATCAAAGCAATTCACATAACCAAGCTGGTGTAAATGATTGTCAACGCTTGATTTGGATATTATGAGTATGTTGGCTATCTCCTGCGTGGTATAACGTTGATCGTTCTCAATGAATGTCTCGATTTAATCTCTATCAACTTCAGCTGGTCTACCCGACCGGGAGCATCGTCCAGCGAGAAATCTCCAGCACGAAACTTCGTAAACCACTTTCGATACATTCGATCAATCACAGTACCTTCTCCACACACCGCACAAATCTTTTTTTGCTTTTCGGTTGCGTTTTTAGCTTTCTTGAAATAATAAAGCATAATGTGCCCAAAATGTTGCCTTTTTTCTTCCATCTTCAATATTAAAATGGCTACACAGGGCTTCCCTGGTGGCGCAGTGGTTGAGAATCCGCCTGCCAATGCGGGGAACACGGGTTCGAGCCCTGGTCTGGGAAGATCCCACATGCCACGGAGCGACTGGGCCCGGGAGCCACAATTACTGAGCCTGCGCGTCTGGAGCCCGTGCTCCGCAGCAAGAGAGGCCGCGATAGTGAGAGGCCCGCGCACCGCGATGAAGAGTGGCCCCCACTTGCCGCAACTAGAGAGGGCCCTCGCACAGAAACGAGGACCCAACACAGCCAAAAATAAATAAATAAATAAATAAATAAATAAATAAATAAATAAATTTAAAATTACCTTTAAAAAAAAATGGCTACACAAAAATTCACCAATTTTGATAAGTCTTTTATTAAATGCACACTGACATGACAGCTGTCACGATACAATCTAACAAAATTGTTTTGAATGAAGTTAAAGACAACTAAGTGCTATTAGGGCCATCTTATGGAAAAAACTGAACGAACCTTTTGGCCAACCTGATAGTTAGATTGCATTGATTTCCTGTCAGAACCATGGGCAACTTATGTATAACTAAAAAGAACCCAGAAATAACTCAGGCTCTTAGAAGGACTGACTATAGCCATGATCTGACCAATGTAGGCTACAGTAGAGCTGGCACCTCCTTTTGCCTAGTAAGTATATCACTACTAATATAACCCACAGCCGCAGACCTATTTTTGTAGTCTGAATGTGCCTCGGCTAAATCCCTCAGACTTCTTGCAAACTGAATAACTTGAGAACTTAATTCTAACTTCTAGTACAGATGTATAGCTACCAAAGTCTATTTGACCAAAGAACAGCTTTCCAGATTATCCTCATAGAGCAGATCATTCATATATATATATATATATATATATATATATATATATATACATTTATTATTATTATTATTTAACAAAGCCATATTATGGCTCTGCCCAGGCACTCTTCTGTGTTTTCAGATATTAAGTCATTTAATCCTCATTTAAAACCCTGTGAAGTGGTGTCACTGTCATTGCTTAGAAACACAGAAACTGAGGTTAAGAAACGTTCCCAGGGACACACAAATAGTAAGCGGAGGAGCTCAGATTCAAACATGGGAGCTCTGGCTCCTGAATCTGTGTGTGTAGTTATCACACTGCTGTGCATCCCTCCACCTCCACCATTTAGGGGTGTGTGTGTGTGTCTTGGGGGTCAAGGGAGAGAAGGAAAGAGCACAGCCTGGTGATCACACAGATGGAATCAGTCCTCCTACCCTCCAAGGGGAATGAAGGTGACACCTGTCACAGGTGGGTCTCGCTCCCACCTTCCATAACCAGCATTAAAAGTCCAGACTCCTGGGACTTCCCCGGTGGCGCAGTGGATAAGACTCCACGCTCCCAATGCAGGGGGCTCGGGTTCGATCCCTGGTCAGGGAACTAGATCCTACATGCATGCCGCAACTAAGAGTTCGCATGCCACAACTAAGGAGCCCCCTGCCACAACTAAGACCCAGTGCAACCAAATAAATAAATATTAAAAAAAAAAAAAAGATGCTTAAAAAAAAACCCTTCCTCCTGCATCCGGTTCTTGGGCAGTGGACCAGTTGGACCCAAGCCAAGGACTTGAAAATGAACAAGAATAAATATTCTCTCGTTAGCTGCAGCCTGTGCTTCCAGCCGGCTAAGCCTCGTGCTCCCGGGGAGCTGCAACTCAAGTCCGTCTCACCATCCTCCCTGCCTGCCCTCCCTGGTCTCCTGATGTTGACTCAAACCCTCCGGGCAGGCCCCAGGGCCTTTGACGACTCTGGGGAGAGGGAGGAATGTTAGCCCAGTGCTTCCCCCTGTAACTAATCCCAGCTGAGAAGTTCCACAGGGAGCGACAGCAAAGAGAAAACTGCTGCTCCCGGGCCCCAAGGTAGCAGATGGAGCCAGAGAGCAGACAGACAGCTACGAATATCGCTGGCTGGAGGGGGCACCACACGCACCGAAGGGCCATCGCTCCAAACAGAGCCCTTAGAAAAGGGAACCCTCGTGCACTGTGGGTGGGAATGTAAAGGGGTGCCGCCACCATGGTAAACAGTATGGAGGTTCCTCAAAAAACTAAAAATAGAACTACACATGATCCAGCAATCCCAATCCTGGGTATTTACCCGAAAATACGAAAAAAGTAATTCAAAAAGACACGTGCACCTGCATCCCAGTGTTCATAGCAGCATTATTTACAATAGCCAAGATATAGAAGCAACCTAAGTGTCCATCCACAGATGAATGGATAAAGAAGATGTGGCACATATATACAATGGAATGCTACTCAGCCATTGAAAAAGAATGAAATTTTGCCATTTGCAACAGCATAGATGGACTTGGAGGGTATTCTGCTAAGTGAAATAAGTCAGACAGAGAAAGACAAATACTGTGTCATATCACTTATATGTGGAATCTAAAAAATGAAACATAAAAAATAAATAAATAAAATAAATACAAAATGAAACAAACTAGTGAATAGAACAAAACAGAAACAGACTCACAGATATAGAGAACAAATTAGTGGTTACCAGTGGGGAGAGGGAATGCGGAGGGACATGACATTAAAAATGTCAGGACTGGGCTTCCCTGGTGGCGCAGTGGTTAAGAATCTGCCTGCCAATGCAGGTTCGAGCCCTGGTCTGGGAAGATCCCACCTGCCGCGGAGCAACTAGGCCCGTGAACCACAATTACTGAGCCTGCGCGTCTGGAGCCTGTGCTCCGCGATGAGAGAGGCGGCGACAGTGAGAGGACCGCGCACCGCGATGAAGAGTGGCCCCCACTTGCTGCAACTGGAGAAAGCCCTCGCACAGAAACGAAGACCCAACACAGCCGTAAATAAATAAATAAATAAACCCAAAGTTTAAAAAAAATGTCAGGACTAATCTCTACCTTCGTTTTAAAAATTGAGAACTAGTGGCACACACTACAGGGAAGAAGATGCATTGGGCACGGGCCCTACATCACAGAGCAAAACCCACCAGCAGAGGGTGTTTTGTTTTCTGTGCAACCTCTCAATAACGGGGAAGTGTTATGCAACATTCGGATTTCCAGCTTCTCTTAAAATGTTGAGAGTAACAGTGAGCCCACGTTTGCACGTGACAACAGTCTGAGCAGGGGCTGTCCCACTGGGACAAGGACATGTCTGCCCTCCAGTCATCACTGCCCATAACTCTTTCCTCACACTGGACCTGCTTCACTCTTGAAGATCATTTGCCTCCAAACCTGGGGTAAATCTACCTTCCACCACTGTGTCCCAATGTCTTACCCAGAAATGTAAGAAGCCTAAGAAGCCCGGGATGGTCCACTGGCCCTCATCTTCTCCCAGTCCCCACCCCGCCCCAAGCCATTCTTCTTTTTTTTTTTAAGATAAAATTTTTTTTTTTAATTTTATTGGAGTATAGTTGATTTACAATATTGTGTTAGTTTCAGGTATACAGCAAAGTGATTCCGTTATACATATACATATACTCATTCTTTTTTGGATTCTTTTCTCATATAGGTTGTCACAGAATACTGAGTAGAGTTTCCTGTGCTATACAGTAGGTCCTTGTTGGTTATCTATCTTATATAGTAGCGTGTGTGTGTTCATCCCAAGCTCCTGATTTATCCCTCCCTGCCACGTTTCCCCTTTGGTAACCATAAGTTTGTTTTCGATATTTGTAAGTCTTTCTGTTTTGCAAATAAGTTCATTTGTATTGTTTTTTAAAATTAGATTCCACATGAGTGATATCATATATTTGTCTTTCTGTATGACTTACTAGACTCAGTTTGATAATCTCTAGGCAATACATGTTGCTGCAAATGTCATTACTTCATTCTTTTCTATGGCTGAGTAATATTCCATGGTATATATGTACCACATCTTCTTTATCCATTCACCCATCTATGGACATTTAGGTTGCATCCATCTCCTGGCTATTGTAAATAGTGCTGCAATGAACACTGGGGTGCATGTATCTCTTCAGACTATGGTTTCCTCCGGATATATGCCCAGGAGTGGGATTGTCCCAGCCATTCTTAGAATGTTGTTTGTGGGCAGTGGTTACTGGTCTTCTGAATAGCCTGGGATTGTTCCTTAAGGCCTCTATCAAATTCCCCTTCAGCGTCTGGAGCCAGCCTGGGAGAAGGTGGCAGACTCTCCGGAAGGAACCTCAGGAAGCAGGGAGGGAAATGTTTATCTGTGGAGGAGCCAGCTTCTGATGGTCATGAACTAAAAGAAAGGAACTCTCTTCCCCCCAGGTAACTTTCCCCATGGCAGTCTGTATTCTTGAGAATTCTGGGATAATTGGGGTAGGGAAAAATCAGAGGGGGGAGGCGTGTCCCCTTTTGGTCCCTGGGGGTCACTCACAAACTTGGTCAGGGCTGAGCAAGTCCACATTCTCGGTCTATAACCTTGACAGAGCCTGAGCTCCTAATCCAGGTGAGGCCAATGGCAGCCCAGAAGAGACAAGAGGGTTAGCAAAAGTCTTAGCCTGGGGAGGGAGCCCATGTGCTCTGAGAATTTCCACGTCCCCATCCAAGGGGTGGAGCACGAGGCCACCTACGGTGGTGGTGTACCGGCACCTCGGAACACTCCTGAGCTCCACGGCGGGCACCTAGACCCCTGGTCCAGGGACGGGGGACCCTCACCTGCCTTAGGAGAAAGGAGAGATATGTTGCAAGATCAGAAAAGGGATGAAAGGAAATGAGGTGAGGCTGGAGACCCAGGGCAAGGGCTCATTCCATCTTCCTCCGCCAATACATGCCGGGTACAAGCCCCCAGCTGCCAAGCAGGACAGGGCTGTGCGCCAGCCCAGGGCAGGGAACACAGGTGAGTGATCAGAGCCTCAAAAATACCAGAACTGGAAGGAAGCCAGGAGAACCTCTCACTCGATGAGACTGATCGTGCCTCACAGAGCTCTAGTGCTTGAAATAGCTTTCCATGGGGCCACTGATGGGGTGAGGGGAGTGGAGAGAAGAGACAGAAACCCCACATGATTCAAACAGATCAGCTCTGTTTTTATATCTCTAATCCATGCAGTGTCTTTTAAAATATTATTTAATAAACAACATTCTGCCACACACACACAAAATTGAAAACCACCAAGCTTATCCAATCCTTCATTGTATTTTAATTTTTTTTTAAAGTAGGTTAGCTAATTGGGAAAAGAATTTGAGAACGAATAGATACCTGTCTGTGGGCATCCGAATCACTTTGTTGTATACCTGAAACTAACACAACATTGTTAGTCAACTCTACTCCAACATAAAATGAAAAGTAAAATAATAATAATAAAGTAGGTTAGAAACATCATGTGCAGTAATCTTTTTTTTTTTTTTAATTTATTTATTTTGGCGGCGCCATGCAGGATCTTAGTTCCCCAACCAGGGGCTGAACCTGAGCCCTCCACAGTGGAAGCGTGGAGTCTTCACCACTGGACCGCCAGGGAAGTCCCCAATCCTTCATTTTATAAATGAGAAAACTGAGCCTTGGAAAAGTGTCACTGCAAGCCACAGAGAAGGTGCCAACACTGGGACTGGGGATAGGGGTGTTCCTAGGCCTCCATCCACTACATTCCATCCTCCACTTCCTCCTGTTATCACAGACATGCCCTAGCTTCAGCCCGACTGTCCACGGGGAGCCTCCATTCTTCAGGCTTCTTTGCAAATAGGTGTGACCCTGTGACTAAGCTCTCACCAATGGAATGGGAACAAAAGTTAAAACTTGAATTCCTACAAGGAAAATGCTGTCTTTCCACTCTTTCATCCCCTCCCTTGGGGTTAAAACATCAGCTGTGTAACTGGTAAGTCAGCTTCCCCATATGAACAAGGAACGTATCTTAGGACGCGGCCAAACAGCGAGAGAAAGGAACCCGGGTCTCTGATGGCCTCGTGAGCGGAACCCTCCTCCTTTCTTTGGAATATTCATGAGACAGAAATAAACTAGATGGTTGGAGCCCCTGTCCTTTTTCTTATTTTTTATTTTTCCCACACTGCACGGCATGTGAGATCTTAGTTCCCCCACCAGGGATCGAACCCGCGCCCCCTGCATTGGAAGCGTAGAGTCTTAACCACTGGACCACCAGGGAAGTCCCGTTCCTGTACTTCTCTGTCTCTTTGTGACAGTGACTATATTGTTTATCTATGGCTCAATAGCAAATTACCCGCAGACTCAGTGGCTTAGAACAGCAAACATTGGTTGTCTCCTAGTTCCTGTGGGTCAGGAATTCAAGCGCAGCTGAACGGTGTGGTTTTGCCTCAGGGTCTCTCAAGAGGCTGCCGCCAGGACATTGGTAGAACCTGCCGTCACTCCAGGCTTGACTAAAGCCAGAATATCCACTTCCACTCACACGGCTGCTAGCAGAGACCTCAGTTCCCTGCCATGTGACTTCACAGGTGAGTGTCCTTGTGACATGGCTCCTGGCTTCCCCAGAGCAAGTGACTGATGAGGGGGCGGGGAGGGAGAGAGAGAGAAGGAAACCACAATGCATTTTTATGACCCCGTCTCCAAAATCAACCACTGTCACCTCCACTTCACTCAGCTTGTTAGAAGGGTCCGCAAGTCCAGCCCAATCTCTTCTCATTAAAGAGAATGGGAAGTAGGCTCCCCATTTTGAAGGGAGGAGTATTTAAAAATGTGTGGACATATTTTCAAACCCACCACAGTAGCTTAGCCTGCATCCTAATTAATACACTACAGGTACTGGCTCCTGGCCCAATGCGACTTCTGAGCCGTGATGCTTCATGATATAGTTCGATGATAATAATAATGAACATTTATTGAGGGCTTTTTATGGACCAGGTACATGCAAAGCATTTTTCAAACATGTTGTTTCTTGTATGACCCTCTTATCAAACATTTTTTTTCTCATATGACCCTCTGTGGTGGAGTTATGACAAGCCCTAATCTTCCAGGGGAGAAAATAAGTTAATACCACGCCAGATTCCAGAGCTTTCATTACGGTTAACTGTTTAGGGAAAGAGCATGTTTCATGGAGAACAAGTTCAGTTGGAATTCTGTCAACAACACTTATGTGATTTGGGGGGAAACCTAACCTTCTTGGGCTTCTATTTTATCTCATAAGAAAGTAGAAAATAATCATACCCCGAGGGTTCTGGTGAGGAATCCATGAAAATATGTGAAGCACTGAACACAGGGCTTGGCATGCAGTAGGTGGTCAATCAAAGGAGTTTTTCTCTCCTCCTCTGCTTTATTCTCCAATCTCCACTCTCACACAAGGGATGATGGCTCAGCTCTGGCCTAGAGAATTGTCTTCATTCCAGAAATCCAAAGACATAGCAGGACCATGCAGGATTCCTGGGAAACCAGGTTAGCTTGAACCCCATAGCTTCTGTATCATTCCGGCCTCCCCTGGTACTTAGGAAGATCATCAGGGATGCTTAAGAGATACCTGGGGAAAAGCCTGGGCCATCACCCCAGAACTGATGAGCCTCTGGGAGAAAGAAAGGAAGATTTGCCTCCAGGGTCACATGAAAGCCTCATTCTCCTATTGGATTTCCCAGGTGGGTCGGGAGCTGGGGGCGGGGGTGGGGAAATTGCTGTTTCACTTCCCTAGATAACCACAGACAGGACCTGGGCTTTGCTGGGAAAATTATGAACACCTCTGGCCAAATTCATCATACAAATGAATTTATTTGCAAAACAGAAACAGACTCACAGACTTAGATAATGAACTTATAGTTACCACGGGGGAAGGGTGCAGGAGAGGGATAGAGCGGGAGTTTGGGATTGACCTGTACACACTGCTATATTTAAAATAGATAACCAACAAGGACCTACTGTATAGCACAGGGAACTCTGCTCAATATTCTCTGATAACCTATATGAGAAAAGAATCTGAAAAAGAATGAATATATGTATATGTATAACTGAATCACTTTGCTGTACACCTGAAACTAATACAACATTGTTAATCAACTATACTCCCATATAAAATAAAAATTAAAAAAAAAAAAAAGAGTTGCATCAATCACCCCTACAAACATCCTGGTACTGAGACCTCCAGGGTATCTGGACAGAGGAAGGCCAGATCTTTTAAGAATAAAATGAGTGAAGGGTGGGACTTCCCTGGTGGCACAGTGGTTAAGCCTGCCAATGCAGGGGACATGGGTTCGAGCCCTGGTCTGGTAAGATCTCACATGCCGCAGAGCAACTAAGTCCATGCGCCACAACTACCGATCCCATTCGCCAAAACTATTGAAGCCCGTGTGCCTAGAGCTCGTGCTCCGCAACAAGAGAAGCCACCACAGTGAGAAGCCTGTGCACCACAACGAAGAGTAACCCCCGCTCGTCACAACTAGAGAAAGCTCATGCACAGCAACAAAGACCCAACACAGCCAAAAATAAATAAATAAAATTAAAAAAGAAAAATAAGTGAAGGGCCTCATTTGCCCAAATATAAAATGAACAACTCTAAACCCCTTTAAAGAACTGCAGAATTGCATGTTCCTCTGAAAATTGTTCTCTTAAGAAATGAAAAAGCTTGGGGAAATGTGACAATTTGTCTAATTTTGAAGTATGACATGATTATTTGGGGTTAATTACCACTTTTTACAACCAACCAGGGTTAGTATTCTCTTCCATATTTTAGGGCTGCTTTTGGAGGCCCATGGAAGAGAGAGTTTCTTAGTAAAGGTAAAATGATGGGATTAAGGTTTCTGGTCTCAACGCTCCTCCACAGAATTAACTCTCTCTCCGAAATACATTTCTCTAGTGCTAACAAGCCCTTAAAATGAGGGGGCTTTGGGGGTGTATAAGAGGATGTTGAGGTGCGGCCTTGAAAATGAAGAGTCCCTGACTCCTTAGAAGTTTTTCTGGAGGTTTAGTATTACTTTTCTCTCTTGCCCTGGAAGATTTAGAAACATAATTCTACTTCAGACTTCTCAAGTGGCTTTGGCTTTGGATGTATAATCCATCATCTTCTTTACTGTTTCCGTTTCTTCCTCACAAAACAACCAGACTTGTCTTCCTGATTTGCAAGAAGCTGGGCATATGAAGCATCATTGGTTGAGGTTGGGGGGAAGGTGAGTTATCTAAATTGTATTGACATGATGTGAGAAATCAACTTCTTTCTGATACATCCCTTTAGTCCAAGAAAATGCTGGACTGAACTAACCTTTTGTTTGCTTGTTTGTTTTTTTGCCACACCACACAACATGTGGGAACTTAAGTTCCCCAACCAGGGATTGAACCTATGCCCCCTTCAGTGGATGCAGTGGAAGCCCGGAGCCCTAACCACTGGACCAAGAATGCTCAAGACCAAAGCTCTTCCTTCAACCTATATCTCCCAATCTAAGACAGTATTTGGGGCACTGCCCTAAGGCCACAATGGCCAGGAGGGATGAGGGTGGGAGATTGGGAAGGGATGCATTGGGTTTCCTAAATTAGAGTCCTTGAGTGCCTCAGAAGACCTTAGTGAATGCTTAAAATGTCAGGCTTAACACTTGAATTGTTAAAGAACTTTCTGGTGACTGTACTCATGGCCCATGTCCACTGCCCGAATTGACCAGCTGTGTCTCCATGAAAATTTCCACTATTCTTACCTTTAGAGTGTCTTCCCACCTGCGTTCCTTAGCCTAAGGCAGGGAAGAGGTATTCCTCACTTCCTGTCAATTTTCCCTTCAAAGGCTCGCCCTCTTTCCCAGGTGTGCCCTAGAGGCACCTAGCAGGAATTCCTTAATACCATCTGACTCACCTATCAACACCTTTCCCCTGAGCCAATAAATAGAACTATTGAATAAGTAACAACTCTACTGTTGTTGTTGTTTTAATCCTCTATAGTGTGCTGAGAATCTGGCTCAAATTGTATGGTAATTTATATACTCACACGCACATACATTCCAAAAAAATTTATTGAACCAGACACTGGAACCACCACAAAAATGATTCATGCCCTTGAAAAATCTCTTATGAGGAGGGCTCATGAAGGGATCAAATTCAGGAAATCATATAATTATTTTGATAATCCCACTACATACTACATTGTACATGAAAAGTGTTCAAAGAGACGTAGAGAGGGGAAAGCTGACAATGGTGGGCCACAGAAGAGGTGACTTTTTAGCGAATCTTACAAAATGTCAGGCACAGGAAGAAAAAGAGCATTCCAAAGATAAGCACTACCATGGACAAAATCGCAGTCAAGAAAGAATATATTCAAGTAACAACAGTAGAAGCTTCGTGGCTGATTAAGTGTATGGAGAAGGAGAGGGTGCATTTGGCATTAGGTTGACAAGCAAAGGCCAGACTGAAAGACTACCAGGGAATTCCCTGGTAGTCCAGTGGTTAGGACTCCACACTTTCATTGCCAAGCAGGCGGGTTCAATCCCTGGTCGGGGAGCTATAATAAGATCCCCGCAAGCCACGCGTTGCAGAAAAAAAAAAAAAAAAAGAAATGATTCGAATGGCACACTCTAGAGTTTAACTTTGTCCTGTAAACACCAGGAACCAATAGACGTTGTTGAGCAAGAGAAAGAAATGATGAGACTTATATTTTAGAAAGATAACTCTGGGGCCAGCAGAGAGGATGGATTTGAGAGTAAGATCAGAGCATTATTTCTTTCAGCATAACTGCATGAGAATTTGGCGGTGGAGCGGGGAAGGCATGGTAAATGAACACTTCTGGGGACCACCTTTAACTACTGAATCAGAATCTCCAGGCTTGAGACCCGGGAGTCTGCATATGTAACATCTCTCGCATAACAGTGATTCTTGCAGGCTCTAAAGTCTAAGACATAGACTAGAGACAGAGAGACCAATTAGGAAGCTTTTGTAATTGTCCAATTAGGAGATGAAATTAGTTGGATCTGTCCATGATGCCCTTCCAGAGTAGCTCATAAAGAAAAACAACTGTTTTCAGACAATTACGTAAGTGCTGAACTATTTTTGCAGATTGCTAAGTGATCTTGGCCAAGTCATTTGATACCTTAACCATCATGCTTTTAAATGACAAAGTACTGATCCTCATAGTCTTATCTGAGTGTTACAAACTCTCAAGAGTCAGGGAAAGTACTTACCTTCAATTAAGACATTAAGTCTAATAGGAAGATTAGACTGAGTCATTCTTATTTGTTTTCTTGCTTGCTTACTGTTTACCTCCTCATGCAATGTAAATCCCAGGAGAGCAGGCTTGAGGACATTGATGGGTCTCCAGTGAAACAGTTCTTGGCATAAAGTAGGCTCGTAGTGAATGTGTTCTGAAAAAATGAAAGACAGAAAGACAAAGCAAGGAAAAAGGAGGCAGAGGAAGAGACAAATGAAGGGACAGAGGGAGGGAGGGAGAAGGAAAGGAAGATAGAAAAAGAAGGAGAGAGAAAGAAAGAAAAGAAAGGAAGATAAAGGAAGGAAGAAAGGAAGGAAAGAAGAGAAAGGAGGGAGGAAGGGAGATAAAGAAAGAAAGGCAGGAAGAAAGGGAAAGAAAGAGAGACAGAAAGAAACAATGCAAGGTCAGGTAAAAGAAATCATCACATTGGACAGAAAATTAAGAGATTCAGCCTTTCTTCCAAGTACTATTTCTTCAACACCTGTGTGGTGCTAGATACTGAAGATGCTGCCCTTATGGTATTGCCAATGTGGATGTCTGGGTTTGATTCTGCTGCTCAGGAGCTTAGAGCCCTTATAAGTCTACCTTATAAGTCTTCAGGCCTTAGTTCCTTGTTTATAAAACTGGGGGCGGGTGGTGGGGTGACGGCTCTCCAAAAATAAGAAGACAGCTAAAGCACTTTCCAGATCTCACCTTCCGAATTCATCTGCTTCAAATCCTGGCTTCAGTTCCCTCTTTTGTTTTTTGTTTGCTTTGTCCTGAAAACCTTTATTTTTAATAGCCCCAAACTGGAAATAACTCAAATATCCAACAACTGGTGAACAGACAAAAAAGTTGTGTTATAGTCATACAACAGAATTCTATTCAGCAATTTTATTTATTTTATTTTATTATTTTATTTACTTATTTATTTTATTGAAGTATAGTTGATTTACAATGTTGTGTTACTTTCAGGTGTACAGCAAAGTGATTCAGATATTCTTTTTCAGATTCTTTTCCATTATAGGTTATTACAAGATGTTGAATATAGTTCCCTGTGCTATACAGTAGGTCCTTGTTGTTTATCTATTTTATCTATAGTAGTGTGTATCTGTTAATTCCAAACTTTTAATTTATCCCTCCCTCTCCCCTTTGGTAACCAACCATAACTTTGTTTTCTGTCTGTGAGTCTATTTCTGTTTGGTAATTAAGTTCATTTGTATCATTTTTTTTAGATTCCACATATAAGGTTTATCATACGATATTTGTCTTTCTCTATCTGACTTACTTTACTTAGCATGATAATCTCTGGGTCCAACCTTGTTGCTGCAAAGTTCCCTCTTTGGAAGCCAGCAAAGGAACGTGCGAGCTGCCACCTAGGACCAAGTTCTTGCCCTCTGGGCAGAAATGTAACCACTCCCCGGAGCTGGCTTCTCAAAGAGCTATAGAAATGCTAAACAGTAACAGATCTGGAGGCAGAAAACAATGTGGCACTAATTGTTCCGTTTCCTCCGCTTTCCTAGCGGGGAGGCTGGCCCCGGCTGCTCCGGCCATCCCACCGCGCTGCGCGCTTCTTTCTCGACTCAAGTATCCCGAGGACTGGGAAGGTGAAGGGGGAAGGCGCCCGAGGAGCAAAGATGCTCCCCACCCTCCGATCCGGGCAGACCTGCAAATAATGCCCGGGGACCAGAGAAAGGCTCCCATTGGCCAGAGGGCGGGTGACGGCGGGGGGGCGGAGTTTCCCGGGGCAGGGGGAGGGGGAGTATAAGGGAGGGGGGCGTGCGCGCACCGTGTCAGTTTCGAAGTCCCTGGCTTCTCCCCTCTGCGCCCAGGCAACTGGATCGCGCCTCGCGCTAAGGCTTTTCCCTCCTCTGCCCACCGGGCGCCTCCACCAGGCCCTGCGGCGCCCCGCAGCTCCCCGCCCCCCACCAGCCCCGGGGCCCTTCCTGCCTTTCCTCCGCGGTGCTTTGATCCGGGGGCCTTTCTGTTTGTTTTCTCTTCTTTCCTCTTTGTTGCTCTAAAACCCACCTCGCCGAAGCCCCCCGCTGCGGAGGGAGTTCGACTTGCAGAGGAAGGCGGCTGCCGCGCACCGCATCCGCCCCTCCTGCGACCCCGCCAGCCGGCGCGCCCACCCCGCCTGCCAGACCCGCCGCCTGCGTTCGTTCGCCCGAGGAAGCCAGCCGAGAGTTCATTGATGCACCCATTCCAGTGGTGTAACGGTGAGTCCCGGGCCGGGAGGGCGAGGGGCGCGGAGCCGGCCGGAGACGCGGAGAGCGGGGCGCCAGGCTTCATATCCGAGGGCTCGTTCTCCCTCTCGAGCCAAGTTTTTCCTGAAACGGGACCGGCGGGGAGGCGTCCTGGCGCCCGACTCTGCTCCACACACCGCGGAATTTGGGGGAAAAAAAAAAATTCAGGTTTAACTCCAGGGCTGGGAAGGATCTCTTGAGCTGGCGGCGGGCAGGCGGGGCGGGGGGGGGCGTGGGAGCCGAGGGGTTCCCGGCCTTTGTGTGGCGGCTTCGCACTCCTACCCCCTTCCCTTGCCTTTGTGCGCTCAAACTCTGTTCTTTGTTGTGGTTGTCGGAGGAGAATTAAATCCGCGCTCGGGCTCGGATCTCCTAGAGGGAGCTCAAGTTCCTGGCCTGAAACTTTTCAGGCTATTTTAAATATGTATACAGTGCGGCGTGCGGGGCGGCGCGCCGGGGCGGCTTCCTCTGCGCCTTTGTTGGCTTCGCACCGGCGGCTTAGGGGGCTTTGTGACGGTGGAAGACGCCGGACTAATGAGCGTGGCTTTATTGGATTGATAAAGCCTTGCAGAGTTTTCGGCGCCCGGCTACCCTTGAGAGCAGGGCTTGCCTGGGGAGCTGTGCTCACGGGCCCCAAGACCAGACCACAGTACTAGCTCCTGTGCCTCGGCGGTGGCAGCGCCTCCAGACCCGATCACCCCTCCCACCCCGGCCTGGGTGATGCTAAATTCATCCCACCTGAGGCTTTTAGCGGTTCAGGTGATGCGTAGAGGTTGGGCTTGGGTCTGGTTCCTCGCCCAGACTACCTGAAAAGAGGGCCCTTCTGGGCGCGTCAGTTCAAAACTTTGGCTCTTAATACCCTCCAGTGGCCCTAGAATCTTGACTGCGTTGTTCTAAAGCTTGGAGAGTTTCTGGTGAAAGGGGGAAGCGCGGCGGAGGCACTTCTTCTGGTGAAAGGCGGAAGGGGACCGGGGGGGACCAAAGCAGCAGGCCTTATCCCTGAGTAGGGTAGGCTGGCTAGTTAGGGGGAAAAAAAAAATCCATTCTTGAGAGCAGACTCTTGCCAGATCTTGCATTAATTATTTCAAGAGGCTTTTGTTTTAAGGCAGGGTTTGGGCAGCATGTGTATAAGGGGGCCCCCATCCCCCTCTTCCTCTTGCTGGTAGGATCTGATTTCCTGAAAATGAACCAAGCAGTGTGTGTGATAGGCAGCATTGCTGGAGTGGGGACGAGGGGGTGGGGTGAGGAAGGACGGTGCATCCCAGCATCTGGGAAAGATTCCTGTTGGCTGGGAAGGAGAAGCATTTCCCAGATCCACTGGTCTTTCTTGGCCAGCCCTTCTCTTGACGTCACTCCAGCTCCCGGCCCGCTGCTCAGACACGAAACATTCTGATGTCAAGGCTTTCATAGGTCGGCGGAAACAATGGAACAGACTTAAGGAGAAGAACCAAGGTGGTTCTTCTGGGCAGCCCCCTTTCCTGTGAGGGTTTAGACCAGCAGAGGATTTGCTGCTTTATCTTTTCACTTCTTTTTTTTTTTTTTTTTTAATTTATGTAATTTTTATTGAAGTATAGTTGATTTACAGTGTTGTTTCTTTTCACTTCTTTTTTTTCAATTTTTTTCGTTTACTGAAGTGTAGCTGATTTACAATGTTGTGTCCATCTCTGCTGTACAGCAAAGTGACTCAGTTATTACACATATAGACATTCCTTTTTTTATATTCTTTGCCATTACGGTTTATCACAGGATACTGAATATAGTTCCCTGTTCTTGTCACTTCTTTTTTTTTTTTTTAATAGTTTTTTTAAAAATTAATTTATTTATTTTTGGCTGCATTGGTTCTTCGTTGCTGCGTGCAGGCTTTCTCTAGTTGCGGTGCCCGGGCTTCTCATTGGGGTGGCTTCTCTTGTTGAAGAGCACGGGCTCTAAGCATGCGGGCTCTACAGCGCAGGCTCAGTAGTTGTGGCTCACAGGCTCTAGAGCGCAGGCTCAGTAGTTGTGGCGCACGGGCTTAGTTTCTCCGCGACATGTGGGATCTTCCGGGAGCAGGGCTCAAACCCATGTCCCCTGCACTGGCAGGCGGACTCTTAACCACTGCACCACCAGGGAAGTCCCTCTTGTCACTTCTTAAAGTGACAGAGAAATGACTGTTCTGACTCCAGTGAAGAAGCAATCCTCCTCCCCACACCTTTGTGAAAAATATCTAAAGCCCCTCTTTCCTGGGGTTGGTATTCTGTCCTTATAAGTTTAGAGGAAAAACTACTCCACTGTCAGTTTTTAGCCCAAGGTATACTTTTCTCACTTCTTTTTAATCAGAATGCAAGCAAATGGACCATCTCTTCTCAGCTATGAAGCTCTTCTCACCCATACTTCTTTATCACAGAAAGTCCCAAACTCACTGACTCAATCCTGGAGCCCCAGGGGAAGCTTCTTTCAGCAAGATAACCTGGTCAAGATAAACTGATAAAGTGCTGAGGCCAGAGTGCCCCCAGAGTGAATACATGTAAACCCTCTGTATTTGCTATGGCCATTGCTGTGCAAGTTCCCAGAACAGGGAACCCAGTGAAGTTCTTTGGGAACCTAAAGATGCCAGGATCCAGCTCATAAAAGGTGCGTGGAGAGCAAAGGCAGGTTGAGGGTTAGACCCTCTTACAGCATCAACAATTGATGAGACAGGGATTAGGGAGATGTGCCTGGTGGGGAAGAAAACCTCTTGGCATTGAGGACAGAGTTCCATGGAAGAGAAGCCCAAAGGCCCTTTTCGAGTAGACGGAAAATTGTCCCTCCCTGGCCAGCCCACCATGATGTCTTCATGGAAAATTGATCTCCTTTGGCCCACAGAGATCAAATATTTAAGTGGAGGGTGAAGGGGTGGTGAGAACTTTCTAACCCAAGCTGGAGGCTCAGAAGCAAGGGCTGAGCAAAGTTTAGTAGCGAATTAATTTTTTTCCAACTTTAGCCAAAAAGTCTTTCAGGATAAGAACTACTTTTACTTTTTGTTTCCCCACAGTGTCTAGGTCAGTGTGTAAATCAAGCCAGCAGCAGTACTTGTTGGTTGACTGGTCATCTGTTAGCTGAGGGCAGTTTCTGGGCAATTTTCCCAAACTTCAGTCTCCTTACTTTGAAGTGAGAGCTTTTGCCAAGATGACCAGATCGTCTTGAGAAAAATCAGGAGTTATTTATCTGTTAACCAGTTATTGAAAACAAGCCAAACACGAGGGTAGGCACTGGAGAATGTACAAAAGTCCACGTCGCTGTCCTTAGACCTAGGAGCACTCAGGCTTGTTAGAACTCCTCATCTCTGATCTCAGGATTGTATATAATCACACCTCTACTATGGGCCTCACTTTGTATGGTGAAAACCTTTGTGTCTGTCTTCTTCCCTAGATGATAAAATCATCTTGTCTTTCTTCTTTGCTTTTTTATCTTCAATGTCTGTTGTGGTACTTGTCATGTAATCACTGCTTAATGCCTGTTCGAGTTAAATGAAGTTGATTCTAGGAACAGTGGGGCAACATAAGACAGTTACGGAGTGTGCCAGAGCCGGAACACGTGATACAGGCTGTGAGCACTATAGATTTCGGGGTGGGGGAGTCCCTGGAATATCACAAAGACCAGGTTTGGGGGACTTTGGGGAAGGAGAGGGAGTTTCAGGCAGAGAAAGCTTCATGAACAAAGGTGTGGAGGCAGCTGAAGACAGAGATGGGCAAGAATTAGAGAGGAGGCTGGCCCACCTGGGGTGATGCTGGAGGATACTGAGTCAGGGCAGTAAAGAGGGGACCCAGTGCACGCGTGTTTAGGAGGACTTGAAGCCAGTCATGAGTCTGGGAAACACATGTTAGAAAACAAGTGGAAGGAAATGTCAGACATGTGGGCTAAATTAGAGGAGGGACTAGACATCAATTAATAGGCACTTGGAGTAGAATTGGGCTCCAAGTCTGTCTGGAATAGAGACTTGGCAGTACAGTTGGCACACAATCTGAAAGAGATTTGGAGGGAGGTTCATTATATCGATCACTAGATTGATCCCGGGGATGAGGAGGGCTGAGATGTATGAGGTCAAAGATGACTCCAGTCTTTCAAGCCAGTCTTCCGCTGAGTTGGGGTCGCTTCGCTAATTACGGTGTAGGATTCCAAAGTGTATTAATGGTGGTCTGGCTCCTAACCACGATGTCAGGAAAGTACTTAAAACCCACATTGAGGGCTTGAGTCTAGAGGTTCACCCACCCCTCACACCTCGCAGGATCTCAGTTCCTTGACCAGGTATTGAACCCGCGCCCTCGGCAGTGAAAGCATGGAGTCCTAACCACTGAACCACCAGGGAATTCCCCAGAGGGCTTTGAAACCAGGCCTTCTTAGCTGTTTGACTGTAGACACATTGTTTAATGATGATTGAGTCTTTTTTCCCCATGGCGGGGTGGGGAGTAACATTTCACAGTGGCCTTATTACAAAGGTTAAGTTATAGCATGAGAATGTGCTTGGGTGATAGCAGGTGTATGGTAAAGTCTAGCCTTCTTGTCCCAGCACTTTCTGAAATCCAAGAGTTTGAGGCTTACCTTTCAGATCATTGATATTTTTTGCCTGCAAACAGGAAAAAACACTCAACTGGCTTGTGGTTAAATCCTATCTTTTTTTTTCTTTCTTTCTTTATAAACATGATAGAAAATTTACTAATTCTCAGAACCAGCAGTCCCAAGATAGTGGCTCTAGGATTGCTTAATCCAGCAACTCAACTGACAACATCTTTCTTCTTTCCTTGTCCTCTCTGCCACCAGCTTGATATTGAACTTCTCTCTTTCCAGCTATAACTTGGCTGCCACCCTTCCAGGTGTTTTGGAGAGATGTGACTCCCCCCCCCAAAAAAAGAAAATCTTGTCTTTTCCAACAGACCTGCTCTTTGTTTCTTCAGCCAGAGCCCTGTCACATACATACCCCAAAACCAAACCCCTGGCAAGGACAAGGTGATTACCACCTTTGGACCAATCAGGATTTACCCCTGAGTCATGTGAGAAAGGGAAGCATCCAGTGGCCACCAGTGCTTCCCAAGCTAAAGGGACCTTGTTAAACTGTAACAGATTCTGATTCATTTCAGTGGGGGTGGGCCGGAGAGTCTGCATTTCTGACGAGCTCTGGGGATGCCACTGCCATTAGGGGACTGCACGGCAAGGCTTTGAGTAGAAAGGGGGAAGGTGGCCAGTAAAAGTTAGCTGTAGCTCCCAGCCCTCACCCCCTGCCCCTTTCTGGAATGCTGGCCCAGCCTCAGAGTGAGCAATTTCTATTCTGGTCCTGGTGCAGTTTGGCTTCTGGAGCAGGTAGCTTAATAGTGACAAATGACCTTTGCAACTGCACTTTGCAATTTACAAAGCGTATTTCTTACACCATCGTTTTCGGTCCTCTCTGCACATTGCTTGTTTTCCTGTGACAAAGTGGAGCTTAGCGAGGTAATTTCCTAAAGGTCACATAGCTAGGGAGAGGTGGGATTGGAGCCCAAGTGTACCTTTCCTCACCTAAGGCTCTTCATTTTGCTACTGCACTGTATAGGCTTCTCCCTGATGGAAGTGAGTTTTCCATTTTCCGCCCATTGCCTGAATCCTTGATCCCCTAGATGGGGATGCTGGTTTAAGTACTGTGTGTATGATCCCATTTCGTAGATTGGTTAAATAATTTACCCAAGATGATGTAGCTAGTAAGTGTTGGAACTAGGGTACAGATATAAGCCCCTGGAATGTAAATTGGTGCAGCCACTACGGAAAACAGTATGGAGGTTCCTTAAAAAACTAAAAATAGCCATATGATCCAGCAATCCCACTCCTGGACATATATCTGGAGAAAACTCTAATTCGAAAAGATACATGCACCCTAATGTTCACAGCAGCAGTACTTACAATAGCCAAGACATGGAAGCAATCCAAGTCTCCATCCACAGATGAATGGATAAAGAAGATGTGGTATATATACATAATGGAATATCACTCAGCCATAAAAAAGAATGAAATAACACTATTTGCAGCAACATGGATGGACCTAGAGATGATCATACTAAGTAAGTCAGAGAAAGACAAATAGCATATGATATCACCTGTATGTGGAATCTAAAATATGATACAAGTGAACTTATTTACAAAACAGAAACAGACTCACAGACACAGAAACAAACATGGTTACCAAAGGGGAAAGGGAATCAGGGAAGGGTAAATTAGGAGTTTGGGATTAACAGATACAAACTACTGTATATAAAATAGATAAACAACAAGCACCTACTGTATAGCACAGGGAACTATATTCAATATTCTGTAATAAACCATCATGGAAAAGAATATGAAAAAGAATATATGTATATGTATAACTGAATCACTTTGCTGTACACCAGCAACTAACACTACATTGTAAATCAACTCTACTCCAATTTAAAAAAAAAAAAAAAAAAAAGTAAGCCCCCGAGTCAGAGGTTTGCCATTTCTCCCTGCGTCCTTGCTCACACAGAGTGGCCCCGATGGTAAATTTCCCACTGTCGTAATACTTTCCCTCCCTGTTCTTTGCAGGGTGTTTCTGCGGCCTGGGACTGGTGAGCACCAACAAGTCCTGCTCGATGCCACCCATCAGTTTCCAAGACCTTCCCCTCAACATCTACATGGTCATCTTCGGCACAGGCATCTTCGTCTTCATGCTCAGCCTCATCTTCTGCTGCTATTTTATCAGGTGGGTGGCTTGCTGGCTGACCTGGGGTTGGGGGAGTCTAGGAGGCGGCGGCCATGGGGAGGGTGAACTGAGCAAGGCTCCGGTCACAGAGTCACCAGCCTCCAGCCGGGGCTGCTTCTTTGAGGACAGGACTTAGTCCTGCCCCTGGCTGGGCCCCTGAGGCCTGGTGTTTCTATTTACATCAGCCTATCACGTTGTTGGAGAACATATAAAGTCAGCATGGGTCAGGCTGCATTCCCACCCTTTGGCCAGTTATTCTCAGGTTGCCTAGAATGACTGTCCAAGTAATATCATCAGTGGTCCCTAGCCGTCTCTCTCCGCCCATTCACACTCTCTGGATGGCCAGGGATGGGAGGCATCATTACACCAATGTCATGATCCTCTGCCCTCCTGGGAAATCCTGCTGTCATCCCTCCAGATGCTAATATTAGCAAGCTGGTGTCTGCAGAGCTGCTTGTTTGTTCTGCCTTGTAAGCTCTTATGTTTGAGAGAGAAAAAACTGAAAACCATCACTTCTTGAGCGTGGCAGTGCTAGCCAAGCTCCAGGAACTGTTTTCTTCACTTGCAGACAAGGGAACTGGTGGCTGTTTTCTATCAAAAATGTGGGGCAGGAAAAAAAAAAAAAAAATGTGGGGCATGCCTGGTATTCAGAGTGGAAAATACAGTAGTGATTCTGACTAGGGTGCCCTACTGGTATTTACAATTCCTCATTGTATGGGACTGTCTTGTGCTTTGGGGAACACTGGACACCCCTGACCATTAGAATGTGCTAATGGTCCTGAGAGCCATTGTGATAACCAAGCCACACAACCCCACATACACAAACACATGATCACCCAACGCCTGGGTAGACGGATGTCAGCTGGGGTCTAGGCTGGCGTCTGATCAAATCACCTAAGAAGATTAAATTAAGACAAAGGAAAAAGGAGTTCCTGTTCCCCACTGAGATGTCCCAGTGGGTTTGAGTGCTTCACCTGGCAGGAGGCTAGAGGGAAAGTAGATACTTGTCCGGATTCCTCGGGCTGGAGGAGCTCCCTCTTAAGAAGGGGAGGTGCCCGTGGGCCCTGCTGTCTTGTACTCCCCATCCACTACCTTGGGCTCCTTCTTTCTCAGGACTTTAGAAAGTCCCCAGGACTGAAATTTTCCACTTACAAGTCTTTGCAGAAGAGGTAGAGTCTAAAATTTGCATCTAATTAGTAAGTGAGGGTAGATTTCCTGTATCTCACCACCCCTCCCCTTTCCCCAAGCCTAAGTTTTCTTCTGCAAACTCTTTCTTCTTCCTGACCACCAACCACTGCGCTCTCCCCATATGAAGCAATTTATGCAACTCCCCAGAGACGGAAGATGGAGACATAGCAAAGATTTTTGTGTGACGCTGGCAGGAGGCTGTAAAACCAACTCTGTTCGGCCCCTGCACACACACACACAGAGGCACACCCATGCCAGGCTGCAAACGTGGTCAAGAGAAGAAAATCTACAAAATCACTCTGAGCCAGTATGTGGGTGACCGGGCTTCATTTCCTGATGCTGCCACTAATAGGTGTGATCTTAGGGTTTTAGCTACTCTTTACCAGGTACCTTCTGTGTGCCAGGCATCATGGTCAGCATTTTGTAAAACATTTAGCTTACTTAGTCCTCAGAACTTGCCTCCAGTTTCGGTATCAGCCTGCTTCTGCTTCATAAATGAGGAAATGCATGCTCAGACAGTAAAAGATCTGCTGCAGGTCCTATATCCAGGAAGATGGAGAGGTGAGCTAGTCTGATGACAATTAGGGAGAGTCTTTCAGATTCTAGATGTTGGTCTTCTCTGATTTCTCTTCCTTGAATGGGAACAGCTGTGGCATCCATGGCCACCCCCTTGCAGCTAGAGATCGTGGTCCTGCAGAAGGACGGGCTGGGAGCTCTGGGTATGGCTGATTTATTTTTTGTTTGGCTGGAGTTAAAGAACAGAGCTGCAACCACATGATACCAGAAGCTTTCCCCACTGCGGGGCTGCTCGGCGCCACCTGTTCCTCCTGCAGTAATCTGCCCCTTTGCCACCCTGCCCTCTGTCCTGCAGCCTGCCCGAAGCCAGTTTGACCCTGGCTTGCTGGCATGTGGCAGCCTGGGAGTGTCTATATATAGAAAGACACACAAGCACAGAAGCCACTTCCTCTCCCTGCTTCTCGGTTTCCTCCTCAGCCAAAATAGGCCCGTGACCCCCCTCCTGACCTGGCGAGCTCATCGGCCAAGGCCAGCCTCTGCTCCCCAGCTCCCCCTCTCTCTGTCTCCCTGACTCCCAACCCCCGACCACAGGAGCTGATCTCTGCCCTACACAGGATGGAGGGGCCCGTGAAGTACAACTGGGCAGGAAAGGAACCATTATTTTCAGGACCTGGCTGCATTGTTTGTTGCAAAAGGGAAAAGCTGGGGAGAGCCCACTGGCAGCGGCTAGAAATGGTCTCATTGAATTCAGGGTATTTTTAGTTGCTTTGCTCAGCCAACAGCTGAGAAGGCCACCTGTCCAGAGTTGTTGGCACTCCGTCCCCTGCTGGGATGGCCCAGGATCTCTGCTTTTTGCTTTGTTTCCCTTGCAACCCTTTTGGCCCCATTTCATCACAATCTATACCTTCCTGATATGGAAATCTATATGCAGAGTGAATATAGAATGTGGCCCTGAAGCGCTTGACTGTTCCGACAGATAGTCTTAGGCTCTAAGAGTCAGGCTTTTGGAGGATCCTCAGGTGAGACCATTAAAGGGAGCCAGGCAGATGGAAGGGCCGAGGGTGGAGAAGGAGGGCATCTCAGGCACCCTACGACACAGCAAGCAGAAAGGCCCTGCACGTACTCCGTAGGTGTAGCCATGTTGCAGGCGAGGCAGGCGAGGCTCAAGAGATGGACAACCCCTCGCTCTGAGTCAGGAAGTGGACTCCTCACCACTTCCTTATTTACTCTGTGCATACCTGCTAACAGAGCAACAGTGTCTCCCTCAGAAGGCGGCTGTGAGCACCCCGGCGATGCGATCACTTTCTTTCTTCCCCAGGTTAACCCAGTGTCAGGCAGGTCGCACTTGATCACTTAAGCTTTGGGTACATCCTTCCCCGCCCCTCTCATTTGGAAGTGGGGACACAGTGTATATATGAAAGTGCAAAGGTAAGGGTGGAACGGTGCAAGCCCTGGTTAGGCCCTTAGCCCAACCCTCCAATGACCAGAAACTGTCCGATGCCACCCTCAGACCAAGGCAGGGGGACACCCGCCCCACCTGTCCCCTGACCTCCTGTTAGGAGCCATGGAAGTGGCGGCAGCCCGATCTTAATCTGTCCCCTGGCTATGCATGAGGCACGGCTGTTCCAGACCTTCTGCACCCACCTTCGCTCTGGTTCCAGCATCTCGGTGTTGCTCTTGGGGCATCTTACCTCGCTCCCTTCGACTGAGGCTCGTGATTGGAGATTCTCTTCCTCTAACTCAGGCCAGCAATCTTTTTCTGCAAAAGGCCAGATATTATAGGCTTTGCGGGTCATATGATCTCTGTCTGAACCACCCAGACCTACTGTGCAGAAGCAGCCATAGACGGTACATAAGCTATTGGGTTGGCCAAAAAAAGATCGGGTTTTTCTGTAAGATGTGGAAACCCCTGGATGAACTTTTGGTCCAACCCAGTATAACGTGGCTCTGCCCCAGTAAAATTTTATAGGCATTGAACTTGAGTTTCATATAATTTTAACATGGCATGAAATATTCTTTTGATTCCTGCTATCAGCCATTTAAGAATAAGTACCTTTCTTAGCTTCTAGGCCCTATGAAGCAAGCAGTCAGCTGGATTTGGCTCTCAGGAGGCCGTGGTTTGCTACCCCTATCCTACCTAACCTGGTGGTTTTCTGATGTTTCCTTCCAATAACACAGCTCTTTGGTTGAAATGATCCGTGGGAGAGAAAGCCCCATCTAGTTCCCAAGTACAGGAGGCCATAGAGCTCCCTGCGCAATTCAGAAGGTTTCCCTCACTGAAAATAAAACAGAAAAAAAAATAATAATTATGATCAATGTGTAATCATGGTCCCAGCCATCTGCATAGTAAGCCATTCAGAGTCGGAGGCTTGTTGATGAAAGGGTGTTTCCCAAAACCATCTCATATTCTCAGGACCATGGTATGTGCCACCTAATTGGTGAAGCAGGCCACAGTGTGTGTTGAAGAGCTCGGCCTCTGTCATCAGATCGACTTTGATTCAAATCCAGACTCTGCTGCCAGCCAGCTCTGGCATTTGGGCAAGTTACTTAACTTCTTTGGACGCCGTGTTCCTCATCTGCAAAAAGGGACGTCTCTCCCTCTGGAAGTTGTTTGGAATTGGTGCAGAGATCAGGCGTAGCAAATCCTCCATCACAATTATGCTCCTGCCATTAGTAACGGCGTGTTCTGGCCATTGTGTTTTGGCCATTGAGAGTCCGGTTGTATGCGGGCCACCAGCTTGAAACAAAAAGAGGAAAACAAAGAAGGGATTGCCTGTGTTGGCCTGGTGCTGTGAAGTGGGGAAGGCGTGTGCTCTGGTTCCAGAATACTTGTGTTCTCTGAGTGGAAAATTCCCCAGGCTCAACAGACTTTATCCTGCTGCCCTGGCTTGGTGGAAATGTCCCTCTTAAGAATATCTAACTTCTGGGAATTCCCTCGTGGTCCAGTGATTAGGACGCCGTGCTTTCACTGCCGAGGGCGTGGGTTCAGTCCCTGGTCAGGGAACTGAGATCCTGCAAGCTGTGTGGCACGGCCAAAAAAAAAAAAAAAAAAAAATCTAACTTCTGTACAGTCAGCAAGCAGATGGTTGATCTGTATATTTGGGAAGCCTGAAGGAGGTGACCTACCAGAGACAGCAGGGAGGGTGAATGAACTATGGGTTGGCCAAAAAGTTCGTTCGGGTTTTCCTATCACATCATATGGAAAAACCCGAACGAATTTTTTGGCCAACTCAATATTAGGGTGCTCTGCAGAGACGCCCCCAATCTGGGGGAGCTGGCAGTGAGTTTTGAGGCAGTTGAACCTGAGTAAGAGTCTTGAGTCTTTAACCCAGTCTGGTGACCTGCAGAGGGCGCCGTGCATACTCCGTGTGTCTATGGGAAGCACACCTCCCCACCCCCAGAAGGACGCCCCAAGCAGTCGGCCGGCCTCTCCTGCTCTGAATGGCTGTTTGTGCAAAGACATAATGACCTCTTCTCTCCCCTCTTTCTTGCTTCCCCAGCAAACTCCGGAACCAGGCACAGAGCGAACGGTACGGATATAAAGAGGTAAATAAAGTCTACGTGTTGCCCCGAGACTTCATCCACTATTAGCCCTGCTTGGGGAGGGGGTGCGGGGAGAGAGCGGGTTTAAGCTGGCCTGGCCTCCCCTCTGGTCCCCTCTGAGGCTAACTCCTTTCCCTGTCCTCAAGTCTGGCTGGGCCCAGGCAGGGCCCAAAGCCCTCCTCCTTCACGGGAGGGTCACGGGGGCACTCCTGTGCGGGGCCAGAGACTCGCTCCCTTCCTTGGTGGCTGATACCACCTGGCCCCTGTGTTTGGTTGCTCCTGATACCAGGCCTCCCCTTTTTTCCCCAGGTGGTGCTTAAAGGTGATGCCAAGAAGTTACAGTTATATGGGGTGAGTGCATTGGGACAGGTCGTGGGAGTGCCCAGCGGGTAAGGCAAACCTTCTCCAGCAATCTCAGCCTGACCTTTCAGGAACCTTTTTAGTCCCTGCCTTCCTATTTCCTTGGGCCAAATAAAACTCATCCCAGGAGGTGATCAATATGCAGAATCCGTTATGTCTGGAACTGAACCAGCGCAGGGAGAAAACAAAAGGATCACAAAAGGGTTTGGATATATGGAGTGACGCATGGCCCCAGGAAGCCCACTAGGCATAATCTTAATGGGGAAGACGGTAAGACCACTCCATGCCAGATTTCAGCAACTTTCCCCTGCTCAGACCCCCCCAGGTCTTGGTCTGAAAGAGGTTACCTTTGTGTATGCTCTGTCCTAGTGACTGTGGATCTGATGCGTGTGTCCAGCCCTGAGGTTCTTCCCTGTTTCCCTCCATTCCCCTCCCCTCCCCCATCACACCCACTCCCTGGGGCCCCTCAACTCTGACTCCTTTAGGACTACACCATTTCCTCTTCCTTTCCCACCTATGCCTTTGGGGTCACCTAACTCATTTCCCAAGACTTCCTTCCATAACCATGGACACTCCTGCAGAGAGCGTGTGTGTGGTTGTCTGAGTGGGGAGGATCACAGGTCTCACTACACACAAGACTCTGCCTGGACGTGGCCTCATTTCATCCCTCTTTTTGGGGTCCACTGTCATGATGTCCACAAGTTCCAGTGTTTCTTTAGCTCTCCTCCAGAAGAGTAATTCAGCTGGGATCGAAGGGGTTATAATATATTGGGATGTAAGGCTGGATTTAAAGAATGTAAACCATACACCAGACCCCCATCCTTTAGTTACTGATAAGTGCCCCCTCACCAAAGGTCCTAGGCTAGAAAGGCTTAAAAATCATAACTACTCAGCCATAAAAAAGAATGAAATAACGCTCTTTACAGCAACATGGGTGGACCTAGAGATTATCCTCCTAAATAAGGTAAGTCAGAAAGAGAAAGAGAAACACCATGTTATATCACTTATATGTGGAATCTAAAATATGACACAAATGAACTTATCTATGAAACAGAAACAGACTCACAGACGTAAAGAACAGACCTGTGCTTGCCAAGGGGAAGGGGGGTAGGGGAGGGATGGATTGGGAGCTTGGGATTAGCAGGTGCAAACTATGATACAGAGAATGGATAAACAACAAGGTCCTATTGTATAGCACAGGGAACTATTATAGTCAATATCCTATAATAAACCATAATGGAAAAGAATATGAAAAAACATATATATGTATAACTGAGTCACTTTGCTGTACAGCAGAAGTTAACACAACATTGTAATTCAACTATACTTCAGTTTAAAAAAAAAAAAAAAGATTCCTCTATAACAGCACTGCCCAGTGGAAATCTGAGGATAGAAAATGCTCTCTATCTGACCATCCGGTGTGGGGACCACTAGCCACTTCTCAGCTGCTGAGCACTTGAAATGTGGCTAGTGTGACTGAGGAACTAAATGTTGAATTTCCTCTTATTTGGGTCGACTTAAATCTAAGGCGGTCCCCTGTGGTTCATGGCTACCGCCCTGCCAGGGTGAGTTCTCTCTTGGGTGAGGATGAGGTGCTGGGTATTCAGGATGGAGGAGTGAGGCTCTCCCCCATTCTCCTCTCACGCGGCCCCCTTCTTCCCACAGCAGACCTGTGCAGTCTGTCTGGAAGACTTCAAGGGGAAGGATGATCTGGGTGTGCTCTCATGCCAACATGCCTTTCACCGCAAGTAAGTGTCCCCAGTGGGGATGTGTGTCCCGGGGTGGCTTGGAAAGAAAGAAGCAGAGAGCATCTTCCAGAGCCTCCCATCCCGACCCCTCCCATCTACCCTTTGCCGGTGATGCCCTTCATCCCGTCTGGACACCAGGCAAGCCAGAGGGGTTAGACCAGGGTGAGGGTAGAGAGGTTCTTGTCCTGAGAGGCAGCTGGGCTCCATGAAAAGACAGCTGGAGCAGACTGGTATCTTCCTAGGGAAAAACAGGTCGTCTCTTGCCCGCAGGTGTCTGGTGAAGTGGCTGGAAGTACGCTGCGTCTGCCCCATGTGTAACAAGCCCATTGCTGGTCCCTCAGAGGCCACCCAGAGCATCGGGATCCTATTGGATGAGCTGGTGTGAGTGCTGCCTCCATACCAAGGCCTGGAGAAGACCTCTAGCCTCGCGGGTGCCTGGTCCTTCCGCGAAGCTGCGGTGAACAAGACTGTCGGGTGGTGATGGGCATGCTCACCTGGAGGGACGGGCGTGCAGGGCTGGTCTTCCAGCCTCAGGGTGAGACTAGACTTGCCCACCTCTCTGCTTCCTGAAGCCTGCTTCCCTGCTACTCAGTTCTGATGGTCTTGCCCATCAGGACCACTGTATCCTGGTACTGGACTCTCTGCCTGCCTTGTCCCTGCTCTGGGAAAAGAAATCCATTCCTATTTGGCCATGAACTTGGAGCACACCCCCTTGAGGGTTCCCCTGAGGAGGACAAGCTGCCCTGACCTAGAAGAAGGGATGAGATGGGCTCTGCCCCACCTGTGACCTCCCCGCCCCCCTCCCCACTCCTTCCAGAGGAAGGTTAGAAGGGAAGGAAGGAAAGATGGAGGAACCAAGTGCCTCCAGTGGAAGTGAGGGAGGCTCTGTAGGAAATAGGAAGGAGCAGGGATGAACAGAAGAAAAGTCAATGTTTACATGGGACCTATGGAAACAAAGGCTGGCCGGCCGGCCTGCTGACTACAGGGGGGTGGAGGGCAGCCCCCTGCCCCTCCTAGATCTGAGGTGCTATCCGTTCACTGTTCCTCGGTTGATCTCAGAGCTTCCTATTCCCTGTTGGGGTTTGAGTATCCACCGCCCCAGAGGAAGGGCTTGGTCTACACCCAAATGGATTCCCAGGGGTTTTTTCTAAAGGAGCAAAAAGGGGGCCTGGGGATGGGGGTGTCTGGATATTAAGGTCACGGTGGACACCCTCTTTCCCTTTGTAAATAGTATTTTTATACTTCATCCTTACCATCTCAGGCTTTATACATGGAATCCCCCAAATGGAAGGGGTAGGGGTTTTCTGTTCCTCCCCCAAGTGGGTGAGGGTGGGAAAAAGGTATGTATTTAAAGCAAATTAAATTTAATAACAAGTTTCTCTAACCTTTTGCCTGTGGTTGTGGCTTGTGTCCGTTGGCCCTTTTCTGCCAACAGAGGGAACAAAGTTCTCGAGCTGCCTCTTCTCACTTTCCCATGCTCAGAGCGGACATACATGTGCACAAAGTTGCCTGATCCTTGACAAGAAGAATTCGTATTAATTATTACCTGTTCAGCATAGGTTAGGACTAACATCAATATGCTTGAAGACCTGACTGAGCCAGGCTCATTCACAGGATTTCTAGAATATTTTTAAAGAAAGCTGATGTATGGCACCACAGCATTCCAGCTACCAAGACTTGTCATTCATAGAATTCTCCTTGTAATTCAAGCCACTGAGCTCTTAACACAGGAAAGGTCCACATTGCTACTATAGAGGCTTGATTTCTTTCTCTGATTAGACTTTTTTTCTTACCCACTAGCTGATAATCACTGACTCGTCCTACCCTGTGTACTACATCTAGAAGTATTGTTAACTTTTTATGTTCCCAGCTGCACTCAGATCTGGCACCCATGCCCTCCAACGGTGCTCTGTCAACGTCTTAAAGGTGCTGAGTTGATCGTGGGTTTGCAAAATGGATGGAGAGAGCCAGGAACAATTTTCGTGGCCATCACAAGCAGGGAGCAGCTGGGCTGTGGTTGGGCCCCGCTCAGTGGAACAGGGCAGGGCCAATGGTCATCCCAGCATCTCTTTTTTTTTTTCCTCATACTTCCAAGATTTTATTTTCTTTTAAAAAAAGTCATTTGAGACAATATCTCAGAATGCATTATTGTTTGTCTTTAAGAGAAAAAAAAAAATCAGTTCTGCAGTAAAACAGAACACAAACTCATGTGTTTCCCCAACTATGCTGCTTAGGAACGCACCTTCCACTTCCCAGAATGTCTTGAGCAAAGTCTAGGGTAGTGGTGGGTCACAGACATACAAGAGATGCCTGTGCTTCCAGAGGAGCCAGACCTACAGGTTAGGTGTGTTGCCCTCCCAGCCCTGCAGTTGAGCCATGGAGCCTGTGGGCACAGTTGGTGCTCATAGCAGGGCAGACCCGAGATGCCCCTTGGGCATCTGACAGTCCTGGTGAAGTTGTCGCTACCTGTCTTGGTGGCGTCCTTTGCCCCACAGTGCGCCTGTTCTTGCCACCTCTTCACACGCTGAGAAGTAACTGCTGCTCCTTAGAGCCTCTACCCGCTGCTTGTTGCTGCCAACCCCGCAGGGTTGGATCTCTTCACTGAGAGCACCAGTTCCTCCCCTCCAGGTGGGCCTGCTTGCTTCAGTGCAGGGAATGCAATGCATTTCCCAGGCAAAACAAAGAGCCCTCCCTCTAGCTCCTGCCGCGGCCTCCTGGTGGATGCATCACAGGAATGAGGTGGGAAACAGGTGGTCTCCAGGTGGGCCTCAACCTCTCCAGCCCCTCCCTCACCACTTCCCTTCATCTCAAGGAAAACTCATCAGTGTTGGCGTATTCTGAGTAAAATGTTGGCACCAGAATGTCTGTGTTGCAAATTTGAATAGCACTGTCCTGACCTCAAAACAATGGTAAGAATGCCTTGTGTTACCTTTGAGGCTTCAACACAGCTTGGTAGAATGGTGTTACAGCACACAGAGACAGGAACACTGGGTATTTTTTGGCTGATCAGGTGGAATTCGATCAATAGCTGATCACAAGTTAAATAGTCACAAGTCCCAATTTTATAGTCATAAATGTGGTCTTGTTACTCAGTTCAGAGTTTCTAGAGCATCTGCTGCCTGGGGCAGGCACTGTGCCAGGTGCTGGAAGACAGGACAGCCCTTGCCTTGGGGAAGGGCATAAGCACACTAATTTGGGTGAGGAGCTCATATGGCAGAGAGACTCAGCTCAACCGGTGTGGAAGTGACAGCAGGGGTGCCTGCAAGGAAACATTACGAGAGCTGGAGCTTGAGAGAGTAACATGGAGAAAAAGACACAAGGATTAACCGCCGTGGGTGCCAGAGAGTGCAAAGAATTCATGTGAAGTGGGAGCGCGGAAGGGTTGGGGGTTAGAGAGTTCTGTGTGCAAGGAACCTGGGACTTGACAGGGTGAGAATCCTAAAGTTTCTTTAAAACCTGCACCCATCAGTTGGGAGCAAAGCCAATGATCTTATCCATGCACACGATATTCATGGGCAACTACTGTGCTTAGTACTATTCCCATTACTGAAAAATTTGACTCTAGACCTCTTTCAAAGCGTAATAAACTGAAAGAAGCTGGGTGATAATCATACAGACCAGGATTCCGACTTCAATGAGCTTATCTATGACAAGCAAACACCATCAATCATTCAAAAGATAAGCACTTGCCTACCAAGTTCTTTCACAAAATACATTTTGCTTTCCTTTCTATGTATATCCCTCTGAGTCTGGGATCAGGAAAAGAGTGTTGGAAAGCAAATAAATGGCTTACTCATAACTACACAGACATAAGCATCAGAACCAAGGCACAAACTCCAATCGTGCAGATCTAAGCATCCTTGGCTTCCATGCCCCACATAGCTCTGGCAGCAGATTGCTCGCTATGAAGATACTCAAAATAGCAGGTGCTTTTAGTTCCTGGGCTGATGCAGTTGGGAGGACAGGAAACCCAGGTAACTGTCAAAGGATTTGTGCTTGCCATTATCCAGGATTACAGATTTTTTTAAACTCTGCAGTGGAGTGCTTCTTTTAAAGAAATCTTATGTGGATCTACCATTGACAAAATGGTTAATTAAAGTGGGGTGAGAACTCAGAGCAGAATTTGAAAATCACTGACTTGGAGAGAATGGGGCAACTGATGTTGAAGAATTGTGCCCTCCCATGCCCCCTTTCTCCCATCAATTCCTCCATCCCCACTGGGGCTTTTCCCCCTTCTCACTAGGACCTTTGATGCCTCCCCAGTTGTGCCATGTTTTCCCCATAAGTCTAACCCATCCTCTGACTTCCATTCTACCACCCTCTTCTATCTCCCTGGGCATCGGAATAACACCTGGAGTGCCCTTGACCTTATCACTCACAGGTGAATCTTCTGTTAAAGCCATACACACAGATCCAGAGGGCCAGATGTGACCAAACTGGAGGCAAGAAGGACAAACTGATGACCAGTCATGCAAGCTTGTACAACAAAGCCATTCATGGGAAAAGAGACTAGCTGTTTGCCATGCCCCAGGCCAACAACGGCATTGGATTCCTACTGATCCGAGTTTAAAAAGCATCATGGGCATTTAGCTCCTTCCCTGATAAACTGGCAGACTCTGTGGACAAGGGAGGACGTCACCGATGTCACCTTCGTGCTTTGTCACGGCCCTGGATCCTGTCTCCATGTGACAGTCTCAGCTGTAAACTAGGGCCTGTGCTCTGCAGACAAAGGGGAAGCTAACAGCACCTGGAAGCCCAAGAAAATGTGTTTGACGGCTTCTGACTGTTCATCACAGTCTATCACCTCTCCACTGGTGCTGCAGCTCAGCACATTTTTCTTTCTCTTTTTTCTTGTTTCTTTTTTTTTTTTTTTTTTTTGCCACACCTCTCGGCTTGCAGGATCTTAGTTCCCCAACCAGGGATCAAACCCGGGCTCTCAGCAGTGAAAGTGTGGAGTTCTAACCACTGGACCGCCAGGGAAGTCCCAGCACATTTTTCTTATCCATCCTCTCTCTTCTCTCATTCCTTTTTTCTCCCTCTTCCTCTCTTTACCCTCTCTTGCTTCATCCCAGCCTATTCTCTGTTACGACGGAGAGCCCCAAAGCCATTGCAGAGTCCTCCTGACAGGCCATCATTGTCATGAATGGTTCAAAAGAAACACCAGTTCCAAAGGGTTTATACCCAAATGATTGTGTAAGCAACCCCAGGGACCACCTCTGAGTTTCCATATATTTAATATTATACATGTTCATTAAGTCTCAAGCAGGCGGCTGATATCCTCAAAGGCAGAAATAGAATCCATGGTGACGCTGATACATTAAAGACACGATGCAATGTGAGAGGCTAAAAAATCCAAACCCCAAAGAAGGAAAAACCAGGTTTGCATCAGTGGGAGAAATGGATCTGGCAGCACAGTGGCTGTCAAGTTGGGCATAAGTCAGAAAAAAATCCAAACAAATCCAAAATGCAATAGTACGACTATACCCAGCCAGGGAGTCATCCTTCTGGCCTTCTTCAGTCTTGAGCAGATCTCTATGGGATTGTTTTGCTCAGATTTTATGTCTGCAAAAAACCAGAAGCTATAAAAAGTACCATGAGAAAGAAGCTGGAGTATTTTAAGCGTGGATGGATAAAGAGCAAGGGGCAAGAACTTAGTGGTGACCTTCAACATTATGCTGTAAGCATGCATCTCCATCACAAACTCAGACGTTCCAGAAATGGATAGTTTTCTTTAAGTTGTCTTTGACCCTGAGTCACAGACTTTCTCTCCATCTGCAGTGCTTGCCTTCCTCCCCAAATTATTCATGAGTCAGAGTCTTACACAGATCAACCCTCTCCCTCCATCCTTCTGAAAACACTATTTAACCATGGAGAGGTCCATTCGCTGGTCCCCAGAGACCCTGCCTCTATCACTGGTTTCGTGCCTGGTTTGCAGTATAGGAAGCCTGCTGCGATGTCAAGGGCCCAGTTTGTCCATGTCCCACACAGCTGCCTCCACCGGCACCATCTCCTGGGTGCTACCTAGGAGCTAAGGTGCAGATTCCCACTAACCTTGGGACCAGACACCTTTTTTTTTTTTTTTCCAAGAATGTATTCAGATGTATTATTCACAGTATTGAAAATATGTTTACAGATTGAAAGGCAGAAAGTCTCAAATCACAGTGACAAAATTCCAAGTCAAAATATTATTTGCTAGTAGATATGAATTTAATCATCTAGAGTGATTTCAGGGAATCCCATATAAATCTTAGACTGACAACATTTTATTTTCATTCTTAGCTTTTCATTTATTCATGCCTGTTCTCTCCAGTTACTGGCTAATTAAAAGTCTTACTATTAATCTATGTTAAGATTGTCTAGTTCAGGGCTTTTTCAACATCAGAACAAGTGACATTTGGGACTGGTTCTTTCTTTCTTGTGGGGCTGCCTTGTAGGATATTTAGCAGAATCCATGGGGACCGCCCACTTTTATCCTTTTCAGATTGGAAGTGTTAGTTGTAGAGTGAACACCTGCATTCTACAATGAATGTTTTGCTATATTTGTTTTATCCCCTATCTATCCATCTAGCCTTAATCCAGGTACTTTTCAATGCATTTCAAAGCAAGCTTCAGATACCAGTACATTTCTTGTACAGGTAACTTAAATTGTACAGCTAACTATTTTTTTTTAACAAGGGAACTGAGTATAACTGGAAATCTACCTCGAATATGAAGAAGATAAGCATTTTCTGATAACTTGTGGATAAATTTTGATGAGTGGCTCTGACTCAGGCTGGTTTGAGAAATAACTCAGATTTGAAATCATTTTATACTGAAAATGTGGTCACGGTGGATAAGCATCCTTCACTGCCTCAGGTAGAGTCTCACCTTGCTAAATTATATGTTGGGTGTCAAGGCAAAAAGAGAGAGAGGGTGAGAGAGACAAAGAAGTGCATCAAAAGTGTAAGACATCCTCCTCTTACTGCACATATTAACATTTCTTGCACAATTACCCATGGAACATTCTCATTTTGGACTCTTTCCACACCCTAAATTTAGCAAGCTAGAATTATCTTTTAAGCGCCACTTGAAGCAACCTTTTCGAAAGGAAGACACTGAGGAGGGGGAAATCTGCATTTCCTTGTGGTTAGGATGCAATGACCTCAATTTATTATTTATTTATTTTTTACTTTTATTTTTTTTTATTTTTGGCTGAGTTGGGCCTTCGTTGCTTCGCGCGGCCTTTCTCTAGTTGCGGTGAGCGGGGGCTACTCTTCGTTGCGGTGCGCGGGCTTCTCATTGTGGTGGCTTCTCTTGTTGTAGAGCACCAGCTCTAGGCGTGCGGGCTCAGTAGTTGTGGCACGTGGGCTCAGTAGTTGTGGCTCACGGGCTCTAGAGAGCAGGCTCAGTAGTTGTGGCGCACGGGCTTAGATGCTCCGTGGCATGTGGGATCTTCCCGGACCAGGGCTCGAACCCGTGTCCCCTGCATTGGCAGACGGATTCTTAACCCCTGCGCCACCAGGGAAGCCCAATGGCCTCAATTTAATTCTGCAAAGAAGCAGACTCCTCTATCGTATGCTGAGGATAGAGCAAAGACAGTGCCCCAGCAAATTCATTACAGGTGTGTAAGATTAAAAACAAACATTCAGATTGAGAAACAGGCCATGCATTCCAGGCTTTGTGTGTTCTGGCCACGGTGCACACTGAATTGAATAATTGACTTAACTGTGCCAGGTGGATTTCATTATTTAAAAGGCATTCTGAGTTTTTAATGCCTAAAAAAGTCTTTAAAATGAGATCTAAGGACTCTCACTTTTTCATTTATATACTTTGAAACACGAAAATCTTCATATAAAATCTGTTGTTGTTTTTTTTAAAGTGAGCCGTGCCTATAGAATAAAATAAATTAGAAGGAATTTCTTTAAAATCTGGTTTACAAAGAGCAATGCATGTAGCTAGCATGGATCAAGAAAGAGCCATTTTGAATGAACAATTTTTGTCCATAGTTATTCATTCTAAAAGGGGTAAGGGCTCAGTAGTTGAGAAACAAAAGATTCACTGGTAAGAGTCAGTGATGAACTGGGGCTGTGTTTTAGGAAATCAGGGGCCCTCTCCCTTCTGTTCCTCATTATGAGGTTCATTTGTATAGTGGAATAAACAAAGCCAGCATTGGAATCCAAAGAATGGGTTTTAAACCCAACTCTGCCTCTAATTAGCTGGGAGGCCCTGGCTTTGTTTCTTACTCTCTTTAAGCTTCGCTTTTCTCCTCTGTAAAATGGAGATCATAGTAACTGCCTCAGAGTGTGGTCAGGAAGGGTATATAAAAGAATGCATAAATTGGGAGATTGGGGTTGACATATATACACTAATATGTATAAAATAGATAATTAATAAGAACGTGCTGTATAAAAAAATTAATTAAATAAAATTCAAAAAAAAAAAGAATGCATAATAAAGGCTCAAAGTCATTCTCAAATATAAGCTCTTTTTGTTTCTAAAGTCAAGTCTCCAAAAATAAGGGGACTAAATGATAGGTCTATCAGAAATAAGAAAGCCTGTGTATTTCCCCTAGTTGTCCTAATGAATACAGCATCCTTTATGGAGCATATACTGTGTTGCAGGTGCTGCATTCATTTTGCATAAAAAGGATTTGCTTTACTTCACTGGGCATAGCGGATACCTATTGAACATGCCATTTGTAGAGAAGTCTGATACGGATAATTGTACTTAGAGTCAAACGTTGAAAAGTATATATTTCAAAATTTTCCTATTTATTCAACTGCCAGCGCATATTAATTGAGTGCCTACTATGTGCCAGCCACTGTTCCCTGTGCCAACACACAAAAACCAATATGGTCCTTATTTCTAAGACACTTACGGTCTAACAGGAGAGACAGAGACTAAACAAACGTTAACATATACATGTGCCAACCATGAAAAAGTAGGCAGTGCCTTCCTGAATTAAACTGGGAGGGGGTGTGGACGTGAGTCCAGGAAAGGCCTTTCTGAGCAAGAAGCATTTAAGCTGAGACCAGAAGAATGGCAAGAGTTGGGGAAAGACCGGACAGAAGAGCATATGTGAGAACTTTGAGGCAAAATAGAGCTTGGCTTATTGGAGAACAAATTCCATGTGGTTGGAACTTAATGAGGGGTGGGGGAAGACAGTACAAAACGAGGTTGAAGGGACACAGGGGTCAGATCATGTAAGGGCCACGGAGAGGAGTTTTAATTTATGATAATGGGATTTAAGAACAGAAGTGACATTGTTTGAGTTAGTTGTTTAATGGAGATGGAGTGGTGGATAAGAATGAAAGCCACAGGCCAGCTGGAAGGGAGAGAATAACAAGGATGACGGTCAGGTTTTTGGCTAAATGACTTGGTGGATGGAAGAGTTATTCAATAGGAATGAGATTATAGAAAGAAAAGCTTTGGAGGCGAAGGTTCAAATTTCAGTTTAGAAATGTTAAATTTAGGGAATTCCCTGGTGGTCCAGTGGTTAGGACTCTGTACTTCCACTGCAGGGGGCATGAGTTCGATCCCTGGTCGGGGAACTAAGATCCTGCATGCAGCACAGTGTGGCCAAAAATAAAAAAAGAAGAAAAAAGAAAAAAACAAGAAATGTTAAATTTACCCATGAGAACTACAAAAGGAGATAGAGGTAGAAATTTGTGTGATTCTGAAGCTCAGTGATGGGTATGGGCTAGATGTCCACAGTGGGGTTTGGACACATCAATGGTGTTGAAGGCCGTGGGAGGCATGAGATCACCTCAGGAGAGAGGGTTGGCAATGAAAAAAAGATCCCTGACAAGTTCTGAGGAACTAGAAGCTTTCAAGACCAGGAGAAAGCAGAGGATCCAGGAAAGGAGGAGTGACAGAGAGATGGAAGGACAACCGGGAGGGGTGGGCTGACCACAAGCAGGAGAAGAGAGTGTTAAGGAGAGGAAGGTCAAGAGCCAAATGTTCCTTAGAGACCAGATAAGAGGGATATGAAAGTGCCCACTGAATCTGGCCATAAGGGGGCCACTGATGGCTTGAACGAGAGCAGTTTTGCTGGATTCGGGGGGTGAAGGCATGCTTGAGTGTGTTGAAAAGTGATTGAGAAGCAAGAAAGAAGCCACTCCTAAAAAACTGAAAAGAAATAAAAAGTGAATCTAAATGTATATCAAGTTGGTCACATAGCCATAAAGAAAAAGAAATTTATTTCACGTGACTGGTGGAGAGTCTTGCCTCCATGTTGATGGCGGCTGACTCATCAGGCTGGTGGGTGCTGAAGGTTTGAGTGGTCGTGGCAATTTCTTCAACTAAGACAGCAGTGAAGTTGGCCGCATCCATTGCCTTCCTTTCATGAACCATTTCCCTCTAGCATGCACTGCTGTTTGAGAGCATTCAACCCACAGCAGTACCTCTTTCAAAACGTGAGTCGGTCCTCTCAAACCCCGTCATGACGTTAGCAACTAAGTTTACTTAATATTCTAAATCCTTTGTTGTCTTTTCAACAACGTTCACACCATCTTCACCAGGAGTAGATTCTATCTCAAGAGACGACTTTCTTTGCTCATCCATAGGGAGCAACTCCTCAACTGTTAGCTTTTTTCATGAGATTGCAGCAATTCAGTCACATCTTCAGGCTCCACTTCTAATTCTTCGAGAATTACCAAAATGTGATGCCGAGACACACAGTGAGCAAATGCTGTTAGAAAAACGGTGCTGATAGACTTGCTTGATGCAAGGTTGCCACAAACCTTCGATTTGTAAAAAACGTTCTATCTTTAAAGTGCAATAAAGCAAAAAGCAACAAAACGAGGTCTGCCTGTAATAAAATTAGAGAATTGCCATTTTGTAACCTCTAATAAAGCAAAGATCATCTATGGCTGTTAATGCCACCAGGGTAGAGATTGATAAGGAACTTTATATCAGATATATCTCTTAACAGTAACAGTGGGAAATTAACGTGCCTCCTGTGATACAGTCAGTACACAGCCCTGCCCTCCAAGACTGATCCTGAATGTAATCCTGCCTCTAGATCCAACTAGCTCTTCATAGGAGGTGGGGGAGATAGAGGAACAATTTAAATGACACCAAGAAGAAGCAATCTGCCGAATTCAGAGTCTGGGTCCTTTTACAGAACAAATGGCCCTTCTTCTTCAATGGCCTTTTTTTTAAAAAGAGTGGGGAGTATTATAAAGTTTTAAAAACTTAAAAGAGGGCTTCCCTGGTGGCGCAGTGGTTGAGAGTCTCCCTGCCAATGCAGGGGACACAGGTTTGAGCCCTGGTCCGGGAGGATCCCACATGCCGCAGAGCAACTGGGCCCGTGAGCCACAATTGCTGAGCCTGCGCGTCTGGAGCCTGTGCTCCGCAAAAAGAGAGCCCACGATAGTGAGAGGCCCGCGCACCGCGTTGAGGAGTGGCCCCTGCTTGCCACAACTGGAGAAAGCACTCGTACAGAAACGAAGACCCAACACAGCCATAAAATAAATAAATTAATTAATTTAAAAAAAAAAACTTAAGAGATACAACCAGGTACAAACTTTCCATAATTAAAAAAAAAATCTAAGTGAATGGTAAGTGGAGAGTTGGAGACAACATGAATATGTTTGTTGTTTTCGTTTTTGTTTTAAGACATTGTGCTGAGCAGAGAAGTAGGGTGGTAGCTCCAGGGGAAAATGGCATTAGGGAGAATTTTTTTTAATTTTTACATTTTTTTGATGTGGACCATTTTTAAAGTCTTTATTGAATTTGTTACAATATTGCTTCTGTTTTGTGTTTTGGTTTTTTGGCTGCGAGGCATGTGGCATCTTAGCTCCCCAACCAGGGATTGAACCTGCACCCCCTGCATTGGAAGGAGAAGTCTTAACCACTGGACTGCCAGGGAAGTCCCAGGGAGAATGTTTTAATGGTGGAATAGAGTGAGCCTTTTGGAAACTAATGGGAATGATGGAGTAGAGAACATAGGAAGGTCATGCCATTGGAATGAGGTCCTTGAGGAAAAACAAGTGGGCAGGATCCACACCCCTTGAGGAAGGAACAGCCGTGGGTAAGATGTTCTTAGATCATATACTACCTTAATAAAAGAAATGATTGTAGAAATATTAAACTGACAGCACAGACACAGAAAGGAAGGTAAGTGAACTCAGAATTTTAGGAGGGAGAAAGGTATATTGGAGATGTAATGGACTCTTGTCACAGTGAAAGCCAACTCAGTCAAATTTTCAACATGGCTACGACTTTTGTTATTTTGATGGATTTTCCATGTTTACAAGATTCTTTTGGTTTATAGCTCTCTATACTGTTTCAAAAGAATTTTGGTTCATTAAGAGCCATTTGGTGCTTGTTCTACAAATTTAATGAATATATGAACCTTCAAAATAATTAGTATATTCTTTAGCCCAAGAGTTAGAGTCATAATCAATGTTAAAAATTTTAGGGCTTCCCTGGTGGCGCAGTGGTTGAGAATCTGCCTGCCAATGCAGGGGACACGGGTTCGAGCCCTGGTCTGGGAAGATCCCACATGCCGCGGAGCAACTAGGCCCGTGAGCCACAATTACTGAGCCTGCGCCTCTGGAGCCTGTGCTCCGCAACAAGAGAGGCCGCGATAGTGAGAGGCCCGCCCACCAAGATGAAGAGTGGCCCCCGCTTGCCACAACTAGAGAAAGCCCTCGCACAGAAACGAAGACCCAACACAGCCATAAATAAATAAATAAATAAAATTTAAAAAAAGAAATAGTTACTTTAAAAAAAAAAAAGTGTCCTCCCTACATCCAGAGGGACACAGAAAAAAAAATTTTTTATAGGCTCGTATGCAAAAGGATCTAGTGGTCACCTCACTCTCCACGGGTATTCAAGGGTTGTAAACATTATATTATCATTTTTCTATTTGGCCTATAATCAGAAATGTCACTCTGCTGCAAGCAGTAATCTTACAGTGTGTTTGCAAATCCTATTATTAACCATGTTTAGACCATACGAACCTTGAAAGACATGACTGGAATACAGTAAAGCTGTAATCACATCATTTTTTACTCTTAGTTGAATGAAAGGGAGCAAACATTTCTTTTTTACTTTCTCTCATTTTTGTTTTTCTTTATGAAGAGGTTTTCACCTTAAATCGTCAATCCTATGGTCTTTGAAAAACTGAGAGGTATTACTAAATGTTTAGCCACAAAATCTCTGGAATTTACTGCATTCTTCCATTTCTCCTTAAAAGAAAGATTTAAACCTCTAATCTCTTTATACATAACCACATTCATACATAAATTTATGTAAGTATAAAAATATAACCACATATATGCTTTGTAAAAATATGCGGTCATTTTTTCTTTCTGTTTGGTTTGGTTTTGCTGATCTCCTCCATCTTCCTCTGTCCCTTCTTTACCTCACAACAGCACCCAAGTTTGTCTGTGCAGAGAACCTGGGATGTAGCCTCGCAAATGTCCTCCTTATGCAAGTATTCTTAGACCTGAAGGCATTCACTTTTTTTTTGTTGCAGCACACGGCATGCGGGATCTTAGTTCCCTGACCAGGGATGGAAACTGGGCCCCCTGCAGTGGAAGCGCAGAGTCTTTTTTTTCTTTTTTTTTTTTTAATTTTTTAAAAGATTTATTTATTTTTGGCTGTGTTGGGTCTTCGTTGCTGTGCACGGACTTTCTCTAGTTGTGGCGAGCGGGGGCTACTCTTCGTTGTGGTGCGCAGGCTTATCATTGCAGTGTCTTCTCTTGTTGCAGAGCACAGGCTCCAGGCGCACAGACTTCAGTAGTTGTGGCTTGCGGGCTCAGTAGTTGTGGCACAAGGGCTTAGTTGCTCCGCAGCATGTGGGATCTTCCCGGACCAGGGCTCGAACCCGTGCGCCCTGCATTGGCAGGCGGATTCTTAACCACTGCGCCACCAGAGAAGCCCTGGAAGCACAGAATCTTAATCACTGGACCTCCAGGGAAGTCCTGGCATTCACTTTTTAAGGCATTGTCTTATAACTGGGATATCATAGCATCTCTTGCATCTTACACTCATCACCGAGCAATGTCTTGTGGAAACTCCTCCTGGTCCTCTGGCTTAGCTCCACTTTTTACTCTTTTAGTAAATAGCTAGATGATTCCCCAGTGGGGATGTGTCCTTGATGAACCTTCACTTTGTTTTCAGGTTTTTGCCCTATGAACAGTCACACAAAGAACCTACTTGTTCATCCTTGTGGTCTTGAACCCATATCCTTACCTAGAGTTATTTGTATCTGATAGAGTCTCAAGACTACAGTTGCCACTGAATTCATTTATTCTTTTAAGGGATGTTGGCAGATTGGTTTCCAAAAGCTGGAGGAGGAGAGTCAAGGAAAGGAAGCCAAATGTGGATAACACGCCTACTCCATGAATTTAAATTGTGTGGATTGAATGAAGGGAGAGGTGCAGAGTAAAGACCAATACAGTTGACAATTATTATTACTTCTTTTCCTAAAGACTGTGGGCTCCCCAGGTCACCACCTGGGTCTCTGCTGGTGGGGGGCATTCACGAGGTACACAGTGGGAGTGACATTCGGGATTGTATACCTGGAGGGTCTACAAAAAAAGGGTAGAACCGGGAAGAGCAAAGCCTTGGGAGTCCAACGGACTCAGCTTTAATTGCATCTTTACCACTTTCCACTGTGAGATCTTGGGCAAGTTTCTCAGCTTCTCAGAGCTTGTTTCCTCATCTGCAGGATGGAGATAATGATGCCAGCCTCCTCGGGTGGCTGTGACGAGGAAGCAACGGACTGGAGGCCCTGAGCAGAGTGCCTGGTGCTCCTTACAGGTGCCACTTCTTCTCAGATGCTTTCATTATATCTCTTCCCCCAGCAGATGAAAACTTGTTGAAGGCAGGAACTGCATCGAATTCATCGCTGCATTTTTCCCCCACCCTCAGCTGCATGGCATGATCTTACTTCCCCAACCAGGGATGGAACCCACGACCCCTGCAGTGCAAGCTCGGAATCTTTACCACTGGACCATCAGGGAAGTCTCCTCCGCTGCATCTTTATATATCCAGTCCCTCACTTGGTTTTCCCTGCTACCAACTACCTTAAGGTCTTTTGCTCAGTTAAACCAGCATTGATTAAAAATGAGAGGAAGAACAACAATTCTTTTATTATGGAAAATATCAGACTTCCACTATGATAGAGAGACTAATATAAAGAAGACCCATGATCCACTCCCACATTCAACATTGTCAACATGTTGATAACCTTTTGTTTTTTTGCTTTTTTTTTTTTTTTGGCTCTGCCTTGTAGCTTGTGGGATCTTAGTTCCCCAACCAGGGATCGAACCCAGGCCCTCAGCAATGAAAGCACGGAATTCTAACCACTGGACAACTAGGGAAATCCTGACTAGAGTTTTTCATTCATCTCTTGATCACTCCTTCCCACCACCCCTCTTTATGGAGTATTTTAAAGTGAATCCCAGATATCACATGATATCAATTGTTAAATACTTGTGTAAATTTCCAGTTGCAGTTCTCAAAGTGTCATCTGGAGAACCCTGAGGGTTTTCAACACCCTATCAGGAGGTCTGCCAGGTCAAAACTATTTTTATACTAATATTAATATATTGTTTGTCTTTTTCATTCTCATTCTCTCATGAATGTATGGTGGAGTTTTCCAACACAGACTAAATGCAGCAACAGATCTGAGAATCCAGCTTTCTCCTACTAAACCAGGTATGAGACTTGCAAATTTTTACCGATCTGTTTACAAAAATGTAAAATAATGTTACTCTTCTCTATTTTTGTCTTTTTTTTTTAAACTTTGGGTTTGTTTATTTATTTATTTATTTATTTATTTATTTAGTTATTTATTTATTTATTTACGGCTGTGTTGGGTCTTCGTTTCTGTGCGAGGGCTTTCTCTAGTTGCGGCAAGTGGGGGCCACTCTTCATCGCGGTGCGCGGACCTCTCATTATCGCGGCCTCTCTTGTTGCGGGGCAGAGGCTCAGGCTCAGTAGTTGTGGCTCACGGGCCCAGTTGCTCCGCGGCATGTGGGATCTTCCCAGACCAGGGCTCGAACCCGTGTCCCCTGCATTGGTAGGCAGATTCTTCACCACTGCGCCACCAGGGAAGCCCCCTCTATTTTTGTTTTGTCTTGAAAAATATAACCACTTTTCATAAAAATAAGTTTTAACAGGTAATGGGTTCATTGTTGCTATATTTAAAATAATTAAATGGATATATTAAAAATTTGTCAGTTTTATTTTCTAACTTAGAAAAAATATATCTATCAAAATATTTAATGTAAAGAAAGCTCTTTGGGATCCTCAATAATTTTTTAAATTAGTTTTTAAACTGATATTTAATTCACATAGCATAGGATTCACCACTTTCCAGTAGAATTCGGTAGGCTTTAGTATACTTACAAGTTGGGCAACCATTACCACTAGCTAATTCCTGAACATTCTTGTCACCCTAAAAAGAAGCCCCATACCTGTTAATAGTCACTGTCAATTCTTCCCTCTCCTCAGCCCCTTTCTGACTCCACTGATTTGTCTATCCTGGACATTTCATATAAATGAAGTATTTTGTGTCTGGCTTATTTCACTTAACATAGTGCCTTTAAAGTTCACCCATATTGCAACAGATATCAAAACCTCATTCTTTTTTATGGTTGAATAATATTCCATTGTACCTATATACCACATTTTGTTTATCCATTCATCAGTTGGTGGACTTTTAGGTTGTTTTCACTTTTGGCTATTATGAATAATGCTGCTAGGAACATTAGTGTCTAAGGTTTTGTATGAATACATGTTTTTAGTTCTCTTGGCTACATACCTAGGAATAGAATTGCTGGGTCATACGATTAACTCTATGTTACTCTATATTTAACTTTTTGAGAAACCATCAAACTGTTTTCCACAGCAGCTGCACCATTTTACATTTCAACCACCAGTATATGAGTGTCTCACTATCTCAACATCCTTACCAAAATTTATTTTCAGTGTTTTTGATTCTGGTCATCTTTGTAGGACTCAATAATTTCTAAAGCGTATAAGGGGTTCTGAGGCTAAAGTGTTTGAGAATTGTTTTTCTAACAAATAACTTTAAAAAAACATGAAAGCATTTTTTGTAAATAACAAGTTCATAGAAACAGAGGACAGATTAGTGGTTGCCAGAGGTGGGGAAGGATGCAGGCAAAATGGGTGAAGGTGGTCAAACGGTACAAACTTCCAGTTATAAAATAGATATGTACTGGGGATGTAGTGTACAGCATGGTGATATAATTAATAAACACTGCATTGCATATTTGAAAGTTGCTAAGAGAGTAGTAGATCTTAAAAGTTTTTATCACAAGAAAAAACATTTAATTGTGTGGTGATGGACGTTAACTAGACTTCTTGTGGTGATCATTTCACAATATATACATATATTGAATCATTACATCGTACAGCTGAAACTAATATGTTAAAAAAATAAACATAATAACACTATCAAATTAACAATAATTTCACAAAGTTTTGTGATACTGGGTAATCAAGCTTGCCTAGGACAGACCCAATTTACACCTTTGTACCAGCATAACTATTAAAAGTGTCTCCTTTAACTCTCAATATGCACTGTTTAGATGACAAATTATAATTATATGAACACCCTGTAACAGAACTATGTTCAGATTTCCCCAGTTGTCTTAAATATATCTTTCTACAATATGTTTATTGAAAACAATATCCAACATTGCATTTGATTGAGGTGTCTTTAAAAACTATATCAATTCTCTCTTCCACTCCATTTCTTTCATGCTAGTTATTTACTGAAGAAACTGGGTAATTTGTGGAATTTCCTGTATCCTTAGCTTGGCTGATCATATCGTCTTGGTGTCTTAATCTGTCTCTGTGTCCTTCCTATTTCTTGCCATTTTGTAGTTAGATCTAGATGTTTGATTAGGTTTAGGGTCAATTTTTGTGCAACAGTATTTCATAGATGGTGTGTATATACCGTTGCATTGCATCAAGAGGCACGTGGTATCTGGTTGTCTCACTTTTAGTGATGTTAAGATAAATCGGTGGGTTCAGGTTTTGTTAGCTTGATCCAGCTATTATAAGATTCCCATCAATGTTCCACTTCATAATTCTAATAGCCATGAATGATTGTTGCCTAGGCCCAGTGCTTCATTAGGACCTGTGAACAGTAACTTTCTAATTCTACTACTTCTGTGTCATTTGTTGCCCTTACAAACTACTTGGATACCCTGAAATATACAGCAGAATAAATGCTTGATATTTTCCTTGTACCAATTTTCAAAAAAAAGAGTTGGTTCCTTAGGTGATCCAAGCATGAATGATGATTTTTTTTCTTTGTTAGTATTACTATGAATGAATTAATGCATTTGTATGTATTAGATTATGTTTCAATCCATTAGTCATTATTCTTTTTTTAAGCCCAAACTGTTCCACTTTGGCCAAAGGGTGCCCCTTCAACCTTGCTCTTGGGTTCTTCTGACATAACCTCAGGAGTATTTGATAGCTACTTTGCTTTCTGTCATAATAAAATGCCACAAGCTCATCTTACACAATCCTTGCTTGCCCCCGTTCTAAAATCAGTCATTTCCTAAAGGAGTCCTGGTTCTTCTTAGCGGGCAATGGCATTTAGATTATGAATTTGGACACTAGGGCTGCTCATAGCCATTGGATTGTCTCTGCTTCTTGGCCTTTTCAGTGGACACAGCTAGGATATATGTATTTTGTAGATAGAGAAAAATTAATCAGGAATTCATACTACCATTGCCAATTCAAATTTTTGCTTATAGAATTTACATCTAATTTCATTGATTTGATACCTGTTATCTCTTTATCTTTCACCGCAGACCTTGGTTTCTAACAACACTAAGATACTTACCTCCTATTTTATATACACAGATATGTGTAAAATATACATGCGACAGCATCTAATTAACAATACCGGTATTATTACTAACAGTTACTATTACTAAATGCAGTTTGATTTCTTTGCCATTCCTTTCTGTTCTGAGGATAAGTCCCACTAAGGATATACAGTCAAAATCATGAGTTTTAAAGTCAGTTTCTTATTTTTCCATGCAGTTATGCCAGTAGCTTGAAATATACTTTGATTCATGACTTTCTTTTTCTTTTAGGAAATACTTTGCATTTTCTTTTAAAAAATAATTATGTAAAGTACTTACATTATGCCAAAGTCAAAACTATAAGACAGAGTATATGGAAAGAAGGCTAGCTTCCACACCCATTTTTTTCACCTTGTTCTTTTCTTATATATAACCCTTTTTTATTAGTTTGTAGTTTAGTCGGCCATTGCTGCTTCTTTAAAATGTGAGCAAATGCACCACACCTTTCTTAGGAGAGAAGCAACATATACATGGTCTCAGCCTTGCTTTTTTCACTTAAACAATATATCCTAGCGTCCCATGGCCTCCACAGAGATGGTCTTCATTCCTTTGTACGGCGGCACAAAACTGCATTGTGTGGATGTACCGTGCTTTATTCAGCCAGTCCTCTGTGGATGGACATATGGGTTCAACAAACATCTACTGCATAACTAAACTGTGCCAGGCACTGCAGAGCAAGGCATGGTGTCTGGCCTCAGGAAACTCAGAGTGTAGAGGGGGTGAACGCTTGCAATACAAGTACTTTCCTAAGGGAGTGAGGTCTTGGATCCGCTTAGCACAAAGGGCACGTGGAACAGGGAAGACAGTGTCCCACACAGGAGGGATACAGTAACTGTCTGTGGATTGCCATCTTGCTCCCATAGGGGTCAATATCTGGGAGATCTTGATATGGGAGAATCCCCTTGGGAGGAGTTTTTAATCAATGTTTGAAATTGCTTAGAAAATCATGAGTGCCACCAATTGGTCGGAGAACGGAAGACCAAGGGAAAGACGTAGAGAGGAAGGGTCCTAACCATAAAATTCCCCTGAAAAGGTAAAATGTAAGTTAATACAGAAGCTGTGGTTTAACAATAAGAACTAACACCTGTATAAAATTGACCACGGACCAAAAATTGCTCTAAGCCGTTTAAGTATATTCAACTTTAACAATTCTAAGAAGTAGGGACTATTACTACCCACATTTTACCTTTTAAAAAAATTCAGGCACGGAGAGGGTGCCGAACTTTCCATCAAGGTCACAGAACGGGCGCGGGGTGGGTAGTAAGGAAGCACTTGCAGTCAAGATCCGCAGATAGAATATCTGTGAGCGGTGCCGTCTCGAAGGCGGGACGAAAGCCCTTAAGTCTCCCTTCACTCCAATAGCCCCCTGGGGACCAGAGCCTACTCTTGACACACCCCCGGCGCGGCCCCTCCGCCCCAAGATCCGAAAACCCCGCAGGTGATGCTCTAGACGCCTTGGGGGTCGGAGACCAGAAGAATTCTAAAGCCCAGAAGCAACCTGCGGGACGGGGGACGGAAACTAAGCCGGCCGCCCGGGAAGCGTGAGTTTGAGCCTCGGCCGGGGGCCGCATGCCGTGGATGCCTCCCCGAGAAGCGACAAGACCTGCTCTCCAACTCCTCCCCGTGTCCGCCGCCCGTTTCTCAGCGCTCCCGCCCACGCCTTGGCGCAAATACAGTGTGCTTCCCCGGGCACCTACCACACAACGGAAGTTATGAGAAGTCACCGGCAAACGCCCAGGGAAGGCCGGGGACGGTGACCGGCCCATGGGGAACCCAAGGTGTAAAGTTCTCAGCTCCATCGTCAGAGAACCCGCAGCAAGAGACCAGCCGAGACAAGGACTCGCACGGGGACTCGCAGGGGGACCTTAGCTCCTCCCGCTCCCCCCGCTCCCCCCTCCCCCCCCGCTCCCCCCCCGCTCCCCCCTCCCCCCCCGCTCCCCCCTCCCCCCTCCCCGAAGTGTCGACCCCTCCTCGCGGGCGAACCTAAGTCGCACCCCGACTAGCAGCGTTTCTAGCTAAACCCCCGTCGTCACAATTTTTAAAGTCCTCGCTTCCCAACGACTTAAGCTTTTTTTCTTTTTGAAAGCCCACGGCAATCAACGTTAAACAGCTAGCTGTAGAATAAAAACCAAAGCCAACGCAGAACTCGACAAGCATGCTTTGCAACCACGTACTAGACACAAAAAAACAACTACTATTAGCACCCAAACGATACTTATATTATCGCAAGATTAAAAAGATCCTTCGTAGTTCACGTCAGACAGGTAATGTGCCACAGTCGTAACAAGGTTGGAAGGAGGCACATGTCACACAAGCGCGTGAACACCCAATCATCACGCTTATGAACTACAAAAGGATCAACGTGACTTGTCGGCTAAGGAGCCCCGGGTACGACCCACTAACTTTACAGTAAAGGTGACAGATGTAGTGCATATTTACTTAGACTTGATATAAAAAAATCCTGTATATTTTATCACGATCACCGATATTGCCTGATATTTCTTTTGTTTCTACCTCAGTAAGTGAAAACAGAAACAAAATAGCAATGCGGCTATTATCCATGCAAATATACTCTCCATAGCTCCACCCTCTCTTGAACCCGGGTCGCTATTGCTTTACGGTAGTATGTCGTGAAATGACGGAGCGTAGCCGCGGTAATGGCGGAAGCTAGCCTTGTGCTTTGCGGTAGCAACGTTTGCTAAGTCGGATACCGTTAGGCGGCAGGCGTGTGGGAAGGGCTGCAGGTAACGGCGGCCGTGTTAGTGTCACGCCGTAGAGATTTATTTCTTAGGCTCTTTGGGATTTTTTGTTTGTTTGTTTGTTTGAGTCTTCAGAGAGGCAAGAGTAATTTCTCCCCTCCACTGTTGGGAATCTGAGATTCTGTTACTCCCAGAGAACCCCCTTTCCCGCATCTTTTCCTTTATACCTTTACTCTTCTGCAGGCTAGACCCTCCCTCGGTCCTCCAAGACGTCTCGCCGTTTTATTTGATTTTAGTTCTGTTCTTTGAGAGAGTCCCAGCCCCGGAGTTATCTTTCCTTCCCTCTTTAGCGGATCCCCGCCCGCCTCCATCCTCGTCCTCGGTCTGAGGCATGGAGCCCCACGGCTCTCGGGAATCCCCACCCCGGGAGGGCTCTTCCTTTCCTGGACGGTGGCCTTCCTCCGCCCTCGGACAGGCCTTCTCCCACATCTTGCACCAGTTTGCCGGCCAGGAATCCCGACGGGGCAAGGCCAGAAATGCAGCTCTTCGGGACCTCAGTGCTCTACTAGAAGCCAAAGAATGTGATCAGTTATTTGAGGGGAGTGACACCTCGCTCCGTGGAATGCCCGAGATGCTGGGGCAGGTGGCAAAAGCCCTGGAGAAGTATGCAGCTCCTCCCGAGGGGCCGGAAGGGGGAAGTGATCGTCACTCCGAAGTGGCCGAGAAAGCGGCAGCAGTTGGGTTACTCTTCCTTAAGCTGTTGAGGAAAGTTGAGACCGCTAAGAATTCCTTGGTTTGCCCTGCATGGAAGGCAGGCCTCCGTCACTTGGCAGGACCCGTCTATATTTTTGCCGTCACACACAACTTGGAGCAACCATGGACCAGCCCAAAATCTCAGGGCGTCGCTGGACAGGTGCTCGCCTTACTGCTTCAGGTTACCGAGTGTGGTTCTGTGGCTGGATTCCTCCACGGAGAAAATGAAGATGAGAAAGGGAGATTTACTGCGGTCATGGGGCTTCTCAAACCCGATTTGAATAAGTGAGTACTCCTGCCGTAAGGGCCACCGACTTAAGCTTCAGCCTAATGTTTTAGAAGGTTAGAGCTCAAAGGAGTCTTGTTTCTGCATCAACGACATAAAGGTGTTGTAAGCCCAGAACGGTTGTGATTGTGATGACATTAACTCGGTAGTGGTTAAGTTCGACATTAGAACCCAGGTCTTCAGACTTGATTTTCTAGTGCTTTTTCCAGTCCTGACAACTGCCATGAAATTGGAAGTTCTGTCCCATTTATTTAGACTTAACTTTCTTCAGTTAGGTGGGGTTGGGGATTCGGAGATTTAAACTTCGAGAAGATTTAAACTTACGGTTTGAATTTAAACTTAGGGATCTTGGAACTCATCGCTAGTTATTAGATATGGAAGCATGTTTGGGATGAAAAAATAAAAGTCCTTTAGATTGCTGTTAGCTAAAGTATTTTCAGTGAGTTTCCACTTGCTACTTTGTACATTTGTGTTTGTGACCCTGGAGCGATGAGAAAAAAGTGAGTACATAACTGTTTTTTTACCAGGAACGTGGAGGTAAAAGCCTTAGTTTTGAGGAAGTCTGGTGCTTCTTTTTATTGCTTCTGAATAGGACCAGTTTCATTATTTGCAATATAAAGATAACACTACCTGTTACACCGTATTTGAAGATTGGTTGAGTAATGTGTGTAAACTCACTTCATAAGCTATAAATTGCTGTTTGAATATTGATTCATTTGCTCCCATGTGGTAATAATAATAATAATAGTGATACTGAAGACATTTCCTTTCCTCCTCTCTCCCTTCTCAACACTTTCTCACTGTAACCACCACCATCACCACAGATTCTTTACATAGCTGTGGTTATAACTGGCTACTTTTCATCAGATATTCTTTAGACCCAGAGCCCTGGGTGATAAATGTATTTAGTGTAAGTTCTGTAAGTTATTTTGATCTAAATCTTAAAAATGTATGTTGTTAACATCAAGAGTTATCTTATGTGGGATGTATTTTTTTTTCAAGTACAAGAAAATACATTTAGCTTGAACTGGACACCATGTCACTTAATGTGGTTTCACATTTCCATTTAGGGACTCCTGGAAGAATAACCCAGCCACCAAACATGTTTTCTCATGGACTCTGCAAAAGGTCACTCGACCCTGGCTGAGCCAACATCTGGAAAGGGTACTTCCCCCATCATTGCTCATCTCAGATGACTATCAAACCGAGAACAAAATCCTGGGTGTCCACTGCCTCCATCACGTTGTGCTAAATGTGGTAAGTGGCCTCCGTTCTCTGTCTTCTGTACCGATGGCGCAGGCTGAGTCTTCATGGCCATTCCTCGTTCATGTCATCACTGCTCTGCCGTTGCCTATGTCTATATCTTTTATTAACTGGCTTTCATTTAATGCTGTCATGTGACTCTCAATTCACTAATTTATATTTTTCTCTCTGTATTTTCCTCTGCCAACCTAGTAGGTTGTATCTCATAGGTGATGTATATAAGAAACATAGACCATCGTCAAACTGAAGAACCAGACTTTGAGTCATTAACAACTGACTTTCAAGGAACAAAAAATTCAGAAGCTGAAAGGGATTATACCCAAATGTGCAAGCTATTACTCAAGGAAACTGCTTTTTTTTTTTTTAAACTGTGTATTATGGATCTTTTAAAATATACACAGAAGTAGAGAGAGTGGTATAATGAATCCCATGTACCATGTTCAATCTCAAAAATTATCAACATTTTGCCAACCTTGGGAAGCTTTTAATTGGGTAATTTGTTTGATTGCAGCCAGCTGCTGATTTGCTGCAGTACAACAGGGCCCAAGTCCTATACCATGCCCTTTTCAACCACCTGTACACACGGGAGCACCACCTCATTCAGGTAATGGTAAGATTTGTTCATAACTCTGAGTCTGAGCTCTCAAATTTGAGTAGAAGGTGGCACTATGTGAATAAGAATAGTTGGTACACATCTTTCTCTTCTTGGAAGGTGAAGATGATAACCGAGAGCCATTGACAAGTTGAAAATATGGGGGTAGCAAGTGACTAGTGAAAATGTCTCAGTCCCAGGAGGCATCCACATTCCTGAGTCTCCACAGAAAAGCCAGTGTTTTGTCTTCATCTGGGTCAATTACATATCACCTGGGGGCAGCTTTATGTCTGAAAAAGTTCTATTTTTTATTTTTAACTTTTTTTTAGTCTCACCTATTTATGAGCAAAAGAGAGATGGGTTCTTTTTTTTTCTTTCCTTTTTCTTTTTTTTTCTCTTTTTGGCCACACAGCTTTCAGGATATTAGTTCCCCAACCAGGGATTGAACCCGAGGCCCCTGCAGTGGAAGCGCCTAGTCCTAACCACTGGGCTGACCAGGAACTCCCAAAAAAGTTCCATTTTTATTAATTTAAGTGTCCTTCCTTCTGGGCTGCTTTTATATCAACACACACTCTGGGAACGCCTTGTATGTTGGGTTTTTTGTGTCATTTATTCTTTCATCCAGTAGACATTGAGTACCTACTGTGTGCCAGTAACCATTGTAGGTTCCAAGAATGAATGAGTCGGACAGGGTTTCTGACTTTAAGAAATCCTTTGGAGAGACATTTATGCAAATATATGTACTGTATATGTAAATACAATACAGAGTAATAAATCTATTAAAAGTTTTCTGTAAAGTGCAGTGGGTGTTGAACAGTAGGCAGCTAACGAGGTTTGGTGGTATTGGGTGGTTTTAAGAGGATCGGGTAAGGAGGTGATATTTGCTAATAAAGGATGAATAAGAGTTTCAGGCATGGTGTTTGGAATCACACCAGGACAGACGTAAACGATAGGGTCCTGGGCAGGCTGCGGTGCACAGCTTCTGCTGTGAAGAGACCTTCAAGCTGGCGGAAGAATAAGACGTGGAGATCACCTTCCTCCCCACAAATACATCAGAAATACATCTACATGTGGAACAACTCCTACAGAACACCTACTGAACGCTGGCAGAAGACCTCAGACCTCCCAAAAGGCAAGAAACTCCCCACGTACCTGGGTAGGGCAAAAGAGAAAAGAAAAACAAGAGACAAAAGAATAGGGACGGGATCTGCACCAGTGGGAGGGAGCTGTGAAGGAGGAAAGGTTTCCACACACCAGGAAGCCCCTTCGCGGTGGAGACTGCGGGTGGTGGGAGGGAAGCTTCGGAGCCACGGAGGAGAGCGCAGCCACAGGGATGCGGAGGGCAAAGCGGAGACATTCCCACGCAGAGGATCAGTGCCGACCAGCACTCACCAGCCCGAGAGGCTTGTCTGCTCACCAGCTGGGGTGGGCAGGGACTGGGAGCTGAGGCTCGGCCTTCGGTCGGATCCCAGGGAGAGGGCTGGGGTTGGCTGCGTGAACACAGCCTGAAGGGGCCTAGTGCGCCACAGCTAGCTGGGAGGGAGTCCGAGAAAAAGTCTGGACCTGGCTAAGAGGCAAGAGACCATTGTTTCCGGGTGCACGAGGAGAAGGGATTCAGAGCACCACCTAAATGAGCTCCAGAGACGGGTGCGAGCCGCGGCTATCAGCGCAGACCCCAGACGTGGCATGAGATGCTAACGCTGCTGCTGCCGCCACCAAGAAGCCTGTGTGCAAGCACAGGTCACTCTCCACACCGCCCCTCCCATGAGCCTGTGCAGCCCACCACTTCCAGGGTCCCATGATCCAGGGACAACTTCCCTGGGAGAACACACAGCGAGCCCCAGGCTAGTGCAACGTCATGCTGGCCTCTGCTGCCACAGGTTCGCCCCACATCCGTACCCCTCCCTCCCCCCGGCCTGAGTGAGCCAGAGCCCCCGAATAAGATACTCCTTTAACCCCATCCCGTCTGAGGGAAGAACAGACGCCCTCAGGCGACCTACATGCAGAGGCAGGGCCAAATCCAAAGCTGAACCCCGGGAGCTGTGTGAACAAAGAAGAGAAAGGGAAATCTCTCCCAGCAGCCTCAGGAGCAGTGGATTAAATCTCCACAATCAACTCGAAGTACCCTGCATCTGTGGAATACCTGAATAGACAACAAATCATCCCAAAATTGAGGTGGTGGACTTTGGGAGCAACTGTAGACTTGGGGTTTGCTTTCTGCATCTAATTTGTCTCTGGTTTTATGTTTATCTTAGTTTACTATTTAGAGTTTATTATCATTGGTAGATTTGTTTATTGATTTGGTTACTCTCTTCCTTTTTTTAAAAAATATATACTTTTTTCCTTTTTCTCTTTTTCTGAGTGTGTATGTGTATGCTTCTCTGTGTGATTTTGTCTGTGTAGCTTTGCTTTTACCATTTATCCTAGGGTTCTGTCTGTCTGTTTTTTCTTCTCTTCTTTTTTTTGTATAGTTTTTAATGCTTGTTATCATTGGTGGATTTGTTTTTTGGTTTGGTTGCTCTCTTCTTTCTTTCTTTCTTTTTTTTTATTTTTAACAATTAGAAAAATTTTTTTATTTTAATAACTTTATTTTATTTTACCTTCTTTCTTTATTTTTTTTTCTCCCTTTTCTTCTGAGCCATGTGGCTGACAGGGTCTTGGTGCTCCGGCCGGGTGTCAGGCCTGTGCCTCTGAGGTGGGAGAGGCAAGTTTAGGACAGTGGACCACCAGAGACCTCCTGGCCCCATGTAATATCAGTCGTGGAGAGCTCTCCCAGAGATCTCCATCTCAACGCTAACACCAAGCTCCACTCAGCAACCAGCAAGCTACAGTGCTGGACACCCCATGCCAAACAACTAGCAAGACAGGAACACAACCCCACCCATTAGCAGAGAGGCTGCCTAAAATCATACTAAGTTCACAGCCACTTCAAAACACACCACTGGATGCGGTCCTGCCCACCAGAAAGACAAGATCCAGCCTCATCCACCAGAACACAGGCACCAGTCCTCGCCACCAGAAAGCCTACACAACCCAATGAACCAACCTTAGCCACTGGGGGCAGACACAAAAAACAACAGCAACTATGAACCTGCAGCCTGCGAAAAGGAGACCCCAAACACAGTAAGTTAAGCAAAATGAGAAGACAGAGAAATACACAGCAGATGAAGGAGCAAGGTAAAAACCCACCAGACCAAACAAATGAAGACAAAATAGGCAGTCTACCTGAAAAAGAATTCAGAGTAATGATAGTAAAGATGATCGAAAATCTTGGAAATAGAATGGAGAAAATACAAGAAACATTTAACAAGGACCTAGAAGAACTAAAGAGCAAACAAACAATGATGAACAACACAACAAATGAAATGAAAAATTCTCTAGAAGGAATCAATAGCAGAATAACTGAGGCAGAAGAAAGGATAAGTGACCTGGAAAATAAATTAGTGGAAATAAATACCGCAGAGCAGAATAAAGAAACCAGAATGAAAAGAATTGAGGACAGTCTCAGAGACCTCTGGGACAATATTAAACGCACCAACATTCGAATTATAGGGGTCCCAGAAGAAGAAGAGAAAAAAAAAAGGACTGAGAAAATATTTGAAGAGATAATAGTTTAAAACTTCCCTAACATGGAAAAGGAAATCAAGTCCAGGAAGTGTAGAGAGTCCCATACAGGATAAATCCAAGGAGAAACACGCCAAGACACATATTAATCAAACTATCAAAAATTAAATACAAAGAAAAAATATTAAAAGCAGCAAGGGAAAAAAAAATAACATAAAAGGGAATCCCCATAAGGTTTACAGCTGATCTTTCAGCAGAAACTGCAAGCCAGAAGGGAGTGGCAGGACATATTTAAAGTGATGAAAGGGAAAAACCTACAACCAAGATTACCCAGCAAGGATCTCATCCAGGTTCAATGGAGAAATTAAAACTTTTACAGACAAGCAAAAGCTAAGAGAATTCAGCACCACCAAACCAGCTTTACAACAAATGCTAAAGGAACTTCTCTAGGCAGGAAACACAAGAGAAGGAAAAGACCTACAATAACAAACCCAAAACAATTAAGAAAATGGTAATAGGAACATACATATTGATAACTACCTTAAATGTATATGGATTAAATGCTCCAACCAAAAGACATAGACTGGCTGAATGGATACAAAAACAAGACCCATATATATGCTATCTACAAGAGACCCACTTCAGACCTAGGGACACATACAGACTGAAAGTGAGGGGATGGAAAAAGATATTCCATGCAAATGGAAATCAAAAGAAAGCTGGAGTAGCAATTCTCATATCAGACAAAATAGACTTTAAAATAAAGACTATTACAAGAGACAAAGAAGGACACTACATAATGATCAGGGGATCAACCCAAGAAGAAGATATAACAATTGTAAATATTTATGCACCCAACATAGGAGCACCTCGATACATAAGGCAAATGCTAACAGCCATAAAAGGGGAAATCGACAGTAACACAATAATAGTAGGGGACTTTAACACCCCACTTTCACCAATGGACAGATCACCCAAAGTGAAAATAAATAAGGAAACACAAGCTTTAAATGATACATTAAGCAAGATGGACTTAATTGATATTTATAGGACATTCCATCCAAAAACAACAGAATACATTTTCTTCTCAGGTGCTCATGGAACATTCTCCAGGATAGATCATATCTTGGGTCAGAAATCAAGCCTTGGTAAATTTAAGAAAATTGAAATCGTATCAAGTATCTTTTCCGACCACAACGCTATGAGACTAGATATCAATTACAGGAAAAAATCTGTAAAAAATACAAACACATGGAAGCTAAACAATACATTACTAAAGAACCAAGAGATTACTGAAGAAATCAAAGAGAAACCAAAAAATACCTAGGAACAAATGACAATGAAAACACGACAACTCAGAACCCATGGGATGCGGCAAAAGCAGTTCGAGGAGGGAAGTTTATAGCAATACAGTCCTACCTCAAGAAACAAGAAAAATCTCAAACAACCTAACCTTACACCTAAAGCAATTAGAGAAAGAAGAAGAAAAAAAAAAACCCCAAAGTTAGCAGAAGGAAAGAAATCATAAAGATCAGATCAGAAATAAATGAAAAAGAAATGAAGGAAACGATAGCAAAGATCAAAAAAACTAAAAGCTGGTTCTTTGAGAAGATAAACAAAATTGATAAACCATTAGCCAGACTCATCAAGAAAAAAAGGGAGAAGACTCAAATCAATAGAATTAGAAATGAAAGAGGAGAAGTGACAACTGACACTGCAGAAATACAAAGGATCATGAGATTTACTACAAGCAACTATATGCCAATAAAATGGACAACCTGGAAGAAATGGACAAATTCTTAGAAAAGCGCAACCTTCTGAGACTGAACCAGGAAGAAACAGAAAATATAAACAGACCAATCACAAGCACTGGAATTGAGACTGTGGTTAAAAATCTTCCAACAAACAAAAGCCCAGGGCCAGATGGCTTCACAGGCGAATTCTATCAAACATTTAGAGAAGAGCTAACACTTACCCTTCTCAAACTCTTCCAAAATTTAGCAGAGGGAGGAACACTCCCAAACTCATTCTACAAGGCCACCATCATCCTGATACCAAAACCAGACAAAGATGTCACAAAAAAAGAAAACTACAGGCCAGTATCACTGATGAACATAGATGCAGAAAACCTCAACAAAATACGAGCAAACAGAATCCAACAGCACATTAAAAGGATCATACACCATGATCAAGTGGGGTTTATCCCAGGAATGCAAGGATTCGTCAGTACATGCAAATCAATCAATGTGATAAATCATATTGACAAATTGAAGGAGAAAAACCATATCATCTCAATAGATGCAGACAAAGCTTTCGACAAAATTCATCTCCCATTTATGATAACCCTCCAGAAAGTAGGCTTAGAGGGAACTTACCTCAACATAATAAAGGTCATATATGACAAACTCACAGCCAACATCCTTCTCAATGGTGAAAAACTGAAACCATTTCCTCTAAGATCAGGAACAAGACAAGGTTATCCACTCTCACCACTATTATTCAACATAGTTTTGGAAGTTTTAACCACAGCAATCAGAGAAGAAAAAGAAATAAAAGGAATCCAAATCGGAAAAGAAGTAAAACTGTCACTGTTTGCAGATGACATGATACTATACACAGAGGATCCTAAAGAAGCCACCAGAAAACTACTAGAGCTAATAATGAATTTGGTAAAGTAGCAGGATACAAAATCAATGCACAGAAATCTCTTGCATTCCTATACACTAATGATGAAAAATTTGAAAGAGAAATTAAGGAAACGCTCCCATTTACCATTGCAACAAAAAGAATAAAATACCTAGGAATAAACCTACCTAAGGAGACAAAAGACCTGTATGCAGAAAACTATAAGACACTGATGAAAGAAATTAAAGATGATACAAACAGATGGAGAGATATACCATGTTCTTGAATTGGAAGAATCAGCATTGTGAAAATGACTATACTACCCAAAGCAATCTACAGATTCAGTGCAATCCCTATTAAAGTATTAATGGCATTTTTCACAGAACTAGAACAAAAAATTTCACAATTTGTATGGAAACACAAAAGCCCCCGAATAGCCAAAGCAATCTTGAGAAAGAAAAACGGAGCTGGAGGAATCAGGCTCCCGGACTTCAGACTATACTACAAAGCTGCAGTAATCAAGACAGTAGGGTACTGGCACAAAAACAGAAATATAGATCAATGGAACAGGATAGAAAGCCCAGAGATAAACCCACACACATATGGTCACCTTATGTTTGATAAAGGAAGCAAGAATATACAATGGAGAAAAGACAGCCTCTTCAATAAGTGGTGCTGGGAAAACTGGATAGCTACATGTAAAAGAATGAAATTAGGACACTCCCTAACACCATACACAAAAATAAACTCAAAATGGATGAAAGACCTAAAGGTAAGGCCAGACACTATAAAACTCTTAGAGGAAACCATAGGTAGAACACTCTATATGACATAAATCACAGCAAGATCCTTTTTGACCCAACTCCTAGAGAAATGGAAATAAAAACAAAAATAAACAAATGGGACCTAATGAAACTTCAAAGCTTTTGCACAGCAAAGGAAACCATAAAGAAGACGAAAAGACAACCCTCAGGATGGGAAAAAATATTTGCAAATGAAGCAACTGACAAAGGATTTATCTCCAAAATATACAAGCAGCTCATGCAGCTCAATATGCAAAAAACAAACAACCCAATCCAAAATGGGCAGAAGACCTAAAGAGACATTTCTCCAAAGAAGATATACAGATTGCCAACAAACACATGAAAGGATACTCAACATCGCTAATCATTAGAGAAATGCAAATCAAAACTACAATGAGATATCACCTCACACCAGTCAGAATGGCAATTATCAAAAAATCTACAAACAATAAATGCTGGAGAGGGTGTGGAGAAAAGGGAACCCTCTTGCACTGTTGGTGGGAATGTATATTGATACAGCCACTGTGGAGAACAGTGTGGAGGTTCCTTAAAAAACTAAAAATAGAACTACCATACGACCCAGCAATCCCACTACAGGGCATATACCCTGAGAAAACCATAATTCAAAAAGAGTCATGTACCACAATGTTCATTGCAGCTCTATTTACAATAGCCAGGGCATGGAAGCAACCTAAGTGTCCATCGACAGATGAATGGATAAAGAAGATGTGGCACATATATACAATGGAATATTACTCAGCCATAAAAAGAAACTAAATTGAGTTATTTGTAGTGAGGTGGATGGACCTAGAGTCTGTCATACAGAGTGAAGTAAGTCAGAAAGAGTGAAACAAATACCATATGCTAACACATATATATGGAATCTAAAAAAAAAAAAGGTTCTGAAGAACCTATGGACAGGACAGCAATAAAGACGCAGACGTAGAGAATGGACTTGAGGACACGGGGAGGGGGAAGGGTAAGCTGGGATGAAGTGAGAGAGTGGCATGGACATATATACACTACCAAATGTAAAATAGAAAGCTAGTGGGAAGCAGCCACATAGCACAGGGAGATCAGCTTGGTGCTTTGTGACCACCTAGAGGGGTGGGATAGGGAGGGTGGGAGGGAGATGCAAGAGGGAGGAGATATGGGGATATATGTATATGTATAGCTGATTCACTTTATTATACAGCAGCAAATAACACAACGATATAAAGCAATTATACTGCAGTAAAGATGTTAAAAAAGTTTCAGCTATGGGGGGTGTGCAGAGAACATTCTGAAGACAGAAGAAACAAGTTATATAAAATCAGAAGTCGAAATTACCTTGTTTCTTATTTTATGCCTAGTCTCCCTCCTCCCACCTCAGCCTGTCACCTTTCTTTTTTAAATACTATTTTTGGTTTTGAGAACCCAGGCTGTGCTAACAGCCAGAAAGGTGTTAGGGCTCTTGAGCCGGTGATTTAAAAAAAAAAAAAAAAAAAAGGAAAGCGGAAAAAAGATGTAAAAGAAAAAACAAAGATCCCGGGATAGCTAAAAGGGAGTGCCTAGACACTGAAATTTCAGATAGGGCTGTCAAAGTGGATACAAATAGGATCATGTGAGATTCTGTTTGGGAGTGGTTTTATTGTAAATACTTGTGAATATCACTTAGACTCAGGAATTGAGTGACAGTAGACTTAGACTCCTAAGTTTTGGATTAAAGTCTTAGCTCTGCTATTCTTCCAGTTGTGTAGATTAGCAAAGAATCATCCTGAGGAGAAGGTATTAACTTGAGACGGTCCGATGGAGATAAAAGAATGTAAAAAAAGTTTGAAAATGTAAAGTAATATACATTAAACTTATTACTAGACTGTTTTAGAATTCTATGACATGGACCCCAAGGATGGTAGATTAGTGGAAGTTGCTAGAAAAATCTGAGTGTTGTGAACACAAATTAGTTTACTACAGGTCCTTTCTATTACTTCCTCCTAGGCTGTGCTCCTGTGTCTGCTGGATTTATTCCCCATCCTGGAGAAAGCCCTGCACTGGAAGGGAGATGCAGCCCGACCCACCACACACTGTGACGAGGTCCTGCAGCTGATCCTGATGCAGATGGAGCCCGAGCACCGCCTTCTCCTACGCAGGACGTACGCAAGAAACCTACCGGCTTTTGTGAAGAGGTGAGTCCCAGGGCGGCTGGGCGTGGCCATACTCCTCAACTTCACTCTTTGGAGTCACATTTTCTCTGTCATTTTTAGGTTGGGGATCTTAACTGTCCGGCACTTGAAGAGGCTGGAGCGAGTCATCATTGGTTATCTGGAGGTTTATGATGGACCCGAGGAGGAGGCTAGATTGAAGATATTGGAAGCCCTAAAACTTCTCATGCAGTATACTTGGCCCAGGTATGACAGCCAACAGACAGGTGTGCTAAGAGGGGCAAAACTCAGCCAATACTCCCTTCAGAACTTGCCCAGGTGTACATTCAGTACAAAGTATTAAGGACGTGCCATATATTTGAATACCTCCTGTTTTTCCATACCAATTGGACTTTGAACTGTGAAAGTGGCACTGAAAGGATATAGTCAGTTCCTTCAGGTGCACATTTCTCTGGATTTATAATGCATATTAGAATTTTAAAGGCCATTTAGCAGTGCTACAGTAGACGTACTTAACGTTGTTCACCCTAATGTTTCTTAAATCTGATTGAGGATGGAGCACTCATAGCACATCACTGAACATCTGCAGTGATCAGAATACTGATCTGGGATATGTTTGCTTAGCATTCCAACTCTGGCTCGAGGTAGGTGTCCCAAACAGCAAGCTGGAACCCAAACACGTTGGGTCTGCAGAAGGCTCTCTTGCATGAAATAACAATGTTTAATTCAGTGAGAGTCCAGTGCCTCAGCAACATGTGTGTGTCTCTGTTCTGAGCCGTATTCTCTCATCTCCTCATAATGTACCCCCCAGTCACATTTGTAACGAGGTTGCATTTATTTGCTGTCTTTCTCCTCTGCTGAACGAGAAGCTCCAGGAGGATGGAGGACTGACCCCTTTAGCACACTGAGAACTCCAGAACTTACTCACAACCTGGTATTAAGTACACAGATTTTTAAAGTGACTGGAATAGATGCATGAATGAAATTGAATCGGACTAATACTGTCCAAGTAGAAGAGGTCAGCAAGCAAATGTAGAGGTCAGAAAATGAATGTCAATTATGGAGGGGGCTGGGCCTGGGGAGTGGGAAACAGCAAGTTGTGTGTTGAGTGATGACAGGTGGAGGGCTGAGCAGCACACAAGTTACAGGAAACCACTTGATGTTTTTTAGATCAAGATGAGGGATGCAAACTTTTCTTCTCCCAGTCACATTTCTGCCCACAAATATAGCTTATTTATATTTTCACACTACAAGTTAAATTATTTTTCAGCTTCCTTAAGGCTTTTTATTTATTTTTTATTGTGGTTAAAAAATACATAAAATTTACCATTTTAAAGTGTACAATTCAGTGGCATTAAGTGCATTTACAATTTTGTGTAATCATTATCATAAAAACTTTTAGAAACACTAAGTAGAAGTAAATAGACTGGGCCTAACTGGTGGTAATCTAGGATCTAGAAATATAGTGACAGAAAACTCAAACTGACAAGTCTCAAAAGCCAAGCTTATTTCCCTCACTGTATTTTTAATCTCCAGGCCTAAGACCGCATTAAAGCTAAAGAACTATGGGCCCTTTCCTGTTCTCTGGTCAAAAGTATAGGCCCCTGGTAAGGAAGGTCCCAGTTCTCCCTTTCCAGGAGGGGCTGTTTCCTTACGGTAGGACCATGCTTCTGGAAGGAAACTAGGTATTCCTGGGCAGGCCAGAATGTCAGTGTGTATGGGCAGCGTGCTGTAGAAAAAAACAAGGGCCTTAAAGTTCAGAAATCTGGAGTCTGGTCTCTAGTTCTGCTTCCAGCTTGTGGTCTTAAATTTTGACTTCAGTTCCTTCATTTATGAAATGAGGGTTTTCTACTGGATGGCCTTTGAAGTCTCTTTCAGTTTTAATAACCTGATTCGGAGTCTGAACATCATTTTTCTTCTTGATTCCAGAGTTCCCTGTAGACTTGTGGTCTTACTGAAGGCTCTCTTGAAACTGATATGTGACGTAGCAACGGATTCAAGCCTCACACCCGAATCTGTTAAGAGCGCCTTGTTAGAAGAGGCCACAGACTGTCTGATTCTCCTGGACCACTGCTCTCAAGGACAGGTGAAGGTAAGGGACAGTCTGCGACTTGGTTTCAGATAGGCTTCTTCATCCTCAGGTAATTCCTGTGATTCTAATTTACATTTACGTGCCTGACCACGTCTGTAAATGAACATGGGGGGTTCGCGTCTCTACCTCTGAGCCTTCTAGCCTTCAATGGAGTTTGATTAATACCTTATTCTTCCTTTAAAGCTATTCAGAACTGTTTAGACCAAAAGGCAAGAGGATCAGTGGATATTTCTGGAGCCAGGACAGAGAATGGGCAAAAGGATCGTGATCAAGAATTTGTAAAATTTAAGTTCTGTTCTAGTGGTCTGAGTGAAAAAATAAAAAGGTTGAAATAATGGGCTATAAACCACCAAGGAGTAATAATTTAGGTAGAATAAGTAATTCAGTTACCAGAAATGTTTCCACTTTTTCAGAGGCAACTGTGTTTTCCACACGCTTATTTATCCACGTGGGAATTCTTCCTTTGGTCTCACATTCCGCAGAAGTTAACTTCTCAAAGCCATAGCATATAATAGCTGTGTGTCCATGTATACATAATTTATAAATTATTGTCTCATTTCTTACCCCATTTAGAAATCTTCAATTGAAAGTTATAAGGCAGCATGAAAAGAAATTCATATCCTAAAAATATTTAGGGGTAGCATGGTTTATTCAAATTATTTCATCTTGGCTTTTTAATCTTGGCCACTTTTCAAGCCCTAGATTTAATCTGATTCACCCTGACTGGTAGTAAGCTGCTTCTTTGTGCTCCAGTAGGACATTTCCGTTTCTAAAGTTACACCTGTTCTGTGAACTGTGCCCTAGTGTCATCCGTCCTTCCCTTCTTTGAGTATGGTACCAAGAAAGAACAACCAAGGTAGAAGGAAAACACATATCAAACAAACAAACAAACAAAAAAAAAACAAAGACTGTTTGGTTTGATGTTTCAGGGTCTCCTGGCTAAAATCCCCCAAAGCTGTGAAGACAATAAGGTGGGGAACTATATCCGAAGAGTGCAGCAGGTTTCTGAAGGCGCTCCCTACAATGCAACTTAAGACTTGTATTACTTTCCTGAAGAGGAAAAGATTTTCTTTCTGTTCCAGTTGTTTTAAATGGAATTATCTCAGGAAAAAGGTATATTTATATTAAACATTATAACTTAGATCTTCTTTTTCCTTCTTTCCTTTTTACTCCCATAGAAGTAGGGAAAAGAGAACATGAAAAAATTGAAGTCTGGACATTTCTAAATAAAGGGGGGAGGGGGAGGAATGCAGGGGGAGGATACCAAGGAAACGGGTGGGTAGCATTTAAAATTTAGAAATATTTACACCCACAAACTGTTCTGTTACATTTCTTGGGCTCAAGCTGTTACTTCAGCACATGTAACAATGCTATAAAAATACTCTGTTCACAATTTAGGCTTTTCTCCACTCCCTCCCAGATTTTTTGCCCCACAGAAGTAGCATAAATATTAAAAACACAAATATTGTGTTAAAAACAAGATAAAGAGCAAAACCCAGAAGTGTGTATGTGTTTAAGATAAAAAAAAGGGAAGAAGTTCAAGATGTCCAGTCCTCTTTATAAACGTCTGAAGGGAAATCACGTGGTTTTGGCCTTGGCCTCGGGCTCTGTCTCCAGCTCGTACTCTATCTCTACATATGCTTTTTTCCTCCTCCAAGGTCCTTTCAAGGGTGCTTTGCCATTGTGTTTAGTGTCAACGGCCTTTTCTTCTTCCTCACTGGAGGATTTATCATCCTGATCTTCATCACCGCTGGCGTCCAGTTTATCCATGTCCTAATATGGGGAGGGAAAAAAATGGGAAAGACACTAGATTCATTCCCCAAACTGCCTATTTAGAACTAAAACTAGAGAATTTATCTGCTCTGTGTGACCAGAACTTCCCTTCCTTTTTTTCTCTGAAGCCAAAGGACAGATGTTTACCCATGAACCTCACCTCAAAATCACTTATGTCACTCTCATCAACTTCATCATCTTCCACAAACTCTCTTTTTCCCACATCCTAAAATAAAATGTAACTGTTATGTTCAAGATACATAATGAAAATTCAGCTTAGACATCTGGTTTTATTATTTGATAAGTGCATCAATAACATAAACAGAATGAGAGTCTACTGACTAGGCAACCAAAATCAACTTATTTCCAAGTTTAATACTTCTGAATTTAAAACACTTTAGGGATATCAATTCTCACGCCTGATTTAAATCATTAGAGATAAAACATCCTAATTTTAAATGGTTAAAGGCAATATACAGTACAAGAACAAACAATTCTTTGCACATTCAATGAAAACTATTAAGTTCAAATATTAAAAAATAGTTTACTACTAGGAAAAGTTACACCTGTGTACCTGTGTGAGTCTATTGTGAATCTACTTGTTAAATTTGCCCTTTACCTAAAAATACTATCATTTAAGTACTTCTCCTATATTAACAGTAAAATTAAGCCCTTTGTAAATTTCAGTAGGTTCCTTAATGTTATATTCCCTCAGCTAATAAGGACCCTTCATTTGTCATCTTGCAGGAAAAATTTTAGAATGCTAATAAATAAGATCAAATTGTCAATGCATAAATAGTTTGTTGGCTGAACCTGGAGAACAAAGCAGCCACTACTGAACCAAATTAATCAAAAATGATAGGAAAAAATAATCAAATATCTATTTTGGGTTAGGGAAATGAAAATGATATTCTGTCTCAATTACATAAAAATAGATCTCATCCCATAGATTACTGCTTGACAAAGAAAAAACACAAAGCTTACTTCTTCATCTTCTTCATCATCTTTTTCCTCAGCAACTGAAGAGTCACTGTCTGCCTCCTGCTGTTCCAGGGCCTTGTCGAAGGCATGGATGGGGAAGTTGTAGATGTCGCCATACTAAAGAACATAAAGTGGGTCAGCTTTAACACATTTGGATCTTATGCTTGAAGTCCACTGTCCAACAAGTGTATTATTTTCCTCAGTGATTAAACAAAAATAATTAGTAATATTACTATATTATTTTCAGGCCTAGAGCCAGCAGTGTCTTTCAAAAACCCATATTTGACATTTAAGTAATCAGCGATCAATACCAAACAGGCACCTTCCATGAAGGATGGATACCAGATCACTTAAAACTTAATAGTCTATAAAACCCATGGATTGGAACAAATGTAATTTTGCTGATAAAGGGGAAATAGTAAGGAAAAAGTAAATTTTATTCATGTTTTTTCTGTAAATGACATTAATTTTTCAAAAGACAATAAACATTCATTTTAAAGAACCTTAAAAGACTAGGATGACTAGGCAGGAGGACCAACACTGTGTGGCTTTTATAGAGAGATCTGGAATTGTTGTGTTTGGGAGGAGGAGTTGGGAATAATGGCAAAAAGGAAAGGTCTCTCTACTGAAGTATCAACGGTAACTAAAGTATTTTATGTGCTTGATCAAGGAACTAAAATGAGGAAGCCAGGGCCTATGTGATATTTATTTTATTCCAGTAATAAAATCAAGGTGAAGATCTTTCTAGCATCTTTAAAAATAAAACACATTTCCCACTATTCCTACATTTCCTAGCATATTACCACCTAAAAAATAAAATCTGTACCCCAGAGTTCCTAGCTTTCTCACCGTATCTTGTTTCAGTCTCTCCAGCAATTCCTTTTCGATGGCGTTGTCCAGCTGAGCAGCTATTAATGCCTTTTCCTATAAGAGAAAAAGAGCAAACCCGTTTACTTCATTAGACTCATTTTTCAGCCTGCAGAAGTCGGAGAAATCAAGTTTTTATGTGAAACATGTAATCCCCTTTTCTCTCTTACTGTAACTGGAACTTCTGCCTGTCCAACCAGATATATATATATCTTTTTAAAAATTCCTATGGTTTTATGAATAGATTTTTTTAAATAGTTTGATCATTTATTTTAATTTTTTTTAAATTTATTTATTTGGTTGCACTGGGTCTTAGTTGCGGCTCATGGGCTCCATAGTTGTGGCATGCGTGTGGGATCTAGTTCCTGGACCAGGGATCGAACCTGGGCCCCCTGCATTGGGAACATGGACTCTTAACCACTGCGCCACCAGGGAGGTCCCTTACGAATAGATTTCTAAATTAAATTCTACAAAGCCTTTGACAGATACACAAAGCAAGTAGGTCTACATACATTTAAGTGTCTCAGAAAATTAGAAGTCCTGAAGCAGACTCCATAAAAGCTGCGAAAAGGAAACAGAGACCTTCACCCATTTACGTTTTCTAGAACCATGTTAGATTCCATGTGATAGATAGAAAGTAGATCAAAAAATCTCTTCAGTGGTCTTTTGTAGGAAATGATACATGGTATCAACCTTTACACAAACAAAACATAAAAATGTAACCTCAATCTACCTTTCTTGCCAAAGACTGTGCATTAATTTGAGAGTAAGAATCATAGAGAAAGTTAGTGTCACACACTGAAGCTATGTTAGGGTGAACAATGCACAGGATCAATTACAATGCAGGGAGACTGGGAGCACACAGAGCAGTTAGAAGGTTCCTGTGATCTACGTTTTTCTCTAAAGCGGGTGCTTACACCTCTGGGGTGATCCACTGCGATGTAGCAAGCAAATATTCACAACTTTTTTGTATATTTTTTTTTTAAGATATTAATTACACATTTTTATGCATACTGACATAGCTGCCTTGACTCTGTCCATAAAGGAAATAGTTGTGTGTCACATTACAGTGAGCAAGATATGCCAAGGGAAAAAATACTGCACAAAGAGTTTGAAAGTGGTGGTCTCACTCCTTTATTCAGATTATTGCAGCCTATAGCTATTTGCTTGGTTAAGTGGATTTATAGATGATATTGAGTACTTTGCAATAAGATAGGGAGTAGTTTTAAAGATGTATGCTGGTTATTTAATGGTTTAGTACTTTAAAAAGAGTTGTAGAACTTAAAGAACCATGCATTTTTCACAAAAAGAAAAATGTTCCAGATTTGTCAACCTTTTCTAAGATGACAGATGGCTGTCAGCAGTATGTAATGTAGCAGAAGTTTTTCTGTTTTTTTAAAAAATTTATTCATTTATTTTTGGCTGCATTGGGTCTTCGTTGCTGCACGCGGGCTTTCTCTGGTTGTGGTGAGCGGGGGCTACTCTTCATTGCAGTGTGCGGGCTTCTCATTGCAGTGGCTTCTCTTGTTGCAGAGCACCGGCTCTAGGCACACGGGCTTCAGTAGTTGTGGTGCACAGGCTTAGTAGTTGTGGCTCGCAGGCTCTAGAGCACAGGCTCAGTAGTTGTGGCGCACGGGCTTAGTTGCTCCGCCGCATGTGGGATCTTCCCGGACCAGGGCTCGAACCCGTGTCCCCTGCATTGGCAGGCGGATTCTTAACCACTGCGCCACCAGGGAAGCCCCTGTAGCAGAAGTTTTAAAAAATAAATACACTCACTCTGTTCTTTCAAAGGAAAGGCAATATCTTAACAGTGAGTTTGAAAGAATTGTTTTTCCAAAAAAAACTTGTTCTGTGGCTAGAACATTTTAAAAAGTGATTACATCTATATGTGACATTGCTGAAAACGTGTCTTCTATAAAAACTGCAATCACACACTTAAAAAATTTGGAAACGGAATTTTCTAACCCATTTAAAAATCTTCCAAATCTATTTCAGAGGGCTTCAAACTTATTTGGTAAAAATAGAAAATTTTAATTTCTTCCGAAAGATTTGCAAGAATGCCTGTTTTGACTCAGGGAGGATGAAAACTCACTAGCCAGATTTAAACAAAAATGTCTGCATAATTGGTGGTGGAGAATGAAAAATGAACAGCAAGTACTAAATGCAGGCACTCAAAAATGCCCTCCTTTCTCTCTGTCTCTGAGCTCTCTATCACTTATGACAGCCCTTAAAGGCAAATTTACACTGCTGAGAACCAAACCTTCACTTCACTACATCACAAACTTTTACTTATAATACACCTATTAGTGCAAATATACATGTATAATAACATTTACAAGTAATATATTGGGGAGCATATGTTCAAAAATTTTATTGATGGGGTGAGTGATCAACAAAGTTTGGAGATTCAATCCCGGGTTTCGGCACCAAAAAAATAAGTTTGGAGACCAATGATATAACAGGTTTGAGATACAGAACTCTGTGATTAATGGAAACAAAAGCATCAAGATTATTAAAGCTATTCCTTGATAGGATATGACAAATGATGAGGTAAATGTCTGTTGGTGGAAGGATGGTAAGCAAAGCAAATAGCTAGAATGACTGAAAATGTGAACTTGTCAGGAAAAGCTAATTCCTGGGTCTTAAAAGCATAAGAATACTCAGCCTGAGTGAGGTCTCATGAGGTGGAGTGGCAGACTGCTCTCTGTGACAAAGGCTGGGATTTCCTGACTAGATTATCCATGGACAGCAAAATATTACCATCACTGTTCACTACTTCAGTAACAAAGCTGACACGTTTACTTCAAAGAAACAAATAATCCCAATTAATCCCTACCAGCAATTTCAGAACCCCCAAAACCCAGTTAGATGCCTAATATGACCTGAACCGACATGAGGCTCCTTAAAAAAACATTTTTTAAATTCCATCTATTGTGGATTCATCTAGTGAAACACTGTTATATTTCACTGTACAACTACTAGTGTGTTTAATGAGAATGCTCAAAACCGGCTGAGGGTAATATGTAAAACATAAGATTGGCAACATACCAGAATTCTAAATCTGACCTCAAGAATTTCAGAAAAGGAGTTGTGGATCTCTATTTAAGGTATTTTTTCTGTTCTCCGTTACACACACCCCCAAAGTACCCACATTTTAACCTGCCCTGAAAGTCATGATCTTCAGATATGGAATATCAGATAGCGTATGCAACTAATACTGTTGTCCATACTCTAGGGCCTGAACAGTTCACAGACAGCAGTGACTGAATCGTTCTCATGAGCCCTGACTACACAGCCCTACCCTCAATGAAAATACAGAACCTACGATTATCAGAATAAGTTACCTCTCTTCTTTTTTCCCTCCGTTCCACCTTCTTACTCAAAGGAACAAGTTTCCTCCTATGGGAAATAAAACACATGATCAGAGACCCCAAGTACATGTTCTATACGTTCCTTTAAAAAAAAAGAAGAAAAAAAAGGATTGGAATTGATTTTGTAGGGCTCAGCTAAATATAGCAAGTTACATAAAATTTTCTAGATAGTTAATGCTATAAAAAGTCAGGCATTTTTACATATATTTGACATTGTTCATATACGTGGCTGTTTTTGTTTCTTTAGGCATCCTGAAACTTCTGAGGGTGTTTACAATGCTAAAGATTAATGCTTCTGCAAGCTAAGAAAAAATAATTTTCTACAGAAGACTGACATCTCTAGCTTTCTCTGCAGGTCACAATGAATTAGGGCCTATCACTCCTTAAAGACAGCATGCAATTAATTCTGTGGATCTCATATCACTTTAAAAAATAAGTTTTCAGTGAACCCAGAGTAAAGTTCTTACACTCCATTTCACATTTTTTAGATCATTTTCAACTCCCTAATTTTAGGATTCCCTCAGGGTTATAAAGACAATTTTCTGAAGCTGATAATCAAGTTGTACTCTACTGTTTTTAAAATCCTGCAAAATTAAAGGGCACAACTTTAATCTGTGGTAAAGCTGCTGCTGCTTAGCATGTCATAAAAAATTACCCAAAGCTGAACTTAACAGAGAACATTACTAGAGGTTTCACAATATCTCAGCTTCATAATAAGATGCATGGAAAGGTAATTTAAAAACAAATAAATGAACGATCAGTACTTACTGTCGCTTTAGTGTAAGTTTTCGAATTCGAATTAGGTACTGGGTGATCTTGGTGAATCTCTGCTTACATTTGTGTCGAATGAAACGGGGCCAGTAAATCAGATTTTCATCTATTTGCTCCAGTGCTTTCTCATAGTTTTTATGAAGCCGGACCTGTTAAACAGAAAGGAGGCTTGAAGGGCAAGGGTAATATTAAGTCTTCACTGTTAACAACACTTACGGGGCCTAATAAGGATGGCTCCAAGAATTTAAGGTAGATGTGGTCAAGGAAGTGAGAAAAGCATGTGGCCTTTTTTCTCTTGATCAATGGTTGTCATGATTTTATGTCCTAAGTCTTACCCGTTCCCAGAGACGCCTAGGGAAAGCTGCTCGTTCTATAACCTTCATATACAAGTAGCACTGTCCTGCAGGATAAATAGTTTTATTATTATTTACGGAGAGACTAAAGAATATCCTTTTAAAAGCTGTTGAGTACTTCTCTTGGAAGTTAAAACCGAGGAGTTACCTTTCTCTTCTTTGATAGTGGCATACTGACTGTTTGCCAGGGGACAGGACGACCGATTACACAGTCCAGTCAGGCTGTATTCATTTCTGCAAAAACTCTGAGTCTTGGTTCTAGAATGAGAGGAAAAGAGCAAAGATTATAAGATGGGATGCCAAGAGGGCAACTAATGGAATCTATATCCAAGTTGAAAATCTAGACTCACCTTATTTTGAAGGAACAAAATTGCTTGTTTCCTAGTGTATCCCAGATAACCTGCAAGACAAAGTGGGAACCCATTTCAATTGCTCTTACCTAACAGATGCCATATTAGTCCAAGAGAACAATGCGCTAGGGCAGCACCCTGCTTTCCTGAGGAAACGAGTCTTTGAAGAATGAGAGGACAAAGAAATGCTTTGTAAAATAGTCTGATTTATTTGTTTTTTTTACACAAATAACAGATTCTTGTAAGAAAAGTAAATACAAATTAGCGATAACCACAACCTTACTGCCCAGAGATACAATTTCGTAGTATTTTAATTTGTATATTATACCAACTAGCATGCCTACATGTATAATTTAAACGATATGAGATTATATATGTAGTAGTGACTTTTTTTTTTTAATGTGTTCATTATGCATCGTCACACACTACTAGATTTTTGGATATACGTACCACACATACCATGATTTTATCTCATTGACAAGGAAGATCCTCTGTTGCTAGCCTCCACTAACTCATATGCTCTATATTCATTCAGCATTTATTGTACACTTAATACTTATGTAAGACACTGACATTTCAAAGTCCTGACACACAGGAGGCACTCAGGCACATGCTGAATGAAGGAAGGTACAATCCTTAAAAAGTTTTTTCTTTCTAGCTACAGAAAGAGATGTAAACAAAGCATCACAAAGCAGCAATCGAAATGCCACAGTAGAGGTGTGTAACAGCATGAGAGCCTTTGAGTGAGCTGCCTTGAGGAATTGGGAAAGGCTCTAAAGTAGTTAAAGGGAAAAACACAAAGAAGCGTTAAAGAATAGAGCAACATTTTTGGAATTTTACAGGATGTGTGTTTGGCAGGGGATGGCGGGAAACAGGTAAGAGGAAATGAAACTGGAGAAGTAGGAGCTAATTCTGGTTTGTGGCTTTAAATACCATCTCCAGGTTGATGACTCCCAAACTGTCATCTCCTGGTCAGACTTCTCTTCTGAGCACCAGATTTGTATATACATGCAGCTGCTTACTTGACATCTCCACTTGAATGTCTAAAAGGCATCAAACACATTCACAGGTCCAAATGGAGCTCTCAATTCCACACCTCTCAAAAGAATACTGGGTTCCTTCCCTAGTCTTCCCCACCTCCATAAATAAAACCACCACGGAACGGTTTGTTCAAATCCAAAAATCCCTTGATTTTTCCCTTCTTCATTTCATCCCTAACCAAGTCTTGCCGGTTATAATGATAAAACAGATCTCTAATTCATCCATTTCATGACCACTCCCACCTTAGTTGAAGCTACTTTCATCATGCTCTAGTCTCCTTGCTTTCATTCTTTCCCTCCTTCAAAAGCCTTTTGCACAACTAGAGATATTTTCACAAACGTAAATCAGATGTCACTTCTCATTAAAAAAAAGCCTTAAAACACCTCCTCCAAGACTCTACATGATCTTGTCCTGCAAAGATATCCAACTTCACTCCCTACCTTTCTTCCCTTGATTTCTATAACACAGTCACACGAATGTCCTTTACCACATTCCTTCTCTCTTACCTCCAGATCTTTGTACTTTACTGTTCTTACTGTCCAGATTGATTGCTTTTCCCTCAGCCCCCAGTGGCGGTTCCTTCTCATCTTTTAGATCTCGCCTCAGACACCTTCTATTCAGAGAAACCTTCCCTAATCAGCCCTATCCGAAGTGGTCTCTCCTCATCACTCTCTACTTCATCACCCCGATGTTTCTTTCATAGTAGTATTAGACGGTTCAACTGTATTTAATTTGTTCACGTGTTTACTGTCTCCCCCGCCAGAGCTCCAGTAAAATAGAGGTCTTTTGCCTGGCTTAATAACAACCAAATCTCCAGTAATTACTCTTGGCACACTGTAGGCGCTTGAGTATATCTCATACAAATAACTAAATGAATAAATCTAGGATGCTTCCAAAATTTTGACGCGGGCAGAGAGTGGAGCAAACGTAAAAAAATAAAACCTAACACAGGAAAAGCAGGCTGAAAAGTACCGTGCACGTGGTTGAAAAGGATGCTTAAATTTGGTGTCTAAGCTTCACCGTACCGTCCCCCAGGCCGCCACCCACCCCCGCTGCCTCCCGAGTCCCCAGGGGACCATACGCAAAGTCCTTCCTTGCTAGGCACCAAGGACTGGATACACCGACCCTGGGGGTTGAGGTGGCGGTGTCCTGACCCCTTAACCCCGAAAGGCCCGGGTAGACACGTGAGAGCCCCAGGCTCGGAAATCAGGGCTCTGGAAACCTCGCTTCCGGAGCCACCCGACGCTAATGGGCCAGCTGAGTAGCTGGCTTCTGAGTCTCCTAAAGCGAGCGACACACACTTCATAAAACCCGGGTGGCAGCGCAAGAGGACTCACATCATCTGACTGCATCTCGTCAGCGGTTCAGCGGGCTCAGCCTGGCCAGGGCAGGGAAGCAACCATGCTGCTTCCGGAGAATCACTTCCGGGAAGCCCAGTCTCGCCTATCGCGAGAGTTCTGAGTTCTGGAAGGGGCTTTGCGCAGCGTCCTTTGACGGTCTAACTTCCGCGCCCGCCGCCAGGTCACCGCCGCCACCGGACTGTCACCGCGCGCTCGTACCGCTTAGGTCTTGTCCCCGGCTCCCCTTGGGACTGTAAACCCGGCTAAGGGCCCGTGGGAGCCCGCGCAGGAGCCGGCGGCATTTCGAAGGGCGGAGGTCGAAGAGCGCCGGGAGCCCCCCTGTCCAGCAAGCGGTTTGACGGTCCCTGAGTGTTAGCCGCCGGCCCCGCCCCCTGGGCCTTCCCTCCGCGGGGCGCGCACCGCCGCCGGCGGGGCCTCAGCTCCGGGCCGTCGGGGCTGCAGTGTTCTCGCTCCTTCGCCCAGTCTGTGGACCTCAAACGCGGGCTTTTTAGACTTAAAACCCTCGCTTCCGCACTTACCCCCCCTTGTTTGGTGTGGTATTGGGTCCTGACTTTTGAAATTCCTGGGTCAGATATTTCAAAAACAATAGATTTCCCCCCCACCCCCCGCTTTTTCTTTTGACAGGGGAAGAAGAAAATCTTTACTAGCTCATACCGTTTTTCAAAAGAAAAGCCACTTAAATACCAGTAGAGTAAGAAAGGCACAATCCCAGAATAAGGATGGCCCTTAGTTTGCATATCACATTATAAAATAATTTAGTATATCATAAATAGTATAATTTTGTTGCATGCAGATGAAAACTAGGCATTAGAACCACCCTGTTAGAAAGCATTGATTTAGCACTGGTTTGGGGAGCCAAATTTAGGTTATAAAAACCAACTTCAGTTACTAGATGTTTTGGGGAACGTCAGTCAACCTTTAGCAAAACTGTTTCCCATTAGAAAAATGGGTGTATGCAAGGACTGCAGGTATTATTGTAACTGAGAAGAACAAATGTGACTCCATATTGGATCTGCTTCTTTTACGTTCACCTTTGTATTCTCTTGCTTTTGCTACACCTTAATAACTAAAAGAATGTTGCCTGTAGCCTGAAATATGCGGGAGAGCCCATCCTCAAGGCTCTGACCTTTAAAGGTGTAACCCTTTCCCATTCATATAGAGAGAAAAAGTTGCAGAGCAGAGAATAACGTTTGCCTTGTTGGAGGCTAATAGGAGCATCCTGACCTGACCTAGTGGACAGCTGCAAGAACAAAGGATTCTGGCCCCAAGAAGTTTGCAGCAATCTGCCACACCCCTTCCCCTTTTAGTGTAAAGAAAGCCTGAGTCCACTATCTTCTCCATCCGCCGGCTTTCCGAATAAAATTGCTCTTCCTTGCTTCAGTAACTCAGCTTTTGATTCATTGGCCTGCCATGCACCGGGCAGTAGGAGCTTGGACTTGGTAACAGTATGTTAAAAGCATAGTTTACATTGCTTTCTAGAAAACCAGCGTGGTGGTTCTCACTAGCCTACTGCCTTATGCAAGGCCGGTTTAGAGACCAGAGGAAAGTCATACTATAAATACCCGTACCCTTTTATGTTAGTAAAATCGAGTTTAAAACTTGATTGGAAGTTTGGAAAATGTGGAAGAACTCCAAAGCTGGACGAGACTCACCACCTGGACTGCAGCACACTCCCTGAATTAAGTAGGGGAAATAGTGTATGTTTTCAGTATGATTTACTGTAACACTCCGTCCCTGCTCACCACCAACAGGTGAGTCCCGTAAATAATTTTTTTAAATTGAGGTGTAATTGACATATAACATTACATGAAATGTTATGAGTAAGATATTGGAGATTTTAATGCAAAGCTGCCGTTCATGATTTTTGTGTATAGTGAGTTGACTGTAGTATTTTACTATTGTCTGTTTAAAAAAAGAAAACCTAACTTATATCCCCTTTCAACTTTATTGTATTTAATTGGTACAGATTGTGTGTGTGTGTTTTAGAATACAGACTAATTCTGATTTTTTAAAAAAATTCTACTCTCTTAGCAACTTTCAAGTTTGCAACAGTATGATTAACTATAGTCACCATGCTGATTATATGTTATAATATATCCCCATGACATATGTATATATATAATCTCCCCATGACTTAGTTATTTTATAACTGAAAGTTTGTGCCTTTTGTCCCCCTGGGAGCATTTTGCCCCCATCCCACCCCTCCCCTCTGGCCCCCACCAATCTGTTCTCTGTGTGAGCTCTGTTGTTTTGTTTTGTTTTGAGATTCCATATGTAAGGGAGATCGTAGGGTATTTGTCTTTCTCTGACTTATTTAACTTAGCGTAATGCTCTCAAGGTCCATCCATGTTGTTGCAAATGGCAGGGTTTCATTTTTTTATGGCTGAGCAATACTCCATTGCACATATATACTACATTTTCTTTTTAAATTCATCCATCGATAGACACTTAGGTTGTTTCCATATCTTGGCTATTGTAAATAATACTGCAATGAATATGGGAGTGCATACATCTTTTTGAGTTAGTGTATTCATTTTCTTTGGATAAATACCCAGAAATGGAATTATGGATCACATGGTGGTTCTATTTTTAATTTTTGGAGGAGCTTCCATATTGTTCTCCACAGTGGCTGCACCAATTTACATTCCCACCAACAGTGCAAGAGGGTTCCCTTTTCTCCACATTTTCACCAACACTTGTGTGAGTGAGAGGGTATTTCATTGTGGCTTTGATTTGCATTTCCCTGATGATTAGTGATGTTGAGCATCTTTTCATGTACCTGTTGGCCATCTTGTGTGTCTTCTTTGGAAAAATGTCTATTCAGATCTTCTGCCCATTTTTTTTTTCTGCCCATTTTTTAATCAGATTGTTTGTGGGTTTTATTTGCTATTGAGTTGTATGAGTTTTTTTTAAAATATATTTTGGATTTTAACCCCCTATCAAACATGATTTGCAAGTATGTTTTCCCTTTTAGTAGGCTGCCTTTTCATTTTGTTGATGGTTTCCTTTGCTGTGCAGAAGCTTTTTAGTTTAGTGTAGTCTCACTTGTTAGTTTTTGCTCCTGTTGCCTTTCCTTTTGGTGTCAGATCTGAAAAATCATCGCCAAGACTGATGACAAGGAGCTTACCACCTACGTTTTCTTCTCGGAGCTTTATGGTTTTAGGTCTTACATTCAAGTCTTTAATCCATTTTGGGTTGATTTTTGTGTATGGTGTAAGATAGTCGTCCAGTTTTACTCTTTTGAATGTGGCTGTCCTGTTTTCCCAGCACTATTTATTGAAGAGATAATGCTTTTTTCATTGTATGCTCTTCACTCTTTGTTGTAAATTGACCATATAAGCATGGATTATTTCTGGGCTTTGTATTCTGTTCCAATGATCTGTGTGTTTGTTTTCATGCCAATAACATACTATTTTTTTATTACTATAACTTCATAATATAGTTTGAAATCAGGGAGCATGATGTCTCCAGCGTTGTTCTTCTTTCTCAAGATTGTTTTGGCTATTTGGGGTCTTTGTGGTTCCATACAAATTTTAGGATTGTTCTATTTCTCTGAAAAATGCCATTGGAATTTTGATAGGGATTGCACTGAATTTGTAGATTGCTTTGGGTAGTATGGACACTTTAAAAATATTAATTCTCCTAATACATAAGCACAGAATATCTTTCCATTTATTTGCATTTTCTTCAGTTTCTTTCATTAATGTCTTACAGTTTTAGTGTACAGATCTTTCACTTCCTTGGTTAAATTTATTCCTAGGTATTTTATTCTTTTTGATGCAATTGTAGATGGGATTGTTTTCTTAATTTCTCTTTTTGATACTTCATTATTAGTGTATAGAAATGCAATAGGTTTTTGTATATTGATTTTGTATTCTGCAACTTACTGAGTTCTTTTTTTTTTTAATTATTTATTTATTTATTTATTTATTTCTGGCTGTGTTGGGTCTTCGTTTCTGTGCGAGGGCTTTCTCCAGTTGCGGGGAGTGGGGGCCACTCTTCATCGCGGTGCGCGGGCTTCTCACTATCGTGGCCTCTCTTGTTGCGGAGCACAGGCTCCAGACGCGCAGGCTCAGTAGTTGTGGCTCACGGGCCTAGTTGCTCCGCGGCATGTGGGATCTTCCCAGACCAGGGCTCGAACCCGTGTCCCCTGCATAGGCAGGCAGATTCTCAACCACTGCGCCACCAGGGAAGCCCCCTGAGTTCGTTTTTTAGTTGTAACAGTTTTTTGGTAAATAATCTTGACTTGCAACCAACCTTAGAAATGGCTCTTAACAAGTTTTCCTCCTAAAGAGTGAGGACTTCAAATGGAAATGCAGAATGTAGAAACATCCTCAAAGTGAGAAATATTTTTTAAAAAATAATTACAAGTAATACAAGAATGCAGGCTAGTTTATTTTCTAAAGCCTATTAAGTGAGAAGTAAATGTTTTCTTTCACTCCTCTCCTTCCAAAAGCCTTTAGTTAATTCATCAAATAATTTGGAGCACCTGCTATGTGCCAGATACAGTTCTAGGTGCTAGAGATGCAGCAGTGAAAAAAAAAAATAGGATCTATGCCCTCATGGAGCTTACTTGGTAGCAAGGAGACAGATAGTAAGCAAATAAACAAATTATATGATGTGATGTCAGGCAGTAGTAATGTTATTTAAAAAAATGATAAAGCTAGGTCAGTGAACAGAGGTGGAAAGGGCGATGCTCTTTTAGAATGGGTAATCAGAGAAGGATTCAGAGGAAATGATATCTAGGGAACCTCAGTGAAGTGAGGGAATAAGTCATATGAAAACGTATGAGTATCTGTAAAGGCAAATAAAGAGCAAATGCAGAGTCCCAGAGATAAGATGCTTGGAGTGATCAAGGAGTAGCACGGGGAACGTATGGGCCAGAGGGTGGTGAGAAAAGGGGAGAGAGGAAGGACATGAGACTGGGGAGCAGACTGGGGCCGAATTAGGCACAAGTGTAGTCAGCCTCGCCTTCACAGTAAAACAAACTGGAGGCTTTCAAAAGTCCTGACACCAGATTTCTACTTCAAAAACTTTGTCGAGACAATTTTTTTAGTGGAAAGATATATCATGTTCAAGACTTGAATGTTTCACTATCATTAAGAAATCTGTTCTCCACTGCTTGATCTACAGATTCGGTGCCTTCTAAATCATAATCCCAATAAGATGGTTATAGAATTTGACAAGCTGATTGTGAAGTGTATATGGAAATGCAAAGGATCTAAAAGAAATAGGAAAAAATATGTATGTGTAGGGGGGTGTGTGTGTGTGTGTATACAGACATATGCACAAACACACACATAGACCAACAGAGAAAGAACGGCCAAGCAAATGGCACCAAATGTTAACAGTGGTTGAATTTAGGTAGTTAGAAGGTAGTAGGATATATTTTTAAGGTATGGTTCACAAGATTTGCAGATGGATTGGATGTGGAATGTGAGAGAAAGCAAAGAGTCAATGATGACTCTGCCATTTGGGGTCTGAGCAGCTAGCTAGGTGACCAGAGTGTGCTGGGAAGTGTGCAGATTTGGTGGGTGGTCAGTTTTGGACTTGTTAAGTTCAAAATGCCAAATTAGATATCCAAGTGAAAATGCTGAAAAGGCAGTTAGTATACAACTCTGGATTCAGGGGAGAAATAGCACTATAGATATACATTTGGAGCTCATTTAAAACCATGAACCTGGTGAGATCACCTTAGAGCTGTAATGTTGACATTTTTTCTGGGGTGCTCCCTAAAATAATTTTGGAAAACTGTGTGCTCCATCACACATTATTAAACTGATACCTAGGAATTTTCATCGTAAATTTAAATAGTTAAAATTATGTAATATATGGTATATTATAAACATGGACATTTTAGAAGATTACATTTAGATTCTTGGAACCTAAATATCATAGAGATTTGAAAATCAAAATCTTTAATTAAAAAAAACCGAATAAACCCTAACAGTCAGAAATATTATATAGTTCCCCTTCTTCTTGAACAAAAATATATTCTATTTCCTCAACAGAATTTTATCCTAATGTAATATATTTTTAATCTTGAGAAGTGCTTTATTGATTATCCTATCATATTCCCTACCAGAAATATTGTTACAAATTGAAATAGTTTTAAAAAAATATCCTGTAATCTTAAAGCTCTATGTATTAAGAAAAAAACGTTATGGAATGAGTTATCATTGCAATTATTATCAGTAGAAAATTGACTAAGACACTTCTGTTAGAACTTTTCAACATGTCTCATATGTCTCTTAAATTGTATTATAGTCAGTTATATATTGCCCTCCTTTTCAATGGTTCCTGGACCATTTTTCCTCTCCACAGCCCTGTGAAACTGTTGAAAGCTTTGCTCAGCATCTCAACATCCTTTCAGCTACATATTTCTGCTCACCTTCTAGGCCTTTGGGATGCCACCTTCAAAATGTAGGTTCCTTGAGGGTATAAGTGGGCTCACCTCTGTGGCTTTCCCTTCCCTTCAGGATGTAAGCCTGACAAGTGTTCATATTTTGTCATCTTTTCATCATATTTTGTCAGCTTTAACAATTGTTCTTGGTAGTAGGGTGGGTCAGAAATAAGTTAGACTACTTTGGAGCCTTTCTTGATAATTTTTAACAATGGTAATATCAACCACCTTCAAGGGAGATAGCTGTCCTGCTACAAAACACCTAATTGTGAGGCACGGAACAGATGAACAAGGTGAATACCATTTCCTGACAAGATATTAAAATTTATTTTAAAGATATAGTATTTGCAGCAATGTGCAATGTCACCAAGTTTTAGAAAGAGAATAGTGGAACAGAACAGAGAACCAGAAACATTTCTACTCATAGAAGGAAAGCCAATATATGACAGAGGTGGCATTGCTGATTAGTGCAGACTGGATGAATTATGAATAAGTTGTGTTGGGACAATGGGTCATTCATGTGGAAAAAGATAAAATTGGATATTGTATTATACATATAAAAATTTATTTCATAGAAGAATAAAGACCTAAATGTGAAAACAAAATATTAAAAAGAAAATAGAGGAGGATATCATTATGATCTCAATGTAGAAAAAGATTTCTTAATTAGGATACAAATAGCACAGACCATGAAGGAAAAGATTAGTAATTATGACCTTTCACAAAAATGAAAGGCTTGTGGGCATTAAAAGTCATAATAAAGGGACTTCCCTGGTGGCGCAGTGGTTAAGAATCCGCCTGCCAATGCAGGGGACACAGGTTCGATCCCTGGTCCAGGAAGATCCCACATGCCGTGGAGCAACTAAGCCTGTGCACCACAACTACTGAGACTGAGCGACACAACTACTGAGCCCATGCCCGCAACTACTGAAGCCTGCGCACCTATAGCCCGTGCTCTGCAACAAGAGAAGCCACTGCAATGAGAAGCCTGCGCACCACAACGAAGAGTAGCGCCCGCTCACCACAACTAGAGAAACCCCGCACGCAGCAACAAAGACCCAACACAGCCAAAAATAAAAATTAATTACTTAATTAATTTTTAAAAAGTCATAATAAAATGAAAAGAAAAAACAGACTATAAGCAATTTGAAATGTATATTATTGAAGAAGAATTAGAATCCTGAACACATGATGAATTTCTACTAATCAATAAAAAAGAGAAACATCAACAGAAAGTGGACAAAATATGTGAATAGGTACATCACAGGAAAAGAAACACAGATGGTCAATTAACACAGGAAACGATGTGCTCATTCTAATTTATAATTGTGAAACTTGAATTACAAATATAACTAGATACCATTTTACATCAGCAGAATGTCCAAAGTACACCCCATCAATCATAAAATCGCAGATGGAGAGGATAAACCAAAATTCTTATTCTGATATGATATATGCAATCTACACAACTCCACTTATGAAGTATCCTCACCAAAAACCAATCTGATTTTGAATCTGATTAAGTTTCATGATTTAAATATCATTTTGCGTGAAATAGGAAGGATGTAAGAATATGTTGGATGACATCATAGCCATGTGTTGGGAAAGGTCATCAGAAAGACGTGACCCCAGGTTTGGCCTTCAAGCTGGACCCGGGCATTCAGCGGCTGCTCACTCCCTCCCCTGTCCTTGAAATGTGCCCTCCGCTTGCCTTCCCCAATCTAGAAGCTGCCCAGGGACACAGCCTGGAAACAGTCATGCAATGTTGAGACCACGTGGACTGTGTACATGACCAAGCCCAGGTAAACTTCTGCGTAAACTTGTAAGATTTGGTGGGTGGGTACGGAAATCTGCTTGTCTTACAGCCTCCGATGTAAGTTCCTTTGCTTACTGAACCTGCTGCCCACCAGTCTGGAGCGGTCTGCCTCTTTGGTTTCTCCCTTGCCTGCTTATGGTGGCGGTGGTGCTGGGGTGGGGTGGTGATTTCACGTTTCACCCAGGAAGCTCCCTGGGAGGCTGCGAACCAACAGCGGAAGAGTGAGCCAGGAGACCAAAGAAATGGGCTGTAGGAAAGAGGGATCCACAGGGGAGATCCCAGGTGGGCCCTCCACCTCTCCGTGGGCGGGCGTGGCCGATGTGTGGGATGCCTGTGGGCCAATGCAGGAGTACGGGGGCGCCCTGAGAACGCCGGCTGCTGCCATGCGCTGTTTCAGGAACTGTGCAGAGCGCCCTGTGACAAAGAAGGGAAACTTGTGGCTGCCACAGGGGGCTGGCCTCTACTGGGGGCAGTTTGGGCTGGACATCGATGCCCAACTAGAGGCTGAAATGAAAGTTAAGACGTTAAAGGAAGAGCTGAGGTACGGAAGGATGTGCAGTATCCACGGCTCTGCTAGCTCTGGGCTGACACACAGGCTGGGAGAGCAGGTTGGTAAGTTTAGAGACCTGAGCTTGTGACAAAACCTGGTTAGGATACTAAGAGGTGGAGTTTCTAGGAAGAAGAAGAAAACAAAGGGGAGGATGTTGCAGTGATTGATGAGAAAAGAACAAAAAGCCTCTTGCCATCTGACTCCTAATACAAAGGGAAACTTTAAATAACAATTACCCCAAAGCCTAGGAGAAAACTTACATTTTTTTCTCTGTCCCTTGTGGTTGTAAACCTTACCATGTTTTAAAAATGTAAACACCCCAGGAGTTAAACAAAACATTGCCCATAGATACTTAAAAGGGATGGGTGAGTGGGTGGAGCGCTTTTTCATAATAAAAAGTAGAATGTGTGTTTCTGGTAAAAGAAGGGTGAGATGCACTTCTGGTAAAGAAAATAAAATGTGTTTTGTTTTTAGATAAAAAAAGTTGCACAACGTAAAAGCTGAGAATTATGTTTTATTGGAGGGCATTAGTGAGGAACTGTTGCAAAGAGGTAAGGGAGGAGCCTAAATATAGGAGTTTTTGCAACAAACAAACAAACCAAAACAAACACAAAAACTGTGTAGTCAAACCTCAAAAGATTACTGCTAATCACAAAAACAGACATCTCAAGTTAATGATTTTAGTGCTTTTCTATGTATGGGAAGATGCAAGCATCTGGGTTCACTGAAATTTTTCCACTGATACGCACTTAAGTATCTAGGGCCAGTATCCTGTTTTCCTCCATCCTGAGTTCCCCTCAGGGTGCACCATCAGGGGTGACTGTGGTAGCTGATGGCCTGATGGTGGGGAACATTTGTTGTTTACTGGAATGTCAGGCATCTTTTTGTCCACAGATATAAAGGACATGTTTTAAATTAAAAAGATAATAATTTTGTCCTAAAATAAAATTATTATTTCAAAATTTAAAAAAAGACAAAACCTAATGAGATATAAAAAGTTACAAAATGTTTATGGAAATCACAAAAGATTTGTAAAATCACAAGTTTTGTAAAAATCAAAAGATTTGTGAAGGAAAAACCTTTAAAAAATTTATTTGTGGTCAAGCTAAGATTAAACTAAATTATTTAAATTTAAGAAAAAATGTCAAAAGTGCATGGTACAAAATTAAAATTTGGTTTTCTCTCTGTTAAAAGAATAAAATTTTCTTAGATTATTACTCTGCTTTTTAAAAAATTGTGAACAAAGGTTTTTCTTTACCTTTAATATAGTCTGCCTAGAATACAAAGATTTTGTGTTTAAAAAATTTTTATCAGCTCTTTAACCATGGCTATTTTAAAGTCTTTTATCATTTACAGACAGTTATTGTTTTACTGTGATGCTTTTACAAAGGTGTTTCTACAAAACAAAGGTACTTCACCTTCAAAGAGATTTATAAAAAAAAAAAAAAAAAAGCTCCAACAAGTACACATTTCTGATAACTATGATCAACTTGCCTTCACGTGGGAAAGACAATAAATAATAAACCTTTCAAGTGCTTCCCCCAGGTTACCTACACAGGTTACCCATATGTCTTGGGATGGTAACCCAAGACCTGCCCCTGATCTCCTTCCTCACATTAGTAAAACAGGCCAGTTACATTAATGATATAATATTAACACGTGAAGACTTGCCTCTGTTGCAGGACACTTTGTAGGCTTTGCTGAAACATATGGGGAAAAAAAAAAAGATGGACAGTGAACCTGGGGAAAATTAAAGCTCCAGACACCATATAAGGTTCTGAAAGTCATTTGGTCAGATAAGATGCAAGTTATCCCCAACACGGTTTTTGGTAAAATACAAGACTATACAACTCCTAAAAATGTAAAAGAATATAAGCCTTTTAGGGGGTTGGGGGTTTTAGAGAACTTTTATTCCTCGCCTGCCACAATGCCTCCAACCTTTATGCCACCTGGTAAAAAAAAAGGACATGTGTGCCAACTGGGGGTCAGAGCAGTAAGCCACCTTTAAAAAATAAAAAATACTAGTAAAACAGATTAAAGCTCTGGACATCTCCCAAGCAGGACTACATTTGAGTTAGATGTGTCTGTGAATCCACGAGGCCTGGGTCAGATACTATGACAGAGATGACAAAAGAAGAAAATGCCCCTAAGATTTTGGTCCCAACTCTGAAATGGGACAGAACCCCAACCTAGAATCCTATAACCAGTAAAAATATGGAATGAAGGAGAAATCAAGACATGCTGAGATGAAAAACTAAGAGAATTTGTCGCTGGTAAATGTATCCTAAAAGAGTGGGTAAAGGAACTTCTCTAAACAGAAATGATCAACATTGGAATATCAGGAGGGAAGAAAGAACGTGGTAAGAAAAATTATGGATAAATACAGTAGGTTTTGCTTCTCGAATGTTCTAAATTATGTTTGACAGTTAAAGCAAAAGTTATAACATTGTTTAATGTGGTTCTAAATGTATGTAGAGGAAGTACTTAAGACAATTATGTTATAAATGGTGAAGGGTAAAGAAATGTAAAGGGAAATAAAGCAACCTAAATGTGTGTGCACCAAACAAAAGAGCTGCTCAATATATACAGCAAAAACTGATAGAACTGAAAGAAGAAATAGACAAATGCACAATTTTAGCTGAACACTTCAATAATTGATAGAACAACTAGACAGAGAAGCAGCAAGCATATAGAAGACCTCAACAACACCATGAACCAATGTGATCTCATCAACATTTATAAATTACTCCATTCAACAATAGAATGCATTCTTTTCAAGTGTACATGGAACATATACCAAGATAGACCATATCCTGAGCCATAAAACAAACCTCAACAAATTTAAAAAGAATTGAAATCATACAGAGTATGTTATCTGCCTACAATGGAATCAGACTAGAGATTAATAACTGGAAGAATAACAGGAAATTTTCCAAACACGTGGAAAGTAAATAATATATTTATAAATAATCAATGTAGTCCCAAGGGAAATCAACGCATACATTGAACTGAATGAAAATTAAAAATACAACATCTCAAAATTCGTGGGACACAGCTAATGCAGTGCTGAGAGAAAAATTTATGGCATTAAATGCAAATACATTAGGAAAGAGGAAAAGTACCAATAATCTAAGCTTCTGACTCAAGAACCAAGAGAAAGAAGAGCAAAATCAACCGCAAGCAAGCAGAAGGGAGGAATAATAAAGATAGGGACAGAAATCATTGAAATTGAAAACAGGAAAATAGAGAAAATCAATGAAACAAAGAGCTGGTGCTTTGAAAAGATTAATTGACAAACTTGTAGAGACTGACAAATTTAAAAAGAGAAAAGACATAAATTTCCAATATCAGGAATGGAACAGGGGATATCACTAAAAATATCAAATGGATAATAAGGGAATACTATGAACAAATTTACACACATACATCTGACAATTGTGATGAAATGAAACAATCCCTTGAAAAACACAAACTACTACGATTTCCTGAATATGAAACAGTAAAAAGTGAGCCATGCAAATGCCTGGGGAACGACCATTCTAAGCATATGAACAAGCAAATCCAAAGGGGCTGAGTTTGGGCATGCTTGGTGTGTCTGAGGAACAGCAAGGGGGCAGTGTGAGTGGAAAGCAATGAGTGAGCTGGAGAATACTGGGAAAGAAAATTGGAGAAGTAGCCAAAAGCCAGATCGTATAAGACCTTATAGTTCATGACTTTATTTTACATGGCTATTTTTGAGTGGAATATGGACATGATCTGATTTGTGATTTTTTTTTTAATAATTTTTTTTTGAAATTCACGGTCTTTTATTTATTTATTTATTTATTTATTTATTTATTTATGACTGTGTTGGGTCTTCGTTTCTGTGCAAGGGCTTTCTCTAGTTGTGGCAAGTGGGGACCACTCTTCATCGCGGTGCGCGGGCCTCTCACCATCGCGGCCTCTCTTGTTGTGGAGCACAGGCTCCAGACGCGCAGGCTCAGTAGTTGTGGCTCACGGGCCTAGTTGCTCTGTGGCACGTGGGATCTTCCCAGACCAGGGCTCGAACCCGTGTCCCCTGCATTGGCAGGCAGGTTCTCAACCACTGCGCCACCAGGGAAACCCTGATTTGTGATTTGAAAGGATCACTCTGGCTGTCATGTGGAGGCAAGTGTGAAAGCAGGGAGCTGTTGGGAAGGTATTACAGTAGTCAAGATGACATTACGTTGACCATCTTTTCATATGCTGATCTGCCATCTATATATTTTCCTTGGTGATATGTCCAGGTCTTTTGCCCGTTTTTTAATTGGGTTGTTTGCTTTCTTATTGTTGAGTGTTAAGAGTTCTTTGTATATTTTGGATAACCGGACTCTATCATATATAACTTTTGCAAATATTTTCTCCTAGTCTGGACTTGTCTTATTCTCTTGACCTTTATTATCTTTTAATGTCCATGGGGCTGGTAGTGATAGCCCCTCTTTTATTTCTGATATTAGTAATTTGTGTCTTCTCCCTTTTTTACTGGTTAGCCTAGGTAAAGGTTTGTCAATTTTATTGATCTTTTCAAAGAACCAGCTTTTGGTTTCATTGATTTTCTGCTAATTCCATGCTTTCAATTTCATTGATTTCTGCTCTGATTTTTATTATTTCTTCTCTTCTGCTTACTTTGAATTTAATTTGCTCCTCTTTCTTTAGTTTCCTACAGTGGAAGCTTAGCATATTGGTTTTAGATGTTTTCTTTTCTAACATTCAATGATATAATTCAGTGTTACAATTTTCCCTCTAAGCTCTGCTTCCACTGCATCCCACAAATTTTGATAGGTTATATTTTCATTTTCATTTGGTTCGAAATAGTTTGATTTCTCTGGAGAATTTTTCTTTGACCCATGTGTTATTTAGAAGTGTGTCGTTTTATCTTCAAATATCTGGGGATGTTCCAAAATATTGCCAAGTATTTTAGAATATTTCTGTTACTGATTTAATTGGTTTAATTCTGTTGTGGTCTAAGACCATATTTTGTATGATGTCTATTCTTTGAAATATGTTAAGGTGTGTTTTGTGGCCCCGTATACCTGTCTTTTGATGTACATATGTATGCATGTTTTCTAGGCATGTACCTTGGAGTAAAGTTGTGGATCACAAAGCAAGTACATATTTGACTCTAGTAAATACTGATAGACAAGTTTTCCAAAGTGGCTGTAACAATTACATCCCACTAAGAGTGCACAAGAGTTCCATGTGTTCCACAGCTTTGCCTTTGCTCTGTATTATCAGTTTTAAAATCTGTAGCCATTTTGGCGGGTGTGTAGTAGTATACGATTGTTGTGTTACGTTGCATTTCCCTGATGGTTAACGAAGTTAAGCATCTTTTCACGTACTCATTGGCTATTTGGATTCCTCTTTGGTGAAGTGCTGTGTGTCTTTGGTCCCTTCCCTCCCCCTTTCTATTGGATTGTATTTTCCTTATTGCACTGTAGATGTTCTTGCTTTATTCTGAATATGAATTCTTTGTTTGATAAATCGATTGCAGATTTCTTCACCTACTCCCTGGATTGTTTCCAATTCTTTTAATAGTGTCTTTTGATGAACAGTATTTCTTACCTTTTTTTAAAAAATTTTATTTATTTATTTATGGCTGTGTTGGGTCTTCGTTTCTGTGCGAGGGCTTTCTCTAGTTGCGGAGAGCGGGGGCCACTCTTCATCGCGGTGCGCGGGCCTGTCACTATCGTGGCCTCTCTTGTTGCGGAGCACAGGCTCCAGACGCGCAGGCTCAGTAGCTGTGGCTCACGGGCCCAGTTGCTCCACGGCATGTGGGATCTTCCCAGACCAGGGCTCGAACCTGTGTCCCCTGCATTGGCAGGCGGATTCTCAACCACTGCGCCACCAGGGAAGCCCCAGTATTTCTTACTTTTAATGACATCCAGTTTATCAGTCTTTCCCTTTGTGTTTGGTGTTCTCTAGAAGTTGATATCATTATTAGCAACCTGCTTTTGCAGAGAAGTTAACTGAGGTGCTTGGCACTGGAGCTCTCAGGACCTGGAGGAGAGTGGGGCAGGCCTGTGGCAGCAATCACTGACAGGTTCCTGCAAGTGTGCCCAGCATGTGCATGACTCTGAGGGTCAATCCCTCGTCAAATTTTGATCCCTAGACGCCTCACCTCAGTCCCGGCCCTCCCAAGGTCTTGAAAGACCTCCCTAGGTTTATCACTTCCTGTCTACACTAGGCCAAAATAATTTTGATTGGGTTCTCTGAATTTGGAATTCAGTAGCTAAAAGTCAGTGTTCCTTGTCCAGTGAAATAGAGCTAAATGATCATCCTGCTCAGCCCACCAAACACTGGCAGCTGATTAAAGGTACCCAGGCCTGTGCTTTGCTTAAAAGGTTCTCAATTTTCCTGAATAGGTGACTTTGAAGGGGCTCCACTCTTAGAGTTTGAGAAGCAGAAGAAAGAGGGTCTCAGGAGCCTCCCAGGAACTTGAGAGGGTTGCGCGCCCCGGGCTGGCAAGTGAGGGGCGGGCGGGTGTTTCCCCAGAACCGAGGTGCCGCAGGCTTTTAAAGGGGCATCCATGAAAACCCGGATCCAGGATCGCTGGGCCTGGACGCGCCGAGGGTTATCCCCTTTCCCAACTCTCCTCTCCGAGTCTTCGCCTGAGCTCCGGCCGGGCGCAAACTGAAAGTGAAAAACCGCGGGGCTGCAGCCTGCCGTGGGAGCCTACTTCTCCGTGACGAGGTGAGTGTGAACGTCTGGGTCTCTCCTGGCTTGAGCAGTGGCTTGGTGGGAGCAGAGTCTCGGTGCCGAGAAACGAAAAGAGACTTGGCTGACGCGCGCGGGAGCTGGGACGCTGCCCACCGGACTCACCGCCGTAGGAAACCTCTTTGTGCCCAGACGGGAGTGTGTGTCGGAGGAAGGCGGAGCAGTGTGCTGAGAAGGAATCCAAGTCTGCTTTGGGAAGCCTTGGGCAGTGCTTTCCAGGGACACTGCCTGAGATGCAAACCCATCTGGCTGCTGAAAAGCACAGGTGGGAGGCAGGTGATGAGCAGGGGCCTCGGCGGGAGCCCCGGGAAGCGCGCGGGTTCCCGTCGCCTCCACCCCCACCCCCACCCCCCTCCCAAGGAAGGTTTTCGCGTACCTCCCCGTCTGCCACGATCTTCCCAGCCCCACCAATTCCAGAACCTAACTCCGCCTCTGTGCTTTGTGAACGGCTTCCTTCTTCCCCGCGTCTTGACTGAGAATCACTTGTTGCTAAATTTGTGTGCTGCAGTAGGAGCGATTCTGGCTGTCGAGCTGCAGAGAGCATTGCCTGTTGAACGGAGAAGATGCTACGCGGGAGTCCCCGGCACTGCAGGCTTTGCTTATCGTATGCAAGCCATTTCTTAAGTATTTCTGCACCTGATTAGCCCTCAGGACTCAGCTAGTGTACTGGATAAAAAGAACATTGGTGTGATTTCAAGACATTTTGGGGGGATCTTTTAACCCTTCCTTAATATACAGCAAATGCCGCGCAAAATGACTGTTTTGCTCCAGCAGGCCCCAACTGTCACAGCGCCCTGCGATAGTCGGGGAGAGTAGTATGCATGTCGTGACTTGGATTGTTCATTTCATTTGAGGGCTGCTTGTAATTTTGAATCTGGCAAGTTGGTCTTCAGGACCTCAATCTCCTTATACATCCTTCCTTCTCTGAAGATGAGCCACCCTAGAAGCTCATGACCACTGGTGGGCTCGTTAGTGATGTCACTCTACAACTAGGGCATTGTTTCTCCTGCCTGTTCCACGTGGTCTCCCAACGGGGACTCTTAAGTGGGTCCTGGCTATTATCTGCATTGAATAAGCAGCCCAGGTATTTGCACAATAAAGGGGCAGAGCCAGCAATCTAGCCTCAGTGTTAGAACTTTCTTCCTCTCCTGCCTGTAAGCCAGAGGCAATGTCCTAGCATCCGAGGATCATTTACGTCTGCCCCATTTTTGAAATTGCTGTCCTGACTCTTCATTTGCTGCCTTCCTGCTAGATGGCAGTGTGTAGCAGTGAATTTAAATATACAGTCTCAGCTGTTACTGTTATATGGCTCAGCTTAAATTCTTCAACTAAAAAAAAAAGTAGTTTTCAAGTTTTATCTTAAAACAGCATTTTTGAAAAAAATTCACACTAGGGTTAAAGTTAGGAAATAAAGAAAGTGAATGTACTGTTTGGACAAACAATGATGTGATTCATATATGTGTAATTATTGCTCAGTTTGCAGACGTTTCCAACCCATATTTAAATGCTCTCTAAATTTGGAATGTAAAGACTTGATTTCAGTAAGAAATCTAGTACCTAATTCAAGTACCAGCATTCTACAATAAACATTTGTAATAGGGTTCTCGACCATGAGTGTTTAAAAATTAAAAAAAATAAGTTTATCTTTATTTACAGTATTTTTCAGATATTTATTTACTTGAGAATAAAATTTGAGTTTTCAGAAGTTAATGTTGAATTACTCAAAAGGAGAATAAAGATCAAGTAATCCTAAAACTTGTCACATAGAAATATTTCTCGTTTTATATATTTCCAGAAATCTTTAGTTTGTGATGACTCGGATTGTCTTGATTACTATCTCTTTACTTGATTAATTTTTCTTCTATGTGGTGCTCTTGGGCACTATTCATGGGATCAGAGAGCTTAATTTTGGGATGCGACCTCAGAAGATCATCTTGTCCAGCCCTTCGTCTTTAGGCATCTGAAACATTAGCCAGATTTTGTCATTGTTAATCGGTTCCTCACTCATGATTACATGAATGATCAAAGCGGTTGAGGGACTTTAATTCACAACTTTTTGCCAGGAAGGAAAACTGTTACTGAGTAACCAGTAAGCCCTTGTTGGAGAAAGAACAGTTAAAAAGAACGCCTTCCAAGGAAAAAGAGGAGAAAGAAAGCCCTATTCTCGAGGCGCTGGTTCAGCTCTTAGTGTGATACAGAGTTTTCCCAGTCTTGGACCCCCTCCTCCATTTAAAAAACCTATTTTTTTGGAATGCTTTTATTTGGGTCTTTATATCAGTCTTTTTATTTAGTTGTCTGTCTGGGTTTGTTTTTATCTAGTTTCTACATTAAGTAGACCCACTGAGTGAGATTGTATAAATACTGTATAATTTGAGTGCTTCAGTATGTGTCTGGAATTTAAGAATTTAAGAATGGCATCACCTTCAGTTCTGCAATAGAAAAGTAAAGGTGCTGGTGCTACACCTTCCTTCCCCCCATTAATCACCCCTGTTAATCACCAGTCTTGATTCACGAGGCTGTCAGTATCCCTTTCTCTCTCATTATTCTCTATTTGTTTCTCCTGCAATGTGTGCTTGGTCCAAGAGGATCACCTTCCCAGATAGAAATCTGCAAGCCAGAGCACTCTTTACTTAAAAATAAATACTCAGCAAAATATGAAGTCTATTAAAAAAGGGTGAGGAACAGATTAACACAGATAAATGTTAATAAAGAAAACTGGATGAAAGCGTAAACTGTGGAACCATCACACCATGCTCATCAGGCCAAGGGACAGTCTTCTGATAATTAACAACACTGGTCAACTTTTTTTTTTGTTTACATTAGTCAACTTTTTAATGTTCAACAGTTGTTTTATATGTACCCAATAAAGCAGCTTTAAAGAGTTTCCTAAAACCCCCCAGCATTCTCCCCACTGCTGTGATAGAAACAAGCACAAGGTATGGATCTAGATCTCCTGACTTGGTACTGGGGAGGAGTAACCCTTCCCAAAGCAGGTAGCCTTGAACGTCCAGGAGAATGGCTATGGTAGTGAAAGAGGTATGGGTGTTGTAGGTAGGGGCCAGAGCACAGAACAGGAAGCTCTATCCCAGGAACAGCCAGAACAAAGGGTATGTGTGGTAGAAGCTAGAGAAGTAGGGCGGGGTCCAGGGAGTCTTGTTTTCTAAACTGATGAATTTGGTCTTTATCTTGAATTCTTTGGGAAGCCATTGATGGATTTTAATCAGAGGAGAGATATCCAATCTACATTCCAACAACATCTCTACAGCTGAATGGAGGATGCTAGTGGGTCAGACTGGTAGAAATCCCAGTTATCAAGCTTTTGAAGTCACCAAGTAGGAATGGATGAGGAGTGTCGGTGAGGACAAGTAGAGTTGAAGAGAGTTAGTTAAAAATTGCCTGGAGAGTTGTCCGGAGGCCCTTAGGCCTTCCCATCTGCCTGCCTTGTCATCAGTCTTTCCCAGGACAGCACCCCACTTAAAGGGACGCTCTGAGGGTTTACCCATCATAAAATGAAAACAGGTTGGGAGAGTCAGCTTATTTGAAAATGGCACTTTGGTGTGAATAATTTAAGTTTGGTAATTAGATACATTCCTTTGAAAGGCTCTCCCTGGTATACCCTTAAACTCAGTTAAGACAGTCGCTCATTAACCCAAATGACTCACCAATCACTAGAGGAGAGATGATCCAAGGAGGCTTCCCAGAGCTCCCCGGTGTGTGGCACCTAGGGTTGGCTTCTCATTTTACACTCAGAGACACAGCGCAGAAATCTTCTTAGTCCCATTTCTGAGACCCTTCACCTGCACCTTGGGCCGGCCCTGTGTGGCTGACATTTGAAGCTGGCATCCTCAGGCTGCTAGTTCACTTTCAGATGTTCAGTCTCTCTTCTGTCCATTTTAATTCAAGTTAAAGCAGACAGCGCTGAAATTATTTTGGAGTGAAAGTGTTGCTGGTTTTGATGGAATAGCACTTGCAGGAGTGTGAGGTGGTCACGCTCAGCTCCAGACCCCTCTCTGGGCAGCAGATGGCCGGCCCCAGGCCGTGCACACAGCCGTACGATGCATTTCAGAGCTCAGTGCTTGGGTCAAGAGGGTCGGTTAGTAAGTCCATTTCAGATGTTATCTACATGGTTGTCTGAACAAACACACACTACTCCAGCCTGGGAAGGAGTGTTCTGGGGCACTCTCTTGGAGGACTCTGAGATTCACCCTGGGGGCAACGATGAAACAGAAGGGAGCTTTCTTCTTGGGGACCCATTGGAGTCCCATTGTATTGGAGCTTGTTGGCCTTCACGGTGCTCTCTGCAAGCCCATCTGTCCCACCAGCCGGGGAACTGCTTCCTTGATGACAAACTCCCAGGTAATTAATGCCATACGTATATTAGATTGATGTGCCCCAAGGCCTGGTTGATTGCTGCCTGCTCTAAATCATAATACCATCTACACTAGCTGATTCTATTCTTTAGTGGTGGGTATTTACCCACAGCTCAGTCCTTGAGACCATACTATGTACTTCTGGTTTGGGGAATATAACCTAAATTGAGATTCTTTGGATGGAAGGGAATTTGTAACCTTAAATTCTTCTGTCATAATTTGTACAGCCATGTAAAGACTTAAAAAGGCCCGAGGACAGGTCTGAGCCATGTACTAGCTGTAAAAATATCCCAAACTGTGTCCTCACACACTCTCTCCATCTTTTGGTTTCCTTTATTCCTGACGCTTTTGTACTCTTCACAAGCTGTCACTATTTTCCCCTTCTCTTTCTTTTCCACTGATCTTGGAGTCAGGTGACCTGATTTCTAGACCCATGTCATCTTTAAAAACTATGATCTTGGGTAAATCACTTCAACTTACCAAGGATCGGTTTCCTTATTTGTGGGAACCGAGAATAATAATAATGGCCGTACCTACATTACAAAGTGGTTAATGGATAAGATTAAGTGGAGTGATATATTGAAAAATCTTTTGAAAATGATTTAGCTTTATATCCATTTAAAGTGGTAATATTATTTCATTACCTAATCTGGGTTACATTAATTGTAGTTATAATAATTTTCTTTTGCATATAAAATGAAAAATAGATAATCTTTCTGTTATAAAAGGGAAAGAAATAATGAGAGTTAACATTTATTCTTTACTGTGAAGAAACTGGGGCTTAGAAAGATTTAGCAACTTGTCCAAATGTATATTACATATAAATGACAGCTAGGATTGGTGCCCAAATGTGCTAGCTCCCCATTTTATGTGATTAATAGCTACTAGCATCTACTGAGTAGAAGGAAAGGCGCTTTTCGAGTTCTTTTGGACTTTGATACTTTTTTCCCTGGTACATCATCTGACAGAGAGCTATTGTACACAGGTTTTTTTCTGTGATTTAGGCAGACAAGCTGTGAGTGTTAGTATTATCTGGTGGGAATTTTATAGCCTTTGTGTTAACAAAATATAAAAAGAATGTGTGAACTTCAGAGTCTGACTAGTTTCTGGTTGTATTACTCATCAAAGTTATAGTTTTGGGCAAGTTACTTTACTTCCTTCAAATTCAGTTTTCTTACCCTTAAAAACGAGGCTAAAAATTGCTACTTCATGAGTTGTTGGGAGGACTGAATGAGCTCATGCATGCTGAGTACTTAAGAAAGGACGTAATAGGTCACTCAGCAAATATTCGTGATCTCTTTTTCTTTGGCAAAGTATCTCCTCCTTGTGAAGTACCAGTTGATCTGTCAGTATCATACTTTATATGAATTCAACTTCATTTTCCACTTAAAGCTATGATAAAAATTATAATAATATTTAAACATGAGGATAGCAAACATTTCTTGGATATTTATTATGTGTCAGGCTCTGAAATAAGTGTTTTGCCAGTTTTATCTCATAGAATTCTCACAGTAACTCTCTGATTAGGCACCTTATTATCTACGTTTTGGGAATTGAATCAAGGAGAGGCTGGGGGGTTGAGATTTGAATCCTCGCAGTCTGACTCTAGAGCCCATTCTCTTAGACGCTGTGGATTGCGGGACTTCCGTGGATGAAAGCAGAAAAATGCGCTTTTGGCTGTTTCTGAGACCAAGAGTTATTTTGTTTCTGAGGAGAAGAAATAGCCTAGACTTAAAAGTTAATTAAAGTTGATGCATGAGAGGGGAGCATACCTTTAAGACCAAGGCATTTAACCAGAATTCTACATCATTTTTATATTTCTCATTGTATCTTCAATTTTGTATCCGAGAGGTGTACAGTCAGATCTTAGGATCAGCCCTTGGAGCACTCCCTTCCTCTGGAATGTTGATCCTTGCTTTCCTCTGAACTCCACAGGGTCATTTGCTCAAGACATTTGACTTCAGAGAACCCCGGGAATAAGAGGCATTCTATGGGACTATTTAGCGCATTTAAAAAACTTTTGGAAAAGATCATCCATTTCAGTTGGATGGAAATCTTATTTCAAGATGTCCGGAGAACCATACTGCCCATATAACCCACTGCTTTAGTGCACTTGCCATAAAAGACTAAACAAATCAATCAGTAATCTGAATTCCTCATGTTGTAGCTGAAGTTGTTTTCCTTGGGGGGGAACTGGGGTCAGTTGGTCATTTTCCATTTCTAATCAATGCCTGAAACTTTAATTTGTTTTTTCCCTAATTTTTACAGGAGTGGGTGGACAGTCCTGGTTATTTCTGCTCCACTTCTCTGCTCTTTTGAAACTTAGATAGAAGGAAATGACTACATGTCAGTGACTTTTGGAATTCAAGTCTGATGGCAGGGAAAGTTAAGTGGAAGCATCATTTTAGTCTCGGGACCTGATTGTCGATCTCTCACTCTCCTGTAATGGACTTTCTGACCTTGGGCAAGTCACTTCATCTCTCTGGTCCTGGTTTTCTCATCTGTGAGGGAGGTATTAGGTCTAAATGATCTCAAAGGCTCCTTTTACTTTTAAAGCTTTGGGTTTCTTCTACACGGTAACCCTGCAAGACTTCATTTATGAAATCTTCTGCACTATGGCTAAAATATTGTTCATTTGTTACAGATTTTTTTTGATGCCTTCTGGTTTAAAGAACCTCCAGCTGCTCTGATGATCGCTTAAGAAGACTGCATGCTGTCCCCTTTCAATGCCAAGCCAGGCCCACTCAGAAGCTCAGTTCTCAGTCCTTCATGGAGACCAGGTCCCAGCAGGAATGGCAGTGGAGGAAATTGGCACCCAGATGGTTCCTCCACGTGAAGTTGTCTTGGGCTGCGGGCCGACTCGAGAACACCTGGTAACCAGGCTAGCCCTCTGCCAGTCACCCAGGGCAGGGCAGCATGGTGCGGATTCGGAGGAGGAAGCTTCTGGCATCTTGCCTGTGCGTCACAGCTACTGTCTTTCTGCTCGTCACACTCCAGGTACCAAGAATGTGGGTTGTGCAGTGTTGATTCCTGGGCCTTTGCCGCCCCCCCCGTTCTCTCCAAGTACTTTACTTTTTGCATCATCTCTCAGGATCAGGATTTTCTATGTAAAGCAAGGAAAATACTTTCTTTTTTAACAGACGAAACTGAGGTTTAGTGAGCGGATGTGTCAGGTTTAGTGAGTGGATGTGTCAGGTAGAAACAAAGTCAGTGAGTTAGGGGATCAGTTTGCGACTATTGCAGGGTACTGGTTTTAGAGTAGCAGAAGGTAGAGTTCTGTCTGTCTTCTTGGGTCAGAATTGGATGGCTTCCTCCAAGTCATGATCCCTTCTGAAAGATGCCATTCTTTTTTTGTTTTGTTTTGTTTTGTTGTCTTATTTTGGCCCTGCTGTGTGGCTTGCAGGATCTTAGTTTTCTGACCAGGGATCGAACCCTCGCCCTTGGTAGCAAAAACACAGAGTCCTAACCACTGAACCGCCAGGAAATTCCCTTCTGTTTTCTTTAAAAATAATTTTAATTAATTAATTAATTAATTATTTTGGCTGCGTTGGGTCTTCGTTGCTGTGCGCGGGCTTTTCTCTCTAGTTGCGGTGAGTGGGGGCCACTCTTCATTGCGGTGCACGGGCTTCTCATTGCGGTGGCTTCTCTCGTTGTGGAGCACGGGCTCTAGGCGCACGGGCTTCAGTAGTTGCGGCACGCGGGCTCGGTAGTTGTGGTGTGCGGGCTTAGCTGCTCCGCAGCGTGTGGGATCTTCCCGGACCAGGGCTCGAACCCGTGTCCCCTGCATTGGAAGGTGGATTCTTAACCACTGCGCCCCCCGAAAGATGCCATTCTTGAAGAAGTAGTGACTATTCTGAGGACAAGCTAGTCGCTCTGCAGGACACACACATCTGCATTAATAAATTTGTCTGTCGTAGGGTGAGTGACCTGAAACGTTTCTTCAATCCCCCCATTTATTTCATTTAGTTGGTTATTGTCAACTTCATTTGCTGATTTCAAAGTAAAATAAAAGCTTCACAGTGATATTAAAAGTAGAAATACGAGTTGAGATATTTTTAGCACCCACTCAAGTACCAGCTGTCCATTTCAAAATCCAAAAGGACTTTTAAAGATTATTTGTGGATGTGAGTAGTTCAGATGTGGAGCTGATGGAGACAGAAGTGTTCTCTGGGCGTGTTATTCTGGAGGGCTTCCCTTCTCCTCGCTTAGGACAATGAGCTTATGCTTATCAAAGGACTTTGGCAGATAGTACTGCCCTGTACTTCCACCACCTTCCACTGCCAGGTTGGGATTCTGGTCAGAGGAAACCCCTGGCTCCCTGCTTGTCTGTCTTGGAGGTGGGTATCCAGGACCTGCTTGAAGTGGAGGGGCTGGAGTTTTCTGCTTCAGAAATCTCTCTCCTTAAAGCAATCCCTATTATTCGTTTTTTTTTTTTTTTTTATTTAAAAAAAATTTTTAGGCCACGCCCTGCGGCGTATAGGATCTTAGTTCCCCGACCAGGGAACAAACCCGTGCCCCCTGCATTGGGAGCGTGGAGTCTTAACCACTGGACTGCCAGGGAAGTCCCAGTCCCTATTATTTGGATACGACCTTATACCTCACATAGTAGACTTTGATCAGAAATGTGGAGCAAAATTTGTCTTTGAAGTTATAAACATGGCTTTCTAAACGTGTTTCTTTCAAGTTGCTGGTTGTATATTTGCAGGGAAAGGTTGGGTGAACTTACTTATGCCATCTCTATGCCATAGTGGATATTATTAGAAATATAAAATCCATGTTATGACTCCTTTAATTGTACTAAAAGGAAACCAATTGGTAATTTATAACTTATTTTCCCCAGAGTGTAATCTCCGGCAATAGCCAGATAATAACCCTGACTCTCACACCTTTCATTAAGAGACACAACCACTTCTGGATTCTGTATTTGCCTATGAAATGGAGGAGAGATGTATCTGTTGCGTGCTTAGTGGAATGCAGCATCCTTGTTGGTAGATATTTTGGAGGCTGTGTCCCTACCCTAATCCCTGGAAACTGTGATATGCTACTTTACTTGGCAAAAGGGACTTTGTAAATAGATGGGATTATAGGGACACACCTTGAGGTGAGGAGATAACCCTGAATTATCTGTGCAGGCCCAGTGTAATCACATGAATCCTTAAAAGAGAAGACTCTTTCCTGGCTGTGGTCACAGAGAGATAACGATAACAGGAGAAGGGTCAGAGACATGCAACGTTGCTGGTTTTGAAGATGGAGGAAGGGGGCCATGAGCCAAGAACTGTGGGTGCCTCTAAAAGAAAAGCAAGAAAACAAATTCCCCACCAGCGTTTCCTGAAAAATGGCATAGCCCTGCCAACACCTTGATTTTAGCCCAGTGAGACCATTTCAGACTTCTGACCTCCAGAATCGTATGATAATAAATTTGCATCATTTTAAGTTGCTCAGTTTGTGATAATTTGTTATGGTAGCAATAGAAAACTGATAAGAAGCTAAATCATCAAGATGCATGGGAGATGTACAGAAGGAAATTAAACAGTCTGACACTGGTAATAATCGTCATCTCTTTTAGGTAGTGGTTGAGCTGGGAAAATTTGAAGGGAAGAAGTTTAAAAATTCTAATTTGAAAGACGGACATGCACAAATGGAAGAAGAGCCTATACATCTCCATCCATTCCTTAAGAGAGGAGGACTGACGCTGAATAGGAAAAAAACATTGGCAGCTGATAGCTACCCCATCATGCTCTGGTGGTCCCCACTGACTGGGGAAAATGGAAGGCTAGGCCAGTGCGGGGCAGACACTTGTTTCTTCACCATCAACCGGACCTACCTCCATCATCACAGGACCAAAGCCTTCCTCTTCTATGGTAAGTAGGGCTTTTGCCTTTCTCCCTTAGCTTGCTGACATCCTACTTCAACACTGAGTTACTGCCTTTCTCCCAAGGAAGCGATGGTGGGCTCCCCTTGAAAGCACTTGGCACGCCCGATTTCCTCTGCACTTGCTCTGTGGAAGGCCTGAGCATTGAGCAAATACAATAAATCAGTGAGCTGGACCAACAGAGGGGTGGTTGGCTGGGCCACTTGGTATTTATGGGGGAGAAGACCTAGTTCTTTTCACCTTTTCACAGTTGGGTATTGTGCTTACTGAATTTGTTATTTAGGAATTGGCTATTGATTATACTGCTGATATTAATTCAGAATGTCATCTGTGATAATGGCCAGGAGATTTTGATTACCATAACAGATGTTTAATTGGACATAAGCTCAGCACAGTATGATTTCATTACTCAGAAATAAAAATAAAAAGATTGTTCAGCATCAGCTTTCAAGAGCAAGTTGGTATTCATCACTTCCCGAGGCTGATTATATGTCATGCTGGCATTGAAGGGCAGCCAGACCCAGCCAGGTGGAGGTAGCAAGATGCCAGCAGCTGTTAGAAATATGGAGCTCCTGGGTGCTGAGTGGTAGGGGCACGGGGGAACACAGATTAGCAAGCTTGACCAAAGATAGGCAAGGTTAATCACTAAGGTTAGGAAGTCAGTGAAAGGACATCTGCTTTAGAGTGTGGTATGAATGTGTGTGTGTGTGTGTGTGTGTGTGTGTGTGTGTAGTGCTGGCTTTGGAGTGGCAGGACTGAGACTGGGCTGTAGGGCTGAGTCATCCTCACTGATCTGCCCAACAACAACTTAAATAAAGCAGAAAATGGGCTCGGCAGGAATCAGGTGGTGTATGTGCCCCACAGTTGGTCAGCGCTGCAGAGCAATGGGCACTCATGCCTGGTAGAGGTGAGGAGGCAGGGAATTCCAGGCACTCACACATCCAGATGTGGTGGAGTCCAGAGCCTCCAAAGGCCTGCAGGTGTCCCCATGCACTTGCTTTCCTCCTCTGCTCTTAGAGGGGCATCAGTGAAGGTCTGAGGAGTGAGGGCTGTTTGTCCAGCGCCAGGCTGGTGGCTGATTTTTTCTGCGGGGCGAACAACCCTCTGAATAGTGTCAGATGCTTATTTTGAACATCACTCGATTTCAGGTCCCACTGAAGGTGTAATGTAACATATGGAATTGCATCCTGATACCTTTTTCTAAAATCCAAAGAATTCTGAATTCTGAAACACATGAATCTCTGAGAGTTTGGATAAGGGACTATAATCGTCTAGTGGTGTTTTGAGATGAAACAACATTAAATGTATGAGTTTAATTTCCCAAATTTTACCAGGAGCCCCTAGACATACTTCAGTTAGACACAAAAATATATAGATAATGGAATGGGTACTTACGTACTTACTACATAGCTTAAGAAATAAAATATTACAAGTAAAATTGAAAACCTCTAGGAGCCCCTCACTGACCCCATCCCATTTCCTTCCTCCTACCGGGAGGGAATCATGATCCTGAAGTTGGGGTGTGTGTGTGTGTGTGTGTGTGTGTGTGTGTGTGTGTGTGTTTAAACAACATATAGTATTTTTTTGTATGTTTTAAAAATTACGTAAATAGTATGATATGTTAACCTTCTCTCTCTGTAACTTACTTTTTTCTTACATGGTTTTTGAGGTTTATTAATATTGGGTCCTTGTAGCTCCAGTTCACCCATTTTACTGTCGTATAGAATTCCGTTGTATTTATACATCAGACTTCATTTAACCATTTTCCTGTTGTTGGACATTTAGGTTGTTTTAAAAAAACTTGCTTATGACCAAAAATGCTACAATAAACAATCCATGTACATGTGTGAGATTTCATGAGGATTCATACCTAGCAGTGGAATTATTTGGTATGAATTTACATTTATGAATTTCCAGACCAATATCCAGAGCGGTTGTATCACAGTCACTGTCTTTTAAACATTTAAAACTTCTTTTTTTTTCACATTGTACAAACCCTTAGATTCTCTTTATTCACTGGTCCCTTTCTACAACAAATACATCCAAAACACTATATAATAAAATTATTTACAACATTTCCAAATGAGAAGATTCCTTTTGCCCCACTACTGCTATTCACACACAGTACTTCCACAGCACCATACATTACTAGAAGATCTAAAAATGCTCACCCTGTACTCTAGGCTGCTTAGGAAATGTGAAAACTAATAACATAATCGCATTTAGCTCCTCTCAATACATGGCAACAGTATAGAAACCTTGAACTTCATCTTGCAACACCAAAAGGGTTCAACAACTCTGCTTTCCCCATTGCACTTTATGAAACAGGTTGCAGGGACCAGGAAAAGGACCACATTATTAAAATAACTGTACAGAAATGGATTTTAAAAAGTCACAGCTCAAAATTGCTTTTTGTAAACGTCACACACATTTACAAATATCAAGTCATCGTCCAGCTTGTTTACTTGGATTTTCTTCGCTTGGATTGCACTGCACTGGTTATGTCTTTTTTTTTTTTTTTTTTTTTTAAGTATTTGTTTTTTATTTATTTATTTTTGGCTGTGTTGGGTTTTCGTTTCTGCGCGAGGGCTTTCTCTAGTTGTGGCAAGCGGGGGCCTCTCTTCATCGCGGTGCGCGGGCCTCTCACTGTCGCGGCCTCTCTTGTTGCGGAGCACAGGCTCCAGGCGCGCGGGCTCAGTAGTTGTGGCTCACGGGCCCAGTTGCTCTGCGGCACGTGGGATCTTCCCAGACCAGGGCTCGAACCCGTGTCCCCTGCATTGGCAGGCAGATTCTCAACCGCTGCGCCACCAGGGAAGCCCACTGGTTATGTCTTTAGTCAGGCTGGAGGCTGAAGCAGGCCGAGAGGATGGCTTACGATGTCCATTTTCCACACTTTCAGAAGCCACAGCTGGCTCTTCAGTTCGGGAGTTTCTTTGGCTTGGAGTTTTGGACTTTTCAGTTATCTCTTTGGGCTCACTGCTTTGTCTAGAGACTATGGCAGCATTTGCCTCGAGTTCTGGTCTGGGAACAGACCCCTGCAGTGCTGTGGCTGGAGTTTCCTTTGGGACTAAACTCTGTGAAGGGGCTGGTGGCCGCTTTGAAACTTCTGGCAGTTTAGGGCCTGAGTTGTCCAAGTTAATTCCTTGTTCTCTAGGCAATGGTGCTCATCAGCCTCCTCCAGACCAGGTGGGCGAGTACCTGGGGTGTTTAGATCCTGCTGACTATTTTTCTTCTTCCGAGGGGGTTTCTTCTTCTTCAGTTTATTTGCATTGGTATTATTTTGCTTATTGTTTACCCCAAAATGGCCTGCAGAGATACCACTCTGCAGTAAGTTGACCAACAATGGGCTTGTTAGCGTGACATCCTTACTGACTGGGAAGCCTCATTCTGACCACAGGACATCTGATTTCCATTGGGTGCTCCACTGAAAGGTGCATTGAAAGGCATCCCATGGCCTGAGAAGTGGTTTCCCGAGACACTGTTTCCCAGCGTGGCCTGCACGGTGGCGGAGCGGGGGACCATGTTGCTTTGTTGCATGCTAACGTCAGGCATCATCTGCGACAAGCTGACATCATTATTTGCTGTAGTAGCAGGATTGCCATGCTGCTGGGCCATATGTGGGCTGGGCCCTGGTGGCCTCAAGGCCTGCCCCTGAATCCCCACAGCCTGAGATGGACTGTAGTTCGTGGGCCCTTGCTGGGGCAGCGTCTGTCCTGACATCTGTCCCGTAAACTGCACCATGTTTCCTTGCACGTTTGGAGTTGGTCTTCTCGTTGTCTGTGCTGGTCCCTACATGACATTAGATTGGTTCTGAGTTTTAAATGTTGCTTATTCCCCTGCATCTGATTGGTCATAATCTGCTCTATCATTGGGTTCTGTTGAAGCAAAACTTGCCCCTGAGGCCCCATCATCTGGTTATGTGGTGCCATCATTTGTGGGCCCTGCTGGGGAAGCATCTGCTTGGGTGGGGTCATCCTCTGGGGCGAGGGCCCAAGATTTTGGCTCTGAGGATCCACCGTCATCTGACCCTGCTGCATAATAAGCTGGGCCCTTGAAAGGATCATAGGGTTCTGAGGGTTCAGGGTTCCTTGTTGCTGGACCTTCTGGCCCTGGGAGGGCAAGATCTGCTGGTGCATGCTCATCAGCTGAGATGGTGGGCCCTGCTGGGGCTGGCCTTGCATGTTGCCCAGGTTCACCTGAGGAACCCCAGAACTACCAGTCTGTTGGCTGTTCATGTTGCCATGAATTGCCATGGGGCTGGGCTGCATCATATTTGGTGGCCCGTGGGACACCTACATCTGGTTTTGAGGAGGACCAGCTCCTTGACCACCTGCATGCTGGACATTTTGATTTGCTTGCAGCTGAGGGGCTCCTGAATTCCCAGGGGTGGTTGCTCTGGTCAAAGGCACCTGACCGTGCATAAAGTTCGGATTGGCCTGTCCTGTTGAGAAGCCAGGTGGGAGGCGTTTAGGCATTCCTGGACCACCTGCCATGGGAAATCCCGCCTCCATCTTAACTGAATTTCCAGCTCCCATGGGTCCATTCATTCTCACATCTTGGCTTTGGTTCTGAGCCAAAGCCAGGTTGATAGCACCTTCCCCTTCAGTCTGAACGGAGAGAATTCCCAGATCCCGAAGCTGCTGGTTGTTGCCCCGAGCCAGGGTCCGTAGCCGCTGCGCTGCTTCCCGGGAGATGTTGAATGTCACATGCACCCTGTTCCAGGGCTCTACCTTCTGTACCTTTAGCTTGCTGGATTCCATGTGTAACAAATTGGGCACTTTCTCCAGTATTGTGTCCAGTTTCCATTTGAAGTCTTTATCATCTGTATTTCCTTTGAAGGCCACAAAGATCGTGGAATCCTCCAAAATACTATCACTTCTTGAGTCATCGTCTTCTAGCCCAGAGTCAAAATCCATCTCTGAGTCCTCCACTGCTGATGAACACAAGGGAGTATAGATGTCTTCTGAGTTTGGAAGGTCATCCAAAACCATGGTGAATATTATTCCAGAAGCATATGCCAAGTGGACAATAAAAAACCAAAATGTCTTTCTTAGTTTTTATCATTTATCCAGGTCATCTTCTAAGTCCAAACAAGCTGGCATTTTTAGGGCCTGTATTTTAAGGTAGCAGCCAAATAAAAATTCTGAGTGCGGCCCCAGCCCTCCCGGGCAGGCCTCATAGCACCGGCCCGGGCCGAGCGTCCCCGCGGCCCTCCATGTATCCGTCCGTCCGTCCTCGCGTGCGCCCGTCTGTCCGGCCGTCGGCGCCCAGCCGCCAGCAGCCCGACCAGGCTGGGCCTCGAGGACCCAGCGGGGAGGGGGATGGGCCGGACCAGGCTGGGGGCTAAACATTTAAAACTTTTTAACGTGTTATACATGCACATAGAGCTCCTGTATTTTCAAGTAACACACTTAGATTGTGACTTCTTGGTTTTTCACTTTTAGGCATCACATATTGATTCTTACTATGGAAGATGAGTATTTAACTCTCCTCCCTCACCCCTGCTCCCCCCACTCATTTCTCAGCCCCGTATTCTTCCCCAGAAGTTATATCATCATTTTAGGTAGATTAGCATCCAGTTTTTACATCATCGTGTAGTCACAGTGAGCCACGATTTAAGATACTAAGATTTCTTTTCCTGCACAAATCGTTTTCCCTGTAGTGGCACCAGATATTCTTTTCTTTTTTTAAAAATTTATTTATTGTATTTATTTATTTTTGGCCGCGTTGGGCCTTCCTTGCTGCGTGCGGGCTTTCTCTAGTTGCGGCGAGTGGGGGCTACTCTTCGTTGCGGTGCACAGGCTTCTCATTGCAGTGGCTTCTCTTGTTGCAGAGCATGGGCTCTAGGTGCACGGGCTTCAGTAGTTGTGGCTTGTGGGCTCAGTAGTCGTGGCTCACAGGCTCCAGAGCGCAGGCTCAGTAGTTGTGGTGCATGGGCTTAGTTGCTCCGTGACATGTAGGATCTTTCCGGACCAGGGCTCGAACCCGTGCCCCCTGCATTGGCAGGCAGATTCTTAACCACTGCGCCACCAGGGAAGCCCCCAGATATTCTTAAAGAAATGTCTCCCAGAGATTCCTGACATGTCCAGTTAGAGCCGTCATCCTTTCTGCCTGGTGCCCAGGTGCTGTCCTGGCTGCCCATCAGTCTGGGGATTCCTTGTACTTCACTCGTGTGTTGGATTTTCTGTTTCTCTTATGCCTTATCTTCCTCTTTCTTGGTTTGTGTCTTTTTTTTTTTTTTTTTTTTTTTTTTTTTTGGCTATGCGGGATCTTAGTTCCCTGACCAGGGATAGAACCCGCGCCCCCTGCAGTGGAAGTGCAGAGTCTTAACCACTGGACCACCAGGGAAGTCCCGGTTTGTGTCTTTATTTCAGTGTGTCCTGAGAAAGGTTCACGGAAAGTAAGTTTTTAGAAACTTTGTATGTGCAAACATGTGCTTATTTTACCTTTACTTTCACTGATGGTTTGGCTCAGCATAGAATTCTAAGTTGGAAATTCTTTTCTTTCTGAATTTTTAAGACATTTTCCCACTGTATTCTAGCTTCCAGTGTTATTGCTGAGGAATTCAGAGCTATTTTGATTTCCTGTCCTTTGTGTGTGGTGTGCTTTTTTGTTCCCTTCTCCCTTCTGCAGAAAAATATAGAACCTTCGCTTTTTCACCAGTTTGGAAATTCAGTGATGATTGCTTTCGTGTTTGTCTATTTCCTTCTGTTGAGATGCGCACTCAAATATCTGGTTGCTGGGAAGCCTACAAAGCAGTATTTACTTGGTGACTTTTTTAAGACTCACAGACCTGCAGAGCATGCACTTAATTTTATCTGCACACTTAAGACCCGATTCTTCTCTCAGGGATGGACTTGCCTCCAACCAAAATCCCAGGAGACTGATGTGTCAACCAGGATGCTTCTGGTTTGCTTTTCATAGCTCAGATTTTGTCACTGTCCAGCTCCCAAAACTGTCAGTGACTCCACTGAGAACTGAATATATGCCATTTTTATTGCCCTGCCACTTAAGGCTCTGTGTAATGACTCAGGCCTGCCTTCTAAGCTTAACTCCTGTGATTATATCAGCTAAACTTATGTTCAAAAATCAAACTGGAAGAGTCAGCATTTTAGGCATATGCCACAGATGTTCCTGACTTAGCACCAATTGTTCATTCAATTTCTATGTCCTGGAGCGTTTTTTTAATTTGTCCTGTCAAAATAATCTACTGAACACTACCGTTTGTTTGGCAATGTGGAGGAATAATACAGTTTTTGATGTCAAATAGTATAATCTTGAGACACAGATATTACCTAACTGTCATGCAGTGCTAAAGGGTGTATATACCATAAGAGAAATGTCTACAAGTCTTGTGGGATTTCAGAGAAGGGAGAGAGCACATATGATTGGAGGGATCAAGAAAGGCTTCATAAGATCTCCTTCATAAAATAGGGGAAATTTGAAGTAGGCCTTGAAGTATAATGGAATTGGATTATGTTGGGATTGGAGGACATTTCGGTATGAAGAACAGCATGAATGGGGGCATGGAGGTAGAAAATTATGGGTAATATCTGAGGTTGCAGCAAGGAGATTGGTTGGCTACAGCATAATTTTATGTAAGAGAGAGATTAAGATCGAAGGATATATTGGAACCAGAGCATGGAGAATCTTGAACTTTGGCTTAAGATTTTGCATCAAATTAGAGGATGGTGTTAGGGAGCAAGTGAAAGTTGAATGCCCTTTTAAAAACCAACTCAAATATAACACCTATGAATGCTTTCTGATTCCCCTCCATTGGATGTAGCCTCTCTTCTCTAAATGTCCATAGGCATTTTATATCTCTTTTATGTCATTTAATTGAGCGTCTGTTAATACAGTATGCTGGGCACAATGCCAATGATGAGGAATAAAGAAGATAAATAAGGAAACTATGGCATTTGGTTTTGTCCTATATCATCTTCTCTTCCATATTAGAGTGTAAAGCTCTTGATGACAGGGCAACATCACTTCATCTCTGTACTTCCCCTCTCCCCTATACGAGCATAGTGCCTTGTACATGCTAGGCACTCAGGAAGTAGTCACAGATACTTAGAGCCCTAAAGGAGCTGGGAGTCTAACCTCCTCTTTGTCGAGGTGAGGAGTCTGAGGCTCAGGAAGGTTAAGGATGTGCCACGATTACACAGGGGTTAGCAGCAGCGTTGGACGGAGAACCAAGGTGCACTGACGCCTGATCCTGTGCTCCTTCTCCCTGCATGTACACTCCTGACTATAATAAAACCTGAATATTTGGATTTTGGAATTGCTCACAGTGTAGGGTTTGTAAAAAACCCAATTAGAAATTCAGTTCTTTAATAAGATCTATTGAGCGAAATAGAGTGAATACAATACACTTTTCTGTCTGAGGGTTCCATATTCTAATTAAGTAGGTCACTTACAACTGCAAATGGGACTCTGGTACAGCAAGATTGCAAAAGAAAAGGCAGGAAAATGATTCAGGTGTCAAAGGCTGACCTAATTAACAGAAATGGAAACTCAAAGGATTATGTGACCTTGAGGCTTTTGTGAACCAGAATTTATTTTTTTTTAGATTTTATTGAAGTATAGTGGATTTACAACATTGTGTTATTTTCTTCTGTACAGCAAAGTGACTCAGTTATATATATATTCTTTTCATATTCTTTTCCGTTATGGTTTGTTAGAGGCTATTGAATATAGTTCCCTGTGCTATAGAGTAGTACCTTGTTGTTTATCTAGAACCAGGAATATTTTTGACATTGTTTGCTTCCTTTATAGCTTCCTTTCTTTTTTTTTCTTTCTAGAGATGATTCATTTACTTAATATAAACACATTTCTGGAAGTAATAGTTAAAAGACCTTCACAGTGAAATACAGTGAATTCTGTGTCTGGTTTGAGTCATTTGAGAAATGTGAGGCTTCAGCTATATCAGCAATTCTCTGAAACAAAAATTAAGCAGTCACAAGTGAATAATTTTTTTAAAAACAAAAGTCCTTAGAGTTAGAGAATTTAGTCTTAGAAACCATCACTGTAGTGATTTCAAAACACAGCTCTGCATTTTAAAACAGTTCTCTTGAAACCTGTCTGTCATGAGAGAGGGGTTGGAGTGCCTTTGATGAGAATGAGGGTAGTTAGGGTCGGGAAGTGCTTTTGTTTTGGGTGAGTTTCTAAATAGAACTTTTAGTAAATACAGGTACATGGACAGAAAGAGAAAAGTAGGCTACTGAAAAGTTTAACTTCCTCAGGAAAGTGGATATTAGCACACCTTGTTGAAGTCTGGAGGTTACAAACAGGAAGAATGTGGGACTGGTCTTCCTCAAAGGAAGACTACAATCCATCTCTCCGGGACTGGATCCTGAGTGATTGGTGGGGCCCTCGGACCTTCATTCCAGGTGCAGGCTTCTTGCTCCCCCCATCCACGGATTTCAAAATATTTATATCTATTCTTTTTCATATTCTTTTCCATTATGGTGTATTACAGGATACTGAATATAGTTCCCTGTGCTAGACAGTGGGACCTTGTTGTTTATGTATTTTGTATATAGTAGTGTGTATCTGCTAATCTCAAACTGCTAATTTATCCCTCCCCCAACCCCTTCCCCTGTGGTAATCATAAGTTTGTTTCTGTGTCTGTGAGTCTGTTTCTGTTTTGTAAATAAGTTCATTTGTATCATATTTCAGATTCCACATATAAGTGATATCACATGATATTTGTCTTTTTCTGACCTTACTTCACTTACCGATAGTATGATGATCTCTAGATCCATCCATGTTGCTGCAAATGGCATTTAATGGCTGAGTAGTATTCCACTGTATATATGTATCACCTCTTCCTCTTCCATTCCTCTGTAGATGGACATTCAGGTTCCTTCCATGTCTTGGCTATTGTAAATAGTGCCGCTGCGAACACTGGGGTGCATGTATCTTTTCGAATTAGAGTTTTCTCTGGATATACGCCCAGGAGTGGGATTGCAGGGTCATATGGTAACTCTATTTTTAGTTTTTTAAGGAACCTCCATACTATTTTCCACAGTGACTGCACCAATTTACATTCCCACCCACAGTGTAGGAGGGTTCCCTTTTCCCCACACCCTCTCCAGCGTTTATTATTTGTAGACTTTTTAATGATGGCCATTCTGACCAGTGTGAGGTGGTACCTCATTGTAGTTTTGATTTGCATTTCTCTGATAATTAGCGAAGTTGAGCGTCTTTTCATGTGCCTGTTGGCCATCTTTATGTCTTCTTTGGAGAAATGTCTATTTAGGTCTTTTGCCCATTTTTTGATTGGGTTGTTTGTTTTTTTGTTACTGAGTTGTATGAGCTGTTTGTATGTTTTGGAAATTAAGCCCTTGTCAGTCACATCATTTGCAAATATTTTCTCCCATTCCATAGGTTGTCTTTTCATTTTGTTTATGGTTTCCTTTGCTGTGCAAAAGCTTATAAGTTTGGTTAGGTCCCATTTGTTTATTTTCGCTTTTATTTCTACTGCCTTGGGAGACTGACCTAAGAAAACATTGCTACGAGTTATGTCAGAGAATGTTTTGCCTATGTTCTCTTCTAGGAGTTTTATGGTGTCATGTCTTTTTTTTTTTTTTTTTTTAAATAAATTTATTTATGTTTTATTTATTTTTTGGCTGCGTTGGGTCTTCGTTGCTGCGTGCGGGCTTTCTCTAGTTGCGGGGAGGAAGGGCTACTCTTTGTTGCTGTGCGCGGGCTTCTCATTGCGGTGGCTTCTCTTGTTGCGGAGCACGGGCTCTAGGCGCGCGGGCTTCAGTAGTTGTGGCGCACGGGCTCAGTAATTGTGGCTCGCGGGCTCCAGAGCGCAGGCTCAGTAGTTGCGGCGCACGGGCTTAGTTGCTCCGTGGCATGTGGGATCTTCCTGGAGCAGGGCTCGAACCCGTGTCCCCTGCATTAGCAGGCGGATTCTTAACCACTGTGCCACCAGGAAAGCCCGGTGTCATGTCTTATATTTAAGTCTTTAAGCCACTTTGAGTTTATTTTTGCAAACACACATTCTTTATTTATGTTTCTTACTGTCCCTTTAAGACCTCACTCAGGGGGTTAATTTTCACCGTCCTCTAACTGGAAGCTTTGGCAGAGCCCCAGCTTTTGTTCTCACTCTCAGGGAATGGACAATTTTATGGTCACTTTCAGTTGAAAACACAGTTTCAAACTTAGTAAATGGAGCGTTCAGCCCCATGCCATGCCTAGGGTTGCATATTTTTGCATCCCCAGCTTGGACCTCTCTCACGCCGCTGCAGGCCTGCGGTCCTTCTTCTGCAGTGCAGTCTTTCCTCTCTCTACACTCTGCTTGCCTCCTTCTTCCTCCCTCATCTGCTGCTTTCTGGAGACTGGCAGAGTTGCTATGAGGAAAGGGAGGAGAGTTAAGGAGACTGGACATTTCTTACTTGGCCGTGTGGCTTTATGTCCTGTGAACTCAGCAGCTGGTTTGATCTGATGGCCTTGAGTGGGTCTGGTGGATGATTAAAGTATACTTTTTCTATTCTGGGGCATTTTCATGGCATTTGGAGTTTCCCTGCTGGAACCCTGGCTTTTCCAGTGTCCTTTCCCAGAGAGCCGCCTCTCTGCTCCAGGTAGTCACGTGGGACCGCTTCCCAGCTCCTGGTACCCGCAACACATCCAGCTTCTTTCTGCTGAGCTCTCTATGTCCGCCTAGGGCTCTTTGTTTTAGGAGGACCCAAGATTCCCCACTCTCTCTCACCCCTTTCTGTATTCTTGACCTTGCTGAGGAATTCAAGAGTGGTAGAACAAGCTCTCCTTCATTCCTTCTGTGAATTCTGCAAGTGGGGGCTTCTGTCTCACAATTACTTTGAGTCTTGATATCTGTCCTGTCAGTTGCATCCCAACATTCAGTGATACAACGTCTCTGCACAGTCACAATTTGCCAGGTCCTTTGCCATGTGTTGGAGAAGCACAGAAAACAAACAAGTAGAGTTTGGTAAGATTGTAGCACAGTTGATATGGTAACAACCTTGATAGACTTCCTTATACGGCTGTCCCTGGTCATCTTGACTGTACTGAGTGTCCCTGACACTTCATGAGTGACACATCTGTGAACTGTTCTCGGGGTAATTTCTGCCAATCTCACCCATTGCGAGTTGATTCTTACTAGTAGTTTTTTTCTGGAGGTTGACTTTCGTGGGCCCTGTGCATTGAATGCAGATAGTAGGTAATTGCTTTTGCCAGCTTAAGACTTACTTGGGAGATGGCAAGAAAATGGACTTACTTGAACTGTGTGGACAGCAACAAAGTTGAACCTGAAAAAGAAGGTCATAACTAAGTGATAGATCATATATGATATACAATAAATGTATAGAGATGTAAATGTGTATTTATCTATCTACATATATACATCTTTGCTGTAATCAAACCCCTTACTTTAAATAAGAGGTACAAACTGCTATGTTTAAAATAAATAAGCTACAAGGCTATATCGTACGGCACAGAGAACATAGCCAATATTTTATAATAACTACAAATGGAATATAATCTATAAATTTGTGAATCACTGTGTTGTATACCTGAAACTAATATAATATTGTAAACCAACTATATCTCAATTTAAAAAATGCAAAAAAAATAGACTTTATTTTTGTTTAAGCAAATAATTATCGCATAATACTTTACAGAAGGTAAAGCCATTCTCAGAGCTCTGCTCAGACTCTGGCAGTGACGGCCCATCTCGTTAAAATTCCAGGTCCTCACCATGGCCTCCGACTCTGCAGGCTCTGCCCCTCTCCCGGTCTTGTCTCTTACCCTCAGTCTGTCTCCCTGGCTCACTCCTCTCTCGTCCGGGCCGCTTGCTGTCCCTCAAACAGGGAAAGCCCGTTCTAGCCTCAGAACCTTTCATTTGCCTTCCTCCACCTGGGATGCGCTGCCCCGGGTTATTCCTCCCCACCGACTGGGTCTCTGCAGGAGTGATGTTTTCTCAGAGAGACCTGTTTCCTCACCTTCTTTCCAAAATAGGGCTCCCCTCCCACATGGCTCTCTGATGGCGTGGACCCTTGCCCGGCTTTATTTCTTTTCATAGCACTTATTAACCCCCCGAAGTTCTCTTACTATTTTGGGACCAGTTACCTGTTGTGTCCCATGTTGGAATCTAAGTCAGGAGAACGGGGACTTCGTTGGGTTCACTGCTGTTGCCCCACTGCTTGGAACAGTGCCCGACACGTAGCCAGGCTTCAGGCAACATTGTCGAATGGATGACTCAGTAGGTGAAGCCGGCCTGATCCTCACATGGAGTCGGGGAGGAAATGAGAACATTGGTATTATCATCTTCACTGGGTCTTAAGATGTTATATAATTTACCCAGGTTGTGCCTGGCATTCTTCTTGAATGAGTGCATTAGACCCTATGATTAAAACTCTGGTTTATTTAAATTACATTTTATCAAATTTATTTGTGTACCTAGTTGAATTAAACACTCTGGTGCAAGGCTTATTTCAAAGAAACAGTAGAGTCTGCCCTCCTTTTCCAGTCCCTAGAAGCAACCACTTTCTGCTCTTTCAGCTCTCTGTTTTCTTAGTAACATGCTTATATTGTAACATGCTTACTTCCTAATTTTGCAATTTTGGAATTTGTAATTTGAGGCATTATCCATTGACTTCCCTTAAGGGAACGTGGGGATTTCAGTTAGATTGTTATTCAGCGTTTACGTTATTATGACTCACATAATTGCAATTCACAACTCAGCTATGTGGTATGATTACCCTTCATGTCAGTAATTTTAGGCGTTTTCTCTTGGGCTGGTCACATCTCCCAGAGAGGATTCCTTCAGTTCCCTACCCGGAGGGTATCACGGGGGTGGCCATCTTCTGGGAGCTTCTTACCGCTCAGTCTGTAAACTATCACTTAATTCTTTTTTCAGTGTGATGCCCCTGACCTCAACAAGACCCTGTACCCCCTGCCCGAAGACCCTTTCTTTTGAACTCCTGAGAGTAGAAACCTCCAGGACTCTCTCAGGGTGGGGAAGGGACAGTTGCTCAGTTGCACAGAATAAAGGGATCTGGGCTTTTAACTGTCCCTTAAGCTGACTTTTGAACAGTCCTCTGTGCTTAGTCCCATCTTCACCTCTACTTTTGGATTGTTGACTTAAAGAAAAACACACAACATAAGAGTTGTGAGTTTAAGTTGTATTCAGGGTCTTACTGGAGACTGTAACCCAGGGCACAGCCTGTCAGCTAGCTCTGAGGAAACTGCTCGAAAGAGGTCAGGGGGGAGCCAGTTATACGTGCGTTTTGGCTGGGGGTACGCGTGGTCCAGCACACGTCTTGGTGAAAGAGTACTGCTAGTCACAAGGAACGGATATCCCAAGCTAGTGAGTTTAGTGCTTGTCTATGTACGGGAAGACGGAGGAACCTGGTGCATTGAAATTCTTCCTGAGACACGCATCCAACTATCCAAGGACCTGCTTGTCCAAAGCACAGAGCGACCTGCTATCACCTTAACTTGCTCTCCGAATGTTCTGTCGGTCAGCAACTGCAGTGGGTTATGACTTAATCCTTCTAGAACTGGGTGGTGAGCAACTCTCTTTGTTTTTCTCTGTTTACAAGCTGCACCTAATGCTGTCAAATTCTTGAGCATTCTGTGGGCTTATGGGTAAATTAGGTGGCTCATTGGCCTTCCCCTGCGGGCTTTGGATTCATCCTTCTGGAGTCGAAGTCAGTGACTCTCTTCACTCTGCTTTCCATCATGATTGCTATTTAATTATCTCTCTTTGCCTCTTTCAGATTATGCCCTAAAAAAATACCTCTTGACTATTACTTTTATCCTTTTTAATTATTAAAAACTTTTTATTGTTGTCTCTAACTCCGAACCAAGGTTTATTCATGATTTGTCTGACAAAAAGAGAGCTGAGAAAGTATGAATGGACCCTCTATGACTTGGAAAAGGAGGAGGGGAGTTCACTCTGGTTGCCCACCGATCCAAACCCTCCGCACTGATGCCACATGCCCGGCGCTGGGCTGCCGAAAGTCAGCATGGCCACGTGGGGACAGTTGTGTCGTAACCTTTATCATCTCAGTCGGAGATGATAGCTTATCAGTCTTACTGTAAAATGCTCAGTTCTGGTGTCAAGGTCCATGGTTGGAAAGTGGGAAAACCAAAACCTTGGCTAAAACTTTGGCCCTTTTGATAGGAGTTGTGATAGTTTTGTTGATCATTCATGCAATAGAAGGTGTGGGTCATTCTTTCACATTCACTTCCACCTCTAGAAAGTTTCTGCAAGTGATGCGAGAATGGTGGAGAGCTGAGCCAAAATTCTCTGCCACTTAAATTTCTAAAACTTGAGAGTTTTTGATCCTACTTGTTTTGCTGTGGGTGAGTGGTTCCCAGACCAAGCTCATTCCAAGATCATAGATGAACAAACAAACAAACCCCCAAGTCTCTGGGCCGCACTCCAAACTTACTCAGGATCTCTAGTGTTGAAGACTCATAATCTGTCAGATATATGTCAGTTTGCCCACGTGGGACATTGGCTTGAGAAGCATTTCACAGGGCTTTTGAAAGGTGTGGGAAGTGTTGGCCAGAGACTTGAAACCAAATCAGATCAAAACAAAACAAAACAAAAACTTTCAAGAAAGAAAACAACTGTAATGCACTGGTTTGGTGCAGCTGTAAACAATATTTATACCTGTAATAATGAAAGTACTGGGTATACCCTGAATCAAAAATGGATGAGGAGGGAAGACAGGTATGTGGGGGGAAGGGAGAATTAAATCTACACCTTCCATAGCAACAAGACAATAGGTATTATCTAAAACCAAAAAATCAAGAAATACCACGTTAACCCTGTTATTTAGATATTTTTGAAGTGCAAATACAGAAGAAACACCTGAAAAAACTGGGGTGGTGACCTCTGGCATGCAGAAATAGGGAGTGGAGCGGGGCAGCACCCTGCTGTCTTGTGTTATCGTCTTGATAAAACTGTTTTGCATTTAAAGCTATATGCAGGTATTAATTTGATATAAATAAAAAGTGAATTAACAGAGACATTTTGTCCTAGGAGATAGTTAAGCACAAAGACAGTAAGAACAGTTATTAATAAATTATCCAATTCCTAGGTGTTTTTGCTTATCGATACATTTTAGGAAGAGTGTTCATTATGCAAAGACATTAATATTTTACAGCTAAGGTACTCATTTCCTTCCATGAAAAAATTACCTATTAATATTATCTGATTTTCAATCTTTCCAGCTAAAATAATAAATCAGCTGAGTTTTGCTAGATTTAGTTTGATATAAGGACATAGGCTGTAGTGAGTCTCATAATGTTTAGTTTTAAGGGTTTTCTGGTCAGGACTGGGAGGTCTCTTCCCCTTGTTTCTTTCTTTTTAAAAATTTATTTATTTATTTATTTTTGGCTGTGTTGGGTCTTCGTTGCTGCGCGTGGGCTTTCTCCAGTTGCGGCGAGTGGGGGCTATTCTTCGCTGCGGTGCGTGGGCCTCTCACTGCGGTGGCCTCTCTTGTTGCGGAGCACGGGCTCCAGGTGCGCGGGCTTCAGTAGTCGTGACATGCCGGCTCAGTAGTTGTGGCTCGCGGGCTCTAGAGCACAGGCTCAGTAGTTGTGGCACACGGGCCCAGTCTCTCCGTGGCATGTGGGATCTTCTCGGACCAGGGCCCGAAGCCGTGTCCCCTGCACTGGCAGGCGGACTCTTAACCACTGCGCCACCAGGGAAGTCCCTTCCCCTTTGTTTCCAACTCAGCCTTTTTGACCCTCTCTGGTCTTCCAGAGCACGTGATAGTATAAAGATCAAAGGAAGAGCAGAAGTGACTGAAAATCGGAAAGCGCTTTTCAGGTTGGGCTTAAAGATCTGAAAGGAAGCACAGAAGTGACAAGGGCCAAGAGTCAGGCGCTTTCCTGCTGGAGCCAGCAGACAGATTTCATTACTGCAGTTTCAGCCATTTGAGCCAATGGATATGCTGGCGCCCATCCAGTTCTAGGCAGATTCTCAGACACCCAGAGATCCTCTGAGACCAGCTGGCAGCTCGTTCTTCAGAGCAGACAACATAGGCGCACATCTCTCGTAGGTGCCCATCTCTCACAGGCGCCCAAAATAAAACCAACCAGCTTTAATGAATACGTTTTCTTGCTCTTAAAAATTAAAAAACAAAACAAACCTAAAACAACTTCAACTAAAGAGTAAGTACAGCAGAAAATTTCTTTTTTGCAGAGTTTACATTCACAGTTTGACCCACACCACCTCGGTAAGTTCTAGGGCACAGATTCGCGTCTCCTGACCTTGCGGGGGGGGGGTACTTGGAGACTCACGTGCCACTACTGTATATAAAATAGATAATCAACAAGGACCTACTGTACAGCGCAGGGAACTCTACTCAGTACTCTGTAATAACCTATATGGGAAAAGTATCTGAAAAAGAATGGACATATGTATATGTAAAATTGAATCACTTTGCTGTATACCTGAAACTAACACAACATTGTAAATCAAATATACTCCAATATAAAAGAAAAATTAAAAAAAAAGAAAAGAGAAGAAGAAAAAAAAAGAACAGCCAGCATCTGTCCATCTCTCAACTGGCTTTGTGTTATATTGTGTATGCTGGAAATCTCCTGAAATATTAAACACTTTCTTTATTAGTGAAAAAATAACCTCTTTGAAGAAAGTAAACTACTAATGCTGATAATGGAAATGAGGACAAAGAGAAGTATTTTAAGAAACAGTGGTTATCAGGCAGAAGTTAGCTATTTAAATAGATTAAAGAGTAGAATATTGGACTAACTTAAGGTTTGGATCTGTATGAAATAGACCACGTAACTCCATTTTTTGAGGAAATCATGTGCTACTGGTGTTCATGATTTGGGAGAGTTTGAGAATGTCTCAGGATGTATCCGTTCCTGATGTTGGGGATCTGTTCTTCATTCACTAGTACAACTGACATGGAAGAAACATTTATTATATGTGTGGCCCTGTGTTAGGTGCTGGGGTTATAGTGGTTCTATTACCTGGTTCTGTCAGCCTGTCTACAACAGGCTCTGCCCTCATGGAGCTTATGAAATAGGTAAATAGGATGCTACCAGGCAGGGATAAGCATTTTGATTTGAGATGGAGTGACCAGGGAGGCCTCTCTGAGGATGTAACATTTGAGGCTGAGTCTTGAAAGGTGGGAGGAGACAGTCCTGTGAAGATGGAGGGAATTAATTTCAGGTATAGGGAACTGCAGATGCAAATGAGAGTGGAAAGGAGTTTGGTGTGATGGAGGGTCAGAACGAAGGTCACAGTGCTGGGTACAGAGTGGGTGTGAAGGAGGATAGAATGAGATGAGATTCGAATGGGAGACAGGAGCCAGGTGATAAAGGGCTCCCCAAGACAGGGTGAGAGAGTTGGATGTGTTCTAAGGGCAATGGAGAAATAGCAGAAGGTTTTAAGCAGGGGTGCTATGCTCTGACTTCTGTTTTGCTCTGTTCTCATTTATGCTGTAAAAAGGTCCCTGTGGCTTCTCTTTGGAGAATGGATTGGAATGTGACAGTGGAAGCAAGACACAGTTCCTGTTAAATAAGTGGAAGTGATGTTGCTCTGGACTAGGGTGGGATGTAGTGGAGAGGGAAATGGGTAGATTTGAGATGTGATTTCGAGATAGAATTGATGTCCTGATGTCTTAGTGGTATCTATTTTCATTTATGCAGGTGTCCAAGGAGAAAAAATCACTGTGCATATTCATTTAACTCCTTGGCCTCTCAGATACTTAGTTCCACCTTGTGTTACCAACTTACCACAACTGTGATGGATAAAAAATGCTATTCATTTCCTTCCTGACAGGTGAAAAAAATAAGTCAGTAAATTATTGATCACTGAATATTTTGCTTTCATAGGTATATAAATATTTAGTCCTTAAGGTTATTGACAGCTGCATGTTTTACTTTCCTGAGTACAGACATCTATATTTGACATCCAAATCATTGGTGACTATATATTTCAGCTGCATGTGAGGAGCAGTGATTAAAATCTGTGTGTGCAAGGGTAGTCATGTAATTCACCACCAAAAACTTTAACGTCTAGAGATGTAAATACAAATTCATCAGGCTCATTCATTTACTGATGAAGCCATTAGCATTTAAGTAGTAAGTTAGGAGGAACACTTGCAGTGTCATTTATATGGGTCATGCCCACCCACCTCCCCGCCACCCCCCCAACAAGAGTCTTGAATCACCTGGAAAAATTAAGAGGAAAATGCCGCATTTTGTTTTCCGCTTCATATCAAATCAGCATCTCTGGAGATGAGGTCTGGGAATCTGTGCTCTTCACCAAGCTCCCCAGGAAGTCACGTTGAGGCCAGTCTGGCTGGGGGTACTGGGACCAGCTTTTAGATGATCTCTTAGGTGGCTTCCACCACTAATATTTTATGACTTAATATAAAATCTCTAAGTTCCATCATGGGAATTTGTAGATGAGTCTTTGCTTTCATATCCTGTTGTCACTTCTGTATGCCTATGATTTATTTGATGCTTAGTGTTTGGTGACGGAATATCCAATTATAACTTCATGCCTTCGGGAAAATAAAATCCCCCTTAAAGACATCTGCCTTGTGACAAAGTTTCCAAGAATGTTTTATGTTGAGACTGGAAAACTTTGTAATTGAAAATGTGGATTTTGATGATTCTTTCAAAGGAATTATGCAATTAGGGTATTCTTTTAGCCACCTGGGCACAATTTAGTCTCTCGGGAGCACTTAGTTATTGGACCAGTGCAGCATCTGATGATGCCTGAAAACATCAGAACCGGGGGCCTCTGCTTAGAATCAATTCTTATTATTGAGCTGATGCTGAGCAAAAGCATGGATCCAGGAGGGATGAGATACAAGTTTTTCTTGATTGTCTCCACCCAGTGGTGCACAGACCCACAATGCACATCCTTGGGGGAGGGCGGAGAGGATTCTGTGTGTTGCTGTAAAACTGTAAAAGTATTGAGTGAGGCTGGCTGGGGAAGGGGACCAGGGATTCAAGGTCATTTGACTTAGCTGTCTGTTGCGGTGCACACGTTCATAGATTCCTGCAAAACAATCCCTTTAAATTCCCCATTGATCAATGACTGTAAAGCTCCTAATTTCAGAGACTCGAGTCTTTGCTACATGATCGGCTAGCGTGGCCCTTTTTTTCTTTATTCTCCAGGCAACTAAACTCTAGTTTGTTTGTTTTTTTTTTAAACTCTAGTTTTTATTTTCATATCTGACATCAAGCAGCTTGCAACCTTCCTAGTTAAGTTGTCTCGTAGTTTGAAGTGAAGGCGAATACTCACTCCAATTTCTCAAGTTGCCTACTTTCAGCCTCTAAATTCAGTTTTCCAAACACTCCCTGGTTGGGTTGCCAGTATCTGGAGAGGAGTTGAAAGCATAAAGAAGAAATGAGCATTTTTCCTTTTCATGGCAACCAAGTGACTGCTTGGTTTTTGCTTATCCTATAACTTTGATCCCCTTAGCCAATGCTCTGTCTTAATTGACATTTGGTACCAGGACACCATTGCGCTCATACAAGTAGTTGATTTTCTCAGTCCCAGTTTCGGCATATGAAATGGTGGTTGGTAATGGTGTTGGTGGTGTAGGGGTGGTGAGTTTCAGCACATGGGAAAGATTTGCTAGGCTTAAATATGAACTAGATTCTTTCTTTCTTTTTTTTTTTGGCCTCGCGGCATGCGGGATTTCAGTTACCCGACTCGGGTTGGAATCCGCGCCCCCTGCAGTGGAAGTGCAGAGTCTTAACCACTGGACCGCCAGGGTAGTCCCTAGATTATTTCTTTTCATTTTAGTTAAGATCAAGTGTTTCTCCTCCTTTTCCCCTGCAGTCATACCTCATCTGCCTTATTTACTGACCAGGATTTTTGCCCTTGTCTCCTCTTCCTCCCCAATCGCTTCATGCACTTCTGTCATTAACTATAGAAGGTTTCTCTTTGTAACACCCCATCATGCTCCTTTTTTTTTAACATGATATTTATTTATTTATATTTTTTTGGACGTCTTTATTGGAGTATAATTGCTTTACAATGTTGTGTTAGTTTCTGCTGTATAACAAAGTGAATCAGCTATACGTATACATATGTCCCCATATCCCCTCTCTCTTGTGTCTCCCTCCCACCCTGCCTATCCCACCCCTCTAGGTGGTCACATAGCACCGAGCTGATCTCCCCGTGCAATGCAGCTGCTCCCCACTAGCTATCTATTTTACATTTCGTAGTGTATATATGTCAGTGCTACTGTCTCATTTCATCCCAGCTTACCTTTCCCCCTCCCCGTGTCCTCAGGTCCATTCTCTACGTCTGCGTCTTTATTCCTGTCCTGCCCCTAGGTTCATCAGAACCTTTTTTTTTTCAGATTGCATATGTATGTGTCAGCATACGGTATTTGTTTTTCTCTTTTTGACTTACTTCACTCTGTATGACAGACTCTAAGTTCACCCACCTCACTACAAATGACTCAGTTTCATTTCTTTTTATGGCTGAGTAATATTCCATCGTATATATGTGCCACATCTTCTGTATCCATTCATCTGTTGATGGACACTTAGGTTGCTTCCATGTCCTGGCTATTGTAAACAGTGCTGCAATGAACATTGTGGTACATGACTCTTTTTGAATTACGGTTTTCTCAGGGTATATGCCCAGTAGTGGGATTGCTGGGTCGTATGGTAACTCTATTTTTAGTTTTTTAAGGAACCTCCATACTGTTCTCCAGAGTGTCTGTATCAATTTACATTCCCACCAACAGTGCACGAGGGTTCCCTTTTCTCCACACCCTCTCCAGCATTTGTTGTTTATAGATTTTCTGATGATGCCCATTCTAACTGGTGTGAGGTGATACCTCATTGTAGTTTTTATTTGCATTTCTCTAATGATTAGTGATGTTGAGCATCCTTTCGTGTGTTTGTTGGCAATCTGTATGTCTTCTTTGGAGAAATGTCTATTTAGATCTTCTGCCCATTTTTGGATTGGGTTGTTTGTTTTTTTTGATACTGAGCTGCATGAGCTGCTTGTATGTTTTGGAGATTAATCCTTTGTCAGTTGCTTCGTTTGCAAATATTTTCTCCCATTCTGAGGGTTGTCTTTTCGTCTTGTTTGTGGTTTCCTTTGCTGTCATGCTCCTTTTTATATCACATTATTCCTTGGGAGAAAGAAGCTGAAAGTTGTTTTACACTAGCCAGACTACTACTAAATACTCAGGCTGACAGGAAGAACTTCTCTCTTCATGACCAAAGGCAGGTCAATTTTATGTATTGATATTTCCATACTTTTCAGAGATAATGGTGGCTTTTTTTTTTTTTTTTTTTTTTTTTGGCAGGGAGAGGGTAGGGTGAGCTATACCATAACCAAACTATATACCCCCAATTGCTTGAGGAACTCTGTAGTGGAATGCAAAGACCTGGTGTCTGAGAGTCAGTAAGAGCTGGTCTGGATTCATCTCTACTACTTGTTAGATCTGTGACATTAGCACTGTTACTGAAACTCTTTAAGCTTCTTTTCTTGTTTGTAATATGAGGATAAATCCAATTTCTTTAGGGTTTTTGTGAAGTTTTAAGATAATTCATGTAAAATGCACATCGTGTTACCTGGGGCATGGTAGATGCTCAATAAGTAATGGCGTAGAATTATTAATATAACCTGAGAGTTACCATAATGTTTATGTTCATAGTATTCCTTTATTATCCTTTTGATGTCCATGGGGTCTGCGGTGATGTCCCCCTTTTCATTTCTGATATTACTAATTTATGTCCTCTATCTCTTTTATTTTAGCCTGGCTAGAGTTTATTGGTGTTATTGATCTTTTCAAAGATCTAGCTTTTGATTTCATTGATTTTTCTCATTTGATTTTCTGGTTTCAAGTTCATTGATTTCTACTCTAATTTTTATTATTTCTTTGTTTCTGCTTACTTTGGATCTAATTGGCTCTTCTTTTTTGTACTTTCCTAAGGTGGAGACAACGTTATTGATTTTAGATGTTTCTCCTTTTCTATTATATACATTTAATGCTGTAAATTTACCTCTAAGCACTACCTTCTCTGTATCCCACAAATTTTGGTACGTTGTGTTTTCATTTTCATGTAGTTTAATTTTTTCTTAATTTTAAGGTTTCTTCTTTGACTCGCATGTTACTTAGAAGTGTGATGTTTAATCTGCACATATTTGGGGATTTTCCAGTTATTTTTCTGTGTTTGAGTTCTAGTTTAATTCCATCATTGTCTGAGAGCAGATATTGTATAATTTCTATTCTTTTAAATTTGTTAAGGTATGTTTTATGGCCAGAATTTAGTCTTTCTTGATGAATGTTCCATGTGAGCTTGAGAAGAGTGTATATTTTATTGTTATTGGATGAAGTTGTGTATAGACCTCCATTATATCCAGTTGACTGTTGAATTCAACTATGTCTTTACCGACTTTCTGCCTGCTGGATCTGTCCATTTCCGGTAGAGGAGTGCTGAAGTCTCCAACTATAATAGTGGATTTGTCTATTTCTCTTTGCATTTCTATCAGTTTTTGCCTCATGTAGTTTGACAGTCTGTTGATAAGTGTATACACATTTAAGATTGTTATCATGTTTATATTTAGGTGAGCTAATATAAAGAGCACTGATAATAGGATTGTAATAGATTTAAAAACTAAACTAATAGAGATGATTTTTGGGTAAAGAAGATTTCTTTCCTTCTGAGTAGGTTACTGTCTCTCTTGCTGGTCCACATCCTCTATCTGTTTTGGGGGAAGATAGGACTGTTACAGAAGAAAAGCTTGAAATTCATATTCAGCATTGAATTTCATAATAAGATATTTTCTGTAAGATTATAGCAGCCTTCTAAAGTCAGACTGTTCTCTTGAGGGGATTTTCTAAATTTTTTTAGCTCCCGCTTTAGCATAACAGGAACTAAGACCAGAGGACTCAGCTCATAGATTTCTCCCGTTGAGATCATTCTTCCAGCTGTGACAGCTTGGTCACACGCCTTGCTGCTCCTTGGTATAAGGAAGGGAGAAAGCCCTCATCCTCTCTGGTCCTAGGTGATGGGGGGAAAAGAACCAAGAGAGAGAAGAGGAGGAAGGTGGAGGCAGGTTTAAATTTGTCCTTGTCAACCCCAAATCTTGCCTCGGGCTCAGATTGTGAAGAGGAGCCTTTAGAGATATCTTGATAAGGTGAAGAAACCACAAAGACAGGCAGGTTTTTGTGGGGTCCAGTGATGGTTCATTGGTCAGAGCAGCCCGGCCAGGCAGGGGGCTTCTGTGTTCTCGTGTTTTATGTCTCCTAATGGGGAAGTGCCCATCAGCAAAGGCTGGGGGTGGATGCCTGGCTAAGGCCCGGTAGAGTGTGTAACAGAGAGTCAGGTGCAGTGAGACTGGACGCCTCAGTTTGCCCGGGACAGTCCTGTTTTCAACTGCAGCGCCAGCGTCCTCTCCAGTCAGTGCCTTCTGTTTAAAAGTGTCCTAATTGTACCATAAATGATGTGCTTATCCTCAGAGAGGTGTGTCCCCAGAGAGCAGTGAGGGGGGCTGAGTCATCAGCAGGGCATCCCCAGCCCTGGCAGGGCTCCTCAGGAGACCAGATCACGAGCTACACCAGGTGCCGATGTCAGCTGTCAAAGCAGCAGGATGTCCACTTCCAGCTCAGAGAAATCAGAGGACACCACACAGGTTCCAGGACATCTTTTCCCCTGGCAGACATGGCCATGGAGAGGAGGTAGAGAGGGAGGTAGAATCTGAGAAAGCGGATAGACCTTTTTACCTGGAGAGAATGGATAGTACCTAGGAGGATTGTTTTGAGGTTCTCCATTAGATTGGACTGAATCCATTGCTTTTCCCTTACGCCCAGTGGATGGGGATTTAGGAGCAAAAATGGATTAGTTATACAGGAGATACACTCCATTTCCTCTTCCGTGTCTGAATTGCAGTGTGTGAGCAAATTTTCAGCCTGATCACTGAACAATTAACTGCCTTTCCTACAGCTTCTTTGCTTCCTTGCTGTGCCTTCTTTCCCAAGGTCTCTAAAGCTCTTTAGACAAGATCACTGTAAGCCTCGTAGCCAGTGGTCGAACTTATCTAAAAGTAATTTAGCACCAAAATGGAATAGACACAGTCCCGATTTTTCACTACTTCACATTCAGTGCTCATTCAGTACTGTCCACAGACGTCGGCAGTGCCTCCTGTGTGATCGGAGTTCACCTTATATCGGCAATCCCTTTAAGCAGTGACCTTCAACATGCACCCCAGTGTTCATAGCAGCACTATTCACAGTAGCCACGACATGGAGACAACCTGAATGTCCATCGGCAGAGGAATGGATAAAGAAAATGTCATATATATACACAATGGAATACTACTCAGCCATAAGAAAGAATGAAATAATGCCATTTGCGGCAACATGGATGCAACTAGAGACAATCATACTAAGTGGAGTAAATCAGAAAGAGAAAGACAAACACCATATGATATCACTTATATGTGGAATCTAAAATATGGCACAAATGAACTTATCTGCGAAACAGAAACAGACTCACAGACATAGAGAGCAGACTTGTGGTTGCCAAGGAGGGGGCAAGAGAGGGATGGATTGGGAGTTTGGGGTTAGCAGATGCAAATTGTTATATAGAAAATGATATAGAATGGATAAACAACAAGGTCCTACTGAATAGCACAAGGAACTATATATTCAATATCCTGTGATAAACCATAATGGAAAAGAATGTGAAAAAGAATATATATATATGTATATATATATATCTGAATCACTTTGCTGTACAGCAGAAATTAACACAACCTTGTAAATCAACTATACTTCAATAAAATAAATTTTAAAAAAAGATGCAATCTCCAGGGACACATTGTATCTAAAGTTGGGAAGTGCTTATAGATAGTGTTTTAAAAAAAACTTTTAAATTTAGACATAGCATTCCTAAATTTCATGAAATCTTAAACCACATGCTTAAGATTATTGATTAGTTTAATGAGTCAGTGAATTTCATTAGTAATGACCTCCTTTCTTACCTGCTCTTTCCTTACCTGTTCTCCTGCTTATAGGAAGCTTGAATGTGAAGGATTAATTCAAAACTTACAGAGTTGAACTTAATTTCATAAACTCCAATAGGTGAATTTTATGGGCTCTTTAAAATGTTGCATATTGTGAGAGGGGGGCCAGTCTGAACTCAGGCCCCAGCTCCAGGTGCAGCCCACGGTCCCACCTTCTTCCCCTTCCTCTGTTGCCCACTTCAACCAACCTAAGCTCCCCTGAGTAGAGGGAGCCCACGTCATCATTTTCCACTAGGGAAACAAAGGTCATGTTAGCAAATACATGTAGGCAAATCATTCCCTTAAACAAAAACACAATCCCCTACTCACATTTTATCACCTTTTATCGTTCTCCCTGTGCTACCTAACTTCTCCAAGAAGCATATCCTAATCATCTCCGTCTTCTCACTCCACCTCTTACTTGCTTCTCAATTCTCTGCTCCAGCCCCACCTTTCCAGTGAAACAGCTCTTGCTAAATTATCAGTGACATCCCTGTTGTCAGATCCTCCAGATTGCTAACTGAGATGGAGGCATTTTCTAGTCCTCAGCGTACTTGACTTCTCAGCAATATTTGACATCGGTATCTCGGTCTTCCTTCCTGAAATATCCTCTTTCCTATGCTTTTCCAACCCAGCATTTCTGGTTTTTCTTCTTCTTTGTCTGCCCTCGCAAGACCCTTTGGTAGCTGGCCATTGAATGTTGGAATCCATCAAGACTCATCCAAGGCCCTCTCTGTTTCTTACTCTAGACTTTCTCCCTTGGCTGGTGGTCCCCAATCCCATCAGCCTAAATGCCTGCTTCTTATAACAATATGTAATTTAAAAAATATCATGCTTTCTCTGTAATATAAAGAAAAGTAGTTTATATGTAATAGGCATTTCAGTATGTGTGTGCTTGGCCATATGAAGGCATAATGATGTAGCCAAGTGCTGTGCCTCTGTGTAGAATCATTGGTTGTGAATGTGGGTGTTGTTTATGGAGACTCTACCTTGTAGACAGACAGAGAGGTGTTGAACTGGCACTCAGTTACCTCGGACAGTGATGCGATTTTCTGAAATGGTGAGTAGGTCTGGATAAACACCAAACAGTAGTCCGCTTTTCCCTTAATTTACATGGTTCCTACATTCCTGGAAAATTCAGTGTAACTTGAAACGAGGCAAGAAATACAAGCTTTGGTGTTTATATGGTTAAAGATAAAGTTAGATTCCAGGCTCAGATCATTAAAAACAGGTTTTTAACCTCCATGGCATGTGGGGCATGAGACATTTCTTCTCTGTGAACTGCACTGCGTTTTGCAAAGTGTCTGGCATCCTGGGTCCCCTCCTGTGAATGGCGGTAGCAATCCCCAGTCACTGTGAGATACCCGCCCCCATCTCCCCAGCCCCGGAAAATTCCCATTCCCCCTGGGGGTCCTGCGCAGTAGTTTAGAACTACTGCCCTGGCCGTCTCCTCCTGGGCAGGGGCTGCAGCCCAAAAGCAGATGACACCCGCGCTTAAGTCTTCACTCCAGACCTCTCTTCTGCCCTCCGTATCTGAATAACTGATTGTCTGCTTGTATGCATTTTATGGGTCACAAAGTCACCTCGAAACTCAGATAATGGCTGCAGTGTGCATCCATTTATGTAGGTCAGGAAAGTAGGGGTCATCCTTGGAGCCCTCCTCCCCCTTACCCTCCATGGGTATCCAGTCCATCATAAAATTCTTTTGATTGTATTTCCTAAATACAGCATATAGTTTCTAAATGTTTTTTCTAATCTCTTCATTTTCTCAGGCTCTACCTTTACAGCTTTACTCTAATCCACCGTAACTGGACCACCTCTGTGGCCTCCAGCTCACCCAGCTGCACTCTCCCACTTCCTCTGGATGCACTGATTTTCCTGTGGTCCCTTGTAGTTCCTAATGTTCTCTCCTACCATAGACCTTAGAACACATGCTGCCTCCCCGCTGGGATGTTCCTCCTCCCTCTTCATTTGTTTATTCCACTCGTCTTTCAATCTCAGCCTGGGTCACTGCCTCCAGGAAGCCCTCCTTGACCCCTCTGACCTCTCTATTATAGGCTCTCTTAGCATTTCATAACACGTTTGAGTTCTGGCCTTATGTTTACTTATGTGATCAGTTGATTAATGCCTGCCTTTTCCACTGTATACTGTAAGCTCCATGAGAACAGGGGCATTTCTGGTTTTGCTCACTATTGTATTTCCAATACTTGCCATAGTGCCTGGCACACAGTAGGCCCTCAATAAATGCTGAGTGTTCCTGAAGCTTGAAATGAGATTTTTGCCGCCGGAGTGGCGACCAGTTCCGTTTTGTGACAAGAGGGGGCAGCAGAGAGCTGCCAGAGGAGAGGCCTCTGGTTTGTCTTTTAGGTTAGAAAATGCAGTTTGTCAGGCTGTTTAATCAGGAATAAGGGGAAAGGGAGGGGAGAACACACGAGTGAAAACTGAGAAGCGAAAGAACAGATTATCCAGAAGAGAAATGGAACCAGAGGGAGAAACTTGTAGCTGGAGTTCGGTAGAGGAGGCCAGGGTGGCAGAAGTGAAGGGGGCTGCTCAGATGAGAGTTGGGCAAGTTTGTGGCTTATTGCGTCTCAGGAGGCCTCTCTAGGGTTGGAAAGATTCCTGCCCCAATAAACCGAAAAGAGAAGCCGTATGATGCAGATGGAGGTGTAAAGAAAGGGGAGGAGCCAGTTTCTTCTTGCCGCCACAGCTTTGTTTGGGAGCTTATGACACATGGTGGCAGTTCTACTCCTTGCCTGGGGGACGGGACTGATGAGGGGGTGGGAGGGGTGGAGGGAGTTCGGGGTGCTGGGACGTGAGAAGAGGAAGGGGAGGAAACTAGTATTTCTCAAGTACCCTCTGCGTTACAGGCACAAAGTAGTCCTGGAAGGTCAGTATTATCCTCATTTGAATGACGAGGGTGCTGTGACTCAGAGTGTATAATAATATGCTCCAAGTCATCTTCGTATGGCTAAACTGGGCTTTTAGCCCTGACTCCCTTGGCTCAAAAGCCCATGCTCTTTCTTAGATATTCTGGTAACTTCTTAAAGATTTTGGCAATGGCCTTTTTTAACTTATTATGCCTAAAGGGAAACAGGCCCTGTTCAGTTTTGTGCCATGTTGGTAGATTCAACATTTACACGAGAAATTATCATCCCTGTTTACGGACTTGTTGGCCCTTGGGAAAGCAAGTGTACCATAAATATAAAATATTGCAATTTAACCTCTATGAGATGATGGAGGTTCACTAAACTAGTGGTAATTATTTCATGATGTATGTAAGTCAAATCATTATGCTGTAAACTTACACAGTGCGGTATGTCAATTGTGTCTCATTAAAGCTGGAAGAAGAAAAAGAAAAAAGAAACCCGCCCCCAAACTGCAATTTAACTGACAATTTGTTTTATTATTATTATTATTATTATAAATTTATTTATTTTTGGCTACGTTGGGTCTTCGTTGCTGCGCGCGGGCTTTCTCTAGTTGTGGTGAGCGGGGGCTACTCTTCATTGCGGTGCGCGGGCTTCTCATTGCGGTGGCTTCTCTTGTTGCGGAGCACAGGCTCTAGGTGCACGGGCTTCAGTAGTTGTGGCTCACGGGCTCTAGAGTGCAGGCTCAGTAGTTGTGGCGCACGGGCTTAGCTGCTCCGCGGCACGTGGGATCTTCCCGGACCAGGGCTCGAACCCGTGTCCCCTGCATTGGCAGGCGGATTCTTAACCACTGCGCCACCAGGGAAGTCCCTGAGAGTTTTTTAAAATTAATTAATTAATTAATTGATTTTTAAAATCTTTATTGGAGTATAATTGCCTTACAACGTTGTGTTAGTTTCTGCTGTATAACAAAGTGAATCAGCTATATGTATACACATACCCCCATATCCCCTCCTGTTTCCTACATCCTCATGTCCATTCTCTACATCTGTGTAACTGACAGTTTATAATCTCCGAACAGAGACTCAGAATCTGAAATGTCCAAGGTCTGTGTGCATGTTTATGAGGGTCACACGTTGCAGGAATTATCATCCTGGTTTTATATGGATGGATACAAACTCACTGTACTGTTTTCTTGGCCAAAGTGTTAATCAAGGCAATACGGATGTAGGAAATAGGATCTCTGCTCATAGATCAAGAGCCAACATTAGAATGACCTTGAGCTAGTTGAAGAATTTCCGACCTTGACTAGAACTGTTGGAGGAGGAAGATTTGTGTGAAGCCCTGCAAGAGAATGCTTCTCCGGAGAACGCAGCCCACGCTGTTGTAGCTATTGACACAGCATGATTTGAACAGCAGGTCCAAATGCATCTCTTTGTGATCAGCAAAGCAAGGGTGGGGATGGGAGGAGGAGCAAGCATTCTGGAAATGGAAAATGGTTGAAGTTGGGGTGGTGGGCAGGGGGGCATCACAGGGCTCCCCTCTTATCTAAGAGCAGTGGAACACATCTTGGAACTGAACGTGTGTCAGCGTTTTGGCAGGGAGAGATGTGTGATTTTATCTAATACTTAATAAAGCTTAGGAAGAAAATGCATTCTTTTCATTGCAAAAGTGTGGTGAAAAGCGGGTGTTTTTTGGTTTTGTTTTTTCTCTTGGGAGGGGATGGAGGCTGTCAAGGGGAACCTTCCATCATTTAATCTCTCCATTTTCTCCCCAGGAATGATTTAGATTATATTGTCCGTGTTGCCTTCCATATTCCTTTAATATTTGGTTTAAGCAGTTATTAATGGCAACAATGAGCACTTTCCTATGTGACACTTCATCGCTCCTGACTGCCCACAAATAGCAAAATGAGTTCTGAAATCAGTCACTTGCCAGACTCACTCAATCTTTTTGGAGCATCTACATGTTGGACTTCTGTCCAGCACTGTATTTGATTCTGTAGGCATATACCTTCAAGGGATTGAAGGAATGGAAAACAAATGTATTCTTTTCCCCAACTGAATAAACAGTTATTAAGAACTCAGAACACTTCCCCATTAATCATGATCAGGTTCCAAGACCCTTCTATCAAAACCTTTTGAATCCATAATGAAGCCAGACCATAAAACTAATAGTCCAAACCTGATTTTTGGGTCCTAGAAGTAGGAGACTTACTACATGGGGAGGAGAGAAGATCCAGGAGAAGGAGAGCATGTGACATTTGAAGATTTAAGTAAATTTATAGTTTATAAAATTTGAGATGCTCTCCCTTGACATGACACTAGAGGGCAGTATATACAGTCAAACCTCGTAATGGAACCGGCTATTGAATTCTTACCATTTCCAGTTATGCTTTTTTATGTTCAAATGTCACCCCTCATTAATTCTTTTCATTTCATTAAATAAATAAAGGGAAAAAGACATTGAAATTATATACAGCCATAACAAAAAATATCTTATGAGGATAAAGAATTTTGTTAATTTTTACCAAAGTAATGCATAAACAATTAAAAAAATGAAATAGTATTAAAAGGTTTTTTTAAAAAATTTTTATTGGAGTATATTTGATTTACAATGTTGTGTTAGTTTCAGGTGGACAGCAAAGTGAATCAGTTACACATATACATATATCCACTCTTTTTTAGATTCTTTTCCCATTTAGGCCATTACAGAGTATTGAGTAGAGTTCCCTGTGCTACACAGTAAGTCCTTATTAGTTTTCTATTTTATATATAGTGGTGTGTATGTGTCAATCCCAATCACCCAATTTATTACTCCCCCCCGACCCCTTGGTAACCGTAAGTTTGTTTTCTACATCTGTAACTCTATTTCTGTTTTGTAGATAAGTTCATTTGTACCTTCTTTTTAGGTTCCACATATAAGTGATATCATATCATATTTGTCTTTCTCTGTCTGACTTACTTCACTCAGTATGACAATCTCTAGGTCCATCCATGTTGCTGCAAATGGCATTATTTCATTCTTTTTTATGGCTGAGTAATAGTCCATTGTATATATGTACCACATCTTCTAAAAGGTTTTTTCTTAAATGAAAAAAAAGTTCTCTTTCCCTCTCTCCTATCCTCTGTTTCCTGTAGCTTTCCTGGAATTTGTGTTCATATATCTAAATAATAAGTGCATACTTGTATTTCTTGAGACAGTTATTTGGTTTATTTTTAATGACATCAGAAATCATTGTTTACTATATAATTGTTAGAATTTTAAGTTTTCATCTTGGTACATTTTACCCAGCTTCAACAATCATCAGTCTTCTCTTATTTGTGTTTGATTATCCCCACATTCCTCCTTGCCCTCTTTTTTTTTTTTTTTTTTTTTTTAATTTTTACACTTTATTTATTTATTTTTGACTGTGTTGGGTCTTCGTTTCTGTGCGTGGGCTTTCTCCAGTTGCGGCGAGTGGGGGCCACTCTTCATCACGGTGCGCGGGCCCCTCACTGTCGCGGCCTCTCTTGTGGCGGAGCACAGGCTCCAGACGCGCAGGCTCAGTAGTTGTGGCTCACAGGCCTAGTTGCTCCGCGGCATGTGGGATCTTCCCAGACCAGGGCTTGAACCCGCGTCCCCTGCATTGGCAGGCAGATTCTCAACCACTGCGCCACCAGGGAAGCCCCCTCCTTGCCCTCTTAATTATTTTAAACAATTTCTAATGTTATATCATCTTACATTTCCTTTTTTGATACTTTTAAATCTAGAGTTAATAATTGTCTTTTAAAAATTGCTTAATTTTTATTAATTCATTATCATTAATTTTATTTTAACAGTTTTCCATCCAATATATGAAATGCCTATCTATGTAGGTAGAATTTTTGTGTATATAAAACAAATAAATTTTAGGTACATAAATAAAGTTTAATAAATAAATGGTCTGACATATTAGATAATCTATTGATTTTATTTCTCCTCCAGGGAACATTTGTTCTGCACACCCCTCCCACTCAGTTTAGACTTGTTACTTGCTAATTCTGCTGAATATTCTCATCCTGGAATTTCAAATATCCTGAGGGTTTTTTTGTTTTTTTTTCTTTGCTGCTTTATGATGGATTCCTCATTTCCTAGGTCTATTTCCCGCTTTCTTGACTTACTTCCTTGGGTGGCTGCAGCCCCTTCTAACTGTTTCCTAAGAATATAAGGCAAGTCCTCCTTCAGAATTTTGAAAGGTTTGCTCCTTTGGGTTCCAGAAGTCCGATGTCATTCTGATTCTTTTTCCTTTGTAAGTGAACTTTGCGACCAGTTAGTCACACAGGCTAATTTAATTAAGGGACTTTAGATTTCTGATTTTGGTACAGCTTTCTGTCTTTGAAGGAAAGGTACCATAAGTACTAACTAAGAATACCGGTAGCTGGAATTGGGTTCACCTTTATATATACCTCTTTGTATATATGCCTCTTTGTGTCTGGTACTATTTTGCTTCCCATTCCTTTGTAAATAACCAGTTTTCTAAAAATTCATGGTGTTTTGTGGCTTGGTGTGGGTCTTTTTTTCCCATTGCGATGGACACTTAGGCCTGTGAATGACATGGCCAGTATTTTCTATCTTGCCTTGCATGGCTCTGAGGCTGAAGAGTGAATTGACTGGATCGAATTGCAGTTCCAATGGTATAGTCATTGCTGAGTGTTTTTGAGGCCTTTTTAAGCTTCTCACTGGTTTACCATTTATTCCCAGGGCTTTGCTTTTGCTTTCCTTGGCTCTGTATTTATATCTTTGAAGATATTTTGAGGGCTTCTTCAAAAAAGTAGCTTGGTAATGTTGATTTCGAAGGTCGAGAGTATCACTGCTATTGAGGGCTTTACTGTTGCAGGTCTTTAGACTTAAAGACAATGAAAATGTGTAGTTAGTAAGGATGGGTTTTAAATATGGTGCATTGTTATTTAATCATTGCTCATATGTTGACTCTGTCAAAGTGGTTCGAGTGGCCTGTATAATGTCCACGAGGAGGTGTGACTCGATGTTCAACCAGAACTGGTTGGTAGTGGTCAAATGCCTGTTCTGAGCTGTGAATGGTGAATGCTTGGCAAGTATAGTTAAGAGTTTTGAGTTTCAAAACTCTCTGATGCTGCTCAGTGAGATTCACATGTGCTTTACTTAGAGCTTGTCCTGAAATGGTCTTCCAGATTAACCCCTCTTAGTCTGACATGTTGTTGTTTTAAACACCAAATGAAGATTTTTCTAAAGATTCCTTTTCTAATTAACTAATGGTACTATGCAGTTTTTCACTCGAGATAGAGCCATTCAGTAAAGAGGAAACCAGCACCTCTTCTTCAGCATATCTGCTAGGGAGCAGATTAATAGAAATACTGCTCTGTGGTTCATTTTGGCCTCATTCCACCTGAGCTGTAGATTAAAACTACTTCAGCGTTTCCCTGTCTGTCTCCTTCATCCTGATTTTGTGTTATTCTATCTTCATTTTCTTATGTACCTTGGATCAGTGAATGTGCTATTTTTCTCATAACGTCATTCACCAATTCTAATCCTCTAACTCCTTTTATGCAAGCTCAAAGATATCTCCGTGGTGCCATTATTTTTCCTGAGTACTAGCTCCAAGTTACTGGGGGAGGATTTATTTTCAAGGCTTGGTATCTGAATGGTCTGGACCATAACACCCAGCCGCTGCTCATTATTAGATGGAGGGGACCTGACAATATGGTAAGGAAACCTGAGTGAAATGGCTGTTCAGGGTGGTCATCAGTAACAAGTGGCTGGCCTGAAGGGTCTGGCTGGGCAGATGGCACTGCTCTGGGGCCCCTGCATGCCAGCTCAGCTTGACAGTTGCAGAGGAGGGAATTGGCTCTGATGTTTCCCTCGGCCAGGATCTCAGCTATGGACTAGACTTCATTACAAACCAGCAGATGGGAGAGTCAACCCAATAACTTTCCATTTCCCAATTGGGAAATAATTCTGGGAAGATGTTTGGCTCTGTTGGTGCAGTGCAAAGAGCCGCTTTCCTGGCTAACAGGAACCCGCAGACATTTGGCACATGGAAATTTACACGCATGCACACTCCCGAGGCTCATGAGTCTTAGCCCTCACCAGGTATGTAACAAGTGGGAGACTTCTGGCTTTTCACCTGAGAAATTTCCAGTGCAAGTCCATGGAAGCTTCCCCACGGGCCTTTTAAAGGCTGGACTGCTTTCTTCTCCCACAGTCACCACCAGCATGCAGAACCTCCCCTCCTGTGGGTGCTGCAGGATCACAGCTATCGCCGGACTGCCTAGCAACAAAGCAGATTCCATCCGTTCCAGCCTCAGATGCCAATTATTTTCAGTGCCTACCAGTTCTCTGGGCAGTATTAGAATCAAGGAAGAGGCAGAGAACTGAAAAGTGATGGTTTCCTTGGATCAGGGTAAGGTTAACATTCTAAAAAATCAAATACTCAAGGTCTATTTCCCTTGAAGGGTAGGGTCACTTAACGATTCACTGAAGGGCATCGGTTTGAATCCTCTGTTCCCCTCTCAGGTACCCCATCCTTTCAACCTGGAAGTCTTTTCCTCCATCCCCTAGTATGTAGCCAACTCTCAGATGTTTCCTCGAAGTAAGTAGATAGAGCCTTAAGGTCAGAATGGAGACCACCTCCTGAACAAAAGCCACTTCACACGTTTTTATTAGATTAGGTTCCCACAGCTGGGATTATCTCTGTACTAAAAGCTGTTTGTGTTGGGCTGCTCTAGTGCATTATTAGAGGCACTGAAATCTACCCCACCTCCCTTTCTATTGTACCTCTGGTCTTGTGGTCTTTTGATGAGTTTATAGTTATAACAACAACCAAACAACGTAGAATGGGAGAACAGTAGCTATGCTTTTCTTTCGATATTTCCAGAGAAGGAATCTGTACAATTTCCTGTAATCAAGGACTGCACAAGCTCTGAGTGAATTTTGAATTTGTTTTATACAGGGACCGGGGTAATGTTATGCTCTCGTAGAGCAGAGAGTGACCATAGATCTTTGACTTTCTTCAAGCCTCAGGGATCCCTCCAACAGCATCCCTAAAAGGTGTTGCCCCAGTCTGTCCTGAATCTTTTCAGGAAGATCAGGGTGATGGAAGATCTCACTCTTCGTTTAAAAATCAACTCTTGAAAGGTGAAGTTTACATATAAGAAAGGCACACATTCTAAGTCAGCAGTTGGTGACAATTTATCAGTTAAGACATTTCCCCTGTGCCCTTCTGTAAGCCAGTCTGCCCCTACGCCCTGCTCTCTGCTATCCCTTTGATCTGATTTCTATCACTATAGGTTAGTTTTGCTCGTTTAGAGACTTTGTATAAATTGAATTGTACACTGTGGACCCTCTTTTGTCTGGCTTCTGTCTCGCAGCATATATTTGAGATTACTCTATTTTCCAGTCAAAAAGAGATGAAACTCTGATTTGTAGCCCACACTGACAGGCAATAAGACTCATGCCCCTTCTGCCTGGATGATTTTTTCTTTCGTGGGAGTGTGGCCTGGGGGGTGACTAACTGTCTGGAGTTGCCCAGGACTCAGGTGGTTCCTCGGATACAGGATTTTCACTGATAAAACTGGAGAAGTCCCAGGCAAGTTGGGATGAGTTGGTTGCCCTAGCCCCCTCTACTAGATACCGTAAAGAACATTAGGGCACCAGGGGAATGAGCATCTAAACAATAGAGGAAAGGCAAGAAAAATGGACATTTTATGTTTCCTCACCTTAAGGCTCAGCTGCAAGGGACCCAGCTCTGGGAGAATGCCTCCGGGAGCCATGCAGCTAGAAGCCGTGCAGCTGGAGGGCTGGGTTTGTGTCACTTACCTGATTTCAACTGATTTTTTTAAAAAAATATTTTTTATAGTTTGGTTCCCTATTTTATTAAGGACATACTATGCTTCATTACTTTTCTGCTTTCCAGAATACTATTTTAAGAGCTCTGACATTGCCAACATTTAATACTTTTAATTGTGATCAAAAAAAATTGTGAAGTACATATTGAATAGTACAGAAATGACCTCCGCCTAGAAGGTCTTCCATACCAAAGATCAGTTAAGAGTCTAGTTCTTTAGCTTTTCCTTACTATCCCATTTTTAAATTTTTATAACTCACTAATTCTTTCTCAAATCATTGACTCTTGTCAAATTTTTTTTTGCAAAGAATTAATAACTGGATGTCAAAGTGTTGCTAAGACTTCATTTTTTTTTTTTATGGGGTGGTAGTGTCACTAGTCTACCATTAAGTACTATCATAAGTAATTAAAATAAAATTGCTATATTTGTCAGAGTAAATGAGGCAGGAGAAAGGTCCTAAGATGATGTAGTGATTTTCTCATCAATTCATTTCACCTCTTTCTCCCTAACTTAATATATCCTTTTATGTTTTTTTTTAAATAAATTTATTTATTTTATTTGTTTTTATTTTTGGCTGCGTTGGGTCTTTGTTGCTGCACGCGGGCTTTCTCTAGTTGCGGTGAGCGGGGGCTACTCTTCATTGCGGTGTGCGGGCTTCTCATTGCGGTGGCTTCTCTTGTTGCAGAACATGGGCTCTGGGCGTGCGGGCTTCAGTAGTTGTCACTCACGGGCTCTAGAGCGCAGGCTCAGTAGCTGTGGCGCACGGGCTTAGTTGCTCTGCGGCATGTGGGATCTTCCCGGACCAGGGCTTGAACCCGTGTCCCCCGCATTGGCAGGCGGATTCTTAACCACTGCGCCACCGGGGAAGCCCTATGCTTTTATGTTTACAGAAACCTGTTGACCTCATTGGGTGGCGATGCAGGTCATGAAATCAAACAGCTAGGACTGTGAACTGAAATTCCTGTTTGTTTGATGGGACTTACATAATTTGCAGATGACACTTGTATGAAGGGCTTTCAATGCTTTGACTTAATTTTAAGATTTCTTTTTTTAGAATTCCCAGTGGTTCCACATTTGAGCTCTATCCCCTTGACAAATGCTTGCCATTAACACCCAATTTCTACTTTTACTTCTTGCTCTTTCTCTACCTCTTCTTGCCCAAATAAGCTTAGGCCTGACATTTGCAAAATAAGACCAAAAAATGCATCTATATTTATTTTCCAAATATCTTTGAGTACCTGCTACATCCCAGGCAGTATGTTAGGTTCTGCAGGCAAAGATGAAACAAGACATGGGTCCTTGAAAGCCTCCCTGTCTGCTGGAGGGCTGGACAGGTACTCACATAATTACAGCTGAGTATGATAAATGCTATAGTTCAGGCCTATTCAATAGACCACGAGATAATCGGATAGGGAACAACGAAATGAGGAGTTGGGCAACTTGGAAAGCTCTTCCTGCAGAAGAATTCACCTCCTCCAGGTCCACTGGCAGTAGCAATTTAGCCTGTTTTAGAAGAAGAGCAGCGGGGTCTCATCCATAAGATCGCTTCTCAGTACAGCAACACGCAGACTTCCCAAACATTAGGCCACAGACTAAGACCATCGTCATTCAGATGGATCAGGCTGCAAGTATGAAGAACGTGACCAAAGGTGGCTTAGGGACTTCCCTAGTGGCACAGTGGTTAAGAATCCGCCTGCCAATGCAGGGGACACGGGTTCAAGCCCTGGCCCGGGAAGATCCCACATGCCATGGAGCACCTAAGCCCGTGCGCCACAACTACTGAGCCCGCGCTCTAGAGCCCGCGAGCCACAACTACTAAGCCCGCGCGTAGAGCCTGTGCTCCGCAGCAAGAGAAGCCACCGCAGTGAGAAGCCCGCGCACTGCAACGAAGTCCCAACGCAGCCAAAAATAAATAAATAAATTAATTAATTAATTTATTAAAAAAAAAGTGGCTTAGCAATCAAGGCATTTATTTCTTAAATCAGCCAGAAATCTGGGGTAGGCTACCCTGTTTGTTCAGCAGTTCACCAGTTCACAGAAGCATCCTTCTCCTCTGCCATTTCTGCACATGGTCATCTGACGGCTGTGGCTGCTGAAACCTCTGTGACCTCACCTACCTGAACACGTCCATCAACCCCCAGACTTTGTGTGATGACCTCCCTCTCCGAGCAGCCTCATTTTCTCACTCCATGTCTTGTACTTTTGCTCCCAAACACCTGCTCACTTGTTGGCACTGCAGCTTTGGGGGACAGGGGGGGATATACTGAGCCACGAAGCAAGACGTCTCACCTGTTAGGCTTCCCGCGTCAGGATGAGAGCGTATGAGGGGATTTTCATTTCTGATTTTGGGGCCCACAGTCTCTATAGGATAGGGTGTGTCTTGGGACAACTTTTATCTTTCTTTGAGTATGAACAATTACAGCATAAACTATTATCACTGTGAATTTTTTCCAAGCCATATTAGCTGTGACTCTACTGAAGAGTTGTAGTAAATATGTTCTTATTTGAATCTTACCTACACACGCTCACATACTGACACACTGGCACACTCATACACACTCAGACACTCGTACACCCCGACGTGAAACCTTGCTTTTCTTTGGGAATATGGATGATCTTTCTTCTCCTCCTCCTCCCCTCTACCCTCTGGTCGTTCTTTTATGTTTTTTTAGTGCAATAAAATTTCGTGTATCGAGCATTTATTATACGAGGAATTGGATGAAAAAATTTAAATAAAATAACAATTATAGGAAAGTATTTATGTTCTTTGCTTTATGCATTTACTGTCTTTCTCTTTTTGACTGCCATAGGAGGGGTGCATTTTATTTGTTTACAGTATTAAACTTGGGCCTATAAAATATAATTTATTCATTATGTTACTAAGGATTCTTAATGTGGACCTAAAATCCTTGGTCAAGATTAGATTTTCTGTGTATATTAGAAAATCAAGCTGAGAGTATCCTACACATGACTAACTTTGGAGGACAGTTTTTTCTTTCTTTCTTTCTTTCTTTCTTTCTTTCTTTCTTTCTTTCTTTCTTTCTTTCTTTCTTCCTTCCTTCCTTCCTTCCTTCCTTCCTTCCTTCCTTCCTTCCTTTCTTTCTTTCTTTCTTTCTTTCTTTCTTTCTTTCTTTCTTTCTTTCTTTCTTCCTTTCTTCCTTTCTTCCTTCCTTCCCTTCTTTCTCCCTTTCTCCCTTTCTTTCTTCCTCCCTCCCTCCCTCTCTCCCTCTCTCCCTCCCTCCCTCCCTTCCTTCCTTCCTCCCTTCCTTCCTCATTGCATGGCTTGCAGGATCTTAGTTCCCCAACCAGGGATTGAACCCGGGCCCTGGCAGTGAAAGCACCAAGTCCTAACCACTGGACTGCCAGAGAATCCCCTGGAGGACAGTGCTTTATTCTGGAGTGTTCTCTCTTGGGTAGGGAGAGACTCTAAGGAAAGTTTATTTTTCCAGGTCATAGCTTCCAACTAGGGTCAAAAAGTGGCTCAAAGGCTAAGTGGGATGGAATGATTTGGCAGTTCTGTATCTACCTGGTGGGTAGACTTGCTTTGGAAAAAGTACTCAGTTGTTTTCTTATTTATTTATTTATTTGGTTGCACCAGGTATTAGTTGCAGCAGGCGTGCTCCTTAGTTGTGGCTTGCCGGCTCCTTAGTTGCGGCACATGTGCTCCTTAGTTGTGGTTGGCGGGCTTTTTAGTTGCGGCGTGTGTGGGATCTAGTTCCCTGACCAGGGCTCAAACCCGCGTCCCCTGCATTGGCAGGCAGATTCTTAAGCGCTGCGCCACCAGGGCAGGCCACAGGATTCTTGCTAAAGGCAGTCAGGGGACTGAGCCGTCCAGTGTGTGGGGTGAGGAACTTGGTCAGACCTCAAGGTGGGGCATTCTCCCTAGACCAGCATAGCCGGATTCCTTGCTGAAACTGGGCTCTGCAGCCAGGGAGGCGGCCAGCCGAGCTTGAGGCGTAGTGAGAAGAGGGCGCAGGACAGAACTTGGACTCGCAGAACGAGGTGTCCGCGTCCACGTGCGCAGGGTCCGCACGGTGTGGGACAGAGCCAGGGGTGGAAGGAATGGGGGACAGGCACACCTGCATGCTAGCGTGGAACTTGGAGGGGTCTGAGAGTTCTGAATGGAACCTGCCCTTCAGCTGCAGGTTCCTTTGAGGGCCTTGAAAGGTGGGGCGGAGGTTGTCTGGTGGGGACTCTTTCAGTGGTGGAGAAACCTTAGAGACAACACACCGGAGAGCTTCAGGAGGCAGCTGGACAGTGGGGGCAGAGGGCAAGACCCCGAGGAGGGAGAGCAAGTGGGTGTTTCCCCTGTGGTGTCCTGAGTGAATGGAGGGGAAGGTTTGAGGGATTAGGTGAGGGTGAGCCAACAAGTGAGGAAGAATCCTCTCCCTCCTCTTCTCACCCCATGCCAGGCCCCAAAGTGAATCATGGTTTGTGGCAGAGAATGATGTTAATTTTGAATAGATGTTATCCATATTTGGTGTGAACCGTTGCTTTGCACATTTAAAAACGTCATGAATCTATATGTATGTAAAGGTAGAAGGGTAAAACATTTAGCAGCGTGTTAGATTGATTTATAGCCTTTAAACGTTCAGGCCTATGGTGGGCGGGACTCTCTTTGTACTCCTGCCTCTGGCCCTACACTGTTAGGAAGGGGACTACAAAGTTATTGACTGGCCCTCAGCATGGGCTCAGTGAGGGGGCTTGAGAAATTTCCACACCCAGGGGTAGAATGGACAGACGCCTAGCTGAACATGTATACTTGAGAGAGGACTACGTGACGTAGAATTGATTAAGCGGCAGGTGAAAGGACTCATGAACAGAGAAGATGGGAGAAGAGGGAAGAATATGGGTCTAGAAGTTAGGGCTCCTGCCAGAGCCCCTTTGAATTGGCTAGAGCCAGGCTGTCTGCAGAGGTGCCTGTGTGGCACTTTTAGTTAACCCTCAGAACCTTAGAGAAAATAGATGACCTGATGGGGCTGTGTGGGTTGGTTAAGAAAAGTCACATGAAATGGCTTTAAAAATAGCAATGAACTATGCAAATGATAATATCATGAGGCAGCCCCTTGGCCTAGATTGTTTTTCCTCCAAAGTTTTAGATTCCTCTATCGGGGTAGTTTTGCAGGATCACATTTTATGGGAAAAACACCGTTTTACAGTAGAGGTTCTTTTTAGAAACAGGTGACCTCTGGGGGACATTGTGTGGGAGCATTTTTTTTTTCTGAGTGAAGGCGTGCCTCTTCCCAAGTGGGCTGGGTTTAAGCTGGGTAATATTTCCGTGAGTGTCTTGGGAGTGCCAAGAGTAAGTTATTCAACAGAATCGGCATTGTAGCGGGGCCAGTGATCTCTCTGGTCCTTTGCCATTAGCCAGTCTGAAAATTCTGGTCCCCACCGGGGATCTTTAACTCCAGGTACATGACTCAAACTAAACTTTCTTCATAGAGTGGGGTTAATAATATGTGTTGCCTTCTGCTTCTACCAGTTTGTGTGGGAACCATAAAAGAAGAGTATATGCCCCTGCAGAAGAAAGGGAGCACATAAACATATCATAAAGGATGGTCGCTCCTCTGCTTCTCTGCCATTTCAGATTCAGTCCCCATCGTCAGCAATCTGACACCGTTCGCCAGCATTAATTTTATTCCATTTGTGCTCCAAGTTGCAAGTCCCTTTACAGTGCACTTTAGTGCTTAAGATCTGTCAGCTGTTAAAGGAACGAGTGAATTTGTCAGTATTCAATAAACACAAAATAACCCAGAGAAACGAAAGTTTAAATCTGAAGTTGTTAAACGTAAAGCCAGTGAAGATGGCTGTATAAAACTACTGAACCAATCGTACGCAAGTTAGTCACATTTTTATGGATTTATCATAGTTTAACTGATTTTCATTTCTTTAAAGACCCCAGTTGCAACTCTTGTTATAGTGGGCATTGCCCTGGAGTCAGAGCTAGATAAGTCAGCTGGTTCCTGAGCCACATCTGATACCTTTCAGAAACTGCTCAATATCACCACTCACGTTCTAGGTCGTGATATCCTCAAAGTAGTATTTTAGGTCTGTTATGGTTCTAATTTTAGAATTCTTAAGTGTTTACCATCTGAAGCTCTAAGTTTAGGAGAGGAGCTTGCTGGGCAAAATGACATATGTTTTTTAATCTTCCTCAGAGAATTTTAGTTTGGAAGAAAAACCTGTTTTAATGTGATCGTGTGTGTGTGTATGTGTATCTTAGGGAAGTAACTAGGAAATACTTTTTAAAGTAGCAAATAATGGGAAATGTTTCTGGAAAGTTAGGTCCCTTAAACTTTCCTCTCTATTAAAGAGGCATTCCCCCACTATTAAAGATAGTCCCACTCCTACAAACGAAACAGAATTCAGATGTATGAGAACCGCAAGCTCTCATTTTTAAAAAACTGTGTTTGTTTTTAGGGGATGAATATAAATAAGTGTTTCTTGCTTAGATTCTGCAGGCTTTTTTTCTACTACAGATTGCACGTTTGAGGGACCTTATGCTCTTCTCTCCTTCTTCCCAACATCAAAGTTCCAGTAGCAACTTGGCTGAATGAGCCTGGAAGACTCACCTCTAGCTATAATGAATGAAAAGCTCATTATAACTGGTACCAGTTTCAAGTCTCATTCCTATTATCAAGACACGGACCTAGATATTGGCCCTGAAAAGGTCTCGACAGCCATTTTTAGTTCCTCTTATAATACTTCACTGATGTAGCCAAACACTGATGAAAGACAGGCCCTCTCCATTCTCTGAAACACTGGAGGTCGGCTTTGTGTCTTTCTGCTCTGCAGTTTGGATCTTTGCCGTGGCAACCACAGGGTAAGGCAGATTAAGAATCACCCATGTGACAGATAACAGCGGCAGACAGCCACACGTGTGGCTGTCTCAAGGCATCTGTGCCGGATCCCCCAGTTAATTCTAGACCCATGTTAGTTTTAACCGTATTCCCTGCAGTCTCTAATCTTACATCTGGATCCCTGCCTCTGACTCCTATGGATTGGACTCTGGTTCTTCCTGTTCCAGGCAGATGGCCTTGATTCTCTGCTCTGCCTTTGGTGGAAGCTTTATGTTCTAACTCAAATTTATGGGTTCAGTTCCCATTGTTGGCCACTTGACCAGCCTAGAACCTTTATGAGCAGCAGCTAGTTGGATGTGATAAATTGCTTTTCCTCTCAAGTTCTCTTCCATGTCTTCATGTTTCGTTATTAACCATTACTGACCATACAGCTCTGCATGCCATTACATTTCAGGTGTGTGGATGAAATTCTTTTTTGATGCTAAAGGTCCAATGTAGCAAATGCCAAGTAAACAAATATATGACCATTTTTAGATGTTAGTCTTTCATTCCTGATCATTGAGAAATGAAAGCCTGTTATCAAGACAGTAGTCTGTACTTTCTCCAGCAGTTTCTGTGGGCTCAGTATATATCTTCCAGCATAATTTTATTTGGTTTTTAATTGTTTAAAAGCCTTTCTTGATTAACTGATTCCTCACTGATGTACTGTTGGCACCAAAGAGTATATATTTATTTGAGAGAGTGTGCACTGGCATTAAATAACTAATTTTTATGAATTCTACCAGAGAATATGTTTTATTATGCTGGAAGAATTTATTTGGTGTGTTTTCCCCCAGTGGATGCTAGAAGATGGATTTTTGTGTGTGTGCCATTTTCTTATATTTAAAAAATCAAATCACGGGGCCAAAAAATCATCAGTGTCCGGAACACCTTAGAAATTCTGTATTACGTATTGTGATATTGTCTTAATTCTTCTTTCTCAGTTATAGAAATAACTTCTTCCTGGTTGGGTCTCCACCCACGCAGTCAGGAAACAATGGCTTACCATATCCATCACTTCTGTCTGCACATTATCGTGTTTCAAAGATTTCCCCAATTAATCCTGTGGAAGCTGGAATCACTCATAACTATAATCCTGTTATGCCTTCTTCATTTCTTGATGTGCTTGTTAATTCATGTCCATCCTGTAGCAGTCTGTAACATAGTGCTATTATCAGCTCTTAAGTCTTTAAAAGCCTCTTGTCTACCATTTTTACTAAGGTTGATTCGCTGTGCTTTGTTGAAATTGATCATTTTAGATTAAAAAAAAATTTTTTTTCCTGTATATTTGTTCTGGCTACTTTTGCATGATTTCACTTTTTTTTCAGTTAATCAGTCTGCCAAGCTGGTTGCTTTTCCCTTTTTGGCTTCCTTTCTCTTGCTTTTTCTTTTCTTTTTTTTTTTTTTTAATTAATTAATTATTTTTGGCTGTGTTGGGTCTTTGTTTCTGTGCGAGGGCTTTCTCTAGTTGCGGCAAGCGGGGGCCACTCTTCATCGCGGTGCGTGGGCCTCTCACTATCGCGGCCTCTCTTGTTGCGGAGCACAGGCTCCAGACATGTACGCTCAGTAGTTGTGGCTCGTGGGCCTAGTTGCTCCGTGGCATGTGGGATATTCCCAGACCAGGGCTCGAACCCGTGTCCCCTGCATTGGCAGGCAGATTCTCAACGACTGTGCCACCAGGGAAGCCCCTTGCTTTTTCTTTTTTAAGAACTGTCTCTTCATTTCTCCTTCCCTCTCTTAGGCAATGCCTCTGGAAGAAAAGCCAGGAGGCAGTGGAATAAATTCTTTAAAATCAGGATAGGCACTTCTCCCATTTCCTTTTTCATAAAATGAGAGAGGGGGTCCCTTTCCTTGGTGATTCTCTCCCTGAGCAGTTTCTAGGGTGGAAGCTTCATGATTGACTGCCAGGCATTTTGCAGACACTGTAATATGCTACTTATTTATAGCCTCAAACTTCTCTGTATACTAATCTTACCAGGTGGACTCAAACTTAAACCCCAGAGTTCTTTGGACACACTACATTGTCTTTTCTTCTCCTAGGTACTGACTTTAACATAGATAGCTTACCTCTGCCTCGGAAAGCCCATCACGACTGGGCCCTTTTTCATGAAGAGTCTCCGAAAAACAATTATAAGCTCTTTCACCAGCCAGTCATCACCTTGTTCAACTACACGGCCACCTTCAGCCGGCATTCCCACCTGCCACTAACTACCCAGTACCTGGAGGGCACAGAAGTCCTGAAGTCACTCCGATACCTGGTCCCCTTGCAGTCCAAAAACAACCTTCGAAAAAGCCTCGCTCCTCTGGTGTACGTACAGTCCGACTGTGACCCACCCTCAGACAGAGACAGCTACGTTCGAGAGCTGATGACGTACATTGAGGTCGATTCTTATGGTGAGTGTTTGCGAAACAAAGCTCTCCCTCAGCAGCTGAATGGTCCAGCCTCTATGGACGCTGGTGACTTTTATAGCATCCTTGCCCAGTATAAGTTTATCCTTGCTTTTGAGAATGCGGTTTGCGATGACTACATCACTGAGAAGTTCTGGAGACCTCTGAAACTGGGGGTTGTCCCTGTGTATTACGGATCACCCAGCATCGCAGACTGGCTTCCAAGTAATAGAAGTGCTATCCTGGTATCAGAATTTTCTCACCCTAGAGAACTGGCAAGTTACATCAGACAGCTGGATCACGACGACAGACTGTACCAGGCCTACATAGAATGGAAGCTGAAGGGTGAGATTTCGAATCAGCGACTTCTCACTGCTCTCAGGGAACGGAAATGGGGGGTGCAGGACATCAAGCAGGACAACTACATTGACGCATTTGAGTGTATGGTGTGCACCAAGGTGTGGGATAACATTAGGCTCCAGGAAAAGGTAAGCAAATCCGGGTTTGGCAGAGAGGTGCTGGGATGGCCGTCTTGATGTTCTCTGCTGCTCTGCATTATTCTATTGCAGCTGCCCCATCACTGGTCCTCACTTCTATCAGAGAGGCCAGGCTCTGCGGCAAGGGTGACTATTTCATTTCTATTCTTTGAGGACTGTCATGAAGTTTACTAGTCCTGTCCCTCTTCCTGAAGGCCTTAAATTCTCCTTTATTGTTTCTTCTGGAGGGTAATATACTGCAGGTGCTGGGCAATAATACAAGGAAGCTGCAGGGGAGGGAGAAGGCCAAAAAATTTAAAATATGGAAAGTTCTGAATCGCATCCACATGGTCAGTCCTTTAACCTCTCCATCAAGGCTGTGGTTTATGCCAGACCCCTTATGCTCATGCCCCATGGACTGCCATTTTGAAACTTATTTTCATTTCATATACACACTCAATTAACCTCTCTCTCTCTGTCTCTCTCTCTCTCACTTCCTCTCACTCCCTGATTGTTGCTCTTTCTGTGTCTGGTACACACACATGCTTATTAATATAAAGAGAATATTCAATTAATGTCAGGGATAACCCTTAAAAGACTTCTTTTTCTTAAATTATTAAAATTAAAGTTCTTAGTAACATCTTCAAATTCTAGATGCTCTTTTTTTTTTAAAATTAATTAATTAATTAATTTTTATTTTTTGGCTGCGTTGGGTCTTCGTTGCTGCGCGCGGGCTTTCTCTAGTTGCGGGGAGCGGGGGCTACTCTTCATTGTGGTGCATGGGCTTCTCACTGCGGTGGCTTCTCTTGTTGTGGCACACGGGCTCTAGACACATGGGCTCAGTAGTTGTGGCACGCGGGCTCAGTAGTTGTGGCTCGCAGGCTCTAGAGCGCAGGCTCGGTAGTTGTGGCGCACGGGCTTAGTTGCTCTGCGGCATGTGGTATCTTCCCGGACCAAGGCTCAAACCCGTGTCCCCTGCATTGGCAGGCGGATTCTTAACCACTGCGCCACCAGGGAAGCCCTCTAGATGCTCTTAATGTTTATTTGCTTACTTTATTATTTATGACAGGAATGGTTCCACTTTATAGAGAAACGAATTCATTAAAAGGAAACTTGTTGAAAGAAAAAGGTTACTTTCAACTACCTTTGAAATCTAGAAAAATATGAGATGGCCCTACTTGGCTGTCACCCATCATTTCCTTGACTCCCATATACACATAACGTTTTATCTAAATTCTCTGAAGGTAAACAATTTTGTTAAATATTTAAATGTTTATTTTAGCTAGCATAGAAATTTCAGGTCAAACATAAACATAAATAGTGTGTGGAATTATTTTAATGTATTGAACACATACTGTATGAGGCTTTCGTGTGCTAAATATGTATATGCTTAGACAAATTTAAAATATGTGAAACATTATTTTTCTAATTTTAATAATTATGAGAATTTAAATTATTTTATCTGGTTTCTTATAACAAAGTTTTATTCATAAAATCTTTATTTTAAGCTGAGCGTCTTGGTCAGCAACAGGAACAATAAATATTACATCATTCTTATCAGGGAATGCATCCTGATTTCCAGTGACTTCCTTTATGACCTAATTTATAGGGCCACCTTACAGCAAAAACCAAAACACACACACACACACACACACACACACACACACACATACACATGCCACTGCAAAAAACACATGAGAAAGTAGAGACCACATTAATTGCCCATGCTTTACCAATTATTGATTCTGAAAATATATCAAGGCAGAAAACAGAACTTCTGAGGATGAAGATTTGCCTGGGCTCATTTTCACGATCCTTTTCGATGTTGGAGATTATATTCACAGAAAACTGAAAGAAGCACCCAAACCCTAACTGCTCCCGCATCTCACAGAAACCCTATTGGGATGATTACTGGGGACTGGAAAAGAGGGTGTAGTGACATTGGGCAATAGCTTTTTCAAAGATATAGGAGGATACATACATTCATGCATTTCCCACAGAACCAGCTGTCTGGTTGTGGTATTTCAGAGTGCCTGAAGGTGGTGTAGTTGAATGCCCTTCTCTCTGGAGTCTTGGAGGAGAAACAGAGTAAGCCGTCCTCCAGCATACTCTTCTCCTCCCAGAGAGGTGGTCAGTGGAGGTGGCTGGATGGCTTTGCTTGCATTTCAGAGAACTTGGTGCAATTCTCAAATGCAAATGTGCTCATTATTGAAAAGCAGAACATAACATACCATGAAAGTAAATTAAACGGTATTAGGCCAGCTGTTTTCATTTGTGTTTGTAAGATTTGTTACAGCTTATATATAGGGTATGCCTTAAAGTAAGCTACGTAAATGTTTCTTCACTTTTTCTCTTTCAGACAAATAAAAGCTGAAAGAAATAATTTGATCTCCTCAACTCTGATTATTTTTTATCTTACAATTGATAGTAGTTTAAATCATGGTATTTAGATGTAGAAAACACTCTTAGAATATTCAATGCATTTCCCCTTCCTCTATTCTGCTTCCTCCTCTCATAAACGTACAAACCTAGTGTATTAGTTATCTACTGCTGTTTAAACAATAGTGCCACAAACTTAGTGGCATAAAACAACAAACTTTTGTTATTTCACAGTCTCTGTGGGTTAGGATTCTGGTCGTGGCTTACCTGGGTTCTCTGGAAGGCTGCAATCAAAGTGTCAGTCAGGGCTGGGTTCTCATCTAGAGGCTTAACTGGGGACAGGTCTGCTTTCAAACTCACATGCTTGTTGGCAGATTCAGTTTCTTGAGGTTGTAGGACTGAGGGCTTCAGTTTCCTGCTGGCTGTAGGCTGTAGGTTGCCCTCAGCTCCTAGAGGCCACCCGCAGTTCCCTGTCCTGTGCTTCCCCCACATGGCTGCTTGCTTCCTCAAAGCCAGCAAGGGAGGGGGAGATGCCAAGACCAGTGCTACAGTCTCATGAGTGTAACCACATACATGTAATCACATACATCCTCTCACCTTTGTCATACTCTATTGGTTAGAGGCAAGTGACAAGTAACACCCACACTCGAGGGGAGGGGCTAACACAAGGGTGTGAATACCAGGAGGTGTGGATATCATGGGGCCATCTTGAATCTGTTCCTCACACCTAGTGAATCTGAGTGGGCCTATTCTCAGTGTCGTTTGCTTGATTTATGTAGGGGAAAGTCTTTCAGTATTGAAGAGACCAACCCAGGAGTTAATGTTAATTAAAGAACATTTATTGATACATGATCCTGTCCTCAAAGAGGCTTTAATAGGGGAGACAACATGGAATAATCAGGAATATAACTTTACAGAATTGGGGTAAACTTAAAAAAATTAGCTTTATTGAGGTATAATTGATGTACAATAAACTGCATATATTTAAAGTTTGCAGTTGAATTAGTTATTACATGTGCAAACACCTGTGAAACCATCACCTCAGTCAAGATGACAGACATTTCTATTCTCCCCTAAACGTTTCCTCATGTCTGTTTGTAATCTATCCCTTTTCCACCCGCTTCTTCAGGCAACCACTCATCTGCTTTTTGTCACTTTTGACAAAGAAGCCAAGGCAGTTTTCTAGAATTTTGTATAAATGGAATCATGTAGTGTGTATTCTTTTGTGTCTGGCTTCTTTCATCCTGCATGATAATGTTGACGTTTATCCACAATTCTGTGTGTATCAAGAGTCCATTTCTCTATATTGCTGAAGTTTGGATATACCAAAATTTGCTTATCCATGCACCTGTTTCCAGTTTTTGGCTATTACAAATAAAGCTGCTGTGAACATTCATGTACAGATCTTTGTATGGATATATGCTTTCACTTCTCTTCCGTAAATACCTAGGAGTGGATTGGCTAGGTCATATGGTAGATGTCCGTTTAACATTTTGAGAAACTACTAATTTATTTTCTAGAGTTTCTCCATCTTATATTCCTGCCAGCATTGTATGAGAGTTCATTCATTAACAGTTGGTGTGTGGTCAGTCTTCTAATTTTTGCCTTTCTAGTGGGTGTATAGTGTATCTCACTGTGGTTTAATTTACATTTTCTTAATAACTAATGATGTTGAATATCTTTTGATGGCTTATTTGCTGTCAATATCTTCTTTTGTGATATATCTCTTTAAGTCTTTTGCTCATTTTTTAAAAACTGAGTTGTTTGACTTGTTATTCTTGACTTGTAAGAATTCTTTATACACTGTGAATACAAGTCATTTGTCAATTATAAAATTAACAAATGTTTTCCTTCAGTCTGTGGGTTGTCTTTTCATTTTCTTAATAGTGTCTATAGGAGTGTAAAGTTTTTAATTTTGTTGAAGTCCAGCTCGTAAATTTTTTCTTTTATAGCTTGTGCTTTTTGTGGCTTGTTTAAAAAAATCTTTGTCTAACCCAAGGTCTCTAAGATTTGCTTCTGTTTTCTTCTAGAAGTTTTGCTGTTTTAACTTTTACATTTAGGTCTATGATCCACTTAGAGTTAATTTTTGTGTTGTGGTGTGATGTAAGAGTTGAGGTTTGTTTATTTGGATATCCAATTGTATCAGCCTCATTTGCTGGAAAGATTATTCTTTCCTGATTGAATTACCTTGGCTTCTTTTTTAAAAAATCAATTGGCCATATATGCATGGGTCAGTTTCTGTGCTGATCAGTATATCTATATTTGAGTACTGTTGCTTTATAATAAGTCTTGAAATGAGGTAGTGTTAATCTTCCGACTTTGTTCTTTTTCAAAATTATTTTCACTATTTTCGGTCTTTTGCTTTTCCACATAAATTTTAGATTCATTTTGTCAGTTTCTACAAAAATCCTTGATGGGATTTTCATTGGGATTTTGTTGAATCTATATGTCAATTTGGGGAGAATTGACAACAATATAGAGACGTTTAATCAATAAGCATGATATATTTGTTCATTTATTTAGGTCTTTCTAATTTCTTTAAACAGTGTTTTGTAGTTTCTGGTGTACAAGTTTTATAACTCTTTGGTCAAATTTATCCCTAAGAAGTTCACATTTTTGGATACCACAGTAAGTGGTATTTTTTTTAAAAAAAACTTTATTTTCCAATTGTTCGTTGCTAGTATATAGAAATAAAATTGATTTTGTATGTTTGACCTCGTATACTGCAACCTTGTTAAACTCACTGATTAGTTCTGGTATCTTTTTTTTTTTTTTTTTTTGAATTCCTAGGATTTTTCTATGTAAATGATCATGTCATTTACAAATAAAGACAATTTTACTCTTCCCCTGTCCCCCTCAATCTGTCTTTTATTTCTTCCTTTTTCCTCTACTGCACTGACTAGGCATACTCTATGATGGGATTTATGACGGGCCCATCATATCTGCCCCCCACATTTAATTTACCTTTCTGACCACTGACAAAAACAAGATAAATCATGGAAAACGGTGGGGGATGACCATTTACTTAACTTGACAGTAGACCCAACTGCAGCTGCCTTGCTGAATTTGGTATCTGTATAGCAGATCAGAGCTGTTCCAGTCAACTTTTTATGTTAATGCCCATCCACAAGCATCTCTATCTCATTTATAGTAGACTGTCATCATGTCTAAGTTTTAAAGAACCAGTCAACAAGCTATTAGGACCAGCTTCAGAACATTGCCAGAACATTGAGTTCCATGTCATAAGTGAGTCCCTCCAGGTCCATAATGCCCTGTTTAGCCTTATATTCCTCCCACCCTCAAGATACACTACCTCAAGATACACTCTTACACATGCCCCAATTCTTGCCTGTACATCCTAACCAGGTCCTTCAGGTCCTTTTGGCATATAAGCTATTTCCTCTCTGAGCAGGGACTCCTTTCTCACTTATGTGCTGAGTGCTGATGATGAACAGTTTACAGCCTTATTAATTTTATTGGTAATTTACTATTGGCAGTGGGACCTTATTGCCATCAGGTGAATAATACTCTCTAGGACCACTTCTGGTACCAACTATTTAAACACAGAAAATGGAAATGGAAGCAGAGACATTTGTGCTTTGGTTTGACTGGGGGTACAGTCCTAGAAAGGGGGAGTGAGGAACGGGTGAGTGAAGCAGTGAAGGAACGAGAGCCAGTTTGAGAATGTACTGAACTGAGTGCCTCTAAGTGGGATGCATTGGTTAATCCTTGGGGCCCCACCCCGAGAAGCATTTACTGTATCTCAGGACCATTCCTTTAAGGTAAAGAAGGGGAGAGAATTTATCCATTGCTCCAGTTTCCCTTTGATCAAAAGTTTGCCCCACTGGGCTTAGCTCCTCCTCACTTTCAGGTTGTACATGTGTGATATGGGTGCTGAGAAGAGTTTCACAATGATTTCAATGGTTAAATCTCAGGAAAGGAAGTTGAGTCACATGGGAGGAGGTGAGGTGCCCAGTTGGTTAGAGCCCTACACAGCTGGAACAAGAGACAGGTGAGGATAAGAGGTTCAGGTACAGAAGAGGTGTCAGCTAGAGTACAGCGTCCTTACCCTCATCTGTGTCCACTCTCCCCCAGTCTAGAGACCCACTGTTCAACTTTCATTGGAGGATACACCTCTGATTTTTCTGGGGTGGGGAACACCCGTTTCCTGTTTGTGCAGAGTGATGATCTGGGGTTTTAATTGCTTCTTACCAAAAATGACAAGCAGCTCTCTGGTTTTAGTCCCATCTTTTTACCCGTTTTCAGAGATTCTTTATGCCACCAAATTCCTAATATCTTGAGAACTCTGCATTGTAGACTGAGTTGCTTTACTGCTTTCCCACTGCTTTTTAGAACTCAGCTTTCTCAGGTCAACTAAGTCATTTGCCACCAAATGGCAACTTCCAAAAATTTGTTGCTGTTGTCTCCATTATTTTGTTTGTCCTTGTGAATTTATGCCTTAATAAAAAACTCCTTCCTGTCATTTTAGTGATGGTACTAAATCATCACCAGGAGTAATAATCCTAAGTTATCAAATGAACAGCTGTCAGGAGAGAAAGAGCTGCTTTGCATTTTTTTCTTTGAACACACTTTTATCTAATACCTACTGAGTATAAGACCTATTCTTCCTGTATCATAAATGTCAGCTCTTAAAACTCATCCAATAGACATACCTCAGGTCAAAATTTTTCTTCTTAAAGATTAAATATGTTGTAAATAACTTGGATGATCTTTTGAAGTTAGAATTATAAACAAGGTATGAAAATGGAGAGGATTTCTAAGAAAAAGGAAATATGCAGTATGCCATGCTTCTAAAGGACAAGACAATTTAGAGATTTCCTATTTGTGTTTAAAATAAACAAAGCATAAATGGTGGTGTGGGAAGATGGAGAGTTAGCATCTCCTCACAACTAGGGCGCCTGCCGGCTGCTGGTGGGAGACTCTGATGCCCAGGGAGATGGGAGGAACCCCAAAATGAACTGGTAGGACACAGGGGGACTGAGGGGCTAGGAGAAGTGGAGGCCAGACAGTATCAGTGCCCTTGAGGCCGGGGAGATCAGGAGAGGCAGGCAGGAGGGACTCTCCGGGAAGAGCGAGAGAGGAGCGGAGGGCGCTCGCCTGGCCCACTTGGGCTGGGGAGCCTGCTGAGCTCCCAAGCTGGGACCACCCCCCTTCAAAGCCCCATCCAGGCCTCATGGGTCCTGGGGGCATAGGAGGGAGGCCAGGGAGATCAGGAGAGGCAGGCGGGAGGAGCCATCTGGGAGGAACTGGAGAGGATCGGAGGGCGATTGCCCCACCCACTTGAGCCGAGGAAGCTTGCTTGGCTCCCAGGTGAGGTCCCCCGCCCTCTGAGACCAGGGGTGGGGAGCACACCTGGGCCCCTTCTGTTCCTTGAGCCTAAGCCCTACCCCCCACAGCCCCCAGGGCCTTTTCCAGCCCTGTGAGTCCAGAGCATAGGCCCCGCCCACTGCCCAAACCTCACCCTTGCTTATGCCCTGCCCTCCACAGCCAAGGCCTTTCTCCCCGCGTTTTTTTGTTTTTTTCTTTTCTCTCCTCCTCTTTTTTACTATTGTGGTAGTGATGTACCTTCCGGTTGTTGATTCATCTATATTTTTATTTTTATATTCTTCCTAACATACCTGTAAGTTTCCTAGTCTAATTTTATTTTTTACTTTGTTATTTTATTTATTTATTTATTTATTTATCATTTTGCTGCCCCAGATGGCTTGCGGGACCTTGGTTCATGAGCCTGGGGTCGGGCTGAAGCTCCTGCGGTGGGAGCTCCGAGTCCGAACCACTGGACTAACAGAGAACCTCAGACCCCAGGGAATATTCATCAGAGTGAGGTCTCATGGAGTTCCTCATCTCAGCGCCAAGACCCAGCTCTACCTAATAACCTACAAACTCCAGTGTTGGAAGCCTCAGGCCAAAGAACCAGTAAGACAGGAACACAATCCCACTCATTAAAAAAAAAGAAAAAAGAATGAGGTGGCAAAAAATTATGTCACAGATGAAGGAGCAAGGTAAAAACCTACAAGACCAAATAAATGAAGAGGAAATAGGCAATCTACCTGAAAAAGAATTCAGAGTAATGATAGTAAAGAAGATCCAGAATCTTGGAAATAGAATGGAGGCACGGATTGAGAAAATTAAAAAAAATGTTTAACAAAGATCTAGAAGAACTAAAGAACAAACAAACAGAGATGAACAACACAATAACTGAAATGAAAAATACACTAGAAGGAATCAATAACAGAATAACTGAGGAAGAACAAATAAGTGAGCTGGAAGACAAAATGGTGGAAATAACTGCCGAGGAGCAGAATAAAGAAAAAAGAATGAAAAGAATTGAAAACAATCTCAGAGACCTCTGGGACAACATTAAACTCACCAACGTTCGAATTATAGGGGTCCCAGAAGAAGAAGAGAAAAAGAGAGAGCTGAGAAAATATTTGAAGAGATTATAGTTGAAAACTTCCCTAACATGGGAAAGGAAATAATCACCCAAGTCCAGGAAGAGCAGAGAGTCCCATAAAGAATAAACCCAAGGAAAAACACACCAAGACACATATTAATCAAACTAACAAAAATTAAATTCAAAGAAAAAATATTGAAAGCAACAAGGGAAAAACAAAAAATAACATACAAAGGAATCCCCATAAGGTTAACAGCTGATTTTTCAGCAGAAACTCTGCGGGCCAGAAGGGAGTGGCAGGACATATTTAAAGTGATGAAAGAGAAAAACCTACAACCAAGATTACTCTACCCAGCAAGGATCTCATTCAGATTCGTTGGAGAAGTCAAAAGCTTTTCAGACAAGCAAAAGCTAAGAGAATTCAGCACCACAAAACCAGCTTTACAACAAATGCTAAAGAAACTTCTCTCAGTGGGAAACACAAGAGAAGAAAAAGACCCACAAAAACAAACCCAAAACAATTAAGAAAATGGTAATAGGAACATACGTATCGATAATCACCTTGAATGTAAATGGATTAAATGCCCCAACAAAAAGACACAGACTGGCTGAATGGATACAAAAACAAGACCCATATATATGCTGTCTACAGGAGACCCACTTCAGACCTAGGGACACATACAGACTGAAAATGAAGGGATGGAAAAAGATATTCCATGCAAATGGAAATCAGAAGAGAACTGGAGTAGCAATACTCATAGCAGATAAAATAGACTTTAAAATAAAGACTGTTACAAGAGATAAGGAGGGACACTACATAATGATCAAAAGATCAATCCAAGAAGAAGCTATAACAATTATAAATGTTTATGCACACAACATAAGAGCACCTCAATACATGCTAACAACCATGAAAGGAGAAATCTACAGTAACATAATAATAGTAGGGGACTTTAACACCCCACTTACACCAATGAACAGATCATCCAAACAGAAAATAAATAAGGAAACAAAAGCTTCAAGTGACACAATAGAGCAGATAGATCTAATTGATATTTATAGAACATTCCACACAAAAGTGGCAGAATACACTTTCTTCTCAAGTGGACATGGAACATTCTCCAGGATAGATCACATCTTGGGTCACAAATCAAGCCTCAGAAAATTTAAGAAAATTGAAATTGTATCAAGCATCTTTTTTGACCACAATGCTATGAGATTGGAAATCAATTACAGGAAAAAAACTGTAAAAAACACAAATACATGGAGGCTAAACAGTGCACTACTAAATAACTAAGAGATCACTGAAGAAATCAAAGAAGAAGTAAAAAAATACTTAGAAACAAATGATAATGAAAACACGATGACCCAAAACCTATGGGACACAGCAAAAGCAGTTCTAAGAGGGCAGTTTATAGCAATACAATCTCACATCAAGAAACAAGAAAAACCTCAAATAAACAATCAAACCCTACACTTAAAACAATTAGAGAAAGAAGAACAAAGAAAACCCAAAGTCAGTAGAAGGAAAGAAATCATAAAAGATTAGAGCAGAAATAAGTGAAATAGAAATGAAGAAAACAATAGCAAAGATCAATAAAACTAAAAGCTGGTTCTTTGAGAAGATAAACAAAATTGATAAGCCCTTAGCCAGACTCATCAAGAAAAAAAGGGAGAGGATGCAAATCAATAAAATTAGAAATGAAAAAGGAGAAATCACAACTGACACTGCAGAAATACAGAGGGTTATAAGAGACTACTACAAACACCTATATGCCAATAAAATGGAAAACCACGAAGAAATGGACAAAGTCTTGGAAAGGTACAATTTTCCAAGACTGAACCAGGATGAATTAGAAGATATAAACAGACCTATCACAAGTAATGACATTGAAACCGTAATGAAAACTCTTGCAACAAACAAAAGTCTAGGACCAGATAGCTTCACAGGTGAATTCTATCAAACATTTAGAGAAGAGCTAACACCAATTCTTCTCAAACTCTTCCAAAAAATTGCAGAGGGAGAAACACTCCCAAATTCATTCTACGAAGCCACCATCACCCTGATACCAAAACCAGACAAAGATATCACAAAAAAAGAAAATTATAGACCAGTATCACTGATGAACATAGATGCAAAAGTCTTGAAAAAAATACTAGCAAACAGAATCCAACAGCACATTAAAAGGATCATACAAAATGATCAAGTGGGGCTTATCCCAGTGATACAAGGATTCTTCAGTATACGCAAATCAATGTGATACACCATATTACCAAATTAAGGATAAAAACCATATGATCATCTCAGTAGATGCAGAAAAAGCTTTTGACAAAATTCAACACCCACTTATGATAAAAACTCTCCAGAAAATGGGCATAGAGGGGACCTACCTCAACATAATAAAGGCCGTATATGACAAACCCACCGCAAGCATCATACTCAGTGGTGAAAAACTGAAAGCATTTCCTCTAAGATCAGGAACAAGACAAAGCTGTCCACTCTCACCACTCTTATTCAACATAGATTTGGAAGTCCTAGCCACAGCAATCAGAGAAGAAAAAGAAATAAAAGGAATACACATTGGAAAAGAAGAAGTAAAACTGTCACTGTTTGCTGATGACATGATACTATACATAGAAAATCCTAAAGATGCCACCAGAAAACTACTAGAACTAATCAGTGAATTTGGTAAGGTTGCAGGATACAGAATTAATGCACAGAAATCTCTGGCATTCCTATACACCAACAATGAAAAATCAGAAAGAGAAATTAAGGAAACACCTCCATTCACCATTGCAACAAAAATAATAAAATACCTAGGAATAATCCTGTCTAAGGAGGCAAAAGACTTGTACTCAGAAAGCTGTAAAACATTGATGAAAGAAATCAAAGATGACATAAACAGATGGAGAGATATACCATGTTCTTGGATTGGAAGAATCAATATTGTGAAAATGACTATAGTACCCAAAGCTATCTACAGATTCAGTGCAATCCCTATCAAACTACCAATGACATTCTTCACAGAATTAGAACAAAAAATTTTACAATTTGTATGGAAACACACAAGACCCCGAACAGCCAAAGTAATCTTGAGAAAGAAAAACGGAGTTGGAGGAATCAGGCTCCCTGACTTCAAACTATACCACAAAGTTACAGTAATCAAGACAGTATGGTACTGACACAGAAACAGAAATATAGATCAATGGTACAGAATAGAATGCCCAGAGTTAAACCCACGCACATATGGGCACCTAATTTATGACAAAGGAGGCAAGAACATACAATGGAGAAAAGACAGCCTCTTCAATAAGTGGTGCTGGGAAAACTGGAGAGCTACATGTCAAAGAATGAAATTAGAACACTGCCTAACACCATACACAAAACACAAAAATAAACCCCAAATGGATTAAAGACTCAAGGCCCGAACACTATAAAACTCTTAGAGGAAAACATAGGAAAAACACTCTTTGACGTAAACCACAGCAAAATCTTTTTTGACCCACCTCCTAGAGTAATGGAAATGAAAAGAAAAATAAACAAATGGGACTTAATTAAACTTAAAAGCTTTTGCACAACAAAGGAAACCATAAACAAGACAAAAAGACAACGCTCAGAATGGGAGAAAATATTTGCAAATGAAACAACAGACAAAGGATTAATCTCCAAAATATACAAGCAGCTCATGCAGCTCAATATCAAAAAAACAAGCAATCCAGTTAAAAAATGGGCAGAAGACCTAAATAGACATTTCACCAAGGAAGACATACAGATGGCCAAGAGGCACATGAAAAGGTGCTTAACATCACTAATTATTAGAGAAATGCAAATCAAAACTACAATGAGGTATCATCTCTTGCCAGTCAGAATGGCCATTATCAAAAAATCTAGAAACAATAAATGCTGGAAAGGGTGTGGTGAAAAGGGCACCCTCTTGCACTGTTGGTGGGAATGTAAATTGATACAGCCACTATGGAGAACAGTATGGAGGTTCCTTAAAAAACTGAAAATAGAACTACCATATGACCCAGCAATCCCACTACTGGGCATATACCCTGAGAAAACCATAGTTCAAAAAGAGACATGTACTACAATGTTCATTGCAGCACTATTTACAATAGCCAGGACATGGAAGCAACCTAAATGTCCATCGACAGATGAATGGATAAAGAAGATGTGGCACATATATGCAATGGAATATTATTCAGCCATAAAAAGAAATGGAATTGAGTTACTTGTAGTGAGGTGGATGGACCTAGAGTCTGTCATACAGAGTGAAATAAGTCAGAAAGAGAAAAACAAATACCGTATGCTAACGCATATATGTAATCTTAAAAAAAAAATTGGTACTTTTGAACCCAGTTGCAGGGCAGGGATAAAGAGGTAGACATAGAAAATGGACTTGAGGACATGGGGTGGGAGGAGGAAGCTGGGGTGAAGTGAGAGTAGCATGGACATACATACACTACAGAATGTAAAGTAGTTGACTGGTGAGAAGCAGCAGCATAGTACAGGGAGATCAGCTCGGTGCTTTGCGGTGACCTAGAGGGGTGGGATAGGGAGGATGGGAGGGAGGCTCAAGTGGGAGGGGATACGGGGACATGTGTATGCATATAGCTAATTCACTCTGTTGTACAACAGAAACTAACACAGTATTGTGAAGCAATTATACTCCAATAAAGATCTGTTAAAAAAAATAAAATAAACAAAGCAGACAGTCTGTCTTTAGGTTAATAGAATTTACTTTCTAACCAAAGGTGTGTAGTAATTTCTCATTTTAAAAAATATTTTAAATTGAAGATGTGAGGGAACAATTCCAAGTGTGCGATTACCAGTTGCCTCATGTTTTCTCCATGTAAACCATCCATTTCATTATTTTGATTTTTCTTCTCTTACCTTATTGAAGTGGTGGTCTTAGAATCATAGAATGTCAGGGTTAAAAGTAGCTCAGAGATCACCTAATTCAGTATCTCTTAAGCTGCTGAATCCTACCATTTCCATTTGACTCTTATTTATACTACATCTCTCTGCTGAAATTCCTCTTATATTCATGCCGGTTGTCTACCTTTTCCACTGTGTTCTTTGACATATTAATGGTAGTTATTTTAAAGTTCCTGCCTGATTGTTCCAACATCTGAGTCATCCTTGAGTCTGGTTCTGTTGATTGCTTTCTCTTTTGACAGTGTTGTTGTTGTTTAATATGTCTCATGATTTTTGATTGATTGCTGGACATCATGTACGGAAGTACAGAGACTGAGGGAAATAACATTTATTCTCGGAAATGGGCATGCCTCTTTTTCTGTCAGGCTGTTAGTGTTTGTGGGATTGAGTCGGTCTAGTCAGGAATTGAGCTAAATTTGGGTTTGTGTTGCTACTGTTACCTTTAGTGCTCCACAACTTCAAATTATTCCAGTATTGATAATTATAATAATAAATAATTAAATATTATTATTGATAATTATAATAATTACCTGTGCTTGCAGTGGGACCTGGGACGAAATAGTTTTTCTCAGCATTTCTCCCCTACTCTCAGCTCTTGGTAGTTCCCGCATTGCTGGGTCACAGAGGAGGTCTCCATGCTCTTGCTCCTCCATCGGCAGTAAATTGCTGTTGCCTGTTACTGAGTGGTAGGCTCATGGTGTGGGCAGGGTGCGTTCTTTGTTATCTTGGCAGCCTCAGGCTTAGACAGGCTTTGCATTCCTGGACCTCAGGAGTGAAGGTTTCTCGTTGTTCTTGCCTCTCCTTCATATGGCAGCCAAACCTTGCCTTTTATCTAGGGTTGGTTTGGATGGGAAAGAATTTTGTGTCCCTCTCAGGGGTAGGAGACCTTTGGTATAACAGTAGGATCCTAGGCCTAAAGTAGTTTCCAGCCTCCCTCAAACCATGAGACAGATGAATTTTGTGTGGGGGAAGAGTAGATTTTCCCCTTGCTCCTGCTTCCTCAGTGTCTTAAGGCTTTTTCTCTTTGTGAGGGAAGAATCTGGGTAGATGGAAGGGGCTTCCTGAATGTCTCCCTCCCTGCACTGGGCCAAGGAGGGGGCCTGTTTCCAGGGTCCTGCGCTGCCCCCAGTCTTATTCCTGGGCATCTGATGGAGGTCCATGGAAAAGAGCTTTTGAGTGAGTTTGAGCTCTTTTTTGGTGCAAACTCCCAGCTATTCCAAACTAACATGGTAGCCCATACCTTTAAGGATTTGTTAAAATTTTAGTTGATTTCTTGTTACCTACTTGTGTGGTAGCCGCCTTATTCTCCTGTGTTCTGCCAAAGGTGAAATAGATCCTGTATCCATCTTTCCTTGGAGGGGCATATCACTCTTTGGGATTTAGTTTACTTGGTTGTTGTGATCTCGGTTCCCTGATGAACTCAAGGAAAGTTATGAATTTGTAGATTATCTGACTTTTTCCTTATTGTTAAAATAGGAGCCATATTCTCCTTGAAGGCAAAATACTTATTAATTGTACTTTAGGAGCAGCTTGTTTTTCTGCCCAGGACCTCTGCTGGAAAGGCAATTTAGGATGCTGAAAGCTAGTCACTTCTAAATATGTCATAACTATTTCATCAGACACACTTCCTTCAGGTCACACTGTGAAATATTTCTGGAAGAACACTAGAGTTAAAAGAGTCCATTTCACAAGATTCTTTTCTCTATGATGTCACCTCAGATGGAACTTTATCCTACACTGTTGGAAGAACTTTGAGTGGGCAGGCAAGGAAAGAGAGTATTACTACTGACTTTCTCATGTAGAAAGCTATGCAAGGTCAGGGTTGGGAAGGCCATTGAAGTTATGTGGTCGGTACAGCTTCCAGCTGACTGGTGATTCAAATATAATGAACAAGTCATCCCACTAATTTATGTTGGAACATTCCCAGTGCTGGCAATTTCATTATTTTTTAGGGTAGCAAATTTTATCTTTTGTTAGTTTTGACGGTTATATTTGTCTTTATATTGAACCCAGACTTCCCCTTCTATAGTTCATTCTTAGCTACCTGCTCTGACTCTAGTTCAGTGAGATGCAGCCTTGCGTCTGTACCCATCAGTCAATAAAGGTGAGCAATGGCCTTTCCAGAGCTGTTTTGTAGTAATCGCTTGGGGTCCTCCTTATTTGATTGCTGTCTTGCTCCAAATACAGTCTCCACCCAACCATGAACTCTGGATATAGTAACCCCAGTTTTGAGTCTGCTTCTGATCCTTTGAACTTTCAGTTGGTGTTTAGACTTCCCAAATTGTAAGTCTTAGCATTTCCTAATGGTTTGCTATTTGGGTTTGTGTTCTGGTTTTCTGTGCTCAATTTTGTCTTGGTAAAGAATCCTTACTCTAGTTTCAGGCTCTTGGAAGCCAAGCTCTATGACCATCTGTCAGTAGTGCTCAAGAGAAGGGAGGATTTAGGCAACTCTACCCTTCATGCTCTACCGAACAAGTTAGTTCACTCTTCCACCTGTAGTCCCTTTATTTATTTATTTATTTACAGGAACATATACACCCACACATTTTTTTAAAATATATTTATTTATTTTTTAAAAAAAATTTTTGGCTGCATCGGGTCTTAGTTGCGGCACGTGGGATCTCTCTTTTTTTTCCACATTAACTTATTTTATTTATTTAAAGTTTGATTTGGTGGATCTATGCTTTTATTTATTTCCCTATTATTACCCTTGGGCCTGTGGTGCCTAGTTACACACACACTTGTTACACAAGTAACACACCATTATATAAGAGGGGCTTCTCCGGGGTTAGGATACCTATCATAAACTCCCAGAAAGCTCTTTCAGAAGACACATGTTCACCTCTCAGTTTACCACATGTGGAAAGATAGCAAGATTCGCGGTTTAATTTTAAGATGTTCTCCCAGCTAACTCAGATTCTCACTTGTGTATGTAGGAACATTTATTTTATCTGCCTAGCACTCTTCCTGTCTTCTGGGACAGAACTGCCCCTTCTCTTCGGATTCTGCTTCTGCCTTACTCTTCTAGACATGTAATTAGAAAGGGAGGTGTCATCATGTGTGGCCTTGCCTCCCTGGTCACCACAATTGGTCAGGAGGCAGGTACCTGTCTCCTCCTGGCTTCAGTGATTTGGTCAAGGAATCGGTGTGTAACTCAAGGTGGTACGTGGGATCTTCATTGTGGCATGTGGGATCCTCTGCTGCGGCGTGCAGGCTTTCTAGTTGTGGCCCACGTGCTCAGTAGTTGCCATGCACCAGCTTAGTTACCCTGCGGCATGTGGGATCTTCGTTCCCCAATCAGGGATGGAACCCACGTCCCCTGCGTTGGAAGGTGGATTCTTAACCACTGGACCACCAGGGAAGTCCCCTATAGTCCCTATAGATGTTTCAAAACAAGCTTTATGTTCACTCAAAGTCATCTCTTTTTCAGGCTAAACACCCGTAGTGTCTTCTCATATGTTTTCTATTGGAGTTTTAAGGAAAGAGAATATGCTCATCCAACCGTAGGTAGGCACCTACATTGTTATATTTCAGATTGGTTTTTCTGCTCTGCTTTCTAAATTTAGTATGTATGAAGAGTCTAATCATTACAAACCTGACACATTATAAACCCTACTATCTTTTTTTTTTTCACATCTTTATTGGAGCATAAATGCTTTACAATGTTGTGTTAGTTTCTGTTGTACAACAAAGTGAATCAGCTATATGTATACATATATCCCCATATCCCCTCCCACTTGCGCCTCCCTCCCACCCTCCCGATCCCATCCCTCTAGGTGGTCACAAAGCACCGAGCTGATCTCCCTGTGCTATGCGGCTGCTTCCCACTAGCCATCCATTTTACATTTGGTAGTGTATATATGTCCATGCCACTCTCTCACTTCACCCCAGCTTTTTTTTTTTAAATAAATTTATTTATTTATTTTTGGCTGTGTTGGGCCTTCATTGCTGTGTGCAGGCTTTCTCTAGTTGCGGTGAGCAGGGGCTACTCTTCGTTGCAGTGCGCAGGCTTCTCATTGTCATGGCTTATCTTGTTGTGGAGCACGGGCTCTAGGCGTGCAGGCTTCAGTAGTTGTGGCACATGGGCTCAGTAGTTGTGGCTTGCAGGCTCTAGAGCTCAGGCTCAGTAGTTGTGGCGCACGGGCTTAGTTGCTCTGTGGCATGTGGGATCTTCCCGGGCCAGGGCTCGAACCTGTGTCCCCTGCGTTGGCAGGCAGATTCTTAACCACTGCACCACCAGGGAAGCCCTTCATCCCAGCTTAACCCTTCCCCCTCTGTGCTCTCAAGTCCATTCTCTACATCTGCATCTTTATTCCTGCCCTGCCACTTGGTTCACCAGTACCACTTTTTAAAATTCCATATATATGCGTTAGCATATGGTATTTGTTTTTCTCTTTCTGACTTACTTCACTCTGTATGACAGACTCTAGGTCCATCCACCTTACTACAAATAACTCAATTTTGTTCCTTTTTATGGCTGAGTAATATTCCATTGTATATATATGTGCCACATCTTCTTTATCCATTCACCTGTCGATGGACACTTAGGTTGCTTCCATGTCCTGGCTATTGTAAATAGTGCTGCAGTGAACATTGTGGTACATGACTCTTTTTGAATTATGGTTTTCTCAGGGTATATGCCCAGTAGCGGGATTGCTGGGTCGTATGGTAGTTCTGTTTTTAGTTTTTTAAGGAACCTCCATACTGTTCTCTATAGTGGTTGTATCAATTTACATTCCCACCAGCAGTGCAGGAGGGTTCCCTTTTCACCACACCCTTTCCAGCATTTATTGTTTGTAGATTTTTTGATAATGGCCATACTGACTGGTGTGAGGTGATACCTCATTGTAGTTTTGATTTGCATTTCTCTAATGATTAGTGATGTTAAGCATTTTTTCATGTATTTGTTGGCCATCTGTATGTCTTCTTTGGAGAAATGTCTACTTAGGTCTTCTGCCCATTTTTGGATTGGGTTGTTTGTTTTTGTGATATTGAGCTGCATGAGCTGCTTGTATATTTTGGAGCTTAATCCTTTGTCAGTTGTTTCGTTTGCAAGTATTTTCTCCCATTATGAAGGTTGTCTTTTCATCTTGTTTATGGTTTCCTATGCTGTGCAGAAGCTTTTAAGTTTCATTAGGTCCCATTTGTTTATTTTGTTTTTATTTCCATGTGTCCTGAAGTCTGAAGTGGGTCTCTTGTAGACAGCATATATATATGGGTCTTGTTTTTGTATCCATTCAACCAGTCTTTGTCTTTTGGTTGGAGCATTTAATCCATTTACATTCAAGGTGGTTATCGATATGTATGTTCCTATTACCATTTTCTTAACTGATTTGGGTTTGTTTTTGTCTGTCTTTTTCTTTTGTGTTTCCCACTTAGAGAAGTTCCTTTAGCATTTGTTGTAAAGCTGGTTTTGTGGTGCTGAATTCTTATAGTTTTTGCTTGTCTGTAAAGCTTTTGATTTCTCCATCGAATCTGAACGAGATCCTTGTTGGGTAGAGTAATCTTGGTGGTAGGTTTTTCCTTTTCATCACTTTAAATATGTCCTGCCGCTCTCTTCTGGCTTGCAGAGTTTCTGCTGAAAGATCAGCTGTTAACCTTACGGGGATTCCTTTGTATGTTATGTTTTGACTTTCCCTTGCTGCTTTTAGTATTTTTTCTTTGAATTTAATTTTTGTTAGTTTGATTAATAAATATGTGTCTTGGTGTGTTTTTCCTAGGGTTTATCCTGTATGGGACTCTCTGTGCTTCCTGGACTTGGGTGACTATTTCCTTTCCCATGTTAAGGACGTTTTCAACTGTAATCTCTTCAAATATTTTCTCAGACACTTTCTTTTTCTCTTCTTCTTCTGGGACCCCTATAATTCAAATGTTGGTGCGTTTACTATTGTCCCAGAGGTCTCTGAGACTGCCCTCAATTCTTTTCATCCATTCTTTTTTCTTTATTCTGCTCCTTGGCAGTTATTTCCACCTTTTTATCTTCCAGCTCACTTATCTGTTCTTCTGCCTCATTTATCCTGTTATTGATTCCTTTAGAGTGTTTTTAATTTCAGTTATTGTGTTGTTCATCACTGTTTGTTTGCTCTTTTGTTCTTCTAGATCCTTGTTAAATGTTTCTTGTATTTTCTCCATTCTGTTTCTGAGATTTTGGATCATCTTTACTATCATTACTCTGAATTCTTTTTCAGGTAGGTTGCCTATTTCATCTTCATTTATATGGTCTTTTAGGTTTTTACCTTGCTTCTTCATCTGTAACATATTTTTTTGTCGTATCTTTTTTTTTTGATGGGTGGGGCTGTATTCCTGTCTTGCTGGTTGTTTGGCCTGAGGCATCCAGCACTGGAGTTTGCAGGCAGTTGGATAGAGCCGGGTCTTGGTGCCGACATGAGCACCTCCGGGAGGCCTCACTCCGGTTAATATTCCCTGGGATCTGAGGTTCTCTGTTAGTCCAGTGCTTTGGACTCAGAGCTCCCACCACAGGAGCTCGGGCCCGACCTCTGGCATGGGAGCCAAGATCCCTCAAGCTGCATGGTGCAGCAAAAAAAAAAAAAAAGAGCAGTATAATAACAAAGAATAAAAAACAAAATAAAATTAAAAAGATAAAATATATATTAAGAATAATAAGAATATAATTTAAACAACCGCAACAAGGTAAAACAAAACCACAACAGAAAAAAAAAAAGGGGGAACAAGCCAAAAGGAGCAGAACGATAACAAAGTATAAAAAATAAAATAAAATTAGAAAAATAAAAGATTTATTAGAAAACATAAAAATATAAATGAATCAACAGCAAGGTAAAACAGAACCCCAATCTAAAAGAGGAAAAGAGAAAAAAAAAAAAGTCTTGGCTTTGGGGGGCGGAGTTTAGGCCGGGGTGGAACTTCGGCAGGGGCGGGGTTTAGGGTGGGGCGGGACCTAGTCTGGGGTGGTGACATTTGAGCATGGGGCAGGGCCTGGGCTCAGGACCCATGCAACTGGAAAAGGCATTGGGGGCAGGGCCTAGGCGGGGCAACGTTCAAGCATAGGGTGGGGCCCCTGCTTAGGACCTGTGCGGAAGGGGAGACGCTGCAGATCCAAAGTGGGACCTCGGAAGTGTGGAGTTCTGGAGTTTGGAGGTAAGGCCCTGGGTGGGGGGTAGGGGTGGGTCTTGGGCTCTGCAGGCAGCAAGGAGGCTGTGTGGGCAGAGGATTAGGCCTGGCAGCCCAAGAGGCTCCCCGGTGCCTAAGTGGACAGGGAAAGCGCTGGCCATGTTCCCTTCTGTTCCTCCGCGCCACACCTCAAGGGTCTCCGCCAGCATCTCCCCTGTCCCCACTGGACCCCTAACTGTGGGTGGATCCCGCTGGGTGTAGGAACTCCTCCCCTCCCCCAGCCGCCCCCCAGGGGTGCCAGGTCCCCGAGGTCTGGCCTTTACTTTTGCTCCCCCTTCCCTCCCTCCCACTCCCTCAGGACCCGCGTGGCTGGAGGAGGCCTCGTTGGGCAGAAGATCAGGCCCAGGATCTCAGCAGGCTCCTGGGGGCCCAAGTGGGCGGGGGAGACCTGTCCATGCTCCCTTTTGATCCTCTGCCCTCCCAATGGTCCTACAATTTACCCCTTCAGGTGTGGGACTCCTTCCCCTCCCCCAGCCACCCCTCAGGGACTCCAGTCCCGTCCCACCTCCACTTCTGCTCTCCTCCCCCCTCATTCCCTCCAACACTCCATGTACTACCCGGTCGCTGGGGGTTCCTTCCGTCCCCTTAGGTGTCCGTGGTCACCCACTGGTGCCTGGTAGGCGCCCTGGTTGTGGGAGGATGTGAATTCTGCGTCCTCCTTGTCTGCAATCTTGACTCCACCCCCGAAACCCTACTATCTTCACATTAAAAAAAAATTATTTTTAGAAAAAGATGTACATGTGCATAGGTTAAAGTATCAAATAGTTCTGCGAAGTTAGTTTAAAAAAAAAGTCTTCTACTTCTTTTCCCTTTTCTCCTTCCCTAGAAGCAGCCACTTATCACCATAGTTAGCTAATTATTTTGGTTCTTACTCAATGTTTCTAAATAACATGCTCTTATACACTAATTTTTTGATATTCAGTGTTTCTCTGGTTATGGATACGAGCAATGTAGTATACTATGATTTGTTTCCCTTTGTACGGCTTTTGGTTTCCTTCTAGTTAATACTTGTCTTATTTCTTACTTGTTTATTTTAAAATTTTAATCACTAATTCAATCCTTGTTGATTGTTGAAATCTCCTTTGAAGACATTCAGCTATACCAGGCATCCAGTTCATTTCATCTTGCTGAGTAAATCTCTCCTGGAGCCTTCTGACATACGTCAATACGTCTGGTGCCCTCTACACTGTGTAGAACATCAGCCTGAGATCTCCTTTCCCCAGCATTTTGGGAATCTCCTTGTCTTTTTCTGTTGTGTTGACACCTCTGTTTCCTGTATATTTTCTTCCTTTTTTCTTAGCTTTCCCTCTTTTGTGGGTTGATTGTATCCTCATATAGCTTCCTGGTATATGGGGGTTGTCTGAAATGTCTTCATTTTATTTTAACATTGAAGCTATAGTTCAGCTGAATGTAAACTATTAAAGTGGTCATCAGTTTTTCTCAGAATTTTGAAGGCATTTTGTTATTGGCTTAAAAAAAAAACTTTTAATTTTGAAATGATTTTAGATTGACAGAAGAGTTACAAAGATAGTACAGAGTTCCTGAATTCTCTTCACCTGGCTTCCTCTAATGTTAACATTTTACATAACCATGGCACACTTGTCAACACCGAGAAACTAATATTGACTGTTAATACTACTAGGAACTGAACTACAGACTTCAGTCCTATTTCACCAGCTTCTCCACTCATATCCTTTGTCTGTTCCAGGATGAGATCCAGGATACCAGATTGTAATCACTCCTCATGTTGCCTTAGACTCCTTAAGTCTGTGACAGTTGTGCAGTCTTTCCTTATTTTTAATAACTTTGACATTTTTGAAGAGGACTGGTCAGTACTTCGTAGAATGTCCCTCCGTAGGGTTTCTCTGATGTTTTCTCATGTTAAGACTTGGGTTTTGGATTTGGGAGAATAATACCACAGAGGTGAAAAAGGTCTTCTCATCGTATCATATCAGAGGATAAATGATATCAACATGACATGTTACTAGTGATGCTAACTTTGATCACTTGGTGTCTGCTAGATTTTTCCTCTGTGAAGTTACTAATTTTCTCTTTCCACTAAGCGAGTCACTAAGTCCAGCCCACACTCAAAAGGAGGGGAATTAAGCTTCACCTCCTTGAGGGAGGAATATAAAATAATTTGTGGACATATGTTTAAACCACCACAATAATTAATAAATATGTGGGGGGAGGTATTTTGAGGCTATGCAAATACCCTTTTTCTCCTTAAAGTTGTACTTACTAATGTTAATATTCATCAATGAATTTCACCACTGCTTTTTAACTTCCAGTGTTACTGTCCAGAAATCCAAAACCATCCTAACTTCTGACCCTCAGAATTGGTCTTTTCCTCCTAGGAATGTTGTAGAATCTCTTCCTTTTTCCCTGTGTTCTAAAATTCCGTAAGTGGGACCTCCCTGGTGACCCAGTGGCCAAGACTCCTCGTTCTCAATGCAGGGGGCCCGGGTTTGATCCCTAGTCAGGGAACTAGATCCCACATGCCGCAACTAAGAGCCCGTATGCCGCAACTAAGAACTGGCGCAGCCAAATAAATAAATAAATATTAAAAATAAATAAATAAAATTCCATAAGAATGTACTTTGGCACGAGACTGTTTATGTTGAATGGATTGAAGGACGGAATGAGACCAGCTATGTAACACGCCTAGCAAAGTATCTAGTGCACAGAATACTCTCAATGTTAGATTCTTTCTCCTTCAACTGGTCAGCGCGTAACTTTGTGGACTCCATGGAGTGAAGGTACTTGCTTTAGGGAACATGAGACTTGTGTTAACTTATCCTATGTTTTTAATTCTCCCCCCCGCCCCGTCTCTCAATGCAGGGCTTACCACTCAAACGATGGAAGGCAGACATTACCCACCTGAGCTGTCCAGAGCCTACAGCGTTTGCTTTCTCACCCCTCACCCCACGTCGGAGCTCTTTGCGAGAGATGTGGATACCAAGCTTCCAACAATCCAAGAAAGAAGCCCAAGCACTAAGGTGGCTGGTTGATAGGAATCAAAACTTTTCAACTCAAGAGTTTTGGGCCCTAGTATTCAAGGACTAATATCAAAAAGTGTCAGTTTTATTTTCTAGGTTGCCTTAATATCTGAATATAATAGCTGCTCTGTGGACGATCCACTAGGATGAGAATTAATGGCTGCCGTACTCAGAGTGAGCTCTATTGAATAATAGATATGAGTTACCCCTAGGGGTCACTTCTCTGTTTTTTATACTAGAAAAGAAATATTTCTTATGAACACTGGTCACCTTCAGTGTACATGTCTGAACCCGCATCCCTGCCGCCTTGTGTGGAAATTCACCTACTGTAGAATGAGTGTTTTCCTTGCTGCAAGGAAAGAGTCCTTGCAAGGAAGGCAGAGGGTGTAGCTGTGGATTCTTACACTCACCTCACTGGCTGTATTTATTGGTATTTGGCAAGCCCAGTGTCCCGACGCTGAGCAGGAACATGAAATGCGTTAGAACTTGGCAATGAGAGATGCCATCTGTTGGTTTCCAGGAATGTGAGTGAGTAGTGAAGGCTGCGTGGGGTTGATCCGCTGTGTCCCCATATCTAAAGAACATAGCACGTCTCTGCCTCTTCCATACTTTCAGCCACCTCTCCCGCCTTTCTTATTACCACCTTGCCCTGCGTCCTCCCCCGTTCCTCCCTGGAGCGAACGTCTTGGGAAGATGTGCCTCTTCCTTGTGTGTTTTGAGTGGTGAGTTGTTCCCTATGTTCCCTTATTCCACTGAGCAGAATAGGACAGAGAGTCCTGTGGTTCAGGCTGGACAGCCTGTGCGTTTTGATCGCTGTGAGCATGAAGGTGAGTGCCCTGGGGAACTCCAGTGGTGTGGAAGCGGATTTGTCTTGTCTTAGGGTGATGCGCAGCCTGCAGTGGTGGGCAGCCCTGCCAGTTTGGGAGCATTCCCTGTCATTTCTGATCCTGTCACAGAGGAGTTTCAGCTGTCTTATCTGGAGCTTCTACTGGAGCTTCTCGAAAGACAAGGAGAAAACACTGGCTCTCGTTCTCTTTCCTTGTGAGCGTGGGGAGGCTTCTAGATCACACTAAAGCCTGTTGCCACCCGACGTGTGATGGCTTTGATATTCTTTATTGTGGAAAGACGTAAGCTCCAGAGGACAGGAGGAGTCCTGGGTACTCATGTCCCTGATGTGGCATCAGGGGAAACCTGAGGAAAGCACCCTCTCGGCACCAGCTGCCTTTGTATCACAGGCCAGTGCCTTTCTGTTCCTGCCAAGGGCGATCTCTTCCTTATGTAGCTGTCTTTCTGGCTGTGCCAGAGAAATAAAGACTGAAACCAGTACATTCTTTTAGCAGCAAGAGGGGTCACATTGTTTCTTCCCTCTGACTGGGTTCTTCTCCATCCCAGCTCTGCCATTAACTAACTATGATTTTGAACAAATCGCTTAACCTCCCTGGGCCTTAGTTTTTGTACCTAAAAAGAAGTGATTGGGCTGGTCTTGGAAGTTCTTTTCTGTGTAACATTCTTTAATTATCGAAATTTAAGAAGCTTCATTTTGTAGGTGTTTTTACTAGGACAGTAACAAACTAGGTTAGAGCCACTGTGTGTTTTTCAAGGGAAGCACACTCTTCTTTAAAGGAGGAAGCATACTTATTGGGTAGTGTTGGGGATGGAAAGGAATTTATTTATCTCTCTGCTGTTTTATCTGATAATATCAAAAGGGAAAGGATTGGAAAGGCCAGATTTTAAATTGTATATTAAATGGGTTTATTTGTTTGTTTCTTTTCTTCTCTTTCTTTTTTTCCCCACTCTTAAAAAAAGCCCAGGATATGATTTGTGCCTCTGATGAGACATTATCAAGTAGATTCAGTTCTCCTTCACAAATGCCTTAAGCAGATACCCCCCAGTGCTTATGTGCTGCATGTAGGTCTTTTAAAAAAAATTTTATTTAATTAATTTAATTTTGGCTGCGTTGGGTCTTCATTGCTGCGTGTGGGCTTCCTCTAGTTGGGCGAGCAGGGGCTACTCTTCATTGTGGTGCGTGGGCTTCTCATTGCGGTGACTTCTCTTGTTGTGGAGTGCGGGCTTCAGTAGTTGTGGCACGAAGGCTCAGTAGTTGTGGCACATGGGCTCAGTTGCTCTGCGGCATGTGGAATCTTCCTGGACCAGAGCTCGAACCTGTGTCCCCTGCATTGGCAGGCGGATTCTTAACCACTGCGCCACTAGGGAAGTCCCTGCATGTAGGTCTTAAACCCCAACATTTCATATGTTTTTTTGGTTCTGCTTGGTTCTTCATCACGAGTCCATCGATCAAATTCACCCTAAACTTGTATGCAGTATGTAGCCCTGAGCAAATTTAGTGAAATAAAATCATTGCTCATTTAATGTGGTATAAAAATTTTGTGGAGGAAGAGGATAAAGGAGAGGGAATTTCATGGGATTAAAAATGAGGTGTAGGGCCTTCCCTGGTGGCACAGTGATTAAGAATCCGCTTGCCAGTGCAGGGGACACGGGTTCGAGCCCTGGTCCGGGAAGATCCCACATGCCGCAGAGCAACTAAGCCCTTGGGCCACAACTACTGAGCCTGTGCTCTAGAGCCCATGAACCACAACTACTGTGCCTGCATGCCACAACTACTGAAGCCCGCGTGCCTAGAGCCCATGCTCCGCAATAAGAGAAGCCACCGCAATGAGAAGCCCGCTCACTGCAATGAAGAGTAGCCCCTGTTCGCCGCAACTAGAGAAAGCCCGTGCACAGCAACAAAGACCCAAGGCAGCCAAAAATAAATAAAATAAAATAAAGAAATTGTAAAAAATTAAAAAATAAAAATGAGATGTATTTCAAGAAAATAAACCAAGGATTCTTTGGAACTCTTTGAGTACCCATAGATTTGATACTTTATTATTATTTTTTGCTTAACATATGTGTCTTTTGCAATAGGGTTTTCATTAATAAGATAATGCCCTCTTGTCTGTGATAATTGCTATCATGGAATGATTCTTATCTGCAAAACGGGAGCTCTGCTTTTGGAGTTCCATGGAAGGCCCCCCGTGTATTTTATCTGTGTTGACCCCATCATAAGACACCTTTCTCTTTACCTCAGTGACTCCATTTCTGAAATATGATTCAGCAATTGTCCTACCTCACAGGCTGTTGTGTGGAATGGCTCATGGCTGTGAAGGACTTCCTGCAATGCAGCTTTCTGTTTAGTGTTTCAGTACGCTTTACTTGGATTATTCTCAAAGACTGATTTTCAAAGCAGTATGATGAGGTGGGCAGAAACCTTTTCAGAAATATTGAAAAAAATGATTACTAATGTTAGTTAATAGTCTTTACTTCTTCACCTGAAAATGGAGGCAACTTTGACCTTTGATCACGTAGCAAATATAATATTTCAGAACCTGAATGCTGACTGGCTTCTGTGTTGCTCTTAAGGACTGGATTCTAGCAACTCAAATATCAGTTGAGGTCATTATCATTATTAGTAACAGATTGAATGCATACAGTGTTCTATGCACTTCTCAGAAATAAAGACATAGGCAAAAATGAGCATCATTCTTTCAGGGTCAAACATTGTGTATTACACATAGGAGAATGGCTCAGTATCAATAGAACACCTTAAGGATCTAAGCACAGTACAGACCTGAACTTGAAATTTGAAATACCCATTGTAATATTGTGCATTAAAAATTATTAGTAGCACATAATTCCTGCTAAAGACAACAATTCCTTAGGGGAATCCAGTGTAAAGTTAATTTTCAATGAATAATGTTGATTATCTAAAGCCAGGAGGGTATAACTCTGCATAAATGACATATGTCTTTCTTAGAATCTTCGAAGTAAACAGTATAGAAGCCCACAGGCCACGAATAAAGGTAGTCAGTTTATGTTTCAAGTACCTTTGCAATCTTGAATATTTTACAAAGAATTTCTTCGCCCTTCTTTCGGAAATTTCTTTCCTTTGTTTCCATTTTTGTTGCTGTTGTCGTTAGGTAATATCTTAGATAATAATATCTTTACCTCATAATTCTAATGTCAACATATATCTTTATTTCCTTCTGATTACAGAAATGAAAATGCTTTAGGAACTCAGAGGGAATATAGAATTATGAGCTATGACTGGAATGAGAAAGACCTGATTTTAGTCCCTACTCTTTGATGTACCATCTTTATTACCTTGGTCAAGTTATTCGACCTTTTAAAGCTCTATCTTGTTCATGTGTCATGTTTGCTCCCTATGAGGTTGTTGTGATGATTAAGTAAGCTTGTGTTCATACTTCTCTCAGTAAATGTGAGCTGTAGTTCCAGCTATCTGTGGCCATCACCCTTTTGTTTGTGAAGACCCGGGTTGAGATTTGTTCAGGAAAAGGGAATGACTAATGATTGAACCAGGGATGGTACCCTTTTGTTCTTCGTTTAGTTGTTTCAGACATATTTATTGTTATGAGATGGGCATTGTGGTAGGCACTGAGCAGATACAAGCAGGACAATGGAGAAAGGTGTGAGGGGCATTGTGATACGCGGATGGTATTAAAACCAGGGTCAGAGGAATGCTTGAAGTGTACTCTGTCTCTCCCTTCCATGGGATTTCTGATGGAGTTTTACACAAAGTTCCCAAGAACATAATGAAACTCAACAACCTCTTTATAGTTGCTGTGCAAACCCAAATAAACCCAGTGCAATGAACTCCGGTAAAAGCTGGATTTGAACATATAATTTAGATTTCAAGCCTAAGGAGCATCTTTTATGGCCTTTCTGTTTCTCAGTTCTCAGTCTTAGGACCAGCCTGTTCAATGTGCCAAGAGAAAGGAGAGAAAGTCTGTAAGTCCTCACCCTGCTTACTCATTAACCAAGGATCAAAACAGGAATAAAAGAGGGGGAAACCTCTCAGGAGACAAGCCCTCTTTGCTCTCCACTTGCTATGGATGCAAGAATATGGGGTGCGTTGCATGAGAGCCCCCTTTTAAGTCATAGTAACCTCTCTGACTAGTAAACGTGACCTCATCAATATCCTGGGCCCAACCGATTAAATTAGTGACCCCGTTGGTGCTGATGGAAGGGGAATTATTAAGGACTTGGGCAGGATGCAAGGTGTGAGAAGGAGCAGGAGTGACCCTCCATGATTTTTGTCCTCTCAACGCATTGGGCTTAACAGCCAAGCCTGGGGTCAGTCAGAGGTGGACTGTATCTCCAGGAAGGTATGACCTATCGTGATCAGCAGAGACCTCCTTTCACCTTCCTGGGCTTCTTCCCTGATAACTACCCTTGCTCCGTGGTATCCCCCTGGAGCCAGTGACATGAGCCGTTCAGCTCTTTGTCTCTTGAAGCTTCTGCAATGAATCAGGACTGAACGCTGATCAATGTCTCCAAGAGGATTGTGAACATTAAGTCAAAAATTTGTTCCCTATTTTATTTCCCATTGCAAACCATGACCTCATCATCCAGCTTCACTCACCAGAGGAGGTTATACAACCAGCCCCAACAGGCCATTAGGAATACTTGGAATTTTACTATCACAAACTCCTTAATTAAAAAAAAAAAACCTGATTGAGTAGGTAATTAAAGATTTTAGAGACTATCAATGTAGGTAGTGGGTGCCGTTAATGGTTTTAAGGCAAGGGCAGTATCCCAGGAGCCTTTGGAATGAGCCTCACATAGATTGCTTCTTATGTATACAGAGTAAACGTGACTACAGACTCATCTGATGAGTCACACTCACAGAAAAATAAAGCCAGTTTACTTAATGATGTCCTTGATGAAGTAATAAAAGTGACTCATTTTATAAAAGCTTGACCTTCGAGTACATGTCTTTTTAATATTCTATGTGACAAAATGGGGCGTATATATAAAGCATGTCTGCTGCACACCAAAGCACAATGGGAATCTCAAAGAAAAGCACTGTGTGATTGTTTGAGTTGTGAGCTAAACTTATCCCTGGAAAACCATTTTTGCTCAAAAGAGTGTCTGGCAAACTGTGGGTTGTTCAGTGATGGGTTTTTGTCAGTCATCTTCATGGAAATGTAGTGAGCCTGTCACTTTAAGAGAACCAATAGACTCTGTTGCCAATGATAAAATTTCAGCTTTCAAATTAAAATTAAAATCTTGGAAAACTAATTTCCACCACTTTGAACTTGACAACTTCCTGATTCTTGAGACTCTCCTGATGAGACTAACAAATGTTACTTTTGACATTGAATGGAAACAGAGGTGATGACGTGTAAAGGAATTTTTATTTTTATTTTTTTTAGGTAAGAAGTGGATTTATTTAGAGAGAAACACACTCCGCAGATAGAGTGTGGGCCATCGCAGAAGGTGAGAAAGGCCAGGAGTTTTTAGTTTATTAGTTTGTTTTTATAATTTGAAGGAAGGAAGAAATAGTGTTATATACTAGAGAGAGAGCATTTATTTTAAATTAGTTTTTTTGGTTGAAGTGTTCCATAAGGGAAAATGGAGTTTCTAGTGGATATTTTTAAAATTATTGATCACTTGAAAATTGGGGTAAGGTAAAAGGTAATCAGAACTTTCCATGAAGGAAAAGAAGCCTTTGGTTTTTTTCACTAGGGAAACAAGAAAAAAATGTATTAAAGAATAAGAAAGTTATTTTTAAAATATTATCGAGGAAATTATCATTATTTGGGTCACTCAGAATGTCAGGCTGCCTGGAATTTACTCAATAATTTTTTATTGAGCACTTAATATGTGCCAGGAATTATTCTGGGCCAAGAGGCTACAATAGTGAGTGAAACTGACAAATCCCCTGCCACCATAGAGCTTACGTGTTAATTCTAGTAGGGGAATGAAAATGGAAACGCCTTAGCAAAATACAAACCACTTCCAGGAAGGTTTTGTTTCTTTATTCTGTAAGAGCCGCTTGAGATGGAATTTACTTCCTGAATTTCTGCTACTCTATTTGAAGCATGAGATGTGATATAAGTGGATTATATTGATAGAGTGTACTAAATGTGCTATATTGACAAGATGGTTAAACGTACTGAAAGTTCAGGTTCGGAGTGAGTTGGCAAGTCTGAAAGCAAATCCTTTCTCTGTTCTTTTCATTTTTTACTCCATTGTTTTATTCCTGTTCCCCAGAAGAGGAGACATTTCTCCTGTCAACGTCATGTGATTTCCGGCAAGGATAAGAACTGACTTGGGAATGGCAATAACAATGGTGAGCTCACTGGGCAAGCCGTCCCGCTGTGTGGCTAAACTCCATCTGTTCACCTTCAGTACAGGGGCTGGGGCGAGTCAATATTCACTTAGTTGCAGCACCTGAAAAAGTTTTATCTTACAAGCCGCATTCAGTCATCGTGTATATAGCTCACACACCATTAATAAGAAGACTCATTTCACCAGTGAAATAATATTATCTGCTAGTCTGAGAGAATGCAGGTCATTTAGATGAACATCTTTAGGTAGTCAAGTATAATCACAGATGTCTTCTACTTCCTGTTTTCATGGTCTAAAATCCCAACTTCAGTGTATGTCTTTAGCCTGGAGGTGATGAAGCAGAAATAAGAAAATGAAACACATCTGCCGTGACGCCCCTCTCCGTAATTTGTTTATTTTTGCAGTAACTCTAGGGATGCCATTGAAAATACATGTTGATAGTCTTTTTTTTTAATTGAAGTACAGTTGGTTTGCAAAGTTGTGTTAATTTCTGCTGTACAGCAAAGTGATTAAGTTATACATATATATATTCTTTTTCATATTCTTTTCCATTATGGTTTATCACAGGATATTGAATATAGTTCCCTGTGCTATACGGTAGGACCTTTTTGTTTATCCATTCTATATATAATAGTTTGCATCTGCTTATCCCAAACTCCCAATCCATCTCTTCCCCACTCCCTCCTCCTTGGCAACCACAAGTCTGTTCTCTACGTCTGTGAGTCTGTTTCTGTTTTGTAGATAGGTTCATTTGTGTCGTATTTGAGATTCCACATATAAGTGGTATCATATGGTATTTGTCTTTCTCTGTCTGATTTACTTCACTTAATATGATAATCTCTAGGTCCATCCGTGTTGCTGCAAATGGCATTATTTCATTCTTTTTTATGACTGAGTAGTATTCCATTGTATATATGTACCACGTTTTCTTTATCCATTCATCTGTCGATTGACATTTAGGTTGCTTCCATGTCTTGGCTATCATGAGTAGTGCTGCTGTGAACATTGGGGTGCACATATCTTTTCGAATTATGGTTTTCTCCAGATATATGCCCAGGAGTGGGAGTGCTGGATCATATGGTAGCTCTGTTTTTAGTTTTTTGAGGAACCTCCATACTGTTTTCCGTAGTGGCTGCACCAACAGTGTAGGAGGGTTCCCTTGAGAAAAAATCCTTTTTGAGATAGGGAATGTGGAAGCTCATATTAAAAGAAATGTGATTTTACTTCACCTAAGATGGTGAAGCAGGACACAGTAATTATATACATAGCTTATGCAATACCATATCACTAATAAATGACAGATCCAAATTTCAAACCCAAGATTGTTTTGTTTGTTCACATTCTTTCCGCCGTACTCTGTTTTCTCCCATGGGGAGAGAAAGACGTGGCTGCAATTCTTTATAGTACCTCTGAGAAAAAAAATGTCCCTATCCCCACTGATATGGAAAAATCTAGTTCTACCCTTATAGCCTTTAAAATAGGTATGAAATTCTTTACTAGTGGAGGGGAGTTTGTGTCATGCTTATAAGTCAATCTGTTTCTTCTTCAGGATCTTTCTCGTGATATTGGAATTATAAGTAATTTGGTTTGTATATATTGGGAAGTGAAACACTTGGGAAAGCCCATACATTGGCCTTAAACATACTCCCATCTTTGGGAAGGTCTCAGTTTGCTGGTATTGCACCTGTTTGTTTGCGGAGGCTCATGCGATTCTGTAGACACAAGTCCTTCTTCTTCCCCATTGTGAGAGCTGGCAGAGTAAAGCTCACAAAGGACTTGTGAAGTAATGATGATGTATTTGTGTGAACAACAAGAACTCAGAAAAAAATAATGTTTGGATCTTGGAAGTGACACTCTAGTAAACCATGATCATGGTTATGGAAAACCAGCTTTAAGGGTCAAAGAAAAGAGTGTATGATGCCATTTCCTATGGCCTACTTATTATGCCCATTTCCACCCTCCCCACACAAGTCCCAGATCTAAGAAACAAAGATACCATTCATCAAGGCTGTGTTCTTTCTAATTTGATGCTTATCCAAAGTTTCCTTCAGTTTTGCAATTATAGGGGATAATGTGGTTCCCCCAAATTCATATTCTGCCCCCCTCTTTTGGAAAAGCAATAACTCCAAATAAACTTCATAATAAGAGGCTTTCGCATTTTCAAAAACTGAGGGGGAGTGCCAATGACCAGGAACAGAGGGTATGGGCAATGAAGGAGAGGTGTGGTACATGCACTTTCAGAGGAGATGGGAAAAGAGCATCAAGCTGGTGAGGTCAAATTGTACACTGAAGCTGAGACACATGGTCCTAGTTCCAGAGAAAAGTCTTTCTACTGGTTTCTTTACAGAGGCCAACATCTCCGTTTTGATTTCAGGAAATCCCCAAACAGGAAATGAGATGTTGCAGGCTTTGGGCTTTGGGGACAGACTCACGAGAGAGATACATTTCAACAGCCTAAAAATTGCTCTTCTTGGCTTCTGAGGACATGCAGCCGAGCCAAGGTGAACCCCCCTTCCTCCTTCTGTCTGCAGCTGGCTCGGGTGCCCGGCGTGTCACCACCCATCACCCCAGAACCAGTGTTTCCTAAACACAGCCACATTCCTCCCCTCGACACAGGACCTCTGCTCACGTTGCACCAGCCTGTAACAAACTAGAGGGTCATTCACGAAGGGCATGGAGAACAAGGAGAAAACAGCCCCTAATCTTGTGTGGACTGGGGAGAATCTGTTTTGGCAGGCACAGGACGGGGACTGCTGTAGAGCTCGGGGTTGAAACGGTCTGATCTCAGCGCTGGCAGCCTCTGCGCTGACCTTGGAAAAGACCTTGTATCAACCTGATCAGAACCTCCAGACAAAACACTTGAGTTCAGCCAAACATTTGAATGTTTCCGACGTTCGCCTGTTCTCCATCACGTAGAGACAGTCTTCATTGCGCTGGACTTCGATTTGGCCCTCAAAAAAGCTGTTGAGAAGGGGTCCCTCTCTACTCCCATTCCCTCCTTTTCCAACACCCCCATAAACAAATTATGGGGACATGATTGGGCAATACAGGTATATCAAGCTCTCGTCCGATCTGCATATTACCTGGAATACAGGGGAGGTGGATTTGGGTTAATTTGGAGAGGACTGGAAAGTGACACCAAGACAGGGACCTTGAATGTGTCACCAGGATTTACAGATCTTTCACAATGCTGTTCTTCGCATATGTGCTTGCTGCTTCCCAATGAAACAGAGAACTTGGTTTTGGGCAGTGCCCAGCTTCCCTCATGTCTTGTGTTTACATGTGTCACATATTTCTGCAGGGCACTGCCCACTGGGATAACAGATTAATCTGAGGTAGTCATTAATTGTTTGATGTCTGTTATATGGGAGGATAGGATGGTTCCAGGGTAAATATAATTTGAGAATAGCCAGGGGTGAGTGACAGCATTGCTGTTTTCTCATCTCCCATGGACTTCAGACCTTCCAAGTGAGCTTGGCAATTACCTAAAAAGAAAGGAGTGACGTGGTTTTACCCAATGGGGGCTTTCATTGTCCATTTGGGTCCCTTCGTTTACTGCATCTCAAAGAAACCATGATAACGATATTTGTCTCTGTTTCCTCTGCCCTCGATGCTTCTGGCTCCATCTGTTCAATACTCACCAAGGAAGTCAACATTTGGTCTCTTTTCTTATTATAAACAAAAGTACACTTATGTGAGTTCATTTTTGTAAGAAACATAAAAGAAAATAAAAATGGAAAGGTTGTGTTTGGCTTGATAAATTGTTCAATACCTTCTCTACACCTCCTCTTTCTTAATTTTCACTGACTCGTGACATGTTCGTTTATTTGATTTGTCAGAAAGTGCCTGTGCAATGTCCAGAGATGTGTCATCCCAGGAAAACGAAACAAAACCAAAACCGCTGCTTTGTAGGTAGATATCTGTGTGATGAAAAAAATGTCTCCTCTGTTTTCAGTCATGGTGGTGCACGTCTAGATCTAACCGTATTCCTTTCACTTCCAAAACCTCAGATAGTGGAAGGTGGGTTTGTCTTCTAAAGCTTTCTGCAAGCTCTTAGGGTCACGTGGCTCTTTGATGAGCCCTGCACAAGAAAGCAGTAGCTAAGAGGAGGAAATATATGGCTCGACTCCAGTGGGACACCAGTGGGACCTCTTTTTTTGTGGTGTAGGGTGTCCTTTTACATTTGAGTCCCACTGATGAAGTAGTCCAGGACAGAGCCATCCCAGGCTCAGGGGTCCTGGCTTGGAACTAGTGTTGCCTTTGCTATTAACTACCTTTGTGACCTTGAGCAAAGCATTTTACCTCAGTACGAATCCCAGTTCCTTCATACGTAAAATGAAGTAGAACTAGATGACGTATAAGCCCCCAAAGAGCTTTTTAATTTTTTTTAAAAACATTTATTTGGCTGCGCCAGGTCTTAGTTGTGGCACGCGGGATCTTCGTTGCTGCGTGTACGATCTTCAGTTGCGGCATGCGGGATCTAGTTCCCTGACCAGGGATCGAACTTGGGCTCCCTGCATTGGGAACGTGGAGTCTTAGCCACCAGGCCACCAGGGAAGTCCCCCTCAAAGAGCTGTAAGATGGTACTATTCTGTTTCACGGCTAAACACTAAACACTAGCTGGTGATTTTGCGAGTTTTCCTCTCCTACCCCTGCAATACAGTTCTCGCCTCCATCCTCTTCTTATCTCACTCTGTAACTTTTCTCATCTATCTTGTCCACTTCGCATTTTCAACTATCATTCGTATACTTAAGACAAAACCTCTTAAAAAATGAACTTTTACTGCATTATAATCACATAAACTACAGTGTACCCATTTCAAGTTCAATAAGTTTTTTTCAGACGTATACAGCTGTGTATAGTCCACCACAGTCAAGATGTAGAACATGTATTATCACCCCAGTAAGACCTCTTGTTCCCCTTTCTAGTCAATACTCCCCCATTCCTGGCCCTAGACAATCACTGATCTGTCTTCTGACACCAAACATTTTTTCTCCTCAAAGCCACGCTTCTAATCATGATCAAAGTGTATGTTCAACTACCCACTGGGACACTTGAGTTAGATTCAACGCAGGCCCCTTGACCTTAACGAGATGGAAATCGAGATCTTTCCCCATAGATGGATCTGTCAAGTCTCCAAAACTACACAACCGGGCATCCTCTCTGTTCCTTCCTTGCCTTCTCTCTCCATGTTAACCCATCCCATTTAGCAATCTACTCTTTTAACGTATTCACATCAGTCCCTTCTGCCACCGTTTTGTGTAGGACCTCACCAACCACAATCTAGTCCCACCAAGTTCAGGAGCGCCGTGGGTCTCTTCCAAGGTCACGCCCCACATCCTTCCACCTCGCAGCTCAGTGACCTTTGCATAGCCTTTCCCCAATTTATTTACATGGTGTCGACTTTGTAGTCTGCTCACTTTGGGACCTTTCTTTCAACAAAAACCTTCCTCTTGTAAATCAGACACTCCCTAGCTTAATATCCTTTAATAGCCACACATTCCTTCTGGGATAAAGACTCTTCTGAAACAGCCCTTCCCTGACTTTCTAAGCTCACCTCTTACATCTTCCCTGCTTATTAGCATGCCCCTGTGCTCTGCTGTACCAAATTAACTGTATGTTGCCTGAACACTCCATGCTTTCTTCAGACCTCTGCATCTTTGTATACACTTTCATTTCCTCTGCTCGGAATATCAGTTTGATGAATCCCTATTTATGCTTCAAGACTCAGCTCAAATGATTTCCTCAGTGAAGCCTTCCCTAGTACCCTCAAAGACTATTATTATTTTCTCTTCTTTTCCTTCATTACACGTTGTATATTTCTCCTTTGTAATCACCAAGATTATACTCCAGTGTAGAGAAGGAGGAAACAGGACAACCCATTTCCCAAATGGTCTTGACAGTTGACAGGGTAAGCTCATGTGTGCATACTTACATGTGTGCACAGCCCCATACCCACAGGGAACGAGGAAGAACACATTGAAGGGTTTTTGACTCTTGGGTCTACCTTCTAGCTCATTTAAGAGTTTCAATGAGGAGGTAGGCTTTGGGAGCCTCTCACCACAGTTCATTAACTTCTCCTTCTCTGGTCTGTCTCAGCTGGTCTGAGACTTAGCACGTTTACTTTTTGTTGCCCACTCAGGGTCTGCTTCTCTCTGCAGGTGAGTCTCCTCTCACTGCTAAGCCCTCTGCTGGATGCCACCCCAGGTGGAGGGAAAGAGGCTTCCCCAATATTCTGGATGATGTAGCATCTGCAATCCCATAGGCATGTCCTGTAGATTGTCCTGCTAAAATACCATCTGTCTCCTGTTCCCTCCTGTCATCCTTGTCTGGTGTGCACCTGAGATCAGGAGGAGAAAAGGGAGATGGGAAAAACCGATCCTGCAATGTCTCTAAAAGGACTTACTATATAGCCACTTTAATGATCTGTTTACATGTTTGTCTCCTGCAGACTAAGTATCTTGAAGGTCAGATGGTGTTTTTTGTTTCTGTTTTTGTATATATCCCTAGTGCCCAGCAAAATCGATGAGTGAATGAATCTCATTTATGAATTTGAATCCTACCTATACACACTTATATTATCCAAGTTAATGATTTATAAGTAGCATGTTCTACCTTAATTGAAAACTTGTTCATGAGTGAGTTAAGTAAAATATGGACATCTACAAATACGTTTGAATTTAAAACATTTTCTGTTTAAAATTCGCCATAAACCTAGGCAGTATTTTCATGTGCTGGTACTTCTAATTCAAGACATTATCCTTTAAAATAGAAATAAAAGCCAAGCCTAGGTAATTAATTTGGATAATTAATCTGCCAAGTCTTGCTGCCGGTGGTAAACATGTAGATATAATATATAGAAATAAGCCATATTTAGAGAATCAAGCGTATATTAAAAGAGAAGACAATAACCAATCAGAGAAAATGCAGCCAAATAGCGTACACATTTTTCGTTACCACGTTTAAAAGAGGAAGCTGAGTGCCAGTTCAGAGTGCTGATTGCAGAGATCAAGGTGGGGCTCCTTGTTTTCCTCAGGGGGTGGAAAAGCCTGGATGGGTTCTCTTGTTTCTGTACAGTTGGTGACAGGCCCAGGAGAAGGAACACCTGGAAATCAGCTGGCTTTTGATACATGTTTGTTGAAGAATAGGTTGTATTGCTAAGTGTCAGAAAGTTGGGTAAAGCATTCAAGAAGTCCTTTGGAAATATATACGTGCTTGAAATGCCAACGATGTACTGTGGTTTCAGATTTTATGGAGAGATCATACTCCCCTACCAGGGGCTAAAATCTCTTGGAAGTTTTCTCTGACTAAGCTCCCTCAAAATGACCTTTGCTTGCTTCGAGTAACTGTAACATTCATGTGGGCTGTCTATATTCTCTGTGTTTATATAATGTGTGTCTATATGTTGCCTTAGGATATTCCCAAGTTGTAGCTCATCTACTAGATTATCTTGTCCTAGGGGTTCATTCATGTCTTTGCATTCGCTATAGCTCGATATAAATCTACTATGTTCCAAACATTTTTACCTGTGGCTGTCATGTGATTCGAGTCCCAAAACAACTTTGTAAAGTGAAAGTAGTATTACTCTGATTTTTGCAGATGGGAAAACAGATTCAGTGTGTCAAGTAACTTATCCAAATTTACAGCAAGTAAATAGCTGAGTCCAGGTATAGATCCAAGTTCATGACCATTCTGCAATATACTTTTCAAAGAAACAGAATTGTTCCAAAGCATGTACTTAGAGATCCCTTAGCTGACAAAAGAAAATGGACAAGCGGCACTTTTTTGGTCATGGAATTGGTATATTCTTCATGTCATCTGAATGTTATGTCTGTTCCATGTTGGTCATTTGTGCAGTGTATAATCCAAGGCTCTGCTTTTAATTGGTGATTAAGAGAGATGGGTTTGTTGGTTTGACACTGTGAACCAAACTCTCAGATGGCAGAACACGATGGGCCTCTATTGATCTAGAATTTTATCCAAAACAATAAGGTGAGTACTCCAGAGAGGAAATTTAGCTCACTATTAGGCATTTTGAGTGCCTCTCACAGTTTTCTCTTTTTCTCTCCCTCACACTGAGTGGTAGGCTATTATTTTAAAATGTATTAAATACCAAGTTCTGTAATTGCCTGATTACTATCATCTTTCCTCTTTTCACTCCCCACTGTTCCCTCTGCCATCAGGATGACACTTCCTTCAGGCACTCACATATTTCATCCCTCAAAAATGGAGTATAAAAACACATGAAAATATACCACACATGGTGATTGTCAGAAGAAAATCACCCAGAACCTTGATCTCAGACTTATCTTTCAAGTGATATAAATCCAATTTATCTCACTCTCAAGTTTCTTTGAATTTTAGTGTCTCAATCACCCTATGGTAACATTGCTCTCCAGAGTAATTGAATAAAAAGATGAAATTACTCCACATACATTTTTAACTGCACCTCTTTCGATAAAATAGGTTGATGTCAGAAGAGTCTTCTTTCCTGAATCAATGGCAAATATGTTTTTAATACAAACTATATTAGTCCAGAAGAAATCTGTTGGTGCAACAGAATACTCAAGAAAAAGATACTCTTTTGGCTAAATTATGAGTCCCAATTGCATTAGACAATTTCACATTTCACATTAAATCTTTATTTCGATGCTTCTTATTTTTCAGCTCTGTTTATTCCTGGGGCCCATATAGGGTGTCAAAGATATAAAAATATCATAAAACCAGGCCATAAATGAAATTAATTTTAGGTGCAAAGTAACTTACCTATGTATGGAAGTAAATTCTACTGATCACTTTTACTGAGCAAGGGATTTGCATATTGTCTCGGGGATAATTTGGTAACTGCTATCTTGGGTTGTTTTCTGTCCTTTTGATGTGTGTCTGTAGTCTCTAAAACATCTTAGATTTTAGCTGGAACGTCCACTCTGGGGGCTGTGAAGCAGAGCTCATCTGCTTTTCTGCTTCACAACCTTCATCTGTGTTTTTGTTTTGCCTCTGCCAGTGAAGGAAAAAGGTCAGGGCATTAACCTCTCCCTCCATTAGAAGGATGCATTTCTGCTTTCATCCGATTAGCTGCTGTAATTTGAAGCTTTCGGTGCCTGCAGATAAGGTGGGAGGCTGGCAGCAGTAAGGGCCATGGGAGGCTTTCAGAAGGCACACTGAGAGCTGTTATCATGAGTTTCACTCAAAAGATCAAATGTCAGGCCTGCTCACCCCAGCCTGATCCTCAAATTCTTGCATATTCATTAACCGTCACTACGTAGTTACTTGGGGAGGTTGTAGCGAGGCTTCAGACAGAGTTTCTGTAAGTCTCGAGGCACATGGAACCAAAGCAGCCAGTAATGAGTTCAGATCTCTTAGCACAGCTTGTTCTCAGGGGCAAAGGGTTTAAGTAGCTGTCTTCTTTCCCTCTTTTAAAACATAAAAGTCAAAATCTGAAAATCTTAACTTGATTCCATTTATTCATGGAGTTTAGTGATCTCTTTGATATTAGCAGGGCAAAGGAACTAACAGGGAAGATGGAACCTGCTATTTCTGGAAGCCTGAAAAGACCTCTGTAAATTCCCAGCACGATGTGGTGATGATTTTCATAGGCAAAGGGCTTGAAGGTACCAGCATCACATTTTTACATCTCTCTACTCTACCACTTCCCAAAATATGAGAGAAGAACACTTGTACTTCTTAAAATAAGGCCAGATAGTCTCTGAGAACTTTAGCCTGACTAGCAAGATGATGAATATGAAAGAGATTCTGTTTCAAATTTTTGGAGTTGGATATTTTCTTTTCTAGAAGTGCTCTCCCCTTTTTCCTAGGACAATTCCAGCATCAAGAAGCTGTTTGTGAGAAATAACCACAGAAGTAAAATCCCTTCCACACAAAGAGAAAACTCATGGACTTAAAATATCTAGTCAGTTACTACTGGAAACAAGGCTGGACTTGGTAAAATGGAGAGGTCAGATAATAAACTTGGGGTCTGGCTCTCTCTTATTTTACTTCTTTGGTTTCCACATCAGTAAAATAAAAAAGTTATCTACTTGGTAATTGCTAATACCTATTCTGGTTTTAGTATTCTATGATTGGTGAGGCAACATATTTCAATTTACAACTGGCAAATATTAAGCTTGTATATTGCCATTCTTACTGGTTATATTCATGGCAGACAGCACTAATTAATTGTGAAAACTTTTCCTGCCAACCTTGGAATTCCAAGGCCTTAGAATCCTTTTCATCACAGAATTGCAAGCATCCATTATCCATCAGATGAAGACGATACTTACATGCCATTCCAGATATAATGAACAGAGAGATGGTGACAAGGCAGGGGACTGTACAGAGATCTTGTCCTGTGTCTGCTTTTATACATCTGTGTAACTCTCGAGAAGGCAATTCAATATTTTAAAATTAAATTTGATATAGGTTTTTGTGTGAAAATAAGTTTTTATTTCCCTGGGATAAATGCCCAGAAGTGCAATTTTTGGGTCATATGGTAATTGCATATTTAGTTTTTAAAGAAATTGGCAAACTGTTTTTCAGAGTGGCTGTAACACTCCCATCAAATACATATGAGTGATCCAGTTTTTCTGCATCTAGTGTTCTCACTATTTTTAATTTTCACCATCTTGATAGGGGTGTAGCGATATCTCATGGTGGTCTTAATTTGCATTCCCCTAATAGGTAATAATCTTTTCATGGGCTGAACATCTTTTCATGGGCTTTTTTTGCCACCTCTATATCTTTTTCTATGAAATGTCTCTTCGTGTCTTTAGCCCATATTCTAATTGAATTGCTTCCCTTTTTATTGCTGAGTTTTGAGAGTTTTAAAATATATTCTAGATACTAGTCCTTTGTTGGGTAAGTAGTTTGCAAACATTTTCTCCCACTCTGTAGCTTGTCTTTTCACCCTTTTAAAAAGATCTTTTGCAAAGCAAAAGTTTTTTATTTTGAATTTATCATTTTATGACTTTAATTTTAATTATAATTAATTCCTTTTATGATCTATGTTTTGGTGTTAAGTCTGAGAACTCTTTGCCTAGCCCCTAGATCTCAAAGATTTTCTCTTGTTTTTTCCTAAAAATTTTTTAGTTTTACATTTGATATTTAAGTTTGTGATCTATTTTAAGTTAATTTTTATATAAGGTATAAGACTTAGCTCGAGGGTCTTTTTTTTTTTTTTTTTTTTTTGCCTGTGGATATCCTGTTGCTCCAGTGCCATTTGTTTAAAAGGCTATCTTTCCTCCTTTGCACCTTTGTCAAAAGCCAGTTGGGCATATTTGTGTGAGTTTATTTCTGGATTATCTATTCTGTTTTATTGATCTATGTGTTTATTCCTCCACTAGTACCATACAGTCTTTAGTACTGTAGCTATATAATAAGTCCTGAAATGAGTAGAATGATTCTTCCCACTTTATTCCTCTTTTTCAAAATTGTTTTAGTTCTTTTGTTTTAGTTCTTTTAGTCCTTTGCATTTTCATATAAATTTTAGAATATTCTTGTCTATATTTTTTTAAAAACTTGCTGACATTTTTGCTAGGAATTGCATTAAAACTGTATATCAATTTGGAGAAAATTGACATTTTTATTGTATTCAGTCTTCTAATCCATCAATATGGCATTTCTCTCCATTTATTAAGATGTTTGATTTCTTTCTTCAGTTTTGTGTAGTTTATAGCATATAAGTCTGGAACATGTTTTGTTATATTTACCCCTATGTATTGTTTATAAGTGGTATCATATTTTTAATTTTTGGTGTCCATATGTTCACTGCTACTGTAGAGAAATACAATTGATTTTTGTATATTTATCTTGCTGAACTCACTTATTAGTTCCCAGAATTTATTTTGGGTTCCTTGGGATTTTCTGTGTAGACAATCATTATGTCATCTGTAAATAGAGACAATTTTATCTCTTCCTTTCTGACCTCTATGTCTTCTTTTTCCTTTTCATGCCTGATTGCATTGATTAGAACTTCTAGCACTATGTTGAATAAGAGCTATGAGAGTGGATATTCTTGTTTGTTCCTGATCTCAGGGAGAAAACATTCAATATTTAACCATTAAGTATAATATTAGTTGTAGGTTTTTTGTAGGTGCACTTTATCAAGTTGAGGAAGTTCACCTTATTCCCTATTTTTCCAAATTTAAAAAAAATTTAAAAGTCATGAATGGGTATTGAAACTTACCAAATGCTTTTTCTGCATTGATTGATATGATCATGTCATATTTTTTAGCCTGCTAGTATGGTGGATTACATTGATTTTTTAAAATATTGAACTATTCTTGCATCCCTGGATTATACTCCACTTGGTCATACCATATAATTTAAAAAATACATTTATGGATTCTATATACTACTATTTCATTAAGGGATTTTGTGTTTACATTCATGAGGGATATTGGCTGTAGTTGTATTTTTTTCTTTTGTGCTTTGTCTGGTTTGGTATCACAGTAATACCTGTTTCATAAAATGAATCCGGGAGTATTTCCTCCTCTTCGATATGCTGGAAGAGATTATGCTCCGGGAGTCTGCCCTCTCCCCCTTCTTTCCCTTTTGGCAACCTTGTCGTTGCCTCAGCCCCCTGCCTTGTCCCTTCCATGTCCCTGCTAAAGTCCACTGTTGAGTAGAGCAACTTGTCTTAGTTCTTTCCCCACATCAGGAGTAGTTCTATATTCCACTGTGATTTCCATGACTTCATTTGCCATTTTTTTGTTGACCTGGTCAAGAGCTGGCATAGACCTTTCTTAGGTCTCAAGTCCTAGAGTAGCCTCCAATCTCCCTGAATCCTTTTCTATGTTATCCTCAAACCTCCCCATCCCAAAGACCCAGTGGTGTTGGTAGAGCTGGCTCTTACTGGCTCATGAGAACCAGCTGTCAAATTTTTAGGAATGTTGTGAGCTGGTTGTTAAAAACAGTCACTATTAAAAATTAAATTATACAATATTACAATTAAATAAGCTGTTTAAAAACAAAGGTTAAAAACACTCAAAACTTCACTGCTTCTTGATTATTTTACTACAGTTTTCTATTACCTATACTCTTGAAGTTATTTACTTCTATTTTACCTGCATGGTAGACATACTATAGAATTGTGTGCTCCTGCACATCTTCCCAACTTCACAGTCAGTGATGCCACCTCAGTAGCTTGAAACTGGTCTTGGTGGGAGTATTTATAACATGGAAGCTGGAAAATGCCACAGGTCAGGTCTGGATTTATTGTTTTGTTGATCAACTAGACTTAAGAAAATGATGGAGAAGTGCTATTAATGCAGATTAAACTTAAAATTGTGTCACGTCGTTACCTGTTACATTATAAATAGTCCCCAAATTGAAGAAGGAGTCTTCCAGTATTCAAAACTGTCGCCCAGTTTCACAAAGAAGTCGTTCTCATGTCATTGAGTAACGAGTGATGTCCTAATGTATGTTTGTGTTGTTTCATTGTTTTATTCATTAACGTAAACAAAAATACCAACCAACGTTCATGTCAGAACTACATTCATGCCATCAATGACATGAATGGAGTTTTGGGAAATTGCATACTAAACAAGCATTTTTTCAGAGACTATTTTTGTCAGAACATTGTCGAATTGCAGTTATGGATTAGCAACCGATACGAGTTTGGCAAAATAAGAGAAAGTATTCTGTGAGAATAAATTTCTATTCAGAATTGACAACAAAACCTGTTCTTGTTATTGATAAATCATGTGCTGCATATCCTTTATATGAGTAAAATTTATAATATATGTATTTACTCACGTATTTTTTTCCTGGAGAGCCAGTCGTTGAACCTTTATCAGCATACTACTGTGCAGACCTTAATCTTTATCAAGGTATTTCTGACGTTTTATTTTAAAGGGTCCTTTCACAACCAGAAGTTGCACTTCCGTTAAAGCTATGTGTGAAAAAGTTTGCTCACTTGACTCAATTATTCTCGAAGCCTTAACATGTAATCCACAAATCCACCAGCAGGTGTCACTGTGGTGTAGGGTCACAGTCAGAAGGACTCCAGTTTTGCGCTTCCTAGAGAAGCGTTGTTGGAGTTGAACTGCTTCCAATTAAGTTACACACTGAACATCTCCTCAGGTCTCTTTACAGAAAGACATGTCACACCCAGGTTCTCTGAAAGCCGGCAGCACAGTAACTGAGGCATAATCTGCTGGTTCTGTTTGCTTGCTTGTTTTGCATTTTTAACACTGCTATTACATATATGTTCAGAAAGCCCCAAATACCTTCTGTTTAGCTCTAGAGCTGTATATGGCTTGCTGTTCAAAGTGTGGTTCACAGACCAGCATCCCAAGCATTACCTGGGAGCATGTTAGAAATGCAGCATCTCAGACCCTGCCCCAGACCTACTGAACAAGAATCTGCATTTTATTAATGTCACCAGGGATCCTAATGCACATTCAAGTGAGTGTGAGAAGCACTAGTGTAAATGACCCGTACGTTGGCAGTTACTGTGAAGCTAAGAGCAAGGTGGAGACATAACTTTCAGCTTCATTGGTCAAGAAAATAAAGTTAGTGGGCAAGAGAGCAATATTTCCCAAGAGAGACATTTGATATTTTCCTTTGTGCGTGTTAGATTGCCTATCCTTTTTCTTTTTCTTTCTTTTTAAAAAATTTTTGGACAGAAGGAGCTTTCTGTATTTTTTTCTGCACAACCTGGCCTCCGCTAACTTCCCCAGTGTTATCTCTCGCCACCTCCCTTCCACACTCTGTATTTCAGCCACGCTAAATTACCTGCCAATGTGACCTTGTTAAAACTCCCATCTGATAAATTTCTCCACGCTTAAGGTGGCTTCCTGAAGCTCTTAGGATAGAGACCAACATCTCTGCCATGTTTTACAAGGGCTCCTAAGATCCAGCCCTGTCACGCTTTGTGGTCTCCCTCCTCAGCACCTCTCTCCTCCTCAGACTCACTGTTTAGCCTCAAGTGCTCTCTCTCTCTCTCTCTCTCTCTCTATCCTGAGACTTGGTCCGTTCTGTTTCCTCTCCCTGGAATGCTCTACCTGCTACCCCAACTCATCTATTGCTTGACTGATACTTTCTTTAAAGAACTTGGGAAGCCTTTTGTAAATCCCTTAGGTGCATGAGTGTCCTTCGTCCGATGATCCTCTAATACTTGCATTTTCATTTCGTAGTGCTTATCATGTTTGTGACGACTGTTTCTTAGACGTATCTTTTCCCTGGTAGACCATTTGTGTATAAAGGATGGGAGTATGTCTGTCTTGTGCATCCAAAGAGTCTACCATGGCTGTCAACACCTTACCTGTCTGGTCCTTGATCTCTCTGCTTTCACCACCTCCTGCCACTCTTGCCTCCCCTCTTCCCTTGTTCTCCCTGCTCTTCCCCAAACATACCAAGTACCTCTTGCCCCAGGTCTTGGTCCTTGCTGACCTTCTGTGTGGCCCCTTCCTCATTTTCTTTAGCCCTTTATGTCTTTCCACCCAACCCTAGCAGAATATCTAGAGGCAGACTTCTTGGGAGGTTTGGTGATATGCCTTGGTTTAGGTCTTGTACCACATTTGCCTTTTGTTAGATTACTTGTTGTACACGGATAAACGGGAAATAGCTGGTCTGTACTGTATACATTTTATAAAGGTGTGACTCTGAGCAAAACTCCCTTTCCGCATGAACATCAGGTTGCTGAGGTCTGCTTCTCCACAGGCTCAGATGAAGATGATGTAGAAGAGAATGGAGAAGAGGTTGCCATTGCCTTTGGGGAGTAAAGAGCTGGGGCAAAGGAGACTTGGAAGATGAGGGGACTGAATAATAGTGAGGATTGTTTATTGTTATTTGGTTTATCTATTAAAGTCTGAGAAATGTCTAAGACCTTTTCCTTCCTCATTACTCACAAGTTTACAAAAATAATATTATTGATGCAGGGAAGAGGCTAAAATGAAGCCAAACAATCCAAGTTGGGCTTTTTCTTAGCATGAAAAAAAAAAGCTGTTGTTTTGAGAACAAACGTGTGTCTCCATTCTTTCCTTCATTCAGCTCCCTGCTTAGAGAGCACCCACTCTGTGCAACGTCTTGCGTTTTCTTATGCTGACTGCAACACTTACACACACCAAACCTCCAGCCCCTGATGAATTTATCCTTCAAAGCCTTGCAAGTTAAACTGTCTGTTCCTATGGGAAACCTTTCTCTGATTTATTCCCTATGAAGAATTCCTCACTTTTTCCCTACCTTGATGTGTATAGTTTTATTCACATGATTTAGTTTAACACATAGTTAATGCAACAAATATTTGTTAAGTGTCTACCCTGTTCCAGGAAATGTGCCAGGTGCTGGAATGATGAATGTGAAAAAGCATAGTGCCTCCCTCCAAGCGTTCACAGCCAGTTTGAGAAGCCCACTCTCGATGCACAAGACAGAACGAAAATCTCAAACTCAGAAACGGGAAGTATCATGGTGTGTCCAGAAAGCAGCCCCTGGATTGGTATGACCGGAGTGTAGGTTATAAGGAAGGGATGATGGGGGAGCATAGTGAGAGATGAAGGATGAGACAGGCAGTAACAATAATAATATTAATATTAACTACTACTACATTTATTTGCCAGGCACTGAGCAAAGTAATTCACAATAACACAGAGATGTTGAGTAACCTGTGTAATACCACACAGCTTGTTGGTGGTGGAGCCAGAGTTTGACCCAGGTATGGTGCAGTATGAGAATTTGAATTTTATTATAGGTAAATCATCAGGCCAACAAGCATTGAATGGACCCCATCTATGCATGAAACACTTTTCTAGTTAATATGCATGTCTGTCTTCCCTATGAGTTTGATTTCTCTGAGGGATGGAAATCTTTTTCTATTTATCTTTGTCAACCTCATATCTAAGGGAGTGCTTGGAGTGAAGCAACCATTATAAGGAATTATCGTTCCTTCTCCCTTTTTCCATCCTTGCCTTGCTTAGAGCAATGCCCTTCTACCTAAGGATTAGAGCCTCCTCTAATCAATAACCCCAGCATCTTCTCATCTCTTCCCTTTAGAGCTAAGTATTTGCTGGTGAGAAGATTTAGAAGGTAAAAGAGATTGTGATTCTTTTATTTTCCCTTAGGTCATGCTTTTTCTTAAGTGAATCTTTGGACAGAGAGCAGCTAAGATGTTCTTTGAAGAGGAAAGACCCATTTATAAGAAATACCAAAAGTCTAGTGTTATGCTGATGGCAGATGAGAAACGTATGAAATCTTACAAGAACACCCCATGATGAACACTCACAATTCTTGGCTGCCCGCATTTACTTTAGAGTGAAATGAAAATGACGGGAACTGGCGCTTGCTTGTCTGTGGTATTGCTTGTAGCACTGGGGACTCCTGGTCACATCATGTGATGAATGGGGCAATCAGCCTAGTGTTACCTTTGCAGTATCAAGAAGTTGTGTCATGGAAGTAATGGTCACGGGTCCAGCAGCAGAATGAGAAAAAGGAGAAGTATTAAGGAAGAGGGAACTCCCAGCTTTCCAGATCCTACGTAGAGATATCAGCCTCTCTTTTAATATACCTTGTGAGAATTAGTTTGGTTTTTTTGCCATCGTTATGAAGCTTTTATTAAGGGCCTCCTGGGAAGTAGTGCTCATGGGAAGTTGTTTGATTATTTTTTTTTTTTAATAAATAAAAAATGTAGAGTTAACTGTGTTGCGTTAGTTTCAGGTGTACAGCAAAGTGATTCAGTTATGCATATACATGTATCTATTCTTTTTCAAATTCTTTTCCCATTTAGGTTATTACAGAGTGTTGAGCAGAGTTCCCTGTGCTATACAGTAGGTCCTTGTTGTTTATATATTTTAAATATAGTAGTGTGTGCATATCAATCCCCTATTCCCAATCTATCCCTCCCCCCACCCCTCCCTGCTGGTAACCGTAAGTTCGTTCTCCAAGTTGTGAGTCTGTGAGAATTAGGTTTTGTCTAAGAAAATTCTACTGTTGCTTTGCTTTCTGAAAACGTACTTGAACATAATCAGTTACTATTCTTAGACCCTCTAGATGTTCTATATTTCAACTTTTCCCATAGATAAATATGACGGATTGATAGCAATATGCCTTCCCCATCTTTTCCATTCTGAAATACTTGCGTATTTCTAAAAATGTTCCATGTGATTCTTAGAGGTGGGAAAGGAAAGAAATTGATTGGGAATGATAGGACACTTGACACAGAAATTTGACATACGGTACATTGCTGGAAAAGCACAGAATGTAAGCAGGCTATACAGTTCCTGGGTGTTGTGTACACAGCCTAACAGTCTCTGGAAGAGTACAGTACATTTTACTATTATGTCCAATGGATTCACTAGGCCTTACATAAATACCTAAATGTTAAGGGAAACATCACAGTTATCTTAGGTAATGCGTTAATGAGTGAGTTTAAGAATATAGATTGAAAAGTGTATAGGGGTTCGTGCTGATGTATAGATGTCTGCCCAGCACTCTTCCTCAGCGGAATACCCTCTGCCTCGCTCACCATGTCTTGTGGGTGCCCCTCTGCTATTCATTGGGTGCTCTTTTCCCTTCACAGAGTTGGGTGTGGGCACACGGTACACCGTGCCCAGCTGGTGTTCCACATTGCCCTGGCTGAGCTGATCAGTTCATGGTGAGGCAAAGGACGCACCAGTGAACAAAGTGTTTGGCTTCTATTTCTCTGCCAAGGATGGCTTTGCACTTGGGTTGATTTAGATGAGGCCTTTCCCAGTGCATGAAGATGAACAAGACAGACAGGTGCCTCTGCTGGGGGCTGTTGACTCACGCATTGCTCCCTCCAAAGGGTCTGTGCCCAGAGACCGCCCTCCCTCGCAGACTGTCCCGAGTGCCCCTGTGGATCCACCCACACGTGGAGGACTCTGGCCACAGCTGCAGGCTTTGCTTTTCACCTTTCTTCCTCTCCACCCCTATTCTGAGATTTCTCAATAAGTCAGCTGCTTTCTTGTGTTTGTAGACAAAGCAGGGGAAAAACCTCCCTGGTTAATATCTCAGGTTCCAACCACTCCACGCTTTCCTAGATGGAGTTAAGTGTGGACACAACTGGGGCTTAGAGGGAATTCTTATAGCCACTCCAAATCCCGGGGAGTTCATCAGATGGCACTGGAGGACTTGCGCCTTCTTGGGAAGCCTGCCCTGGAATTTCTATTTCTCCGGGAAACCTTTAAGCTGTCTTGAATGAGTTTATCCGCTTTGGAGCTCCTTGAGAGATAAGAGAACAAAACCACTACTCTTCCCGGAAAAGAAGAAAAGGGTCCATGAGAAGAATTATTTATACTTCTGGCTGCCACCTTCAGCGGGCAGTTAAGATTGCCCTATTGAGTGGCCTCTGCTTATTAATAGAAGGAGTGAAGAAAGAAAAATGGAGTTAATGTTGCAATGAAGACATGACAGAGCCTCTGGTTTCCAGGATTGGCCTGAAATGAATTAAAGCCAGCTTATACCAACAAATCTGTCATGCTGCCCTGCAAACAAGAATCCTAGGCTGGGCCAACAGAAATTAGTCACGGCACACACTGGCAAACCTTACCAGACCAGGGAATGAAAAATGTGCCTCATCTGCAAAAATTACTTTTTGGAATTTGTACAGTGTTTTCCATTACCCACTTTCTTTTCTCCAAAGGCCAGTCATCAAATCTGCTTGGCTGGCTTCTGCTTCTGCTATACCATTAAGTGTAGAAATTTGTACGTGAAATGCAATCCCAACTAGCTGTGTGCCTTTGGATAAGCGACCTCATCGCTTGGGACCTGAGTTTCGCCTTCTGAAAAATAAGGAGGTTGGCATATCATTATCCTGGTACTTTAACTTTTTTGGAGATTAGAAAATAATGTATCGGACATTTATTGCCCACCTGTGAAGTGCTCGTTTGGTGAAACAAAATGTTGACGATAAAGTCTTTTCAAGAGTTTCCAGTGTCTGCGGGGAGATGTGCATTTAGAAAATGTGTTATAAAAAACAGTGATAAGGCCAACAGGACTGTATGTACTTAGAAGACATTTAACAGTGTGTCAAAATGGGTTTTTTTAATAAAGCTTTTTTTTAAATTTTAATTTTATTTGTTTTTTGGCTGCATTGGGTCTTCGTTGCTGAGCGTGGGCTTTTTATTGTTGCGGCGAGCGGGGGCTACTCTTCGTTACGGTGTGCGGGCTTGTCACCGCAGTGGCTTCTCTTGTTGCGGAGCACGGGCTCTAGGCACGCGGGCTCAGTAGTTGTGGCTTGCGGGCTCAGTAGTTGTGGCTCGCGGGCTCAGTAGTTGTGGCTCGTGGGCTCAGTAGTTGTGGCTCACGGGCTCTAGAGCACAGGCTCAGTAGTTGTGGCGCGCGGGCTTAGCTGCTCCGTGGCATGTGGGATCTTCCCGGACCAGGGCTCGGACCCGTGTCCCCTGCATTGGCAGGCAGATTCTTAACCACTGCGCCACCAGGGAGGCCCTCAAAATGGGTTTTTCTCTGCCCCAGAATTGTAGCTGGAGAAAGATCCCACATACGCCACGTTCCAAAGACACTCCTGAGCACACAAGCCAGTGCTGCCTCCTTAGGGCTCACTGGGAGGGACCAGAGTCGTGCTGGCCCCAGCCCCACCATCCCCTGTCAGGCGAGAGCGTTGGGAGGGCAGGGGCATCTTACCAGCGCAGTGCCCCAGGTGAGAGGCCATTGCCTCCCATCCCTAAAGCCAAACAAGAGGGCTTCTAATAGAATTTTTCTTAAAGACTGGAGGGAACTTCAGTATGTGGAGATTGGCAGCTTGCTCCTTGACTAGCCGTGTGCTGAGCTCTCGGCCTCCCAGGGGCACTCTGATGCGCCCATGCACTGTGAATGCTTTCAGGGTTATTGGTGGAGCGTGCTGGAATTCTAGGGCAGAGCTTACATTGTCCTTTTGGGTCTCAGAATCTCACAAGTTCCCTGAAGTTGGGGGACATCCTTGGACCAACAGAGTTCAGATCTAGAGATTTCTGAGGATGAAGGACCCATTGCAGGAGGCCAGGCTAGCAGGCTTGATGGGTTGTAATATAAGGTGTTTGGGGAGAAGATGGGATGGCTTGCACCTCATTCAAGTTCTTCATCGGCCTTAGAGGGTGTAGGAGAGGACTCCAGCAGTCCCGGCCGCTCTCCGTGAAGGATACCAGGTTTAACCAAGAAGTAGCAGTGAGCCTGCCTAGTGAGCATAAGAGATGGTGGCACCCTTCTGGGAGGGGCCCCCCGTTGTGGACGGTGCTCGGTTAAAGCTAATCTTTTCCTAAGAACGCCATCACCCCACCTACTTGACAGCCACGAGCCGCGGGTGGCACTAGACTGTATCAAAGTGAGTTTGGGGAGAGCCCCTTACCACACAAGGAGATTACGGTCCACCATGCCTCCTCTCTCTTTTCAACACTTGAGGGACGTAAGGCTAGGAAAGGAGAAGGAGGAGGGGTCTAAACCCGATCACGAGACCTTCTGGTATCTAACAGGTACTGGAAATTTACAGAGTCTGCTCCACGTTGTTAAGGGAGCTACTGCCCAGTGAGGAAGAGGGAATCCACGTAGCCCATTTGCAGGTAGTTCCTGTTCCATATTTATACGCCAGTAAGGCGAGAAAATTTGAACATTAAGTTAAAGTATCATGGTGGCGAGACTAACTCTGCTTGGGGACACTCAAGGACTCAGCTGAGTAGAGGAGACAGGCTCCATTAACATTAGGGCAAATCATAATTGGTAAGTGATAGAGGTATGAATAAAATGCTGGGGGGGGGATGGACGCAGACTAAATGGATTCTGATTGGAGGTGGACGGTTGCTCTGAAGACGTGACATCTGAGCTGGAAATGAGAAATTTGAAAGAAGAAAAAAGGGTGGGCTCTCACGGTACAAGGATCAGAATCAAAAAGGCACAGAGAGCAAAGAGTGTAAGTAATCGGCTATGGTTGGAACAGAGGAAGGGAGGACATGCTCCCCCCAGACACTTTCAGAATGCAAGGATTACTATCTATGGAATACTCTCAAGTGTGCAGCCAAAACGCACCTCCTAAATTCAAGACTGAAATTTCCAAAACCCTACTGTGCATCTATCTGATGATCAAATGAGCACCTCACACATGAAACCAAATTTGGAAAAAAGCTCACCCTTTTTTTCCTTCTTTCAAATTTCTCATTTCCAGCTCAGATGTCACGTCTTCAGAGCAGCCATCCACCTCCAATCAGAATCCATCTAGTCTGCCTCTACCCCCCGCCAACATTTTATTCATACCTCTATCACTTAATCAATTATGATTTGTCCTGAAGTTAATGGAGGGAGGGTAAAGCCAGGATAGAATTCAAGGCTGTTCCAACTTGGCTTAACTCACTTTTCCAGCTCTAAGGATTGTGAACTTTATACATATTGACAATAAAAAGCCATTGGAGTATTTGAGAACACAGTTTAGAACATTTGAAAGATATTACTCTGGCAAACAAGAGCTAGAGGAAGAAGACGGCAGAGAACAGATGGGCACTGAGCAGGATTTTGCAACAGTTCAGCTGAGAAGTAACGAGTGTCTGAGTCAGAGCATGACAGTGAGAATGAAGATGAGGTAGCGGCTCTGAGAGTTAGTGACAGTCACTGGATGGTGGTAAGAGCTGAAAAGGAGTCCAGTAGGGCTTCCAGCTTGGTCTAATAAGTAGGTGATAAAGGCTATGAAACACGGGAAGGGGAACAGATTTGCCAGAGAGGAAGGAGGGAGGGAAAAAAATAATAATGACCAACATTTATTAAGCCTCCACTGTGTACCATCACTTTTTTGTGTGGTTTCCACATATTAATTCATTTTATCCTCATCACAGCTTTATGAATAGATACTGTTATCGTCTCCATCTTATGGATGAGGTTAGATAAAAAATTTGGTATCATGGGCGTCCAATTTGAGGTGCTCATTTGATCATCAGATAGATGTACAGTAGGGTTTTGGAAATTTCAGTCTTGAATTTAGGAGGTGTGTTTTGGCTGGACACTTGAGAGTATTCTATAGATAGTAATCGTTGCATCCTGTAAGTGTCTGGGGGGAGCATGTCCTATTATAAGACTGAGAGAGGCCCTGGGAAACTGGGAACTCCACCATTGAAAGAACAGGGAAGAGAGGAGTGTGGCAGGGATGGCTAGCTCTCACCATAATCCACATCCTCTTCTTCCTGGGCACATTACCCAACCTCCCTTGCAGCTTGGTGTGGTGGATTTCTAGCCAGAAGAATGTGTGAGCAGAAGTGATGTGGCCAAACTCCATGCAGCCTTTCATGTGGGCTTTTCCATGTTCCTTCCCCTTCCAGCTGACTGGGATGGAGACCTCCGGGGAGACCATCATATGTAGCTGATGAATCCTCCATCAGCCTGGGTCTCTGAGTGATGCGTAAAGCAAAGCATTCCGCACCCTCACCACCAACCACGATGACTTGAAACTGCGCTGGGCTGTTAGGTGAGCAAAAAATACGTGTCTATTGTACTTGAATCATTATGTATTTCTGAGTCTACTTTACAGTAGTTACCTACCCTGACCAAAGGAGAGAGACCTGCAAAAGACATTAAGATAATTAAAGAGGGACGAGAATTTATCTCTGTAGTTGCATCTTATGCAGAATTCTTATTTCCTTCACAAGGGAGAATTTGCTTAGGTTTGGTGTGTGAAATCAGTCAGTCAAGTGACTTCCCTTATTATAAAATTTCTCACAAAACAGGTGAAGACCTAAATCCAGGGGTGACTTTTTTAAAAAACTCTTTTCCTAAAATCCCTCCCCAAACTTCTGATTGCGTCTGCTGTCACTCTTGAAGAAGGAGCAAGTCTAGGGTGAAACTCACTTCACATGCAGCAGGAACAAGCTTACTGCTTCCTTTCAACCATTTGACTTGTACATGCTCTGCTCTGTACAATCTGTCAGGGTCCCCTTTCTTTGCAGGCACAGCACAAAGTGAAGGTCAATCAGCACATAATTGTAGGAACATTGCTGTGTTGAAAGAAGACTTCCTTACCCTCTGTAAGTGCTACCTGATATTGACTGAGGCATCGTAAGGAGAAAAAAGCTTAATGCATCCTGCATATTTGGCAGTGCAATGTATTGTGATTACCGTGGAGGATGTATTAGAACTTTGGTTGAAAATGAAGCACCTTTCCAACAGCATTTTGTGCAGGAATGTTGTAATGAGTTTTGCAGACACAAAACATACTGTCCAAATCATCAGAACACATTTCAGACATTTTCTAGGACCAGCTGCTAAGTCATGATTCAGACACAGGCTTTCCTGCAAATTCCAGCTCAAGCCACCTGCAACTTTGAACCCCGTGTGTGTGTGTGTGTGTGTGTGTGTGTGTGTGTGTGTGCGTGCACGCGCGTGCGCGCGTGTGCACGCGAGGACGTGTGTGTGTGGCGTGTGTGTGCAAGAGACCTACAGAGACTGGACAGAGACCTCACCCACTTGTAAAATTGGCATCCTCCGTATTCAGATAAACTTGGGTGGCAAAACGCTTAACTGTCATTTAAAGAGAACAAAGTCCCACATAACAGGAAAGCCTACCTTGGAAACAAGACCTAATTCGCACTGCGCGCCAAAGGAAAAAAGAAGGAATTGAATGTGCCTTCCCTCCTCGGTCATATCCGAGAGACAGCCAGTCTCGTAAATTTCACATCAACTTAGTTTGGCCTCTAAACCAAATCTGCCGTAATGCTATTTGTAGATATAGATTGCTGTCTTTTTCATTACCGTTTTCAAATGATGCATTTGCGGCTCAGCTCTGAGCTCCTTGACCCATTAAGTGGATTAGATTGCCTGTTGCCTTTGTCCTTTTGGCTTTTGCTTTACCGTTCTATTTTACGTATATAAGATACATGCATGATTATGTACGGCGTGCACATACATATGCCTGCAACTCCAATTAGCCCAGCGACCCCAGCCCTTCTGTTTTTTAAGAGAACTGTGTTCAAATCTCTTAGCAGACTCATCAATCCTTCTCTGTAGCACAGCAGCAGCTGAAACCCTCTGAGGAATGACATGTCACGAGCCCACCTCAGGGCTCCTTGTCGAGCGACGCTCAGCAAATTGGAGACCATGCTCCCTATTAAGCTCCTGGCTGGTGCATCATGGTAGACTCATTTTCTAGAGCAGCTTACGCCCCGACCCTGCATCTTTCTCGTGCATGATAATCACCACTCCAGCCCACAGGAGCTGCAGCAGAAAAAAGAATACTAGTTCAGGACAGGTTTTGATGGTGCTGTTAACGTGAAAACAGATGCTCTTGTATGGCTGAAGAAAAGTTAAGGGGAAACAAGCGAAGAGAGACACAAAGACCAAGGATTCAGTCCTGACTCTTGAAGCCGAAGGATAACTCCAGTAGGCTTCCATGATTGGCTAAATATTTGCTGAGGGTCCACCATGCACGATGTACTATGTTAGGTAGTGGGGAGGCAGTGGTGAGCATGACCGGTGTTCTCGGCAGCAGCTAGGCAAGGGGGTGTAAAGTTGAACAAGTAATCTTTGTAAAGAGTACTAGCAATTGCTATGATATATGCACTTAGTATGTGAACAAGTAATCTTTGTAAAGAGTACTAGCAATTGCTATGATATGTGCACTTAGTATGTGAACAAGTAATCTTTGTAAAGAGTACTAGCAATTGCTATGATATATGAACTTAGTATGTGAACAAGTAATCTTTGTAAAGAGTACTAGCAATTGCTATGATATATGCACGTAGCATGTGAATGAGTAATCTTTGTAAAGAGTACTAGCAATTGCTATGATATGTGCACTTAGCATGTGAACATTCAGAAGGGGCCTCTAACATGTTCTTGGGTAATCAAGGAAGACTGCCTGGAGGAAGTGCCATTTGGGCTGAGGTGTGGCAGAGTGGTAGAAGATCTATTTCCCTAGGAGAGCTCTGAGTTTTTGGTAGATAATAAGGAATACTCAGTAGCTTGTCTCCAGTGTGGCCACCATTAACTTTTTTCCTTGTGCACAGGTATGCCATTCCCCCATTGAGAAGTGGAGTTTATTTCCTTCTCCCTGACTTTGGGCTGGTCTTAGGGACTTGGTTTGACAATATAATGCAGCAGAAGTGATGTTCTGGGTCAATATCTTTGGGGAAATCCAGTGACCAAGCAAGAAGTCCAGCTATCCTGAGACCACCCTGCTATGAGAAGCCAAAGTCTTGTGAAGATATCTTAGAGGTTGAGTGAGATGCCAATGTAGCCAATATAGAAGAGTGATATGGGCATAACATGACAGCTGTGAGACCGTTTCTCCAAGAGCTGTGACCCCCAATCCTATTTAAGTATCCTTTTATTTAAAGCTTCCCAACAGAAGTTTGTTAAATCATGGCTGAGACTCCAGTGTTTCCCCACCAGACCTTTCTGTCTTACGTGCCCATATTTCATAGTTTCACCTGCTCTCAGGGTGACCTCTGAGGAGGGTGTGAGAACACAGTCGCCCCTCACCTTCAGACCTCCTCTCTCTGACCATCATTGTTCTCTCAACTTCTCATTCCGAGTTCCCTGGCATTGAGGGGAGGAGTGTGGGAGTAGTCGCCCAAGGAACTACTGTGCAAGTGCTGCAGATTTGCTCTGATGTTTAGTCACCCATGGAAACCATTTGTTTAAGCAATTAAGAATTTGGGTATAGGGCATTTCTAGGGATTAATGACCAGGTGGTAAATCCTGACTGCTCACAGCCTTGACAAAGACTGTTTTTATCAGCAGGAAATGACCTGCTTCAAGGTGACTGATGATATTTACTTGGAAAATTAGATGAACAAGGGCACAGATTCATTTTGAGGGATTCAAGGATGACAATATAGTGAAAGCATTTCTTGAGCAAGACTAGCTTCCGGGTTAGCTCGTTGAAGCGTTTTGCCCTTGGTTTTACACACAGAGGAGCGCTCTGTAAACATTCTTTTAAGTGTATCATAAAGGGCTAAAGTCAAGAAATGAGCAAAATATCTGTATCACTGTTGTTGAGATATTTAGTTTTAAAGTTCAGCAGGAATATGAAATTGTGTGAAGCAGTGGAAAGTATAGTAGATCAAAAGTTGAGACCAGGGCACTAGACCAGATGTGTCATTTCTTACCTTTGTGACCATGGACAAGCCACTTCACTTCTAAGTTTATTCGTGCGTAAAATGAGACATGTGGAAGAAGTGATCCCAAAGGTAATCCCAGATCTGTCATTTTGCAAGTATAGCTTCAGACTATTATCATCAAGTCATCTAGAGAAAATTTGATGCAGTCAGAAATATGATGTTGTACTGGTGTAAGGCTATTCTTTTTCTGAGGCAGTCAAAGAATTCTGCACACACCAGTCACATGGGCTACTTGGCAACCTGTTTTCATGACTGAGTGAGTTGCCTGTGAGATACCATGCTTCCCACTCTTGCCAACTCTGTCTCAGTGCCTGATGTGCCCACCCTCTGGCTGCTCTTCCCGGTCTTGTCCATAGAAAACCCTTACTATGAACAAATCAGAAAGGATAACCAATAAGCTCACAGTTATTGGGAAGGGTTTATTTCATGGATGCCAGATTTGGAAGAAGGTTCTGAATCATGGATGGGCTATTGGCAAAGAAGCCTTCGGGAAGTTCACAGGGGCTGGAAGGGAAAGATAGGGCACTGAGGCCTTTGTGCCTAGTTACAATGATACCTGATGGCCAGGACAAAAGAAAGGGCCCTTGTTAGAAAAGGCAAGTCAGGAGTTAGGGTCTCTTTGTGGGATTAATTTCTCTTCCTCAAAGAACAAGCTTCTGCAACCAAGGATGCGCGTTTTGTGCACTTGTGCATTTGAAGCTATAAATCCCACAGGCATTGTATGTGGGTCACCGGGATCCACCCCCTCACCTCTGTGCAGGAGGTGTTGTTATCGCCATTTGGCAGATGAGAAAGTTGAGGCTTACCTAGGATAAATAATGTTCCCAAGGTCATGCAATTGAGGTCAGATACTATTTTTTTGTCTGTCTGATTCCAGGACCTGTTATATCATGCTGTTTCTCCCCTCCCAGGTAAAACACAGAGCAGATAATCTGCTTCCAAATAATTGGGAGTGAACTATGAATTTATGTATTTAATTTTAACACCAAATGGACGCTAACCCTTACACTATGTGCCCCAGCGCTTTCCACATGTGACCTCATTTAATGCTTACAATGTGCCTTGGACACAGCTACTATTATTAGGTCCATTTTTCAGATGGGAAAGAGTCACAGAACAGTTGAGTGGCTTATCCAAGATTCTACAGCCAGTAATTGGATTTCAACCCTCATGACATTGATAATCAACTGTATCTTAGTGCCTCTTTTGATGATTTTTCTTTGTTGATTTTGGAAGGTAAAGAGTGAAAAAGAACACCAGTAAAACCAGTAAAAGATTGGATGTGAAAAAGGTTTCGCCTCCACACCACATGGCTTAATCTTCACAAGGGGGAGCATGGCACTGAGAAGGGAACATGGATTTTCTTTGTGGTCCCACCCTCAGCTGGAGAGGCTGCAGGGCAGGCACACAGCCCATTCTCATGCGGAAACAGTGGGATTCAGCTCTGGCAAGGGAGGCAAAGGACAGAAACATAAGCTGCCATCAATTGATTTCTTTTTAAACATTAGAGGGGGAAAAATAGGCAGAAGATAACTCAGCACTTTAAAGCTTTGCAGTTTGTGATGGTGTTAATCAAATCTCTAGGATAAGGTAGGCAGAGTTAGATGAGCAGCAGAGGGTACCTAGAGGTCATCACATGCTGTGTGTTCTGACTGCCACAGCTACTGCCCTAACTAGCTTAATTTTCCCCAAAGCCAATAAATCGAGAGGGAGGAGACTCCACAGAGTGGAGTGGGGCTGAAGAGTTAGAAGACATAACAATTTCTAAGCACAGTCTTACTGATTCTAGGTTCCGTATGAACCAACTGTGCAATATGGTTATTTAAAAGAAGTGGGCACAGTTGTGTTTGCACCATCAGATATAAAGTACACAGAATAAAGAATGTCAGAAGTGATGGTCCCATTTTATTCTGGGTTGGTCAGAGCCCACCCAGAATAGGGTATCAGTTCTAGGCACCATATTCAGAGAGAGTACGGCTGGGGCAGAGCCACCAGAATACTTGCAACTATTAGCCCCCAAAAGAAGGGAAGGGTATGACTGGGGAGGGGCTAAGGTTGGAAAAGCAGCTTTCCCAAAGAGGTGACAGAAAAGGTATGGATCTTGGGCACTGGGGGGATGACACTTTCCTAGAAAGTCAAAAGGAAAAACCTACTGCCATTCAGAGCAACACACAAAGTTCGTACAATCAAGTACTCTTGGTAGTTACATTTTGCTCTTATAACCAGAAGCTGGTTTTCCCTGACTGCGCTTTTAAAATTGCACTCCCACCTGACCCCTTTCTCCATCCCATCTCCCTAATGAAATCTCCTCGATAGTCTTTATCAACGCTGGGCATGCTTTATTCCTTTATTTATTTACGATCTTCACCTATTAGAAATTACACTCACAAGGGCGTTCATTGTGCCTTTTCCTCCCACTGTATTCCCAGAGCGTAGAATTGCACCTGACACAGAGTAGGTTGTCACTAGATATTAATTAACAGCAGATATTAATGGATGAAAGAATGAATGAAGAGGCACCAGCAGCAGAAGTAGTGGGATATGGAGGAGACAGGGTGGCACACGTGTTGCACTGCCTGGATGCTAGGAGCACAGATGACTCTGACCACGGGAGAGTGTGAATGTCTCATCAGGTGGAGGTCGTATCAGATGATCATCTCTAGACCAGTAATTTTATGAAGCTTCAGGGAGATGAAGAGAAAGGATAGAAATCGCTTTCTGAGGATTTGATGTAAGGTATGGCTCTGGGCTGTTGCCGCAAACTGAACAAAATGAAGTCTAAAATGAAACATAAAGGTTTTCCGTTGCGGAGGAGCTAACAATCAGGGTGGAAAAGGAGCTGTCACGAGCTTCCTTAGTTTGGGTGGTCTTTGGCGCCAGGAGAGATTTTTGAAAAACTTTATTGGAATAGAAAAACCCATGAAGCCGTTAGTAGAACTAACGTGTCACAGCTGAAGGTTAACGGTAGAGAAAGGCAGGTGACGTGAACGAGTATGAGGGTCGTGCCCTTTCTCAGTGCTCTAGGGGAAAATCCTTTCTCCTCCTAGCTTCTCATGGTTGCCGGCAATCCTTGGCATTCCTTGGCTTGTAGACGGATCACTCAAGTCTCTGCCTCTGTTGTCACATGGCATTCTCCTTGTTTGTCTTCTGTGTTAAAACTTCCCACTTCTAAAAAGGACACCAGATATTGGATCAGGGCCCCACCTAATCCATATGCCCTACTGTTTACATGATTATATCTGCAAAGACCTCACTTCCAAATCAAGTCACATTCACAGGTTCTGGGAGTTAGGACATGAACATGATTTTTGGGGGAGAAACAATTATATTAACTACAAGAATATATCAGAAACACCCGACTGGGCATCTGAGCCCTGGATGGATCAGTTTCTCTTGGAAGGTCAGACCCTGCCTCCCACCACCCGGACTTTTGGGGATTGTGTGTGTGTGTAGCAGGAATAGGGACCCTCCTGTTATCTCCCTTCCATATTCAAAAATTGCAGGAGAGTTCACGCTCCCAAACTTCGACGTTGTAGGAAAAGTAAAACATAAAAGAAAACAAAAACAATTTCATTTCAAAGTCTTTGCTTGGGTCTTTGCATAGCCAAGGTAAGGCTCTCAAGGGGCAGATTTCTCTATAATGAGATTGTAGTTAATATTATGGTTGCTTCCCCTTAGATGAGAAACTGATGATGTTTCCCTCTCCCTTGCCAGCGATTGGCTCAAGCCAATCTGGACCGATATGATTTACTTATTCTTCATTCATACAACAAATACCTACTTGGTTTCTATTACTTGCCAGGTACCTCGAACATGTGGCTAAGAATGCTCTGTGCATAAGATTGTGGCCTCTGTGGATTATTGACTTTTAAAGATCAAAGTTACAAAGATGTCTAAAAGATCATGGAGAAAAATGGAAATTTGTCCAGAAAATAAGAATATGCAGATAACTTTCAATTGGCACACAGGTCTTCACGGCTACTCTGATGGCGCTGAGGCTATATATAATAGCATATAAGGCAAGGAAGAGAATAGGCTTGTTTGAGGTTTCTGCAGAGAAAAGCCAGGGTCCCTCTCCCACCGGATATGAACAAGGATCCGTCGCTGTCACAGATGCTAATTATGAGGGAAGCAGCCCTAAGATAAAGCTGATACTTTGTTCAGCAGAGCAGGGGAAGGGAAAGAGCTTGAGTCTCCGGTGACAAGGTTGAGTAACTGAACTGACCAAACCTTCTATCAGGGCATTCTGTATTATGAAAATATGAGTTATAAAAATAAATGTTGCATTGGGTTTGGGCTGAGTTTCCACTTCTTGCATGCTAAAGCAGCTGATACAGGCATCATCTCTTTTGCTTTTCTTAAGTTCTGCACAGCCTGAGAGCCACAGAAGAATAGAGCGTTGTGACCCCGCTCTGCTTAAAAATGTTCTGTTTTTACTGTGGGTTGTCGTAGGAGATTTTAATTGTGTTTTGAAACAGGAGACATTTGGTGAAAGAGCACATCTGTGGACAGGAAAGCAAGGCTAGGAACTAAGTTGTGTTTTCAAGGGGACCACATCTCACATGCTTGTCTTTGGGGAGCTTTTTCTGTAGAGCACACAGTTTAAAACCACCCCCTTCTCTTATAGTAATCCTTTTCAGTTACCTTCAAACTCAGTAAAATCTCAACAGCCTTGATTATTGTAACAAAGAAAGTAATGATGGGGGTTTGGGGGAGGCTGCTTTTATTTATGTATTTGTTTATTCTTTTTCAAATCTTTATTCTTCGTGTTTCCTCCAGTGTTTTCTTGCTTTTTATTCTTGCTTCAGATTTTGTTGTTGTTCTTCCAGATTTCATCCTATGTCTTCTTTTACCAAAATGCTTTCTTAAAACGTTTGGCTATTCCATGAGTTTGCTAGGACTACAGTAACAAAGTACCCTAAACTGGGTGGCTTAAATAACAAAAATTTATTGTTCCACAGTTCTGGAGGCTAGAAGCTTAAGATCAAGATGTTGCAGGATTGATTTCCTCATGGAACAGGAGAATCTGTCCCATGCCTCTCTCCCTGCTCCTGCAAGCTTTGCTGGAAATCTTTGCTGTTCTTTGGCTTGTAATACGTCACCCTAATCTCTGCCTTCATCTTCATGTGGTGCTCTCCCTGGGTGCATGTCTGTCCAAATTTCCTCTTTTTATAAGGACATCAATTACATTGGATTTGGGTTCAGCCTAATGACCTCATCTTTACTTGGTCATCTGCAGAGACCCTATTTCCAAATACAGTCACATTCACCGGTTCTGGGGGTTAGATATCAATCTCTTTTCGGGGGGGGGGGACACAATTAAACCCATAACAGGTATCATGTGATTGGCCACATGACCAGTCTTCTACGGGGACCCAAACAATGCTGCATATTGTGATTTTTTTTCTCTACATGTTAGCAACACATCAGGGATCTATTAGGGGCCATCAAACTCTAGAATTCTATGGTTCTATTTGTCAGAAATAGAACTCAGTTCAAGTCATGAACCCAGTCAACAGATCCACGTGAAAGCAGTGTTTCTCAAGTGGTCACAGAATTATAGTTTTGGAATAAAACTCTCCCATCCTTTCCTATTTTTAATCCACTCAGGCATAGAAAAGGCATTAAAGATAAAAGGATAAATCATATGCAGAGTGGGGATTGGTAATTAAGCAGGAGAATTGGGTCTTGAAGACTTCCCTCAATAGTAGAATTGCTTGAAACCATGGTGACTTAAAGAAGGAAGCATTGCCTTGGATGACCATGTACTTCAGTTTTCCTCTGCCAAGTAGCTGGTTGGCTTTATTTGTAACCAGGACTTGGCTGAAAATTTTTTTTTTATCCATAATCACCTAAAGGATAATACAGTAAATCCCCTCCATACGAATGAGTTCTGTTCTGAGAGCGTGTTCGTTAAGTCCAACAAAGATAGCCTAGGTACCCAACTAACACAGTCGGCTATATGTACTGTAATAGGTTTATAATACTTTTCACACAAATAATACACAAAAAACAAACAGAAAAAATAAAGAAAACATCTTTAATCTTACAGTACCTTGAAAACTACAGTAGTACAGTACAACAGCCGGTGTACAGGAGCTGGCATCAAGTGGACAGGCAAGCAGAGTTACTGACTGGAGGAGGGAGATGGTAGAGCTGAAGGATTGTCAGCAATAGGAAATGGAGGGCAAGCTGCAATTTCACTCATGCCTGACATTGATGGCAAGGTTCTGGTTCCTTGCTGGATTCAAGCCTATCTACCCTCTTGAAAGAACAATCCAGCGATGTCAGGGTAGTAGCTCTTTTTTTCTCATCATAGATGACACGGTAGCACTGGACTGTATTCTGAACGGCTGCTGCAACCTTTGTGTACCATTCTACATTTGGTTCCTGTGCCTCAAAATCTAACAGTGCCTCCTCAAATAAAGAAAATCCCCTTGCCATTTCCCACATCGTGAATCTCTTCAGTTCTTCAGTTACTTCTTCTTCCTCTTGTTTCTCTTCGTCCTTTCTCTGAGCCTCCAATTCCTGGTGCTTCTTAGCAGTACCAGCTACATCACTGCTGCTTTTACCCTTGCTTCCGGACATCCTGGGCTTGAAATAAAGATACTGTACTACTGTACTCTATACAGTACTGTACAGTAAAGTACACAAAAGCATAACCACTTGTAGAGGATGCACGCGTGTGACAGTGTACGCCAGACACGTGAACTAACTTGCGTGATTGGACATGTGAACGCACATTCGCATCTTTGAAAGTTCGCAACTTGACGGTTCATGTGTAGGGGACTTACTGTCTAATTTCAAACTGTAATCAGAGTTCATGAGACATATTTTAATTTATTTCTCCTGGGTACTGACTAAGAGCCTGGGCACAATAGAGGATGATACTTAGAAATTGAAATGTTGGAGGAGACAGGACCTGAGAATTCATCAATCACCTCACTTCACCGAGGAGGATTCTGAAATCTAGAGGTCTGCAGGTGTTGAATGGGCAACAGAAGAGTAGAACTGAGTTCAGGTCTCCTGACTCCCAGTCCAGTCATCCTTCCAGAAGGAAGTTCTGCTAGAGTTTCACTTGGCTCTTCAACCAGCCCTCATCTCTAAGATCTCAGGTGACATTCTGACAAAAAGATCATATGCTCTAGAATGTGAGGGCTCGATGGAGCCTTGTAGATCACCTAGTGACTAGACTAGACTCTAGTCCAAACACCTCACTCTAGACAGAGGAAAACTGGGATCCAGAGAGAAACTAAGTTCCTACCATTAGCCAGAGACAGAGCTGGGGCTGGAACCCAGGTCTCCTGGTGGAACTCAGCCCTCTCTTTCCTGACTTCTTTTGCATTGGGTAATCCTTACGATTCCATTTGTCTCCTTTGTTGGCTTATCAACTATAACTTTGTTTTGTTTTGTTATTTAGTCATTTATTTAAGGTTTATAGTTTGCATCTCTATCTTTTCACAGTCTATGTTCAAGCGATATTATACCACGACTTCACATATGGTATAAGAACCTTTCTTTTCTCTCTTCCTAGCCTTTATGCTATTGTTGCCATGCACTTTACTTACGCAGATGCTATGAACCCCAAAATACATTGCTATTATTTTCATTTGAATAGTCAAGTATATTTTAAAGAGATTAATTAAGAAGAGAAAAGACTTACATATTTACTCAAGTGCTTACCATTTCCTGTGCTCTTCCTCACTTGCTGTAGATCCTTGTTTCCATCTGGTATCATTTCCCTTTGGTGATACACTTTTTCAGCTTTTATAAGTCAGAAAAAGTCTTTCTTTCACCTTCATTTTGTGAAAGATATTTCTGCTAGATTTGAATTGTAGATTGACAAACTCTAGCTGTCTTGGTCACTCCAGTCACTCAGATTTGTCTCTTCAACTCAGGGAATTGACTGGGCTTCTCCTGGGTACCCCCCTCCTCAAGCTGCAGCCTGGAAGCGCTCTCAAGGCAGTCAGCTGGGACAACCATAGGGCTCATCTCTTAATGTTTCTCACTTCTTTTATTTATTTATTTGGCCACGCCATACAACATGCAGGATCTTAGTTCCCCGACCCGGGATTGAACCCATTGCTGTGATTATCACTGCCTTAGAGCCATTGTTCTGTCATTTTCTCTGTTGGGAATGAATTTTAATATCTATCTTCTCCTTGAAGTTGCATCTTAAATATTACTGATTAAAGCAGGTCTTCTCTGATCCTTACTCATTGCTCTTTATGATCGCTGGCTGTTTGTTTCCTTTTGTTGGATGTTCTCATTTTATAATTATGGATTTATGCATTTGTTTACCTACTTATGAGCTCACCTGCCCCCGTTCCCCACACCCACCCAAGAGTGAGCTCCACAAAGTGTAGGCACCATGTCTATTTCATTCACATCTGTTTCATCTCTGTACACCCAACACCCAATACAGTGCCTGGTACATATTAAATTCTCAACCCAGAAGAGCTGGATATATGAGACCGTTCCCTGGCTTATATATTCCTTCTCTGAACTAGCTTACTTTATCATTTCCTTTAACTTTCAGCATGAACTCTTCTGAAAATGTGGAGCATATGCTAAAGAGGTGGCACCTGCATATCCTCCTTGCCCAGGAGGAGCACCGCTGTTGGAATACCTCCTGCCAGATGGTTCAGCAGGCCATAGTCTGACTCTGGTGTGATGTTTCACTGGCTGTGGAGAAAATTTCCAGTAGCAGGACTCAATCCCCAAAACAGGGCACCTCGAAGACCAAACAGACATTGTTCAGAGAGAATTGTGTCTTTAAGGATAACAAGGAATCTGCTTAAAGGAGAAACCACTGAATCATAGAATAAGGCATCACATGGATATTCTAACAGGGAGGTAATGAAGAGATATTACCACCCTCGTATTCAGTCACTAAATATTTGCCTCTTAGGGACATAACAAAAACAACAATTATAATAACTCATTTTTTCAAGAGCATTACATTTGCAAATGATGGGGCCAACAAGGGATTAATTTCCAAAGTATACAGATTTTGATATTGAGCTTATATAGCTCAATATCAAAAAAACAAAGGCTAGGGGCAACCTAGAAGCCACTTGGAAATTCATCTCACAATGTGGGCACAAAAATCATAATTTCACCTATTTTGAGGCCAGAATTCATCCTAGAGACCAGCATGTGGCTGTTTTGGGGTCCTGTGGCCATAGCCATATAGGAAAGAAGGATTACATAGGCTGGAAGCCAGACTATGCTGAATACATCAGAATTCAGTGATGAAATTATGCATCTTAAATCTTTTAAAAATTTTTATTGGTTAAAAATTATGTATAGAAACAATATTGAGGATACATCAATAATGTATCAAGGTTAACTTGGGTGGATGTGGAAGGGAAGACTGGAGTCTAAGAAGGGAAAACATCTTTATTCAGGATGCTAAAAATAACAGCTTTGTATGCCATGTTGAACATTACTGTCGAACACAGCCAAGTAATTATATATCCTCAATCTAGCTTACACTTGCCATACAAATATAGTGGTACTAAAAAGAATTTTTAAGTTAAGCCTCTGCTCAGTGCACTCTCTCTAAAAAATACTTTGCTACTTTTTAAATAGCTATAAATGGAGTAAGTTCAAAAGGTAAATGTCCCAACAAAATAAAGAGTATTTCTTACCACTTTGGCATAATTTTTTATTATGGTATTTTCTCTTTTCCTACCTCCTCTCTTCAGGCAGATAATCAGCTTTCTCTATGTGGCCTACAGGGAAGGATGTGACAGGCAGAAAGCATGAAAGGCTTGAGAGGCTGTGTTCTGTGTTCCCAAAGCCCCAGCCCTTGGGGGAATTTAAGGATTCACTTATAGACGAGTCTCCAAAATCCACTCCCATCCAAGATAAGAAAACAATTCCTCCAAGGCTAAGGAGGGTGTAAGGGGATGGGGGGGATAAGAGCGAAGAAATCAGTATGATCCTGGGGGAGAAACCTGCACATCCTCTCCAGCAAAGGCCTGGAGAGATGAACAGATCACAGAAAGATAAAGCATGGCTACATGGTACTGCATCTAGGGGATAATGGGGCTAAAGAGACTCACAAAGGCTCCTAGACGTCCAACACAGCCCAGAAGCAGTAATGAGCTGCCAGAGCTGAAGGGTCACAGAGACGAAGTCTGTCTCAGCAGCACCTGCATGGACCAGTGGTTGAGGACCCGATAGGTTCACATCAGCCCATGTCTCCGCACTATAGGAGGTGTCCTGATCCTGGATAAAATCCTAGAGCAGGGGGAAGCCTCCAAATTCACTAAGGTTACACTTCTACCATCCCAGACTTCTGCCTTGAGCCAAGATGGAGTAACAGGAACAAAATGTATCCTCCTACCAGAAACAACAACAACCACCACCCAGAAAATATATATAAAACAATGGTTTTTAAGGCATTGGACATCAGGTAATGAAGGACGGTGATCCCTAAGAAATGAGAAATGGGGAATTCCATTGCCTCCAGTGGTTAGGACTTCCATTGCTGAGCTAAACAAAAGAGACAGAAATTTAACCCTGGTATTTCCAACTCTGGTCAGGAGGCTATTGCTCTGGTCCAGTGTGTATGTGGGGTGACCTGATGAAACAGTGTCAGTGAAGATGGAGAGAAATGGGAGGCTTTTACATCCCTCCTCTCACCTTCTGGCACCCCACACATCCACTCGCAATACTTCCAATACTGATGTTTCATCTAGCTCCTGACTTTGGTATCATGGAAATCATCCCTTTAGCTCTCCTTCCGACCTCTCCCTTACCCAGCTGTCATCTGATTCCATGTCTCATTTCCAGAAAATGATGATGATGAGAAAAGCAAGAGAAAGAGACAGAAAGTACAAATCAATACATGAGTTAGAACATGAATCAAATGAAAGGAAAGAAATGTTTTGGAAAAATGGCAGCTGGCAGAATGCCAGCATCAATGTGCCCATTCAAAGAGGAAATGGATGATGTCTTAGGAAAAGGATGGATTAACCTGGTCCACTTGGGGAGATTAGGTGTAGGATCTTATAAACTAAAGTCTCCATTAATTTTCTGGTTCTGACACTGATGGTGGACTGAATCTTGGGACTTCTACCTTAGCTTTAAGGCAAATGACATGTATTGTAAGAAGGCATTATAACCTAGAATTTAGGTTCTAGCAAGCCAAAGAGGGGGCACTTCCCCATGGGTTTCTTCTGTTGTATCAACTGGTTACATGTGGTTCCTAAGCACTTAATAATATGCACAGTCTGGATTTGAGATATACTGTCAGTGTGAAATACTCACTGGATTGGATGACTTGATGCAAAAACAAGAACTTAAAATATCTTGTTAATGATTTTTATATAGATTATATGTTGAAATGATATTTTGGGTATTGGGATAAAAGAAATTATTAAAATTAACTTCACCGATTCCCATTTATCATTTTTAAGCATGACAACTAAAAATTTTAAATGATATATGTAGCTCTCATTATGTTTCTTTTGGATAGCGCTGCTCTAGATTCTAATAGTAACCGGCACTTATTGAGGATGCAGTGTGTTCCAGACACTGTTCTAAGCAGGTTACATGCAACTTCTAATTTTAATCTTCACAACAAATTTAGGGGTACATACTAATATAGTTCCATTTTTACAAATAAAGAAACCAAAGAACAGAGGAATTAAGTAACTTCTCTAAATTCACACGATTGGACTGTGGCAGAGTGGGGATTCGAACTCAGCCAGGCCGGCTCCAGAGCTTACTTTCTTTCACCCCATTGCCCTACCTCTTGGTGTTGAGTTGAGAACTGCTTCAGCATCTCATACAGAGCTGACTGGAGTGGGTTTAAGAGATAATAAGAAGAGAGGAATGAGAGACAGAAAGTATAGGTAACTCTTTCAAAGAGATTTGCTACCAAGGGGAGCAAAGGAATTAGGTATAAGTTGGTGGGGTAAGTGGAGTCAACCTTCCTTTTCCTTTTCTTTTCCAAGATGAGAGAAGGACTTGCACCTAAGTATGCTGATGGGAATAATCCAGTAGAGACTGAAAATAGATGACATAGAAGCGAAAGGAGAATTCAGGAGTGAAGTTCTGGAGCAGATGGAGGACATGGGACCTGGTACCCATGTGGAGGGCGTGGCTTTAGATAGGAACTTACAAGTTGATCCACTAACAGGTGGGAAGGCAGGAGATATGCTGTGAGAGTCTGTGGAAGGTCACTTCTGAGTGAAGTAGGAAGTAATGTCATCAGCTGGGAGTAAGGATGGTGGCAGAGTTGTGGATTTCAGTAGATAAGAGAAGATTTGGAATAATCTAGGAACATGGGAAAGCAAATGGATTCTAGACAGTGATGGGATTTCATAGGCAGCAAAACCAGAAGCTTTAAGGACAATAAGTGACTGTTTCCTTTATTACTTTTTTTAATGGAATGAAATGTGCCATCTATTTGTTTCAAATGAGTCAAATTCTGGTCGGGTGGGGCTGTTGGCAAAGGAGAAGGAAGGAGATGGTTTTTCAAAAGCTGAGCCAGAGCTGAGCATCAGTGATTAGAATGGGCTGGTATTCATCTCCTTTATTACACTTCTAGTGAATGCTTAACTAGCTCTTAGAGAGAGAGAGGGAGAGAGAGGACGAGAGAGAGAGAGAGAGACAATGAATGGCACATGGCCGTATTAGAATTTGAAGACCTGAAAAGATGTCATTCTGAGAAGGTAGCATCCTGGCTGTGGCCTGGTGGATTATAGAAGTAGATGAACAGCTCCCTAACTGATCACATGTGAAATGAAAAAGCTCTCCAAATGTTCTACCTGCAGGTCTGTCATATTAAACTTTATTTCCAAGTTTGGAACCTTCATAGCCTCTAAATAAGAGAGGAAAAAAAATTAAAAAGAAAAGAGATCCCGGGTGAAAAATGCTGATGACAGCATGATGAGGATAGGCTGTTTGCTCACCATCTACCTCTCTGGGCGGTAAACCTGATAAACCGGAACCTCTCCATCACGATTTCCAGAGAGCTTGACTATGAATATAAGATATAAAGTAATATCAGAAGGGTGGATGTTATCAGAAAAAACCCAGTCTAATTCTCTCTAGAGAAAACAGGAGTGATGATCAAGTTTCATTTACTTTCTGGACTTAGTAAAATTGTATAAGCAGGCTTCTGTATAATGTATAGGCTTTAGTATATTTCTGGGGCTGAATGCATCCTAACATATCTCATGCCTTAGTCTTCTAGATTTTTAAAAGCTTTTTGTTAAAAGTAATGAAAATGGATGCTATGGACAGCAATTTCTTTAGTTTCATCACCCCTGCTCCTATAATCTTGTGCTGAGACCACAATCTGGGTAGAACAACCTTCTGGGCTTTTAGACCCTTCACCCAGGTCTGGCAGCCCGGCTCACAACCTGTGGAGGGGCTGCATGTACACCCTGCTCTAAGCTACTTAGGAAAGCATCTGCTATTCTTCCTTCTAGAGGAAAAATACAAACCAGTCTCTACAGGGTTGGGCTTCATCTTTGCTATCTTTCTGTTTTAAATCAAAAGCATGGAGACTGTCAGCTAACCAACAGCATGGAGTATCTCCCAGTTGGCTTCCTCCCTGACCTAAGAAAATAATACATAAAGGGACCTTCAAGATGGCGGAGGAGTAAGATGTGGAGATCACCTTCCTCCCCACAAATACATCAAAAATACATCTACACGTGGAACAACTCCTACAGAACACCTACTGAATGCTGGCAGAAGACCTCAGACTTCCCAAAAGGTAAGAAAAGCCCCACATACCTGGGTAGGGCAAAAGGAAAAAGAAAAAACAGAGACAAAAGAATAGGGACGGGACCTGCACCGCTGGGAGGGAGCTGTGAAGGAGGAAAAGTTTCCACACACTAGGAAGCCCCTTCACTGGCGGAGACTGGGGTTGGGCAGGGAGGAAGCTTCAGAACCATGGAGGAGAGCACAGCAACAGTGGTGCAGAGGGCAAAGCAGAGAGATTCCCACACAGAGGATCGTTGTCGACCAGCACTCACCAGCCTGAGAGGCTTGTCTGCTCACCCGCTGGGGTGGGCAGGGGTTGGGAGCTGAGGCTCGGGCTTCAGAAGTCAGATCCCAGGGAGAGGACTGGGGTTGGCTGCATGAACACAGCCTGAAGGGAGCTAGTGCGCCACAGCTAGCTGGGAGGGAGTCCGGGAATAACTCTGGACATGCTTAAGAGGCAAGTGACCATTGTTTCGGGGTGCACAAGGAGAGGGGATTCAGAGCACTGCCTAACTGAGCTCCAGAGAGGGGCTCGAGTCGCGGCTATCAGCTTGGAACCCAGAGATGGGCATGAACCACTAATGCTGCTGCTGCAGCCACCAAGAATCCTGTGCAAGCACAGGTCACTATCCACACCCCGCCCCCCCACCAGGAGCCTGTGCAGCCCGCCACTGCCAGGGTCCCGTGATCCAGGGACAACTTCTGCAGGAGAACACAGGGCGCGCCTCAGGCTATTGCAACGTCATGCAGGCCTCTGCCGCCGCAGGCTCGCCCCGCATTCCAATTATAACTACCGTACCTTTCCCTCCCGCCGGCCTGAGTGAGCAAGAGCGCCCTAATCAGCCGCTGCTTTAACCCTGTCCTGTCTGGGCAGGAACAGTAGCCTGAGGGCAACCTACATGCAAAGGTGGGGCCAAAACCAAAACTGAAACCCAGGAGCTGTGCGAACAAAGAAGAGAAAGGGAAATCTCTCTCAGCAGCCTCAGGAGCAGCGGATTAAATCTCCACAATCAACTTGATGTACCCTGCATCTGTGGAATACCTGAATAGACAATGAATCAACCCAAAATTGAGGTGGTGGACTTTAGGAGCAACTGTAGACTTGGGATTAGCTGTCTGCGACTGACTTGTTTCTGATTTTTATGTTTATCTTAGTATAGTTATTAGCGCTTGTTATCATTGGTGGATTTGTTTATTGGTTTGGTTGCTCTCTTCTTTTTTTAAATTACTTTTTTATTTTAATATTTTTTAAATTTTTATATTGTAATTATCTTATTTTATTTAATTTCTTTTTTAATTCAAAAAAATTTTTTTTTCTTTCTTTTTTTTCTCCCTTTTCTTCTGAGCTGTGTGGCTGACAGGGTCTTGGTGCTCCAGCCTGGTGTCAGGCCTGAGCCTCTGAGGTGAGAGAGCCGAGTTCAGGACATTGGACCACCAGAGACTTCCCAGCCACACGTAATGTCAATCAGCGAGAGCTCTCCCAGAGATCTCCATCTCAACACTAAGACCCAGCTCCACCCAATGGCCAGCAAGATCCAGTGCTGGATGTCCCATGCCAAACAACTAGCAAGACAGGAACACAACCCCACCCATTAGCAGAGAGGCTGCCTAAAATCATACTAAGTTCACAAACACCCCAAAATGCACCACTGGACACAGCCCTGCCCACCAGAAAGACAAGATCCAGCCCCACCCACCAGAACACAGGCACCAGTCCCCTCCACCAGGAAGCCTACACAAGCCACTGAACCAACCTCACCCACTGGGGGCAGACACCAAAAAGAATGAGAACTACAAACCTGCAGCCTGAGAAAAGGAGACCCCAAGCACAGTAAGTTAAGCAAGATGAGAAGACAGAGAAATACGCAGCAGATGAAGGATCAAGGTAGAACCCCACCAGACCAAATAGATGAAAAAGAAATAGGCAGTCTACCTGAAAAAGAATTCAGAGTAATGATAGTAAAGATGATACAAAATCTGGGAAATAGAATAGAGAAACTACAAGAAATGCTTAACAAGGACCTAGAAGAATGAAAGAGCAAACAAACAATAATGAGCAACACAATTAATGAAATTAAAATTCTCTAGAAGGAATCAATAGCAGAATAACTGAGGTAGAAGAACGGATAAGTGACCTGGAAGATAAAATAGTAGAAATAACTACCACAGAGCAGAATAAAGAAAAAAGAATGAAAAGAATTGAGCACAGTCTCAGAGACCTCTGGGACAACATTAAACACACCAACATTCGAATTATAGAGGTCCCAGAAGAAAAAGAGAAAAAGAAAGGGTCTGAGAAAATATTTGAAGAGATTATAGTTGAAAACTTCCCTAACATGGGAAAGGAAATAGTCAATCAAGTCCAGGAAGTGCAGAGTCCCATACAGGATAAATCCAAGGAGAAGCATGCCAAGACACATATTAATCAAACTATCAAAAATTAAATACAAAGAAAAAATATTAAAAGCAACAAGGGAAAAGCAACCACTAACATACAAGGGAATCCGCATAAGGTTAACAGCTGATCTTTCAGCAGAAACTCTGCAAGCCAGAAGAGAGTGGCAGGACATATTTAAAGTGATGAAAAGGAAAAACCTAAAACCAGGATTACTCTACCCAGCAAGAATCTCATTCAGATTCAAGGGAGAAATTAAAACTTTTACAAACAAGCAAAACTTAAGAGAATTCAGCACCACCAAACCAGCTTTACAACAAATGCTAAAGGAACTTCTCTAGGCAGGAAACACAAGAGAAGGAAAAGACCTACAATAACAAACCCAAAACAATTAAGAAAATGGTAATAGGAACATACATATCGATAACTACCTTAAATGTATATGGATTAAATGCTCCAACCAAAAGACGTAGACTGGCTGAATGGATACAAAAACAAGACCCATATATATGCTGTCTACAAGAGACCCACTTCAGACCTAGGGACACATACAGACTGAAAGTGAGGGGATGGAAAAAGATATTCCATGCAAATGGAAATCAAAAGAAAGCTGGAGTAGCAATTCTCATATCAGACAAAATAGACTTTAAAATAAAGACTATTACAAGAGACAAAGAAGGATACTACATAATGATCAAGGGATGAATCCAAGTAGAAGATATAACAATTGTAAATATTTATGTACCCAACATAGGAGCACCTCAATACATAAGGCAAATGCTAACAGCCATAAAAGGGGAAATTGACAGTAACACAATAATAGTAGGGGACTTTAACACCCCACTTTCACCAATGAACAGATCATCCAAAATGAAAATAAATAAGGAAACACAAGCTTTAAATGATACATTAAACAAGATGGGCTTAATTGATATTTATAGGACATTCCATCCAGAAACAACAGAACACACTTTCTTCTCAAGTGCTCTTGGGACATTCTCCAGGATAGATCATATTTCAGGTCACAAATCAAGCCTTGGTAAACTTAAGAAAATTGAAATCATATCAAGTATCTTTTCCAACCACAACACTATGAGACTAGATATCAATTACAGAAAAAAAAACTGTAAAAAATACAAACACATGGAGGCTAACCAATATGCTACTAAATAACCAAGAGATCCCTGAAGAAATCAAAGAGGAAATCAAAAAATACCTAGAAACAAATGACAATGAAAACACGATGTCCGAAAACCTATGAGATATAGCAAAAGTAGTTCTAAGAGGGAAGTTGATACCAATACAATCCTACCTCAAGAAACAAGAAACATCTCAAATAAACAATCTAACCTTACACCTAAAGCAATAAGAGAAAGAAGAACAAAAGCTCCCAAAGTCAGCAGAAGGAAAGAAATCATAAAGATCAGATCAGAAATAAATGAAAAAGAAATGAAGGAAACAATAGCAAAGATCAATAAAACTAAAAGCTGGTTCTTTGAGAAGATAAACAAAATTGATAAACCACTAGCCAGACTCATCAAGAATAAAAGGGAGAAGATTCAAATCAACAGAATTAGAAATGAAAAGGGAGAAGTAACAATGGACACTGCAGAAATACAAAGAATCATGAGAGATTACTACAAGCAACTCTATGCCAATAAAACAGACAACCTGGAAGAAATGGACACATTCTTAGAAAAGCACAACCTTCCGAGACTGAACCAGGAAGGAATAGAAAATATAAGTAGACCAATCACAAGCACTGAAATTAAAACTGTGGTTAAAAATCTTCCAACAAACAAAAGCCCAGGACCAGATGGCTTCACAGGCGAATTCTATCAAACATTTAGAGAAGAGCTAACATCTATCCTTCTCAAACTCTTCCAAAATATAGCAAGGGAGGAACACTCCCAAACTCATTTTACAAGGCCCCCATCACCCTGATACCAAAACCAGACAAAGATGTCACAAAAAAAGAAAACTACAGACCAATATCACTGATGAACATAGATGCAAAGATCCTCAACAAAATACTAGCAAACAGCATCCAACAGCACATTAAAAGGATCATACACCAGGATCAAGTGAGGTTTATCCCAGGAATGCAAGAATTCTTCAATATACGCAAATCAATCAATGAGATACACCATATTAACAAACTGAAGGATATAAACCATATGGTAATCGCAGTAGATGCAGAAAAAGCTTTTGACAAAATTCAACACCAATTTATGATAAAAACTCTTCAGAAAGTAGGCATAGAGAGAACTTACCTCAACATAATAAAGGCCATATATGACAAACCCACAGCCAACATCATTCTCAATGGTGAAAAACTGAAACCATTTCCTCTAAAATCAGGAACAAGACAAAGATGTCCACTCTCACCACTCTTATTCAACATAGGTTTGGAAGTCCTAGCCACAGCAATCAGAGAAGAAAAAGAAATAAAAGGAATCCAAACCAGAAAAGAAGAAGTAAAGCTGTCACTTTTTGTAGATGACATGATACTATACATAGAGAGTCCTAAAGATGGTACCAGAAAACTACTAGAACTAATCAACGAATTTGGTGAAGTAGCAGGATAAAAAATTAATGCACAAAAATCTCTTGCATTCCTATACGCTAATGATGAAAAATCTGAAAGAGAAATTAAGGAAATGCTCCCATTTACCACTGCAACAAAAACAATAAAATACCTAGGGATAAACCTACCTAAGGAGACAAAAGACCTGTATGCAGAAAACTGTAAGACACTGATGAAAGAAATTAAAGATGATACAAACAGATGGAGAGATATACCATGTTCTTGGATTGGAAGAATCAACATTGTGAAAATGACTGTACTAGCCAAAGCAATCTGCAGATTCAATGCAATCCCTATCAAACTACCATTGGCATTTTTCACAGAACTAGAACAAAAAATTTCACAATTTGTATGGAAACACAAAAGACCCCGAATAGCCAAAGCAATCTTGAGAACAAAAAATGGAGCTGGAGGAATCAGGCTCCCTGACTTCAGACTATACTACAAAGCTACAGTAATCAAGACAGTATGGTACCGGCACAAAAACAGAAATCTAGATCAATGGAACAGGATAGAAAGCCCAGAGATAAACCCACACACATATGGTCACCCTATTTTTGATAAAGGAGGCAAGAATATACAATGGAGAAAAAACAGCCTCTTCAATAAGTGGTGCTGGGAAAACTGGACAGCTACATGGAAAAGAATGAAATTAGAACACTTCCTAACACCATACACAAAAATAAACTCAAAATGGATTAAAGACCTAAATGTAAGGCCAGACACTATAAAACTCTTAGAGGAAAACATAGGAAGAACACTCCTTGACATAAATCACAATAAGATCGTTTTTGACCCACCTCCTAGAGAAATGGAAATAAAAATAAAAATAAACAAATGGGACCTAATGAAACTTAAAAGCTTTTGCACAGCAAAGGAAACTATAAACAAGATGAAAAGACAACCCTCAGAATGGGAGAAAACATTTGCAAGCGAAGCAACTGACAAAGGATTAAACTCCAAAATATACAAGCAGCTCATGCAGCTCAATATCAAAAAACAAAAAACCCAATCCAAAAATGGGCAGAAGACCTAAGTAGACATTTCTCCAAAGAAGATATACAGGTTGCCAACAAACACATGAAAGAATGCTCAACTTCATTAATCATTAGAGAAATGCAAATCAAAACTACAATGAGATATCATCTCACACCAGTCAGAATGGCCATCATCAAAGAATCTACAAACAATAAATGCTGGAGAGGGTGTGGAGAAAAGGGAACACTCTTGCACTGTTGGTGGGAATGTAAATTGTTACAGCCACTATGGAGAACAGTATGGAGTTTCCTTAAAAAACTAAAAATAGAACTACCATATGACCCAGCAATCCCACTACTGGGCATATACCCTGAGAAAACTGTAATTCAAAAAGAGTCATGTACCACAATGTTCACTGCAGCACTATTTACAATAGCCAGGACATGGAAGCAACCTAAGTGTCCATCGACAGATGAATGGATAAAGAAGATGTGACGCATATATACAAATATTACTCAGCCATAAAGAGAAATGAAATTGAGTTATTTGTAGTGAGGTGGATGGACCTAGAGTCTGTCATACAGAGTGAAGTAAGTCAGAAAGAGAAAAGCAAATACTGTATGCTAACACATGTATATGGAATTAAAAAAAAAAAAATTGGTTCTGATGAACCTAGGGCCAGGACAGGAATAAAGACGGCAACATAGAGAATGGACTTGGGGACACGGGGAGGGCGAAGGGTAAGCTGGGACAAAGTGAGAGAGTAGTATTGACATATATACACTACCAAATGTAAAATAGATAGCTAGTGGGAAGCAGCTGCATAGCACAGGGAGATCAGCTTGATGCTTTGTGTCCACCTAGAGGGGTGGGATAGGGAAGATGGGAGGGAGATGCAAGGGGGGGGAGATATGGGCATATATGTATACATATAGCTGATTCACTTTGTTATACAGCAGAAACTAACACACCATTGTAAAGCAATTATAGTCCAATAAAGATGTTAAAAAAATAAATAATAAAAAAATAAAATATAAGAATGCACATAAAAAAAAGAAATGCCACATTTCTCATGTGGTTTATAAACCACATAAATTCCTCCTCAACCATCTGAGTCAGAATTTTAAAACTTGTCATTGGATAATCCATGGTTGAAAAATCTACAGCAAAACGATTAGGGGACTGAAAATTCACCTGGAGGCAAGTGCATTTTCCAAAGTCCTTATTACTGTATATTCTTTTTATTTTTTTGGCCACACTGTGGGGCTTGCAGGACCTTAGTTTCCCAACCAGGGATTGAACCCGTCCCCTCGTCAGTGAAAGCACAGAGTCCTAACCACTGGACCGCCAGGGAATTCCCATTATTTCTATATATTCAAATATACAGGTAAATAAAGAACTCTAGATAGGGTAATGTCAAAGAGCTTAAAACAGTAATAAAATAGCTCTTAAAATAATAATAATACTGTACAATACATTATAATTTAGCTTTCACACAGAGATGACTTCTGAGAAGTTGCGTGGCTGAGAGAAGAGAAAGGAGGTGGATTATAATAGGAAGAGGAATCACTGGCGCCCTCCTCCTCCATCTCTTGCCTGTCAACTCTCTGTGGTCCTTTCTGGAAGGTGAATCCCGTGCTTGTGGCTTCAGCAGAGGGCGCTGTGTGAAGAGCTTGCGGGTCCTGATTGAGCCTTCTCCTTTGAAGAAACTATATTGGGCAGGCCGAGTAGTCTCTTTAAAAAAGCTCTTTGCTCCTCTTTACTGGTTGTAGTCAGTGCTTTAAACTCGATCCTTTTGGCTTTTGCTTTTACCTGTGTTCAAAGTAGAGCCTTTGAGTGCTAAGTTTTAACCAATCGATTTCTTTAGAAAGTTTTTTTTCTTTCCGGTATTCTCTGAGAAATGCTGCCCGCCCGCCTTGCTAGTCACCGGGAAGGGCTGGGTGAGCGGCAGATGCCTCTCCAACACAAGGGTCTCCACCTGCCCAGGCTCCATATTGTTACTATAAATTATCGGGTGAGGGGACCAGGGAAGCAATTTAAATTCCCTTTTTCAGAGAAAGTCACTTCCAGCACTTATACGATAATAATAGAGCCTTCTTTTCAGCGCTTACTATGTAGCAAGCCCTCTTCCAAATGCTTTCATGTGTTATCTCTTTTAATGCTCATATCTGCTGAATGAGGCAGCTATTGCTGTTTTTTCAATTTTACACGTGAAGAGGAGACTAGCAGAGGGGAAAAGTAACTTGCCCAGGATCATATGCTAAACGGCAAAGCAGGGCTTGTATACAGCCTTCTGATTCCACGCCCTTCACTCTTAACCCCTCTAGCAGGCTGCCTCCTTATGTATCATTATTACCACCTCTCCTTGTCATGATCACAAACCCCACACCCAGCTTACTTCCCAGACTTGCCCAGTAGCAACAGCTCTCAAAGCTACCAGATCACCGAGGAGGATTACACAGAGTCATCTGTGTTCATGAGAGGGCACAAAAATACTCTATAGGCTGGGAGAAACACACAGAAGAATGGAGGCAGAGGTGAGAGCCCGTTAGACCAATCCGGTTTCATGAGGTTCTTTCATAAGACAACTTTACATGGACTTAGAGTGACTTTTGTGCAATGTGACTCTTGTGCCATGACCGTAATTCAGGTGGTGGTAGGAAAAGCATACAGAAGTAAATCTGCAAAAATCTAAATTCCTTTAAGAGATCTTGCAGACTATTTTATCTGTTACTGTTAGGGTCTCCCTCATTGGTAACTGTCGATTCTTTTAAGAGAAAGAACACTAGTTAAATGACCTAATCTAGGATCTACCACTTTTTACCGTTGACGTAGGACGCCTTTGACCCTCTCCTAGGTCACAGAGCAATAATCGTAATAGCTTTATTATCCCTAGCTTCACATAGCATCTGCCCTGGCTTTATTTCTTCTTTTATCTCCCTTTTTCCTCAATAGCCTTGTCATACGTTACACACCATACTAAGCCGTTGGAATCCATTCTTCAACAAGATTAGTGAATAAATCAACTCTCTGTTTCATAGCTCTTTTGGAGCATAAAAGAGATAATAAGAAAATGATTTTGAAACAGTAAAGTTTCAGTTTATTGCTATTCCTCCCTCCTAGAATGTCTCTTCCTCCAATTGGTGCCTAACACGTTTTCTCTCTTTTTTCCAAATATTCTATGATATTTGTTCAAGATCTGGTTACCATCAATTTTCCAGGCAGTAATATTGATTGTTCTGTGATATAAACAAATTATTTTGTGTTTGTATATGTCCATGTGATGTTTTCATGGCCTCTCCCATTATTATAATAATTTTTTCTGGGGGTTCTTTCTTCTTTAACCCGTCATCCTTTCCTCACTTTCTGGAAAATTCTAAGTTATCCTCTGATCTTTCTTACTTTGCTTTCATAAAAGGAGAAAGATCAGGGCTGTTTGATGACATTTTAACCATTTTATCTCCATTCACTTACAGAAAAGGAACCATTACTTATTTTCTGTGATCAGAATATAATCAGGTTTTCACCCTTTGGCGATTCAATATTGTTGGGAAATCGTTCTGTTTATGAGTCCTTCACAGAAGACTGCATCCCATTCAGTGCAATTTTTTGAGCAAAGAACCTCACAGGACAATATAGGGTGAGAAAGTACACTCATCACACACTTTGCCATGTATCATTCACGATTTTCCAGGGTGAAGTAACACATTGTGTCATTTAAGTCTCAAAGGAAATGAACAGAAGGGCCATTCCTCACACAGGCTAGGAAATCAAGATTCTTCTATTATATCCTTGGTGGTAAAATGTTTAAAAATGCTGAAGATTTTTATAATTTTATTTTGTATCCTCTTAATAAACATGAGGCCACTTCTTAGACAGTATTCTAAAAACTTGAATGTGGATAAATATAGATCCAATTAAACAATAATAAAACAAGTACTAATGAACTCAAATATACTTGAATTTAGTAAAAATTCCAAAAACGCCAAACTAAGGAGTTTCTAAATGAAATTTTAAAAGATCTACTTACTAAGTTATGGATTTATTCCCCTGCAGTGACTCAAAGGTAATAAGACAGAAAAGCAGGAAAAAACGATGCTGGGAAAATATTTAAAGTTGTAACCAACAGATGGAAATGCAACTTTTGGTGGGGAGTGTGCTGTAGTGTACACAGAAGTAGAAATATAATGTTGTGCACATGAAGCTTATATAATGTTCTAAACTGATGTTATTTCAATAAAAAATAAATTTTAAAAATGTGACCTTGGGTGCTCCCCAAAGGGAAGTGAGCTGCCTTCTTAGTTGAGGATTTTGAGACTGTGTCTGCGCGTTTCTCACAGGGCCAGTGTCAATGTCGGCATAAATCTCTTTTTAATGGAGTGATAGGAGTCTGGTTCTCAAAGGTTTAAGAGGATTCACTTTTATCATGTGTTCCTATTCTTGGAGGTTAATTAATGTTTAGACAAAGCTAATCTCATTAATAGAATTGCTCAGCTCTTTGTAAAATGAGGACACTGAAAACGTGTCAAGTAGAGCGCTTTGGAGTTTGAACAGCCACTGGGTTCACTGCAATACCTCAGTTTTGTGGGGGGTTACTAGAGAGGTGTTCGTGCCCCATCTTACCCTCTCGCTCATGTCCTTTTCTCTCCCTAACATGGTACAAATGGATGATGAAGGTCACAGACAGAGAGTGAGGACACATCTGTCTATAAAGAAAAAATGTTGCCTGCCATTCCAGTTCTTCAAGGACCAAGGCATTAGCCAGTGCAGTTGCTCACTGACAGTGCACCCTGAGGGGAATTCAGGATGGAGAAAACCAGGGAACATTCTGTGCTTTGGACATACTGGCCCTTAGATAGTTAAGATGCATATCTAAGGAAAATTTTCATATGACCCCAGATTCTTGCATCTTTCCATATATAGAATGGGAAATAGCAATAGCAGTAATCTATTGATGCTTGACTACATGTTTTTCCTAGCAAAAAAGGTTCATAATCTCCTGGCTCCTTTACGTCTTTGAAGCTGTTCCTCCGAGCTATCAGAGAGACTGTCTTCTGGGCTGTAGTCCTCAGTAAGGTCCCTGAATAAAGTTTAACTCACAATTTTTACATTGTGCCTTTTTCTTTCCGTTGACATGTCACAAGTGGATGGGATGCTAGAGGCACGATGGGCGGCCTGCCACATCTTCCCACCGTTTCAAGATGTCAGGGACATGACGTCCGTGAAGGAGATGCTAGGTGCCGGGCTTATTCAGGACGCCCCCGATTGGTGGGTCAAACTTGGTATAAACGGAGGAAGAAGACAGGCATCTTACTCACAGCAAGGGAGAAGTTGGAAGCCTCCCTCCTACTAGCTCTGTGACCCTGCAAGTAATTTGATCTTTAAATTTTCATTTCCTCTTTTATAAAATGCAGATACTGGTAGAATTAACTCCTAGGATTCTAGTGCGGAGTAAAGGAAAGAATTGAATAAGACCCTGAGCAGAGTGTCTGGTATTCAGTAAAAATTGACAAATGGAAGTAATTACTGTTATTATTATGATATAAGTTGACCATTCTGTCTTTTTTTGCTTCTTTTGGTGTGAGGCCCTAGGCTTTCACTCATGTAATCCTGTGATGTTGGCTTGAAAGTGGATAGGGGTGGCTCTTTCCTTGGGGACAATATAGTTCATAACAACAGAATTTTACAGACCTCTTGAAACAGTACTCACACCTACCCACACACAAATATATGTAAATGTGTATGTATGTACATCATATATATACTTAATATATGACACATATATATTATGTACATATTTGTATCATATATACATATATAATATATGATATATAAATATATATGATACATATATATCATATAATTTAATTTTCTTCCTTCCTTCCTTCCTTTCTTTCTTCCTTCCTTCCTTCCTTTCTTTCTTTCTTCCTTCCTTTCTTCCTTTCTTCCTTTCTTCCTTCCTTCCTTTCTTTCTTCCTTCCTTCCTTCCTTTCTTTCTTCTTTCCTTCCTTCCTTCCTTTCTTTTCTTTTCTTTCTTTCTTCCTTCCTTCCTTCCTTCCTTCCTTCCTTCCTTCCTTCCTTCCTTCCTTTCTTTCTTCCTTTCTTCCTTTTCTTTTCGTCTTTTCCTTACTAGTAAAATGTCTGAGCTTGGTCTCTTTAACTATAAACTTGGAAAGATGCTGATTTGAAACTGTAGCCACCCCAAAATGCCCCTTTGTTATGCAGATTATTTCGAGGGGGGTGGGAACAAGTAAGGGCCAAAAGACTCCAGAAGAAACTTTGACCTTCTCCCTAACTGCCTAAAAGAATTTGCTTAGCGGGCCCGTTCCTGGAACAGAGCTGTCAGCAGAGACGTCAGCAGAGCGTGTGGGCTCCGTGTGGTGGGGAAATGCCCAGGGATCAGGGTCCACGCTGGGTCCCACCGCAAACATCTACCAGACATTTGCTTTTCCACCTCCATGTGCATTGCCTTCCTCCCCTTCCAAGTCCCAAACCACTACCCCCAACAGCCTCTTTTGCCTTTAGCTGAAGACGGTGTTTCAGGTGAGGGCTTCAGCCATTTTGGTGAGTTACTCTGTTTTCCTGGGTCTCTCCCATGGATCCACGTCATTCAGCTTTTAATCTGTCTCGCGTCAATTTAATCCTTAGACCGACCAGAAGCACCAAGAAGGGTGGAGGAAACCTTCTTCCTCCCCAACTGAACAAGGATGAACCACTGGGCTGGGACTTGCGTTCAGGCACTGGGAGGCCCCTCACAGTCTAACTTGTCACCTCATCTTTATCCTGACAGCTGTCACCTCTCCCGCCCCTGATGAGAGAAGCCGAGACGAAGGGAGCCGTGCAGGTGTTCATTCAGGGCGAAGCGGGTGAGTCATATGACAGAACCGAGTGAGGATCTGAGATGTTGCTACTTGGGCGGGAATGGCATTGGGGCAGATGGCTCCAAACCGTGCCCGGGTGCCCAGAGTGGGGCAGCCAGCCGCCAGGTTCCCTCACCGAGGTGGGTTATATGATAAGGAAGGCGGATTCACCTGAGCAGACCAGGGCCCGCCTGGTGACGAAACAGCGTCCCAAGGGCGCCGACTGTGCCCGCTGGGGTGTGTAGGTCTAGGAGGCAGAAGACGCGGCTGGGGAGGCCTAGGTTGGAAATGAATGAACTTGGCCTGAAGAACGCCCTCCCAGGGCTGGGAGACTCAGTCATTCAGAATGGCCTGTGCCCTTGTCTGGGCCTCGGGAACAACCCCCAGGAGATAGGTCTCCTCTTGCTCAGCGATGCGAACCCCTAGGGGGGTTTTCAGCAAGGACACGATCACCATTACCCACCTCCCTCTCGCCTTACCCAAAGCTCTTTGCCGTATTATAAACGGCACGTTATATGCCGTGCTATAAACATTATAATCATATTAAGTATTTTACTTGTGATGCTATGCTATTGTACCTATTATAATAACAATAAATCTGGCTTAACGTTTACTATGCCCACAGGGTAGTACCTAATTCCTTGGTAAACCTTTCCTCTTCTGTTATACTTTCTGTTTTGTCCTTCCCTAACTTTTGAAGCAAGGTAGCTGTAGCACGGACTCCAGTATTAGTTAGAAATTTAATTTTCTTTAAGCATTTGGAAGATTACAGCTGATGACAGTTAGTGAATGATTTTTTTTCCTGAAAATTAATATCTGCCACGGAATTGAATAATAGATAAGCACTAGATATTCACGATAAGAGCAGTAGAAACCTCATGGTCAGAGGGAGAGCCTAGCTGAATTACTGATCGCTCCTTTCCTGCCCACTGCCTCCCCAAATAAAGAACTTGGCTCCCTATTTTGTAAAACATCAACTTGACCCCCTAAGCAGTAGATTGGAACAGGAGTGGACCCCTGACCTAGGACCCAGAGAGAGGTTTAGTCCCTCTAGGGACTTACCCATAAGCGGGCTTACGCACGTAAGAGCAGACGTGTGCTGGAAAAGCTGCTGAGAAGAGAGAGAATGACATGGACCTAAAAAATCAGAGCATCAGGAGGGAAAATGAGGGAGAAAAGAGTCCAGCCGCCTTCTTAGTGCCTGCTTCTCATCCCTTCCTAAGTCCGGCAGCGTTCAAATCTGCCCTGAGGTTTTGTGATACACCACACTGAGTTCAAATAACCAAGTTCGTGCTTAGGCTAGCTTGAATTATTCATTTCATTTCAGTTATTTGCTGCCAAAGCAGCTTTAATGAATTGAGTAAATATTCCAGGGAAAACTGCCATGACCACGAGTGTTTGCTTTCAGGGGGAGTGAGGGTGGGGTGTGGTGGGACTAGGTCTCTGCCGCCCCGTTTCAGGCTGTCCCACTTATCACATCTTGTGCTTCAAAGTGTGTTTCCCCTTGAAGAGGCTCTTGAGAAGCACAGCCACTGACCTTGCGCTCCCCGAAGGAATTGGGGCCCAGGTATGTGAAACCTAAGAAAAACAACAGCTTTCTTTTCAAAATGTCACTGTTGCCTTGTGCTGTTAGATCTGGAGCCTTGATTGCACTTTGGGGGCTGACACTTCTTTTGTTCTGGAAGAACACCCTGTAGGTTCTGCAGAGTTAGGGCCCAGATCCTGTGTTAGACTGGAAGCAAGGAGGCGCTGAATTGGTCTCCACAGTTTGGTCAGAAGTTGCCTCTCTCATGGGTGAAATAGCGTCTCTGAGATTCCGGGTGAGGAGAGGCTGGCCGGTGATGACAGCGGAAGGAAAATACTTGCTTTACTTTTTGTTGGTGTTTTTCCCTACCGGGTGGTGGGCCAGAGCCTCTGACACCTACCTGCGTGGGTTTGAATCTCAGCTCTGCCGTTCTTCAGCCGGGGCCCAGCCAGGAGGCAGAACCAGAACAGTTCCTTGACTGAGAGAATTTCACAGAAAGAATTATCAGTTAGGCCGGAAGTTGTTAACTAGGTGACCTAAAGGGTTTCACGGGGGTAGCAACCAAAAGAAGCAGCTATCACCTCTAGGGCTGAGGCCACACAGAGAAGAGGTTGGAATAGTTAAAATTTAAATCATTAAAGGAGGAGCCCCATGGAGATGGAAGTCAGACCTCTGAGGAGGGGCCACTGCTCAGCTGGTCCTGGGGTCTCTGAGTTGGAAGGAGGGGCCTGTGGTTCCCAGATTTCCCAAGAGGTGGCGCTGGTTGCCTAGTGCTGGCATCTTGGGAGCTGGGGGCAAAAAGGGAAGGTGGTTCTGTAAGGGGTGTGTGTGTGTGTGTGTGTGTGTACACGTGTGTGTGTTATAACCCCCTTATGTCTTCACCCAGCTTTCAGCCAAAGGTTATTGTATGGTATGTGACAGCCTGAACTCAGCTCTGTTTTGGAATTCATGGCTGGATCCATGTCCATGCTTGGGGCAACACACGATGGAGATCACTTGAGAAGGCTGGTTGTGAGATAGCTAGAGGTGGACTGCCGAAGAGTACAGCTGAGAGGCAGGTCCACACCCAGGAGTTTGGGATTAGCAGACACAAACTACTATATATAAAAGAGATAAACAAAAAGGTCCTATTGGATAGCACAGGGAACTATATTTCTGTATTTTTTAATAACCTATACTGGAAAAGAATATGAGAAAGAACATATATACTGCTGTTGCTGTACACCAGAAACTAACACAACATTGGAAGTCAACTATACTTTAATTTAAAAAACCCAGAAAATAACAAGTTTAACAAGGACATGGGGAAAAAAGTCTATATCCAAAAGAATTATTCAACCAAATTTACTGATACTTTCCTGGAAACAAAACTAAAATAAGCATAGAATAAATTTTTAAAAATGAAAAACCAAAAACCAAAAACCAAAAACCCCATGAAGCAATTTTGCTATCGATATGGGAAAATGCTAACATGATATTGTGCAAAAAAAGAGGCACACAAAATTGCATGTTTAGAGTGATCTCAAAATTACCCACAAGAAAACTTAATGGGCGTGTATTAAAATGTTAATATGATTAACTTTGGATTGCAGAATTATATATATATAATAAGACTATATTATTTTTGTTATTAGAGTTTAAGTCAAAAGAGAAAGAAAAAAGAGGCTTTGGGCATTCTGGTAGCAGGAAAAAATGTGAAACATACTAACATATAACTGCTGTGGTAAGTTTCAGGAAGAAGAGGCAGTTTTCCTCCAATTAAATTCTATGAGAATTTTTTTCATGTGGAAATTTCATAAAGAGAAAATAAATATCATCTCCAGTGCCTGTGTATAGATTTATACTTATATTAGAAGTAAAATAATTCATATTATTAGAACACTCAGAATAATTTACATTATTTGTTTTTTTTGTAATGGCCTTTCATAGAAACCAAGAGCATATCATTGAGAGTGAATGTCAGTGAAGGTTAATTCTGGGAGGAACCACACTGCAATAAATAGGTAGATTTTTGAGCGGCTAACCTGGTCCAAGAATAGATCCTGGAGAAGAATTGACTTAACCGAGGTCACAGAAGATGTTAATGGCAGAGCCAGAATTAGACCTTGTGACTTGATTTTTCAGCCTGACCCTGCTACCTATCCCACTGCCTGGCCCCAAAGAAGAAATGTGTAGCTGACTTCAGTTTCTATAATTAGCATCCATTATTGACTTGAATCCCTTATCCCAAATGTCCTATCGATGTATACTCACCCACTTTCCCCCTCCTTACATCAAACTACTTTTTAATTTCAAACCCTATCTTTCTTTGGATGAGTGTGTGTTTGTGTGTATATGTGTTTGTGTGTATATATGTGTGTGTGTGTGTGTGTGTACTTGTATGTTTGTGTATTTGTGTCTCTTAGACTGACAAGACTTGAAGAGATTCGGATAATATTCTATATCCACATTTTAGCCCCAATAGGCCGGACTACCAGCACTTGTCCTTCAATGATTAATGGAGAGAAGTTATGTTATAACTGATGGGAAATTTACAAGATGCTTTTAATATAATTAAAAGTAATGTCTCTATTGGCTCTTAACTCTTCCCCAAGCCTAGAATTGGCTTCTTTCCAGAACTAACACATTTCATCCAGGAACTGGAGAACACATTTTAAGAAAAAGAAAAAAAATCTTTCCATCTTTGAATTCATACTTGATTGACCAGAGTACAGTTTGTGAAATTTAATATTAGGTTATTCTATCATGAAAGAATCACTGGGTTGCTCTGAGTGATATTTTCATGAAGTCCGGGAATGTTTTAAAGCAGGAAGAAGCACACAGGTTCATCTAAACCTGTCTTATTTTTCAGATGAGGAAACTGAATCTAGGGAAGTTACACTATGTCTAACCCACTAATCCCGTGATTTTCCTTTTTTCCCCTTCATTTTTTCATTTGAAAAATAATTTTTGAACATCTGTTATGTGTCAGATGATGCAGTGCCTCCTAAAGATTTAAAAACCAAAAACCTTGGTTCATAAGAAACCAGGGGACGTTTAAGGAATAAGAAACCAGGGGAGGTGTAGCATGTGTTAATGAACATTAGTCTATTATAGTATATGTTGCAGTGTTAATGTTATATTCCTAGAGTTATAAAAGATGAGGGAGTAGTGAAATTTGCCTGGGAATTCAGGAAACTTTTCTAGAATGGATGACGTTTTATCTGGGCCTTGAAAGATAAGCAGGAATACACCTGCTTCAGAAACAAGGGAAGAGTATTCAAGGCAGAAGGAAATGAGAGGCATAGGATAGGTTTGTGCTTATTTGGGGGATACCAAGGACTGGCTTAATCTGTAGGGAGTGATTGAGGGTCAGATTGAATAGGTCAGCTCTGACGTCGTTGGGGAAGGCTTTGTAGAGTCAGCTGAGTTCTCTAAGCTTTATTCTGCAGGTAATGGGAATCTATTGCATAATGTTAGGCAAGGAAATGACACTTTACACTTGCACATGAGTCTACATTTAAGAGGAATAACTGGTAGCACTGTAGAGGATGGACTGGAGGAGAAAGGACAGCTAAAGTCAAGTTCAGATGAAAATGATGAGATAATGAACTTGGCCAATGGGGGGGGGTGTGCCCTACAAAGAAGGAGGAGATATTTATGAGCTTAGAATTGGCAGGACCTTATAATGATTGTGAAGGATAGTAAACAGGGAGCAACCAAGGAGGAAAATGAAGCTTCTGGTTTTGAAGGTTAGAGTCATGGTGATGCTGTATAACTAGGCTATGACATACATGAAAAGGGTAGTAGGGGAAAAGCTTGCATGCAGTGTTAGAGATATTCAGCTTACCCGTGATGGAACATTTAAAGAGAAGATACACAGGAAGTAATTGAAAATCTGTGTCTTAAGCTCAGAAGAAAAGTCTGGGCTGGTGTTATTGATTTTGGAGTCATTAAAGAAAGTGAGAGTTGAGTAAAGAGAATAAAGAAAAGTCTAAGAACAGAACTCTGGGGGATGGCTGGAAGAGAGGAGCTAGTATGAGACATATGTAAGGGATGGATGGAAGAGAGGAACTAGTATAAGACATGGTTAGAAAGAATTATTTGTGTGGTAGGAAGACAATGAAGGGAACAGTGTTGTGGAAATCGTGTTAGTCATGATGCTTTCAGCTGCTATTAACAAACAAACTCAAAATGAGTATTATGATCAAGTAGACTTATCTGCTCAGTTAACGACAATAACATCCCAAAACTCCAGAGGTAAGTAGAACAGAGAGCAGGTGTTTTAGTCACAAATCCAGCTCCATTTCTTTCTGACTGTCTCAGAAATGTCCTCCTCTGGGTGGTGGGTACATCACTGGACTGCTAGGAAGACGGCTGTGGCAGTTGCAGATTTCCCATCCATGTACAACCAAGGACTTTCTTCCAGTTCTATCTCAAAAAGGAGGAAACTTCTCTTCCCAATTCCCATCAATCTTGCAGTTACCTTTCATTGGATTGACATACCTATTCTTGAGCCAATCTCTCTGGCCAGTGGAATTCCGTATCCTGGTTGCATTATGCTTGGGTTTCTGAACTGATCGCTAGCATAGAATATAGAGATTGGGCTGACCTCCGTAAGTGGGGGACTCATTGATTCCTTTTTTTGTCCCACAAAGTGCAAGCCTGCTGAAACCAAAGAAGGTGAGGTGCAATGGGTATTAGGCAAGTGGATGCCTGTTAAGAAAACCAAGGGAGGAGAGAGTTTCAGACTGAAGGAGTGGTCATTCATATCAAAAATTGCAGATCAAGTAGGATAGGTATGATAAAGAGATCACTAAATCTGTCAATTATGTGGTCGTTGATGACCTTTGGGTCACCTTTCCAAGAAGCACTTGGGAAGCTCTTGCAGAATACTTTCTGAAGGAGTGTGGCAGCAAAGAGGAGAGAGATAGGAAGAGTTAAATCAATTGCAATTCAATGATGCATATAAATTCACTTGCAAATATTATTTTATTGATAAGCTTGCATCAATTCACTCCTTCCTAGGTTGAAAGAAGGAGGAAAATTAATCCTATAATGTGAAAAGAGTGTGACAAGTTTGTGAACAAAACCAAGAGCATATAAACAAAGAGAGAGTGATAAATGTTTGTGGCATGGTGAAAGGTGACCACTAAAAATGTGAGAGATGGGATTTCCATCAACATTTCATTGGGCTCAGAATCATGCCATGTTTTTGGTATGTTTTGTTTGGTTAGTTTTTTTTTCTGCAGTGAGAAACGGATAGGTTTAATTTACAAGGTCAGCCTTAGCAATATTACATGCACTTTGTAACTGCAGCGTAATTACATTAAAAGGCAAAGGCAATTTTCTTCAGGTATGGCCAGCCACTCAGAGGATTGGTATAGGAAAGCAATAGGGCACATTTAGTCAGTGTCAGGCCATAGCGTTTGTAGATTTCCAATGCTCAGTCAAAGCATAAAATAAGTTTTCAAACCCTAAGAGCAACAAGAATTTAATGTTATTAATTCTGTGATAATAATAATAATATTAAATACATCCTTATGTGGCTGATAGGTGCCTTTCAGCTTTTAGGGAAAGTAATTCTAATAATGGTTCCCATTTCATTTTCACTTGTACATATAGCACTTTTCACAATTCATTCAATTTTTCTCCCCAAGTCATAATAATCCTGTGAATTGAGAATAGGTGATATTATCTTTATTTTTAAATGGGAAACAGACTCCTAGAAGAGTTGCTGAGTGACTAGCTGGAAGTTACCAGTTATCTTGTTGCAGCAGTTCCAGAGTGAATGGAGAGATATCAAGGCATGCAGATTGGGACTCAAGGCAACATGATGTTAGGACCATGTTGAAGCTGGGAGAGATAAATTGTTGGGTAGACTTTCACTCAGAGAGAACTACATGGACTGAGGTGAGGGTTAGTCTTCCAAAGTATTGATAGATAGCTGGACAAATGATTGACCCAGGTTCAGGCTAAGGATGAAAATGTGCAGAAAGTTCATTTCACAGGGTGCCAAATTTGGGAATGATTTAAAAGAGAGTTCTAACATACCCTCTCCTTTCAGCACAAGGATGCCAAGGCCCAGAGAATTATGAGCTGGGTGAGAGGCAAGATCTTCCCCGCTAGCCCACTAACCTAGCTTACTGCTTTCTCCACTACCCTGAATCCCACCTTGGAGTCCTCAAGAGAAAGAGCATAAACTTGATGGAAAGACAGGTGGTGTGGTTCAGAAGCTCATCTCCCATCAAAATTCAGAGGATGGGGAAGAGTTGTTTCCCTAATGCCAAGGGAACAATGGTTCTGGTCAAGTAACAGCGTAAAGGGTACTAAAGTAAAGTGAAAGAGAGTCAAAGCCGGAAGGAGGATATCTCAACGTGTTACTTGCTACAGACACTTTTGATGAATCACGGAGCTAGGCATTGGGACGTATCCTATGTTCTCTGCAAAGATACTGAAATATTTGGAAATCTTCTGCAGTGTTGCTGTAATTTGTCTTGATTTGGGGAGAGGCAGTCAAATTTTTAAAATTTCAGATACTTTCCAGTAATAGATAACTCTCTTTGGGGGTTGGGGGTGGAGCCGGGAATGCAACTTCTGGCTGATTTATTTCCATTAGAGCAAGACAGAAATAGCCTTGTTTATTATTAGTCGCAGTTATTACACTATTCATAATCTGTTTTCCCACAAGAACAGTATTGCAATGATGAATGACAACATATATATATAGAACAAAACGAATTTATTGCAGAATGCATTTCCAGTGATGTGAACGAGAAATTAGGTCTGCGATATGTTTGAGCTGTGCTGGGCAACTCCAGTTGTGCCCAAGAACTCACCTTTGAAGGAGGAGAATGAGCAGACACATTTCTAACTGATATTAGATTGCAAGCTCCCCTCTCCAAAGACAGGTCTGTGTCTTGTTCATTTATTTAATCACTAAGAACCGTATTCATATCACACAATGAAATAAATGTAGAGTAGAATATGAGGAAATGAAAGTGAATTTTTTATTATGATTTCCCCCCATCACAATGACTAACATATCAATACATTGAGTGCTTACTGTGTGTTAGAATCTCTTCTAAGTGCTTCACACGTTTTAACTCAGTAATCCTCATCATTAATAAGCGAATATTATCACCCCCACTGAATATACAAAGAAAACTCAGCACAAAGAGATTGTGTAATTTGCAAGATTAAATAACACAACTGAATAAATTGTTGATCTAGGATTTAATCCCAGGCATGCTGACTATAGATGCTGCTACCTTAATCACTACACATTCCAGCTTCCTGTGCGTGTGCGTGTGTGCATGTTTGTGTGTGTGTGTGTGTGTGTGTGTGTGTGAGGGTATATTTTCCTCCAAATTTATAATAACATACTACTATAATTTAATTTATGAGCTTCCTTTTTCCTCATTGAATTATGTTGCAAATATTAAATTCTTACTTTTGTATTTTACTCCCCTGATGTCTATCTCTTCTTGTGTAAGTACCGTGCCATAGCTCCATAAAATATTTTTAATATTTGCTTGTACCATCCCTTCTCATTTCTCTTATTTTTCAAATAATTTTTGCTATTTCTCCACATTATTCTATCTTTCCTTTCTTGTTTTCAGTGTATTTTCTTGACTCGGGAAAAACTCTTCTTCCTCCAGAGTATGGAGACCTTGGGCCAGGAGCATTTCTTTAAAATGATTCAGGAAGTATGAAGGCCAAGATGGACTCTGAGGCCGATACCCTTTGGATGGGAATAGAGGTGCGGGGTGTTAGGTGTATGTGAGGAGCTGGGGTCTTACCACTCCAACCTTGCCCTATTCAGTTGTGTGTGTGTGTGTGTGCGTGTGTGTGCGCGTATACACACACACACACACACACACACACACACACATGTATTTTCTGGGCTTCATTTGACATCTTCTCTGGATCCAGGAAGGGGGAAGGATTTTCGAAAGCAATTATTTTAGTTCACAAAATAGTTACTCTGGGTCGAGGGAACCTGATTGTTCTCTAGGCTAATATGTCCTTGAAAAGATGGTAGCAAATATGAAGAGGCCAATGAAATGGTAGAAAAATGATTCCGAGTGTTTCAATTATCTTTCTTTTTTTAAAAAAAATTATTTATTTATTTACTTTTGGCTGCATTGGGTGCTCGTTGCTGCTCACAGGCTTCTCTAGTTGCGGCGAGCGGGGGCTACTCTTTGTTGCGGTGCGTGGGCTTCTCATTGCAGTGGATTCTCTTGTTGTGGAGCACAGGTTCTAGGTGTGTGGGCTCAGTGGTTGTGGCTCATGGGCTCAGTAGTTATGGCACGTGAGCTTAGTTGCTCCACAGCAACTAATCGAACCCGTGTCCCCTGCATTGGCAGGTGGATTCTTAACCACTGCCTCACCAGGGAAGTCCCTCAATTATCTTTCTTATGGGATAAGGTTTGATGATACTCAGCAGAGTCTTCTTGCAGTTTGGGGACTGTGGGTGGGAAGGATTGGTTTGGGGGAAGGGAGGTGGGTGTTTCTTCTGTTTTGATGGTAATAACTACAATTTATTGCATGCTTACTATATGCTAGCTGTATGATAGTCTAAGAGCTCTACATACCTTATGTCTTTGTGTCCACCCAATTCTGTAAAGTAGGTAGTGCCATCTTCTCTTCACAGATGAAGAAGCAGAGAACCAGATTAGCTGGGTGACATAACTCATCAGAGTATTACAACCGGTAATTCAGAGCTGGGTTAAAATCTAAAGTCTTTGTGGTTTACAAGGCCTCCACAATCTGGCCTTTGCTTAAATATCAGCCTCATCTTGTGCCACCTAAATTCAACCACACAGGACTTTTTTCCAGTTCCTTTTTAAAAATAATTAATTAATTAATTAAGTTGCACTGGGTCTTAGTTGTGGCAGGTGGGATCCTTAGGTGCGGCTCACAGACTCCTTAGTTGTGGCGTGCGAACTCTTAGTTACAGCATGCATGTGGGATCTAGTTCCCTGACCAGGGATCGCACCCGGGCCCCCTGCATTGGGAGTGTGGAGTCTTAACCACTGTGCCACCGGGGAAGTCTCTCCAGTTCCTTAAATATGTCTTGTTGGCTGTGGCAGAGGCATTGCTTGCTATGTATTCCCCAAAGCATTTCCTTTTCTTCCCAAGCACACAGAAAACTTCCTTTCTCAGCCTTCCCTGGGATTTCAGTGGGACCATATGACCAACAGGATGGGAGTGGAAGTGATATGCAATATTCCCAGACCTGGCCCCTAAAGCATTTCACATCTTTGACTCTGTTTTCTGCTCCCCATCTGCATAGCTGGATTGTAGAACCTCAAGTTGAGCTCCTGCTTCACTACTTGGACAAGAGCCACCCAGGTCAGCTGCTCAAAGAGCTGTGATATGAGAGAGAAACTTTTATCGGATAACTAGCTGAGATTTTGGAGTGGTTTGTTACAGCATCTAGTATTACTAATGTAACTAAATCACTTGCTCTAGACTAGAGGTTGGCAAACTTGTTTTCAGTACAAGGCCGGGTAGTAAATATTTTAGGTTTCCCAGGCCACACAGTCTCTTTTGTAACAACTCGACTCCGGCGTTGCAGTGTGACAGTGGCCTTAGATCATACGTAAGTGAATATGCACGGCTGGGTTCCAATAAAACTTTATTTACAAAAACAGGCTGTGGCCCCATTTGGCCTGTGGACAACAGTATACCAACACCTCTAAAGGACTAGAACAGCATGCTGGTCTCTGTTTCAACTTCTCTTTCTCTGTCACTCCCAGACTCTACCTACCCTTTGCCTGGCTACACTGTTACAACTTCAGTTCCATAGGAGGCTGTTTCTACTCCCCTCCCCCCCCACCATATGTCTGTTCTCCCCTCCAATTAGGTCAGGACCCATTATCCTATGTTCCCATAGTGGCCACCTCAACTTTCTTTTTCATAATAAGCCTTGCCTTTACAATGATTTTCAATGTCTTTTCTGCCTTACTATGCCAAGAGCTTCAGGAGAAAAAGAAGCTATTTCTACTTCATTCCCTGTTTTATCTCTAGAACCCAGCCCAGGCCCTGAGACAGAGTCCATGCTATAAATACTTGTTGAATCAATGGGCAATTCACTGCCTTCAATGATGAACCACTTCCTTCAATATATAGAACTTGTGAAGACTCATCCTTCCTCTCTCTTCCCTCTCCTCTCCCTCCTTGTGCCTCAGTCCTTGGGCTTAATACAGCTAAAAGGAAACTAAACCCACAATTACCATTTTATAGTCACACTCTTGAATGGAGAAAATACCACAGAGATATTTACCCTCAGGCATATTTCTTTGGTGTAAATACTGACCTTGTCTTCACCTCAGGCAACATTTCTTCTTCAAGACCATAAAGCATGGGATGTCTTCTCATAAAAGTCGATCTCTGTCACAACTCTGAAAGCTTATTCCATCTCGAGCCCCATAAGTGGGAAGAGGCTATTTCTGGAATTCTGTCATCATATCGCTCCAACACCTATAAATCTGAAACGCTTTCCAACTTTCCTCAATATTGTAGATATTAGGTGATTGGACCACTGCACATGATCAAATACAGTTTCACCGTACACGAAAAGAGAGGATAGGAGAACAGGTATTCTATTTTCAGGATAAAGAATAAATACAAGAAATAATGGCAGCTTAGAACAGCATAAGATCAAAAAGATATGTAACAGAAAGTCAAGTAAGATGAGTTTGTAGTTCTGTTAAGTGTTTGGTTTGAGCTGATAAACTGTCAAACAAACAAACAAACACAAAACTCTGGGAGTTGGAGAACTCAAACACTGTCATGGGCACATTCACAGTGCAGCTAAATTTACCGGGGCTACAAGCTGAGTGGTGAGCAGTACTTCTGGGTTCCCCATGGGTTCCCAATGGCATCTGTGAACCTAAGAAGGGAAAGACAAGTTTGCCAATCTGGAAAGAGTCCAAAGGCATTTTACTCAAAAGGTGGCCTCAGCTTCCTCTTTCCTTATCACGTGGTCAGGTGGAGCGTCAACAGGAGCTTGTGCAGGTGAGTCAGGGAAGAGTTGAGATGGGCAGCGTCAGTGCCTAAGGAAGTCTTGCAGGGCTGATAGCCATTTTCATCTTTCAATCTAAGAAGTAGTTTTAGAAATAGCTTAAGTATAATATCTTTTGGAGAATAAAACAAAATTAGTACTAATTTTCATACAGGAAAGCTGCACAGGTCCTAGGTTGGGAGTTTATGAAAGACTATCTGGCCCCAATTCATTTACAGAAATGAATCCCTCCCCCTCCCCCCTCATCTCCCTGCATATCTGGTTTCTTAATAGCAGCTGGAATCTTTACCTCTGAGAAGGAAGATAATCAAAGCCTTCTAACTACATGATCATCAGTCTGTCCCCAGAGCCCAGCTCATCGTAATGTGCCATAAATATTTGCAGAATTTATGAATGAATGCTGTTGGCTGACTGATGGAATGAATGGATGAAAGTGTCGAAGAAACCTCGGATAACGCTGGCCCCAAGTCCCTCCTCTTCTCTCTTTCTAATACCATTTCCCACTTCCACGATGATCATCTGTCAAGTGGCTTTATAATAAACACAACCACTAGCACTTATGCAGCGCTTTCCACGCCTTATTTTAAGTGAGCCTCTGGCCTCAGTTTTCTTGGGTGATTTGCATGTGCTCATGTTGACCCAGGTGTCAGTCAACAAGTAATCGCTACCTTCACCCTCCTGTGAGTGGGACACCTGTGTGATGGCGATTCTGCTCAGCACTCAAAAGACAGAGGAAAAGTTGTCAGGTTTTGAACATTGATAACTGAATACAGAGACCTCGGCCAGTTGCGTTTAAAAAGCAAGGCTTTGAATTATGCCTTCTGATGGAATTCAGTGTGATCATTAGGATAAGTAAACACATCAGGCCTTCAATGTATACGCTGAGCCAAATGTAATAAAGGAAGAAAGAGACTTTTTTCCCCTCCACTCTGTCATTTTGTTTTGCAACTCTAAGCGTTACTGCACGCTCCAGTTCTCCAGAATAACACTTAATTCTTTAGCTAAAACGCTGTATCAGACATATTTCAAGCTAATTATTTGGCATTATAAGATTATATTCTGTTCTCTAATAGCTTTGCAACATAGAGAGCCTCAGTGATTCCCAAAGATTAAAAAATATGATAAAAGACAACCATTAGGGACTTCCCTGGTGGCTCAGTTGTTAAGAATCCGCCTGCCAATGCAGGGGACACGGGTTCTATCCCTGGTCCGGGAAGATCCCACATGCTGTGGAGCAACTAAGCCCGTGCGCCACAACTACTGAGCCCCCATGCCACAACTACTGAAGCCCATGCACCTAGAGCCTGTGCTCCACAACGAGAGAAGCCACCACAATGAGAAGCCCTTGCACCGCAACGAAGAGTAGGCCCCGCTCGCCACAACTAGAGAACGCCCGCGTGCAGCAACGAAGACCCAACGCAGCCAAAAATAAATAAATGTTAAAAATAAATAAATTTTTAAAAATAGTAAAAAAAAAAGTAAGACAACGATTATCAGGCTGGGTTACCCGGGCTCATTGCTGTGCGGGACTGAAGGTCTGCTTTGGGCAAATCTTCTTATGCCCTGCTGCACGGATGCTGGTTCTCCTAATTAAGTCGTCATGTTATTTTCTTTCTTACTTTTTAAAAACCAAGTTTATTATTTTTCGATTATGGCAAATTTAGAGAACATCACACAGTAAATATAAAAACAAAAAAGCCACACTCCTCCCTTCCCACCACCATTAATTCAAACTGTGAATATTTACTGACTATCTGCTATGTGTCAGGCACTGTTCTAGGCACTGATATTTTTGTGAATTTCTCAATACCCATTTCAGCTGAAATTAAGAGGATCTCTGTGTAAAATGTCCTTTAATGAAAATGTAACTAGGTGACGCTTGTCTTTAGTCCTCTGTCCCTTTATTCTTGGCCTCAGTCCTTCCAAAACTCACTTCCTTCTCTACTTTTCAGAAATTCCCTTCCCAGCACATTAGCACTCTGGAGTCCTGTCCTCTTGATGCTGACATAAAACTTGCTTTCATGAATAATTCTGATAAGAGTTCATGACAAGCTAAAACTGAATCTGGTAGTTCCTGGATTTTGGGGGCACAATAAAGGCAGTTTTTCCATTGAAAAATAAAAAGAGCCTGTGTTTACCTCTGCTAATACTGCATGGGCTAAACAAAACAGGGACTTGCTGGGAATTTCTATCAGTCTTTGATGTATAAAAGGAAGAACTATTATTACTCAACTACAGTTTGATAAACAAAATCTTTGCAAACAATTTAACCAAGTGGTAAAGATAAAAGCTCATCCCCTTAATGAAATTTCTGGCACAGAACTGAAGGTGGATGTGAGGGTTCCCTGGTCCCTGGTAAGCAGGTTCCTACTGCCGTTTATAGGTAGTGCTGGTCTTGCCTAAACATTTCGTATTTTCCATTGCAGTAGAAAGAGCGGGGAGCAAGCTGAGTGTGGCAAGGGGGATTGTTAATGACTTGCTTTCCTGGATGCTGTGCCTGGCCCTGACAACATGGAAACCGACCCAACGTGCTTAAAGGATGTCAGTCATCCTGCTGAGAGCTGACCCCAAAGCTTGTCCATTCTATAGCTCCAGAGCCTTCTTTGGGTGTTTGGAGGATTGAGCTGCTCAGAGATCAAACAGAAGAGCCCTTCCTCCAGAATTTGAATATCAAGATTTTTCTCTAAAGAGATTTTTCTTCTGGGCCTCTCTGGGCTGCTATTAATTTGCAACCCAACTGAGTGGGTGAAAAATGTCTTTTGATCACATAACAACATGTGGTCATCAGAACACTGGTGGCATTCAACCACAAAGGGAGACCGGGGAGGGAGGGAGGAATCTCAAAGTGACCTTGGTGACAAAAGGAACTTCCTCAGTGAAGCATGTATCTCAGGCGAGGGTATCACACAATGAGGGAACTGTGACCAGCTGACATTTCATCTGTGAGTCGCTGCTCAAGTATTTGGAGAGGATGCATTGATCCCACTCTCCTGGAAACCCCCAAAAGCTCTCATAAAATGCCTGCTTTCATTTAGCTTTTGTTAAAACAACTAAAATACCCTTCTCATAATTGTTGGGGCATCTCAACAACATAGTCCTTTCTTTCCCAGCTTGCAACTCAAACAAATATTGTTTCATTTACTTCTTGCGGGTTCCCCAGCCTCATACCAATGTGAATGACTTTTCACGTTGAAAGGCATTTCCCAGGACTCCCTGAGGGTGGCAGTATTGTTCACGAGTCAGTGACTAGTCCTCGAAATTAGGCTCTCGCTAGGGAAATGATTTAACGAGCAAGGCTTTGCGCTACCAAAATGAGCAAGTAGATGATGAGGGATGAGCATTTGTTTGAGCCCACGAAATAACTAATGCCCCCAGAGCCATCCACTCCAATGTGTATATGAAGTGCAAAAATAAAGGATGAAACCGAAAATGCTCGTCAACAGAAATGTATGGATGAAAGTGGCGATGCACATACTATTTCAAATAGGCTCAGTTCCAGATAATTACTTAATACGAGCTTACTACCCACAGTGCTTTAGGGTCTATGAGTTATCCACAGACAGCTGGCTGGGCAAATTCAGATGATGTCACTTCACCAGGAATTTTCCAGGAGGAGACAAGAGGCTGTTGCTCTCATCCAACTTAACTCTCCAAGAATTTGCAATCCTTGTGGCTTATTAGTAAACACCCTATTGTCCTTTGAGCTAAGTCATTTGAAGGTCATGTAGCAAGAATGCCCTCCCAAGATATTTCACACTTATGCTTATGTGAATAAAGCTTCTCAGAATGATCCAGAGTGGAATTGAGCAATTAGAATTCAGTGAAACTCACTGGTAATTTTAAAGGAGAAAAAAGTCATTACCCTTAGTATTGATTGGAAAGGGGGCATCCCTTTCTGGGCACAGTCAAAAATCAGTCACTGCCTGTAATCATGTTGCCCGTGATCGTGTTCAGATATACCTGGTGATGACATCATAGTGTCACTTGGGAACTTGGTAAATGATTGATGTCAGACCCTGAGTGGAAATTTCAAGAGGATGCATTGCTAGTAGATGAAAGGCAAAGCTGCAGTTGAGTTTCTACAAACAGGTCAGGGGTGTGAGGAAAACCCCTCAGTATGGAAAGCTGGGAATACCCAGGTCTTCCCAGAAGACTTCAGTTTGAGAATTCCCAGACTTTAGTTGAGTCACTTCTACCTTTTATTGTGTGTGGTCATTGGGGTTTTCCAGTTTTCTAGAACTCTGAGAGAGAGGAGGCGCAGATGATTCTATTTAAGTGACTAGATGTGGCAGCCTGAATTTTTCCCCTTTGCATCGCTTGATACATCGGTGAGTTGCCTGAAATTGTGTTCCACATCAATGCCAGCCATTTACTGAGTCACCCAAGAACTCTACTTCCTGGATACCACTGGTAATAATTTAGGAAAAGTTTTCTAGAAAGAAGTGCCATTTATAGAAAAATCCAAGTTAATAAATATCTTATATTTACCGAGTGGCTATTAAATGCCAGATACTGTTCTAGGCGCTTTATATGTGTTAACTCGTTTAATCCTCATGCCATGCTGGGAGGTAGGTACTAACATTATTTTTTGTTAGGCAAGGAGACTAAGGCTCAAAGGAGCTCAGCTTGCCCAAAGCCAAGACTAATAAGGGGCAGAGCTGGGATCCTTCTCGGAGGAGAGCGCCGATAAATGTATGAAACCATTGAATGGGCTTGTGACTTTATTAAATGTTCTTTAACTTGGGATTTTAGGTTGAAAGAGGCTGGTTGGTTAGCTTGGTGATATCATGGTGCTGATTGTAGCACAATCTCAGATAAAATCCCTTGCTTGAAGCCCACCATTCTGAAAATGTGCATTGGCCAAAAGGGGATCAGATGGTAAGAACGCTGACGGGCTGGGATTAAACCAGATTACGCAGGGAAAAGGAATAGCATCCTTTTTCCTTTAGAGGACAGTGTAGGAAGGCCTATACCTAGAGATGACCAATTGATTTAATGGCTGTCACCCCTGTGGCCCAACTCTCCACCAGTGAGCTCATTGCCCAAAGCTGTGCCTGCTTAGTGCCAGAGCTGCTGCTTCTGCCATTACTGGTGTCCCTGCGTCCCCAACAGAGTTCCCAAAACGTACCAGATTTCTGCTTTCTTCCCACAAATGAACCATGGAAGATGTGCATGTGCCCAACCATGGACCACACAGCTGGATGGGTAATTCCTTGAAGGGGAGGAATGGGGAAATATGTGCCAGCCACCTGATACGTAAACAAGAAAAGACCCCACGACTTTTAAAGAGATACCTTCTAGGTAAGTTGAAGGTCAGTCTACAGCTTAGTAGACTGTCCTTTCCTGGGTGCCGCAGTCCCCTCTGTGGTATCCAGAGATCGCTGGCCTGCCAGCCAGCCTTCAAGGACCAGTCCTGAAATCAATGTTGGGACTATGCCAGCAGAGATTCCGACTGGTTTCTTTAGTTAGATTTAGTTATTTTACAGTAACTGTGGAACTGGGGGACTCTCCCTCAAACTCATTGGTCAGTCTACGCGTGGACTATGCAGTTGCAAGCAAGCAGGGGCAGGGAGGAAGTCAGAGCTCCGTGGGGCTTCAGACAGTAAGGATGGTCTGGGACAGGCCTCTGCTATTACAACCATTTTTGGCATCACAAGTATGTGCAAGTTATACCAGAAAGTTAATATTATAAACGTAGTGAAGGAACACAGGGCCTAAATTGGCATTCTCAGCATAGCACTTGTATAGGAAACACCTGGGAGATTAATAACAAATTCAGATCCCTGAGTCACACTTGTTGAATCAGGGATGCAGTCCCCTAGCATACAGGCAGAAATCAGGAGAGCTGGTTCACGATTTAAAGGGAGCTGTGGTTCTCAAAATGTAGTCCTCAGACCAACAGTATGAGCATTACCAGGGAGCTTGTTAGAAATACAAATTCTTGAGTCCTACTTTAGACCTACTGATCAGCAACTGGGGATTGGGCCTAGCAAGCTGTGCTCACCAAGCCCTCCAAGTGATTCTGATGTATTTGCTAACGTTCGGGAACCACTGGAGTAGAGAGTTCTCTATAGGCCTATAATGACACAAATCAGCTGTTGAATCAGAAATATGGGACTGGGGATGGGACTCTGGGATCTGTGTGTTTATTGTGCTTCCCTGGTGATTCTGTTGTATACTTGTTTGAGAACAGCTGATCTAGAAGAACAAAAGCTTTCTTCTTCGTGTGTCTTTTGCCAAGGCACTTCCGCATCGTCTCCAAGGCTAAGAACCAGATCCTTCCTCTGGTTACTAAAAACCTACCTACCTGGGAAAAGGGCAGGATAGAGACACCATTCTGTATATCCTTTACAAGCTTGGTGTGGATACATATATATAAGTGTGTGCATGTGTGTAAGTATATACGTGTGTGCGAACATTCAAAATAATGATCAACCTCTGCCCAAAAGACTACTATGCCTAAAAATTAACCAATTCCTCCTTCACTTTATTACACTGCCCAAAATCTTACCAATTAGAGGTATATTTGGGTTAACAAGCATCTTTTCAAATTCAGATATGAAAGTATGAAAGGAAAATTTCTACCCTGAGAACTTTGGCCCCTTTAAATGCACATGGCACTTCCCTCCAAGTGATGGGGAAACTATGTCAAAACTCACTGTGGCTATTGGTGCAGTGATTCCTTTCTTCTGGGCTTGGCTTCCTTCTCTCTGTCTGCTCACGTCATCCTCTTTGCTCATTGCCTCCCCCAGCTCCTCCTCCCATTTTGACTCTGAATCTTAGTTTTTACTTTTCTTTTGGCTACTAGATTTTAGTTCTGTTTGTTGATGTTGTTTTGTTGTGGTGGTGGTTTTGCCATAATATTCTGAATTAGAAATTGATTCCCTTTGGGACAAGACTTCAAACATTGCTCATCTGTTTCACATGCTGAGACTATGGATATGAAACTCCTTTCTCACGCAAGTGTAGGCAGGTTGGGGTGATTGGTGTTTTTATTTTTAGTCCCTTAAAACACGCAGGGCGTGTCCATGAGTACGGCCAGGGGAATCATAAGGAAAGTCACTGCCACCTTGTGGCTCTAAAATTCCTCTGACTTGCCCCACTGTCCTCACCACTCCCATTTTCTGTCTCCTATGTCATTGGCTTCCTAGTTCTCTCTGATTATTTTGACTTTGTGCCTTGGCTCCACCATCTTCTTCCTTTAAAAAAATAGCAACCTTGGACTTTGCAAAAAGTCCAAAAAAAAAAAAAAAAACACCTGTGCCAGCTCTGAGAGGGATCATCCTTGAAGTTCTTCTGCCTTGGCTCTGGGCCTCACTCAGCACTAGTCTTTCCCAGCCCCCCGGCCCCATGTACATCAGTCCACTTTGACAATAAATGAGTGCCGATCCCTTTTCTCTAAGTTCAGCTTTCAAGTCACTGAAGGCAACAATCTCCCTGCAACTGCTCTTCTCCTGCTAACCAATCCCAGTTCCTTCATCCATTCCTCATATGACCTCCTCATTGAGTCTCTTCACCACCTGACCATTCTCGACTGGATACACTCTAGTTTGTCCATACCTTTCATGGTGTGGGAGTCCCAGAACAGAACAAATCAGCGTAGCATCAAGGGTACCATCATGTCCTTTGTTCCATACTAACATATTTATTTAACAGAGCCTAAGTGCATATTCAAAATTCTAGCGTCGCTCTCACAGCACTAACACTGTTAGTGAAAATCCATAAGCCTTTCTCTACTGCTGTGCAGACAAAACCCATCCTTTCTGTAATTGGACACTTCTGGTTCTTTGAAGTCCTTTAAAATCTTCCTCCTAAAAAAAAACCCAGAAAACAACTTGATACCAAGTATTGTTAAAAGATAAACTGAGGCATATTAAAATATAAACTGAGTCATATTAAAAATTTTTAGGAGTTTACTTGAGCAAAAATCAACTCAAATCCCACAGCATCCAATCTAGCAGATAGAAAAAAAGCTCTGAGGAGCTGTACGAAATGAAAGACTTTTATAGACAGAAGGGAGCAGGAACAAGGAAGTTATACTATGTGAAAAAGCAGGTTGGTTATTACAAGGTTACTTTCCTTTAGGAGATGGCAAGGAGTCTAACGGGCAGATTACTTAACTAGTGCTGATAAGATGGTTCCTGATTGACTGGTTTAAGATTCCACTTCTGGAAGAGTTGAAACTTTAATTAAACTTTGTTTTGGTGATATGGGGCTTAGCACAAGGGACTCCATTTTGGGCCTGTTGTTTTGTTTTTAACAGTACAATACAGTGCTTTTCAGACTATGTTTCAATTGAACCTGGAGTTCTCCTGACTACACTTCTAAAATTAATCCCTTTGATTTCTTTTTAATTCACTGAATAAATTAAGTTGATAGGATTTTCTCAAGATTTAACTCATATTTTTTCCTAACACATTTACATCTGAGGCCACCTATTTACTAGTGCTCAACTGACTAAGTAAAATAGTTAAATTAGCTTTTTTTTTTTTTTCCCCCTAAAACAACATTAAGAACCTGCTCTTCAATGTATTAGGTATTTCCCCCCCCCCGCCCCCCCCCGCAACATATAGTTCATGCATCTGATCAAAGTGGTACCATCTGTTATTGATTAAATTGCTGAAAAGACCTCCCCGATGCAGACGAAATGCATTAATTTATTCTCTTTGCTGAGGTCGTTCAGTGAGTGGGAGTTTACCCTTTGTCTCTCTCTCTCTAGACATTTCTATTTCTTCTCTAAGGATATAGTGAGGGCCTTTGTCAAAGGCTTTCCTGCAGTTCAGAGTCATCTGAAACATTTATTTCATCATCTGATAGGGTCGGGGGGTGGGGGGAGAGAGAATGTGTGTGTATGTGTGTGTGTGTGTGTGTGTGTGTGAAATCACTTGGGTACGGTTTGTTCTTGATGGGGCCCATGGTTTCTCCCAGTGTTCTCCACGTCCCCTTGTATGTGCTCACAATTCAACCTCTTAATATTCCATTGCAGAAACTTGTGTGGATTTGATATCAAGCTCACTAGTTCTTAAATGACAAGCTCCATCTGCATCTTTTTTAGATAAGTGGGAACACATTTATCTAGTCTCCATAATTCCACAAAATACTGTACATTCTTGAGGAATACTATACCACAATATGTGGGGTTTTTTTTAACATCTTTATTGGACTATAATTGCTTTACAATGGTGCATTAGTTTCTGCTTTATAACAAAGTGAATCAGCTGTACATATACATTTATCCCTATATCTCCTCCCTCTTGCGTCTCTCTCCCACCCTCCCTATGCCACCCCTCTCGGTGGTCACAAAGCACCGAGCTCATCTCCCTGTGCTATGTGACTGCTTCCCACTAGCTATCTATTTTACATTTGGTAGTGTATATATGTCCATGCCACTCTCTCACTTCGTTACAGTCAGGGAACCAAACCACTTCAGCGATGCCTGGGGCTGCTTTATTAGACCTTACCCATTTATCAATATTTATTCTACCCTTTTCAGAATAAACATCATGCTTGCTGACAGAGCATTCTAATGCAAAATCCAAACTGAGTTCTTTTCTCCTCACTGTCATCTGTCAATACCACATCAGTAGCCCAGGTGGCTGATAAATATATTTCTTGTTATTTGATTTACTTTCAATGTAACACCAACAAAAAAAGGGTGTGTTTGCTCTCTTAGCATGGTTGACATTTCTCAGCTATTTGACAGTTTCAGATACTTTAAAATCATCCTTAGAGATTCAAGCCAGTTCGTTCTCTTTTCTTTGCATGTGGTCTCCCCTCCCCCCCGCCCTGCCCCCTGCACTCCCTTTTGCATATACCTCCTGGAATTTGAGTTTCTAGAGACTTCACTGTTCAAGGACATTAGTCTCTTTAGCTATGCCTTCTCTTTGTTTCTTATGGAGATCATTTGTAATTTTATTGTCAAGATACAATTTTTAAAAATTTGTCCACTCTCATGAATCATCTTCACGTTTGTCACGTCAGGCATGACGTAAGGCGGAGGGAGGTACTTGGAGTTTTCTTCTGCATTCAGCTTGTTTTCTCAAGTGCATTTGAAATGAGGTTAAGAAGCACATATCCTTCCACACAAAAAATGAAAAATTACTAGAAATGGGGCTTTAAAATCCTCCCAGAAATGCATTAGTCGATTAAAAATAACTAATGGCATTTCAATACAGTTTTAAGGAAAAGCGTTTGAAAACCTCAGATTTCAGAAACCACCTGGTTCCATCCATGACGTAAGGCCCTGCCTAACCCCAACCCTGCTTTGCTGCCAACACTACTAACCTGCTCCCTCCTGACAACTCTGTCCCTAGGATTTTTTTTCCTGTTTCCAATTTCAGTGCTTTATTGGAACTAAAGCCGGTCCCTGATCCCAGGCAGTCCCTGGAACCATGATGCTCTGCACGTAATTTCTGAAATGCCCTTTCTGAGCTGCCCCTACCTTTCAACATCTTTCATATTGACCCAAAGGATTTGCTTTGTTTACAACTCAGACATGCATCTGATGGAACCACTGGTGGCCCACAGTCCTGCCCCTGCCCCATCTCCGTCTTTGTGTCTTGACATCAGTCTGGATTTGTCTGTAGTTCACTATTATCAAAGAAAGTGAATATTCCGACGTTAGGCTGCTTCAGACTCATTGAAGAGTTCTCAATGCATGGAGTTTCAGAAGGAGGGAACATTGACTCTCCTTTGGAATCAACGTAAAATCATTTTTTTCTAAAAAAGTTTAAAAGAAATCAATGACTATATTCAGGTTCTAGGCATTTGACAGGATTTACAGTTTTTCACAACATTGAATTGATAAACATTTTGAAATGTGAAGTGTATACTTGTCCACGGGAAAAAGAATATAGTAGAATAATAGAAGTTCCTTCTTTGATGGATGCAATATCAAATATAGAGTTTGGTGAGATTTTGGTCTTCTTGCCGAATATTTTTATCAGTAAAACTGATTACCAAATACAATTTGAATATCCCAGGAACTAGGCTTACATTTAAAAGTTTCATAGCGGTCCCTTCTTTCCATTTTAGAGGGGAGGAAGCTGAAGTTTGGGGAGGTAATTGGAATGAGGTCCTCTAGCTAGTAACTTCTAGACCTAGAAAGTAGGGTGATTAGCCATTTCAGTTAGCCTGAGATTTTCCAGGATTTAGCACTCAAAATCCCACGTCCTGAGAAACCCTCAGTTCCATGCAAACCAGGATAAGTGGTCATGCTACAAGTGAGCCCACAATAAACTTCTGAAGCCCATGGTTTTTTTTCCTTTAACTGACAACCTATTTTGCTTCTCCTGAGCTCTGCAATATTCCTATGAAACACTTCAATATTCCTATAAAACAGTGATTATCTTTTTAGTTCCTTTGTGGTCTACCAGTGAATTTTAAGACCATTCACCTTTGACGTACCAGGACTTTTTCATAACTTACTACTTTCTTCTTTGTCTAACTTCCTACTGAGTCAAAACACTTAATATCCCTAAAATATCCCCTTTAATATGAGTGGCCTTATACTGCTGAAGACTTGCTTTCTTGGTAAGAGCTTGTTTGAATTTAACTCATAAACACAGCATCCTGGAAAGAGGCAAAAATCATGGTGTTAATTCTCATTACAAAATTTTCAAGTGTTTCTAACGTTTCTTTTGGTATTTGATTAGAGAATATTTTTAAGTTATTAAAATAAGTAAGTCATGGCAATATAACCTAGAGCATGGTTGTTAAAGTTAATAATACTGTAGAGCATATTTGAAAGTTGCTAAGAGAGTCGATCTTAAAAGTTCTCATCACGAGGAAAAACAATTTTGTAACTATGTGTGGTAACCAATGTCAGCTACAGGATTTTTTTGATTCCTCAGTGTGGATTTTGATCTTTTCACATTTCATTAACTCAGCCTTTCCTTGTTAGATTCTTACATCATAAACTAGAAGTACCACTACAAAATTTTCATGAACTCAGAAGAAAATGATGCCTTTCCGTGTATAAAATAAGAATTTTCCATTTCAATGTGAAAAGTCTTATGATCAACTCTATGTCAATAAAATTTTTAAAAGAACTCTTGGGGGTGTGATGGTCATGTGGAGGATACGGCTAAATATTCATGTTAAATCTTCTCAACCAATTCTAGCTGATAGAACTCGTCCCCGTCCTTGTTTGGCCTAGAGATGTTCAGATTTAGTAACACCAGTTGCTCTTTGATTCAGTACCAGTGCGACGCGGAGCCTCCTAGTTGCGTTTCTACCTGCAGAGCACGGTGATGTCCCGTGTTTGCTGCACGGGTTCCACGGCAGGCCAAAGAGAATCAGAACGGTAGCAGAGGGTGATGAAAAGGATGATTTCTTGTGGTCTACGACTTTATAGCTCCTCCTCTCTCTCACCCAGTGTTGCCGGAGAAACATCCACGAAGAGCGTGCAGAAGTCAGGCATCTCTGGAGAGATTATCTTAAAGACACATTCCATTTTCAATACACTGTGACTGGGGGCTTGATTTGCTGGGGACTGGGTTGGAGTGGTGACCAGTACAGCTCTTCTCGTCCCTCGTGGGCCTTCCGAACTAGAGAGCGAGCCCTCTGCTTGTCTCTATGCTAGAAAGTCAACACTCATACAACAAAGGATCAGTGAACTCCTACGAGGTACCAAGCACCGTACTAGGCATTGCAGATATAGAGGTACGTATGAAAGGGTCATTGTCCTCAAGGAATACTTAAAGCATACTGGTGAGCACCAGCATAATAGATAATTACTAGAAAGTGTGATAAGTGTTCATATAGGGGAAGAAGAGAGCGTTGCAGAAGATGGAGAAGGGCGTAGTGATTTGGGCAATTCTGTTTGACACGGAGCGAAATCAGAAAAGAGGGCTGGCAGTGGGAAAGGAGGTTTGAAAAGGGGTGAAGTGGCTTTCTGGGGCCCAGACCAGCTCTGACCAGCTGTGAACAGAGCGGAGAGCGGGGCCACGGGGAAGACTCCGCCTTGGGCAGGCCTTGCTCCTGCCGCCGCCGCCGCTGTCTCCCGGGGCCTTGCCCGCATCTGTCAGCTGCCTGTGATGTGCTCCCACCCCCACTGAGCTGAGAAATGAGTTTGGGGGCCAGATTCCCCAGTCAGATGTTCGTTAATCTCATCCAGTGGCTGCTTACATTTTTTTCAGTCTTCCTCCCCCTGAGCAAGAATACCTACAGTTTGTTCAGCTGTCACTCTGGATTCTTCTGTCTAACATGCTCCTTGCAAGAGGCTCTCTTTTATCTCAGGGCCTTGTGTGAAGTTGCGTTTAGCTCCATGAGCATCTGCAAAGCCTGGAGCCAGGGGTTCCGGTCTGAGGAAAGTTCCCCTCACAGATCTCACGTTAGGGAAGCCAAGCCAAGGGCTTGGAACACGAATGACAACAGCACACTGCCACTTCCCTTTATCCTAGAGGACAGAGCTGCTGGAATAGGGATGGGGAGGGTGGTGATAAACTAAGCTTTCTGATATTTAAAGTGTTTTGAGATAGGGAATATATGCAATGTGGATTAACTTGCATCGTACTGGTACTGGATACTTTTCACGTATGTGTTCTCCGGGTACGTGACAAGAAGGTGACAGAAACAGCTACAAGTGGACTTCATTTCAAATACCTTCTTAGACAGTGACAGGAATGCAAAGCCCACCTTCACAAGCTTTGTCAACAGAGTTATATTAATCTTTTCAAATGATCTAGATTTTCCATTAGCCCTTTTAAATAATGTCACATTAACTGGGAGCATCAGAAGAAAGGGAGTCTAGCAGTATTTGTATTTGGGTGTCTGAGTTACTAAGGCAGACAATACCACCTTCAGAATGCAAGATGCCTAGAATCTTAAAAGACTTAAAAATAAAGCAAGGACATATGGAAGCAACAGCAGGTCTTATGCTCAGACTGGGAATCAGTGCAGACCATGGGGCGTCTGGAGCGCCTCCCAGCTCTGTCAGGCTCCCTCTGCTGTCCACGGGGGTGATTCCTCTAAAGGCAAGGAGGGGTGGGAGTCCTCTCCCTTGTAGTTTCATTGAGTAGGGACGGCAAAGCTGTTTCTTTTATCCTTTAAACATAGAATAGCTTTAATGAAACGATACAACATTGGTTGAATCCCACTACTCTAACCCAACAATTGCTTTTCTGTCTCCAAATTTAATCCATAGCTTTATTCCCACATGTACATTTTTTTTTATGTTGTTGCCCTATTGCATAAGGAATTTTATGATTTGCTTTTAGGAAAGGAAAAATTCAGTAACATTATTTCAGGGACATTTTCCATGTTGTTAACAAAGGCTTCAGGTTGATCATGTTTAATGATTGAATAATACTCCATTGACCAGATGCTTCATAATATATAAACCAATTCCCTTGCTGTTGGACATTTAGGAAAACTATTATTTTTGGCAGGCTTCTGCTTCGGCAGAACTCCCAGCTGTGTGGGCTGAGATGGAAAAGATTAATCCAGGGCAAGGCAAGATTTGATGCTGGAGAGCATGTGTACAGGATGCCAGAATTTAGTCCACGGAGCAGAAGTGGGGTTGGGAGCGAATCAGCATTAGATATCAGGCTAATAGGGAAGGAACTTATTTTCCCACTCCTTCTTGTTTTATTTCTTCATTCCCTTTTATCTCTACTCTGCAATCCTGTTTCTCTCACTCTTCCATAAATAACCATTCCAAAGTGTTTTCCAGAAGCGGCTCTCCAGAGGTCATTTGTAATTCCAGGGAGGGTCATTGGGACAGGCTTTCTGCTGGGCTCCTGCCAGCATGGGGGTGAGGAGTGGGGAGAGCGCAGGGAAACCCCGGGCAGAAGTACGAAGTGGATAAGATTGCTTCTGCTGGAGTTTACCTTCTCATAGATAAGAGACATGGTCTTTACAATCAGCTTTTTCATTAGTGAAGTTAGGCTGAGCTACGGTAATAGGAGCCATCAAACGTCTAGTGACCAAGGACAAGTAGTCTACATCTTTGTCTCCTAATGATACAAGGCTGGTGTTCAGGTCAGTGGATGGCTCTCCTTCATGCGGTCACTCTGCTCTGCTCTCTTCAACACGTGACCTCTAGGATCTCTGAATATCTCCATCCTGCCCACAAGAAGGGCAAAAGAGAATGAAGGAATATGAATGGGAGGTTGTATAGACCTGGTCTGCAAGTGGAGATATGACACCCGCTCTCATCCCACTGTAGAGAACAGAGCCTCCCAACTTCAAGGGGTCCTGAAAAATGTGATTCCCAAAGACAGAACAGATTTGGGGGCCATTAGTGACATCTGTACAGTTAGTAGTACCTGAGACATTTTGGCCTCCCGTCTGCCTTTCTTCTTTGTCTTATTTCTCAACTGGTTCAGAATTTTTGCCAAGAAGTGTACTATTTGAGAATCTCTACAAAGACTCCAGCAGAAATTATTTTGGCAATGAACCAGTATTAATGATGTGAGTATACTTTCTCAGCGATATTTGTTGGAGTGGAGGAGGAGGGTTGGGGAAAGTTTAAGAAAAAGAGCGGTAGAAAGTATTTCTGTGCAGTGGAGTCTATATAAAAGTCATGAGGTCACACTCACCATGAGACCACACTCACTGTCCTCATAGGGACACTTCTTTATCATTCTCAACAATCCGCAGATAGACATTTCAGTTGCAGGGGTCAACATGTATTCTTTAGCTAGTAATTTTAAATTCCAAATTTCCTATGCCTTTATATACTTCACATTCATTCATTGAATCAACATTGATTGGGTTCATGAGACAGCTTTTCTTCTAATGCAACTAGTAGTTATAAATAGTCAAAGGATATCAAAGTTTCAAAATAAAATGAAGATGAAATTGTTAGAATTAAAATGAACTATGCTGATAGAATACTTTTGGAATAGGAGAGGTGATGGAAAAGATTGATAAAATTTTATCATGAAACAGCGTCTATTCTAGTGCAGCTAGTAGATACAAAACAGTCAAAGGATATCAAAGTTTCTAAATAAAAGAAATTTGAAATTATGAGATTTGAAGATAAATTATGGGTTATATAACGCTTTTAGATTAGAAGAGGTGATTGAAAAAATTGATGAAATAAAATTTGACCAAAAAAATCGAAAAGAGTGCTTGAGTTCTAAAAATAGGTTGAGCAACCAAGTGACTTAAAAATAAATACTTCCTTCATAAAGATTGTTTCACTAATGGTGGGTCACAGAGAACCATCAAGCGGAGCATCCTCTAAGAGCCCAAGAGGGTGTTTGCCAACAGCAGTCTTTAGGAGCCAGGAAGAGAAGAAACTTCTTTTTGTATTTCCCCAATCTGTCCTAGCTGTTTTCCTTGCTGTGGCCCTGTTCTGATTTCTAAGCCCCTTACACTTACTAAGCAGCAATAAGTAGACCCCTTAAGCTCAAACTCGGCAGCTCCATCTGGACTGTGTGACCTCTCACCCCACAGGCTTCTAGGAATTCTGGATGTATGACCAGGAGTCATCCCAATGGTCACCTCTCGTGTGGGTACCAGGTGTGGGCCAGGGGCTGGGTGAACCACTTTACATGCAGTATTACATTCAGTCTTCTTGGCCTCCCGGAGTGGGAGGCACTAATACTATTCCCATGTTGCATATCGGTAAAACTGAGGCTCAGTTTACTGAACTTCCCTGAGGTTACATGGTAAATAGGGGTATATCGGGTTTAAGAAGCCAGGGCCATTAATACCTGACCTTGAGCATAAACGGTTATGTGCACTGCTTTTTCTTAGAGCCACAAAGCCCTCAAGTTACAGTATGAACACCCTTATTCTTTTTTATAAAAGTATTGTCTTTGTTTTAAAATCCTCCTTTCCACGTCCCTAAAACCAAGTCAAAATCATTTACACGACTGTCTTCTGAGGCCCTTCCTGCCCGGAGTGTCTACCACAAAGACTCAGGATTTGAGTAAGGCACGTAAGCTTTCCACATCTACAAAATGGAGTCTTTTCCATTTTAAATGAAATGTTGTATAATGAAATCACTTCTTAAACTAAACACGTCAATGCAAATGATTATTGTTTTTGCTATGTGGACAAACCTGGAAACATACAAACTTCTGATGAAAAATTTGATGATGAAAAACAAGCATTTGGGTGAAGAAATACTTCCAAAAACCTTATAGGTCCTCTCATGGGTTTTTTTGGTCCGGTTGCTTTATCTACTTATTTATGCATTGCTAGCTTTCTTTGTTGTTGTTGTTGAGAGTTCCCTGTCCACCATCTCTCATCTGAGCCTCTGGGATTGTGTATAATCCAACTGGAGAGTGAATTTCAGTAGACAATCAGCAATAAGATTTTGTGGTTTTGGTTCAAAGACTCTTCTATGGGGTGAAATTCTTCTGCAAATGAAAAGCTGCTAATTGGCTAGCAGGGAATTGGACTGGTCTTAGTTTTTATCAAGGCTTAACTCCCCTAGCTGCCGGTATTATACCCTTAGTCTGAAATTGATCACTGTGGCAAAATAAACACAATCCTCTTTTTATCTGAAGTGTTTTAGCCCAATAATTTTAGGTGAAATCCTTGTCATTTTAAAAGTTCAAGAACTCTTCAGGTCCTGGGAAAGATTTGTGGATCCTATTCTGTAAAGTTGAAGCAGAAGCCATTTATTACATGTCATTATTAACAAAACAATTTTCACGAGTATTTAGATTGATTGAGAAAAGCTTTGCTGGATTTCCTCAGAAATAAATAACTGAACAGGGTTAGAAACAATTGCGAGATTGACAAATCACAGCTCCCTATATCTCCAAATCTTTCCTGATCCTTGTGCCTAAACACAAATAAGAAGTGGCAGGTTTCTCATAAATAGAACAAACTGCATTCCTTAGTCTGGCCCTAAAGTCATACTTCATGACGAAAGGAATAGCCAAATCTGTGAATAGTGATGTCTTTCTGGGGCTCTTAGTTTCCTGTCTTCCCTTGGGACTTGGTTTCCAAAAGAGATGCCTGCCTTGCATCTCACTTTCTTTAGCTGGATGTTTGTGTGTGAGAGACGTCGTTTGTAGTATCAGTCATACCTCAGCCTCCAGCCAAATTTAGCAGTGTTCCCATGGAGACCGTTGACTGAGCAGAGTGTGAATTGAATCATCTAGTTATCCCCAGAGCTTGCTGTGCCCCTGTGGTTGTGAGCCTGGTGGTCTGTACCAAGCCCAGCTTCTCCATGATTGGTGCCATCATTAGTTTTCTTCTCTCCCGCCCACCGGTCCCCTGTCCTCACTGCCCCCCGAGGGCGTTGTAATCAGTTTTTCACTGACTGCCTGTAACACTGCAATAGCCCCCTTACTGGGTTCCCTGATTCCATTCCTGTCCCCCTACAATCTGTTTTCCACTCGGCATCCAGAGTGATCCTTTGAAAATACAAATCCAATCATGTAAAATGGTGTAGCCACTGTGGAAAATGGTATGGCAGTTCCTCAAAAAATTAAACATAGAATTACCATGTGAAACTGACGTATAGTCGTATTCCTCTAAGGAGATCTTTCTGACCACTCTATGCAAACCACCATCTTTAGCCCATCTATTCTTTTATCCTAGGTTTTTTCCTTCATAGCACTTTTCACTTCCTGACATGATTTTGTATATGTATTTGTCTATTTATTGTCTATCCCCCCAACCGGAATGTAGGCCTAGTGAGAACAAAGATGTCTGTCCTATTCATCACTGTGTCCCCAGTGCCTGGTCCCAATGAATATTTATTGAATGAACAATGAATGTATGAATAAATGAATGAGTGAACCGCTGCTCCAAGGAAGCTGCAGTAATAGTATTGGAGGATAAAGCAGAGGGCAGATAACTAAGTGTCCAGGCAGAGATAGAAGGGACTGGTGGCTGCGGTCCCTTATACAGCGAGTTCAGTGGTTCAGCATCCTCTGCCCTCCCAGACTCAACCTAGCTTAAGGCCACCCTGGGTGTTTTGGGAGCCTGAGGAGAAGGACTATTATCACCTTCTCTTGTTGCCTGCATTGCCTGACATTCTTCAGTTTACACTTTCCCCTTTGCATCCCTTGTCTGGATCTCTGCCTCTCAGCTTGGGTTTCAAAGAATTAAAATCTGAGCCTGCCCAATATCACTGATGAACATAGATGCAAAAATCCTCAACAAAATACTAGCAAACAGAATCCAACAGCACATTAAAAGGATCATACACCATGATCAAGTGGGGTTTATCCCAGGAATGCAAGGATTCTTCAATATATGCAAATCAATCAATGTGATACACCATATTAACAAATTGAAGGAGAAAAACCATATGATCATCTCAATAGATGCAGAGAAAGCTTTCGACAAAATTCAACACCCATTTATGATAAAGAACCTCCAGAAAGTAGGCATAGAGGGAACTTTCCTCAACATAATAAAGGCCATATATGACAAACCCACAGCCAACATCATCCTCAATGGTGAAAAACTGAAACCATTTCCACTAAAATCAGGAACAAGACAAGGTTGCCCACTCTCACCACTATTATTCAACACAGTTTTGGAAGTTTTAGCCATAGCAATCAGAGAAGAAAAAGAAATAAAAGGAATCCAAATTGGAAAAGAAGAAGTAAAGCTGTCACTGTTTGCAGATGACATGATACTATACATAGAGAATCCTAAAGATGCTACCAGAAAACTACTAGAGCTAATCAATGAATTTGGTAAAGTAGCAGGATACAAAATTAATGCACAGAAATCTCTTGCATTCGTATACACTGATGATGAAAAATCTGAAAGTGAAATTAAGAAAACACTCCCATTTACCGCTGCAACAAAAAGAATAAAATATCTAGGAATAAACCTACCTAAGGAGACAAAGACCTGTATGCAGAAAATTATAAGACACTGATGAAAGAAATCAAAGGTGATACAAATAGATGGAGAGATATACCATGTTCTTGGATTGGAAGAATCAACATTGTGAAAATGACTCTACTACCCAAAGCAATCTACAGATTCAATGCAATCCCTATCAAAGTACCACTGGCATTTTTCACAGAACTAGAACAAAAAATTTCACAATTTGTATGGAAACACAAAAGACCCCGAATAGCCAAAGCAATCTTGAGAAAGAAAAACGGAGCTGGAGGAATCAGGCTCCCTGACTTCAGACTATACTACAAAGCTACAGTCATCAAGGCAGTATGGTACTGGCACAGAAACAGAAATATAGATCAATGGAACAGGATAGAAAGCCCAGAGATAAACCCATGCACATATGGTCACCTTATCTTTGATAAAGGAGGCAAGCATATACAGTGGAGAAAAGACAGCCTCTTCAGTAAGTGGTGCTGGGAAAACTGGACAGCTACATGTAAAAGAATGAAATTAGAACACTTCCTAACACCATACACAAAAGTAAACTCAAAATGGATTAAAGACCTAAATGTAAGGCCAGACACTATCAAACTCTTAGAGGAAAACATAGGCAGAACACTCTATGACATACATCACAGCAAAAGCCTTTTTGACCCACCTCCTAGAGAAATGGAAATAAAAACAAAAATAAACAAATGGGACCTAATGAAACTTAAAAGCTTTTGCACAGCAAAGGAAACCATAAACAAGACGAAAAGACAACCCTCAGAATGGGAGAAAATATTTGCAAATGAAGCAACTGACAAAAGATTAAACTCCAAAATTTACAAGCAGCTCATGCAGCTCAATATCAAAGAAGCAAACAACCCAATCCAAAAATGGGCAGAAGACCTAAATAGACATTTCTCCAAAGAAGATATACAGATTGCCAACAAACACATGAAAGAATGCTCAACATCATTAATCATTAGAGAAATGCAAATCAAAACTACAATGAGATATCATCTCACACCAATCAGAATGGCCATCATCAAAAAATCTACAAGCAATAAATGCTGGAGAGGGTGTGGAGAAAAGGGAACCCTCTTGCAATGTTGCTGGGAATGTAAATTGATAGAGCCACTATGGAGAACAGTATGGAGGTTCCTTAAAAAACTAAAAATAGAACTACCATACGACCCAGCAATCCCACTACTGGGCATATATCCTGAGAAAACCATAATTCAAAAAGAGTCATGTACCACAATGTTCATTGCAGCTCTATTTACAATAGCCAGGACATGGAAGCAACCTAAGTGTCCATCGACAGATGAATTGATAAAGAAGATGTGGCACATATATATAATGCAATATTACTCTACCATAAAAAACAAAATTGAGTTATTTGTAGTGAGGTGGATGGACCTAGAGTCTGTCATACAGAGTGAAGTAAGTCAGAAAGAGAAAAACAAATACCATATGCTAACACATATATATGGAATCTAAAAAAAAAAAAAAAAAAAAAAGGTCATGAAGACCCTAGGGGCAAGACGGGAATAAAGACGCAGACCTACTAGAGAATGGACTTGAGGATAAGGGGAGGGGGAAGGGTAAGCTGGGACAAAGTGAGAGAGTGGCATGGGCATATATACACTACCAAACATAAAACAGATAACTAGTGGGAAGCAGCCGCATAGCACAGGGAGATCAGCTCGGTGCTTTGTGACCACCTAGAGGGGTGGGATAGGGAGGGTGGGAGGGAGGGAGATGCAAGAGGGAAGAGATATGGGAACATATGTATATGTATAACTGATTCACTTTGTTATAAAGCAGAAACTAACACACCATTGTAAAGCAATTATGCTCCAATAAAGATGTTAAAAAATTAAAAAAAAAATCTGAGTCTGCCATCTATGATCTTTGACATAAACAGGCTCAGCTGCTTATAGATGATGGATGCAATTACAACCACCTTTAGCAGAGATGCTTGCCTCTTCATTAAATTTTGTTTGAAAAAGGAGGAATGCATATTTATCCTTTGGACTCTAGCGTTCATAAAGTGTTCGCCTCTCCTCCTTTCTTAGACCCTTGAGGGGCAAGCATGTTCTCAGTTCAAACCTTAACCTTGGCTTTGACCCTTCACCTCTCCCTCCCCGGCCCAAGTGACTCTTCATGAACAGCTGGACTATTTTTTAATACCTCTTTAATACGCAAGAGCTATTCCTATAGTAACAGTCACTATCACCTCGGGGAATCTGACTGCATCCACACCAGAACAGCTGTGATGACCTGTCAACTTTCCCAGGGGTCACTTTAACTTTGTTTTGGTTGTGACAGGGGATCAGGGTCTGGGAGTCCTCAGTGGGGTTCAGGCTGCTATCCAGCCCAGATACATTTGTACTTGGAAAGCCAATCACACACGTATGGCTGAGTGGGGTTTAGTTGTTCTGTTTTGTTTTTTTTTTTTTCATTTTTTTCCCCTCAGATGCTTTTGTTCCATCCCTTAAAGCCACAGACTAGGCTGGGAGGCATTTCTCAGGCTCTTCCTAAAATATAATAAGGTGAGTTATCAGATGTGTAAATTGAAAATCCATAAAATTCTGTTTTTAAACTTGAAGGTTATTAGGGTCCCTTTTCAACCAAACTGGGACTGTTTCCTAGGGGAAAAGATGTTTAAGATGAGACCAGAGGAGGAGTAGGTTTCATCTGAGTGAAGGATAGTGGGGGAGGGAAAACAGTACAGAGGAGAGAAGACAGCACACTGGAGAAATGGCAAGAAGCTCGGCAGAGCTGGCGTCTGACGGTGGGGCAGGATTTGTGGGGAAGAATCTAGAGGAGACGGCAGGGACCAGCCCTTGAGGGCTGGATGATCCACGTGAAGGATTCAGAATTGTATTCTGAAGGCAATGGCGAACAATGGAAGTATTTACAGTTAGAGAGAGCACGACTATTTTTATATTTTAAAAGTATCACTCTTGCTGCAGAGTGGACTATGGACCAGAGAGGGGAAATTTGAAGGTGGGTGGGAGGTTATAATAGCACAGGGACAAACGATGGATGTAGCTTGAACAAAAGTATAAAAACTGCAGTGCAAAAAAAATTAAAAAAAATAAAAAATAAATTAAAAAAATTGCAGTGCAGAAAAGTGGATAGATTTTTTTAGTAGACTTTATTTTTTATCTTATGTATTTATCATTTTTAATAGACTTTATTTCTTAGAGCAGTTTTAAGTTTACAGAAAAATTATGCAGAGGTCCACATACTAACTCCTCCCCCTGTGCCTGTGCACACAGTTTCTCCTACTACTAACATCTTGCCATGAGTGTGGTACGTTTGTTAAAACTGATACATCATTACTGACAAATGATTATTACCTAAGGTCCATAGTTCCCGTTAGGGCTTACTCTTTGTCTGGTACAGGTCTATAGGTTTTGACAAATGCATAATGTCGTCTATTTACCATTACACTATCCTACAGAATAGTTTCACTGCCCTAAAAATTCGCTGTGCTCCACCTAGTTATCCCTTGCTCCCTACCTGAAATCCCTGGCAACCAATGATCTTTGCACTGTCCTACAGTTTCGACTTTCCAGTATGTAATATAGTTGGCATCATACATTACATACTACATTACATTACGTACATTTTTTTCGAGCTGGCTTCTTTCACTTAGCAAGTTTCCCTCATGTCTTTTTGTGGCTTGATCACTCTTTTTTTTTTTTTTTTTTTTACATCACTGAGTAATATTCCATTGTATGGATGTACCACTGTTTGTTTATACATTCACCTATTGAAGGACATCTTGGTTGCTTTCAATTTTTGGCAATTATGATCAAAGCTACTATAAACATTCATGTGCAAGTTTTGTGTGACTATGTTTTCAGCTCACTTGGATAAATACCTAGGAGCAGAATTGCCAGGTCATATGGTAAGCCTGTGTCTAGCCTTCTAAGAATCTAGTAAACGGTCTTCCAAAGTGGCTGTACCATTTTGCTTTCCCACCAGTAATGAATGAGAGTTCCAGTTGCTCCAAATCCTTGCCAGCATTTGGTGTTATCAGTGTTTTGGATTTTAGCCATTTTACTAGGTGTGTAGTGGTATCTCGTCGTATCAATTTGCAATTCTCTAATGACATATGGTGTTGAACATCTTTTCATATGCTTATTTGCCATCTGTATATCTTCTTTGGTGAGGTATCTTTTCAGATATTTTGCCCAGTTTTAAATTGGGTGTTTTCTTACTGTTGAGTTTTTAAAGTTCTTTTTATTTTAGATTCTAGTACTTCATTAGATATATGCTTTACGAAAATTTTCTCCCAGACTGTGGATTATACTTTCATTCTCTCAACAGTGCCTTTTGTGGAGCACATTTTAATTTTAAAGAAGTCCAGCTTATCAATTTTTTCCTTAATAGATAATGTTTTTGCTGTATCTAAAAAGTCATCACCAAACCCAAAGTCATCTAGATTTTCTTCTTTGTTGTCTTGCAGGAGTTGCATAGTTTTGTGTTTTACATTTAGGTCTATGATCCACTTTTAGTTAATATTGATATTTTTGTGAAAGATGTAAGGTCTTGTTTAGATTCATTTTCTTGCATATGGATGTCCTGTTGTTCCAGCACTGGACAGCACTATTTGTTGTACCAGCACTATTTGTTCAAAGAACCATCCTTTCTCCATTTAATTGCATTTGCTTTTTTGGTCAAAGATCAGTTGACTATATTTGTGTGGGCCTATTTCTGTGCCCTCTATTCTGTTTCACTGATCTTTTTACCTGTTCTTTCACCAATATCATACTGTCTTGATTATTGTAGCTTTATAGTAAGTTAGGTAATGTCATCCTCTGACTTTGCTCTTCTCCTTCAATATTGTGTTGGCTATTCTGGGTCTATTACCTTCCCATGCAAACTTTAGAGTCAATTTGTTAATCTCCACAAAATAACTCATTGGGATTTTGATTGAAATTTCATTAAATCTATAGATCAGGCTGAGAGGAACTGACATCTTAAGAATATTGAGTTTTCCTGTTCATGAACATGGAATATCTCTTCATTCACTTAGATCTTCTGTGAATCCTTCATCAGAGTTTTATAGTTATCTTCATATAGAATTACATATATTTTGTTAGATTTATGCCTAAATGTTTTACTTTTGGAGGGTGCTAATGTAAATGGTGTTGTGTTTTTAATTTCAAATTCCAGTTGTTCATTACTGTTATATAGGAAAGCAGTTCACTTTTGTATGTTAACCCTTAAGTAGATGTTAGCTATAGTGTTTTTATAAATTTTTCCTATCAAGTTGAGAAAATTCTCCTCTATTCATAGTTTGCTGAAAGTTTTTTTTTTTTATCATGAATGAGTGTTAGATTTTATCAAATGAGATAGAGAATTTTTTCTGTATCTACTGATACCATCATATGATTTTTCTTCTTTAGCCTGATTGATGGATTACATTAGTTGATTTTTGAATGTGTACCTGGGATAAATCTTATTTGGTCATGGTGTATGATCTTTTTACACAGTTTTGTATTCAATTGCTAATACTTTCTTGAGGATTTTTGCATCCATGTTAATGAGAGATATTGGTCTGTAATTTTCTTTCTCTGTAACTTCTTTGTCTGGTTTTGCTATTAGAACAATGTCGGCCTCATAAAATTGATTAGGAAGTATTCTTTCTGCTTCCATTTTCTGGAACATGTTGCCAAGAATTGGTATTAATTTCTCCTTTAAGTGTTTGGTAGAATTCAACAGTGAGACCACCTGGGCCTGGTGTGTTCTGCTTTGGGAGATTATTAATTATTGATTCAACTTCTCTAATAGATATAGGCCTATTGAGTGTATCTATTTCTCCTTATATGAGTTCTGGTACACTGTACCTTTCAAGAGCTTGGCCTATTTCATCTTGGTTATCAAATTTGTGGGAATAGAGTTGTGTATAATACTTTATTATTCTTTTTTCCCTTTTATTATCCTTTTAATGTCCATGGAATCAGTATTCTTTCATTTGTGATAATAGTAATTTGTGTCTTCTATTTTTTATTCTTAGTTAGCCTAGCTAGAGGTTCATCGATTTTATTGATCTTTTCAAGAAAAGCTTTTGGTTTTACTGATGTCCTCTATTAATTTCCTATTTTCAATTTTATTGATTTTTGCTCCATTTTTATTCTTTCTTTAATTCTGTTTAATTTGAATTTAATTTGCTTTCTTTTTCTAGTTTCCCAAAGTAGAAGCTTAGATTACTAAGTTTAGATCTGTCTTCTTTTCTAATATATGCTTTAATTTCCTTCTAAGTACGGCTTTTGCTACATTCCACAAGCTTTGATGTTTTAATTTGATTTTCAGTTAGTTCAAAATATTTTAAAGTTTCTCTTGAAACTTTTTCTTTGACCCATGTGTTATTTTAAATTGTGTTGTTTAATTTCCAAATATTTGGGGATTTTCCAGCCACCTTTCTGTTACTGATTTCTAAATTAATCCCAATATGGTCTGAGAACATAATTTGTATGATTTCTACTCTTTCAAAATTGTTAGGGCATATTTTGTGGCCAGGAATGTGGTCTACTTTGGTGGATGTTCCATGTGACCCTGAGAAGAATGTGTATTCTACTGTTGTTAGATGAAGTATTCTAAAAATGTCAATTAGATTCAGTTGATTGATATGCTATTCAGTTCAACTGTATACTTACTGATTTTCTGTCTGTGGGATCTTGTAATTACTGATAGAAAGAAGCTAGGTTTTAAAAAATACATGTCGTTTGGATTTTAGCCATTCTAATAAGTGTGTAGCGATATCTCATTGTTGTTTTTATTTATTGTTTCATCTCAAAACAATCTCAAACTTTCAGAAAATTTCCAAATACAGTACAAAGATTTTTTTCCTCCCCTGAATTACTTGAGAATAAGTTACCTATCTAATGTTCCACCATCTTTGTACACTTTAGGGTGTATTTCCTACAAACAAGGACACTTTCCAGCATTAACCCAATACAACCATATACATCAGCCTCTCAGGCTGTCTCAGTCAACAGTGCTAAGGGATATACATATACATATGCCTGTAGGTGTATATATTACATCTATATTTATTTATTTATATACCTCTATATATCTCTATCTCTATTTATGTCTATCTATATATCTATATTAAAAATCTTAAATTCACACCTGAACCTCCAATTCCTAGTCCAACACAACAGGGTTCAATCTAGTTTTTCTCCCTTTCCATTCTAGCACTCCCTGCTGTTCTCATCCCACTCTGGCTCTGATACCCTGGGCCACTGCAGCTCCCTGTCACCCCCACATCGATGTTGATGCCTGCCTTCCTTGGTCCCACCTCATGGTTTTGGTACTGAATGTTCAGGAAAGGAAAGGGAGGGAAGAACAGGGGGCGATGTAGAGAAATGAATGAACAGATTTGGCAGAGACTTAGGAGATAGAATAAATAGGACTTGATGATTAATCAGATGTGGAGGTGGAGGAGGAGCAGGAGTCACAGGTGATGCTCAGGGATGATTCAGGTAGAGAACAGAGAACAGAAACAGGCTTGGGGAATGTGTGGGAGTGGGATGGACATGGTGGAAATGCAGCTTGAGAGAGAAATCTGGCTTCCAGTATCGATTTGGTGTTCATCAGATTATATATAATATTTAACGGCATGGAGGGAATTCCCTGGCAGTCCAGTGGTTAGCATTCCGCACTTTCACTGCCATGGTCCGGGTTCAATCCCTGGTTGGGGAACTAAGATCCCACAGCATGGCCAAAAAACAAACAAACAAACCAAAAACAAAAAAAAAAAAAAACGGGCATGGAAGCAGATGGTACTTCCCCAGGAACATATATGTCAATTAAAAGAGAAGAAATCCTAGAGAAGTCTGTAGAGCACTCTAAGAAGTGGGCAGAGAATAAGAGTGAGCTATGACAGAGAAGGAGCAGCTTGCAGAGTGTCAGAGAAGGCTAGGGAAGGAGGTCGGCTGAGGCAGATGCTGTCAACAGGTCAAGTAAGATGAGGACAGAAACATGCCTCCTGGGTTCAGCCGTGGTTCAGCCATGAGTTAGTGACTACCACTGTCAGTCCAGTAGGTGGGAGTGGTGATGGTAGGGACAGTTGACTGAAAAGGGAATGCCAGTTTAGAAAGTGTAGAAAGTAAGTAGCAACTGTCTCAGGAAATCTGTGAATCAGCAAAGAAAAATAAAAAGTCTAAGTGGGTGGGGGGACAGACAGTCAATATTGATGAGAGAATTATGCAAGTTAAAATACTGTTGGAAGGTATTGAAGACCCAGGGATGAGGGGAAGTAAATGCTGTAGGTCTCTGATGAGGCTAGAGGTCAGTCACTGTCATACTTGAGGGAGAACAAACATCACCTAGAAAACTTTAAAAATGCACAGTTCTTTGATGCTAAATCTAGAGATTCTGATTTTGAAGGTTTGGACTGAGGCTTCTGTACCTTGTCAAGCCTTCCGTGCCTAGGTGATAATGATGCTGGTATTTCACAGATGATACTTTGAGCAACAAGAGAAGAAAAAAGGATGGAAAGCACCATGGTAGGATTCTCTGGGGACGGAAAAAGAGATGTTTCATCTGTTATAACAGGAGCAGGTGTCGGCACATGTGTTGTCTGGAGATAGAAAGTTTAGTGGTTCTTGTCTGGTGTGTTCTGTTTTCTCTATGAATGAAATAGGGGGTGCATTTTCCCTTGAGAATGAGGGGTCAAGAAGTTTGAAGAGAGTGGCAAAGATTGGAAATACGTAGCATGGAGAATGGGAAATTGTGTATGAGTAAGATAAAGAGGGATTTCTGAGAAGTTTGAGAACTGAGATGAGGTTTATAAATTATGAATTTATAGTGGCAATCGTCTGCCGTGTTTTTCACTTATCTCTGAGTCCAGTATCCCAGTGTGAGCACCGAGAAAATGGTCAGCTGGACTGATCTAGGGTTTGTGTTTTGTCAGGTATGAAAGCTAGAAAGATAATGCAGAAAGGAATTGCGTTTAGTCCCAACAAAATTGTTGAGATGATGAATTCCAAAATGAACAAGAGAAGTTAAAGACAGGACTCTAATGAGGCAAAAGGAGATGGGACAAGGAACAGAGGTCTCAGAGGAGCCCCACATGGACGGACAGAGCTTTGTGGTCACTGGGGGGAATTCTTGATGGAAAGATTTCCATTTCTGTTGTTCTGGGCGAAGCTAAACTGTGTAGGTTGTGGTCATGAGAGTGGAATAATAATGTAGAGTGGAGACAAAGGTCACTAGAGATGAAAGAGGTCAAGGAAGGTAGACCCCAAGGCCTTTCTTTGGTGGGTTGTCTCCAACAGCTTTACCTTTCTAGCACACTAGAAATAGGACGGGCCAAATTACGCATGTATTATTTTTGTCTGAATGTGCATTTCAATCAATGCATTACTTCTGTAAAGAAAGAACCTATCCAGAGTGAGCTCTAATGACAGAATGTCTTTGTTATTTCAAGGAACTCAGAGGCTCAGAAATCAGATCACTTACCTTACTCTGCTTAAGGGAAGAGCAGCTTAGATAAAGGTACTAATTAAATCAGTATCGCTCTTTTCCTCATTGTGAGTAACTTAAAAATGGCCCTATAACTGTGCTTTTATAAGTATGGTCGTCAGAGCCCCTGCATTAAAATCACATGGGGGTGATAGTTCAAAATGCATACTCTGGGGTCAACACTAGACCTATTAATACAGTTGACTAGAGTTGGGGGCTGAGTTGGGTGGAGCTGGAATCTGTATTTTAACTAGATCTTCAAAAGACTCTCATGCACACACTATACATAAACATACACATGTGTGCACGTGAGTACACGTGCTTCCTGTGTGCGAGGAGCATGTAAGTCTGTTGTTGATGCACGGGATTCATGTCCAGACCCACATTCTCTGAAGTGTGCCCTCTCTGTGCTTCACTGGAGCACATTTTCATTCTAGCAACTCTAGCTCCCTTTCTTACATAAATGCTAATACAGAGAATAGAGACAGCAATAAAGTGCCCCCCTGCTTATTACTCTAAGAGATACAAAATATTCTCCAGGGGATTTTAAGCAAATATTTTTTTACAGATTTTACCTTTGGGTGAAATACAGAGCTTGACTCCATGATACCTACCCCCAGTGAGGGCACAATCTTTGAACTCTTAAAAAATAAATATCACATTCACTTAATTTTTTTTAAGTCTTGTAGGGACTTTTTTTTTTTTTTTTAGTTTATTTTTACTTTTTTTGGCTGTGTTGGGTCTTCGTTTCTGTGCGAGGGCTTTCTCCAGCTGCGGCAAGCGGGGGCCACTCTTCATCGCGGTGCGCGGGCCTCACACCACCGCGGCCTCTCTTGTTGCGGAGCACAGGCTCCAGACGCGCAGGCTCAGTGATTGTGGCTCACGGGCGTAGTCACTCCGCGGCACGTGGGATCTTCCCAGACCAGAGCTCGAACCCGTGTCGCCTGCATTAGCAGGCAGATTCTCAACCACTGCGCCACTACGGAAGCCCACATTCACTGATTTTTTTAATGAAGCTGTGTGTTAGTCCAGGGTGAACTGGTGAAGAAGAATTTCAGGTTTCCAAATGTCAGAGAAAGGACAACACCACAGCCTGCTTTAAGAAGAAACTAAATGTTCTAATTAACATTTTTATCTTTGACATTTCCTGACTGCCTTTATATGTCCCTGGGGCTATTATTGTAGTTTAACTTTTAGAAATAAAAATCCCATGTTCACTCTTACCCCCATTTTTACAGGCAGTTAATCTCACATAGTTCACCTGCTCCGTTGATTTACATTGCTAATGCCACTTAAGGAAGGTAATCAGGATGCTTACAACATTTTGGTCTGTTTAGTTTAATGCAACAATCGTCTGAGATAAAAGTACCAGTTACTCTGTTCCAATAACAAACTCAATAAATTTTTTCCTTGGGGTTAATGTGTTCTCTTATTTCAGTTTTCCTTCACGCTTTGTCTTCATTTCCAAAAAGCATCACATTTATTCCTATGCTTCGTTTCCTATTCAACATTTGGATACAGCCATTGACATCTGTCAGGTTCTCAATAACTTATTTGAAAGTTCTCCAGCTCCCCTTGCCCCTGGTGTTTTTAAAAGCGTTCATAAAAAACCTGAAAAGATGGAATTATAGCAAGTTTACATTTTGCAGCTGGTTTGCACATCATAGAGCAAGTTGTGTTGTGATATTAAAAGAAAAAGAAGGTGGAAGGAATAAAATGGTCATTTATTGAGCAATACTTTATGCCAGAATATGTGCAAAATGTGCTATATCTTCTTTCATTTAATCCTCACCAAAATTTTGGCAGTTGGGATTATGATGACTATTTTTACAGATTAAGAAATAGGCAAGGCTCCAAGAGGTAAAGTAATTCACTCAAGTTCTCCTTTTTCATCAAGTATCCCCCAAACCATTTATATTTTCAATATCTTTCTCTTTCCCAGATCCTTTCCCTTATTATATAACATGTTAACAATCTCAGAACCTAAAAAACCAAATCTTCCTTTGACTGTAACTCTGTAACATTTGTTTTCTTCACAGCCAACGTCTGGAGGGACCTGCCTACGTTCTTTGTTTTTGCTCCTTCATATCTTAACCAGAAACAATCTGGCTTCAACTTCAACCTACTAATAATTAAGCACGGGCGTTAGCACAAATGCATCGTCCACTCTGGTCCTCACCTGGCATGCAACATTCAGTGCTGACTATGTTTGACTCACTAGCAGGGTTGTTAACCAGATAAAAGAGTTAATTCAAGAAATTCAGAAGTGTTCATGGCACATAGGAAACGGCATTGTTTGTATTATATATGTATTATATATTATATATGTGTAATATATATATATATATATTTTTTTTTTTTCCTCCTGCATGTTATGCTGTTTTAACATCTTAAAAATATTCCTTTCTGGCTGGGGAGAGACCGCTCCTCCCTGGGCTAACCAATTCCTAGAGGCAAGCTAGGGCTCAGCTGGGAGCATGGCCTTGTTATGCAAACTAAGCAAATCCGGAGCCTGGCTTCCTCTATCTGGCCCCTGCACCCCAGGAGATGATATTCCTTTGCCTTGATCCTAAGGCCAGGTACCAGGCAACTAGAGACCATCCCTATAGCCCAAAGCTCGCTGAAATGATTCAAACCAGCCAGCCCTAAACTGTTTACTTGCCCTGCTTTGTTTCTCCTGCAGAAACCCCAATAAAGGCCATGGTCTAAGTGCTCCCCTGCTTCCTGTCTTCTGCCTCCTGACTCCCCTGGTGTTTCTCCAAGCGGCACTGGGTGCTGTGCTATGTCTCCTGTTTCTAGGACCTGTGAGTATAATAAATTTGTTTTCCTGAATCACTCCTTGGTCTCCTCTTGTGGCCCCCAGTGACTGACCATCTCATAAAAAAAGCCAACAGAAACCCTCATTGTTAGCTGTTGTTGATGTGTGGCAGCGGTTGGTACTCCTAGGCTCCTGCTAACACAATGATCGGGGTCTCTATCCACCTTACAAACTGTACATTTTTAGTTTCTTTTACTAGTTTCTGTTTTCTTTACTGCCCTTAGACTCAGTCAAGAGGGGTCCTTGCTCCAGGTTTCACCTTCACATTAAAAAAATCAGTTGAGATGTAATACAGGTACAATAACTTTCATTGATTATCATTTTTTAACTATAATAAGATTAGGTAGTTATTCATTTTTTGTTAAAAAAACAATCCGTTGGCATAAGGAGAAACAATATCTGTAACACTCTAGATCTCAAGTGGCAGTTTCACTAGTGTTCATTTTATTTATATCTCAATATGTATTAACTATATTATCTTTATATGTTCTCTTGTATCCTTCAGATATCACATGCTACGCATGTAGTTAACTATTTAAGTTTTGACAGATATGTAGAGTCCTATAACTTCCACCATAATCATAAACATTTCCCTCACCCCAAAATGCCTCCTGCCTCTTCGAATCAATCTTCTCCCCCTATTCTTGGTCTTTGGCAACAGTTAATCTTTCTGTCATTATAGTTTTGTCTTCTCTAAAATTGTGTATAAATGGAAACTACAGTATTTAGTCTTTGGTGTCTGGATTCTTCCACGTAGCATCACAGTTTTGAGATTCATGCATGTTGTTCCATAGCAGTAATTTGTTCTTTTTTATAGCTAGAAGTATACGATTATTATGCAAACACCAGGCAATGGACATTTGTGTTGTTTCTAGTTTTGAGCTGTTAGGAATAAAACTGCTATAAACATTTGAATACAAGTCCTTGTGTGGACATACGTCTTAGTTTCTATGGGGTTTACCTGGGGATAAGGGTGGGGAGGGATGAATTGGGAGACTGGGATTGACATATACACACTACTATATATAAAATAGATAACCAATAAGAACTTACTGTATAGCACAGGGCACTCTACTCAGTACTCTGTAATAACCTATATGGAAAAGAATCTAAAAGAATAGAGTATAACTGATTCACTTTGCTGTACACCTGACACTACACAACATTGTACAATAAATCAACTATATTCCAGTAAAAATTAAAAATAATTTTCTATGGAGTAAATATCTCAAAGTGAGATATTTGGATCTTATGGTAAGTAGATGTTTAACTTTATAAGAAAATGCCAAACCATTTTCCAAAGTGGTTACACCCTTTTGCATTCCTGAGCAATCTATGACAGTTTCCATACCTCCACATTCTTGTTTTTTTTTTTTAATAATTTTTATTGGAGTATAATTGCTTCACAATACTGTGTTAGTTTCTGTTGTACAACAAAGTGAATCAGCCATATGCATACATATGTCCCCATATCCCCTCCTTGAGCCTCCCTCCCATCCTCCCTACCCCACCCGTCTAGGTCATTGCAAAGCACCAAGCCGATCTCGCTGTGCTACGCAGCTGCTTCCCACCATCCAAGTATTTTACATTTGGTAGTGTATATATATGTCGATGCTACTCTCACTTTGCCCCAGCTTCCCCCTCCCACCCTGTGTCTTCAAGTCCATTCTCTGTGTCTACATCTTTATTCCTGCCATGCAACTAGGTTCATCAGTACCATTTTTTTTTTTTTTAGATTCCTTATGTATGCGTTAACATATGGTATTTGTTTTTCTCTTTCTGACTTATTTCACTCTGATCAATGGTACAGAATGCCCAGAGATAAACCCACGCACATATGGGTACCTAATTTATGACAAAGGAGATAAGAACATACAATGGAGAAAAGACAGCCTCTTCAGTAAATGGTGCTGGGAAAACTGGACAGCTACATGTAAAAGAATGAAATTAGAACACTCCCTAACACCATACACAAAAATAAACTCCAAATGGATTAAAGACTTAAATGTAAGACCAGACACTATAAAACTCTTAGCGGAAAACATAGGAAAAACACTCTTTGACATAAACCACAGCGAGATCTTTTTTGACCCACTTCCTAGAGTAATGGAAATAAAAACAAAAATTAAAAAATGGGACTTAATTAAACTTAAAAGATTTTGCACAGCAAAGGAAACCATAAACAAGACATAGCTCCACATTCTTTAACTCCCTTTCTTTTTCTTGGTTTTCTTTTTTTTTGTCATGCGGGATCTTGGTTCCCTGACCAGGGATTGAACCCATGCCCCCTGCATTGGGAGCACAGAGTCTTAACCACTGGACCACCAGGGAAGTCCCCATAGCTCCACATTGTTGCCAGCACTTAGTCTTTTAAAAACTTAAGCCGTGCTAGTGGATGTGTAGTGGTAACTCTTTCTGGTTTTTAATTTGCCTTTCCCTGATGGCTAATGAAGCCAAGCACCCTTTCATGTGCATATTTGTCTTTCTTCTGTGATATGTCTGTTTAAATCTTTTGCTCATTTCTTAAGTTGGGCTGTTCTCTTTGTTTTGTTGATTTGTAAGAGTTTTTAAGTATTCTAGATACAAGGTATTTTCCTACATTTTCTTCTAGAACTTTTAGAGTTTTAGGTCCAATATTTAAGTCTATGATTCATTTTAAATTAAGTTGTATATAGAGTGAGAGTTCAGAACCAAGGTTAATTTTTTTCTTTTTAATGTATGGATATCCAATAGTTCCAGCTACATCAGATGAAAAGCCTGTTCTTTCTGAATTGAATTACTTGGGTAGCTTTGTGAAAAAACAATTGACCAAAAATATGTGGATCTATTTCTGGCCTCTCTTCTGTTCCATTGATCTATCTTGTCTAGTTTTTCAAAGTGGAATCTTAAATCGTTGATTTGACACATCCTTTTCTAATATAACCATTTAATGTTAAAAATCCTCTAAATGTTGCTTTAGCTGCATCTCATACATTTTTGCATTTTCATTCAGTTTAAATTTGAATTTCTCTTGTGATTTTTTTTTCTTGATGTGTTATTTAGAGGTGTGTTATTTGATTTCCGCATTATTTAGGGGATTTTCCAGATATCTTTTTGTTAGAGATCTTTAGTTTAACTTGGTTATTGTCAGAGAAGATACTTTTGTGTGTTTTAATCCCTTAAAAATTTTTTTTTAAATTATTATTTATTTATTTTTTTGGGGGGGGTGCTGTGTTGGGTCTTCGTTTCTGTGTGAGGGCTTCCTCTAGCTGCGGCAAGTGGGGGCCACTCTTCATCACAGTGCACGGGCCTCTCACTATCGTGGCCTCTCATGTTGTGGAGCACAGGTTCCAGACGCGCAGGCTCAGCAGTTGTGGCTCACGGGCCTAGTTGCTCCGCGGCATGTGGGATCTTCCCAGACCAGGGCTCGAACCCGTGTCCCCTGCATTAGCAGGCAGATCTCAACCACTGTGCCACCAGGGAAGTCCCCCTTTAAATTTTTTGAGGCTTGTTTTGTGATCTAGAATATGGTTTATTTTGGTGAACGTTCCATGTTCACTTGAAAAGAATGTGTATTCTGACGCTTTGTGGAGTGTTTCATAAATGTCAATTAGGTAAAGTTGGTTGAAGTGATAATTCAGGTGTTTTATATTCTTGCTGATTTTCATCTACTTGTCCATCAATTGCTAATAGAGAAATGTTGTGATCTGCTAATATAATTATGATTTTATTTCTCTTTACAGTTCTATTACTGTGGATTTGTTTGTTTCCCCTTTTAGTCCTACCAATTTTGTTTTATGTATTTTGAAGCTCTGTTATTAATAACGGTACATAAAAGTTTAGGATTGTTATGTCCTCTGTATGTATAATACGTGCCTTTATTATTATGAAATGTTTCTCTTTATTCCTGACAATATATTTTTGCTTTGAAATCTTTTTCTGATATTAATATAGCCACTCCAGCTTTTTGTAGATTAGTGTTTTCATGGTATATCTTTAGCTAGTCAATTACATTTCAAAGGATTAAAAATGAGAAAAATATATTTTATATTTCCCCACATATCTATCATTTCTGGCATTCTTCATTCCTTGTGTAGTTTAAATCATCAACTGGTATTTTTCTTATGCCTGAAGGACTTCCTTTAACATTATTTGTAATCCAAGTGTCCTGCTGGAGGCCGGAGAATAAATTCAACCCCTGTCACTCCTTCATGGTCAGAGGCAAAATTTAGGATTTCAGTCCTACTCAGCAGTGAGTAGTCCTGCTCTGGCCCTTCTGTGGCAGTGCCCTTCCCTACAGTGTGAGGATTCTGTGGGGCAAAAAGGATATTCCCACCCAAAACCTGTGTTCTCCTTCCATCTAGACCATACTCTTGATAATCAGAACCCAGGAGTTTCCTATTTGGACAGCACAAGCTGGCTTCTAGCCTGGCCTTTCCCTGAGTCATTCTCTTGACGGAGGACCTAGGAGGGGCTATTTGCTGGGATGATGTGGTCAAAGCCCAAGTATCCACCTATATGCCTCAGAGGCCCCTTGTGGTATAAGATGGATCCAGGGTGGGAAAAGAAGGGAGTTGGAACATCAGGGGCCAGCTTCTCCCCAGGCACCACATTCTGGCATGGAATTTCCAGTCCAAGAATTCTAAGTTCAATCTAGCATTCCAGAATGTTATGATAATATATTTTTCAAGGTAGGAGAATCAATGTAGTTTATTTAACACTGTGTTCATTCTGTGTATAACTTTTAAGTCTTAGACGTATAGACTGTGGGCCTTTGTTTGGACTTTTGCCCCAGACCTGGCAAATGTCAGGCGTGGGCTGGCTTTTTCTTCTTACTACCCTCTAAATGTATGTGCAAATTCTTGAATTTGCCCTTTGTCCTCTTCTCTTATCACTCTATAGAGTGGATGATGATCTCTGTTCCCAAAATTTCCACTAACACAGTTATAGGATGGTACAAGTATACATTATGAGTAGGTCCTACAGAACCAGTGGGGACAAGTGTACAAACAAGACTGGGAATGGCATCCTGGGTGGAGGAGGGGAAGAGAGAATATGCCCTTAGGCAGTAGTGTATTAAACTGAGAAGTTCGTGAATAAATCAGTAAGGGCCAAGCAGTGTAATGGGTGAGTCTGTGCTCTAGAACCAGGCTGCCTGGGATCAAATTCTGTTCCTCCCACTTACAACCTGTGAGACTTTGGGTAAGTTTCCCAATCCATTTGTGCCTCAGTTTCCTCATCTATACAATGGGCATTACAATAGCATCCACCTCATAGGCTTATCTTAAAGACTAATGATTTAATAATTATAAAACAGTTGGAAGAATGCCTGAGAAATAGTAAATTCTCAATGCATTTTAGCTAATATATGAATGAGGTACAGGGAATTAATTGCCTGGCAGTCCAGTGGTTAGAACTCAGTGCTTTCAGTGCCATGGCCCAGGTTCAGTCCTTGGTTGGGGAACCAAGATCCTATAAGCTGTGTGGTGTGGCCAAAAATTTTTTTAAAAATGATAAAATAAAATAGGTACATTTTCAGGATTCAGGTTGGGTTTTCTATATGTCTCTGTTGCATATTTTAGAATTGGATAATTTTTACTTTCCAATATTAGGATAATCTGTGGTTCTAGCTGCATTTACTCCAAAGCTGGCTAGACGCTCACCAGTTCTATCTCCTCTTCCTGGGAACATGGGTAGACTTTACTTCCAAGCTTTCTTTGCTGTTAGGCTGGGGCTGGAAAAAGAAATGTGTACAGAATTTATGTGTATAACTTTTAGGCATGGTCATAAATCCTCTGAGTTACACTCCTCTCTCTTACCCCATCTGAGGACTGGATTATTCCAGGATTACCTTGAATTTGTAAAATGGCAAAGCCATAAGATAGAAGCACTTGTGTTACTAAGGCACAACTTGCAAGGGAACGACTCAAGAGAACCAGCAAACCAGGAATATTTGCACTGAACTTGAATTAAAAAAATTTTTTAATTGCATTAAGCCAGTAAGATTTTGGATTGTCTGCTACAGCAGTTAGCCTATTCAAGTACAAATATTTATATGTTGAAGTGGAGTCCTTTCATAACAAAAATATGAAATCTATGTTATTAGCTTAGTGATTGGCTGTGGTCAGTAAAGAAACTGAAACTGGCAGCTGGAAAAATGGTAACCTTGTTATGCAGTGGCAAGACATTTGGTAAAACATTTTCCTGTGAACACTTGGAAGGTAACACGTGCCTATTGAAATTGAACTCCAGGTGAAGAATTGAGAAATATAACTCTAGTGGAGTGTGGTTTTTATTGGCTGCGTTTGGCCAAGAAAATGCTTGAAAAATAGATGGCTAGTTTGCAAGCATAAATGAAAGGGAATAGAGAGAGTCTGGAAATACAGTTTTGCAGAGTTGAAAAGTCAGCTGTTTGTAGACTCTAAACCGTGAAAAATGAAATTAAAAAAAAAAAAACTTTAAGCTCTAGCAGTCCAGTAAATCTTTTCAGGTGAATAAAGTGAGTCACAAAAAAGATCAGTTTAAGGACAGGGTATTCTCATTAAAAGTTATAGCCTCAAGTAGCTATCATTAAATTGAGAGAGATTCTTATGGTGGCAAAGAAGCAGAGAGATAAAACGTATTTGGGAATTATGTCTAGGGAAGATCTTTGAATGTGGTTTCTGGCACTTACAACTGCTGGGAAGCAAATTGGTCTGAAGCCTATTAAGTTTTTTGGGGTTTTTTGTTTCTGAAAAATTTCAAGGACTTTATCTCTTGAGGAATAAGAGATTGGGTTTCCATACAAGACAAAAACGGTGATCGGAAAAGGTGCTGTTTAGGGCAAAGAAAATATGTGTAATGGAAAAAGAATAAGCCTATTAAGTTTTTGAGGAATTTTTATTTCCAAATAAGCCACACCCTAAACAAATTAAAAACAAACAAACCTGTTTTGACTGCTTTAGACTTCAAACAACCACTGGGACTCCACACTTCTGTAACCATGAGGGAGGCTAATTTCCAGCATACCCAAAGACATGCCCCCTCTCTCCCACTTCACATGTGGCCAAAGAGGATAGCAGACAAGGTGAAGGTCACAGAGGAAAGAAGCAGGGCCACAAAGAGGATGGACAGTGGTATTCCTCTCGGAGGACACAAGAAAAACCTTATCAAACAACTTTTCCTATCACCATTTTGGAATCCTTCACATTTTCTACCCAGAATGACTTCAGTATTGCTGTAGACCATTGACTAGAAGTCATTGACTAGGCTTTTCCACGTGTTCCCTTTGTAAATGGGGCTGTTTATTACTGTTATCTTGGCTCTGTTACACCATTGTGTACTGGCTGTGCGTGTGGTGGTGGGCAGATAACTTATCTTTTAATTCATAGACCATCAGAACACAAGGAGCCATAAGTAGCCCTACTGGAAGAAATGTGCATCACCTGGAGATCCAAACTCACCCAGATGTAGTGACTGGGTGTGACTTTGGGGTCTTCGTTGGTGAAAGGGTGAGTGTGCTTTGTATGTAAGAGCAAGAGTGAGCTGAGAATTTGGTGGCCAGAGGAAGTCTGGCAGAGAATGACTAGATGCTCAGCAATCATATCTCTCTTCCTGAGCACAAAAAAGATTGCATTTCCTTATTTCTCTTGAAGTTAGATTAAAATAGTGCAGGCCACTGTTGGTCAGTTGTATGTTGTAGAAGTGATGCATGCCACTTCCAGGACTGGCCACAGAACACTTTGTGCAACCCCTCATCCCCTCCTTTTGTCTGTCAGGGCTACCTTGAAGCCACAGGATGGAAGTAGCCTGGTTCCTGAGGTGCTGCTTGGAGAATCACCTGGCGAGGAATGTTTACCTTGGAATTTATATCAGCACGAATATACCTTGATCATGTTCAGTCACTGCGATTTTGGGGGTGTTTTTTCCAGCGGGCAGCATATCCTGAATAATACACAACACCGTACATTGTGAGGATGGAGAGTAATCACTTAAAGCGGCACCTTTGTTGTTAGAGACGGAATGAACGCAATTTCTTACTCCGATCTCCAGCATGACCTCTAACCCGGAAGGGATTCAAAATACTGAGTCAGATGTTTACAAGGAGGATAATGCTGGTGGTGGTCTGGGAGGTTCTTTCAGTGGTGGAGTCCTCTGGGATTTCAAGAGAGATATCTGAAGAAGGGTGGGCATGAAAATAAATCAATGAGTTTGCCACCCCTAATTCAGTATTTTTGAGAAAATAAATATTGTCTAGAGGAGGAAAGGAAAAGTATGATCCATCTGCCAGAGTGTTAGGTTCAAGGATACCCCTCTCTTTCCAAGGTTCACAAGAGCTTCTTTTGTGTGGGCCTGAGCTCTGAAGTTTGTTTAGGGTGAATATTATAGTTTGAGAAGTGACCACTAGAAGTTGTGTGTGTGTGTGTGTGTGTGTGTGTGTGTTTCCTCAGGGTGTGCTAGTCTCATTGCAGGGATATCTTTGAATTTTGGCTGGAATAGTCCATGGAAATATTACAAGTCCAGAACTGGGAAAGCAGAGGTAACTGTTAAGAAGCCTCCCGGGGCAAGTATTTATTGTAGTACATGTTCTAGAAGTTCCTTTCTTTTCATCACTGCACAATGTTGCCTAACGGCCCAGATAATAGTTTGGGGGGTGTGGAGACCATATGGAATCTTTACATCAGACATTTGATTATTAACTATTTTAGGGCAAAAAAGATCTTCAGCCATGAACAGATCCCGAAGATAGCATTAAAGGAGGTATGCTTAAAGAATCAGTGATGAGTTATGTAATACTGATATTTGTCTTTCTCTGTCTGACTTACTTCACTTAGTAAGATAACCTCTAGGTTCATCTATGTTGCCGCAAATGGCATTATTTCGTTCTTTTTTATGGCTGAGTAACAGATACACACTACTGTATATAAAATAGATAAACAACAAGGACCTACTGTATAGCACAGGGAACTCTACTCAACATTCTGTAATAACCTATATGGGAAAAGAATCTGAAAAAGAATGGAGATATATATATATATATATATATAAAACTGGTTCACTTCGCTGTACACCTGAAACTAACACAACATTGTACGTCAACTATACTCCAATAAAAATTTAAAAAAAAAAAGAATCATTGATGAGATTACATGAATCATGTCAATCTGTTCTAGGAAATCAGATGAATTTTAGATGAGATATTTTTCTGGAAACTCCAATAAGATAAACAGCAAGAACTAATTCCCTGATGTAACTTACTTGGGAAAAACTTCTCCTCCCATTGTATCTTGAACTCATTGCAATCAGACTTTTACACCTCTCCCCTAAAATGACTCTCATAAATATCACTAAGGACTCCATGTTGCTTACCCAGTGGTTGTTTTTCAGTCTTATTTTGTCCTTCAGTAGTACTTGACACATGATTTACTATGGTTTCCTTGGAATAGCTGCTCCATTTGGATTCCAGGACATCTCACTCACCTGGGTTTTCTTTAGTCTCTCGTTTTAAGTTCTTACTTTCCTTTGCTGGTCTCTCTTCATCTCCTTGACATTTACATAAATGTTAGTGTTCCCCAGACTTACTCTTTACATCTTTTTTTCTTTTCTATCTATACTCATACATTTGGTGACCTCACCTACCCTCTTGGTTTTAAATGCCATCCATATGCTCACGACTTCTAGATTTATATCCCCACACTGTACCTCTTCTCTGAACTCCAGAGTCATATACCAAAATGCCTTCTGGAATCTTCTCTTTATTTTTTTAGCAGCCATCACAAAATTTACTCCTGATACTCCCCTGACAAGCCTTCTTCTCATGTGCTTTTCGCATATCCATAAATTACAACTCAGCCCTTCCAGTAGCTGAGGCCAACGGCCTTCATATAGCCCTTAATTTACCTCTCATACTTCAGTTTATGTGAAAGAGCAAGTCCTTTGTTTTGACCTTCAATGTATAGCTAGACTACAACTCCTTTTCACTGTCTTGGACTTCTGCTTCTGGCTATGATGAAATAGTTTATATCCAAACAACCTTCTTCAGAGAACGACTAGAAAACCTGGATAAAACACAGAAGAAAATCAACTCAAAGGCATCTGAGAGCTGTCAATGCATCCACGACTTGCTTGACTGAGATCTCAGAGAGAAGATAATTTACTGAGGCAAGGACAAAATTTTATGTCATTATTCCTCTTATGTGTTGATTCATAAACTGCATGATGTAAAAAGTTCAGCAGCTCATCAGGGAGTTAGGAGGTAAAAGGCAAAGAAGCTAATTAGAACTTTCCTCGGCCTCATGGAGCAGAGGGGACATTGGAGCTGAGAGATTACAAGGATTTGGTGACCCAAGATCCCCGAGTGAAGAAAAATGCAGAAGAGTGAGTCTGATATTCTGCACTACTTTTTCCCACCAAAGCATATGTCTCTTCATAAGAGGTTAAGGGCTGAGAGGCCATGAAGCTAAGCAGATGTATTTTTCAGCCTCATAGTGCTAGGGAGACAATATTTAGAGTTCAGGGTCCCTGTAAACATATCAAGCTTTCAGTTAAAACTCCTGAAGGTCTACATCCTAGGAGTAATGGAGAACACAAAATAGTCTTTTCAGAGACTGAAGTCCAGTCTTGAATAAGTTATTTCTGATCAGACAGAGTAAGATCAGCTGCTCCTACTCAAATTTTTGCCCAAAGTTAACATAAATCCTCTCAGGTAGATGATAATACCGTCTGCAATCTCTACATTTTTTCATGACACAATGTCATTTAATAAAATGTAGCCAATAATGTGCATCGGTAAACATTATAAATTATCAAAATCAGAGATGACAAAAATCAATATACATAATGCATACAGACCCACAGTTGATCCAGTTATCAGACTTATCAGATATAGATGCTAAAATAACTATGACGAATATGCTCAAGAAGGTAGATGACAAGCCGGAGAATATCAGCCGAGAATAGGAATCAATTTTTAAAATTAAATCAACTGATATTATAAAATTGAAAACTACTGTCACGGAAGCTAAGTTCTTAATAGGTAAGTTTAATATCAGATTAGATATGATAGAAGAATGAGTTAATAAATTGGAAGAAAGGCCAGAAGGAAAATCTCAAGAACAAAGAATAGAGAAAGACATTGAGAGTTCCAAAAAATGCATAAGCGATACATGGGAGAGTAAAAGAGTCTGACATAAGGATAGAGTCACATATGGGGCAGAGGAAGCTAACGGGACAGAAGCAGTGGTCAAAGGGCTGGCTAATGCTGAGTATTTCCCAAAACTGATGGAAGAAATTAAGCAATAGATTCAAGAAGTACTTAGAACCACAAGCGGGATAAATACTAAGAAAAACACACAGAGGTGCCTCAAAATAAGGTGGCTGAAACCATGACAAAGAGAAAATCTCAAAAATAGCTAGACAGAAAAAATGACACTTTTAAAAGAATCAATAGTCTGTTAGCTGGTGTCTTAAATGATGCAAGTTAGATTAAAAAAATAAAAGAAATGCCATCTTTACAATGCTGAAAGAAAATTACAGTCTATCACACAACAAGCACTCAGGTAAAGATAAAGCAACTGAGGAGGTCACACTGCAATCTGTCACCCGTGTCCTAAAGACAAACAGTGTGGAGATAGTGTGCTCTGAGATTTTGATAAACCTCAGACTTATTCTGACTATTCTGCCAGATAACGCCAGAGAGAGTTTCAGTCTCCTTATAAGCATGAACTAGTTACAAGCAGAGACGGTTATTGAATTCTTGTTGGATCCCAATCTCCTCCCCCACCCTTCAGGAAGCGATTACAAAAGCTTCTTTGCCAGACTGCATAGTAGGAGGGAAATGAACGATGTGGAATGTTTTCAGCAGAATAAAGATGCAAATGTGAGTGAAGCAGATGAGAGGAACCTAGGAATTGTAAGCCTAGCTAGTAGCTAGCCATCAGAATCCAACAATCCTAGAACTTGGCCCCTAAATCAGCGGATCTACAGTGGCCACTTAATTCCTTTGATGGTGGTTGGAGAGGCCAAAGAGTTAAAGAGGAACCAGCTCTGATGGAATTATGATACATCTGGGCAGTGGGTAATGATTTTACCCAGCTGTTCGGAAGTGCCAGCTGGCTTGGAGCAGAGTGCGGCAACCTAGGGAGGGTTGTGAAGAACAGATGGGACGTTTGGGGAAGAAATGTCTTTACCTGAATGTACTGAGTTGACTTTTTAAAAATGGTATTGTGTTTAGTGCTAGGATGGAAAATTTTTTAATGGAGTAAGGACTCATTAGGGAAAGTGACCCAAAGGAAATTGTAAGCGAATTTCTGGGGGGCAGAGTGGGACTATGCAATCATGGTGTGCTGGGGCCAGCTTCTACTGGTGGTGAGAACCAGTTGTGCACTTTTCTCCCTAATCTCATGTTCAGTGACGTGTTTGGTAGCTTGAAATCTGCCATATAGTGAATTCGACAAATCAGGGCTCCCCCACTCTCACCCCCTGAGAGCCAGTTGATAAACATTTGCCAGTACGCCATTGGAGCTATGTCATATGACAGATTTCATAGCATGAATTACTAGGACAATCTGAACAGATTGACATCTTTTAAATGTTATCTCCCATTGTATAACTCAAGCTTAGACTTTTCTCTTACGATCCAGTTCCATTTTTCTCTTACCTTCCGGACCTTACCCCTGGTTTCACAATAAGAACTTTAAATTTGTCTAAAATTCATTATCTTCTCCTCCAGGCTAGTTTTTCTTCAGGCATCCTTTACTGTATTTCTTGACAAGGTAACCTAGGGACTCAAATCAGAATCGTAGATGCCTCTCTGGTTATCATTCTCCGATGATCACTGGGTCTTGACAGATCAACCTAATTCGCATAGACTATACATATTTATTTTCTTATTTCCTCTATTGATCTACTATTGTCTTTGGTTCAGGCCCTCAGACTCTTTTGCCTCATCCAGTTTCTTCGAACACTCAGATCATTAGAATACTTACATCCCATGAAAATCTGCTAAAATACAGACATCCATGCTTCTTTTCTAGAGATTTGGGTTCAGTTCTGAGGAGAATTCTGGAGTCTGTATTTTTAACAGGTGATCCAGGATTCAGACAAATCTAATCCTCAGCTAAGGTTAGAAAGTATTCAGATACAGAATAGAAATCAAAATGTCTCATCTTGAAATTGAAACCCAACCGTAATCTGTCCTCTGCCTGTTTTTCTAGCTTTATCTCTCACTATTTTCAGCACATCTTTTACTTCTCATATTATTTCACCAAATATTTATTGTGCTCCAACTGTGTATCAGAACCTGTCTCAGGTGCCGGCCATTACAGTGGTGAAAACAGACAAGTTGTTTGTATATAAATAAGGCAAGCTTCACGGTTTTTGGGGTCACCAAACACACCATTCCTAGGCATGCCTTTACAATTTTGTTCTTTATGTTCCTTTGGTCTGGGGTGCCGTTTTGCTTAGCAGCCTTCTCTGATTACCTTCTTGTTTGTGTCACCATTGCTCCCAGTTCATTCCTCTATACTACGTACAAGGTTGATTTCCTTGTCCTTCTCTCTTACTAGACTCCTAACTCCTTACAGGCAGTTTTCAACCCCTAGTGTCTAGACCAGTAATTGACATAAAATAGTTCTCAACCATGTATTGAATGAATATTACTCAACTAGTAAGTAACACAGAAGGGATTTAAATTTAGGAATATCTGACCCCAAAGTCATGTCCTTTTAACTCTACTGCACTCTCTCAATAAAGTATGGTTTACCTTGTCAGAAGAGCCATTCTTCAGTCATTCAAGGAGAATCAAATGATGTTTGCAAACAGAAGTACTACCCATCCAAAGGGAGACGTGCCAATTCACCACTTTAGTGGATCAATATCTAATCCAGATTGGAAAGTTCATGCCAAAGATTTGAGATTTATTAAACTAACAAAAGAAGAAGGCAAACATCTCCCTTTATCTTGGTCTAAATAGACATAACTTTACCATGCAGATACGTTTACCCTGACTAAGAAAGGTGACAGGCTAAGACTAGATAATGCTATTTCCTAATATTAATCTAACCAATTAAACTTATTTCTAGGTGTAGGTCAAACACAAAATTCCTCAGAAGCATTTCAGAAATCTTGGATTAGAAGAGGAGGGTGATATAGTTTGGCAGAAAATGAACATCACTCTCAGTCAATGTAAGCATCCACTTTATTGAGGAAATTAGTGCAACTCCTATTGTTTTTATTCTTAAGCATAAAAAATTTGGGCAGCAAAAGCTAATGGCTAAAATTTAGAGTGTCTTGTCATCTGATTTGGGAAATAGGTGCTGACCCTGCTAGTTCTATTAAAAATGCTGTCCATAAAATACACTTAGACTAGTTGGCACGAGTTATTTTAGGACAGTGGGAAGGACCATGATTAATAAAAACTTCTCTTCCCCTTCTAATTAATTCATGGCATTGCCACCAGAGTGTTCTTCCTGTATCATAAATATGATTATGTCACCCCCCCGCTGAAAAACTTTTGATGACTCCACATTTCCTATCAGAAAACGTGTAAATTCCTTAGCTTCGTGTGTGTTTTCTACAACCTGATCATCACCTATCTTTCTATTCACAATTCTTCTCAGTTCCAAATGCAAATACACATTGCATTCTTTAATTCTTTAATTGTTCACCCATAAATGTCTGTTGATTTCCCACTGCTGTGTCCTTGACAGTCTGTTTTATCTGCCTTCATGCCTTTACTTCTTGTCTCATGGCAAACTCCTAATATCACTCTTGTTTTTCCCATTCCTGACGATCCCTCAAGGATGATTCATTGTTTTCTCATCTATGTTCACGCATAATTTATACATAAGTGTATGAATCAAACCTTAGGGCACATGGTCTGACAAGCACAAGTATAATTAAGGGAACAAATAATCAAAACGGTTCCAGGAAATTTGGGGTATGTGGTTGCTATAATTATGACGTTTATCACTAGTCCTTGGGTCTGCATGAATCTGTCAATAATTTCTTGCCCATTTCTCATTTATTTATTTATTCAATAAATATAGTTAAGGGCCTATCTTGTGTTATATGCTGTCATAGGCGAGGGAGATAAAAGAGGAAAGGAGAAGTTTGTGCTTTCATAGAATTACATTCTTTTCAAAGAGACAGTGAAGAAACAACTAACAAAGTAATTTTTTTCTTTTTTTTTTTTTTTGGATGCACCACACAGCTTGTGGGTTCTTAGTTCTCCAACCAGGGATTGAACCTGCGCCCTTAGCAGTGAAAGCACAGAGTCCTAACCACTGGACAGCCAGGGAATTCCCAAACAAAATCATTTCAAATAGTGGTAATTACTACGGAGAAAATAAGATTTTATGATATGATAGAGGGTGACCTAAGTGGTGGGAGTGGGCAACATCATATATGGGGCAATTTCTATAATAGAGAGATTTCCTATAGTGTGACAAGGAAAAGACCCACAATATAGTAGAAAAATGTAGAGAAGGTTCAAATAAAAAATTTTTTTAAATTCACAGAAAAACAAACCCAGTGATCAACAAACATTTGAAAAGATGCTCAAGTACATGGGTAGTAAGAGAAATTCAACTGAAATATCACTTTATATCCATTGAATTGGCAACATTAAAAAGAGCTGTAACAAACTTGTGGTTACCACAGGGGACAGGGTAAGGGGGAGGGGCAAATTAGGGGTATGGGATTAACAGATACAAACTACTATATATAAAAAATAGATAAGCAACACGGGTATACTGTATAACAGAGGGAATTACACCCATTATCTTGTAATAACCTATAGTGGAATACAGTGTGCAAAAATAATGAATTACTGTGATGTATACCTTAAACATAATATTGTAAATAAACTATGCTTCAGTTTAAAAATAGAGCTATTACACCCATTGCTAGTGAAGATACAGGGACTAGGGTTCTCTTGTATGTTGTCCATGGAGTTGCAAAGCTCTGCAGCTTTTCTAGAAGGCAACATAGCAACATCTATTAAAACCTAAAATACACTTCCCCTTCAACTCAGAAATCCCACTCCTGGGAATCTACCTCACAGAAACACAAGTGCACATTTGTATGGTCATATGTCAGAGGATGTATACTGTACCATTGTTTGTAGCGGCCAAAGGAACTTCAGCCAAGTGGCCAAAGAGAAAGCTTATCGATATAGGAATGGCTGACAGTACATCCACATCATGGAATACTATGTGACCAACAAAAAGAATGAAGTACTGTCCTTCCAGATGATTTGGAGGGATTTCCAAATTTTGATTTCCTTCATGATGGGTTTCATACCTTTATTAACACATTGATTGAGATAATATACGATGACTGAAAGACATTTTGGATTCCATTAGGTTTTAAACAAATTCATATTTTATTAACCCCAACATTTTCTCTCTATATTTGAAACATGATAGCACATGTACTTGTGAGACATACTATTTATTCAGCCTACCTGCAATGCCCAGTGTATATGAGGAGCTATAGAACATGGGCTCTGTGGCTTCTTTAGAGTCAAGTCCTCAAGTCTGGAATGAATGAGCTGGACCACGGGAAGGATGCATGTTATTACACAAAGAGTTGAGTGGCAGTTAATATCTTAACAGTGTTTGCATTTTAAGATGTGGCAATTTATTCGTCTGATTACATCTTTGGTTTCTTTTGAGGCAGTGCAGCTAACACTGCGGGGTGGGGTGAGATGAGTGAAAGAGGATTCTCCATGATATTGTCAATCGCAATACATGTAAAAGTCTATCCTGGATTCCAGAGTGCAAAATTGTACTCATTATATTTACTGTTCCACGTCTCAAGCTTCATGTAAAAGCAAATTCAGGAGACTTCCCTGGTGGCGCAGTGGTTAGGAATCCGCCTGCCAACGCAGGGGACACGGGTTCGAGCCCTGGTCCAGGAAGATCCCACATGCCACCGAGCAACTAAGCCCGTGTGCCACAACTACTGTGCCTAGAGCCCATGCTCCACAACAGGGGAAGCCACCGCAATGAGAAGCCCGCGCACCGCAACAAAGAGTAGCCCCTGCTCGCCGCAGTTAGAGAAAGCCCACACCCAGCAATGAAGATGCAAAGCAGCCAAAAATAAGACTAAATAAGTAAATTAATTTTAAAAAATCACTTAAAAAAAAGCAAATTCAGGAAAACTTTATGTATGTTTTATAATAAAATATTTAAACATAAAAGAAAAATGGAGACAGATGTAACAAATACCTGTATACCTGGTACTGAGAACAGCAATGCTAAAATGTCTTCCTATCAGACTTGAAAAGACATAAAGTGTTACAGAAACTGTTGAAGTTCTTCTCATATCTCTTCCCAGTCTCAGCTCTATTTCCATTGCTTGGATGGCATTTTAATGAATTCTAGCTGTACTTTATCTTCCCATAGTGTGTAGAATCCAACACACTCTCAAAAGGACCTTAATAACAACAGCAAAGTCACCATACTTCAAAGCCAGAGTGGATTGTTACGTTGCATTTTTCTTAGTCTCTCTTACAGAGAAGAAAGGAACCTTCCCTGTCCCAAATCAAAGGACGATGGTATGCATTCTCTCCACTCACCTTGTAGTAAAGCACTAAGCAAGTCACTTCTGTGGTATAAGACATTGCAATACTTCCATTAGCATTATGCATCTGCACCTTTTTGTTTTTATGCTCTTGGTAAATAAGGGAAAGCATAAATCGAACACCTTACTCTGAGCAGGTCCACATTACATCAACACAGCCAGTTGAAATGCTGAATGTTTATTCAATCATCTGGTTAGCAAATTATTCAGCTGGCTTTCAGAAACACTTTATCATGGAAAATCTCAAAAGTATGCAAATATAAGGACTAGTGTAATAAACCCTCTTGTACCATCATCCAGCTTCGACAATGATCAAATCATGGCGATAACGGAAAAACTCAGATTTTTTCTTCCTGAGTAGGAAAGAACTCTAGATCTTCCCTACTGTGTATTTCTTCTGTGTTTCTCCTTGACGACTCACCCAGAACACTTCACTTCTGACACTTCTGGTTGCCAAATACGTGGAGGATTTTCCCCATACCAAGCATTTCTCTGTGACAGCTGGCTGTCCTACAATTTAACTCAATTCAAACCCTACCTGTCTGGAGATAGTGTTAGGTCCCACAGGTTGAGGGCTCAGTCCCACAAGACTGCCCCATTCACTCCATATGCCTTTGGCAAGCCCAGCTTATCACCTATGCTTCTAGCAACCGGCTGTAGGTCAGAGCTTCAAAGGCTCCCTCCTGGGGCTTGATTAATTTGCTAGAGCAGCTCACAGAACTCAAGGAAACAGTTACATTTACCAGTTTATTGAAGGGTATGAGAAAGGATACAGATAAACAGCCAGATGAAGCGATATATAAGGCGAGGTCTGGGAGAGTGCTAAGCGTAGGAACTTCTGTCCCTGTGGAGTTGGGGTATGTTACCCTCCAGGTGTGCGTGTGTTTGTCAGCCTGGAAGCTCCCAGAACCCTGTACTGTTGGGATTTTATGGAGGCTTCCTCACGTAAGTATGATCAATTATTAACTCCATTTCCAGCCCCTCTCCCCTCTCTGGAGGATTAGGGGTAGGGCTGAAAACTCCAAGCTTCTGATCATGGCTTGGTCTTTCTGGTGACCAGACCTCATCCAGGAACCATTCAAGACCTCACCCAGGGTCACCTCAGTAAAAAAAAAAAAGAGACGCTTCTAGCGCTCTTATCGCTTAGAAGTTTACAAGGGATTAAGGAGCCCTGTGTCGGAATGCAGATCAAAGACAAATATTAGAACAAGAGATGCTCCCAGTATTATCACAAGGGTTTTAGGAGCTCTGTGCCAGGAACCAGGAGCAGAGACCAATACATATATATTCTATTATCTTACAATGGCCAATCCTGTTTTCTCTCTAACCCTACCACTGTGTTATTATGAAACAAATATCAAACATTGTGTAATTCTACCCATAAACATATCAGTATGAATCTTTAAAGGATAAGGATGCTTTTTAAAAAAATATAATCACCAGAAAGCATTATCACCCTTCAAATAATAGTATTTTGTTAATATTATCAAATATGAAGCAGTGTTCAAATTTCTCTGATTCACATTTTTTTTCCAGGATGTGTTTGAATTGAGATATAAATAAAGTCCATATCTTGCAACTGGTTGATATGTCACTTAAAATCTCTTTCATGCTGTTCACCTCAATGAGGTTTCATGAGGTTCACCTCAATCTCTTTATTCTTGCTATTTGTTTTTGTTGTTGTTTTTCCAGAAAACAGGTCTTTTGTCCTGTGAAGGCTCCCATACGTGGATTTTGTTGATCACATTTCTGTAGTTTCCTTTAACATGTTCTCCAGTCCCCTGTATTTACTTAATTTGGAAGGTGGATATAGAGGCATAATCAGATTCAGATTTAGTTCATTATTTCATTTCTGGGCAAGATTTGGTTGTTTTTAAAAGCAACATTGATGAAATCGGTGTATGCAAAAGTGAAGAGAGTTGAGCGGCGAGGGAAAGGGGAGTTTTATTTAAAAACTTCCCTGGTGGCACAGTGGTTAAGAATCTGCCTGCCAATGCAGGAGACATGGGTTCGATCCCTGGTCTGGGAAGATCCCACATGTCGCAGAGCAACTAAGCCCTTGCACCACAACTACTGAGCCTGCACTCTAGAGCCCATGAGCCACAGCTACTGAAGCCCATGCACCTAGAGCCCATGGTCCGCAACAAGAGAAGCCACTGCAATGAGAAGCCCGCGCACTGCAACGAAGAGTAGCCCCTGCTCGTCGCAACTAGAGAAAGCCCGCACGCAGCAAAGAAGATCCGACGCAGCCAAAAATAAATAAATAAATTTATTTAAAAAATCTATTTTATTCAAAATTATGGCCTTAGAATTGTTCCTATTTAACATCTTTCAAATTGATCAGATATTTTTACATTCAAGACATGACAGGGAGACATTATCAAGGGCACAGTTGCCTCTGTGATGGATGTGAGAATGTGATGACCTTGGACCAGTCACAGCTTCTTGTCTTTAAAGTCAAGTTCACACTGACAATTCAGTAGCACAATTTGCAGGCTCATTTGAGAAAGAAAAAGATGACTACGGAACAAGAGTTTAAATCTGAATGGCACAGGGCTCGTGGTGTGATATCCTTATCTAATGTAGAGGTAAATGTGGGATGGTCCTTTCCATCTGCAATAGGATATTGGAATGAGATGCCAGTATGATAAAATCAGTTACAAAAGAGAATGGAAGACAAACACATATGTGGTATTTAGCAAAGCAAATTTTGAGTAGCAGTTCTTTGACAATTGTACCTTATTCACTTAGTTTGGTAATACACAATGACGAGGGAAGATTTTTGAAGGAGAGGACATCTGTAAAGAGTGATATGCTGTAAAGCGCATCCCTTACCTGGTGAAGAAGACTCGAGGGCAGCCATCCAAGGGCTGCAGGTGTGACACCCCACCCCATCCACCCAGATAGTTGAGAGGCAGTGGGGTAGATCTAACTTCCAACTTAGGAAATACAGAGGCCAGAGATGAGTGGCAGATTTCCCTCGTGGTAGAACCAGGAGGAAGCTGTGACTTTGGGAGGGACTACTTGCTTCCCAGAATTTGTCCAGACACCTAGAGGGACACCTACAGGGATAAAAGCCCTCTGTGCCAAGAAGTTTGGAAGTAAATGTGGGATTCTTAGGTGCAGCAGAAAACGCTTTAAGTCACAATCTAGAACGAAAATGTCTTTGTACAGGTCAAGAAAGGAACTCTGAAGAGAGATTGCCGGAAAAGCAAACTTTTGTGGAATTCAGGAAAGGGTTTACAAGAGAAACAATTAGCTTTAGGCATCTGTCATGCCCAGAGGGCATCTGAAAATCACCTGGAGAGCAGGTATGAAGGGGTTGCTTATCTCTGAAGTTGAAAATGTTAACCTAAGGAAGTTTTAATGTCTTCAATGTTCTCCTCATAGCATTCCCATTATTATTATCCTTTATACTTTTTGATGTATACACACACACACACACACACACACACACACACACACACTCACATTCACTTCTTATAATTATCCCAGCTAGTAGTCTGGGAAGAGTGGGCATTATTTTCTCCACTTTATAAATGGGAAAAATGAGACTCAGAGGGATTAATTGCTACCCAGTGCCTTAGGGTTTTAAAGTGGTAAAACCAGAATAGGAACAGAGGTCTTCTCGCTGCTATTCTAATATTCCTTCTTCTGGATTTTGCCATCTCACTGGGTTTGATTACTTAATTACAAAATCCTCACTCCATTTAGTGTTCTGATCTCTCTTGAGCACTCCTTTCATAGAGGGTTACACTGAAGAAATATTAGAAGTTTAAAAATCCGATTCAGACTGTGGCTCTGGATTTGCTGCCAAGTTTTTGCAAATTGCTTTTCAATAATTCCTAACTCCTTAAACATGGAAACCCACCGCCTAAATGTAGCCCGAGAAAATGTGCTCCGGTGCTTAGGAAAGCCAAAAGCGTGTGTTTAAATACATGAAACCTCTCCATCTCCTCATACAAGCACATCCAACGTCACCCATTTGTCTGTACAGAATGCTTTAAAATAACCCTCATTGAAATCCGCAGGCACTTGATACGTCATTCTGTGGGTTGCCGTATTTGTGTTGTTTTTGGAGTTTTTGCAAGTTCAGCACTAGGAGCTTCTTTTCCTTTAGTTTGACAAGACTGTATCGCGTGCCCTGATGTCAGAACCCCTGTACAGGATGCTGGAGGGCCAAAGAAGAAGGTTAATGGTGGGCTCCAAAGAAAGACGATGGGAAAGAGTCCACGGAACTGCAAGACTGGCGCTTCCCAGCCAACAGGGAACTTGAATTCCTCAGCTGAGCTCCAAATCTGCAGAGGAGGTGCGACAGTCTTGGCCAACTTGGGCTCTGAGGGACTCTGTGTGGATGAGGACAGGGCTTTGGATGTGGGTATCAAAGTCGTAATAGATTTGGTCTCTTTACGGTCCAGGAAGGTTTATCCTGAGGTGGCGTCTTTGGAGGAAGACTTGTCATTATTTCAAGTTTCTGGTCCAGCAAAAGCTCACTGACTCTCTAACTGGAGCTGCCCTTCCCCTCCTGATCTTAATCCCTGTTCATGATAAATCTCAAGACCCCTTTCTCTGTTCATCCTGCAGGGACATAGTGACTGGCCGCCTTTCTGCCCCCTAGAAGTAATCATTCTTGCCCTATCAGCAGCATCTCTCCCACATGCTTCCTTTTATTCTGCCTTCTGTTTAAGTGGTTCCTCTATACAGCAAATTCTCCTGAACTAGTTGCCCCTCTTGGTGTTTCACGGACTTGTTTTTTTCCCTTCCTTGCTTTTGTTACAGCTTGCATTTGTTGGTTTCTTTGTTGTTTCAATTAATTTCTTTCTCCCTCCTCCCCCACCTCCAAGTGTAAACTCCATGCAAGCAGGGGTCAGACCTACCTTCTCCACTGCTTGGATTCTTTTTTTTTTAAATTATGTTTTAGCTCCATAGAGGTTTTTTTGTTTTTTTTTTTTAATTTATTTATTCATTTATTTTTGGGTCCTGCGTTGGGTCCTCGCTGCTGCGTGCGGGCTCCCCCTAGTCGCGGCGAGCAGGAGCCACTCCCTGTTGCAGTGCGCGGGCTTCTCATTGCGGTGGCTTCTCTTTTTGCAGAGCACGGGCTGTAGGCGCGCGGGCTTCAGTAGTTGTGGCGCGTGGGCTCAGTAGTTGTGGTGCATGGGCTTAGTTGCTCCGCGGCATGTGGGATCTTCCTGGACCAGGGATCAAACCCTTGTCCCCTGCATTGGCAGGCGGATTCTTAACCACTGTGCCACCAGGGAAGTCCCACAATCTCTTTTATTAAAGCACTTGAATTTAATAGCACTAACCAGGTAAGCAGTTCATTCTTTTTATGAAGACACGTTAGTTTTATTTGACAGAACAGCAATGCAACTTAAAAATGGCTGAGGCAGCCTTGGGAAATACTTGAACCTAGAATAATTTCTCTGTTCGCTTTCACTTACATCGTGTAGCCACCTTCTTGAAGCAGATAATTTTTTAGAGACATTTTTAATAATGCAACTTTTTCCTTATAAATTAATTATAAATCATAGATGGGAATTAAAATCTCTTCCTGTCTGCTCTTTAACCTTTGGGTCTGCATAGCATCAAAGGATGTCTAGTCTGAACTTAATGTCTCCCTGTTCTGATACAAGGCATGTGTTTACTTTCATGAGCTGAGCTGTTTAAAGGGAAGGATTTTACCTGATTTTCTCGACCTCCCAGTAAGAAATGCGTGTATCATTTCTTCTGTGCCTTTGATCTAAACGTTTCAAATCCCTTGTTTTATAAATGGCACGAGAGACGGCGAGTACCTAACACTGCATGCAAAAGCTCTGAGAGTAATACACACACCAATAAATTTCATTTATTCAACAAAGATTTATTAAGCTGGGAAACATTGTAGGTAGGCAAAGACATTGAAAAAATAGACAATAGCCTCTGATTTAAGAAAGAAACATTTAGTCTAGTAGGAAAGACAGGCATGTAAATAATTAGAATCCAGTATGATGGGTCTCAGGATAGACGAGCAAGCATGAAATGTATTGGGAAGACATAGCAAGGAGGGACTAGCCACTTGGCAGTGTCCTCTGCTGGTACACGCTCTCATGACAGCTGTGTACAAAGACAGCACGTGGAAATGCACTCCATCTTGGGAAAATGTCAGGCTGCGTTGCTTTTGTCCTCTCTGCAACACCTCCTACTGGGCTTACTCTTTTCCACACACTCTTGGAACAGGCACCCTGGATTGACCACCAAACATAGGCTTTGCTTTCTAGCTTTGACCTTCACGTCTCCTCCAGGTCACAGCGCCCTGCCCCACAGCTCCATACACTAAATGAAAAGCCAGTGGTCTTCGACCTTGCTTGCACAGCGGAATTACCTAGGGAATTGTAAAATATACTGATGCTTGGGTCCCTACAGAGATTCTGTTTTTATTGTGCTTGGCTTTTGTAGATGGTCTCTTATATTCCCACCCACTCCTGGCTTTTGACGTAGGTATACAAGCAATCCATTAGAAACCTCATTCTAGTCTGTCAACGCAAGGCACAGGGCGTAGACGTGAGTGCCAGATCAAAATCTCTCCAGCTCACAGCTACGACAGCTTACCCAAGAGATCTTCTACCTTCATGGACTACTCAGCCCCCTGGTTTCCATTAGTGGCACCTAGTTTGATTTTAGAGGGAATTCCTTTGAGGTTTTGCATGTCCACACCCAATCAGTCGGCTTTATCAAAATAGTGCAGATCAACGGCCTGGCAGTAGGTTTACTTGAGGGAATTGCAGACAAGTTGGGAAAGTGAGTGGAGCTGTCAGTGTGAGACATGAATTGAGCTGGAGGGCTGTGTCTTTCAGATGCACGACTACCAGTTGAGTTCTGGTTTGAACTGAACATGCCCTTCAGTGACCAGTGATGGTTGTTTTTCCAAGTCATGAACATTTTGATCCTTCCCGAGTTGACTGAATGGGGCAGAATTCCCCTTTAGTTAATCCTGTGAGAGCAATGCCAGGCGATTCAACTGTTTAGATAGAGACAGGTTCCCCCAAACCCCTCTACATTTTATTTTATTTTATTTTTTTTAAATTTATTTATTTATTTATTTTAGCTGTGTTGGGTCTTCATTTCTGTGCGAGGGCTTTCTCTAGTTGCGGCAAGCGGGGGTCACTCTTCATTGCGGTGCGCGGGCCTCTCACTATCGCGGCCTCTCCTGTTGCGGAGCACAGGCTCCAGACGCGCAGGCTCAGTAGTTGTGGCTCACGGGCCCAGTTGCTCCCCGGCATGTGGGATCTTCCCAGACCAGGGCTCGAACCCGTGTCCCCTGCATTGGCAGGCAGATTCTCAACCGCTGCGCCACCAGGGAAGCCCCCCTCTACATTTTAGAAATCTAATCTATACCATAGAAATCTAATCTTTCTAATTTAATAGCGTAAATGCATTTTTTTGTGAAGCACCTCGGTTTGTCACCCCAACTCCACTGGTCACCTACTTCAATACCACAATTTTTGCCTATTCCCATTTACTGCATGAACACCCCGAATCCCTTCTGTTCACAGCAGAAAGAACTTCCTTCCAGCTACTTCCCTATACCTGCTTGCCTCTCTCATGCCACAGAAGTTAGCCAAAACTGAGAAGAAAGTTGTAGTCCAAAAATCTTTGGGGAAACTCTAAAATTCGCAAGATTGTTATAGGATTACGTTATCCTAATGTAGATCCCGGAGGAAGGACATAAAAAGGGCACATATCATTTAGTTCTCCAACTCAAACACACTGTTCAGACTGAAAACTGGAGAACCATTTCTAGGGAATCTTCAAGCTCTTACCTCATGGTGCTTACCATTTTCTCACTCTGCTATTTTTCCTTTTGGGTTTACAAGGTTTCTGTACCACCCACTTCAGCTCTTTTCTTGGTTCCTGCTTTCTGTCTGCTCCTGTGTAATGATTGCCCCGTTTTCCGCTTATTTTGGTTTTGACCTCTGGATTTCCCTCTGGGACATCACCTCCTGTCGGGTGACAATGGTAAGAGGAAATCCATCTCAGGGTTCCTGGCCCTTATGTAACCTACCAGACAGCTCTGTCTCCTGTCAGACCCCATGCCAGCAGTGTAAGGGAATTAGGGAATTGCGTAGGGTCTCAGGAAGGGTTTGCTGGAGGAAATAATGCTGAGAAGATGAAAAGGAGGAAAGGCATTCCAGACAGAAAGAACAGTAGGGATAAAGGCAAGAAAATGGGAGGTAAATAAGATGCTTGGGAATCTCAAGTCATTTATTTATTTTGGATTGAAGGTAAAGAGAATATGGCAGGGTTTTAAGATTATGAAGTCAGAAAGGTGGCCAAGACCAAAACACCTATATACGCATAACTACAATATCAGGCTTTCTGTAATAAAGCGTCATGTGTGTAGCGGGAATGCTCAATGATCCAGGAGTTTCTGGAAGTTGTTTATGACTGAGACGATTAAGAAAAACACATAAGAGTAACTGATATTTGAACTGAGCCTTCATTTAAGGATATGTAAGATTTTTATATCAGAAATGAAAGGAAAAGGATGGAAGGAAAGGAATTTGCCTTCATGGGGGAAAAGTGACCAGTATTGGGTATAGCTGGGCACTTTGTTAGGAAATGCTATTTAATATGCTAACACATTTTTTTGGCCTAAAACCAAAACAATCTATGCCTTATACTTTCTTAATCCTTGTAGGGCATCACCTTTATCTCTTTGACAGCACCTACCATTTTCATTCTTTTTTATGTAAATCAGTGATCTCCCTGGGGCTCTAAATTCTTTAAGGGTCTTGTCTCACCTTTGTGTCCCCAACAAAGGCAGGCCTGGCCACAGCATGCACACAGTAGGGGCCCAATAACTGTCTGTGGAGTGTATAAATAAAGACTGAGGGTCTTGTTTTCCTGTTATTGTTTAGACAGCCCCTTTTCAACTCCATGCAAACAGAGTTTTGGTTGCAGGGAAAGTGTTGGACTAGGAGCCAGGAGATGCGAGTCCCAATCCGGGCTGGCCACTAACTGAGCGTGTGATACCAAGTCTAAATCTCCCCGTCTATAAAATTAGGTCAATGTTCTAGATTGTTCTAGATTGTTTTTCAGCCTTTTAGCCAACATGGACTCATTTTGCATCATTTGTTCACCCATTTAAAAATTTTTGTTTATAAAATAGTGACTCTTCATTTTTACACTAGCTATGCCTGCCAAACAGAGTCTCTGATGCAATGGAGTGACTGATACGAAGTGGATTTAAAGGTCCTGCTAAGATCATCGGGGGTGATCTAATGGCGTATAACATCTTCACTAAGCTTTTTGGAAATGTTTAAAATAGCTGATAGGACTCTAGGAGTCTGAGGACCGTAATTTGGGAACCCTCAGCTGGATGGTCCCTGGTGGCGCTGGTCTGAAATTTTTCTGGAGTGATTCCCCCATCTTGAATAAGGAGAAATGCATACCACTGAATGATTTCAGAATAATCTTATTTCCTCTATGTAAGACATATATTTACGTATTTTAAAGTGAATATGACATAATCACAATCTGCTTGTGAGCATTTTCAGAAACTATACACTACTGTTTGAGAAAATCAGAGATGTTGTTAGTGTAAGTTTGTGTGCCCGACACACAGTGAGGCCAAACACACCAAAACGTTGGAGTTTGGAGCAGAGAAAGATTTATTGCAGGGCCCTGCAAGGAGAGGGGTGGCTCATGACCTAAAAGAGCCCCAAGCTCCCTGAAGGGTTTCAGCAAAGCATCTTTAAAAGCCAGGTGAGGGAGGGGGGGGTCACAGGGCATGTGATCAGCTCATGCACAGTTCTCTGATTGGCTGCTGGTGAGGTAGCAGGGTGGGGTCACAGAGTTAACGTGATCAGTCCTTAGGCCCCAGGCCTCCTGGATCTATGTGCTTGGGTCATCCAGTAGTAAACATCTTCCATTTAGTGGGGGGTTTTCACATCTGTAAAACGACTCAGAAATGTGCATCAAACACTGTTATCTAGGTACTTCAGAGAGGAGCTAAAGCAGAGGACATGGAGGAAGGCCTGTCCTGGGAAGGCCCCATAGGGTCCTGCTCAGTTACAATGTCCCTGAATGGTTAGGAAGCCAAGGGTAAGAATCTTTGTTAAGGGCACGTGTCTGCATTGTGTCAGACTGCAGAGGAAGACTGGATGCAAGACATGTTTTTTTAAAGTTTCTTTTTTTGCTCTCTAAAATTTTATTTATTTATTTATTTTCCACACCGCATGGCGGGATGTGGGATCTTCCCCAACCAGGGATCAAACCCGTGCCCACTGCAGTGGAAGCGCGGAGTCTTAATCACTGGACCACCAGGGAAGTCCTGCTCTCTGAAACTGTAAACAGGAAAGCCAGGCTCACAATTGTTCTAGCTCATTTAGGATTCTTTCCCAGTACTTCCCTCAGCCCTAGGCTTCTTTCCCCTGTCAGTCAATGCCCCCCATGTGCGAATAACCCTTGAGAGGAAGTTGAATGCGCTTCTCTTTGCAGCACACATTTCCACTTCTGTAGGAAGACAAGTGGAGCAAATTGGGTTACGACTGAGAATGACATTACGGTGTCAGTGGAATAAGTCCTTATTTCGTTTTATTGGCTTCCTCGGAAAGTGCAAACTTCAATAGCCATATATGTTCTCCTGGGCAACACCAAGTCTCTCTTGTGTTTTACTTTTAGTCTTGACAAGAAAGCTGTCTTGGCAATTTGCCTCAAAACAGGTGATGGATGTAATGTTTATCCTCAAACAAAGGCGCAGCAAGAATAACAATAACCTACATTTATACAATGCTTATACATATTTTATATCATTAGATACTTGTAGCAACCAGTGCAAGACAAATTGGCATTATTTCTCCTAAGTGAGAACTTGAGGGTCACGGGAGATGTTTTTTGTTTTTTGGGGTTTTTTTTGTTTGTTTGCACCACGCGGCATGCAGGATCTTAGTTCCCCGACCAGGTATCAAACCTGTGCCCCCTACAGTGGAAGCACAAAGTCTTAACCACTGGACCGCCAGGGAAGTCCCAAGTTGCCTTGTTTAAGGTCACTCAGTGAATCAGTAAAGAAGCCAGGATTTGAATCCTTATCTCTCTGTCACCAGTACCCACGAATTTCCTATCCAGAATGTTGCCTTAAGCTCTGTTATTATTTACCCAGGGATAAGACGGATTCCCCTGCCCAGTACACAGATCAGATGCGCAACATACACAATGCCCAGCATGAGCACTGGACTGCAATGAACAGAAAAAGTGGCGCTACCTGAAAAGTGTCATTATTTTTAGGAGAGGCTGACAGAGGGACAAATAAAACTATTAACTCAGCTTTTAAAGAGGCAATAAGCGATATTAGCAAAGGCAGAATTGAGGAAACTCACTGAAGGAGTAATGTTTATTTAGCAAATTCAAATGACCCATGTGAAAATTATTCAAGCTTAATAGCTTAGAATTGCCAATATAGAAAAATGAGAGACAAATTAATCCCATCAAAATGGTAAAGATTCTTAAAAAGTCATAAGATGAAGTTTTGCAAAGAATGAAGGGAAACGAACTTCTCGTAATTGCCTGTGGGTTTTAAAATTGGTACAACTACCACAAGGGCAATTTGGCATCTTTATAAAAAATCCTAGTTGTATGCATTATCATATATCTGTCTCCCTGTGCTAGGTATTATGCTATGTAGTAGGAGAGTGATGGATGGTAAGCGAGATATTATTCCTGCCTTCCTGGCAGGAGAGACAACTAAATAAGCAATCACAATAATGTGATCATTTGATGAAGACTATAAAATAGATTTTCCTATTTTTGCAATAATGATATCTGTGTATGTGTGCATGTAGAATATTAAATACACTAAAAGAATATATACCAGAGTTTAATGGTGTTTGTTTCATCTTTGTATTGTAGAATTGCGGGATATTTATATTCTTTTTAAAGTTTTTCTGTATTTTTCAAATCCTCCTATAATTAATAGGAATTACTAGAATAATAAAACTATATCATGAATTCCTGCCTTTTTTACTAGCAATGAAAATCAGTCAGTTCATGAGTCCATAAGAACCAGGCCTGGTGGCATATAAAAATCTAGAATTTTATGCACAGTATACTTTGGGGCAAGCCTCTGTGTATCCATCTGAAATCCAGATAGTCTCTTCCTCACTCACTTCTGCTTTCTTTTACTGCGTTTGTGTGTCTGAGCTGCTGGTGTTTGGACCCAATTATCATTATTGGTTTTCAATACAGTTTATCAGTGAGACCGGAGTTCAACCGTGAACTTAAGCTCTGTTGGCTAATGAGCTTGCCCTCCCTCTTACCTCTGCCCAAGAAGGAAACTAGGTCCCCAGGACCCCAACCTTCCGGTTGAATATTCCTGGATACATCTCTAGGAATACCTGAGAAATTCTTTAGGGCTTAGGATCTAAAGAGTTTTTAGAGCATCCTGTTGTCATGTTCTTTCACCTCCCGCATTAGAATCAAGTGAGTTCTTGCTTCTAGACTTGGAGATTTGGACTTTTAGGTTCCCACCTGCCCTCCAGGGAAAGCAGCTAACTCACTGAAACAGTTCTTTAATTCCATCACCTGACACTCTGGATCATCTCTTCTCTTCTGCTGGCTAGTTGGGAGACCCCAGAATGCCTTGCAGAGTATGGTTTATCATAAACTCCCATTCCAACTTCTTTCGCTGGCCATCCACCTGTCCCGTATTTAGCCATGAGCTTTCCCTCAGCAACACCTCAAGCTTCTCACTTAAACCTCCTGATTTTATATTCAGGCTGCACAGAAACTTGATATTTATGACAATTGGCAAACATTTTTTTCCCAAAAGTTAAATTAAATAATTACAAGGCTGTGTGACTCTAGTATTCTTTTTAGGAAGTGATGAATTATCCTCATTTAGGCCATTAAATAAAAAGTAATCAAAATATCTTGCAAGTCCTATGATTTATGTGCTGCCTGATAGTTCTAACATTTAAATAATGATTTATTTCTCCTTGGGATCCACTAACAATAACAGAACTTAACTTTAAAAGAATTTGAAGAATCAAATACCTATGGCAAATATTCTTGGGAAATTTTAAAGCAAAAGACAAAAATATATCTAGTTAGCACGATAACATTAAATGAATTTGAAGGTGGCTTCTGTATTATTTAAGTATGTTCTGAGGATAGAAACACTTAGAATGTCAAAATTCCCCTTAGTTTTTCAATGGGGTACTATCTTTAGTCTCAGAAGGAGAAGACAAATTGAGACACAATATTTATTATTAAATATTAGTTATTTGACAGTGCATGGCAGTAATGATTTATCACCATTTTGGTGAAGTTCACTTATTTGCCTAAAATAATTAAGACCAGCAACTCTTCAAGTTATTTATTTTAGAAAGATCGATGACAATATATTCACTGCTGAATACTCCAGTACTGGGGATTTGCACTAAGCGAGGTCTTATTTGTATCAGGGACCAATCGTTGACATGATTCTCATGAAACTCAATGGGACTTAGACTTCTATATTCATATTTCTATGCTATTAAGCCTGAATAATTTTTCATATGGGCCATTTGTATTTGCAAAACAAACACTCTCCCTTCAATGATTTTGCCTTAGTTCTACCGTTACGGATATTATTTATTGCCCTTTTAAGTCTTAGCCTCTTATGTAAGCTGTTTCCTCTTCTTTTTCTCTCACATCTTAATTTCTGGCGATCTCATTTCTTACAATTTCCTGAGTAAACCTGTTACCAATTATCTAAGTAGCAAAAGAAAAAATGTTGAATTAAGTCTGACTTTCTGTGCTAGAGATCTGAAAATTATTTGTATTTATTTAAGGGTGAGAAAATAACTTTTCCTATTCAGCATATTTGATACATATTCATTAAACACACAAACAAGTGTTTGTGTTCCCTTAAGAATCAACTGCCTCCTCAAAATATATTTAGGAAAGAAAAGAGATTTGTTCCACATCCAACCCTGAGTCTGTTCAACTCACATCCCTGAGTTGAGAGGGCATTGCCTACTGCTATACATAGGCTCCTGGCATCGTTGGTTACCCTGAACTCCAGGACCACCTTCGTAATAGGACTAAGAATTTGGATCATTTGGTCTTAGCAGAATGATGTGAGAAAGGCCATGCTTCCATTTGTTATTTATTTTTGTTTTTTTTTTTTTAAGAAATATTTATTTGAGGCTTAATAATTTGTTGGGTTTATTTTATTTTTTAAAGATTTTTTTTTTTTGATGTGGACCATTTTTAAAGTCTATTGAATTTGATACCATATTGCTTCTGTTTTGGTTTTTTGGCCGCGAGGCATGTGGGATCTTAGCTCCCCGACCAGGGATCAAACCCGCACCCCCTGCATTGGAAGGCGAAGTCTTAACCACTGGACCGCCAGGGAAGTCCCCCATTTATTATTCGTAATAGACCTTTGTCATTCTTTTTGATGACTGAGCCTTGGAACCTCCTTCTATATTTGGAGAAGCACCCACATTTTGAGGCAGAACCTGCTTCTCACTATGAATGTATGCTAGATAATCACCTTCCCATCATCTTTTGCAGCTAGAGCTGCATGATGTGCCCTAGGCATCAACCATCACATATACAAATGAGTCAGGAGCTACTTTTGTGCAGAAGTTAAATACTATTCAGAAGCTCTTCTGGGCATCTGCGGAGGCAGCTCCTAGAGGTAACTGTGGCAGTGGTGCGTGTCCAGTGTTTGTGGTGCCAATCTTGGAAGCGACAGTGTTGTGTACAGTGACGGTAGCAACCATGTCTTGGACCATCTGTGGCATTATTTGGGCTTTATGCCTGGCTGCATGGCCCCAGAGCCTGGCTCTCTAGAGATTATATAAGCAACCCGACATCCTTTATGTTAACTTTTAAATTTTGATATAATTTAAAACTGACAGAAAATTGGCAAGAATCTACAAGAAATTCCTATATACTTTTGGTTTAGGGTATTTTTTTAATCTTCCCTAAAAAAATTTTTTTTGGGGAGAACTAATCTGAGACTCGCATAGAACTTGCAAAAGCAGAACATAGAGTTTCTATATATCCTTCACCCAGCTTCTCCCAATGATAATAACTTACAAAACCATAGCATAACTATCAAAACCGGGAGATTGATAACAAATTACTAGTTAAACTACAGACTTTATTTGGATTTCACCAGTTCTTATATGCACTTAAAAAAGATGTATATAGTTCTACAAGATTTTATCCCATGTATAGATTTGTGCAACCACCATCACGGTCAGGACACAAAACTTCCATCACCCCAAGTAAGCTCCCATTGCTTCCACTTTGCAGTCACACTTTCTCCAAACCATTATCCTTGGCAACCATGGATCCATCCCCCATCATGATTTTGTTATTTCGAGAGTATTGTATAAATGGAATCATGCAGTATGCATACTCATCTCCTAAAGATAAACAATAATTCTTGGAAGCAATTCAGCTTTACTCCAAAATAAGGAAGAGAAATACTTTCTTTTCTTTTTTCTTTGAGAAACATTTTCTAAACACATCATATTCTGTATAGATTCTTTTACCCATTGTCTCCACTCTGTAAACAGTGTTTTCTATTATCATGCAAAATAATCTCTTCTCTGGCACCAATCTCCTGTTTGCAGATGATGGCTAGATATGGGGTCTTAGAGCTCCATTTCATTGATCTGCCAGACACATATGCATGTACTCCTGTTGCCACCTTTAGTTAGCTAAATGCCAATTTTTTTTTTTTTTTTTTTTTTTTTTACTTTGGACCATATTAAATTCCTTGGCACGGCATCCTTCTCAAATTTCCATTAATTAATAAAAAGGTGAGAAAAAAGGTGATGTCAAGGTTTATTACCTTCTTTGTCAATAGCAAACCTCAAAGAATATGAATAGGTCTGTGTGTGTTCCTTCAGCTAAATAAAAAAACACAATGGACACTTTGTTAACATTCCTTTACAACCTAAAGTAGCACCTCTCTTTTTTCATTTTGGTACCAACACATGTCTTCTTTGATAAGGGAATGCTCTCATCATAGGTGACTCGATTTAGTAGAAATAACAATGTCACATAATTCTCCCTGGGTTGACCCAGACACACGCATTTACCACTAGTGGGTCTTCTGGTCTTTGTGGTTTTTCTTTATCTCATTTGGCCCTTTGCTGTCCACTGACTTCTACCTGGCGTTCAATGTAGAGTCTAAGCGCTGAAGGTTGCAAATACAATGCAGGTAGGGGATTCAGAGAGACAAGAGGCATATGAAAGCTGTTTCATTATTTGTCCATATGTGAGTACTGAAGTGATTTTTATTAAAAAACTAGTTATACTAATTATATGGTGATTTTATTACACACAGGGCTATCCATGTGTAAGACTAATTCCCTGTAAGCTAGTGCAGAACTTTTATATGAGTATGCTTACAGAACGCTCCAGAGAAAAACTGATAATCTGGGAATGATGGGAATAGAACTAGCTGGAGTTTTGTTGTGAGAAACTTTATAATAGTCATTCTTAATAAAGATGTGTGTTCTTCCTTCCAGAATTACTTGAATGCATTTTTGACAATGTATAACAGCTTATAAAGACTGTAGGGATCTCACCCCTCTGGGTTGAGAGTCGTCTTTGCAATGATTCCATTTTACCATAAAGAATGTGCTGTTCGTTAGTTGTACTAAAGCTGAAACAGGAGTATGAATTACTAGGTTAGAGCTTTAATAACCTCACATGATAAGATTCAGGTAAAACTAGGGTTGAGGTCATACACTACAGATAGATAAACTTGAAACTGGCCTTTTTGTCAGTTACCTGTGATAATTGAGGAAAAATGCAGAGACCATAAGAAATTAACTTTTTTGTCCTTATGTAGGGGTCATAACAAAAGTTTTGGTATAAATTAGCTCTGAGGGGCCTAGGAAGATGGAACTCACTCTTCAGGATAGGAAAGGAAGCCAGGATCTGTGAAGTTGTACCAACTTTTTTTTAAACTTGGAATATCAGAAACCTCTACCTTGAACGTGACTATCTTTATTGCTTTGTTACTGTCTAGAATTAACTTCTCTCCCTCTTTCCTTTAGTATTGAATGACCTTCTCTTGACATCATTTTCTTGTCTCTGTTAAATGCAGTATTTTTGTCCATGTTTAAGCAATTGGTGAACTTGAGAAAGTTGGGAATCAGACAAGAATCCTGGAGCAGTGCTGTCCGATGGAACGTTCTAGACGATAGAAATGTTCTATACTTGTGCTGTCCAATATGGTAGCCACTAACCACTGGCTAACCACTGAGTTTTTGAAATGTGACTAGGGTGACTGAGAAACGAAATTCTAAATTGTATTAAATTTTAATTTAAATGACCACAGGTGTCTAGTGGCTAAACTGTGAAACAGCTAAGCTCAAGGAGGAAAATAAACTCAGGTGAGATATTCAGGACTTATTTAATTATAATTCCTTTCGTCTAGAGATATTTCTAGAGCTCTTCACTTTTAAAACCTTCGAAATTTTATAATGTGTTTCATTGAAGGAAGCCATTCATTTATAAGCTGTCTCTGAATTATTTTGCTCAAATGCGCAAGGCTGCTTTCCAACATGTCCTTTCTTTCAAGGATGCTTATTCATTCCCTTCTTGACCTGACCACACAGCATCCTTCCCCATATTCATGAGACATACAAGGGCAAGCACATAGGAATTGGATAAAGAGGGTTGTATATATAGACACCGAACATCCTCAGCTTGCAAGAGGCTGGCTTACAAAGGTTCATTTGTGAATTATGGTTTTGAAACTTAGGATAGATTTTCCCACTGACTCAGGTTACGTGAGCAATATACTCAACTCATTTAACCCAAAATGAAAGTGAAGTTATATTTGCTTTACAAAATCTTCAAAATGATAAAGTTGCAATTCTAATACAAATACAAAACCATAAATAAAATAAATGTGACAGGGACTTCCCTGGCAGTCCAGTGGTTAAGACTTCGCCTTCCAATGCAGGGGGTGCAGGTTCTATCCCTGGTCGGGGAGCTAAGATCCCACATGCCTCAGGGCCAAAAAAAACAGAAAACCTAAAACAGAAGCAATATTGTAACAAATTCAATAAAGACTTTAAAATGGTGCACATTAAAAAAAAAATCTTAAAAAAAAATAAATGTGACAGTTTTCTATTTAGGGTGAGAGAGACAAGAAATAGAGGGACCCAAGATGTCCATAGTTTCCTTGAGGGTGGGGGGAAGAAAAGGATGTCAGTGAGGAAGACATTAGACTAGAGAGTTCAGCAAACCACCTTTGAAGCAGTGCCCTCCCCGCTGTGCAGTGAGGACAAAGTATGGGGAGAGGGCAGCTGTCCAAGGAGAGGTGCTGAACGTTTCTGAGTTGATTGCTAAAAGCTGGTTGGGGAGGGAGTGGAGTAATACCTCTACTCTCGGTAGCTTTTTATTATTTTTGAACAGGACTCTCAAAAAATACCTGAATGACATGGGACTTAATTTCTTCTCAGTAAGCTCTAGGAATTAGTCTTATCAGGCAGGCTTGGCAAGCCTATTCTCCCCATGGATTTGGGAAGAAGAGAAAAACATGTGAGAAATGTCTTTTTGTTGTAACTGTATCTCCAGGATATAACGCAGGGTCTGACAGAGCAGTTGCTGAACACGTGACTGCGGTAATAATGACAGAGTGAATGCTATGACTCTTGTACAGAGCTGTTTGTCCAGGAAGAAAACAAAGCAGAGGCTCTAACCTGTGGACATTTTGTTTGCATTCTTCTGAGGGTTAAGGACCCTCAGAAGGGTACTAGTATGTTGCCTCTAGAAACCAGATGTCAATAGAATTTCCTTAGGCTCTTCTGTAGAGATAGAAATAGTCTAGATTTATGTCTTAATTACAGTTAAAGTTTATAGAAGCTTTTACTTGTGTGGAATTTGGTCACTTCATTTAATTTCTTTGTATTATCCATACACTCTCCTTTTCGTAGTGCGGTCTACTTTACACGTTTGGTAAATGAAAGATTCTAAGGGGCTTGCCATCATACTGACACCTGCAATTCGTCTCTCTTGGGCCCTGTGTGAGAGAGACTTGGAAAAATGCAGCCTTCAGTCGACCATGGGGGCGAGCTGTTGTTTTTCATGGTCTGACGGAAGTTCTGGTTAGCCCTTCACCGCTTCCTGGGATGCTACTATCATATTCAGATAGAAAAAATGATAGCTTAAATGAAAACTTAGAAACAGATGGTTTTTATCTAAAATTTAACCTCCTTTGAGAATTTCTACATCCACTCAGGCATCCTTTATTCCCCCCATACTTTTGAGATTTTATCTTTTCAAAACATTTTGATCAAATAGACTGGCTGACTTCTGCTTTTGGACAACATGGAGTAACAGGGACAGATTTATCCTCTTGACTGAAACAACTAAAAAAAAAAAAAAAAAAGGCCATATATAAGAAAACAATGATATTCAGAAACTGGACCTCAGGCAGCACAAGGCACTGGTCCCTAAGAGAGGGTAAACTGAGAAGCTGAGCCCTATGATTGCTCCAGCTTGCTTCCTAGAGAGAGTTTTAGGCCACTGTACAGGAAGGGGGACCCAAGTGATCTGATTATAGTCAATTCCTAGATACTGTGTAATTACGTTTGTAAATTTTCCAGCTGGACCTTTGTACTAGAGATATTTCCATGAAGGTTTATGTTCTGGCCATGTCCACAGCCTTCTTCTGGGGAAAATTGCACTCTCCCCTTCTTTCTGATTAAAGTTGCCATGGCATAGCGTGTGCAATGATCAGTCAGTGACCATATCCCTCATCCCCTGGTTTTGCCTGATGGGGCCAGGGATCAATGTTCATGCTTAGGTGGAAAATAAAGGTGTTGCTTGGCAAGAACTTTAACCCAATATCTTGCTCCATATTGGATAGTAACTAGTTGAGCCACTCAGATCTTCTCTCTTGAAGAGCATAAATGCCAAAAAAAAAAAAAAAAACCACCAACAAAAGAGGGCACCTAAAACTCAGGTTGTGTCTCAAAAGACTGAGCTATTATTTTGGTTTAACACGAAGCCTGATATATATTCCAGTCATAAGGAAACCACAGTGCAGAGTGACTATACAGTTGCCGAGATGATTTTTCTGTTTTCTTTCACAATAAATTACTATTACCAAAGGTCATATATTTGTGTTTTTTCTTACAAACTGAAATAGCTTCTTTATTCTTATCAATAATAATAGATAGCTATGGTTGAGTCCTTACTGTGAACTAAGCCCACATATTATAGCATCTCCCCAACAGTCTTGTAGAAAAATATATTATTATTACTAATACAATTTTACAGATTATAGCCCAAGGTCAAATTATTAGTATGTATCAGAGCTGGGATTCAAGCCCCAGTTCAGGTTTATCTGGCCATCAATCTATACCCCTTTTCTTCCTCTGGTTACCTGCCGTTGATCAATATTTCTTCGACCTAAGTTAATCAGGACACCTAAAAAAAGATGAATCTCAGGGTGTATGTTGAACTCAAAACCTGTTTTCAATGTTTCTTTATTTTTGGATAATTATTACTAAAATTGGGTCTGTTTTTCTTGGGTGAGTTGTCAGTTAACTGCTATTAAAATTCCAGTTAGAATGCTTCTGAATAACCAATTTCCAAGTAATTAAATAAGGGACTGTCTTCTTTTTGAGAAAATGTTAGCTGACAACAAACATGTTTTTAGCTAACAGATTTCAAATTAAAGGCATTGTAAGTGGTATTTTATTGCCAGGAAGGAGAACTGAATTCTTCTCAGAAAGATTAATATTTCTAATCAAAGAAACACACATACAATTCTCACTTTCAGGTAGAGTCACTTTAGATGGAATTGTATGCTAAGGAAATAGAATTGGTTGCAATCTATGAATATAGTGTGGTTTGAAAGGTGATTTCAAAAAGTTCAATCAGAAAAGTTCAATATAGAAAATATGATTTGTTTTAGGAATTATTATGTATATCATCACAACTTAGATTAGCAAATTTTTGTCTTTTGAGCCTACTAAGTAGATAAAAATCTGGCGTAGTTTAGAATATAAGGAAATCTGGAATATACACTGTTGGACTACACAAGAGAAGTGGCTCGAATTCATTGATATTTTTGGCAAAGGACTAATAATTGCTGTCAGTTTTCCAAAGAACTACAGAAGGAGACTAGGAAAGGAAATATTGCAAAAATTATTAAACTCTGTCACATTATAGCATCCATAGACTCTCAGACAGCATCCCATATTATACTTTTTCTAAGATTAAAAGAAAAAACTATATGTTAGGACTTCAGCACTTTGAGGCTGCTGAGCAGAGAATGTTTTAGAGCAATCGTTGTTTAAAAAAAACTAAGATACATAAAACACGACCAGTTTCCTTTGAATTGGACCCTCTTTTTGAGAGCTGTGTGTGTGAATTTAGGTGTCCCCCCACCCTCTGTTTTGGTCGTTTTAAGGATACAAAAAATCTTATTAGTGAAGGAAACTTATCATTAGTGTCATTATTATTAAAATACTGCAGCACATAATGAAAAGTCAAACAATACTAAAAAGTACACAGTAATTGAGTCTCCCTTTCAACCTAGACTCAGGAAGGTGATTGTCATCACCAGTTTCTCTGTGTCTTTAGTAAAAAATTTCAATTGTTCACGTATATACATATGTATTTACATAATGAGAGTATTTCTATTGAATACTTACTATTCCACTATATATGTTCTGTAATATACACATATGTATAACTAAATAGAATATCTTAGTGATACCTTCATAGCAACATGTATATATATCTACTTTATTCTTTCTAACTGCTGTATACTATTCTTTTATGTAGGCGTAATGTTATTTATTTAACCAGTCCCCTATTGACAGACAATTAGAGTTCTTTGAGATCTTTGCTATTGTTATGCTGCAGTGAGTATGCCTGTATATATGTCTTTGGTAATGTTCAAATATACTTGTTAGATACATTTTTAGAAGTGGAATTGCTCAGCTAAAGGGTATCTGCATATTTAATTCTGATCATGTCAAATTACCCTCCAAAGAAATTTTTGCTAATTATACTTCTATCAAAAATGAAAAACAGTGAGTCTTCGTCAACATGGTAAAACTGATCTTCATTAATCTTCTAGGTGAAAATAAAATGTTATTTTACTTTGTATTCTATTGATTTCAAATAAAACTGAAAAACTTCAAAAAATTTTAAACTATCTTTTTTCTATAAAATGCATGTTTTGCTCCTATTTCTATTAATTTTTTGGTTTATTCCTCAATCGATTTGTAAGAATGCTTCATAAATTATGGAAATCACCGAAATACACTTTCTTATTAGATTTTTTTTTATGTTATTATTTCTGCTTTTAATTTAATTTATTTATTTGTTTATTTATTTATGGCTGTGTTGGGTCTTCGTTTCTGTGCGAGGGCTTTCTCTAGTTATTATTTCTGCTTTTAATTTAATTTATTTATTTGTTTATTTATTTATGGCTGTGTTGGGTCTTCGTTTCTGTGCGACGGCTTTCTCCAGTTGCGGCAAGCGGGGGCCACTCTTCATCGCGGTGCGCGGGCCTCTCACTATCGCGGCCTCTCTTGTTGCGGAGCACAGGCTCCAGACGCGCAGGCTTAGTAGTTGTGGCTCACGGGCCTAGTTGCTCCGCGGCATGTGGGATCTTCCCAGACCAGGGCTCGAACCCGTGTGCCCTGCATTGGCAGGCAGATTCTCAACCACTGCGCCACCAGGGAAGCCCTCTTATTAGATTTACTTGGTGAAAGCAATACATGTCTATGATTGTAGACATTTAAGGACATTACCAGTAATGACTAATATTCAAGTTTGATTAGCCTGTGATAAATATTGACACAATAACTTCATACTAATTTGTTAGAGGTCAAAAGAGAATGTTCCCTATGCATCATTTGTTTAGCCATGTGTACTTTCTGTATACGTTGCAGTAAAATTTACACAAAGTACAATATGTAGGTACTAGGGATTATTCTGCTCCATTAGAGTGGCTCTTTCCTTGAACTTAAGTAGTTTCCTCATAGTTTGTGTTGATGAGTGTTCAGCTGAGGACTTGAGGAGAGCCCTCTGTTACTCTCCAAATCTCTGTCTCTGCAGCCCTCTCCTTTCTGGTACTTTGCCACGTGAACTCTAGATGCCTTACCCTCCTCAGACGCCCACTTCTGTCTCCTCAACGCAGGAAGACTCTTACTCAATCCAGAGTTATTCCAAACATTTCAGCAAAAGAGCCAGTGAATTCTTTTTCTTAAACCAGATTGCATAAGGACTTTTGTTATTTGCCTTGAAACAATCCCACCTGTTTATTGAACTTTATGGAGCTATTTTTTATAACATGTTTTGACAAATATGGTAAGAATTCCAGCGAAGCACAGAGTACCTCTGCAGGGGTCCATTAAAATATAGTTTAAGGGGCTTTTCATCTGTCTAATTCAAGAGTACTTATCAGACTACTAGAGGGAAGAATAGACTAAGTAACTTGATATAATTCTCCACAGATATTATTCTTTCAAACAATTAAATATTATACAAATGGTTTATTTGCTTCATCTTATTATGACTATTATACATACTCAGTATGAAACACATACATGTACATGTACATATACATATCACCATTACTACCATTAAAAATATTATAAATTAGAAAATAAAGATCATCCAAAATATTATGACCCAGTGATAATATCCATCTCTATTTCACAAGAAAATTCTTAATTCGCAGATGTCCATAAGCAGGGTATACAAGGGCTATTCTGGATCCCGTTCTCTTCTTTCTTCACTTTATCATTCTTCATAAGACTTAAATTTTAATATGGTTAATCCTCCATTTTTTTCCTTTTAAGTGGTCTTTTTTGTGTGTCTTATCGGTGAAAACTTTCCCTCTCCAACATTACAACTATATTCTCATATATATTCTTCTAAAATTCTTAAAGTTTCATCTTCACATTTAAGAGTTGAATCGACTTAGAATTGATTTTTGTATATGGTGTGAGGTAGAAATCTAATATATATACATATCTATATTTTTTCCTATATGGATAATCAAATTTTCCAACCTGTTTTTTGAGCAGTCTGTTTTTCCCCCTTTGATTTGTATTGCCCACCTCTGCCTGGTGGGCAATACATGGGTCTGTTTCTGGGTTCTTTATTCTAATCCATTAGCCGGTTTGTCTATACTTGCCTCACAGTGCTAATTACTGAATATTTAAAGTGGTCCTAGCTGATAGGAAAAGTCTCCTTATCACATTCTGCCTCAAAATCAACTTGACTCTTCTTGGTTCTTTGCTCTTCCATACGAACCTTAGTAGATTTCTCTAGTTTACCACACACACAAAAATCTGTTGGAGCTTTGGTCCAAACTTAACAGAGTTTACAGATTAATTTGAAGAAGTGACATCTTTTTGACACAAAATCATCCAGTTCATGAAAGTTACATAGCTATTCATTTATTTGGATCTTCTTTTAGGAGTTTTAATATTGTGTTATTATTTTCTTCATAGACATTTTTAGACTTAGTCCTTTATTTATTTATTTATTTTTGTTACTTTGTTGGGATATCTAGCTATTTAGTTTTATGGAAATAGAACATTATATTGTATCATGAAACAAGAGAATATTGCTTCAGAAAGAGTGCGATCAACAATTCAAACTGCTCCTGAAGGATAATGATGAAGAAATAGCTGTGGATTTGACAATTAGAAAGACACTGGTATCACTTAAGAGACTATATATTGGCTCAGATATATGTACATTTGAATTCCAGCGCCACCTGTCATTAAGCTATATGAGTTGAAGTACTCCACTGAGTAAAATGATAAAGTCTTCACCACAGGATTATTGTGCGGGTTACATGAGTCAAAATGTGTAAAACATGTAATATTTCCCAGCTAATAAGCTGTGAAAAGAAGAGGAAGATATGACAGCAGATTAAAAGAATATTAGAATGGAAAATAAGAAGAGTTTAATCTGTGGATAGGAAAAGGGGAAAATTCTAGTTAATAAATAGACCTGGAAGATATTTAAAATAAGACTGATCAAATAAGAGTGATCAAATGGAACAGGATAGAAAGCCCAGAGATAAACCCACACACATATGGTCACCTTATCTTTGATAAAGGAGGCAAGAATATACAATGGAGAAAAGACAGCCTCTTCAATAAGTGGTGCTGGGAAAACTGGACAGCTACATGGAAAAGAATGAAATTAGAACACTTCCTAACACCATACACAAAAATAAACTCAAAATGGATTAAAGACCTAAATGTAAGGCCAGACACTATAAAACTCTTAGAGGAAAACATAGGAAGAACACTCTTTGACATTAATCACAGCAAGATCCTTTTTGACCCACCTCCTAGAGAAATGGAAATAAAAACAAAAATAAACAAATGGGACCTAATGAAACTTAAAAGCTTTTGCACAGCAAAGGGAACCATAAACAAGACGAAAAGACAACCCTCAGAATGGGAGAAAATATTTGCAAACGAAGCAACTGACAAAGGATTAATCTCCAAAATATACAAGCAACTCACGCAGCTCAATATCAAAAACCGAACAATCCAATCCAAAAATGGGCAGAAGACCTAAACAGACATTTCTCCAAAAAAGATATACAGATTGCCAACAAACACATGAAAGGATGCTCAACATCACTAATCATTAGAGAAACACAAATCAAAACTACAATGAGGTATCACCTCACAGCGGCCAGAGTGGCCATCATCAAAAAATCTACAAACAATAAATGCTGGAGAGGGTGTGGAGAAAAGGGAACCCTCTTGCACTGTTGGTGGGAATGTAAGTTGATACAGCCACTATGGAGAACAGTATGGAGGTTCCTTAAAAAACTGAAAATAGAACTACCATATGACCCAGCAATCCCACTACTGGGCATATACCCTGAGGAAAACCATAATTCAAAGAGAGTCATGTACCACAATGTTCATTGCAGCACTATTTACAATAGCCAGGACATGGAAGCAACCTAAGTGTCCATCGACAGATGAATGGATAAAGAAGATGTGGCACATATATACAATGGAATATTACTCAGCCATAAAAAGAAACGAAATTGAGTTATTTGTAGTGAAGTGGAGGGACCTAGAGTCTGTCATACACAGTGAAGTAAGTCAGAAAAAGAAAAACAAATACCGTATGCTAACACATATATATGGAATCTAAAAAAAAAAAAAAAAGGGTTCTGAAGAATCTAGGGGCAGGACAGGAATAAAGACACAGAGGTAGAGAATGCACCCGAGGACACGGGGAGGGGGAAGGGTAAGCTGGGATGAAGTGAGAGAGTGGCATGGACATATATACACTACCAAACGTAAAATAGCTAGTGGGAAGCAGCTGCATAGCACAGGGAGGTCAGCTTGGCGCTTTGTGCTCATCTAGAGGGGTGGGATAGGGAGGGTGGGAGGGAGACACAAGAGGGAAGGGATATGGGGATATATGTATACATACAGCTGATTCACTTTGTTATACAGCAGAAACGAACACAACATTGTAAAGAAATTATACTCCAATAAAGATGTTAAAAAAAAAAAAAAAGAGTGATCAAAGCAGAGTGGATAGTCTCAAAAGCAGACAGTGTGACAGAGCAGAAAATGGGATGAGGAAGGAGACACTTGAACCAGATGGGAAAACAATATGTTGGAGCCATTTAGCATAGTGTCAAGTAGCCTTACACTTGTCCACATCCCATAAACATATATTTGATTTTCATCATATTATGATATTTTTTTCAAAATGATATCATTAGAAATAGTTAACATATTCTTCTTAGTAATGAAGGAATTGTGTTATAAATTTTATAGTGTGCCAAAAACGATTAAACTGAAAAGCAAATGTTAGTGTTATGGTTTGGATTAAGCTATCTAGAATATTCAATAAATCAGAATCACTCCTTGCCTGGTGATAGTATATAAAGGAACTTTTATTATAGCTTAGTGGTAAATTTATTTGGGTTGTTAAGGCCCCTCTGAAGAGTAACTGGGACTGAATGGATGACAAACTTGGAAAGATTATGAAGTTAAAAGGAAAAGGAGATAAAGCAAAAGAAATAAATCCTTAATCCTTTGTTCAGGAAATGTTTAGTCTTATTGTGTCCAATAAATCAGGGAAACACAATCAAAATGTCAAGATTCAATAAGCATCATCCTCTCTGTAACTTTTCCTCCCATTTTCTTTCTTAACAACAGTTCTTTGTATTTCTGATTTTAACCAGACCAAGCCTTTTTGCAACTGCATGCATTTTAAGTCTCATTTATATTAGGGGATGACTCTAGGTTAAAAAATAAGGGAAGGGGCTTCCCTGGTGGCACAGCGGTTAAGAATCCACCTGCCAATGCAGGGGACATGGGTTTAAACCCTGGTCCAGGAAGATCCCACGTGCCGCGGAGCAACTAGGCCCGTGCGCCACAACTACTGAGCCTGTGCTCTAGAGCCTGCGAGCCACAACTACGGAGCCCATGTGCCACAAGTAGTGAAGCCCGTGCACCTAGAGCCTGTGCTCCACAACAAGAGAAGCTACCGCAATGAGAAGCCCACGCACCACAACGAAGAGTAGTCCCCACTCATCGCAACTAGAGAAAGCCTGTGCGCAGCAATGAAGACCAAACGCAGCCAAAAATAAATAAATAAAATAAATACATTTTTTAAAAAAATAAGGGAAGGAATGAAGGTGGGAAATAAGAAAGGAGGATAAGAAACAAATAAGGAAGGAAGGGAAGAAAAAAAAGAAGAGAAACAAGGAAGGAAGTGTCAATTGAAAACAATAACAGAAGGAAGTGCAGCAAAATAAATAGACACCTCCAGTTCCCAATCTGATCTACCCTTTAAAAGCAATTTTTTTTGACCCAATAAGAGCACATGTTACTCTCTTATAGATTCACAATGCACATTAGCACATTAAGGACTTGGAGAGGAAATCAGTTTAACTTGTTTAACTCGACATTTCCCAAACATATGTTCATGGTATGCACATGGCTCCTTGTGAAACAACTATTAATGCCATAGAAATTTAATTCCCATGGAGCACACTTCAGGAAAAACTGGAGCTCACAATTTCAATTGCATGTATTATTGAATTTTATTTTCTTCCTCTTAAGCACAACTTCTCTTTTCTTTCCAGCTTCACTGAGACATAATTTACATGTAACATTGTGTAAGTTGAAGGTATACAATCAGTTAATTCGATACACTTATATATTGCAATAATGATCACCACCATAACGTTAGCTAACATTTCCATTACATTACGTAATTACTATTTCTTTTTTGCAGTAAGAGCATTTGAGATATAGTCTCTCAGGAACTTTCAAGTATATAACGCAATATAATTAACTATAATCATCATGCTGAATATTAGCTCCCCAGAACTTATTCATCTCATAATCAGAAGTTTGTATCTTTTGACAAATTTTCTTATCTTTGGCTGGATTATCGTGCTGTATCAATTGTGAAGCATGTCATTATATAATGCTCAATATCCACTATTCCAGGAAATACTGTCCATTAGATATGTGTATCACATGCTTTCTAAGCCATGGTTCTTTGGTCTTTGAAGATATGGTTTAAATAAAAGAAAAAATGAAATGGGCTGAGAGGTCCCTAGGCCTCTATTTTGAAAGATAGGTAGGTAGAATCATGGCCTCCAAAAAAGTTCATGCCCTGATCCTTGGAATCTGTGAACGTGACTTTACATGGCAAAAGGGACTTTACAGATGTGATGAGGAGAAGAATCTAGAGATGGAGAAGTTATTTTGGATTATTTAGGTGGCCTTAACCTGATCGATCACCCGAGTCCTTAAAAGTAGAGAACGTTTCTCTGGTGCAAGACAACCAGAGAGATGGTAGCATGAGAAGGACCATTGTTAACTTAGAAGGTGGGGGAAGGGAACCATGAGCTATAGAATGTGGCAGCCTCTAGAAGCTGGAAAAGGCCTCTGGAAAGGAATACAGCCCTGTTGATATCTCAATTTTATCCCAGTAAGAAAGACCTGTGTCAGACTTCTGACCTATAGAACTGTAAGATAATATATTTGTAAAGTTTGAGTTATCAGTTTGGGGGAATTTATAGTGGCAGCAATAAAAATCTAATTCCATAAATAAGTATGCAAGAAGGTAGGATAGAAAATATTTGGATTAAACAACCTCCCCTGGTAAAAAATGATTTAACACACTTGTATTCTGGCACTGTCATAGGCAGAATTCTAAGATAGCCTCCAAGATTCCTGGTATACACACGATTTTCCCAGTTACTCAATCAAACAAAACTCTGAGTGCTGCTGCAAAAGTGCAGATTAATTGAGGTCCCATAATTGTTGACCTGAAAATAGGAGATTATCCTTTATGGGCCTGACAGGTTATTACCTGACAGGTAATCAGGTGAGCCCTTAAAAAGGATGGGGTTCTTGCTAGCAGAAGAGATTCAAAGAATGAGAGAAATTTGACACCAGGGGGATTCTCCATTGCTAGCTCTGAATATCTCCATTGTTTATTGTAAAATTGTGGGCAGTCTCCAAGAGCTAAGGGTGGGCCCCAGCTGACAGCCAGCAAAGAAATAAGGACTTCAGTCCTACAACCACAAAGAACTGTACTCTGCCAACAACGTGAATGAGCTTGAAGAGCACCCATAGTTCCAGATGAGAGCATAGTCAACGTCTTGATTTCAACTTCATAAAATTCTAGGCAGAAAGCCCCGTCTTACTGTGCCTTGACTTTTGACCTTCAGAACTATGACTTAATAAATGGTCTTGTTTTAAGCTGCTAACTGTGTGATAATCTGTTACACATCAATAGAAAACTAATTCAGGCGCATAATGACATAATTTTTAAAAGTTATCTAAAACTCCATTTCAGTCCACGATAGCATTTTCACGGGGCCTGAGGGAAACACTTTCTGTCAGATCATATACCTTTGAGGATAATTATTTATCCACGTCTGTGTCACAGAGCCCATCCTCATGCACTGTAGACTCCAACGAATAGATTTTGATTTGAATTAAAAAGATTCCACACCCCCTATCATACTGGGGATCATTTTAAGGGATGTTCAACTTTAAACACCTCTACTCTCATGATGTCCATTTCCTATTTTCATTTGGCAAAACAAGGCTACTCTGTTTATTGAAAAGATGAAATATGCTTCTATCAAAAGACTAATAACGATCATGTCCCTCGAGTATGAGAATAGACTTCAAGGCATTGCATCAGGAGGAATTGAATGGAGAACACCAGGTCTGCTTCAGTGCACGGTGACTGGTAATGCTCCAGGGCGCTTGCTGATATTACTAATAGGAGTGACCAGGATTTGGTGAGGAAATGCCCAGAGGGCACTGCATCTGAGTCAGGGGTCTGCAGGTCTTAAAAGCACAAACACTTACTGACTTTTGTCTTGATTGATTCTCTCGGCCTCCGTGCTAGAAGTTGAACGAACCATACTAAGACAAAGGACTCAAAAGGAGAGGGAGTAGGCAGACAATACTCAGGAATAGAAGAACAATGCCAATGCTGAAGTCAGGATCCAGGTCTAAGAATAATAGACCGTGCCATAGTGGAAAGAACCTGCTTCTCATTTTGCTCATTTGTGAAATCAGATTTGGCAAGAGAACGCGTTGCAATCCCATTTCATACAGACCAGCAAAATTTCTTTTTGGTGGACCTCAACCTGAATTCCAGATTGTAGATAAACAGGGACCTGCAAAGGGAAGTATGTGGTGGAAGCAATTGGTGAAAGTCTTTCATAACTTTCTCTATCCCAATCAGAAGCAGAACACATGTAGAAAAATATATGCTGTGTTAACATTAAACCATAGTAATAAGAAAATATTTGGGTGGATGATAAAACTCAAAACACAAGTTGTCTTTTATCATACATGAATTTAAAACAATTTGTATCTAACAAAATGAAGAACTCTTACATCTAAGAGTTTTAAAGGAAAGCAATTCCTTGCTCATATAAATATGTCTGCTATGGCAACAGGAATTTTAAATCTGTGAGGAACTAATATTAAGTGACAGGTTCTCTAGGTCAGCTCTGTAAATGCAAGGCATTATTTGATTTAGATATAAGATTTTCATCACTTAATCATATAATTCAGTGCGATATCTTTATTCTAACCTGAACTTCTTTTCAGAAGACTTGAATCACAAAGAGAGATATTGGCAAGAGAGAATGATTTGTTAAATGTATGAGACAATTATTTTAGGGATTAACATTGTGTATATAAAATCTACTGATTGGAGACCCGATTTTATAGCAAGTATATTTTGAGTTAAAAAAGTGAGACAAAATATTTTTGTATGCTTATGGCACACACTGTCTAAAATTTTTTCTTTTAAGGGTGCTATGTAAAAAGCATTATCACTATCAAAAAGTAAAAGTTATTAGTTATCCAGAATTTGGTCAGTGTAAAGGTTGGACCTATTGTAATCTTTTGAGTCAAAAGTGAGTTGCCTCTGTACCTTGATGGAGAAAAATCATTTTCCAGTTTGGGACAATATTACTAAAGTGATTCTTAGAGACTGAAATGGAGTAATTCTTTGGTATAGATGCATAGTAATCTATTTAGAAAACATAAAAGCACTAAAGAATATATGCCCCACGTTTAACCTTAGGGAAGTCCAATGACCTCTAAAAGATGCATTGGCTGTGTGTGTACTGAGGGGGATGGAGGGATGCCCAACGTCAGGACAGGTGTCATTGTCCAGGTCCTCACTGGACTTGTGGGCAAAACATGTATGGCAGTAATAATACTGAGCAGTATTTAGGATAATCTGGAATCTTCCACTTGGACAAATTTTTGATCAAATAAATCAGATTTGGATGTTATTAGTTACAATACCAACTGAATCTTTGATCTGCCTCAGTCTTCCTGGATGCTATTAATTGCCTTTCAGTGCTGTTACTTTGCACCTCTGTGATAGTGTGATGTTTGAGCAGCATCAGAGAGCAGGGTCTGTGGGGTAACCAGACAGCCACACTGGAAGTACCAGCTGTGCTCCTAGTCTTTCCCCTGGGTTTAGCTTTAATTTTTAATGAGTTTGCCCCTGCTGAAGAGCTGAATCTCTAATAACCGGTATGGGGAATGATGCGTGAGTTATTAAAACATATAAGAGCTCAGGCAATGAGAAGGGAAAGGGCTACACCCTCAGTTGTTGAATTCGTTGTAAAACAAATTCCTGGGAATTTAATGAATAAAATTTCTGTGGGCCTCACATTTGGAATTAATGAGGTGGAAAATATGAAATAACATGTAACAGCCTTGCAACACAGAGAACCAGACCTAGAAGAGTTTATTTTGGAGAAGGAATGTTTTCTAATCTTAGGTTCCTGTTTAGACTTATGACCACTAGCTGGCATGTGAATTCTAGTTAAACTCAGAAACTGTTTATTTTTGTAATTTTTGTCTGGGATTTTTCTCAATTTTTTTGACTGTCAATAAGAAGGCTGACTGGCTGAGAGCTTAAACCAGGCCCCGCTGGAGTTCACTGAAGAACTTCAGTCAACAACTATTTGTCTGACACTGGTCTCAGGCTGGGGAAAAAACCCATTCTGGGAAACTGGAGGCCTGGGTTTAGTTCTAGCTCTACCACTAGTTAACTGCAGGTCTCAGAACAGTTATCTAACCTTCCTGGGCCTTGTCACCCGGTAAGTTCCCCAAAGTTTAATTTGAGAAACAGTAAGCTCCAGGTTGACAGATCTGGTTTTCCTAATGGTGCCTCCATCAGACTGCTGCCAAAGTTTAGGAAACAAAGAATGTTTGGTCATCTGGGACTTGGGGCAATTTCCTAACACCTGCAGGACTTGGTGCTTTGGAACATCCTTGATGGTACGTAGCAAAACATATGACGTATATAGATAATTCCAATCCAATCCAAAGTGGTGCCTGGCAAAATGTTCCAGAGCGTTCATGTGTCTTTCTGCAATGTGACAGACATTCTCATGAAATTCCTGCAGCATATTTCTTGGACAGTTATTGATGTATGACGTACACAGAGAAAAGTGCTCCAATCTGAAGGGTCCTGCTCTCCTAGTCTTCACAAACTGAACACATCTGACTAATCGGTTTCCAAATCAAGAAATAGAACATAAGCAGGGCCACAGAACCTTGCTCGCTTCCTCTTCCAGTCATTTCCTTGCCCAAGGATAGCCACTGTTTCTAATGGCATAGAGTGGTTTTAAAATGTCAAAAAAAACCCTGATGAAAAATAGAGATTGCCAGGTCCTAATTTAGAGATCTTGACATGTCATTCAGAAATCTAATCCTTTGCCTGTGCCTGGATGAATAGGTACTACCCTTTTGGAAACAGTTTGGTACTGTGTCTCAAGATTTCTTAACACATTTATTCTATTCCATTCTTGGATTATCCAAGGAAATCCAAGATTTCCAGATTATCCAAGGAAAATCTGCTTAAAAAAGGATGACTTCATATTTATGAATATTTTCACTTCACAGTTATCTGTAATTATTAAACCAGAAAAGTAGCTCAGACATTCAACAATGGGTGAATCAATAATGAGTTCACAGATACAAACCATGAAACATTAAGCAGCTGCTAAAAGGGAAGACAGGGAAAGTACTTATCTTGTAATGTGCAGTAAAAAATTGTAAGTGCGAAATTACACTATGCTAGAACCATATCTTTGTAAAACTGAAATGCATATGGACGAGAACTGGAAAATATTTATGGAGAGATGTTGGTTGCTTTCTATATCTGTTATGTTGTAAAATTGTTATTGTAATAAAAGTCTGAGGGGGTTAAAAAAGAAAAAAAAAAAAAAAGCTGACCGGTAGCTGTGCACGATTTTAGTTCCATGGTCAATTAAGCCTTCACAGAAATATAAAAAGTTGAGTCTAAATTAAAGGAGACAGTCTGAGACCTGCCATTCTTGATATTTCCAGGTATTCAAATTCTAATGTAGAATTCACAGGAATATTCTCCACAGTGGGCATACCCAGAAGCAAACATTTTCTTTTAAAGGGATCATCACAACCCTCTGAATTGTTTGTTTATGGTTCAGGAATCTTTACTGGCCTTTTGGATTGACAGAAGTCTCCTCTAAGGACCTCAAAATTTATCCCTGCTGGCACTGCTGATTTGACCAGATTATGTTTCAACCAGTCATTGGCTGAGCCTCATATAGACCTGTTTTCACAGTTAACTGTCAGCTCTGGGCTCTTCCCAATTAATATCAGACTAATGCCACTTCCAGCAGCTTGGCAACCTGCCCCTTGAGTTTACCATCTGTCACTGCCGCTGTTTTTAACTGATAAACCCCCTATCTCAGGCTTAACCCAGTAAGAAGTGTATTTCTTGCCCATATCATTCTAAACAGGTGTTCTAATTGGCAGGCAGCCTCTCCTGGGCAGTGATGCTTCATAGATCGGCAACATGTGGTTTCCAAGTTGGCTGTCCTTGCTGGAAGAGGTAAGAGAATGAAGGATTCATGGCGGAGGTTTTCATGGGTCAAGCCTAGAAGTGGTGCACCTCCCCTCCACTCATATACCATTGACCCCAACTTAATCACATGGCCAGATCTAACTGCAAGAGATACTGGGAAGTACAGTCTGTCTTTGAGCCCAAGAAGAGGAGAAATTGCGTTTGATGAATGGCTAGTTTCTGACACAAATACAACTGTACAACTATTTCCAGAGTATTTAAATTTTTAAAATTACTTTTCCCTTTGTTGCATTATTCGTGATTTCTCACATGTGAATTTTAAGAATTATTCCAATTTGTCTCTGAAACATCTATTATAATTATAATTTTGCTGTACATTTTTTCAAGCTATATATATACATATATATATAGTACACATATATACATATAAAATATGTGTGTGTGTATGCATAATTCAAGGTTACATAGTTACATAGGCCAGATCCAGAACTTGAGACCAGGATTTATAACTTTGAGTCCACTGAGTGGTTTCATTTTATTATACTTCAATATCAAATATATAGAGAAGATGACAAAAAGGTCCATGAGTCAATACTTTTGATTAATATCATCTCTACTTTAAATTCCAACACTGAGTAGTAAATATCTAGATTAACTATCTTATGTTTTAGAGCCACTAGGGCATCAAATATTGGGATCTTTTTGTAATTACCTTTGCTACTTCTTCCATTCTTTTTCTTTTAGTATTAAATATTTCTTTATCGGATTGACTCAGAGATTTATCATAATCACTCTGGCAATTGAGGAGTTAGAACGAGGCATAGATAGGTAAATAGATATGGTGGAAGGCTGAGCTTTCTAAAAATTACAAAGGTACAGAGACCAAACTCACAGCATTTGCCTCCCCCCTTTCCCCATATCCAATAAAGGGTGTCCAATGGGAGAACAGTAGAAGAAAACAATGGTTCCTTTAAAGTACAAAAACTGATATGGTGCTTGAATCAGAAATCTGACTACAGAAGCAACAAGAGGAGTGGGCTGATCTAGGTGGGTATGACAAGCTTCGAACCATGATGATGACACCAGTGTCTCTGTGTCACTTCCCAGGCCAGACAGCTGCTTCTCATTATCACTGCCAAGTAGGATTCCAGGAGAGAGTAGAAAATTGTGCATAAAGAAACAAACTGAAATTCAAATAAACTCAGAGAGGAATTAGCTAGTTAGTGAAAAACGCTGAAAAGCCAGAACCAGCTGGTGTAGGAGAAACTACCCTAAAAGGGACTGTCAACATTACAAACAGCAAAAGAACAGATAGTCTTCCCAGGGTAGAATGAGGGGAGGTGTTTTATTGTGGTCTGATAAGGTGAGTAATATGGAAGGATTGTTTCCAGGCAGCTGCTGCCCATTAGATGAAGGTGGTGAGAGACTCCACTGAGAGCCTTTCAGACAAAGTTATGTGAAAGTATGCACACACCAGAAACTATTGAAGATATTAGATTGATCATGCTCCGAGTTCTATTGTGTCTAGAATGTTTTCTGGGCAAAGGGAAAAAGGCCAGGTTTGGACTGTCCATACATCTTAAACACGTAATAAAAAATTATATTATATTAATTCCTTTATATCCTCTGTTATTTGTCCAAGAGACGAAATATGATGCAGATTGTCCTCACAGGACTCTACTGATTGAAAAAGACGTTTCTTGGCTTTCTTTTTCTCTTTCAATTCCTTAATTTTGTTTTTTTTTGTTTTTGTTTTGTTTGTTTGAATTTCAACTTTAAACTCACCGAAGGTAGAACCAACATTTATTGATGGTTTACTGCTTCCCAGACCTTGTCTCAGTACTTTATCTCTTGTAATCCTCCATACAACCCTGTAAAGGAAATAACTGTAAAAATCACATTTCACAAATGAGGAAACTGCTTTGCTTAAGGATACAGTAAATGGCAGAACCAGAAAATTTATTGTATTTCTTAGTGCAAAGGTCATGCTCTTTTCCTAGAAGAGATGTAAGGATCCCTGACACTGGGTTTGAGCTTGACTGATTTTTCAGCTTCTTCTCTTACAGTTAACATAGCAGCTTCTTCAACTTTCCTCTACTTTCTGCTCTTGGAGGCAACATTGAAGCCTCGGTCACTGTGTTTCTTGTAACCTTGGGCAAGTCGCTTCACTTTGTCCAATAGTAAAATGATGAGATTGGACTAGAGGAAATCACAGATCTCAACCAGCTTTGACAAATCTCCAGTCCAAGGACCAGGACGTGCCAGCCTTTCAGCCACACTCCTTAATGCGATACCTATGAAGAATCTAGGAGCATTCTCCATTGCCAGGTAATGGCTCCCCTCACCTCTCCCCTCTTTGTAGGTAACTCTTTTTTAAAAGGTAACAGTGGGGAAACTTCTCTGTTTGTTTGGCATCCACACTCAGAAAGCCTGGTGTGATGGTGAACATCAATTTCCCATTCATCAAGATGAATTCAAGCCATCAGTCATTTCACCCATCTGCAATCATCAGGAAAATACCTAAGTCACAGTTGGAAGACTCATCCATTTTTCCAGAAAGTAGAAAGTGTTTGCCTCTTTTCTAGACTGGCAGCTGGCTAAAAGTGCTTACTCAAAAGACTATTGCTGAGAGGGATGATGTCTAACCATTATGGGAAATTGGCTGCATATGTAAATTTACACCTCTCTTTATCCTTACTGACTTAGTGTTTTTGTGATACTTGTATCGTCACAGGAGCAAATGATAGGAAAGCATGGCAATTTCACTTACCCATGGAAGCAATTCACAAAAACACAATAAAACAAGAACAGATCTCTTTCTCCGCTGTGCTTGTGAACTTTTTTGGACAGATGAAGCATATCTTTCCTTTAGCATAAAATCCCTTTACACCTCACACGAAGTGATCTATTTGCTCAGTTATTTACTCAATATCATTAAATATCTGTTTAACCCATCTAAGGGGCAAGTTACTTCTCCCACGAAACATTTTCTTACCTATAAAATGGCCAAAAATAATATGAGCTTATAGAGTTATTACCTGAAGTAATTAAGAAAATGCATGACAGTGCCTCCTTTCTCTGTGAAAAGTACTTGTCAGTCATTGTGTAGAGTAAGAAAAGATGATTTTGTAAGGAAATGGATCAAGTCCTCAAGAAGTTGCAGTCTGCTAAGAAAAATAAGGTATGTTCATAAATCCCCCAGAGTTACAGAAGGAAGTGGCATGTATGAAAGAAAAATATAGAAAAAAATGCCATAGGAGTTTGGAGAAGAGAGGATACTTCTAGGATTATAAGACACAATATTTTGCACAAGCCATCTGAACTCCGCTTTTAAGGATGGATAGGATTTGGACGTATACCAATGGAGGAGAGAGAAAAGAGTTACTTCCTGAAGGTGCAGCATGAGAATAGAACTAAGAAATAGATGTCATAAGAGAATAACCAATGGTTCGGTTTGGTTGGAGTATGTGGTTTATGGAGAGGGGAACGGTAAATAAGGTTGGAAATGTAAGTATGACTAGATTGAAGATGGGTTTCAGTGCTTTTATTCTGGAGGCCGAGATTGGGGGTGATAGTGAGAATAGAGAGGTTATGAGGTGGAGTGGATGTGTAATGAAAGAGGACAGAAAGTTCAGTGAGGGACATATTGGATTTGAGATGTACCAAGAGCCTTCTTGTTGGACTGCTAGGGAGAACTGAGAACTGGGACACTGGAGGAGAGGTACATGGTGTGGTACCTTGGCTGTACCTTTACAGCAAGCAACTTCCAATGTAATTCAGTAGACTAGAACCGCCTCGTAAGACTTTTGTAAACACAGAGCCTCAGCAATTCCATCACTTATCTCAATCCCTAGCCACTGAAGGGAGTAGAGGTGACATAAGAAGTGAGAGTGAGTTTATTCAAATTTTAAAATAAAATTTGAAAAAGATCTACTGAAGGTGTTGAGGACCAAGAAGTGCCATACTGCATACATTTTGGATTCAATTTATAGTGTGCTCATGATGGTCTGGGGTGAAGGAACCTTAATAAGCCCTCAAAACAATTAACTGAAATAAGTTATTGATAAGGACACAAAAAATAGAGCAAATAATGCACCTTAACTACACAAGTGCCAAGAGTAATCACAAGATAAAAAATGACTGATATGTGAAAGGCAATAAAATCCAAAGGAAAAATGAATTGCTAACAAGTTGCTTTTTAAAATATTTTAATGTGGTAAGTTGCCATTCACATGAAAGGATTTTCTGATTTGAGGATCAAAAGGAAATTTCTGGCAGCAAAAATTATTGACATAGAAAATTCAAGGGAAGCAGTGAAAATCCCATTACCACGTCAGGGAGCCTTATCTATAGTTTATTTTCTGCAGCTTGATTTTGTTGATGGAGACTGGTTACAAAGATTAGGAGCCATAGAGATAAGAAAAGTTGATAGACAGAAAAGGTAACTTGAAAACAGCATAGGATACAGCCAACATGGCAGAATAATATCTTAACACCCTATAACTCTGAAAATATCAGATAAAAGACTCCCTGCCCTAAAACCTCAGGAAAATAACTCTGTGCAGTAATATAAGGAGAATATTAATTGGAAGGACCAATTTTCTTCATGGGCTTTGGGCCCATTCAGTAATATAATACGTATCAGAAATCTCTGCCGTGATTTCTCATAATTTTGTGTCTAACAGGAGGACTCCCTGTAAAATATAAGGGCTTAGGCAATCACTTAGAGTGAATTCTCCAGAAAGTCAGAAAATAAAGTCAACATGACTTGTTTTCTCACTATTTAGGGTCTGAAATCAGAAGACCTGGCTGACGTCGACCTTTGAGTTGATCCTGTGAGTAAATAAATAGTGGGAACCGAGGCTAGAAAGATCTGCAGAGACTTTGAAATTCAGGTTTAAAACTTTTGACTTATTTTAAAAAAGAAACAACAGGCCCCGAATAGAGTCACTTGTGCTCAGCCCCACATCAGCAAACCAAGATTTAATACCTAACCTAATTACAGTTTCTGTATCTTCCAGGCTTGACATTGTAAACCGACTGGCCTGGAATTGCCTGATCAACACTAATGAGGTAATCTTCAGGTGACAGGCCTCCACCCTTCCCTTAGAGGAAGGTGACCTTGCCTGAAATAATCCTTCCTTTTGTTTTTGACTTCCTTGTCTCACACCCCTTTTGCCTTTAAAAACCTTCCATTTTGTAACTCCTCAGAGTGCCTTTCTAGTTGCTAGCTGGGATGCTGACCAATTCATGAATTATTGTATAAAGTTGATTAGATCTTCAAAATTTACTCAGTTGAAATTTGTTTTTTCACAGATTATATCCTTCTGGAAAAACAAAAAAAAAAGGGTAGTTATGTGAGGTCTGGGGGGGAGGGTGGTAGGCAGTAATATGACCAAATCTGTATTTTATAAAGAGTTGTCTGACAGGTGTAGAATAAGCTGAAATAAGAAGAGATTTGAACTAGGAAGAAAGGTTAAGAAGCTTTTTGTTTGTTTGTTTTGTTTTGTTTTTTTGGCTGTACTGTGAGGCTTCTGGGATCTTAGTTCCCCAACCAGGGATTGAACCCACGCCCTCGTCAGTGAAAGTGCTGAGTCCTAACCACTGGACTGCCAGGGAATTCCCAGGGTCAGAAGTTCTTATAAAGCCTGATCTAGATAGTGGCAGAGAGCACAGTCCAAGAAGTGTTTCTCAAGTAGAATAATAGAGTTAGAGGAAAAAAGATCACCGTTATATCTTTAAAACACATTCTTTTAGTGAATGTCAAAATAAAGTTTTTTAGTCTTCACCTAAGATTTTGCTCTAAATATTAAAGAATAATGTGATTGAATGTAATATTCTAGATTGACAGTTATTTTCATGCACACTTGGAACATCCTACTCTACTGCCTTCTGGACTTCATTGTTGATGAGATGTTTGCTATCAGTCTATCAATAACTTTCCTTTGCTAATTTTTATGATTTTCTCTTTATTCTTTATTTTCATTACGTGACCACAGTGTGGATTTATTTTTATTGTATTTTGATTTCTTGCTTGATTCTTGAAGTAAATTTTTGATCTAAAAATTCAGTTTTTAATCAATATTCTGGAATATTCCTAGCAATTAATTCTCAAAGGTAGCCTACCACCATTCCTTCCTTTCTCTGCTTCTGCAGTGTTTATTAAACATTAGATATTAGGCTTCTCAATCTATCTTTCATGTCTCTTAACTTCTCAATATTTTTTTCTCTTTTACTTTCTAGACTGCATTCTGGGTAAACATCTCAGTACCATTTCCAAATTCACTAATTAGCCCTTTTACAGATTTCAAGTTAGAATGTATCCCACCTACTGCAGTTTTAAAACTTCGAGGATTAATGTAAGTTTGATGTTCAAATTGTCTAATTGATTCTTGAAATCAATTGATCCACATGATTCTGTTTCATTTCTGTTTACGTTGTTTCAAAACTTTATGTTCTTTTCAAGATGGCAGTTATGCCTTGGTTTATTTCCTTAAACACAATGTACTTATTTGAAAGTTTTCCTCAAATTGTTCAATGAAGAGAATTTCATATTGAGTATTTTGATTTTTGATTGCAATGGCTTTCTTAGCATTAGAATTCTTCAAGTGTTTGTAATACTGCCCTGCAGGTCTCTCTCTCTCTCTCTCTCTCTTCTCTCTCAGATACACACACACACACACACACACACACACACACACACACACAAGCACAATCTCTTTAGAGTCTGGAGTCTCCAAAATGAATAAAAGAAAGAAGATGCATGGGAGTTACCAATTCAGGAGGACAAGTTTCTCTTACAAGGACTGACAGTTTGGTAGCAACCTTAGAAGTCTCTCACTACTGACAGTTCTGGGAAGTATGTAAAACTAATCTTTTATCAGCATCTTGTATAGCATTTATCTTGTGTATTATATTTATCAAATATGTATTAAATACATATTTTTTGAACTCATTTCTTAGTAACCATGCTAAAGAAAATTGCAAAACCACTCAAAATCATACCTACAAAGGGAAACTAAAACCCTATAATTATATAGAGGTCTTCTAGAAGCACTGAAAAGTTATACCATTTCCAGAAGGAAAAATAATAATAAAACGTTACTGCAACTATTAATCCAGGTCTGAAACTCCCATGTACTATCTTAGGAAAGTAAGAGACCAGAGCAGATGTAGTCAGGATGTGCTCATTATCATGAAGTCTGGGAATGTGAGCCCCACAGAGAAAAGGTTGACAGCAAGAGAAGAAATGAGCAGAAAGGAAGAATTAAGGAGATGCTTAAAGGGTTTAACATGAGGAGGGGTTTACAAAAGACAAGCTATGTTAATTGGAAATATAGAAGCGCTAATAAAAAATGAGACTGACTGAATGCCCATAGAAGATGTTAACCCAAGGTCTGGAGAGATTTAGGAAAGGGGGAGACATCATAATAAGAACTATAATATATTATATTTGTACAGCAAATTACTTTTTATGAAGCATTTCTACAGACTTTATCTTATGTGAACTTTACAACCACCCTATGAAGTAGAATAATTATTATTTAGGTTCATTGGTAGTAACATATATTGAGCAGCTTCTTTGTGCTAAGAAATTTCACCTGTTTATACAGTTTAATTGGAGTCAGAGAACCTGGATTCAAATATCAGCTCTTCTACTTATAAGCTAGGAGGCCTTGGGCAAGTTACTTAATATCTCTATTCTTCCATACCCATTTTTTCAGATTCCACATGTATGTGTTAATATACGATATTTGTTTTTCTCTTTCTGACTTACTTCACTCTGTCTGACAGTCTCTAGGTCCATCCATGTCTCTACAAATGACCCAATTTCATTCCTTTTTATGGCTGAGTAATATTCCATTGTATATATATGTACCACATCTTCCAGAAATTTGCTGGAATTTGGTAGGAGGAAATTTCATTTCCTCTTGGAAATACCAGTAGGCGCACTTACACTTCTCTTAGATGGGGCCCTGTGAGGATGTGAGGGCTGGAACTACTGCAGCCATTTTGCTATTATTAGAAGAGCATGAAAGAGAATAGAGGGGGAGGAAAAGTCTTTGGTGACATCAGCTGCTTGTTGTGCGATCCCATGAATTGAGTCTTGTCTGAAGCCAGTCTTACTTTTGGACTTTTCAGTTATACAGCTCCCACATTTTTTTTTAAAGTATGTGTTACTTTTTTTTTGGTCACTGGTAACACAAAAAGCCCTGATACAGTAAATGTTTAATAAATATTGTTATGAAAAAATTTGCAGTTTATTTTACGTAAAATGGGTGCATAACACTAATATGTAAAAAGATATTAAAAACAGTTTAGAAAAGGCAACAACCTGACGGAAAAGCAAGGAGAGTATAGACAGTTCACTGAAAAAGAAATAGAAATGGCTCTTAGCCATATTTAGAGAAAAAGCTTAAACTAGCTCAGTTTAAAAAATGTACAAATTAAAACTACATTGAGGGCTTCCCTGGTGGCGCAGTGGTTGAGAGTCTGCCTGCCAATGCAGGGGACACGGGTTCGAGCCCTGGTCTGGGAAGATCCCACATGCCGCGGAGCAGCTGGGCCCGTGAGCCACAACTACTGAGCCTGCGTGTCTGGAGCCTGTACTCCGCAACAAGAGAGGTCACGATAGTGAGAGGCCCGCTCACCGCGATGAAGAGCGGCCCCCACTCGCCGCAACTGGAGAAAGCCTTCACACAGAAACGAAGACCCAACACAGCCAAAAATAAATAAAAAAAAAAAAAAAAAAAAAAAAAAAAAAACTACATTGAGATACAATATCTCACCCATTAGACTGACTAAAATCCAAATGTTTAACAATGCATTTGATGAGGTTCTGGGTTAATAGGCACTTTACTGCATTTCTGCTTGGAATACAAATTGTCATAACACCCATGGAGTATTTGTTGGCAATATCCAGCAAATTTACATATGAATTTTCCTTTGTCTGAGTAATCTAGGCCAAAGCTATACGGCAAAATATTTTCTAAAATTAAAAAAAAGAAGATTATATGGACAAGGATATTTATTGTGCTGGTTGAATTTAAGCAATAATACATCTACTCAATAGAGTACTCTGCAGCTGGAGGAAAGGATGAGGAATACCTCTATATCTTAATATATCCAAGATATCAATATTAAGTGAAAAGGCAAGGTAAGGAAAAACATATATAGTAGGCAAGCAATTGATTAAGAAGGAGGTTATATGAATACATATATTGATATTTTTTTAATTTTTTTTATTTTTTATCTTTTTATTTTTTAAATTTATTTATTTATTTATTTTTGGCTGTGTTGGGTCTTCGTTTCTGTGCAAGGGCTTTCTCTAGTTGCGGCGAGCGGGGGCCACTCTTCATCACGGTGCGCGGGCCTCTCACTGTCGCGGCCTCTCCTGTTGCGGAGCACAGGCTCCAGACGCGCAGGCTCAGTAGCTGTGTCTCACGGGCTTAGTTGCTCCGCGGCATGTGGGATCTTCCCAGACCAGGGCTCGAACCCGTGTCCCCTGCATTGGCAGGCAGATTCTTAACCACTGCACCACCAGGGAAGCCCTATATATTTTTAAAATAGAGGCTAAAGTTTATACTTTTTGAAAAATGGTCACCTAAGGAGGAGGAAGTAGGGTGGGGACAGATATCAAAGCTAGACTTTTTGATATACCCTTGATTGAGAATCCATTAAATATTTTACATAATTATAAATCAAAATTAAATTTAAAAGGCAGCTCCTAATAATCAAAAGTGAGATAGAATAGTTCTTTTGGTGGCATAAAGTAACTTTTTCAAGTTACTTTAAAACACAGTCATTTGACTGTACATCCTAGGGACAAAAACAAAACACAGACTTTGTCATCAAAGGATCCAAAATCTAGGTGATGTTAGTATAATTAAAATAAGAAATTAAGACTTCCACTTCTGGAAAGATGGAGTAGATGTTCATTTCCCTATTCCTCCCACTAAGTACAGCTAAAATCCCTGAACATTATATATATACAAGCATAAGAAGACTCTGAAAGGTGAAGAGAAGGCAGATTGGCCATGGACCTCAGGATCTAAGGAACAACATAGCAATGAGTTCCCTGCGTTTTCTTTTTGCCTCATGTATCCTGGACTGAATACCAGAAATGCCAACAAGCATAGACATAAAAGCAGCAAGAAAAGCCTAGTTCCTCTAGCCAAAGGCTCAGCAAAGGGGCAGCCTCGTAAGACAGACAACGCGCAGAAACCTCTGCTCAAGTCAAACATCATCCCAACCCCATCAGCCAAGGCTGAGTGAGGAGCCTAGACACCCAACCTTGCCTGACTGCTTGTTGCAAGTCACCCCTCATGCTGCCCCTGACCAGGGTGGTATCAGAGTTGGACAATCAGGGAGCTGAAACGTTACCATCAGCAGTAACAAGGACTCTCCCTGCCATGTTGTCAGTGGAGGTCACTTGGGGAGTAGTAACTAGGCACTCCTATCCCCATGACGATGTCAATGGAGGCCAAGTGGAGAATGTGGACTTCAACCCCACTGGGCACTAAGCAGGTGGCATCCACCTTCTCTTGCTGGTGTGGTTTCAGAGGAGGCCTGCTAAAACAGAAGATCCAAATAAGAACCAGAGTATCATAACATAACATCCAACAGTTCTAGGATTCAAACAAAACTCACTCACCTTACCAAGAACCAGGAAAGTCTCAACTTGAATGAGAAAAGGCAATCAATAGATACCAACACCAAGATGACCTAGATGTTATAATTATCTGACAAAGATTTTTAAAGCAACTATGATAAAAATGCTTTAACGAACATTTATGAATATATTTGGAAAAAAAATTCAGCAAAAAGTTGAATATATAAAGGAAAACCAAAGCTGAAATAAAAAACTCAGTTGATGGGCTCAAAGGCAAAATGGAGAAGACAGAGAAATGTTTCAGCAAACTTGAAGATAGAAAAATAGAAATTACCAAATCTGGATAACAGAGAGAAAATAGACGGGAGGAAAAAAAAAAAAAAGAACACAGCCAAAGGGACCTGTAGGACTATAACAAATATGTAACATTCATGTCCGAGAAAGAGTGGGACTAAAATAAATAATAATGACTAAAAATTTCCCAAATTTGGCAAGAGACACAAACATACATATTCAAGAAGCTGAGAAAACCCCATACAGAATGAACCCAAAGAAATACATGCCAAAACAAATCATAATCCAACTTCTGAGCACTAAAGACAAAGAAAATTTTGAAAGCAGCCAAAGAAAAATGACACCTTACCTATAGGAGAAAAACAGTTCATTTGACAATTCAAATAAGATTTCTTATCAGAAAACAAGGAGGCAGAAGGAAGTGGCACAATATTTTTCAAGTGATGAGAACCGTCAACCCAGAATTCTATAGCCAGTGAAAACAACCTTGAGGGATAAAGGGGAAATCAAGACACTCTCAAGAGAAGGAAAGCTAAAAGAATTTGTTGTCAGCAGATCTACCCTCAAATAATGGCTTAAGGAAGTTCTGTAAACAGAAGGGAAATGAAAAAAGAAGAAAACTTGGAACATCAGGAAGGAAAGAAGAACAAGAGAGTAAAACTATGAATTAGAATAATTTGCTTTCCTTTAGTCTTCTAAATTATATTTCATGATTGTGGCAAAATTAGAACAATTTCTGATATGGTTATCAATGTATGCCAGGGAAACTTTTTAGATAATTATATTATAAACGGGAGAGGGTAAAGAGAGGTAAGATTTCATTCACACTGGCAAAATGTTCATGGTAGACTGTGACAGGGTGCATATATAATGTAATACCTAGAGTCTTCACTAAAAAGGTTATACAATGGGATATACTTAAAAACACTATAGATAAATCAAAATGGAACAAAAAAATGTTCAATTAACCTACATGAATGCCGGAAAAAATCAATTAAAACTGAAACAAAAAGATGAAACAAACGGAAAATAAAAACCAAAATGACAGACACAATCTCTCACCTATCAGTGATATGTCAAAGGCATTACGCTGAGCGAAAAAAAAAAAAAATGCCTTTCTCCAAAGGTTGCATACTGTATAATTCCATTTATATAACATTTTCAAAATGAAAAATTATACTGATGGACAAGAAGTGAGCAGTTGCCAGGGGTTCAGGATGGGGGTGGGGGGTGGGTGTGACTACAAAAGGGTAACATGAAGGAGATCATTGTGGTGATAGAACAGTTATGTAACTTGGCTGGGTGGTGGTTTCATGAGTCTACAGATGTCATAAAACAGCATAGAACTGTAAACACACATTGTACCAGTGTCAATTTCCTATAGTTTTGTAAGATATAACCACTGGGGGAAACTGGATGAAGGGTACAGGTGACTGCTCTGCACTATCTCTGCAAATTCCTGTGGATGTATAATTATTTCCAAATTAAATGTTAAAAAATTGTTACTCAAGAACAATGTTTTGAAAGTTATAAAGTAAATATGCACCTAGTGCTGTTGTAATGAGGAAACACAGGGCCTAATTCAATATAAACAAATCAGGACAACTTGACAGAAGAGGCAACATTTGCACTGAAACTTGCAGGACAAATGTTTGTCAGGCAAAGCACAAAGCTGACCGGAGCATTTCAGGGTAATGGAATTGTATGTGCCCAAAAGAGGAAACCATCCGGAGGAGGGCGCGCGGCTCATTATGAACAGGCTATGCGGTCCCGTGGGAGAGCGGCAGTCCTAATGAACGAACATTGATACCTCCACAGACATTCCATGGACACAAGTTTATTTGCCCATGTATATGCTGACTTATGTCTTTCCTCCCCAATACAGATTGTATCACTATGATTTCATGAGAAAATATTGAGAAGCAAGACACAATTTTCTTTTTTTACATCTCATGCCACTGACCTTCAATTAATTATCCTTTTTTATCATGGATGCAGGCTCAAAATTTTAATAGAAGAAAGAGGAGAGAAGAAGCCAGGTAGATACTGAGGAAAGGTGGAAGTGGATTTTAAACATTTATTAAATAATGGGTGAAGTTACCATTAAAAAAAGTACAACGACCACCAAAAACCATTGATCCTGTGGGATGGAAAATAGCTACAGTGTCCATCGGGGGCTGGATGTACACAAACGCAGGATCATGGGCCTTGTAAGAGGTTCCATTCAGGGAGACAATACGCTACCATCAGAAAATCAATACAAATGCTAACTTTTTCTTCTAGTTCCAAGTTACATTCAAATGATTGGAAGGATTGACCTGCATCTGTAGGAAAAAGAATGAAGCTATTGTTTGTCAGTATGGGTCAAATATTTCATTAATTCATTCACCCTTTCCTTTATCCAATATTTATTGAGTATTCATGGTGTGTCAGGCCTTCTTCTAAACACAGGGGCTTTCAAAACTTAAAAGCAAGGAAAGAAATTTGCCACAGATGAGTTTCAGAACTTTTACATCTAAAAAATATGGAAACATGATTATGATATTCAACAAACTGGGGAAAATGTTGGCCCCAAATAGGAAAGACAAATGGTTACTATCCTTAAAATACAAAGAGCTCATATAATTTTGCAATTGAAAAATTGGTATAAAACTAAAATAGATAGTTCATCGAAGATATATAAACTCTTAATAAATATTGGAAGTGATGCTCATTCTCACTATTACCAAAGAAATACAAGTCTAAGCAAAATACTTTCCACTATTACAGGAAATAAAATATATACTGTCTGTCATACAGAGTGAAGTAAGTCAGAAAGAGAAAAACAAATACCGTATGCTAACGCACATATGTGGAATCTAAAAAAAAATGGTATTGATGAACCTAGTGGCAGGGCAGGAATAAAGACGCAGACGTAGAGAACAAACTTGAGGACATGGGTGGCGGGGGAGGGGAAGCTGCGACGAAGTGAGAGAGTGGCATGGACATATATACACTACCAAATGTAGAATGGATGGCTAGTGGGAAGCAGCCGCATAGCACAGGGATATCAGCTCGGTGCTTTGTGACCACCTAGAGGGGTGGGATAGGGAGGGTGGGAGGGAGGCTCAAGAAGGAAAGGATATGGGGATATATGTATACATATAGCTGATTCACTTTGTTGTACAGCAGAAACTAACACAATATTGTAAAGCAATTATACACCAGTAAAGATAAAACAAATACACTGTTGCCAAGGGTGAATAGATGTACGCACAAATAAGTGCAAATTTTTGAAAAGTCTTTTCTCAACATGAGTTAGGAGTCTAAAAATGTTCAATAACTTTGCTCTAGAAATGGTACTCTAAGGATTTTTCATGAAGAAATAATAAAAAGGCAGACAAAGAATTATATATGTGGATATTCATTTAGATATTAGAATAATTTTAAAACAACCTAAATGCTAATGAGGCAATGATAAAATAAAGAACACCAAATTCACAAATTGTACTATTAAGTAGACACTGAAAATAGTATTTCGAAGATTGACATGGTAAAATACATAATCTACAAATATCAAATAAAATGTCAGGATACATATATATGATTGTTTTGTAAAATACTGTTAGGTATATTTTTATTTTCCTTTTTATACTTTTCTGTATTTTCTAAATTTTCTACAATAAACATATTTTACTTTTGTAATTGATAAACCAACTATAATTTTAATATAATTATATGATAGCTCATTAAGGAATTATGTATCAAAATTGATTTTTCTAACAATGTTGCAGTAACTGAATATAATGTTTCTTCATAGAAAATTATTAATTCCTAATTATTATGTATTTATTTGCTTCTTATCTATCTTCCTTAGTAGAATGTCAGCTTCTATCTCTGTACTTGTACTACAATTCTATGTAACAGAACTTTCTGCCCCAAAGGAAATTTTCTATATCTGTACTGTCCAATACAGTAGCCACCAGACAAACACATGTAGTGACTGAGTACTTGAAATGTGGCCAGTGCAACTGAAGAACTGAATTTTTAACTTTATTTAATTTTAATTAATTTAAATGTAAATTTATATAGCCAAACACTGCATTGAACAATGTAATTCTAGAGCCCAGAATAGTGCCAGGTAAAGAGTAGGTGCTAAATAAACACTTGTATAGTGTTTGGATAGATAAGTGAAATTATTTGATGATTTGGCCTCTTTTTTAAAAAAAATTTTATGGGAGTATAGTTGCTTTACAATGTTGTGTTAGTTTCTACTGTACAGCAAAGAGAATCAGCTATACTTACGCATACAGATTTGGCATCATTTGATGACATTGGGATAAGAACAGAGATAAAGTTGATATTATCCAACATATAATATTAATATTAATATTCCAGTTTGGAATTTGTTGTCCCTAATATCAAAATGAAATGGGAAACAGTGGCTCTAATGATACTTACTAATAAATGCTTAATAGCACTATAGATATGAAATCATTTAATCCTCCCAATCTCAACAAGTAAGTAAAATCATTTCCCCTCATTTTACACGTAAGGAAACAGAGCACAGAGACGCAAGGTAACTTACTCAAGCACACACAGCTAATGGAGCCAGCGTTCAAATCCAGGTAGTCTGGGTTCACCTGTGTTCTCAGCCTCTGTAATTTAATGTTTAGATACCCTTTCTAATGACTAGGGCGGTGTTTGGTGTCAAAGCTATAGGTCTAACATTACAGCGGACCAAGATGGATTTGGATGGATTTTTCTAAGTTGGGCTTCCTGTATTCGAGCACAGTGAATGTAATGCATAGTGTCTTTGGTTTGGTTTTCAATGCATCTACACAAACTCTTGAAATTCATCCAACACACATGTACTACATGAAACTAAGTGCCAGATATTGTGCTAAGTCCTGGAGCTACAAATATAAAGAAGCTATGTTGTCTTCCCTCCAGGAGTTTTTACACTAGTAAAGAAAGTTTCGTAAAAAGAGATTACAAAATGTGATAAGTACAAAAATGAAAATATAAAAATAGCATTCTGGGAGCCCAGGGGAGAGAGAGAACATTTGGAAAGAATTGATATTGAGGGCTGGGGGTCCCTATTTCCACTCTACTTTCTGCTTTGCAAATTCACCCTGACCCTCATTCATGCTGTAAGACACCCAGGGTTATGGTCAGAGCTTGTAGATTTGGGTTTGACGCACATCTGCCATTTACTAGCTAGTGACTTCCGGGCAAGTTGTTTTTGGGTTCTATAATAGGTTCAAACATCCCTACCATGTAGATCTTATGGATTTTCTAAAATGAAAGTCAAAACGAGATCTTGCTTGTTTTAATCCAGTACAAAATATAAAGCACTATGCCAGTGTCAGGAATTACTCTGATTTGTTAATCTATACCATCTAAAGGGGGTGGAAAAGCAAGGCTTTTATCCTAAAAACTCTTGGGTGACTAAATGGCAGACCCGTGCATGAATAATGAATGGAGTAGGCTTCCTGGAAGGTGTCTAGACTTCAGGGGGGTATCTGATCTAGCATCCCAAAGGATCTCATTTGCAAAATGTACTGTCAGTGACTGGCTTGGCATAATCGGGGTTGCATTACAGAAGTCTGGTTGGAAGATGAAAGATAAAGGACAGCAAATGGAGGGTGCAAGGTGGTGTCTGGCAGGCGTCGCAGGTATCAGTGTAGATCTACATTTCATATTAGTGGATCACAAGAGGGAGAAAAGCAGGGGGTCCAGGAAGATTTGAAAAAGAATAGAAATCTGTGAGCTGTGACTTGAAGTTCATCAATTTGGCATTAAAAAAAAAAAAAATCACATTTGTGAAACACCATACAGCTGTAAAATATACTTGCAAAAAGATTTTCCCTTTATCCTAAGAAAGAAAAGAATAAATAAAACCCTAACACCGGACAGTTTGCGTTAAGCACTATCACCCAGATTCTGTAAGTAAAGAAAGGAAAAAAACCTAGAAAGCTTAAGTTATTTGCTCAAGGCCTCACAATATAACCAATAAATAAGAAAGAATTTCTGACCTGAAGACCAGTCATTTCCACCACACCGTGGAAAATAGGCATAGTAAAAAGAAATGAAGTTGGCCAAGTTGATCTCACTGGAGAATAAAGTGAAATTGCAATTTAACAGGAGACTCAGGCCTGGATAAGTTGTGCTGCCAGCACTGTGGACCATCTTAGACCTATAGATGACCCTTTTAATTGGGATTAATATTTGAAATTTACTCAAGATTTTCAGTGAGTTAAACAGGGAAGTAAACACAGGAGTAGAGCTTTACCTCTTTAACCTTCAACCAGACTCAAGGATGTTGGGCAAAGAAGTTATTGCTTGGCCTTTCCCCAGGCAAACTCACTTTCCTGGAGGCCTGTCTGCAATGGCCAGAGGCTGTCTTCTTTGTAGCCGGAACTCTGAGAAGTTGCCTTAAAACAGAAGTTCCTCGGGCTGCCCTGGGGAACCTGGCATCTCTTGAAATCCTCTTATGAAAGACAGCTTTTGCCTAAAGCTCTAAGTAACTCATAAAAGGCAAGGGAAGATAGTGGCAATTATCCAAGGGATTTCAGCAAGAGAAATGAATTTCAGGCAAAAATCTCTTAGAGCAGTGCTTCTCAATTTTTATTGTGCAGGGATCTTGTTAAAATACAGGCTTTTAACGAGGGATCTTGTTAAAATGCAGATTCTAGTTGGTTAGGCTTGGGGTGGGGATGGAGCTTCTGCGTTCCTTACAAGCTCTCAGGTGATGCTAATGCCGGTCTGTGGTCCACACGTTCAGTAGCGAGCTTTTAGAGCATCCGCTTCCTGACAGAATTTGCCCCAATTCTCCACTTGCTATCTTTGGAGCAGAGGATCTCAGAATTTAGGTCACATTAGAATTACCCGAGGAACTTGGAAAAAATGCAGCGTTTGATTTGGTAGGCCTGGGTGGGCTCTAGGAATCTGCTTTTCTAACAAATACTTCAGCTGTCCCATTTTCTAAGAAATGTTGCTTTAGGGGAAGTACAGTGGTGACCCAAGGTACCCAGAAATGCCCCAGAAATGCTCAATAAAGCCAGTACACAGCCTTTGGGACCAGTAAGCCTTAGCTAGTGAGAGGTTTCTTTAATTGGGGAACAATATAAGATTCAATTAAAGAAGTTCAGCCCATAATACAGCAAAATAAAATAAGGTTATTAGGGGTCTCACATGGGCTTCTGCATTGCTGGGCAGAGAAAAGGAGTCTCAAATCTCTGATTACACCCCTGCTAATTTCATGCTGAAGGGCCTGCTATGTGACACAAGTAGGAGCAAGCAGAGAGTGACAATAACTGACACCCGAAACTCCAGGAAGAGGGCAGGTGTAAGAGCCCCTAGAGATCCAGACACCGCAGTAAGAAGTAAGAGGACACATGTAGCTCTACAGCCAAAACGGAGTCATATTTCTTGCTTTCAGAAACTGTTTCTATGGAAACTCACTAGAAAGGTCTCTTGGTCTCTGCAAGCAGAGATCATTTTGAGAGATGTGTGGTTTTGTTTGTTTGTTTGTTTTGTCTTTTTGTGAATGGAAAGTAGCAATATAAAAGTGAGTAAAATTGATGCATGGTGTAAACAGAGTTGTTCTCCTCTATGATCTCCTACTTAGATAACCCCTTGGGGAGGAAGGGATGACACGGTTTCAGATGGCCGTCCTGAACTACAAGAAGACACAAGGTGATGGAGAAAAACAAGGTGGGGCTGAAAGGGCAGCGAATCAGAACCCAAAAGATTAGTTGCTGCAGTACAGGCTCAACCTCTAAGTGGCTGTGAGGTCTCGTACCATCACTGGACCTCACTGGATCTTGTGTTCATCACATAACGAGAATGGCATTAAACTAGATTGAAAATAAAGTCCTGTCTAGCTTGGGAAGTCTGTGTTTTCATGACTGCAGCCACTGTTTTCTTCTCACCTGTGCTATGAGGAACTGAGAGGAACTGGCGGAGAACTCTTATGAACACTCACTAAAGAATGCGTAACATAGTTTGTGCATATGACGGGTGTGTATATGACTTAATTATGTACTTTTCTAATTTCACGATGGCAAAGCTCTACAGTGTGAAATGCCGTATACTCAAGAACTGTGCCTTTTGTTTTCTAGTCTTCCTGATCCAGTCATTGCCACAGATTGCATCCCTGATTCCCTAAACCCTTGAAGTCTCAGATCTAAAATAAATTGATGAAGCTTGGCTCCTTTTACGATGGCTTCTCCATTAATCTGTCTTAAACTTTTTTGGCTTGTTTATTTGGAATATCCAGATAATTTTTAAAAACCTTTTATTAGCAGAATGGTGATTGCTGATATCTTTCAATTCTGGAGCTTGGGAGTTAGACTACAGAATAGATTTGGACCCCTTTGGAGATCTATCTATCTATCTATCTATCTATATATATCTATATATCTATATATATCTGAAGCTTAAATATATATATATAAATATATAATATATATAAGCTTAAATATATATAAATATATATATATATATATATATATATATATATGAAGCTTAAAATTCATCTCCTTTGTGTGAGTTCCTTAAATTATAACTAATTATTCCTTCCTCTTTGATCTTATAAATCATTGCTCTTTCCTCATTTATCCTTTAGCATATTTCTAGGTGTAAGTGAGCAAACTTAGGTAATATATAATCTAAGTTTATACCAAACACTGAAATAATTGGGTAGATTAAAATATGTACTAAAACCATGCAGAGAACTTGGTAAGGATCTCTCTGTTGGACTGAACAAGTTTCACAGAAAAATGAAAGTCTTAGTCTGAAAAACCTTAGGTCCCTGGGAAAGGATCTGGGCAAGAGGAAAGGAAGAAGGTTTTTCACACTGCAGCCCTGGGTCACGTGCATGGATGCAGAAGTCCTGTTCCAGCTCTGACATCACCAACTGAAGCCGAATCCGGCCTCTGTACCCTGACACCAAATTAAATCTCAGAGACAGAGTTTTGGGTGAAGTAGAAAAGAATAACTTTATTGCTTTGCCAGGCAAAGGGGGCCACAGCAGGCTAATGCCCTCAGAACTGTGTGTGCCCCCTTGGAGAGGGTAGTGAGAAGTTTCATAGTAATGGCTCAAAGGGGGCGTGATCAGCTCGTGGACATTCTTCTGATTGGCTGGTGGTGAGGTAAGTGGGAGTCAGCATCGTCAACCTTCTGGTTCCAACCCGTCCGGGGTCTCCGTGCTTGTGGGCAGCACACAGTTGACTTCTCCCACCCAGCGGGGGTTTCAGTATCTGCAAAACAGCTCAAAGATATTGTTGTGTGTATCCCTTGAGGGGGAACCAGGAACCTGCCCCAAGGCTGCACTATTGTTTCTTTAGACTGTTCCTCCCTTGTCTCTGCATCCCCTCCCTTTCCTAATTAACAGCTGCTTGAATCTGCCCATTGGAACTCAGGGAAGATCATGGAGGCTGAACGAAGCTTATCTCCTGTAATCAAGAAATGGGGGACGCAGAAAGGCTTTTGTGCCCAGGAGCCCCACAGGACCCTGCTTGGTATCACAACTCTGTGAACTTAAGGGAACTTATGAACCTCCCTGACTTCCAGTTTCCTCAACTATCAAATGGAGACAGTAATACGAAGCTCTTAGGGTGGATATGATAATTAAATGACACATATAGAATTTAACAGAGCCTGGTTCGAGGTGCTCAGTCAATATAAGCTAATGATAATGAAAATGGTGTTGAGAGTGAGTAGGGGTTGATCTACTGGAAGATGGAACAAACTGTGGAGATAAATTCTAGGGCCAAATCCAAAGAAGAATAAAGCCTAACTTGGGAATTAAGGGTCGTGGGGGCATTTTCTAAAGTTAACTGATTTCAAATACTTCCACCACTCTTTCGGTGCTTCATTTGTCTGAAAGCCATGAGGTTTAGGATCTGCTGTCTGATTATTACACTTTATAACACACTCTCAACAGAGGAGATGAAACGGAATAAATTATTTTGTAGTATTTCCTTCTCCAAGGTATCAACTGCTGATTTTGAGACACATCATTATTAAAATTATAATTGGCTATTGGCAAGTAGAACATTGGAAGCAAAGAAATGAATTATAAAAGAATGGAAACTCTGTGGATCATTTTTATTCTTCTGAGTCATTTGTGCTACTTAGCGGCCCTCAGAGAAACAAATCAATAACTATTGTTTAGAACTTCCCTCCAGCTTCCAGTGCTTTGGGAGCCTTTTTTTCTATCAGTGAGCCCGTAATTTCATCAATATGGTATCATTAGCACTCCACAGTTAGCAATTAACCTTTATCCAATAAGCTCCGTTATCGCTTTAGGAAAAAACCGTCAGTCCCAGGGAATATACTCAGATTTCAGTGGTACAGCTAGTTCTATTTAGGAGAGATGAAACAGCTGTTAAAGTTAGAGTCAGAGCTAGAGTAAGCATTGATTTGTTAAGAACCAATCTCCTGTTTTTAAGGCAACCCGAGGAACGGAGTGGGTATCCGTATCAGTCGTTTTTAATTTTGGTCAGAAGTAAAGCGCTCCCCAATAGGGGCGCCGTTACATTCTGGTTTCTTGCTGGGCTCGTTAACAACAGCTCCATTTTAGATACCAAGATATGTATGAGTGTTCCAGTAGTTACGCTCCTGTATTTGCAGAGTGCTTTCACATAATTACTTCAAATGATCCTCACATCAACACTGGGAGGTAGTGATAATTATGTCCATTCTTCTGATTGGAAGGTAAAGCTCACAAAGGTCAAGTAAACTGCCCTTCCTCCCACAGCTATTAAGTAGTACAAACCCCGGGTCATTCTTACTCATTTTCATGAGTACTTTTGAGCCAAAACATATTCCTGGATCCTTGCCCCAGATCTACCAGTAAATTTCTGGATGACCTTGAAAGTTGCCTAGCTGGTCCTCAGTGTCCTCAGCTGTAAAATCAGCTGTAATAACAGGGAGTTGGTTCAATGGACTCTAAGCTCATTTCTAGATGTGAGATCTATGATTCCAGACATCTCCAAATTAATTTTGTATCTCAGCAAGAGTACTTTAGTATTAATTATTGACGCAATTACATCATAATGTCCCAGTCGTTGTCCTAGAGTATATTTTGTAAGAGTAATGATGTTTTTAGTAATATGAACGCCCTATGCAGCCTTTGTCTTTTACATTTTTGCAGGGTGTTTGTTGGCTCTTTTCTTTAAAATAGTGTCCAGGGTTTACAGATTATACTCATAATAATATTAACCATTAATTTCTTCCTAGATCTAAAAAATTGCTTCTGATATGTATTATAAGTAACTGGAATGACTTAAGTAGTCAAAACAAAATAATTAAGAGATGGATGACATAGGGATTCATTCATGCTGTTTACATTAATGTGAATTGGCTGGCATATAAAATGTCATTAGTGAAGGCGAAAAAGATTCCAGAGACAGGTCTACGAATAGTCTGTGTGTTAGATGAAAACATTCCAAGAAAATAATGTCCCACTTTAATTTGTCATAGACTAAATTAAATATAGAAAGACATATAAGCTTTTGTTAAGATGTTTTTGTTTCATGTACAGGGACAGTTGGTCTCAAAAGATTAAAATTGAATACAATCCAGTAGAGAAACAGTAACTTTTTAAATTCACAAAAACCTTTGCAGAGAGAAAAAGGAGAAAACAACCTATGAAATAAATTTAAAACCCTGGAGAATGTTCCTTGGTTTGTCTAGCTCTTGAAGAAGAATCCTATGGACCTTGCTCCTTCATCGCGCTAGAGGTGAGCTCTAAAGGGAATTAAATTCTCCTCAATTGCATGTTCCACTTACAGCCATGAGGTCTGAAAAGGGTTTAACAGGAATGGAGGAGGGCTGCAACACAATGATTGCTGTGATTGGCACACGTTATTTATTTTTATGTTATTTTATTTATTTGGGGGGAGGGTGCTTTATTTTAAATGAAGGAAAAAATTCTGATGATGACTTTCCTTGAGTCATTTACTCAAAATTCCGTTATCACTTCTGTTGCAGGTTTTAATAATGATACATACATATAGGTTAATGATGCCTTTTTTTTCTACCACTGACATGCCAACATTGTTTTTCCTTGTCTTTCACATCAAGTATTATATTATACTCCTGTAGTCATCGAAGTTATTACTATTAGGAGGATTTAAAGTCCTTCTAAAAGCAAATGCAAGCAAGCTTCATAATTTCAACAATAAATATAGAGAAAAAATAACTATCATGGAATTTAAGATATATAATGGTCCAGGATACATACATACACATACATGGATGTTTACGTATATGCAATTCTTCTTTTAATAAAAATCTATGACCTCAATACATACCACAGTTAAAAGTAGAACAACTGTGACTGAATTGGGAGTAAAGCGTTTTGAACTCCTCCTTCCCTCATTTCTGGTGGAGGTCACTGAGACACCACCCAAGTTTGAAAACTAATGATGTAGTCCATGTCCTTTCCACTTTTTATACATGAGGAAACTGAGGCCCGAACATGTTAAAATACTTGGCCCCATCACAGTCACTCACTCACCCACCTAGACTGGGACCTCACCCCAAGTTCAGTGATAGGATGATGGCAAACCCTTTCTTTCTGAATATTCAGAGTCCTGCCTTGTAGTCACCACTGTGCTACTGATTTGGGTCTGTGACCTTGAACACACCCGTTGACCTCATTGAATTGATGTTTTCTTGTCCTAATACAGGAAAGATGATAGGAAATATTAAAGCAGGAAAAGGAAGAGCAGATCTTCTACAGGACAGTTTTATTTCTACAAAATGACTTCAGGTGAAATCCTCCAGACATCACCAAAGGCTTCAACTACAGAAAATGAAATGAAACAAAAGCACTAATAGGAACTTCAAAGAAAGCAAACAGTAAGAGAGATCCACTGGTACACTGGGTATCTACAATGGCATATTTCTTAAATACAACATGGAACATTTGCAATAGAACAATGTGTGTTTCACTACTGCAATCCTTTTCCAAAATTTCCATGGTAGTGCCTCTAACAGGAGAGGAATGGGAATGTATTAGCCCTTCTTTTTTTCTTTTTTTTTTGAACTTTATTTTATTTATTTATTTTTTATACAGCAGGTTCTTATTAGCTATCAGTTTTATACCTATTGGTGTATACATGTCAATCCCAATCTCCCAGTTCATCCCACCACCAGCACCACTGCCCCTGCCGCTTTCCCCCCTTGGTGTCCATACGTTTGTTCTCTACGTCTTGTCTCTGTTTCTGCCTTGCACACCGGTTCATCTGCAGCATTTTTCTAGATTTCACATATATGCATTAATATACGGTACTTGTCTTCCTCTGTCTGGCTTACTTCCACCATAGGACAGTCTCTAGGTCCATCCACGTCTCTGCAAATGACCCAGTCTCGTTCCTCCTTATTAGCCCTTCTTATTCTAACACCAGCTGAATCTATAATCTGACTATATTCTCATACTTTATGTACAAATATATAATCTTTAGCATCTCATTTCTCAATTTTGCCTTTATTTTTGTATGTAAAATTATGAATTAACTTTCATAAAAAATAATGTGTCTCTACTTAGCTATACTGCTAAGTTTTACAGCAGGACCATAGGGAGGGGAAGAGGAGGAATAAAGACACAGATAATTCTAAAATAACTTTTCATTATATGATTAAGGATACACATGGAGCCCAGAGGATGGTACAAACATTTTCTCCATGACTCGCCTTTCAGATCATGTTAATTTCACCTAAGATGAGCATAGATGAATCCTTCTTTTCTGTTCTCCTTCGAGCCAATGGATTACTATATGCTGATAGGCATTAATAAATATTTTCTGAGGAATTTATCCCCAAATATTTTTGTCATAAAACTTTTATCATGACCTATATAGACAAATAAACATCTAGAGAAATATAGGTTAGATGTACATTAATACATGAATTCGATTTTGCAAAGTATTATGTGTTCTTTAAAAAGTTTTGTCTATTGTTAATAAGCAGAAAAATATACAGTGTAAATGCATACACAAAAACTTAAGTAATGATTACATATTAAGAGCAAGACTTTTGCACAAAGAAATATATTTCTATTTGGTTGAATCAGAGAGTAAAAGGAAAAAAAAGAGGCCGGTGGGGTTAAAATGTGCTGAAGGTGGCTTCTGCTAGTTCTTGAGAGTGAGTTGTACACATACCTTCACATCTCTTCCAAGCTCCTCATTCGATGACATCATGTTGGTAGTTTGAATCAGCCTCGGTGGGAGGATTTACACCGCAGGATTCAGCAAACATTCCAAATCAGGATTTGTTCAACCAATTCTGGAGCACTTATCGTTAAATAGTAATCAACACATCACTGTCTAAGACCCTGAAGAACCTAAAGAGGACCTTAACAAGCCTTCATCGGTTATCAAGACTCCTTAATTTATATCATGTACAGATAGTGTTACTTCACTACTTTTCTTTCCTTCCAGTTGTTTGGGTTTACACATTTAGATGTATTTGCAGCAAATTTAATAGCTAATATGCTGCCTTAAAATTTGTATTGTGCTATGTTAAATACCAGACTATTCCAAGAAAACTATAGTCATATTATACAGGTTAGGAGAAAATAAATAATAAATACTTGAATAAAGATGAGAATTGAGTTGCAGTAACATCAGCAAGATGGCTGAGTAGGAAGCCCTGGACCCTCCTTTCTCCCATAAACACAATTCAGCAATAGCTTATGTACAGATTTCCTTGGTGAAAAATCAGAAAATGTAAATTGTGACAACAATAACATAAAGTGTGTGTGTTGGGGGCAGGAGTCATTAAAGTTTAGAAGTTTTGTATGTGATTGAACTTAAGTTGTTATCAGCTTAAAATAAACTGTTATAGCTATGAGATATTTTATATAAGCCCCCCCCCATACACATACAAAATACCTGTATAGAAGTTGCAGAAAAGAAAAAAGAATCAAAACATATCAATACAAAAAAATGACAAAACCAAAAAGAAGACAACAAGAGGAGAGACATAAAAAAAGAACAACAAGACTAACAGAAAACAACTAACAAAATGGCAATTGTATATCCTTTCCTATCAATAACTACTTTAAAGTAAACGAGTTAAATGTTCCATCAAAATATATAGAGTGGCTGAATGGCTAAAAAAATAAGACCCAAGAATATGCGGACTAAGAGGACATCACTTTAGATTTAAGGACACTCACTAACTGACAGTGAAGGCATGAAAAAAGATATTCCATGCAAATAGTAACCAAGAGAGTGTGTAGGTGGCTATACTTATATCAGACAAAGGAGACTTTAAGTTAAAAACTGTTGCAAGAGACAAAGAAGGACATTTTATAGTGATAAAAGTGTCAATCCACCAGGAAGCTATAACAATTATAAATGTAAATGCATCTAACATAAGAACATCTAAATATATAAAGCAAATGCTGACAGAACTGAAGGGAGAAATAGAGAGCAATAAAATAATAACAGACTTCAATACCCCACTTTCAATAATGAGCAGAACACCCAGAACAGGAAACAGAGGACTCAAATAACACTATAGACCAAATGAACCTAACAGACATGTACAGATGTACAGAACATCCCACCCAGCAGCAGGGGAGTACACATTCTTCTTAAGTGCACGTGGATCTTTCTCCAGGATAGATCACATGTTAGGTCACAAAACAAGTCTTAACAAATTTTAAAAGGTTGAAATCATACCAAGTATGTTTTCTGACCATAACGGTATGAAACTAGAAATCAGTAACAGAAGGAACACTGGAAAATTCACAAATATGTAGAAATTAAACAACGCACTGTTGAACAGCCATTAGGTCGAAGAAGAAATCAAAAGGAAATTAGAAAATACCTTGAGACAAACAAAAACAAAAGCACAACATACCAAATCTTGTGTGATGCAGCAAAAGCAGTACTAAGAGGGAAGTTTAAATGCCTGCATTAAAAAAGAGGAATGATCTCAAATAAACAACTTAACTTTACAACTCAAGGAACTAGAAAAAGAACAAACTAGGTCCAAAGTTAGTAAAAGGAAAGAAATAACAAAGATTAGAGCAGAAATAAATAAAATAGAAAACAGAAAAACAATAGAGAAAAAAACAATGAGATTGAGTTTTTTTTAAAGTAAACAAAATGGACAAACCCTGAGTTAGACTAAGAAAAAAAGAGAAGACTCAAATAAATAAAATTGGTAATAAAAGAAGAGACATTACAACCTACCCAAAAAGAAAAGGGGTAAGAGACTACTATGAACAGTTGTACACCAACAAACTGGATAACCCAGAAAAAAATGGATAAATTCTTAGAAACAGACAACCTACCAAGACAAAATCATGAAGAAATAGAAAGACTGAACTTAACTTATAACTAGTAGGAGATTGAATCAGTAATCAAAAACCTCACAACAAAAAAAAGCCCAGGACCAGATAGTTTCACTGGTGAATTCTACCAAACATTTAAAGAAGAAGTAACACCAATTCTTCTCAAACTCGTTCAGAAAAATGAAGAAGAAGGAACACTTCCAAACTCATTTTATGAGGCTAGCATTACCCGCAATCCAGCCAAAGACACCACAAGAAAAGAGAACTACAGGTCATCCTTGATGAATATATATATATATATAGATGCAATAATCCTTAACAAAATACTAGCAAACTAAATTTAACAGCACATTAAAAAGATCATACACCATGACCAAGAGGGATTTATCCCTGGGATCCAAGGGTGTTTCAACCTATGAAAGTCAATTAATATGCTATACCACATTAACAGAATAAAGCATACAAATCATATGATTGTGTCAATAGATGCAGAAAACATGTCTGACAAAATTCAACACCCTTTTATGATAAAACTGCTCAACAAACAACAAAAAAATTACCTCAACATAATAAAGACCATACATGAAAAGCCCACAGCTAACATTATACACCACAGTAAAAGACAGAAAGTATTTTCTCTAAGATCAAGAAGGCAAGTATATCCACTCTACAGGTACCACAGCAATTAGGCAAAAAAAAAAAAAAAAAAAAAAAAAGAAAGAAAGGAAAGGAATCCAAATTGGAAAGGAAGAAGTAAAATTGTTCCCGTTTGTAGACAGCATGATCTTATATATAGAAAACCCTAAAGACTCCATAAGAAAAAAGCTATTAGAAGTAATAAATGAATTCAGTAGAGTTACAGGATCCAAAATCAACATACAAAAATCAGTTGTGTTTCTGTACACTAACAACGAACTATCTGAAAAGGAACTTAGGAAAACAATCCCATTTACAATAGTGGAACCTTATATTACTTATACTTCATGTTTTATTTTTTTAGTGGCTGTTCTGGGATTTCCAATATACATCTTTAAGTTATCAGAGGCTGCTTTCAAATATTATGCAACTTTGCATACAATGTAACAACTTATAATGGTATACTTTTTCTTTCCTCCCTCAAATCTTTGTGCTATCTTTATTATACACGTTACTTCTATATATGTTATAAACTCCACAATGCATAATACATTGTTACTACTTTTGCTTTAGACAATTATCTTTTAAAATGGTTAAAAATAAAGAAACGTGTCTTCTATATTTATCTTCCTTTTTACCGTAACTGGATATCTTTACTTCTTTGTGTGGAACCAAATTTCCATCTGGTATCATATTCCTTCAAACTAGAAAGCTTCCTTAAACATCCCTTGCAGTGCAAGTCTTTTGGCAATGAATTCTCTTAGCTTTTGTTTGTCTGAAGAAGTCTTTATTTTATTCATTTTAAAAAGATATATTCATTGGGTAGAGAATCTGGGTTGACAATTTTTTCTTTAAATACTCTGAAGATGTCACTCTACCATTTTCTGGTTTGCATAGTTTCTGAAGGGAATTTTGCTGATATTCTTCCTATATATGTATGTTTCGCTCTTGCTGCCTTCAAGATTTTCTCTTTATCCTTGATTTTCAGCATTTTTACTGTGACATGTTCTGGTTCTGGTGTTTTTTGTTTTTTTTTTTTTTAATTCTCTGGAATACTTGGATCTGTTTGTTTTCTTTCATTATATTTGGAAAATTCTGTGAATTCCTTTCGACAACATGTCGAAACCAGCAAGAGAACCTTGAATTGCAATGGATTGAAGCAAAGTAGAAATTTGTTTCTCTCTCATAAAAAGAGTCAGAATGTAGGCAGTCCAGAACGTTCATGGCAGGTGGATCATTATCAAGGGCCAAATTATTTTTATTTTTTGTTTTACAACATTTTTACGGTACCTTAGGGTCTAACATGGGTGCCTGAGCCTCAGTCATTATTTCAGCATTCCAGCCAGCAGAAAAAAGAAAAAAAATGGGAGAAGGGAGAAGAATGTACCCTCCCTTTAAAGACACCTAAGAAACGTCTTGGAAGTCTCATCTGATAATTCTGCTTATGTCTCCTGGATAGAACTTAGTCACATTGCCCACACTGGACACAAGGAAGACTGAGAAATATATTTTTTGTTCTGGATGGCCATCTAGCCAGCTAAAACTCAAGAGGTCTCTAAGAAAATAATAAGGAATATATAGTAAGGTAGGAGGCGGGTAGCAGTCTTTTCCACAGCTGTGCATGAAAGCCATGTCTATAGCCTTTAAAAACTACAGATAGCTGGCGTTTCAATTACCTATTGCTGTGTGACGACCACTCCAAAACGTAGTGGTTAAAAATAACAATATTTTCTTATTTCTCATAATTCTGTGCTTGGCTAGGCTCAGTTGGACGGTTTTCCTAATCTACAGGGCGTCTGCTGAGATCACGCATGAGGCTGATTTCAGAGGAGAGCTTGGCCAGCACTGGAATATAAAAGAAGCTTTGCCCATGTGTCTGGGGTCTTGGTAGGGAAGACTGGGATGTCCAGAAGGCTGCAATATCTCCTTCTTTCTCCATCAGGAGAGCAGGTCTCTCTACATGGTGGTGAAAAAGGCTCTAAGAAGGTAGGTATAAGATGCCAAGTGTCTGAAAGCCTAGGTCCAGAGCTGTCATGATGGTACTTCTATTGCATTCTATTGGTCAAAGCAAGTCACAAGGTTATCCCAGATACCAGAGCAGGAGAAAGAGACTCTGCCTTTGTATCGTAGGTGAGGCAAGTGCACAGAATGAGAGGACGAATTGCTGGTGGCCATCTTTGGACTCAGATCACTACTTCACTTAGAGATTCTCCGTAGGCTAGGAGTTTGCTGAAGTTGTCTGTACTTAGAATGAAAGGAAGAGAGGAAACTCATAGGTGGTTGGGTTTATGCACAAGAGTAAGAATCACTGGCTCACTCTGGTATCACTGCCGGAATCCCAGCAGACAAGATCTTGGAAGCGGCACAAAGAAGTACACGTAATTTCTACATAGAGAAGCTCCTAAAGCAACAAAATTACTCTCAGACAGTGTTGTCAGCAGTTTAAACTGGTATAACCTTTCTAGGTAATAGTCTTTAAAATGTGTGTCCCATTGACTCAGTAATCCCAATTTTAAAGACTATCTTAAGCACATATTTTAACAAGTGTGAACAAAGATGTGCAATGCAGTGTTTTGTATATGGATGCAAAACTGGAAATAATTGAATATTTATTAGAAAGGGGAGATTTATTTAGAGGGTTAATAGAATACACTGCAGTTTTAAAAAATAATACAGTGTGAAAGGTCTTCACCATATCTCAAGTAAAAGCAGCCTAGAAAGGAGACTATAAAATTGTATGTGTATAAATTGTATATAATTTCATTTTTTTTTTGCAAAATTATGCATAAGAAAATGTCTGGAAAGATAAATATTAACAGTGGTCATATTATGGTTTCTATTACTTTTTCTCAGTTGTATTTTCTAAACAAAATTTTTTTTTTGCAATAAACAAGCATTATTAATGTACTAAAATAATATTATATACAATACTAAATACTAAAGCAGTTGCATAGTATCCACTTGGCTTGGTTTATGTTTTCCAAACATAGCCATGTGAGTAACTTTATGTGAGTTCTTGTTGTTCTTCCCAAGGAACAGAGAATTATATTCAAACGTTCCCTTTCTGGACATAATTTTAATTTGTGAGCCCGGCCATCTGTGTGAGGCTTGTTGCATCACTCTTTACTAGAGGTTATTGTTCAGGCTTTCACACTTTGGACTAATTACAACAGAATAACCTTGAAGTTATCACCTCTGATAGCAAAAGAAAGCAAGGTCCTGGGAACCTGAATATCTTCTAAACCAGCATAGAAAGGCAGAGAATCAAAAGGAATGAGAATCAGGGCGTAAAGATTTATTATGCTAAAACATCATTTCAGAAGGTCAAAATTCCACATTATTTCATTAGGTTTGAAGTAACTCATGAAGGCCTTACCACTTATCACGTGTCCAGTTTAGGGAGGTTGTTAAATGAAATAGGAGGCATGTCCCCTGGAGAAAGAGAGAGAGAGAGAGAGAGAGAGAGAGAGAGAGAGGGAGAGAAAGGGAGAACACAGACACAGGAGAAAGCCACCAGGAGCCCTTACAAAGCAACCCACCCACAGACACTGACACAAGGGTCCCAAGCAGGCAGAGTTTACAGAGAGCTCATTTTTAATCTTCAAGACTCAATCCAAATTCTGATCTTCTTAAAATTCTCTCTAACCTCTGCAAATCTAACTATCATCATTGTAATACTCCTGTCTTCTTAATGTAAGGGCTGGCTACCTATTTGATACCATCTAAATATTACTTTGAATTTGAATTGGTATCTTCAATATTCTACTCTGGGTTGTTACTTTTTTCTTCAGTTTTATTATGAAATCATTTATATTAAAATTTACATAAGTAACATTCAAATATATTTTCATCAAAATGCAAAATAATAAAGATTAACATTGTTGAGCACTTAGTCTATGTCAGGCATTTAAAACAATTTACATGTACTTCTTCAATTCTTGAAACAACTCTATGAAGTAGCTTGTGTTATTATCTGTATTTTGCTTAAGGAAAGCAGGGTACACAGAGGTGAAGTAATTTGCCCAGAACGTCTCCAGAGCTAGAACTCTTAACCTCTATATTATACTATTTCTCATTAATATAAGATAACATGGAATAAAAATGGGAATGGTACCTGCACAATTACGTGAGACAGCCCTGCCTCTGTTACTCTCTGGTCATTTGTCTTTCCAGAGCTTTATCTATTCATTTGCATGTTCATTTACATGTATGAGTACCAGGTATGAGTCTCACTCCATAAACTATGCATGTACAATGTAATTTTTCTATAACTGAACTTAATTGGTCTAATTTTTCTTACGGCACAAACATATTCTTTTTTAATTCCACATCTCCTTGACACTTTTTCCTGGGTTGTCTGTAGGTTCTTCAGGGGATCCAAGGTACTACGTTATGGGGAACCATCTGGGGTCTCCATCCTGAGACATCCATAGTTCCATCTGATCCTTATTCAGAAGGATCACTGTTAGTGGCAGAGAGGCCTCTCCAGATCTGTGTCTTTCTTAGCTATTCCTGCATCCCTCAAAAGCAGATTTAAAATTATCCCACTGTTCCCAAACACCCCTTGGGCTGCAGTAGGAAACGAGGTGGGGCTGCAGAAGGCCCTTCACCACCCAAGCACTCCTACTCGAGTGCTCCTGCATCCTCTTGCAGCAGGGGGAGTTCTGGGGCCTTGTCTTAGAACCCTTACCTGGGAAGGTCCATGGAGAGCAGCCCAGGGTCACTGGCACTGGATTCCTCAAATGTTGCTAGAGTTTCTATTATTTCTCTTCTCCTCTCCCCTTCCTCTCTGACATGGTGAGAGGCTCCATCTCAACGGGTATGTAACTCGTTTACCTTATTTCTTTGATGCTTTTATTCTCCCACTTCAGGGAAAAAATTGCTCTGATTGTGTTTTACCAAATCCTCGAAACTCAAAAGCCAAGATTTAGAAAACAATTATAAGGTTTCACCATTATACGTGAGGATTGTGATAGGATTCTTTTATGTAATCTTTATCAAGCTATGGTGGCATCCTTTTACTATCTTTTGAGACTTCTACTATTATCAAGAATGGGAGTTGAATTGTATCAAATGCTTTCTAAGCATCCATTGAGATAACCATATATTTTTCCTTATATACGTTCTAAAGTAGTAAATCACATTAATAGATAGATAAGCATATATTCAGTCTTCTGCATTTCTGAGAAAAGGTCTCCTTTGTCCTGAATTATCAGCCTTTTCATATGCTGCTGGCTCATTCAGTCACTGAGATTTTGAAAACCCGTGATTGAGTTTGAGCATTTGGTAGGTGCCTGACTCTGATCAAGTCACTTAATTTTCATTAACTTCAGTTCCCTCAAGTGCAATATGAGTACTTCCATCCTAGTCACAAAGTAGGTGTTAGGATTAGGTAAATTTGTAAAATTCCTATACAGTAAAAAAAAAGAAAAAAAAAGAAAAAAAAGTTGTACAGATATCATTTATTACTTCAGGTATTCAAGAGAACTGAGTGATTATACTTGTATCCCCCAGATGGTAAGCATGAGCTACCTAGCATGCCACTAATGAGGATGAACTAGTGCATTAAATTACCACTTTGTGCAACTCTCCTTTTTTCTAGTAGCATTGGCTCCATCCACCAAATGGGTGAGGAGCCCAAGGCACACAGGATGATAAGTTAATTTTCCCTAAGACTGCATCAATGTTAGAAATGCTGTCATGGCTTTGTCTGAGGGTCCAGGGATACCGACCAATAGTTCTTGGTTAGTAGCTGGAGCTACTTCTTCAAGAATAAAGACTGTATTTTGATGGGTAGAAAGAAAATGGCCCGTGGGATGATATTTTGAAGGTTGACCACTAGATGGCATTATGAGCCTATCAGAATTGTTTTAACGAGGCATTTATTCACCAGTTAAATACTAATCAGTTAAAGAAAGATATTAGTAAATGGAAGTTAGTGATAATAACAGCACTATCTTTGAGAAAGCTGTTTGTCCTCCTTGTCTGAATATCAGCTAAAGGTAGCAATAATATCTAGAGACAATGTTATTTAGCGCTCATTTCAAAACAATCACCTCCATGAGGAAAATAATTACACTAAAGCAAATGGAAAGGATATACTCTTAGAAACAAAAAGTCAGTGAGAAATTCTATCAAAAAAAAACTAAACATATTTTTGTTCTCAACTGAATTGCCTAAACACTTTGTGAGATAAATGAATTCCAAAAGAGTTTAGATAACTTGGCTTAAAAAGGAAGTGGGTAGGGTGACAATGAGGAAATAATTTTAGGTTTAACTCAGAGAGGTCTGCTTCTTCTGTCATCTCCTTGGGGCTGCTTTTGGCAACGGAACACTTAGATGGATGGAATTTAGGTAGTAATAAGAACAAATATTCTGATGATTATTAATTCTTATTTTAATTCTTATTAAATATCATGACAGGAAGTAACTGAACTTAAAGCTATGACTTCTTTGTTGGGGACACTGATAGTAGCATTTACTCACGCTAAACAAACCCTGGCTTTTCTGGTTTATTCTTCTGCTTTCCTATCATCTCATTTATCCCCTCCATGCATCTCCACTTCCTCCAGTACACCTTTACAGGTTTCCCCAGCTATCAGAAAGTAGAGTTCCTATGGACCCTTTCACAAGCCACAATGCTGTAAAGCAAAGAAGCAATTACCTTTGGACACATCTTGCAAATGGAGGCACAAAATAAATGGAGATAAACCACAGATGCTCACAGACACAGTTCAAAGCTATGGTGGCTGTTTGCTGAGATCCTGAGTGTGGTTCTGGGGAAGGAGCTTGACGGGGCCATTCTCCCTATTCTGGGTGCACAGATGCCTCTACTAAGTCTCAATGCAAAACAAATGCTGGGGTCTTCCCTGGTGGCGCAGTAGTTGAGAATCTGCCTGCCAATGCAGGGGACACAGGTTCGATCATTGGTCCAGGAAGATCCCACATGCCACAGAGCAACTAAGCCCGTGCGCCACAACTACTGAGCCCGCACGACACAACTACTGAAGCCCGCGTGCCTAGAGCCCATGCTCCGCAACAAGAGAAGCCACCGCAATGAGAGCCCTGAAATTATTCTGGAATTTCAGGGGTTTTTGGTTTTTTGTTTTTGTTTTTTAAATACAGCCCACAACGAAGAGTAGCCCCCGCTTGCCACAAGTAGAGAAAGCCCACGCACAGCAAGGAAAACCCAATGCAGCCAAAAATTTAAAATTAAAAAAAAAAAATTAATTTAAAAAAACCCCAAAAAACAAACGCTGAATGCTATTTTTGCTTTTTACCTTTTATCGTAAAAGCGAAAATCCTCTTCAGATTTCTTTCTGTTAGAGAAAATAGGTACTAACGCAGGTCTTTCGTAAAAGCAAAGTGGCTTAGAGAGAACTTTTGAAAATCGGGGGATACCTGCACTCACTCTCATAGTATTTTAAAGAATGAAACACCTCTCTCTCTTTAATCTCTTGAGAAAGAAAGAACACTCCCAAGTTGGCAGCTCACACTGCTCAGAGGGAAATACAGTGGTCTGTGGGTGCCGGAATCATGCCTGGAAATACTGTCCCCAGTACACACATGTATAACATCAGCTGTAAGTATAGCTTGTGTCTGGTCCTCAGTCCTACTTGGAATGTTTGAGATGATTGCCTATTAGGGATCACTTTACAACTATGAAATAGTAGACTTTTCATCAACAATTATTTCATAATTTATATACATAGACAGGCTTGATAAGGAAGAGACCAATTTCTAATGGCCAGGGAGTCTTAGGAAAGAAGAAAAAGGAGAAGAAATACTCCCAAAGACTTACTAGCGCATAGTAATCCATTATCTAGAGCTGAGATCTAATAGAAAAGTTCATAGATGTCAAGGATTCTAAGAAAATATGTTTACACAGTTTTCTTGGGTCACATTTTTGGCTTCAAACTTTATTTCACGGTTTTCAGGAATTCTGTCTTCGCAGTGAATCAGTAAATGGTCAACATTTAAGACAGGCCAATCTTCTGAAACCAATCAAAGTTCAAGTAGAACATTCTTAGTCAAGTGTTGAGTCATGCTGACTAAGAGGCAATGGTGCAGGGAGGTGGGAGAGAGGATTGAGGCACTCACAGAAGTCACTTGAATAACAATAGCTTCATTCTAGGACTGGAGAGCTCTCTAGGTCCAGGAGTCAGAGTTCCTAACCAATGGGAGAGACAGAAGCTTGAACAGCCCCCTTTATTTCAGTAGGAGAAAAATCTCTGGAATGTTATTTGCATAACTGTGACCTCAATTCAATACAACACGTCCAAGCAGGTAAGACAGAATCCACTATACTGGAGGTCGAAGTCTCAAGGGTATACTTTTAACATTTCCATTACAGAAATTCTTATCATGGGATAATGTTCTCATCTACACAAGGTGAGACTATAGGGTAATGTGATTCATTTAACAAAAACAACAAGCATAACAGAATGTATGCAATCAGATGAATGTGGGCTCTTGTCTTAGGAGAATAGATTTGAATTTTGGAAACAGCCAAAATGTCAGTAGCTTGGAGGTAGTGCAAGGGAGAACTCTTAAAAAGCTGAATAATTGGGAAGATTGAAGCTGCAGTGCGCAATCTTTTTTTTCAAATAGGAGCTTCTTTTGGTTTTCACAAAGACCTTCCCTGCCTGAGGTAAGGTAGCTTGAGACAGAGAGCTGTTATTTGTGATATGGTCATGTGTGGACATTCCATGAGAAAGAATGCACAACTTGGATAGTCAACTTGATAGACCTTGAAAAGACTTAGTACATGATAATTGCATAGACTAATTGAGGATGTCTATATCTAAAGAACTGAGATTTGGAGTCACATTCTGTTATAAGGAATTCCAAGGATCCACTGAATTTATCCTATTTATTCTGGAATTTCAGTTTTCTTTGTTTGTTTGTTTTTGTTTTTATTAATACAGCCCAATAGTCTAGGTATATGTTCTGAGATTATTTCTTAATGTGAAATTTGCCTTATTCTTTGCATTTAGGATAATTGGATTTGGCTTATAAGAAACATGAGAAAAGAAGATTTACAAGCAACCTATGCTAGATTTAAGATCTTCTACAGAGAATTGACTTAATGTGGTCTCCATCTTCTCCACTGACAGAATCCCATGATTTGGACTAACAGCAAAATGAGAGAATTGGATTAGATATAAAAGGTTTCTAGAAAAAACTCTGAGTCTTCTGCCCTGATGCTCTATGAGTAGGAAATGTGATAATATAGCAGCCTACCCAGAGAGCTTTAAATTCCATGCTGCCCATTTTCAGAAGGAATGATGACTTCCCAACTGGAGAGTCATTATGTTCATCACTTACAGAGGCTGGGTACTTGGCAGTCTCGACCAAAATATTAGCTAAGGATACCTGGGAAATAAAGGAAGGCCTTCCTTATTGATATCTGCAAATTACAGCAAGTCTTGATGTGGCTTTGAGTTATATATCGCCTATATGATCTATTGTAATTAGCTATATATATGACATATAACTGTACATATGACACATATGCACACGACGCATATGTGTAGATGTATATTACCTGTATGAAAGAATATTTGGAAAATTTTCAAGAAAGTATTTCTGTAGATTTGGAGACAATTTTCTTGCTCCACAATTGTGTGTTTCTCTTCTTATTCAAAATACTCTTCCGTGTAAGAAAGTGACCAAGGGGACTTCCCTGGCGGTCCAGTGGTTAAGACTCTGTGCTTTCACGGCAGGGGGTAAGGGTTTGATCCCGAGTCAGGGAATTAAGATCCTGCATGCCACGCAATGCGGCCAACAAAAAAAAAAAAAAAGAAGAAAAAAAGAAAGCGACTAAAATGCAATTGTCTTCCTCATCAAAGGAAATTAGATTATTTATATTATAAATCTCCCTCTCTCCACCGAGTCAAACAATATTAGTCTCCCGTTTCATCCTAAAACAAAGAGCCTTCAGGAGCAGGAGTGAAGGGGCCACAGGAAAGAGGTACACTGGAAAGAATCCTGAAATGTGGGACCCATTTCCACCTTTGCCCTGGAGCAGCTGTGTGCCTTTGGGCAAATCATGTGACCTCTTAGGGCTTCAGCTTCCTGGTCTGTAGAATGTAGAGTTGAACCAGAGAGTTTCTTAGGCGTGTGTGCACAGAAGAATCACGTGTGTCTAGCCAGTGTGCACAGAAGAATCACCTACAGTCTTCGAAAGAGATGAGTTCCTTGAAATAGGTAATGGTGTTTTAAACCCAGAGCTTACCACAGGACATGACACGTAGTTAAGGTTGCCAGATTTAGCAAATAAAAACCCAGAATGTTCAGTTAAATTTGGATTTCAGGTAAATGATGAATACATTTTTAACATGAGTATGTCCCAAATATTTATCTGACAACCTGACACATAAAGGAAGTCAAAGTTCGTTCGTGGGATGAACTTACATCATCAAGCCTCTACTGGTGGGAATTTTAGATAAAGAATGGGAAGTGGTAGGGGATGTGTGTTTCAGTAGTTTTTCGGTCATAGCACATGGGGAGTCTCTTGCTTTTTTTTTCCAAGCTTTATCAGCCTTGATTGGAGTACTTTTTCAACCTTCGACAAGAACTATATCAATTGGAATGCTTTCGGCTGTGAGTAAAGTATAGCTCAATTAAAATAGTTCAAACGATAAGGAAATGTATGGATTTACTTAACAAGAGGTCTGGAGCTGAGATGAAGCCATCAAGGACCCAGGTGTTTCCATCTTCTTTCTGCTGGGACATCCTAGGTGTGTGTTGGCTTTCACCTTCAGGACATTCAGAGGGAAAAAGGAAAAACAGTATTTTTTATTTTTTGGCCGTGCCATGTGGTTTGTGGGACCTTAGTTCCCCGACCAGGGATCAAACCCCTGCAGTGGAAATAGGTGGAGTCCTAACTAATGGACTGCCAGGGAAGTCCCAATACATGTACCTTTTTAACTGAAGGGAAAGGAAAACATGTCCAAGGGATTTCTATCTCCAGAATACTTCCCGTTCAAAGACATTGGCCAGAATTGGGTCACATGCCCGTGCACTAGCCCAAAGGGAGGCTGGAATGCAAATTTCAGATGTTTTCACTCTTCCTGGTAGGAGGCAGGTTCTGTAAGTAACGAAAGAAATGGTTGGAAATAAATATTGTGGAGGCAATTGAGTGTCATCCCTAACCATCACATCTGGGATAAGCCTCTTCTTTTTTTTAAGCCTTTTCTTTTCAATGACTCCAACACACTGATGGATTCTTGCCTGGTGGACCAGTCTGAAGGAGCGGGGAATGCCTCACAGTTTTAGGTGTTGTTCTTTTGAAGGCCTTTATGCATTAAACCCTGACCCAAAACAAAGACACATTTATGTTGGTCCCAACATAGCCCTTTAAATGTGTTCTCCTTTAGCCAGAATGATTAGAACTTCAAATTTCACAATCCCTTTCCTTTTTGCCCAGGAAAATATTTTTTAAACTTGAAGAATTCTTTTTCCCATTATTCACTTCAATATTTCATGCCAAGCATATGGCACAATATCCCATTGAGTATACGCACAACAATCTTAGAAGAGATGGCAGAATCCTCATTTCAGAGGGGGCTTTCTTTCAGTTGGATTTCATCCAAATGTACTTTCATTCTTAAGTATGCTATTAGAAGGAAGGTAAAACAGATAATGATTTTCTTTTGATGCTCAAGATTGCCCAAGATTTTTAAAGCACTCTGCACACTGATTTTAACCTCTCATCACTTCGATCAGGTGAAGCAGGCCAACGTGCAGTGTTTCAGTGTGGGGAATACTTAACTAGTCTCAAGACCTGCAAAAGAGGTTTGGCCCTGATTTTCACACAATGTTATATACTTTTGTTCACCATGTAAATGGGGCATGTAACTGGGGTAAATTCTTTCACAATGCTCCTAAAGCACAGATATTAAAGTGCATTTTCTCAAAGCTTACATAAAATTCCAAGTGGTGTACAAAATAAGTTTTAAATGCTACATATGGAGAAAAGAGAAGGGAAAGAAAACTAGCATTTAATGAATAGCTTTGCTATTCAAGACATGATGCTAAATGTCTGACATCTTTACATTTATATAATCTTGAAAACAACTTTTTGAGTTATTTTACAGGCTATCGATTCATCCAAGGTTATACAAATCTAATGAACATCAGAGACAGAATGAGAATTACTGCCAAAGACTATTCCTGCAAAGGAAGCGATGTGGAGTTTTTACAAACACACACTTGTAAGGTAGTTTTTTCTTAGTCTTTATCTTTGCCTGTTTATTAAAATAGAATTTCTGTTCAGGGTTGAGTTGCAGAGCAAGCTTTAAATCCAAAACAGCACTCTCATGATCATTAGCAGGATATCCAATCAGAGATATTTTCTTCAGAAAGATTTGTACATTTTCTCCTGCCCACTGGTAAGGATAGGCATGTCCTCTGGAATTCAATGCATTACACATTCCAAGCATAGCAAATCAATCATTAATTATTCTCAGGAAGAGTGTTCAAAGTTCTCTTCCTTCTTTGGGTGATATGATAGAACATGAAAAACAAAACAAAAACCCTGGGTACTTAGTGCTTAGGTAGTACCTGATCAAATACCCCATTTGTTACAGGTCCTTCAATTTCTACACTGTTCCATCACTTCCCGAGATAAAAAGGGGGGAAGACTATGGATTTCTGTACTGCGGGAACTTTTCTGACCTAACTAAGTAAATCTGAATTGTAGCACAAAATAGCAGTCTTAAAATCTGGAGCTGTATGTTAGTTCTTCAAAAAGGCTTTGAGGTATGCATGAGTTTATAGTGACTGCGGAAAGTTGTTGGACTTTTTTTTTTTTTTTTTCTTTTTTTCAGAGAGAGCAGCCACTGGGGTACATTTATGTCCTTTTGGGCCTGGCAGGCTGGGGGCAGAATACAGACAAAGGCACTGGGGCATATGGGCCTGTTATGGCCTGGAGTTCGGGCTCTCTGGGTGGTAACTGAATGGGTATGCCAGGGTGTGTAGCGACTGGACTGATTCCCCCCAGAACTGAGAGAAGGGCCCTTGGGGTGTGGAAGCAACGCCAAGTGTTGGACATGGCACAGGTGCGGGAGAGGGGTCATGCAGTGGGTGTGAGATTGGGTGCGCTGGCCTGGGGTCACCCTCTGGGCAGGGCGTGGTGAAGCTCGTTGGACCCCGGCTGTTGACGGAGAAGCTGGATGCCAAGGGCTGGGAGAACTGAAAGGCCCGTGAAGGCGTGACTGCAGACAGCCTCAGGCCTGGGAGAGACGGAAGAGTCCAAGGTGAGTCCTGCGGCGAGGCGATGAGGGGGCAGGTCTGGGGCTCCCATTCAGGAATACATGGTCAGCTGCAGCCACTCCTGGCTGTCCACCTGGATCTGTCCGGTGCCACGTCTGTCAAGAGGTCTGAAGGCACAGAAATCTGACCAGACAGCGGATGAAGCTGTCCACGTCCGTGTTCCCTCCCTCACCTGAGTAGCGTGCGATGATCCTGTCGTAGAGATGCTCATTCAGGCGGAACCCTGCTGCCTCCAAGGTTCCTGGGGAGTTCACCGCCTCGCGTGGTCCCTGAACGGTCAGCGTCAAACTGTCTGCCACAGTTCAATGTTGCTCCGCAAGCACTAGAATTCCTCGAAGCCCAGCTTGCTGGTCGTGTCGCTACCCATCACGGTCACCATGATGCAACAGGAGTCAATGCCCCAAACCGTCAGTCTTCAGACCAGGAGGTCGGGTCGCGACGTGGTTGAGAATGTTCGTGAACTCTGCGGCACTGACCTCCACGTCATCTCTAGCCAGCTGGCCAAAGACTCTACGGCCCTGCCGGACCTCCTCACTCTGATTGGCCTGGATGATGGCGTAACGGGTGCGAGGGGCGGGGCTCTGCGTGTAGTGCGCAGGCGCCTCACGGGGGGCGCGAGTATCCCGGCCGGGATGCGCCGGCCGCGATGTGCGTGGCCGTTCCGCCAGCCCCACGGCCTTTGGGCCTGCTGTCCTCTGTACCACCCTCCCCACCCCGGCCACCCTCTCCCCGTGACCCCAACCAGGGTCCCCCCTTCTTCCCCCCTTCCCCCTCCCGCTCCTTCAAGCACGAGTTAACCAGGACCGTGGCTGTGACTCAAGATTCCGCCTCGCCCGCACGCTCGCCGGTCCGCTCACCTGTGCAGCATCCCAAGCGTTGGACTTTGGGGGAAGGCAGCTTGAGAAAACGCTAAAGAAAATTAAGCAACAAACTCCAGTTATCTCCAGAAAAAAAGAAGAAAGGAAACATTTTAAGGTAAAAAAAATTAAGCCAGTAAAAAATTTGCTGCCTAAAGGTTCTTTTACGAGGCCTGTGGGTTTTCATCTTTCTGTATGCCAATAACTTAGTAAGTGTTTCATTTGCTGCTTTATGGTAGAAAACTCGTTGACTCAACAATGATTTGTTCAATAATAACTTCAACAACTTTGTGGTGAATACCAGACGTGGATATAGGGGCAGAATAGAACTGTAAACTGGGATAAAAGACGGAAGATGCCACTGCAAAAAAGCCAGGTACCAAAATTCAAGAAAAAAGATAGGAATTCATTCTAAGGGATTTATTCCTCTCAGCGCGACCCATGAATGCCGGGTCATCCATATAATGTCCCACCCACTTATTATACAAACTGAACAGCGAGGCCCAAGGTCCTTGAAAATTCTCCTCACTTAAAAATAAATGCGTCTACATTTGTTGCACATTTAACAATGTGCAAAGAACCTGTGAGAAACGTGTTTTTGAATAGAGCTGATAATAACAAGGAGTATTAAAAAGTGTGATGTCGGTCCTTTAAAATTGTTTTAAGTCAAAGATCATCTGCTAGCATATGGATTTCAACTTTGCTACCCTAAAGAGATGGCTTCAGATTACAGTGTTTAAAAAATTTAGTTTACTCTCTGAACTCCAATTTAATATTAACTTTCGCTTAGAGAAATGTCTTTTTTTTTTTTTTTTTTTTAGTTATTTTGTGTCCCTCATGACTTTTAAAGAGGACTCTTTTTTTTTTTTTTTTTTTTTTGGCTGCGTTGGGTCTTCATTGCTGTGCGTGGGCTTTCTCTAGTTGTGGTGAGTGGGGGCTACTCTTCGTTGTGGTGTGCAGGCTTCTCATTGCGGTGGCTTCTCTTGTTGTGGAGCACCGGCTCTAGGCGCATGGGCTCAGTAGTTGCGGCACGTGGGCTTCAGTAGTTGTGGCTCTCGGGCTCTAGAGCGCCGGCTCAGTAGTTGTGGCACACGGGCTTAGTTGCTCTGCGGCATGTGGGATCTTCCCGGACCAGGGCTCGAACCCGTGTCCCCTGCCTTGGCAGGCGGATTCTTAACCACTGCGCCACCAGGGAAGCCCGAGAAATGTCTTTTGAAATCTAACCTGAGCTAAAGGAAAACTTATGCTGACAATTCCTTTTGCCGGAGAACCATTCTTTGCCACTCTCAGTGTTCCCCGTCTTGATCCTTCTGGTGTCTATTTCTGTTTTGTTTCTGAGCTCAGAGAGGGTCAGAGTATGATCTGTTCTTCCTCTAAAACCCCAGCATCACCTAGAATTGCAGACCAGGCAGGCATACAGCAGACCTGCCCACACATGCCATCAGTGTCAGGCTGACTCAGACCAGAGAGATCCTTCCTGATTCTCCGTGAAAGAGTGTGTAAAAACTAGGCTTGTACCCTGGTTCATTACAGAGTCACCTTGGCTTACACAACTAAAAGAAGAGGTTCCCTGATGGCTCATGAAACCCGGAGGAAGCCTGACCTTAAAAATGCTAAACATATGGATTACAACCGAACACCATATTGTCCCAATATTCAGAAAAGTGATGAAAGATTTTCAGTTTTAATCCCAGTGTTGGTCTCCAGAAGACACACAGAGTTTCAAATAGTGCAGGCCTTACCCCTGATTTTTTTTACATGAACTTTTAGCCAAACAGCTGGTAAACAGGTTGCCTTGAATTCATTCAAATGTCTCATTATCTTTTCAAAGTTTCCCTTTGAACGTTCATTTCTCTGCTGGTCTAACTTCTTATCACTAATTTCTTCAGTGGGTATAAGGATCATACTCCTTGCTCCTACAATATTATGCAAATCTACAACACTCCTAAAATGAAAACCATAGTGCTAGACTTGCTGTCATAATAAAGACTTTTGAATTGTCATAAAAAGACTAATTTAGTCTCTCTCTCATTTAAAACAAGACACTAATATATTTTAAGGATTCTAGAAAAGAGGCATTGCTATTTTCACTCATCGTCCCTGACCAGTCTTCTTTAAGTCTTGCGTCTGTTTTCTCCATGTTTTCTTAACCAAAGTATATCCTATTAAAACTGGGAAGCAACCATCCTAGGTTAAGATTTCGATACATGTTTCTCTCTTTTCCTTGCCAATGTATTTCTCCGATTGTCCCTTATTTCCCATAACATTTAATACCCATATAATGCAAAAAGCTCACCATGTTACCTAATGGATTTGTACATGTACATATGGTACCTATCTTGAAACAGTTTTTAATTTTATATAGCTGTGCAGTCAGCTGCTGGTTTCTACTGCTTCTGGAAACCTTGCCAGACCATCTGCAGACCTCTAATACTTCTGACCAGAGGGTAAATGGCAGGAATTAAATGTTACGACCGTATTCTACAAAATTTTATGATTCCAATGCCCTAACTCAGAAGCAGTACTAACTGGCCTTCAGAAAGAGACAGAGGTTAGCAAGACCTCTACTTCAACTGCAATAATGCTTCTCTGAGTCAGCAAATGTTATTGACACTTGAGTAGCAGAAGTCAGACCCTACACAAGTATCAATCATCAGCTGGTCAGAATAATAGGACTGGGTATGTGGACAACAGCAGAAAGATTGTCTAGATGCTGGGCACACCGTCTTGGAATCAGGAGGAATTATCGTGACTGGCTTTGGGAACACAACAAATTATGGGATCAGGCTAACTAATTGCAGCTTTAAGGAATCCCCACCAGCAGCAAATACTCACTAGACCAGGGGTCCTCAACCCCCGGGCCGTGGACCAGTCCTGGTGCGCGGCCTGTTAGGAAGCGGGCCGCACAGCAGGGGGCGAGCGAGCGAAGCTTCATCTGCCGCTCCCCGTGGCTCCCCATCTCTCGCATTGCCACCTGAACCATCTCCCCGCCCCCTCCCACCCCGCATCCGTGGAAAAACTGTCTTCCGTGAAACCGGTCCCTGGTGCCAAAAAGGTTGGGGACCTCTGCACTAGACTGAAGGAAACAAGCTAGTGTAGCTGACCTTCTGTGTAGCAGGTGACCTGAAGGTGAGGGTGTGCAGGACACCTGTGAGACCTTGTAGACCAGTGTTTTTTGGTTTTTTTTAAAAAAATCAGGTGATTTTCTCTCTCTCTTTTTTTTTAACATTTTATTTACTTTTTATTTATTTTTTGGCTGCGCAGTGTGTTAGTTGCAGCACGCGGGCTTCTCTCTAGTTGTGGGGCACGGGCTCCAGGGCGCGTGGGCTCTGTAGTGTGCGGCAGGCGGGCTCTCTAATTGAGGCGCTAGAAATCAGTAGTTGCAGCGCGCCGCCTTACTTGCCCCACGACATGTGGGATCTTAGTTCCTCGACCAGGGATTGAACCCGAGTCCCCTGCATTGGAAGGCGGATTCTTGACCACTGGACTGCCAGGGAAGTCCCTGCAGACCCGTGTTGTTGCAGCTGATCTGAAAATGGTTGTCCCCTTCCTCCTCAATAATCCACTCCAAAGTGACCTGATTTATGTATAATCACAGATTCATAGTTAACTCCTACAATTCTTTATTCCTGTCCTCTAACCATTTAGTTATCACGTATAACGATTACATCACTTGCTTCCTTGTATAGCGCCCCCATAAAGGGATGTTTTGGGGGAAAGGATGCACATACACCATGCACACGTGCTGTTGTGTTTGTTGTTTCAGGGGGAGTCTAAAGTTGTTGTGTTAGTCAAGAGGGAACTTCACACTTTTATTTTGTGGGTGGAGTGGTAGAGTGAAATGTGGAGGTATGCATGACAGGAAGGAAAGGAAAATTGACAGCGAATGGGTTCCTCATTCTATGAGACTGCGAGGGAACTGGTGTTGTTTTGAAAGTTCAAGTTCAAATTCCAGAGATTGGTGGTTATATGTAGAGATGTAGGTATATGGAGAGGCATAGTATTGGGCTAGCCTTCCTTTTTGTTTGAAAATCAACTTTATTGAGGTATCATTTACGTACAATGTAATGCATCCATTTAAAATGCACAACTCAGTGTGTACACGTGTGGAACTACTGCCACAGTCAAGATGGAGAATATTTCTATCGTTCTTCAAAATTTCTTCTTGCTTCTTTTTTGTCCCTCCCTTCTTCTTACTTTAGCCCCAATCAAAACAGAGCTGCTTTTTTGTCACAACTTTTTTGAATTTTCTAGACTTATATAAATGGAATCATACTCTTATGTCTGGCATCGTACACACAACATAATGATGTTGACACTTATTTATTTTGTTGAGTATTTAGCAGTTTGTTTCTTTTTATTGTTGAATAATATTCCACCATGTGCATGTATCACTTTCTGTTTATCCATAACCTGCCTGTGAACATCTGGATTGGTTGCGATTTTTGATTGTTGTGCTTAAAGCTGCTATGGATGATTTCCAGTTTAGGGTTATTGTGTGCAAAACTGTTATAAATACTTGTGTACAAGTCTTTGTGTGGACATATGTTTTCATTTTTTGTGTGTATATACTTGGGAGTGGAACGTCTGGGTCATATGTTTCACTTTTTCAGAAATTACCAAAAAGTTTTTTCTGAGTGATTGAGCCATATAATATTGCCAGAAGGGGTTTATGAGAATTCCAGTCGCTCAGCATCCTCACCTCCATTTGGTTTTGTCCATCATTTTAATTATAGCCATTCTAATGGGTGCATGGTGGAATCTCACAGTAGTTTTATATTTCCATTTCCCTGGTGACTAGTGTCATTTACATCTTTTCATGCAACTTGTATACTGTCATTAGTGAAGTGTCTGTTCGATTCTTTCACTCATTTTTTAATTGGATTGTTTGTCTTTTTATTATTGCATTGTAAGGGTTCTTTGTCTTCTTCTTATTGCATTGTAAGGGTTCTTTAAATAGCCTGGATACAAGTCCTTTGTTGAATATATGCTTTGCAAACATTTTTTACATTCTCTTGGTTGTCTTTTCATTTTCTTGACAATGTCTTTTAAAGACCCCAATTTTTAAAAATTAATTAATTAATTTATTTATTTATTTATTTTTGGCTGCGTTAGGTCTTCATTGCTTCATGCCAGCTTTCTTTAGTTGCATCAAGTGGGGGCTACTCTTCATTGCGTTGAGCGGGCTTCTCATTGCGGTGGGTTCTCTTGTTGTGGAGCACGGGCTCTAGGTGCGAGGGCTTCAGTAGTTGTGGCACTTGGGCTCAGTAGTTGTGGCGCACAGGCTTAGTTGCTCCACGGCACGTGGGATCTTCCCAGACCAGGGCTTGAACCCGTGTCCCCTGCATTGGCAGGCGGATTCTTAGCCACTGCACCACCAAGGAAGCCCTAAAGACCCCAATTTTTATTTTGATAAAGTCTAACTTATTGGCATTTTCTTTTATAGCTCGTGGTTTTTCTCTCCTATTTAAGAAATCTTCATAAAACCCAAGGTCACTAAAATTTCTCCATTGTTTTCTTCTAGAGATTTTATAGTACTAGGCTTCACATTTAGGTCTATGATCATTTCAAGTTAATTTTTGTGTATAGTTTGAGTTGACACTTTTTTTTTTGCATATGGATATCCAGTCATTCCAGCACCATTAGACATACATGTGTGGATCTCTTTCTGGACTCTATTCTGTTTCGTTGTTCCTTATGTCTAGCTTTCTGTCAATACTGCACTATCTCGATTTTTGTAGATAGCGTTAAGTTCTTCTTACACCATCAAGGTCCATCTTGTTCTTCTTTTTCAAAATTGTTTTGGCTGTTCTAGAGCTGTCACATTTCCAAATAAAATTTAGAATGAGCTTGTCAATTTCAGTGAGAATACTGGCTGGAATTTTGACTGGGGTTACTTTGAATCCATCAATCAATTTGAGTAGAATTGAAATCTTAACAATTGAATCTTTCAATGAACCTATGAATTTTAATGTACTATGAATCAGAACCTTCCAATAAATCTATGAACATGGATTATTTCTCCATGTATGTGATTCTTCCTTAATTTCTTTGAGCAATGTTCTATAATTTTCAGTGACGAGTTCTCACATATCTCTTGTTAAATATATTCCTAAGTATTGTTTGTTTTTAGGTACTCTTGCAAATAGAATTTTTTTTTTTTTTTTTTTAAGAAATTCACGTTCTTTTATTTATTTATTTATTTATTTTTGGCTGTGTTGAGTCTTCGTTTCTGTGCGAGGGCTTTCTCTAGTTGCGGCAAGTGGGGACCACTCCTCATCGCGGTGCGCGGGCCTCTCACTATCGCGGCCTCTCTTGTTGCGGAGCACAGGCTCCAGCCGCGCAGGCTCAGTAATTGTAGCACACGGGCCCAGTCGCTCCGTGGCATGTGGGATCTTCCCAGACCAGGGCTCGAACCCATGTCCCCTGCATTGGCAGGCGGATTCTCAACCACTGCGCCACCAGGGAAGCCCCTAGAATTTTTATTATTTAATTTTCTAATTGTTTACTGCTAGCGTACAGAATACAACTAATTTTTGGATGCTTAACTTTGTATTCTCTCACCTTGCTAAATTTACATATTAATTCTAGTAGCCGTCATGTAGATTTCCTTGAGGTTTTCAGCACAAATACTCATGCCGTCTGTAAATAGAATCCAACTTTCTTCTTCTTTTCTGCCTTTATTTGCTTTTGATATTTATTTTGGTTTTTTTTTTTTTCTTACTCTCATTTTATTGTTTTGCACTCAATTTTTGCGCTCGTTGCTCACTGGGGATAACCCACCGCTATGTTAAAATCCCTGATCTGGGGAAATTTAGCAGAGATCTCAAACTAAGGCAGGAATAGGGCCAGGAAAATAGCTGATGGGTTAAAGAAGAAACCAAAAAAAGACACTGTGAAGAAATATAGTTAGCTAGAGGCAAGCCTGCAGTTTTAGCCTTGCTCTGCTGCTGCTATTGCTGATGGGGTTGGTCACATGGAGGTCCTTTTGAGCTGGTTGGAAAGAAGGAGGAAATGTATGAGAGCTGTGAGTGGACGGGTCTTAGCTGTGGCTGGAAAACTCTGTGGACGTTAGAACTCCTAGGATTTTCAAGTGAGGAGGCCAGTATCAGTCCTAGGCCAACATGCCAATCAGATCCCAGTTCCCCCTCCCCTGCACATCCACTCAAGCTGGAGAAGCAGTCTCAGCCTCTCTGCCTCAGTTTCTGGACCCTTCTTTCTTCTCCAACAGTATCATCCTCACTTCCCAGAGACCTTTCCTTCTTCCCCTAGCAAAAGCTCTCAGGAAAGACCTGAGCCCCTTTCTGTGATTAAATTCTGCCCCATCCCCACACCTCACCCACTGTTATGTTTTAACAAGGTGTATCCGAAGATGTTTTAAGTCCTGAACAATGACAGCACAAACACAACAGCAAAACATATAAAGGAAGAAAATAGCATTTATTGAACATCTATGAACCCTGTGATGCCCCACGGTTATTATTTAATCATAGTAAGATCTAAAATAGGATTTGTGTCCTCATTATAGATTAAAGGACTGGGGTTTAAGAGGTTCAGCCTTTTGTTCAAGGTCATATAAAAATTGGAGAATAAATTTGAACCTCAATCTGAGTTTAAGTATAGGCCTTTTCCACTGCACTCTTCTGACCCTTCCATATTACTGAACACTTTTTGTGTAATATATTTGCTGACTTATCACTGACTCTACTATACTAGATTGTACATTTCTTGTCTGCAGGAATGCACTCACCATTATACACCCAACCTCCAGCACAGGGCACGGCAAATAGTAGTTATTCAGTGCCAGCTTGTTGAATTGATTTAAATACCAAGAGAACCATGTGTCTATTTGCTTTATTTATTCATTCATTAAACAAATACTTCTTTTGTGGTTGGACACATAGATCTAGAGTGGAAGTCACATAACCAAATAAGCAATTAATTCTACACAGTGTTACAAGCAATGATACAGGGATGAATAAAATATTGAGGAAACACAGAAAAGAGATACCCAGAATGGCCTTGGGATGTCAGCAAAGGCTCCCTGAAGGAGGAGGGATATTTTGACGTTTGATGTCGAGAATGATGCGATGTGAAAGAGGGAAGATATTCCAGACAGAGAAGGCAGTCATGTGCAAGGTTAGGAGTGAGAGAGAGTGTGACACATTCAAGAAAATGTAAATAGCTCAGTGTGGTTGGGACATAGAAGGTGAGACATGGAATGATGAGAGATGAGGGCAGACAATGAAGTAGGTGTCAACTATGAGAAGATAGATTATCATGTTCTGTTAAGGCTTTATCCCAAGGGAGCCACCAAAGGAATATAATCTGCAGATGGCAGAATCTGATTTCTTATTTAGAAAGACCATCCTGGCTGACTTCTTTGTGGAAAATGATGGGGGGGTGGGGGTGGGGAGGACACCATTTGGTAAAGAATCGCTGAGTTCTAGGTGAAAGATGATTGTGGTCGAAACAAAGATAAAGAGTATGGGACTGGGGAAAGTGGGTAGATCTGAGAGATAATAAAAGTAAAATGCATAGGATTTGGAGACTGATTAATTTTGGGAGTAATGGAGAAAGGATTGATGAGGATGTCTTAGGTTTGGGGTTTGAGAAAATGGTGGACAGCCAGGCCATTTATGAGCTCTTGAACCCAGGTGAAGTATTCGTCTGAAGAAGAATACCTCCAATAAATACCATCCCAAATGGTGTACCAGAACCTTAAAATCATCATAATTGTTTCACTAAATTATTAGCCTCCCCCTCCCCAGCTAACTCGCCACATCTCTCTGTAACACCATCATTTTCCGAGTCAATTAGGCTGCAAACCTCTTGTGCACCGTTGGTTCCTTCTCTCCTCAGCAATCCCTACGCTTTCAGTTAGTTGCCGAGGCCTGTTCGTCATCCTCACCAGTGGCTCTTGAGTCTGCCCTGTCCTTCCCTTCCCACTGCCATAACTGCAGTCTGAGCCCTTATCACTTCATGCCGGAACTATCTCTTAGCTTGAGTAGTTTCCTAACCCGTCTTCATACCTCCAGTTGCTCCCCAGTGCAGTCCATCTGGGACCCCATGGCCGGAATGATTTTCTTTGTACACTGCTTCCATCACCTCTCCCAGCTCAGACGTGTTTAGCACACTGTTCTCTGGACAGATGACTTCCTCCCCATCTGCCCAGTGTGTCTTATGCATTTCCAGCTCGGGGAGCTTCGCTTGGAATGTGGCTTTCTCCTAACATCTTCCTCTACCTCGCTAAACAGTCTTCCTCCTGTTGGGCTCAGCTCCAGTCCCAGCCTTCATGCGTCTTCTGGGACCATCCACACCATCTCTCTGGCCTCGGAAAGACTCTGGCACGATATCAATTTTGTTCACTTTCTCTGTTCTTCTCTGTATAAGTCTTGTCTCCCTATCTGAGCAGTCGGCCTCCCAATGCTGAGTCAGTGGACCTCTCCTCCAGCACAGGCAGTGGAGAGACAACCAGATTCTGATCAGCTCACAATTGCTGTTCTTTCTTTTTTTTTTTTTTAATTTATTTTAATTAATTAATTAATTTATTTATTTATGGCTGTGTTGGGTGTTCGTTGCGGTGTGCAGGCTTCTTACTGTGGTGGCTTCTCTTGTTGCAGAGCACGGGCTCTAGGTGCAGGCTTCAGTAGTTGTGGCTCACGGGCTCAGTTGCTCTGCGGCATGTGGGATCTTCCCGGACCAGGGCTCGAACCCATGTCCCCTGCATTGGCAGGTGGATTCTTAACCACTGCGCCACCAGGGAAGTCCCAATTGCTGTTATTTCTTGCTGCCACTTGACTTTGCCATTGAAGACGGGTTATGCCAGTTTGTCCACGATCGCTGGCATATCCATGCCGGTTTAGGTCCCAGCAGTGACTTGTGTTAGGTGCCAAGATCATGCTCTTTCTGATTTACATTCCCACACCCAGCCTTTGTTCCTCAAGCTCGTTGCTGGCTCTGAGTGGCTAGATCTGGAATATCCTCTACATTTTAACCAGTGATGGTGCAGAAATCAGCTCTCCTATTGGAACCTCCGAGAAGCCCTAGTTTTCAGCCTTTGTCGCTAGCGCAGGTACCTCCTATCCTCTTGGTTAGCCCACCCCTTTGGGAGGCATTCAGTCCTTTTAGAAATTAGTTATGTTTCTTCTCTGGAAACCACATTTCCATACCCCAACTTAACTCCTATATATATATCTGGCAACAGGAAGCTTCCTTACTGTCCTCCCCTCTTCCCAGCAAGGAACACCTATTCCCCCCACATTTACACAGCTGATAGAGTGAGCATATGTGTTGGGGGAGGGACGGCGCATTGCACAAGCAACCCTACGCAGAGCAGAAGTGATTCAGTCCAAGGTAACGTATAGTTGCAACCTTATGCGTAGGAGAGTCTTCTTTCATCTCTAGGTGCCTGTGCCCAAAGTTACTTTCTGTCTCCCTTCCCTTCATCCCCAAATTCATTCTGCGGCCTCCTCAGCCCCGCTACTCTGGCTGACGAGGCTGCCTTGAGCTCGGACTAAAGGAGAGTGGCTCCAGCAGACTGCAGGCTGGGAAGAGAAAGGAGGCCCCTGTTGGTTTCCTAGTCCCTCCTGCTTCGCTGCAGTTGTAGTAGTGGCTCCATCATCTGCTGCAGAAGGACCTGCGCCCTCTCCCATGGCCCTAATGCTTCAGGCTCCGGGAGCGCCACTCCCTCCGTGCGTTCCTTCCGACTCCAGGGTGGTGACAGATTTCTGCTGTTGCTCCTCCCAGCATGTCAGCATCCCTCGTGGTTCCCTTCACCCTGCTTCTTCATTCAACTTCCTGTGCTTAAACTCTTGTTAATGTGCCATCTGTCTGCCTCATGGATGCTAATTGATACAATGCTGTCTCGAAGAGCACCCAGACTAATCTTTGCCTTTATAGGGGTGCATCTGGGGTATATTGATCTCTCCCATGGCACCAAGCATGGGGACGGGCCACTAGAAAATCACTTGTTATCCTAGATGAAGAAAGATTATTCATAAGCTACACTCAGTTCTTTGTGTGAATCCAGGGTTCCTGTTGACAAACCAGACTGCAAGACGTGACCCCTGTTAGCATGGGGTTCTTATTGATTATTGCCCAGTGGGCTTGACCCTACACCCCCTGGGGTTCCCAACTGATAGTGAAAGATCAAGACGACATAATCTTATTTATTGACGGGTGCCCAATGAATAGACTCAACGGCCTGCCTAAAACCCAGTGGAATATCTCTGCCATCTTCCAGCTCTAAATTCTAAATTCTGGGACTGATACCATTCTTTATGAAGCCAGCATGTTTGTCACTGTCCTAGAGGATGACTCTGGCAGGAGTTATTCCAAGAGGGCTGATGCTTCAACACCGCTACCTTCAGGGTAATTTGGAGATGACTTGTTCACAGTGCTCTTTCTGTTTAACAAGGGCAATGTTCATTCTTAGAAGTGGAAGAGCCACTAATCGTCTGCTATCATCAAAGAGAAACTCTTACCAGATGCCTTAGCAGAGTTTGCTGCTTTGCTGCTTTCTGGAGGCCTCAGAGATTCTTGTTTTAATTATCCTTTCTCCACACATCATGTTTTTGAAATTCCCGACATACTTCCAAGTTATTTTAGCTGGGTATCTTCCCAGCTGATCTTAAAATCAGCGTTCCTACTCTTGGCTTCTTAATGATGCTTGCCAATGGAAAAAAAAAAGGGGTGAAAGGATATCAAGATCTTTTCCCTCAGGATGTAGTGTAACCATCTCTTGGGGAAGGATTTTTTTCATTTAAGTGTAAAGTGCAGGGTCCAGAAGGGCCAACACATGCAAATTTGAAACAAACGTTTCCAGAGCATCAGTCCTTCACACATGCATAAAACAGATTATCCAATGGGAGCAGTACATAAATCACTCAAAAGAGAGTGCCAAAAAATTCCACCGCATGCCTTCCAGAATTTAAAACCCAAACATGTTAGAGTTCCAAACCCTTACCTAAAAAATTCTGAAAGCAAAATGAACTGTGAATAACTATGGAGAAAGTAGAAACAATTCATCCACCTGATGGGACCACCTGCTAATCAAAGTTCCCACAGTGTTTCGTATCCAGCTATGAATCAAAACTCTGGAGCTAAGTTTATGGCTTAAAAAGCCAAAGACTCCTGTCACCATCATCACTGTTATTTACCAGTGACTGGGCCAGAATCTGCATGAGTCTCGATGTTTCTTAAAGGATGTTGGTCCATTCTTAAAGGATGTGTCTGATTTGGGAGAGGAGTGTGGCCTGGTTCCAGATGCTGAGGTTAATGGGCAGTGTGGTAAATCACAGTCACAGAAAAGAAAGGCCTTGGAGTGGGTGGACGAGTGTTTTAGTTTCTTAACCCACTGCACACCCACGGAAGAGAGAACTTGACATGTGTTAGAAATGTCTAAGAAGAGGTACTTCCACACATTTTTTTTAGGGAAGTGTTCTTGTACTAGACACAGTGCTTAGTGCAGAACGTTTCTAAAAAGGATTTATCGAGGTAGACGTGAAATAATTCTTATAACAAAATGTCTGCCATCCTACATGCAGAAAGTAAGTGGGGCCAAACATGAGGAGCCCCCCAAAAATTGGAAAAAGAGAAATGGGTTCAGCTGTCAAACCAATGCCCTGAAATAGTCTGGCACACAGTCTGGCACTGAGCTACAAGACTTGGTTCAATGTATTTATGTATCGGTTTGCTATGGCTGCTGTAACAAAACACCCCGACTGGGTGACTTAAAACAACAGACATGTATTGCCTCACAGTATGGGAAGCCAGAAGTCTGAAGTCAAGATGACAGCAGGGCCACGCTGTCTCTGAAATGTAGAAGGGCCTCCTTCTTTGGCTCTTCCTAGCTTCTGGTGTTTACCTGCAATTGCTTGGTTTCTTGGTTTGCATCACCCCAGTTCTGTGTCCATTGTTGCATGGTGTTCTCTGTGTGTCTCTTTCTTCACATGGTTGCCTTCTTATGAGGACACCAATCATATTGGATCAGGGGCCCACCCTACTTTAGTATGACCTGACCTTAACTATTACATCTGCAACAATGGACAAGTCACATTCTGAGGTACTGGCAGTTGGGACGTCAACATCTTTTTCGTGGGGGGGGGGGGGTAGGACACAAGTCAACATGCAACAACTTTATTGAAATATGGCAAGAATAAGATTTACAAATTAGGAGCTTTCTTCTCTGTTTCTGTTCTCCTTTTTTCTTGCCTTCCTCCCTCTTCCTTCCTTCCTCTTTCCTTCCTTTCTTCCTCTCTCTCTTTCTCGCCCCCCCTTCTCTCTTTCTTTCTTTTCTTGTTTCCCTAGCCATAGCATCTTGGTGAGGAGTGAAGAACAGAACTAGGTGACACTAAGTTGGTGTACATAAGAAAAGGCATGGCGATACCTAGAGAAATACAACTCAAAATGAGAAAGGCAGTCTGCCTGTGTGATGAGGACATCTCATACACAGCATAATGGAATTTTGAAGAAGGAGAAAGAAGATTTAGCAGTGTAACATGCATGAGGGAGCTAAAGATGATTTTCAGAAATTGGCTGTGTTGCCAGGAGTAGCCATCCTTTTACCACCATTGAGAGCATCCTGAGTCCATAGCTATGTTACACGTCATGGCTTTGGAGTCACTTCTGTGTTCCGTTCAGCTGTGTCACTGTGATGAGCTGGCTCTGTGGAGGGAGGAAACAGGACCAGTTTTGTTCATACTACATGAAGCCTCAGGGTTAGCCTGCTACATGAATCTGATGGGGATTCTTTAGCAACGGAGGCACAATAACAAAAGACGGAGAGAAGAAAATTGTGGCAGGGTCCATTCAAGCACAGCCCAAAGGACAAAGAAGCTTGTCTGGTGGATTTTAATATTATGGCTCCTCTGTAATAGACAACTATGTCTTATACTTTCTCAGCTGAGAATTAGTCCTTCATATCACCCAAGGAAGCCCACCTGTTCTGTTCCTATGCTCATTAAACAAACTTCCCACTTTAGTTTATACTCCTTCAAGGAGAGAATGTGTTAATTGTATTAACAAAAATATTCACATCCAGAGTTTGGCAGACTTTTTTGTAAAGGGCAAGATTGCAGATATTTTCAGCTTTGCAGGCCACAGCAGCTCTGTGGCCATAACGCAGCTCTGCCGCTCCTGGGGGGAAAGCAGCCCCAGACAATACGTAAGCCTAGGGCCTGGATGTGCTCCAGCGCAACTTGCTTTACAAAAACAGGCGTCAGGCTGAGCTGGCCCGCAAGCCATTGTTTGCTGACCCTGTTTTAGACCATAGGACAATATATATATATATTTTTTTGCCTTTTTAGTAAAAATTTGAATTTCTCTTTTATATGTAAATCTCAGTTTGGTTAATGTGCACTGCCTGTGAGAAACAGTTCCACCTTCTATGTGCTGACAAATTCAAGATTCTGAGTGTGTAAGACCTAGGGTCAGATCTTCCAGCACAGTTGAGTCACACGCTCGTTGTTACCTCATAAAGCGTCATGGCAACAGTGTGCTGATCTTTCCTCCAAAATGGATAGGATCTCATGATACAATTTTATTTATTTATTTTATTTTTTTCTTTTGGCCACACCACGCAGCATGTGGGATCTTAGTTCCGTGACCAGGGATCAAACCCATGCCCCCCTGCAGTGGAAGTGCGGAGTCTTAACCACTGGACCACCTGGGAAGTCCCTCTCATGATACAATTTTATATCAGCAGTTTTCTCTTTTTGTTTTTCCTTCACTCAGTGGGGCCTCAAAGGTCAACGAGACTAGTTTTGTAAAGGAGAGTGTGAGTCCGAGAAATGTGAACTGACTTAGAAATGAAAACTGGAAGCGAGGCTGAGTATCCAGGATTCCCAACCTTAGGTTTGGTTTCCCAGCCTTTGAACTTGGCTGCTAAAAATTATCACAAAAGCTGGAGACCCGGGACTTAAGTCACCAGACAGCAGTTATATAGTGTTGATGACGGGGATGGTGAGTAAGCCACTGGCTTGGTACGAAGAAGCCAAGAGCACTCACGAACTCTCAGGATGCCCTATAGTTCGTATAATATCTTTAAAAATTTTTAAATGCCATTAAACATTTATTATCCATGTATTTATCTAAGCCTGTCTTGAACCTGTCTATGTTTTGGCTTTACATCTAGTTCAGGTAACAAATTCCATGTGTTTACTTCTCTTCTAGACAAGAAGCCCTTCTTGTTGATTTAAAGCCGCTTTTTATTAAAACTGATGGTGATGTAATCAAAAGATGCCCAAGGTGGATTATCCCAGAGAGCTCTTAAAGGGAACGCATTCCGAGGGTGTCCTTTGCAAAAAGGGTCTCTGGGTACCTTACATACCACATCACCCCAAAGTAGCAAAGTTATACAGTGGTTTTCCAACATTTTTAGCCACCAAAACTTGCTAAAAAAATTACATAGGATCTTAGATAAAATTGGTAACAAATGCACTGGTCTACCTGTAGGCCATTTTCCGCAGAGAATTCAACGTCATGTCACAGACTATCATTTTTTTCTTTTAATTTGGCTGCCCCCTCACTAGAACATCAGCTCCACGAAGTCAGAGCCTGTGTCTGTTTATCCCCAGTCACTCAAATGCATAGAAGGCATTCAGTAAATATTGTTAAATAAATGAAGCAACGTGTGAGGTCCTGAAGCCACACCTGAGCCTGAGGCTTCCTCCGTGGTTATTCCCTTTCTCTCATCCGGTACCAAACTTGGGCGTCCTCCGTGAAGCCCTTCCTGGGGTGTGAGGTGGATTTTGATTGGCATAGAACCTTGAAATAAAGCTCACACACATTTTATCTTATTGGGGCCTCTCAATCACCCTAATATGGTGCATATTATTACCACTTCCAATTTGTAGATGAGAAAATAGACTCGGAGACCATAATGGACTTGGTCGCAGTCACGTTGATGGGAAATGTTAAAGCCGTAGGACTGAGACAGCTCCAAATGCACTACAGCAGAATTTCAAACTACTTTGCAACTCATAGGAAGGAATTTTAAATTATAACCCAGAAAATACACACACACACACAGACACACACACACACACACACACACACACGCACACACATACAGTTAAAGCAAAGGTTCTACAAAAGAATGCCCTTACTAATGTAATATACTCTGATGTTTTTATTCTATTTAATTTAAAAAATTCTAATTGCAACCACAGACTGAAGAACAGCATTGTCTGACATCCATATTTTCTTGCATAATTTCCCCTCTCATATCATCTTTTCTCTCCATTTTGAACATGAAGGGATAATTGCTTTCTTCTCCTGCCGGGCTTCCCAGTCTCTACCTGAAGTCAGCCTGTCTGGGGAGCAGGAGTTCCCCCGAGCTGGAGTCAGGGAACACGGAACAGCCAAGACACTGTCTGAAAGGAAATGGAAAGCTTTTACGGGGGCAAAGGCGGAGAGAAAATCAAATCTGAAAGCCTGGACAGCTGGGGCAGGAAACAGTTAAGAGACCACTAGGTGTTTTGAGCTGCCAAGACCACCACAATGTTCCTGCAAAGATTAGGCAGAGAACAGATGTGCAGTAACTCGAGTTCTTCAGAGTAAGATAGCGACGACATAAATTAACCTTGTCTAGGGCCTGACAAAGGGACCACGCGCTTTTGGAAGTCCTCAGAGTGAAGCCATTTTTTATGGGCCCTTCAAGGTTATATACCTTTATCCAACAGAACGAGTTTAATTAGAGCTGCTTGTTTACAGGGAAGGGAAGCGAGCCCAGTAGGGGCTATCAGGGTGACTGGACAGAAAATAAACGAATGAGCCTGCAAAACAGCCGAGGTTTCCTTGAGTTCTCTTCAGCTGATAAGCTTTCCTTCACCCCTCGAGATGACTTTTGTCTGTTTTCCCGAAACTGGAGAAACAAAGAGGTGAAAGCATTCCAGACTCCCGATCCTCCAGTTTGGAAGGATTGTGGTCACCATCTCCTTCGAAGATGCCTTTTCTGAGGGATGGTGAGGTGATGCCACACCCAGCTGCTGGAGGACGGGTCTCCAGGACTGCTCACCCACGTACCAGCAGGAGACACACTTAGGATGTGGCCGAGCCTTATCAGTGGATATTTAACCTGAGGCTTTGAGGAGGGCCTGACGCTTCAGCTCCCCAAAGATAAATCTTCTAGTCAGGGGAGGCCCAGCTGGGGCGGGATTTGAGCCAGAGATGGCTCTGCTAGGGCTGTGTCCCAGAAGAAGATGTGGGATTTGGCTCACCACTGATAAGAGCCTGGGGTTCGGAGGCCTGCTAGGAAGTCCTGATCGGATTCCTGTAAGAACCTGAGAAAGGGCAGGAGCTGCACCTGGTGGGCAGCAGACGGGTTGCTAGAGTCTGGACCAGGTTTCCCTGACCATCCACAGAGTGCCGGGCCCCTAGGGAAGGAACAAGAGGATAGAGTGAGGTTGGGAGTGGGAATAAAGGGGGACGGGAAGGCGCTCTGGCTGAGGGCCCCCGGCTTCTCTGAGCCCCTGGCTGGGCAGGCTGGGCTCCGAGGCTGGGCACTGGTCGGGCAGACACAGGTCCAGAGCTGTGCTTACCACGCTGCGGGCAGCTGACTGCCACCGCCCCCTTCAAACCGGCCTTCCAGCCCTTCAGGAAGAGATGCAGATTTGCCCAGGTCAGCCCAGGGCTCACCATAAACTGGTGGATCCCAAACAGAGAAGAGCAGAGGCTGTCTCCTCTCAGGTGGGAGAACTGTTTCTTCTTTTCGTTCCCAGGGCCAAGTTTATTCATGGGTGTGGGAGCCGGTGGGACCGCTGGAACAAGTCCCCGCCCTAAAGCATCCCTTCCAGACTGCCTGAAATGCTACCTATAAGTTGAGTTAAATGATGCTATTAAAAAAAAAAAAATCAGGCCTCAGGGAGCTGGAGAGAATTGTAATCATTCGCATCTTCCTACTCACTTCGCTCATCTTCCTCTTAACGTCAGGCTGGGGTCTTCATAGTTGAAGGGGTGGCGGACTTTCTGGGGGAGGGACACAGCTTTGAGTAAGAGGCATTGCTGGGAAAGGCAGTCCAGGGGGAAGTCCGCCGTGGGGTCTTTGGTGAGTGTGTGTGTTTGCAGGGGGAGGGTGGTCAAGAGGCAGACTTTAGAAAGGAAAGGATCTAGGAGGATCCAATGAAAGGGGTGACGAAGCGCCGACAGAGCCGTGCTGTGCTGACTCAGAAACTGTCCCTAAGGCTTACCCGGCCCTGCTGTTCCTTCAGCTCCTCAGTCCTGGGGGACTTGAGTTTCCTTGTGTGTGAGATGCTCTTGCCCAGGGCAGGAACAGAGACCTTTCTGACCTCCAGTCTGAGTCGAGCTGAGACGCTCACCAGCAATTCTGAGCGGACTTTACAATGAGCCCTTCTGTGTAGGGACCACTTCTGAGTCCTGTTTGCGCCATCCCCACCCAGCTTAGGAACATAGAAGACACATAATAACGTTTGCCCGAAGATTGCTCCACCCAGTGGATGGGGTGTGTGCATTTCACACCTGGGTGTGGTCCGGGGCCTTGGGTCTTGCTGTTCCTTCCTTCTGCAGTGCTCTCCTTCCCATACCATCAGTAGCTGCCCGCCTCGTCACCCCTCAAGACTCAACTCACATGCCGTGTCCTCTTTGTAGCCTTTTCTTTCTGTCTTCCTGTGATTGCACTTGTGTAAGCACCTTGTAATACATGTCACAGTGGATTATCATTGCTGACCTCTTTCTTAATCTTACCCACTTGACGTTGACCTTCTTGAGGTCATTTGTACCTTATTTCCAGCTCATAGCACAGTACCTGGCACCTAGCAGGCTCTTAGTAACGTTCCAGTGAATTGATTGGACCTTGTATAAAATTACTTCCAAGGGACCTCACCAACATTCCCAGGGGTTTTTAAGCCTATGTAGGGCCAGACAAGTACTCAGCAGCAGAGAAAAACAACACCTGGCTTGGAATACGAGGAGGTCTGTCTACTCATTTCAGTTTGCCGCGAAGAGCCAACTCCCCCTCCTCATCAAGTCAAGTTCCTCTAAGTTCCCGTCTAAACACTTTCTGAACTTGGCCTCTGAAATGGCAGGTGAGTAATTTGGCATATGAAGAGCTGACATGCATTTCTGGGACTGCTGAGTAGTGAAGGGTTTTCAAAAAATAAAAGAGTCTGTACAAGGATTGCAACTAGAATCCATGAAATAAGAGCCCATCTGGTTGTCCGTGATGAAGCTGTGCAGCTGGGCGGCAGATGTGTTTGCCGTTCGAGTGGCACAGAAAAGATGGCCAGAGGACTGAACACGTGGGGCAGTTTGATTTCATGTCTCATTTTCTACCTTTGGATAGATCCAGACCCTCATTGCTGAACCTCTCAAAAGGGGTCACTTCTTCCCAAGAGCTGAGGCAGTTGGTGCGACAGTTTCTGCGAAAGTGAAAGACCCATGTTAAACGTAGGGTCAGACGGGGGGTCCTGGTTTACATAGACGTGTAAGCGCAGGGTGTGGAGTGTGGATTCCTTTGCTGTGGTCATTCTTCATCCGTGGTTTAGGGGGAAAAACTACCTGTGTTTCTTTTCCATAAGACTTGAGGCCTGCCTTCCTTCCTTCCTTTCTTTCTGTCCCTCTCTTCCTTTCTTTCTTTTTCTTCTGTCTTTTCTTCTTTCCTTCTTTCTTTCCTTCTCTCTTCCTTTTTCTTCTTTCTTTCTTTTTTCTTTTTCTCTCTCCTTCGCCTTCCCTTCTTCCTTCCTTCCTTCCCTCTTTCTTTCCCTTCCTCCCTCCTTCTCTCCCCATCCTTCTTTCTTTCATTCACTTTTATTATAACATTTAAAAATATGCATAAATTAGTGAAGATACTATAACAAAACCCCCATGTTCCTGTCACCCAGATTGAGTAACTATCAGCATTTTGTTCACCTCCTCCTGTGACCTTCAGATCACAGACCTGATGATGTCTGAGTCCTTTCCAGCTCTAATAAGATAGGAGTTTTTCTTCATTTCACTAATTCCTGCACTAACTGTTGTTTCTCCACTATATACAGTATATAAGGGGATATGTGTATATTCAAACTGCAGTGGCAGATCTAAAGGGCGAGTTGTATGTATGTGAAGGTGCTTTTGACCCCCCAGTTTTTATCAATGCCCTAAGGCCACCCAAATAAAGATATAATTTACAGTAAAAGTAATGTGCTTTCTGTGTGAATGCAGCGTCCAGACGAACTCCTAGCTGCTGCTTCCCGCAGGATGGTTGTTCCTAAGTCACTTCCCTATAGAAATTCTGGTGTTGCCACCAGTAGTGGGTGATATCAGTGTTCAGCTTCTAGAAGCCAGATATCACAATCACTTACTTCAGCTTCAAGAGCTGATCTCTTTCCTTCATTTTTCGTTCTCAGATGTCTCTTTAATTGCCTTGGTTTGCAAAGAGGGCTACTTAATCTTTTTTTGACTTTTTTCTTTTACTTTCTTCTCCTTCCTCTCCCCTCCTTCTCTTTTCTTATGGTCAAAGCAGCTATTACTGAGCATTTAAAACTTTTAAAATTAGACTAAGTGATTAAAGTTCTCTAATGTATTAGTGGTACTCAAAAAATGACTTCATATGTGGCCTTTGATCTTTCCAGCCATCTGCGTAGTTAAAATGCCTCTGCTTAAGCAACTTGGCATTTTTTATATCTTCATGATAGTTCATAGTTCTTGTAAATAATGTCAGTGTTCTTAGAAAACTGAGCTACAAGAAAAGTGGGTGGGAGTATATGCCACTTCAGCATTTTTCTTTTTGTAACTTTCAACTAGTCCGTTGAAAATCTTTACATTAAGATAACACTGTGTGTGGCTCTTATGTCTGTTAAGTGCTTTACAGCCACTCATTAATACTCAGATTGAAAACCAAGTCATAGAAGAAAACAATGGCTTGACTAGCGTTGCAACTTAGTAACTATCAAGTTTAAAATCAAGTTCAGAGAATAAAGGCAGAATACAATATATATGTGATTTATGTATATATGAGTGTGAGTCCAAATTCTGTCATAGAATAAACTAATACATGAGGTAGGTAAAATCCCTCCATTAACTGAATTGCATGTTTCTATTTCAAACTTATGGCTTGAATTTGGAGTTTCACTTTTAACATGTTAATGAGTAAATTAATGTGCATTTACATTTCTATAACATGTATTCTACTTTGTCTCAGCTCTGGACTTCTAGAACTTTGGGGGAGAAGGTTACTTCTCCCCCAGAGAGCTTCCATGTAACCTCTCTGGAATCTTGTTCTCATGTGTTAAAAAAAAAAGAGGACAAAAATATTTCTGTCATTTTTTTTGCTTGCCATGCTGTGCTTTAAAATCAAGACATTGGGCTGAGTCCGTTTTGCCAGGTGCTGATAGCTTCTGACAAGGACATATGCGTTAAAATCAAATAATTAAGTTGCCTGGAAGCTAGAGGTGTAAACATAACCATAAATAAGAGATGCGCTTGTTTATCTTTTCTGCTGTGGCTGTTAGTTTACCCCTCCAGGTGTGGTGCGTCACACACATGCATTTTGGATGTGTACACAGAGTGAGAATTTGGCCCGCTGTATGTAATAAAGCAACAGTACTTGGTATTCAGCTCTAAAAAATGTTGGAAGATTTTTTCCTTCTTCTCAAATGAGTGTTGCTTGGGGGAGGTATATGACCTGCCAGTTAATGTGTAGACTTTTCCAACAGTGTAGGCTTCTCTTCCCCTCAGAGATTCGAGGCAGAATGTCAGGTTCTCTGCTGCCAGTCGTTTTCCATAATTTTCCTGTTCATTCCAGTGTGTGCTCTAGACCTTGTTCTCGTGGCAGGTGCATATCAGTGTACCATATGGCAGCCTCCTGGATCAGCTGTGTCACCGGGCCCTCCAGGAAACGAGGCCCTATACTGTTCTCAGGGCACAGCCAGGCCCACATTCAGACAGAAACCCCTGCTCCTTTCCAAACTGCTGACTGCCGGAGATCACAGAATTTCACCAAACAACTGATAGTGGGGAGGATAGGGGAACATTGGTGAGCCCCACATCGGGAAGGCAGGCCATCATTCATTCACTGATTTCATGAATCTTAACTGAGCCCTTTCTTTGTGCCAGGAACTTCTCCAGGGAAGGGGTATAAAAGTTAAAAAAGACACAAATTCCAAAAAAATTAAGCAAGTAAAGAAATGATCGAGAGACTTTTGACGGAGCTAGATGAAAAAAGTGACATTGTGGTAAGAGGCTGAACGGCCGCCTTGGAGAGCAGGTTAGGATGACCAGTCTGAGGAAGTTGTATGAAAGTCGAGAAGGGACCGGACGTGCGAAGGTCAGGAAGGAGAGAATTCAAGCGCAGAGCACAGCAAGCACGGAGGTCCTGAGCCAGAAGATGCCTGGTATGTTTGAGGAACAGAAGGGAGGCGGCCTGTTTGGAAGGAGTGAATGGGAGGGAGTGTGTAGGTCAGGAGGCAGATCGGGGAGGGCTTCCTAAAGCCAAGGTGTGAGAAGTTCGGATCTTGTTCTCAGGATAATCAAAATGCTCGGAAGATACCATCTGAATCGTTGTGCTACAACAAACAAGCAAATGAATGAGTGAACGGATAAACGAATGAATGAATGAATGAATAAAGGGAACTGGACCAGTCCAGGTATCTAGAATGAAGTGTCAGGATTGGAAGTTGTAAATTCGTGCATTTTTTAGCACATATTAAGAACAAGTGTTCATATCGGTCCCTGGAGAAAAATGAGACTTGGATATGGAACTGAAAATGGCGGATTTTGCAGCAAGGACCTAACCCCATCCTCCAGTGGCAGCAGAAGGAGAAGTAGTCATGCAGAGGTCCGTTACCGAGATGAAAAAGAACACTGTTCTCCACAGACGCCAGCCTAGAAGAAAGAGGTCCCTGCCCTAGAGAACTTGCAGCGTCAGGCAGTATGAGTGGACCGACAGCCAGAATGAGTGGACTGACACGCCTCAAATATGGTCGATAGCAACAAAAGTTGGCCAGAAGAAGCCCAATCTGAACTCTGTAGCAAACACGCAGTTCTAACCCTTCCCTTCCCCCTCTCTTTACGACTTAATACTTGGCAAGAGAAAGGTCACTTGACAATATTTATTAGCTCATTAACTGTAAGTGTCTTTGCTGCCGGGGGAGATATTTTTTATAACAATTCTATTGTTTTCTACAAGCTACGCTGCAGGTGTCTCTCCACTGTGTAAATGAAATGGTGAGCACCAGCTCTCTCCTGGCATCCAAGATCCATAACTAAATATTACTTTTTCTGCAGCTGGTAAAAAGGAACATGATTGGACTGAGTCTGGCTTGGCTGACTTACATGAGGCCAACTAAGCAAATATCAGTGTTGCCTGCACATGAGCATTGCTTTGAAGATCCTGAGCTAGGGTTATCTCGTTTCCCCTGTTCAGACCCCCTGTCCCCAAGAAAAGGGAAAGGAAACAGAATTAACATGCACTAAGTGCCAGATACTAGGACCTTTATATACACTGTTGAATGTAATTCTCCCAACAGCTTTATTAACGGAAAGGAATTTTTGCTGCTAGTAAACCAGGTGAGGAAACCAAGTCTCAGAAAGGCTACTTTGCTCAGTCACACAGCTGTTATGTGGTTAAGCTGGGTTTTAAAGCTACGTCTACGCTTTTTCAAACACATACTATTCTATGTTAAAAAATAGTATAGTACCCTCAAACGTGGTGCACTTTCTCATTTGCTTTCCAGTAAAGTCTGAGCTTGGTTGTAGATGATTCCATAGCAGCCATAGAATAAAACGTCTTTGGACTTCTGATGAAAAAAAAAAGTTATCTTCTTAGAATTAGGGGCACTGGTTCTGTAAATAAACCAAAATGTATTTTTCTAATTAATCATTTTGAAATACAAGTATGATCACAGTTTAGTTCTTATTTATGTTTTATTTTTATTTTATTTTTTGGTGGGGGAGGGATCTACAAGCCCACCAGCTCTAACCGATAGGTATATAATACCCATCGACCAAAAAACACCAAAAAATCCATTCACCCATTAATTTCCAGTGTTTACACAGACTCCTTTTTTGCCGCCCACCCTTGGCTTGACTAACTCCTAATCCTTCTCTAAAACTCATCTCAGGAGTTCCCTGGTGGCCTAGTGGTTAGGATTCCGGGCTTTCACTGCCATGGCCTGGGTTTGATCCCTGGTCAGAGCACACTGAGATCCCGCAAGCCACGCAGTGTGGCCAGAAACAAACAAACAAGCAAAAACCCAAACCCCCCAAAACTCATCTCAAGTACCAGCTTTTCTGGGAAAGTTCCCGTCCCTCTCACAGTACCAAAATACAGTTTTCATTGTTTTATACGACCCACCTGAGTTTTTCTTTTAATTGGCTTGTTTGTCCAACTGCTAGCGTATCTATCCTCGGAGGTCAGGGATTTTGTGTCGCTCATCTCAGTTCTCAGTGCCTAATGGCTGCCATTTTAGTGGGTTCTTGAGTTAGCTGTTGAATGAATGAGTGAATCATTAGTTAATATGACGAGATAATTGTTTGTTAGGCACCTACAACCTGTAACAATATTTCACATCAAATCTAATGCTGGTTGCCACTGATTTGGTGATATTTGAATCCGAAACCCATGGCACAATGACAGTAGTAGAGCACTGGGCACAAACCTCAAAGACCAAATCAAGTTCTTTCTCCTTCCCTCCCTTCCTCTCTCCCTCCCCCGATTCCTCCCCCACACCCCTTTTCTCAGATCAGGGGATCAAGAAAGCGTCCTATTTCTTTGCTTTGGGATGAGGGACTTTTGAGGTTAATTTATGTCGGTCTCATTTGGAGTGGACATTATCTCTACATACGTGACATCCATCTATAACCAGGGCCCTAGTGAACTTTTAAAGAAAATGCTGTCTTTTGGAGGAGAGATTTGCCAGCCTTGGAGAACTGTCGCCTAGGACCTGGAACTGAGAGCTCATATTCCTGTGAGTTGAGCAGATTGGTAGGAGAGTATAGTTAACCATGACAGGCCAATCGGTTAAACTTTTCATCATTTTCGAGCTTCAGAGTTAATGCCTGTTTAAAATGAATTCAGCCGTTCCAGAAGGTGAGAATACAATATATTTAAATAGAATCGTCACAGAATGTTAAAGCAGAAAGTCTTTCCAGGGTTTTGAAATAACTTGATTTTCTATGATAATTAATTGACTTCTCCACTTACCCTATTCCCTTTGAGTGGAAGGCTATGGATTCACATTTTTTTTAAAGAAATGAAAGCATTAAGGATTATTTATCTAACTTTTCTCTACTAACAGGGCCTCAGAAAAGGATGGGTCTGTTTTGCTTTATCCTGTCTTTATGATCAAAGAGGCTCTTATGAGCTCAGCTGAACAGAAGAGAAAATGACTTGTGATTCTGAACCAGCCCTGAGGTTGGTGGGGATAGTGGTAAAGGAGAGAGAAAATGGGGTGCTGATGATATTAGAGAGACTGGCGTTTCAGGAAAGGCATTCATTTTACAGGTTTCGGGAGAATTTATGAGATGATTAATATTGCCAGCCATGCACATTTTGTGCAGGGAGTGCTTTAAACAGCACCTGACTAGATGCCAACAGACGTGAAAGGTATGGTCCTTTGGATTTCAAATGTTGTCTACATTTACACGAGGGAGAATCGAAAGAGTTCTTCTTGGTGCACGTTGAGGACCGGCAGCTACAGTTTTACAAATTACCAGCCATTATTTTTTCCTTCAGAGCGTGCCTTACATTACCTTTTAGAATTTTTCTTCATTCCTGAAGCAACGTGCCCTATAGCCAGAACAACCATCTGTCCTAGACTTTTGAGAACTGTTCTGATTTAAAATAATCTATCCTGTTGTATACCCCCTACATGTTAGATGGTGTGACCAGCTTGGCGTTCAGAAAGCGTGGTCACCATAGATTCAGCCACTCCAGAGGAAGAATTGCATTCCATCAACTCTCAGACGATTCAGTCATCCAGTGATTGCCTGAGCACCCGCTCCAGCTTGGACCCCACTCACTATTGTTCCCAAGGAACAGAAATGAGGAGAAAAAGAGGGCATTGCTCTCTTACAATATTATAGGAATACTACTGCATACAATTTTTAAAGTGCAGACAAAAGTTGTTGTTTTAAGTCACACAATGCAAATTGTAGAAAAGTGAAAACAAAAGCAAGCGAACAAAAGGAAGACATCCCAGTTCTACCAACCAGACATAATTGCCATCAAACATTTTAATGCATGTATATATAAGCATATTTTTGATGTCTCTTTTTTCTTAATAAAACATGTGGTCCTAATGACCATTACAGGTTTGTCGCCATACTTCTCTTTTTTAACAACGTAACACGAACACCATTCTATGTCATGAAATGTGTATTTGTGCCCTCCTTTTCATCTCTGCCTGGTACTCTGTAGTAAAAATGTGCAATAAATGACCTAAAGCCCTTTGGATGTTGTTATTTTGATGTTTTGTTATTATATACAATGCTGAGAAAAGGCATGATTTTCTTCGCAGAAAGTATTTGGGTGGTGATATGGGACTTGGTCCAGTGAGTCTGCAGATCTTCCCGGAAGCCGCCAGGAATGATAGCTTGCTGTAATGTCTGATAGTCTGGTCATTTTATGACCAAACACATCAGTGACACACTAATGAATTCCACTTTAATCTTTATTATCATTTGCCATTGGCTTCCCGTGTGTGTCTCAAGGATTCTCTGGTGTCCAGACCAATTTCGTTGATCGTCCCGTTGCCATTATTTTTTTGGCTGATGGGGCAAGCGTTGCTCTGAGGTCAGCCTATGGTTGCGCCTGTCTGGATCACATTTTCGGGTGATGCGTCACACACCATGTCTGCTCCCTGGCTCCAACCAGCAAGACTTTAAAGAGACTGAAAAAAAAAAAGGCTCAGAAAGTTTCTTGGATATCAAACAGCTCTTATAAAAATAACATTTTTATGACTTAAAATGCAAATGAATCAGAAACATATGGATTAAATTTCCTTTGAAATACCCAAGGGCTTAAACACTGAAGGGAAGAGCGCTGGCAAAATGACTTAAATCCAGTCGTGCTAAAAATAAAACACTTGAAAAATTGTTGGGGAGGTTTCGCCGATCCCTGAGGTGCTCACGGGCTCTCCATTCTCTGTTTGAAAAGTCCTCAGATTTTAAATTTTGGGTCGCTCAGGAAAACGCACTTAGGACTGGTTCAATGGGTATCTGGCTCTCTAGTTAAAGAATTGATATCAGAAGGTCAATTTTGATCCAGTGTACCTGAAACACACCTGCCTTCTTCAGTATCTCTCAGGGTTCCCCTCCAGCTGTGATTTTGCCCATCTAGTGTGAAGGGTGCTGCAACAGGACACAGACTGTGCTGGGAAAAGATCGGTAGGATCTATCAAGTCCAAATTCACACTCTGCTCTTACATTCCTTTCTGTGTCCGCTGCACCAGTATTTCCCCAGTCCTCTCTCAGGGGTCAGTTAGCGTAGAAGCAGAGCCTAGGATGGGGATTCTTGTGTTAAGTGATTTATTGAGGAAATGCTCCCAGGAGAAATCTGTAAGGAAGTGAGGGAAACAGATAAAGCAGGGGCAGAAGCTAAGCAAAGATGTGTTTTCAGCTGACGTCCAGCCTCAGCCGGATTCTTCAGGGAGCTCTGTAGCCTGAATGGCTCCTTTGAGTTGTCCCACCTTGAGGTCCCATATTGGTCAGTCATTACTGTCAGCCGCCCTGGGAGGGAGGATGTGACATCCCTGCAGTTGGGGGTGGGGCAGCTTCAGCCCCTCTGCTGCAGACAATCCTTGAGGGCATTTCTCCAGACAAGAGGAAAACTGGGGGTCTTAAAGGATCACACCCATAGCAGTTGGGGAATAGATGGAATTGCACATAAAGGGGATCTGGGCAGGGATTAACGGTGTCCACCACATCCCTCTATATCATGAAATGTGTATTTCCCAAAGCTTCGAAGACATCTTTAAATTCACTCTCGATTTCCCTGGTGGCGCAGTGGTTAAGAATCCGCCTGCCAACGCAGGGAACACGGGTTCGAGCCCTGGTCCGGGAAGATCCCCCATGCCGCGGAGCAGCTAAGCCCGTGTGCCACAACTACTGAGCCTGCGCTCTAGAGCCCGCGAGCCACAACTACTGAAGCCTGCGTGCCGCAACAGCTGAGCCCACGGGCTGCAACTACTGAAGCCCGCGCGCCTAGAGCCCGTGCTCCGCAACAACGGAAGCCACTGCAATGAGAAGCCTGCGCACCGCAATGAAGAGCAGCCCCCGCTCACCACAGCTAGAGGACGCCCGAGTGCAGCATGGAAGACCCAACACAGACAAAAATAAATAAAATTAAAAAAAAAAAAAATTAAATTCGCTCTCTCCTACTTTCCCCATATTCAGTCAAATTCTTTTCGTTTTTGCAGTTTTTCTTGACCTTATCTTCTTATGCATATTTCCCACTGCCGTCATGCCATAATCTAGGCTTCCTCATCCTCATAGCTAGATTACCCTCCTCATTTCCCAGCTGAATACCCACTGTAGAATATCCCCTAATCCAGATTTTCCCACACGTGGCTGGCTAGATTATTATTCTCCTCCAAGCACCAGTTTCAAATGCTTAAGAATCAATTGTAGTTCTTAAATATCTATGGGGACATTTCTCAGATTTTTTAAGGTGAAGAATATGTTGAAGAAGAATATGTTGAAGAATATGTTGAAGAATCATGGTGTACTCTTTGGAATCCCATTAAATGCTAATGTAGTAACCTTAAAAGAATGAAAAATTTTGCTATATCTGATTTTATACTAAAGTAGTATAAATAGTTATAAGTATAATAGTATAAGTATAATAGTATAAGTAGTTATAATATGGAAAGGCAGAGCTTAAGAAAAATCATTGGAAAAATAGAATCTATGAATTAATTAAGCTAAAATTTTACCCTATACAGTATGTAATAATATGTAAAACCCTTAGACCAGTGCCAGAAAAGAGTAAGTGCTCAATAAATATTGGCCTGTATTATCACTGTTGTTGCAATAGCCTCATAGCTTGTCTCTCTGGTTACACTTTTGTCTTCTTCCAATAGTTGTTTTACACAGAACCAAGAGTGTTTAAACCCAAATCAGATTATTATATTAGCATCTTGCTTCTGTCTCTTCCCAATGTATTTACAACGAAACCCAATCTTTACCTTCGTCTGTAAACACAGCACAACCTTGCCCTGCCCGCGTCTCCAACCTCTGCTCTGTCCACTGCCCAACACACGCTTCCAACACATGGGCTTCCTTAAGTCCCTGATATGCTAACCTCATTCCTGCCTCAGGGTCTTTGCATCTGCTGTTTCCTCTACTTGGAAAGGTCTCCTCCTCCTGCTCCCCTCCCACCACCTGTATGACGGGACCCATGTTTAGGTCTCAGTTTAAATGTTTCTTTCTCAGAAAGTCGTTTCCTGACTACCTCATTCATTCAACAAGTATAACAAGTATTTATTGAACACTTACTCTGTGCCAGGCACGATTCTAGTCCCAGAAGAAAAAATAAAAACAACCATTATAATAGAAAGGCAACAGTCCCTGACCTCATAGAACTTACATATAAGCAGAGAGAGGAACAAAATAAGTAAGCAGATTACATGTGTGAGTGCATGTATGTGTGAGAAAATAAAGGTGAGAAGGAAATCGGAAGTGCTGGAATAGAATGATGGCTGTTTTTACTAGAGAGGTCAGAAAAGGCCTCTTTAAAAAAGGGATCTTAGTCTGAGCAAAGACCTGAAGTAGATCCAGCAGTCCCACTATTTATTCTGCATTTCAGTCCTTTGTGTTACTTCCCTCCTCAAGGCTACTTATTAAAATGGATAATTTTCCCCCTTTTTCCTTGGTCTGTTTTCCCCACTAGATGGTAAATTTAATTAGGACAGTATCAACCTATCTTGTTCACTATTATATTCCCAGCCTGTAACACTGTACCTGATACGTAAAAAGTATTCAATATCTATTTATTTAGTGAACATGTGAAGTTATTACTGAACCAAGTATTAGAAATCAGAGTTACTCTTGAATGTCACCTGTCATACTGAAATGAAAATGCCACGTGTGAAAGACTGTATGATGCCAAAGCTAAGAAGGGCAAAGTGAATTGTAATGAATTGAACCGTAATGCAGTCTCGTACTTTTAAGATAGCGATGAAGGATAAATGAACGAGAAACACCTTCATTACTATCTTAGCAGTGCTTTACATTCCATCATACTGCAACAGAAAGCGAAACAGAGCCATGTTCCACATCCGAACCTCTGACCTCTGTATCTCCTCCCCTACCCCACCCTCCTTCCAAACATAAAAGAAAGAAAAGGAGCATCCACCAAATCTCCCAGGTCTATCTCACTTTCCCCAGTGAATGCTGAAGATACTGAGAAGATAAAGACTAAATAGGCACAATGATTCATTGAGAGCATTTTGGGTGGTTGGATGGGAACGAAACCATTCGGATTGCTTGTACGTTGTTGAATCATTAGTCAACAGCCTGAGTTACAAGATTACCTCTAGATCTGGCAAGAAGCATCCCTGCACTGGGCCCTGTGCTCCTGAGAGCCCCACTCTGCTTTCTAGTTGAACTCCTCCTGACAGGGCAGAGTCTTGGGGCTAAAAAGACTTGTTCATGCAGAGAACATCTCTGGGCACTGGAACCTCAGAATTCATTGCCCAAACACTTCCTGGGCCCGTGCAGGCTCTTCACCAGATTCTAGTTCCAAAGAGCAAATGGCAAAGCTGACATGCCTATCCCTACACCCAAGGAACTGTGACCAAAGATTGACTGCTTCTGGGATGAGTACAAAGCTGGATGGCTCGCATGTCCACGTGCACGTTCGTAAGCTCCCTTGCAGCACAGGATGGAACCAGCATGGGAAGAGGAGGGAGAGATGCAGGCTGCAGGCCAGAGCCTGGGCAGAGGGGGACTGGCCCTCTCAATGCTGCCATAGTCTGGCTTAGAATTCTAAGGAATCTGGGAACATTCTACATCCGAATCTGATCTTCTAACCTTGAAGATCAGAAAGTGTGATGAAAGTGTGATGTCAGTAGAGGTGGGAGATCGGGGATTCCTTGTGGGTCAGGGTTGCTTGGCTTGGATTGAGTGCCTAGAAGCTCATGGTGTATAAGTGTCTCCGTCTACACTCTTGTCCTGCATCCTGCAATTGTCAGGGCCAGGCTGTTTACTTCCCCGCCTCAGGCAAAAAGGTCTAATACCTTTTTAAAAATTTTCTCCGTATTTGTCGTGGACTAAGAGGAGAAACTCCGTGAGGTCTGGTAGCAACTCCTTCTAATGGTGCTACGGACTGAATATTTGTTGAATTCCTGTTTCCCAGTGGGGTGGTATTTAGAGATGGGATCTTTGGGAGGCAGTTAGGTCGTGAGGGTGGAGCTCTCCTGAGTGGGATTGCTGCCCTTATAAGCAGCAATGTGAGGATACAGCAAGAAGGTGCAAACCAGGAAGTGGACCCTCACCAGACACTGAACTGGCTTGCACCTTGATCTTGTACTTCCCAGCCTCCAGAACTGTGAGAAATAAATGTTTGTTGTTTTAAGCCTCCCACTCTGCGGTGCTCTGTTACAGCAGCCGAAACTGACCAAGACAAATGGAGATACATCTTAGGAGAAAATAAAACCGTGAAGCACATTCAAAATTTGGAAACCTAAGAGGTACCCTGTCTTTGCACATACAGGCCTGTAGCTGGAGAGTACCAGCCATCAGAAGGCTGCTGAGAGTGTCACACCCAGTGCTGGGAGGGGTGTGGGATGTGGCCCAGGGAGGTATTATTTCTTCTAAACACCTGCAACCTCGCTGAGGTTTATGTCACAACCCTTTTCCTAGACTCCATTGCTCTGCCCAGGTGGAGAGACTTGGGAATTCGAAAATATCCAACTAATATCCTAGTGTTATTCTAAGGAAGACCAAGAAGACAAATTAGGAAGTTCTAGGCCAAGAAGTCAAGGGAAGTACACTGTCTTGTAAATTATTCTGATGGATGTATTCAGAGAGTAGTTAGGAATTCATTCAGATTACTGAGGAAAAATGATCTAGCAAATCGGATTCCAGGTGGAGTAGGAAGGTTCACAGTTTGGTCAGGGCTCTGCTAGACACTTAAGGTATGTGAAATATTGTCTTATTTCATGTTTCTTTGATAACTAAGGATATTCAATATATCATAATGTTTATTTATAGACCATGTGCATTTCCCTTTTGTAAACTGTCCGTATTTTTGCCTGTTGCTATATTGGGGTGTTTAGAGTGTTTCTTATTTATTTGAATGCATGTTTTATAATTTTTGCTTATCTTTTAATTTTATATATTTTTAATATAGAAAGGTTTTACATTTTATCAACTTATAATGTAAATTGTAAGGGATTGTGACTTATCTTGTACAAAGTCTGCACATTAATTAGGACAAAAGTATTCCTTAGGCAAAATTTGGTCTTTCATTTAGGCTTGTGCTATGTAACTACATTTCTTTCTTTCTTTTTTTTTTTTTTTGAAATAAACATTTTTATTTTGAGATGATTATAGATGCACATTCAGTTGTAACAGATAATACAGAGAGATCTTGTGCACCATTTACCCAGTTTTTGCCACTGGTAACACATCTAGTAAAACTATAGTCAGTATCACAGACAAGATATCAACATTGATACACTCAAGATACAGAACATTTTCATCACCACGAAGATCCCTCGGGTTGCCCTTTCATAGCCACAATCCATCATACCTGCTCCCTAATCCACAACAGCCACTAAGCTGTTATTCATTTCTACCATTCTGCCACTTCAAGAATGTTATATCAATGGAACTACATAGTATGTACCTTTTGGGATTGACTTTTTTCATGCAGCACAATTTTCTAAAGATTTGTTAAAATTCTTCTGTGTGTTAATAGTTTTTTCTTTTTCAATTTTCTGGGTAGACAATCATGCATTTTCCTTTCTTACCTGTATGTCATGATTTCCCTTTCTTGCGTTATTGCACTGGATAGAAATTTTAGCACTATGCTGAATAAGCGTGGTGAGAGCTGATATTTGCCTTTTCCCTGAGCTCAGGAGGAAAGACTTCATTCCTTCACCATTAAGGATAATGTTAGCTGTAAGTTTTTTGTAGGTGTTCTTTATCAAGTTGAAGAAGTTTGCCTCTATTTCTGTTTTTCTGAGCATTTTTCTCATGAGCGAGTGTTGAATTTAGTCAAATCGTTGTTCTACATTGATTAAGGTGATCATGGGATATTTCTTCTTTAGCTGTTAATATTGCAGATTACGTTGATTCATTTTTGAACATTGAACCAGTCTTGGATCCTCGGATAAGTCTCATTTGGATATGGTATATAATTCTTATATATTGCTGAATTTTATGTGCTAATATGTCATTAAAGATTTTTGTGTCTATATTCATGAGAGATATTGGTCTCTAGTTTTCTTTTTTTATGCTTGTTATTTATCCCAATTATTTAAGTAATATTTATTTATCTTTTTTCTTTTTAATATTTAGAGGTTGACATTTTATCAATTTATAATATAAATTTTGGTATCAGGGTAATAAAATAAATTGAAAAGTTTTTTTTTCCTCTATTTTCTCATATTTAGTAGAATTCTCAGGAAAACTCTTTGGGTTTGGAGATTTTCTTTTTAAGGACTTTTAAATAATTCAATTTTAAAAATTACTTATAAGGCTCTTTATTCAAATTATTCATTTCATATTGGGTGAGATACAGTTAATTTGTGGGGTTTTTATTGTCTAAATTGTCAGAGTCATGTGTGTAGAGTTATTCTCTTATTATCTTTTGGTGTCTGCATTATTAGTAGTGATATTTCATTTCTGGTATTGGTAAGTTGTGTCTTTCTTCTTTTTTCTTTGAACATCTTGTTTGAGGTTTGTCAATTTATTGATTTTTTTCAAAGAACCAATTCTTTGTTTCATTCTCTGTTATTTTTCTGTTTTCAATTTCATTGATTTCTGCCCTTATCTTTACTTATTTTCGTGCGTTGGTTTTTAGTTCCCCTTCTTCTTGGTTCTCGAGGCAGGAGTTTAGATTATTAACATGAGACCTTCCTCTTTTCTAGCGTATGCACTTAGTGCTATAAATTTCCCTGTTGCTTCTGCTTTTGATGTCTCTTTCAAATTTTGATATGTTTTGTTTTCACTTTCACTCAGTTTAATGTGCCTTTTATATTTCTTTTGAGAGGTCCTCTTTGACACACGGGTTATATAAATACCTATAGTTCAGTTTCCAAGTGTTTAGAAATATTTCTGTAAGCCTTCTCTTACTGATTTCTAGTTTGGTTCTTTAGAGGTTGGAGAATATGTTCTGAAGCATTTCAGTTCTTTTAAATTTGTTGAGGTTTGTTTTTATAGCCAAGGGTCTATTTTGGTGTATGTTCTGTGGGTACTTGAAAAGAACATGTATTCTGCTGTCGTTGGGTGGAATGTTCTATAAATATCAATCAGATCCTACTATCTCATGTTGTTGTTGAGTTCTTCCATATTCTTACTGGTTTTTCTGTCCAGTTGGTCTGTCACTTGCTGAGTGAAGGGTGATGAAGTCTTCACCTAGAGTGGGTGGATTTTGGATCTGTCTATGTCTCCTTCCAGATCTGTCAGTTTTGCTTCACATATTTTCCAACTCTTCTGTTTGCTGCACTCTCATTTATAATTGCTATGTCTCCTGGGTAGATTGACAGTTTTGTCATTCTATGATGTCCTCTCTGTCTCTGGCAGTTGTCCTTGTTCTAAAGGTCACTTCAATATTAATATAGGCTTTCTTGCTTTCTTTTGATTAATGTTTTCATGATATATATTTTTCTTTCCCTTTATTTTCAACCTGACTATATCATTATCTTTAATGTGAGTTTCTTGTGAACAGCATATAGTGTGCTATGTTTTTTAATTCACTCTGCCAATCTTTGTCTTTTAAGTGGTTGCTTTAGTTATTACATGATACATACATAATTTATCTTGGTCCACTGGTGTGTCATTTTACCACTTACCTCATGTTCCTTTACCCTCTCTCACTTATAATATAACTGTCTTAAATCTTCTCTCTACATACACTTAGAACCATACCAGACAGTGTTATAATTTTCTTTTCCTAATTTTATTTTTTATTTATTTATTTTTTGGCTACGTTGGGTCTTTGTTGCTGCATGCAGGCTTTCTCTCTAGTTGTGGCGAGTGGGGGCTAATCTTCATTGCGCTGTGCCGGCTTCTCGTTGCAGTGGCTTCTCTTGTTGCGGAGCATGAGCCCTAGGCACGCAGGCTTCAGTAGTTGCAGCACATGGGCTCGGTAGCTGTGGCTCACGGGCTCTAGAGCGCAGGTTCAGTAGTTGCGGCTTAGTTGCTCCGCGGCATGTGGGATCTTCCTGGACCAGGGATAGAAGGCCATGTCCCCTGCGTTGGCAGGTGGATTCCTAACCACTGCTCCACCAGGAAGTCCCCAGTGTTATAATTTTTGTTTTAAATATCAGTCATAATTTAGAAGATTTAAGAGGAGAAATTAAGCCTATTGTATTTACCCAAATTTTGTTTCCCATGTTCTTTCTCTTTACTGATATTCCAAGATTCCTTCTGTTGTCATTTCCTTTGTGTCCAGAGGACTACATTTAGCCATTGTTTTCAGGTAGCTATGCTGGTGACAGATTTTTAATTGTTTTTCATCTTTGAATGTCTCGATTTTCCTCTCATCCCTGAAGGATATTTTCACTGAGTAGAGGAGTCTGTATTGACAGTTGATTTCTTTCAGCACCTGAAAAATATTGTGCCACTTCCTCATGGTCTTCATGGTTTCTGATGAGAAATCTGTTCTCAGTCAACTTGTTTTCCCCGTATAGGTATTGTGCATTTTTGTCTGGCTGCTTTCCATATTTTTTATTTTTTCTTCAGTGTTCAGAAGTTTAATTATGATGCATTTTGATAAGAATTACTTTAGTATATCCTATTTTGGGTTCACCCAGCTTCTTGAATCTGTAGATTTAAGTCTCTTGCAAAATGTGAGAAGTTTTCAGCCATTATCTTTTCAAATACTTTTTCAACTCCTTCCCCTTTCTCTTATTTTTCCAGCAATCTGACAGCATGAATGTTAGATTTTTTGTTATAGTTCCACAAGTATGAGAACTGTACTTCTCATACTTGAGAAGCAAGTTCGTTTTTTCCAGTCTATTCGCCATCTGTTGTTCAGACTGGATAATTTCTGTTGCTCTATTGTCCTGTACTCTGACTCTTCCCTCTGTCTCTTATGTTCTGCTGCTGAGCCCATTCACTGAGCTTTGCATTTCAGTTACTGGATTTGTGTCAAGCATGCTTGTAATTGCTTGTTGAAGGATTTTTACCATGTCTACTTTAAAATCTTTGTCAGATAGTTGTGCCATTTCTGTCATCTCGGTGTTGGAGTCTGTTGACTGTCTATTTTCATTCAGCTTGAGATCTTCCCCATTCATAGCATGACAAGTAACTTTTGACTGAATCCTGGACATTCGTATCATGAGACTGGTTTTTATCTGACCCTTGTGTTTTAGCTGCTTTGTCTAACGCTGCTGTGGCAGCAGAAGGTGCTACTACCAGGTGGAGGTAAAAGGTCTCCATTCAGCTTTGTTTGCACCTGAGCGGGCGGAGTTGGGCTCGGGGAGTTCTTGTCACTGCTGGGCAGGCTTCGGGTCCTCCTCTTCACATCGCCCCGGCTGACGCCATGGTGGGGGTGGTTTCATAGCTGAAAGGTGATAGTAAACATTCTGACTCTCCAATTAAGCTAACAACAAAGGAGGCAAGAATATACAACGGGGAAAAGACAGGCTCTTCCAAAAGTGGTGCTGGGTAAACTGGACAGCTACTTGTAAAAGAATGCAATTAGAACACTCCCTAACACCATACACAAAAATAAACTCAAAATGGATTAAAGACCTAAATGTAAGACCTGACACCATAAAACTCCTAGAAGAAAGCATAGGCAGTACACTCTTTGACACTGGTCTTAGCAATGTCTTTTGGGAATCTGTCTTCTCAGGCAAGGGAAACAGAAGCAAAGATAAATGAAATGGGACCTAATCAAACTTAAAAGCTTTTGCATAGCAAAGGAAACCATCAATAAAACAAAAAGGTAACCTACTGAATGGGAGAAGATAGAAGATATTTGCAAACTATATATGTAATAAGGGGTTAATATCCAAAATATACAAAGAACTCATACAGCTCAATATCAGAAAAACAAACAACCTGATTAAAAAATTGGTGGAGGACCTGAACAGGCCTTTTTTTGAGGAAGATGTACAGATGGTCAAAAGGCACATGAAGAGATGCTCAACATCACTAACCAGCAGGGAAATGCAAATCAAAACCACAATGAGATATTACCTCACACTTATCAGAATGGCTACTATCAAAAAGACAACAAATAACAAGTCTTGGCGGGGATGTGGAGAAAAATGAACCCTCCTGCACTGTTGGTGGGGATGTAAATTGATACAGCCACTATGGAGAACAGTATGGAGGTTCCTCAAAAAATTAAAAATAGAACTACCATATGATCCAGCAATCCCACTCCTGGGTATATATCCAAAGAAAACAAAAACAGTAATTTGAAAAGATATATGCACCCCAGTGTTCATAGCAGCATTATTTACGATAGCCAATATATGGAAGCAAGCTAAGTGTCCATCAACAGATGAATGGATAATGAAGATGTGGTACATATATATATACACAGTGGACTATTACTCAGCCATAAAAATAAGATTAAATAATAAAAAATAAAAATAAGACCATTTGCAACAACATGGATGGACCTGGAGGGTATTATGCTTAGTGAAATAAGTCAGACAGAGAAAGACAAATGTGTATGTTTTCACTTATACGTGGAATCTGAAAAATAAAACAAATGACCGAATATAACAAAACAGACTCACAAATACAGAAAGCAAATTAGTGGTTACCAGTCGGGAGAGGGCTATGGGGAGGGGCAAGATAGGGGAAGGGGATTAATAGGTATAAAATAAATAAGATGCAAAGATGTAATGTACACTGCAGGGAATATAGCTCATATTTTATAGTAACTTTATGAGGTGTATAATCTATAAAAATATCAAATCACTATGTTGTACATCTGAAACTAATATCATATTGTAAGTAAACTATACTTCAATTAAAATAAAAGTCCTGACTCTCCTCTAGGCTTCTTCTGACACCACCAGTTAAGGAGAAGAAGAGATGACTCACTAATGCTGGGCAGGTGTTGAAGTCCAGGCTCCTCTTGTGGTCTTCCCTAGCCCTGCTGGTAGGGCCCCTTTACCTCTCTTTGGGAAACAAAAGGCACAGCTCCCTTTTCAGATACTGCTTCTGCAGGGGTGCTGGGAAACCTTGTTGTAAACTCTTGGGATGGAAGTCTAGACTTTGCTCTCAATCTTTAATGACAGGGGTAGGGCCACTTTACTGTTGTTTTTGTGTTTGGCTGGGGTAGATGATCTCAACATTCTCTCTTTCTAGGCTGTCTCTATCTTCTTCCTTTACCTACAGATAGCAGGCTTTTGTTGGGGATGGATTTTTTTGTCTGTGTACTTGGCAGTCCCAGACTGCTGGCTTCTTTAGCTCCATAGTGGGATTAAGAGGCAACAAACAAACAAACAAACTCAAAAAGCCCATTAATGTAACTCACCACCCTATGATTCCTCAGGTTCTGAGATCCCTACCCTATCTGCCTTCTTTCTACCTTTCAGAGTCTTCCTCTGTTTGCTTTGTACATAATGTCTAGGATTTTTAGTTGTAGTTAGAGGGAGGAACAGGAAGAAGTACATCTACTTCCTGTTCTCTGAAGTGGAATTCCTTAAATCTTCTTTTATTTCTTTTGGTTGTTTTGTTGGTGTTTTATTTTTATTTTATAGGTGCCACGTGGTTCTTGTTAAGTTTATAAATCGTATATGTATATTGTTACTATTTCTAAGTTGAGTCTCTGTGGGATCTAGAACACTTGAATCCTCCACCAGTTCACAGTTTCTCTGAAACTACAAGGAGAATCCCAAGAAACACATGTATGTATGAAAAACATTCCAGATAGGATCACATTTTATTACTAACTGGGGCTTTGACTCCACAACCCCATATAAATTGGTGTTCTGGTGATTTGGGCTTGAATGTATGTGAACCTTTAAAATAGTGGAAGCCTAGTTGTGGCTAAGCACAGGGTAAGAACACAGAACCTGGCATCTCCACTTTCTAGCTCGGAGACCAGGAGCAAGTTCCTGAATGTTTCAGCGCCTCTGTTTATTTACCTATAAAATGGAGATAAATGAGTACTATCTGAAGAGAAACCTGCTGTCATTCTAAAAAATTTCCCCCCTATAAATAAGGTGTCCATTTTCTCTGGTTGTTGTACAGATTTTTTTTTTTTTTTTTGTCTTTAGTTTTCAGAAGTTGGTTTATGATGTGTCTTGGTATGGATTTTTTGGTTTATCCTGTTGGAGTTCTCCCAACTTTTAAAAAAAATTGAACTATAGTTGATTTACAATGTACACCTGTTAGTTTCAGGTGTACAGCAAAGTGATTTAGTTTCATATATATATATATATATATATGATATATATATAAGATGTCACGTATCGTTCCCTGTACTATACAGTAAATCCTTAAATCCTTGTTGTTTATCTATTTTATATATAGCAGTGTGTATCTGTTAATCCTAATTTATCCCTCACCCCCTTCCCCCTTGGTAACCGTAGACTTGTTTTCTATGTCTGTGGGTCTGTTTCTATTTTGTAAATAAGTCCATTTGTATCATTTTTTAGATGCCACTATAACTGATATCATATGATATTTGTCTTTCTCTGTCTGACTCACTTCACTTAGTATGAGAATCTCTAGGTCCATCCATGTTGCTGCAAATGACAATATTTCATTCTTTTTTATGGCTGAGTTCTCCCAGCTTCTTGACCCTGTAGATTTAAGTCTACAGTAGGATTAAGTGTGTTAATATGTATATAGTATTTATAACAGTATCTGTCTCATAAGCACCATATAAATGTTAGCCATTAATATAATTAGTCCCTCCTTTCCTCAAGGTAGCACAGAAAACAAAAGGCAGTGCAACATGGTCAAAATCTGTCCCTCCGTTGAAAGCAGCATCTTCTAACCTTTTGATCCTGAAGACTGCTTATTGCCCATTTCGCTTTCATGTTTGTGCTTTCCCCTTTACTATGTGAGCAGTTCCCTAACACCACTGGCACTGAGATACTTTTACATTATGTTTCATTATGTAATAAACAAATAAAGATCATAATTTCTTTGTAGTTGTTCTGTATCCTGTCACCTTACTGCTCTTTCTTATTAATTCTAGGAGCTTATTAGTTGATTATTTTGAATTTCCAGGTGGCCAATGATTTTATATGTAAACAATAATTCCAGTAATTATATTTTTACGTCAGTTATGACTTAGGCTGCCCAGACTTTGAAAAACAGATGATTTTCTGATTTCCAATATAGGCAAAATATCCATTCTCCGTTTCCATATCAGCGACTTCTTTCTCATAATTATCACCTCTTCTTTTGCTCTGCATCCAGGAAAGCATCTCCTTACTTATGCTTTTGTTTGTTTTTTATTGCTCCCAATATTTTTATTGATGATTTTATTGCTGGACAAATATCTTAAAAAATAATCTCCAATAATCAGAATGATATGTGCAGGAGACATATTTCCAGACATTGATGCTCCTTTATTATAGAATTAGAATTATCAGAGAAGATGAACCAAAATATTTTCCTGTTATCTTCTGGGCCGTCTGCATTTGTTCTGTGCATAAGTAAAGAAAACTCTAGGATTTTTCTCTGTCCAATTCCTTGGGGCTACAATTATTGAAATTTCTATTAGTATTCTTTCTTCTCTTATAATTACTTTCCAACAGAGTTGCAATTTCTTGCCTTTTCATGTATATTTATGAACTTTCAAAAGAAATTTAAAGATAGTGTATCAAGCATCAATTTTAACACATACATCTTTGTACCAAATACTAACTTATAACTGTTTCTTATCTTTGTGAACTTGAGTATGCATCTCTCCAGACTCAGTTTTATATCTCAATCAAATTGGGGGAGGATGAGTGAACTAAAATTATTTACGATGTTTTCCATTGCTAGTATCATCTTTGATCATAGGCTTATGCTAATAGGGACATTTAAGTTATGAGGTAAATATAACGAAATTCAAGTAATGAAGATTATTTAAAAAAATATTCAGCTCAAATTCATTAAACCGCGAAAACTCCACTTAAAAACAAGTGCCTGGGTATGGTGTAACAATTCTGACACCACTGTGCATGTATACTGAAATTGAACAATTAAGTAAACAGATGGTGGATGGGAAGATCCAGGTTTCTTACTATTGGGGTGGGAGTTTGAGCTAAGCAAGGAGAGGAGGCTAGAATGATTCATATGGTAATAGATTAGAATTGAAATCACAGGTATAAACTCGTGTTTAGCTTAATATAGATGAAGATGGTTGCAAATAGAAATACATAGAGATGTGATACACACACACACACACACACACACACACACACACACACTGGTTAGTATAACACACATATTTCCTTGCTCTGTCAGCTGGGAGGGTCTGGGGGCAACAACACCCTAGGAGCAATGAGCACACCTAGCACCCAGATTTGGTTTTTAGTACCATTCTACAATAGACAGAAACAGGGCTCCTTAGAGAAATGGCCAATTCTAAGACTGGGGCAGAAAATATCTATGATGAAGAACCTGGGGCATCTTTTAGTATCAAAAAGTAAGGAAGTGCAAAAAACAAAAAACAAAAAAAACCCCAAAACCCCCCAAAAAACCAAAACTCTACAAGGATGAGGGTATATCAAAGGGACACCAGAGCCAATGGAAAGATCTCCCAATGGCCCAAACTGAAACAATTTCAGCAACAAAATTAAGTAGTAGTAGATTGTAACTCAGAGTATAAAATAAATAACCAAGAGTCCATATTGATATAACTAAAGTATTGAATCAATTAATAGGGAGACTCAACAAATCTCCCATGCCGAAGAATTCATAATAATTTATGTAGATGCTCTGCCCTCTACTAAGTGGGGCATAACTCTCCATTCCTTAAGGATGGTCTGTGGATAGCGGTTTCTTTCCAAAGAGGACAGTATGGAATGGGAGGCGGGAAAAGTAACTTTACAGAGGAGAACGCCTACCAGGCTACCTCAGTGATCAACAGTGATCAAAATCAACAGTGATCAAAATCAACAGTGATAAGTCATGGGGTTAATATGTGCCCTTGATATGATGTGATGAGAATAGCCCTTCACCTCTGTGATCTTCCTCCCAACACACATAACTCCAGTCTGATTGTAAGAAAAACACCAGACAAATCTCAATTGAGGAAAATTCTACAAAATACTTGATTAGTTAGTACTCCTCAAAACTCTCAAGGTCATCAAAACCAAGAAAAGTCTGAGAAACTGTCATAGCTGAGAGGGGTCTAAGGAGACATTACAATTAAATGTAATGTAGTATCTTGGATGAGATCCTGGAACAGGAAAGGACATAGGTGAAAACTGAGGAAATGCGAATGAAGTATGGACTCTAGTTAATAATAATGTATCCGTATTAGTTCATTAATTGTAACTAATGCACCATACTAAAGAATAGGGAAATAATATTAAATAATAAAGAAAACAGGCTGTGATATATGTGGGAATTTTGCATTATCTTCCCAGGGTTGTTTTTTTTTTTTTCTCTGTAAATCTAAATCTATTCTAAAACAAAAAAAATTACTTTAAAAAATGCCTGCAGGATAAATGAGTGAATGGAAGGAGCAATAAAGACCAGGAAACAAGGATAGAGATTTTTAAAATATTGTGTACTGAAGGAAACTTTGTGGAAAATAATACGTTTGGTTAGTTTAAAAATACAGACTACGATCATTTATCCTTTTCTTTTCCCTTGCAAAAATAGATGCAAATAGAAGGCAAAAAATTTGGACACTGTTTAACTAAGCCAGCATGTGGCCAATAGCATTGATTTCAGTTAATAGCTTATAATCACAATAATCAGGCCAGGGCCAGGGAGCTAAGCTATTGGAACTATTTTTCCAATAGAATAATTACTTTAATTCAGACCAGGGAACTATTGGGGGTGGGGGAGGTGTGTGGTTAGGGTAGTACATAGACCCACTGAAATTTTATTTAGTTTATGCAGCTATGGCCAAAAAGCACAGGAATACAGGCTTATATGAGGGAAACAAACCAAAAAAGGACGTGAACAATTTTTCACAATTGTGCTGATTTGATTACTGAAAAGTATATTTTGAATTCGTTTTGCTGTTGAATCATTACAAAGCAATGCATTTGTCATCTAATTGTTAATTGCTTTTCATGATGTAGATAAATGATAATCAACTTTTTACATTTGCAAATATTTCCCAGCAATCTGATGATGAGGTGCTATTTTGCATTGTTTCTTTTTTTTAATTTTCAAAGTATTTTTTTTAACTTTTAAAAACAATTTATTTTATTTATTTATTTATTTATTTATTTATTTATTTATTTATCTTGGGCTGTGTTGGGTCTTCGTTTCTGTGCGAGGGCTTCCTCTAGTTGCGGCGAGCCGGGGCCACTCTTCATCGCGGTGCGCGGGCTTCTCACTGTCGCAGCCTCTCTTGTGGCGGAGCACAAGCTCCAGACACGCAGGCTCAGTAGCTGTGGCTCACGGGCCTAGTTGCTCCGCGGCATGTGGGATCTTCCCAGACCAGGGCTCGAACCCGTGTCCCCTGCATTGGCAGGCAGACTCTCAACCACTGCGCCACCAGGGAAGCCCCTTTCAAAGTATTTTTACGCACTTGATGATTTATTTTTTTGTCAATGAGATAAAAGGTTTTCTCCTTCATTAAAATTACATATATTAATTATCAAAATTTAAAAATATATTGAAAAAGAAAAAGAAAGAAAGCTAACCATAATCTCATCATGTCAACTTTTTAAATGTATTTCCCATTAGGCTTATTTATTTTTGAACTACAGTTGTGACTATATGTATATTCAATTTGTGTCTGACTTAACAACTTAGCATAAGCATTTTCTCATGCTATTTAAAATTTTTAATAATCACTATTTTGAGTACTGGAAAATATTAAATCAGTTGTTGCATGGTTTACTAATTTATTAACCTATTGGACATTTAGGGGTTTTCCCCAGTGATATTTTATTTACCTGTATATGGTCCAATTCCAGAAGAAAAGTCCAAACCCACTGATTTTTTGCGTGTTTCTGTGTGTGCTGTGACCATAGCAGTCTTATATTTGAAACTCAGGAAAGAAACAACTGGAGTCCAAACAGGCAAATATGGAAATAAAATATAAAGGTAATTTTTTAAACTGCCACATTCATTTCAAATCCCATTCATTTAGCATCATAAAGATGAAGGATATATCTGGTTAGCTGTGTAATAAAGTTGCAAACACACTGCTTACTGGACATCACAAGACAGTTGCCTATAAAACTAGACCTCGGACTTCAGCTTCCTTTTCTCCCAGGGTATCATTCTCTCTGGGAGAATAGTAGTCTGAGCAGCCTCTAAGCCGTGCTCATACTGAACTTCCAAAACTGAGTCCCTGACTATGATTGGTGGTGTGAGAGCACCCGTGCCAACAGACTCCAAATCAGGATCGCCAGTTAGTTTCCTAGCAAGCCAATGGACAGGCTTCTCAAAGTTGTAGTTACTCCTGGCAGAAATCTCATATTACTGGAGATTCTTCTTTCATTAGAAGACAATGGATTTTTCCTTAATTTCTCAGTCCTTAATACGCACTATGTTGCCATGCAATTAGATGAGGATGTTTTCATATATTCCTACCAGCTCTCTGTGCCACTTAGGTGCACACTTGTAACTCTCGATGTCACATCAAACATTATAATAGCTTGCTGGGCTTGGATCAAATAGCCATTTCTCAGGCTACCAAATGTATGTCTAATTCATTGAATTTAAAAAGTCTACTGTTGGTATGAAACATGGGGTGATAGCCTTCAACAATCAAAGTGACTACATCTCAAACTCATGAGTCAAATGACACTTTGAAAGTATAGTTTACCAGTATTGTCATCACCAACCGATTCATATTTAAATAGAACTTGGGATTCTTTTCGGGCAGCCATCATGATGGTTCTTCCAGAAGTGTCTCTCTCTGTTCCTCACCTGGCTAAGCCCAATCCATTGTTTGCTTGATAGTTGGCTGGTTTTTATATAATCTCTGTTAGTGATGAAAATGAGAACACTTAAAATGTCAAATACTGCAGCATGAAAATGCCTTTTGACCTAAAATTGCTGAACTTTCTTTTGAATTAAAAACAAAATTCAATTCATAAATGGATGCCTCATTCATGGATATCTAATTCATTCATTCACAGAATACTTACTGAACATCTAGTGTGCCAGGTGCTGTTTCAAGTGCTATGAACAAAGCAGGTAGGAATTCCTGCATTCATGGAGTGTATCTTTTTCACAACCCAGAATCGATGAACCACTGCCTTCTGAGATGAAGTTGGTAATACCTGGAAGGTCACTATTTCTGGAGAAGGAATCTTGACTAGACACTGGATAGTCCTTACATTTCCACTCTGGGTTCACCTCCGCTTACCTAGAGTGAACAGTCACTGAGACAACAGAGGAGGCATCAAGAGCTACTAAAATGAGACAGGGAACCCAGAGGACAGATTCTGCTGAGACAGGGTCCAGTGAACAAATTCTACATTTTGTGTGTGTTAGGAGCAGGGGAGCTTGTGGGCCAGAGGAGCCAGGAAATTAGTTTTCAAAAACAAAACAAAACAAAACAACCTGCCAGACTGAATAAAATATACTCTGCGAAAAAAACCTAACATGGAAGAAAGAAAAAAACAAGGCTTAATTTTCACTAAGATTTGGATGCAAACCAGAGTTTTAAATTAGAACAAGAGCCAAATAATGCCTGAAAAGAAACAGAAGTCAGAATGATGGGTTTTATGGCTGGTTTAGAACCATGAAGTTGCTCAGGATTTTTGAATTTTGCTTTTATTTTGGGGGTGGATGAGTATAAATAGTAATCAATATTTCAGAAATTTAAAAAGGGTCACTGGGAGTGAGGCAGATTTATGGAAAACTAAGGACCCAATACTGTCAGGTTGGATCTTTTAATCCAACAAGAGCAGTCAGTAAATTTACCAGGTCCAGCCTATGCTTCATACTGCACTTCAAGGAGGAGGAAGAGACTAGAGCCACAGCTTTGGAATTACTCTGGATCTTGTCTACATGGGACTAGGAAAGCCATTAGGGAGCCTGCCAACATTGTATGAGAATTCAAAGGAGAGCCTAGAAGAAAAGAAAATAGATTGAATGTGTCCAAGGAAGACAGACAAATAAGAGGAAGAGAAAAAGAACTAGGGTAGAGGATAGAGGTAGAACATATTAACTTGCACTCCTTGAGAAATTAGTTTCTCATCACATCCTTGAAGATATTACTTGCACAATTTACCACGGCTGTGTTGAAAGAAGACAGAAGGACAGGTTATAAAAGGGGCTTCGGAGAAGTTAGGAAACTGTGGAGCTTCATCTATTCTCCCGTCATTAAATACTAGAGTTTAGTTGGAATGAAGCAAGATAAATTGTGAATTTGGTTAAATGAAAGGAAATGGATTAAAGTGTGGTTTTTGTTGTATACTAAGAGTTTTTTACCCTTTTAGATGAGGGTAACTCCAATCATTTTCCCTTAAAATTTGAAGTAAAAAAATTATAAAGCGTGAATAAAGAATTTCTTCTGAGTTATATCAGCTGATTATCTAAATGTGCATCCTGACTGTGTGGAAGAGTACTTTGGAAAGGTCTATGCCTGTAAAACATTGATGTGTGAACAGAAATCTCTCTGATTTCCCCCATAAGGGGAACAGCTTTGTGATCTCAAGCTGAGAAGGATAGGAATGGTTTCCTGGTTCATCAGCATCACATGTATCCAAATATTAGCTGGGCATGAAGAGTGAGGTAGTCGCAGAAAAAAAACAAGAGTTTTTTCTGGATCCTTAAGGCCCCACTGTGACCTAAATTACACACAGACGTACACACGTACAATTTCCAATGACATCCGCTGAAACTTCCTGTGAGCAACTGGGAGAGGGACTTGGCCCAGAATTCCAAGAAACCCAACCTGAGGTTAAAACCGTAGTCATTCCCAGTGCTTCTCAATTGATTCAATTTCCAACGAAATTATCGTTGTCTCTGGTTCCAATAGCAAACTAAAGAGAGAATTGAATTAGAAAGGAGAAACATTTTGTTGAAAAAAAAGCAACCACATTACTCTGTGAGAACATTTCAGAAGGACCCAAAAGAGACAGAATTCCAAGGTGCTATTCTCAAGATCTGTCGGGTTACCTGGAAACAGATGTTTCATGTAACTAAGGTAGTGACCGCAAGTGAGCAGGCATGGGGAAATCGGGTGAAGAAACTAACACCTTCTCTTTCCTTCAGTCTCATATTTTTTCCTCCTGAAACCAAAGCTTGATTTGCTCTTTGGCTCAAGGAACAGAAGAGGACAGAGGAAGTCACAGCGCATTTCCATTTCTTGTCCAGTTTCCAGTCCCACGTCAGTAGAGCTAAACCTTGGATGGCCTAGCAGCATCCCTACGGAGGTCTGCTTGGCAGAGAAAGGGAAGGAGCTTGCGTTGGAGGACAGCCATCTGCAGCGCTCAGCCCACAAGCTGTCTGTCTGTCCCCTCTAACCCCTGTCCGTACTACAGTGGGGAGAACAAGATAAAGGATACTCCCTTTCTCATCAAACAATCAAGAATTTTGTGTGTACAGCAGGCAGCAGACTGTGCCTCCTTGGCCAGTGTCCAAGCTGGCTGCAGGAATTCGTCTGCAGCAAAACAAATCAAAGCTGCCCTGTGGCTCGAACTGTAGGTGGCCTAAACCCACCTACATAGCAGCTTCTCCGTGACTGACAAGTGTCACGATTAGCAGATTATTGGGCCAATTATATGGAAATGTTTTTTAAAAGATAACACGTGTAGAGTCACCGTCACAGACACACCAGAACACTTGTCTCTGCTAGACTTTGGATTGCATTATAATGTGAAATCATTTAATTGCTAGCATTTATCTACTTTTGGAAAATAGGGTCCTGAATCCCAGGCTGCTGAAGAGAATTGCCTGTGGTATAGTCAGCTATTTTTAACAGTAGCCAAGACAAGAATTCAGATCTCCTGCTGGCTATTCCAGGCTTAATGATTCACCTTTGGTAGACATGGTTCTTGCCCTGGATTGCACACAAGTTGACAAGCAGTCCAGAAAAGTTTTGAACAGATTGTCCTCAGGCCATTTATGTCCTCAAGTAAGAATTCACTGAGTATCTTTTGCTAACCAGAGATGAATGTGAGGGGAGTAAAGTTCCTCAAGATTCTAGAGAAACCTTTGGATATACCAAGGCCTGCTACCACATTCCAAACAGCTTTGTCTGAAGGCTTCATTTCTTACTGAGGTAACCGGGACATCTTTTCTGGAGGAACACCTAAGAAAGGCTACCATTCTGGAGGATTCTGGGGTTTGCAAAGAATATCTGCAGTGTTGTGGAAACTCTGATTTCCAGCTGAACTCCCACAGAACTTCCTGGAGTTCTGAGCCTTATTTTAAAACAGCACATGGCAAAGAGAAAAGTGTAGGCACAGTCTCTTTTTTTAAAAAGAGCTAAGTAATATAAGAAATAAAAAAGGGAGGAGAATCTATAAAGAATTTTGAAAATGAAATATGAAATCTCCGTGCAATGGAAATATTTAGAGTAAAAGACACATAGAATGTAGTTCAAATGGGACTTGGGGTAGGAAATGAGTAAGGCTAAAAAAAAAAATAAATTAAGTACAGATGAATGAGATAGCATCACTTAGTGATTACAATCGCAAATTCTGAAGTCAGACTGACCTGACTTTGGGTCCCAGCTTGGTCATTCATTACATATGTAGCCTTAGGAATATTACTTAAGACCCTTTCACCCAAGTTTTTCATTCGTTAAAGTAAGAGATGAACAAACCGATCTCATAGTTGTTCATGAAACTTTTCAATGACCTGAAGTGTGTACAAGCTAAATATGAGGCCTGGTACAGACTAAGTGTGCAATAAATCTCAGTTAAAGTTATCTAGAAATAAAGTAACCAGAGTCTGGAAGAAAGTGAAAAGAAGGGGCAATTTATTTGGTGGACAGTAGCAGGAAGCAATTTAGATACAAGAAATATTATGGGAAAATGCCAAAAGGTATGGTGGCCATATTATCTGGAAAAATAAATTAGCACACATAGCTTGAGAGTGGGAGAGATGACCGCTATTGGGATTGCCGTAGGAAATCCAGGAAAGGCCATCTCTGCACGAAAAGTGTGAATTAAATTTACAAAAGAGAAAATTCTTCTGCTGAAAGCTATGAGAAACTAACATCTTTCCTTAGGCTATAATTTTGAGCTAGAGCCAACTGTAAATTACTTAAAGTTTCATAAATTAATGTGGCTCTTTCTTCTTCTCTTTGCATTTGTAGATGCACAGAGTTTGATCATTTGACTACTTGTTAATTTTCACCAAAAGGACTTAATGGAGAAGAGATGACAAGTCAACTAGTCTTGATTTGCCAGGTGAGTGTAATGGCTGCCAAGGAGAAAACGGTCACAGCGGCTTCCCCATCAGTTTGAACCTAGATTCCAGTGATGTCCTTAGAGACTATGCCTGTAACTTGGTTCTGCCCCAGGTGCATATGCCCAATTTCATGAAATGAAGACTTTTGGGGCTTATAAAGAACAGTTGTCTCCCCTTATCCATGGTTTCCCTTTCCTCAGTTTCACTTACCTGTGGTCAACCATGGTCCAACAATGTTAAATGAAATATTCCAGAAATAAACAATTCATAACTTTTAAATTGGATGCCATTCTGAGCAGTGTGATGAAATCTCCTGACGTCCAGATCCATTCCCCCAGGATGTGACTCATCCCTTTGTCTAGCGTACCCCATTAATCTCTTTAGCCTTCTCAGTTATCAGATTGACTGTGGACTGTCGCTATCACAGTGCTTGTGTTCAAGTAACCCCTGTTTTATGTAACAGCCCTAAAGCACAAGAGTAGTGAGGCTGGCAATTCAGATATGCCAAAGAGAAGCTGAAAAGTGCTCCTTTTAAGTGAAAAGGTGAAAATTCTTGGTTTAATAAGGACAGAAAAAAGTTGTATGCTGAGGTTGCCAAGATCTACAGTAAGAACAATCCTTTTATCCATGAAACTGTGAAGAAGGAAAAAGAAACTTCTGCTAGTTTTGTTTCCCCTCAGACTACAAAAGTTATGGTTACAATGCGTGGTAAGTGCATAGTTAAGATGTAAAAGGCATCAAGTTTGTACAGTCAGATATTTTGAGAGAGAGATCACATTCACATAACTTTTATTACAGTATATTGTTATAATTGTTCTATTTTGTTATCAGTTTTAATCTCTTACTGTGCTTAATTTATAACAAACTTTATCATAGGTATGTATGTATAGGAAAAAAACATAGTATATATAGGGTTTGATACTGTCAGTGGTTTCAGGCATCCACAGGGGGTCTTGGAATGTATGCCCCATAAGGGGAGACAACTATATAAGCATTGTGCCAGGAGCCAGAGGTGCAAAGAGCAATGAATAGTAGTGAGGAGGTATTAAACAAATGTGGTGCCGGGGAGAAAATAAACATTAAAAAAATAATCTTACGTATAAAATATACATAAGGAGAGCTTTCTTTGTAGCTTAATTGTGAAAAAAGTCATCACTGAGAAGTAACTTATTGCTGAGACCTAAATGACAAGAAGGAGCCTGACGCTCCAAGATTGAAAGGAATGATGTTCTAGGCAGAAAGTACTAAGGCTGTTTGTGTGTTTGAAAGACAAAAAGTTGAGCCTACGGAAGCGAATTAGTTAAAGGAAAAAAATTATTTATTAGTTAAGGCCGTGTATGAGTTAATATTAATTAAGCAGAGTGTATTAATTTATTATTATTAATTTATTACAGCTCGCCATATGTTGATGTTATATAGATTGATACTGTATCAGCTCATTTTAATGTAGGAAATGTATGATAGCATTCTTCCTATTTCGTCCCTCCAATCCTTTGTGCTATTGTTGTCATATACTTTCCTACTACATATTTATATACGCCACGATATTATTTTTCTTTAAAAATCAATTTTTGTTTCAAATAATTTAGAAAGAGGAAAGAAACCCCAGTGTATTATATAGTTACCTAAATATTTACCATTTCCTAAACCCGTTGATTCTTTTTATGGATCCAAATTTCTAACTAATATAATTCTTCATAAGCCTGAAGAATTTCATTTAGCATCTATTGTAGTGTAACGTGTTGATAAAAATCCTCAACAAGGGAAGAATAGAAGAGAGTATCCTCCAGATAAGCACATACAAAAAATCTTACATAACATACATAAAGGTAAAAAACTGAATGCCTGATCTATACTGTTGGGTGCAAGGCATAGATATTCACTCTTACCTCTTCTACTCAACATTGTACTGCAGGTTTTAAACAGTGCAGTTAGGCAAGAAAAAAGTAAAAGACATCCTGACTGGAAAAGAAAAAATAAAACTGTCTTGATTCACAGACAACAGGATCATCTATGTGGAACACCTAAGGAATCTACGTAAAAGATGTGAAAACTAATAAATGAATTTAGCAACTTGAAAGATACAATGGACGTATACAAAGTCAAAAATTAGAATTTAAAAAAACTGCACTATTTACAATATCAATAAAACAGGGAATACTTAGGTATAAATCTAACCAAATATTGTAAGATTTGTATGCTGAAAGCTGCAAAACATTGATGAGAAAAACTAATGACACAAATACGAAGAGAGCTCTATTGGTGATCATGGGTAACAAGTCTTAATATTGTTAAGAGGGCAGTTGAGCCCAAATTCATCTATAGATTCAGAGTAAAGCCAATCAAAGCCCAGAATTTTTTTTTCCTAGAAGTTGACAAGGTGATTCAACAGTTTTCATGAAAATTCAAAGGATCAAGAATAACTAAAAAATTTTGTAAGACCAAAAAATAAGTATTTCCACTTCTGTGAAGATGGAGTAGACATACTTTTTCCTATTCCTCTGACTAAGTACAGCTTAAAATTGCACGTTATATATGAAACAAACATATAATGACTCAAAGGTGGAGAGAAGACACTGGCTAAGAATTTTGGAACATGAGGAATTAATGGTAGTGAGTTTTATTGCTTTTCTTTTTGCCTCATATACCCCATACTTGAAGATGAAGAAACTGGCAACCAATAAATGCCACAGTCACGGGGGAAGTGGGAAGCACAGAAACCAATGACAACAAAAACCAAAGGACCAGAAAAGCGGCAGCCTAACAAGAGAGAAAACTTTTAGGAAAAAACCACTGTACTATAGTCAAACACCACACACAAAACAACAACAACAAAAAACAAACTCTGACCTTTTCATAAAAGTTTTAAAGTTTGATGTAGTCTCATTTGTCTATTTTTGATTGTTTCACCTGTGCTTTTGGTGTCATATCTAAGAAATCATTGCCAAGTCCAATGTCATGCTTTTCCCTTATGTTTTATTTGATGGGTTTTATAGTTTTACATCTTATGTTCAGTTCTTTAATGTATTTGAGTTAATTTTTCTATGTGGTATAAGGTAAGAGTCCATCTTCATACTTTTGCATGTGGATATCTAGTTTTTCCACCACCATTTGTTGAAGAGACTGTCTTTTCCCCACTGCGTGGTCCTGGCACCCTTGTTAAAGATAATTTTTCCGTGTACATGAGGGTATATTTCTGAACTCTTCATTCTGTTTCACAGGTCTGTTTGTCTATCTTTATGCCAGTATCGCACTGTTTTGATTACTGTAGCTTTGTCATATGTTTTGAAATCAGCAAGTGTGAGTCCTCCAACATTGTTCTTCTTTTTCAAAATTGTTTTGGCTATTTGGAGTCCTTTGAGATTCAATATTAGTTTTTGCATAAATTTATTTCTGTAAAAAGATGCCATTGGGATTTTGATAGGAATTGAATTGACTCTATAGATTGCTTTGGGTAGTAGGGACATTTTTAACAATATTAAGTCTTCCAGTCCATGAACATGGAATGTCTTTCCATTTATTTGCCTTTTAAAATTTCTTTCAGGAATGTTTTATAGTTTTCATTGAGCATCTTTATGTTCTCTACAGTTATTTCTTTTTTTAAATAAATTTATTTATTTATTTATTTTTGGCTGCATTGGGTCTTTGTTGCTGTGTGCAGGCTTTCTCTAGTTGCGGCGAGTGGGGGCTACTCTTCCTTGCAGTGCATGGGCTTCTCATTGCAGTGGCTTCTCTTGTTGTGGAGCATGGGCTCAAGGTGTGTGGGCTTCAGTAGTTGTGGCACGCGGGCTCAGTAGTTGTGGCTCATGGGCTCTAGAGTGCAGGCCCAGTAGTTGTGGCGCATGGACTTAGTTGCTCTGTGGCATGTGACATCTTCCCTCTTTACAGTTATTTTAAACCTTTGTCAGGCAGCTCACAGATCTGTGTCTCTTCAGAGTCAGTTTTTGGAATTTTATTATGTTCCTTGACTGACCCAATGTTTCCCTATTTGTAGGCCTCTTAAGTTTTTGCTGGGTTTTGGGCATTTGAAAAAACAACCACCTCTCCAAGTCTTTGCTCACTGGTTTCATACAGGGAAAGATCCTCACCATCACCCCAGTTGGAGGTTCTAGGACCTCTCAAACTTTATCTGCTCTCTTACTCACCCTGGCATCTCCCTCAACTTCAGTGTCTTGCTCATATCTGTTTTCAGCAGCTCCCAAACTCTAGCAGTGGTCCCTTCAGCACTATGAGTCAGACAAGACAGAAACTAGTCACTTGGGAAGCCCCCAGAGAAGCCAGAATGTTAGACTGATGATCCACTCTTCTGTTCTCATCGTGAAGGAGGAGCCCTGGTACAGAAGGTTTCCTCCCACTTGCTCGTGCAATTTTGCATAAGGGAGAGGGGAACGAGTGGCCATGCCAAATGCCACAAGGTTTCCTACTCCTTGTGTTGGAATCCATTCTTGGTTTACAGTGTCCTGGATGCTGTAGCTTTCAACTGGTCTCTAGAGTTCTCAGAGAGGTATTGTGATTCATATATTGTTGTTAACTGTTTGTCTCTGTGGGGGAAGGAGGGCCTGTAGTCTACTAGTCCATCACGTGGCTAATGTCACTTGATTAATTAATTTTTGACCAAGATGTGAAGGCAATTTAATGGAGAAAGCATAGTCTTTTCAACATAAGGTGCAGCAACAATTAATCACCCAAAAGGAAAAAAGAAACTTTGATCCATACATAAAGTTAATTCAAAAGCAATCATAGACCTAAATGTGAAATTTAGAAATTATAAATGCAATTAACTGCAGTATATGACTTCTTGATAATACCATTTATATGAAAATTTAAAGGTCCTAGAATAGTCAAAGCATCTTGAAAAACAGAAACAGTGTTTGAATACTCATATTACCTTATTTTGTGATTTAATATAAAGGTACTATAATCAAGATAGTATGGTACTGGTTTAAGGATAGATAAGTAGACCAAAGGAACCTAATGGAAAGTCCAGTAATAGATCCACACATAGATTTTTTGACAAAGTTGCTATTGTTATCTAGTGTGGAAAGAAAAATCTTATCATCAATCTTATTGTTTAAGTGGATATCTTTGTAGGAAAAAAGTGAACCTTGACCTGTATTTCACAGTATACAGAAATCTCAACTGAAGACGGATTATAGACCTAAATATAAAAGCTTAAAATATAAAGCTCTTTGCTACCTGGAGGTTATCTTTGCTACATTGAAGTAGACAGATTACTTAGAATATAGACATCACTAACAATAAATGAAACACTTGAGAGACCGGATTTCATCAAAATTAATAAACATTTGTTCATCAAAAGATATTGTTAAGAAAATGAAAAGGCAAGGCACAGATGGGGAGAAAATATTCAAAATAGACATGTGACAGAAGGAACTCATATCGAGATTATACAAATCAAAATTTTTCAAATAAATAACAAAAAGCAAGCAACTCATTAAAAGTAAGAAAAATATGAAAATAGATCCTTCAAAAAAAAAAAAGAGGATGTACAAATGGTCAGTGAACACGTAAAACATACTCAACATCTTTAGTCATTACGGAAATGCAAATTAAAACTACAGTGATTACCAGTACATACTGATTAGAATTTCTGAATTTAAATTGACTATAAATTTCAATTGTTGAAAAGAATGCAAAGCAACTGGTGCTCTCATACAGTATGGTGGGAATATAAAATAGTACAACTTGAGAAAGTTATTAGCATTTGCTTTTATAGAATTAAACATACATTTATCTTATGGCAGCAGTTTCACTTCTAGTGATTTACCCCAAAGCAATGAAAGCACGTGTCCATCCAAAGACTGGCACAAAGCTATGTATTGCATTTTTATTCATAATAGCAAAAATTGGGAGTAAGCCAAATGTCCATCAAGAGGAGAATGAATAAATAAATTGTGGTATATTCACACAGTGGACTGGTATTCAGCGATAAAAAGGAACAGACTACGGATACATGTGACATTACAGACAAATCTCAAAAATAGCATGCTGAGCAAGAGAAGCCAGACACAGAAGAGTATGTACTGTTATTCTGTTTTTTTCAGTGGTATCTGTGGTTATTGAAATCCAAATGGTAGTTCATTTGGGTTATGGAGGTGGGGAAGGTAGACTGGAAAGAGGCTTGAAGACACTTTGTAGTGTGATGTCAATGCTGTAGATCTTAATTGGGTTGTTGGTTACATGGGCGTACACGCTTGTGAAAACTTATCAAACTGTTCACTAAAGACCTATGTATTTTAAAATCTGTATATAAGTTTACCTTCATAAAAAATTTTTAAAGGAAAATAAAAATATTTTTTAGTTAAACAAAAACAAGGTAATTCATTACTAGCAGATGAACACTCATGGAAATACCAAAGGTTATTTTTCAGGCAGGTATAACAGGTGTTGAAGATGTAGTTGAAACTCAGAAGCTGCAGGTAGCAATGTAAATTGGTACAACTTTAAAAAAACTGTTCAGACTTATCTATAAAACCAATGACCTGGCGATTCCACATCTCTTTACCTAGGACAGTACATCTGGGATTTTCCATGTGTATCTGCAATTTTCAGAGAAGGTGGGAAATTCAATAGCAAGGTCAGAATATAAGACGCAGTCAAATCTCTATTTAGATGGTGGGACTGATGGGCATTAACCTGTGATGGAACCTGGGCTCCTGAACAGAGCTGGGAATCAAGGAGGGTGAACCAAGGGTAGTATGAAGGGAGAACTGCAGCCCCACACCAGCACCGTGTGGCCTGGCAGGCCGGCCCTAACCACCCCAGAAGCACAGCATCCCACTCACCCCAGGGTCCACACAGCCATAGCTCTGGACTCTCCCAGAAACAGATTAACACCTGTAAATCCAAGGCTATGGAAATGCCTCTGGGTAGTCTCACTATTTCATTTTAATTAAAACTCAATCTGTTCTCTGATAAAACAAAAAAAATCACGACACTGATTACAAGTGGTGCCTTTCTACATGCAGTTTTTCTACCCAAATCCTTGTCTTTTATTCCCAAAGCGTTCAATCAGAATTTCGTATGTTCCTTACATTTTCCTGGCACAGCAAGCTCAACAGAGGGTTGAGGTGGAAGGAAGTTAAAGCAAAGTCAAAGGCACCGAAATGAATGAGAAAACAATATAGTGTTTGGGGAATTAAAAGTAATTCAGTCTCACTGGGCTGTCAGCAGTAAAGGGAGCTGGGGTGAGAGTTGAAGCTGGAAAGGTAGGCCAACCTCAAATTGGAGAAATTTTGCAGATATGCTTGGATTTTCAACTTTTTCTCAAGTGGTCATGAGTTTTTACCACTTCACTCACAGTTACAAAGATTAAAGACTCCAATCACTTTTTTTTTTAATCTACCTAAGATTTTTTGAAAGGCAAATGCTCTCCAGAAGTTTAAGGATTGTCTCTCTATAAATATATTCACATGAGGACTATATTTTGGAAAACAATGTGGTGTTCTTCTTGTGTTTAATCTGTGCTTGACATAGAGTAGTAAGAAAGGATCCAGTTTCCTCCCATTGGTCCTGGTTCTCATACCATAAGCATTTACCCAATTACTACCAAGACCATTCTTCACAGACTTCATCATCTACTTCCTTTGCAGGTTTGTGTTGAAATGTTTTAGACTCTACCTAGGGATGCTTTAGTGAAAGTAGGAATTAAGTCTATCTAAAAAGTGAAAAGAAAGCACTTCATTTAATTCCTCTCCTGACCAGCTCATTCACTCTTTCACTAGTTCTTCAACTTCAGAATCTCTAGTACACTGACCTTCCTGTTCTTCTGATCTGTCTATGACCTTTTGTTTCCGTTTCTGTTGCAATTTAGATGAGGCCTGTGGATCATCACTTCAAACTCTCTCTTTATGTGTCCTTTAGTTTTTCATCCCCTTTTTTTTTCTTCCCAGTAAAACCCAAATGAACATCTTCAAGTCCAGAAGAAGAGGAACAGGAAATGAGGAGTGTGGAAAAACAATTAGATAGGAGCCAGCCCAGAAGTAGGAAGCCCACCATGATAGTCTTTGTGAAATCTAAGAGTGAGAAGAGCCTACACGATGGCAAAGGGACATAAAGCACTAAGACTAGATTCTAGGAAGTGGAATTGTAAGCCTCTGTTTCTGGCTTTTGCAGCTGGATGGTGGCCATCTGTTCACTAAGGTTGGTAACAGTGAAAGAGTAGACTTTGGTAAAGAGGAGAGAATCTACTTTCGCTAAGAATTGGAAGTCCTTTTGAGGTCTCCAAATAGAGCTTTTCCAGAGTTGAGGAGAGAGTTGTGGGATGCATAGGTGACTTGGGAGTCATCAGCATGTAAACAGTAACTGCAGCCAGGGTGGTTAATTAACCTACAAAAGGAAAATGTGTTGAGAGAGAAAAGGAGAAACCAAAGGCCAAAACAGGACTCCATTAAGGAAATGTTCAGAAGCCAAGGGCAAAGAAAGCATCAAAAAATTAAGTAATGAGCTGAAACAATGCTGAGAGGTCAAGAAAGATAAGGATAGAAAATGTCTTCAGGATTTAACAATGAAGAGTTAATTATTGCCTCAGAGAGAATATGTAATCGTACTTAAGGCTGGAAACCAAGTTTGCAATAGCTTGAGAAGTGAATAGAGCATGATAAAATGAAGAAAACTTAGAAATTGTCATTCAGTAAGCTCAGCTGAAAAGGAAAAGAGGACAGGAAGAGGACAATGCATGGATGAGGCAGTATTTTAAAGGTGGTGATAATTTGAGTATGTTTAGATGTTGATGGGAAAAAACTCAAAGATAAGGAGAGATGGAACATTTAGAATAATATGGAAGAAATAGATGGAGTAAGGATGCTGAGAGGTAGGTGGGGATGGGAGCCAGAGCACAGGCAGTGAGATTATTTGAGACTGAAAAAGATCTTCCTGTTGAACCCTTCTACATTGTTGGTGGGAATGTAAGTTGGTGCAGCCACTATGGAAGACAGTATGGAGGGTCCTCAGAAAACTAAAAATAGAACTACCATATGATCCAGCAATCCCACTATTGTGCATATACCCAGACAAAGCTATGTTTCAAAAAGATACGTGCACCCCTATGGTCATAGCAGCACTATTCACGATAGAAAAAACATGGAAACAACCCAAATGTCCATCGACAGATGAATGGACAAAGAAGATGTGGTACATATGTATAGTGGAATACTACTCAGCCATAAAAGAGAATGAAATAATGCCATTTGCAGCAACGTGGATACAACTGGAGATTATCATACTAACTGAAGTAAGTCAGAAAGAGAAAGACAAATACCATATGATATCACTTATATGTGGAATCTAAAATATGGCACAAATGAGCCTATCTACAAAGCAGAAACAGACTCACAGACATAGAGATCAGACTTGTGGTTGCCAAGGGGGAGAGGGGGAGGGAAAGGGATGGACTGGGAGTTTGGGGTTGGTAGATGCAAACTATTACATTTAGAATGGATAAACAACAAGGTCCTAATGTATAGCACAGGGAACTATATTCAGTATCCTGTGATAAACCATAATAGGAAAGAATATTAAAAAAAGAATGTATTTAGGTGTACAACTGAGTCACTTTGCTGTACAGCAGAGATAAGCACAACATTGTTAATCAACTATACTTCCATTAAAAAAAAATATTCCCTGTTGCTTTGATTTGAAAGGTAAGGATTAGGGATGAAAACAGATGTAGGCAAGTAGGCTGGTGGGGTCTGGATTGGGAGCAGGGAATAGCTGGAATTTCCTCCCAAAGGCATCTATTTCTTCTTTTTTTTTTATTTTTTAATTAATACAATTTTTAATTCAAGAAAAACTGCTTTAATTAAAGTTTTGAAACTACATATTGAAAGGGCATTCTACATATATGGGGAAACTGATACAAAACATTCAACACTGAGATATATTTTACTAAAATATTTATATTTTAAAGGAAAACGAATCATTTAGGCATCTATGCAAAAAGATCAACTCACAAAGAAAAGACAATGAAATTGTCATCAAGCTTTTAAACAGTCCCCCTTTATGTCAGGAAACAATGGAGTTAAGAAATTCAAAAGAAAGTAAAGAGATAGCAAAGGATTTTATATGTTCATCTGTAGTGTGTGGAATAGTGGCCCCAGAAAGATAGGTCCAAGTCCTAACCCCCAGTACCTGTGAATGTGAACTTGTTTGGAAATAGGGTCTTTGCCAATGTAATTAAGTAAAAGATCTCAAGATGACACGATCCTGGATTTAAATCAGGCCCTAACTCCAATAACAAGTATCCTTTAAAAGACATAAAAGAAGACAAAGAGACACATTAAAAAGAAGGTATTGTGAAGGTGGAGGCAGAGATTGTTTTTATGCTACAAGATGCCAGGGAACTTCAAGAGCTACCAAAAGTTGGAAGAGGCAAAGAAGGATTTTCTTGTAGAGCTCTGGAAGGAGTGTGGCCCTTCCTTTATCTTTTTTATTTATTTATTTATTTATTTATTTATTTATTTATTTATTTATTTATTTTTCACACACACACACACACACACACACACACACACACACACACACACTGTATTTTATTCTTACAAGAGATAAATAAACTGACACCAAGCATTGTAAATGGATGACCACAACAAAAGCAACAATGATTGCAATTACCAAACACAAAACACACTCATACTATGTCATAATATTGACATTCAGTCCAGTAATCCTCCACTGTAACAGCTCCTTTACTTTGCAGTGAAAATTGATTTGTATATTTTTTGCCTCTGAGTCCTTGTGGGATTTTTTTTTTTTTTATTCAAACAGAAAGTCACGAAAATTATAATCATCCTCATCAGTTCACTCAGTCCCATGTAATTAATTTTTTTTATCTTGATCTTTTGTTAGTACTTTTATGAATTCATCAGTTTTCCATTAGAGTTCTGAAAATGCTTATTCATTCAGTTCAGCAGTATAGTCAGTTACCAGAAACCTGTACTTGTCAGAGTCTTTTCCATGAATTCCTTGAAGATGAAACCCTTTTATAGGAACATTTTTGCAAAAGCATCAGAGTACACCCAGAACTGTCTGTAAATAACAAAAGACTTAAAAATGACCACGGTTAAAGATTTGATGAAAGTTCATAATAATGCAATTGACAAGGAAATTGAGTTATTTCTGAGGTATACATTTTAAAGTAATAACTAGAATTATGTCTTATAATATTATACCAGAACATATAAGATTTTTAGAAATTTCATGTAATGTCTGAAACATTTATATTAACATATTTCCATACAAATAACCCAAAGAAAGTTTAGTATTAGTTGGTTTTTTTGTTTGTTTTTTTATACTGCAGGTTTTTATTAGTCATTGATTTTATACACATCAGTGTATACATGTCAATCCCAATCGCCCAATTCAGCACACCACCATCCCCACCCCACCGTGGTTTTCCCCCTTGGTGTCCATACATTTGTTCTCTACATCTGTGTCTCAACTTCTGCCCTGCAAACTGGTTCATCTGTACCATTTTTCTAGGTTCCACATACATGCGTTAATACACGATATTTGTTTTTCTCTTTCTGACTTACTTCACTCTGTATGACAGTCTCTAGGTCCATCCACGTCTCAACAAATGACTCAATTTCGTTCCTTTTTATGGCTGAGTAATATTCCATTGTATATATGTACCACCCATTCGTCTGTCGATGGGCATTTAGGTTGCTTCCATGACCTGGCTATTGTAAATAGTGCTGCAATGAACATTGGGGTGCATGTGTCTTTTTGAATTATGGCTTTCTCTGGGTATATGCCCAGTAGTGGGCTTGCTGGATCATATGGTAATTCTATTTTTAGTTTTTTAAAGAACCTCCATACTGTTCTCCATAGTGGCTGTATCAATTTACATTCCCACCAACAGTGCAAGAGAGTTCCCTTTTCTCCACACCCTCTCCAGCATTTGTTGTTTGTAGATTTTCTGATGATGCCCATTCTAACTGGTGTGAGGTGATACCTCATTGTAGTTTTGATTTGCATTTCTCTAATAATCAGTGATGTTGAGCATCTTTTCATGTGCTTCTGGGCCATCTGTATGTCTTCTTTGGAGAAATGTCTATTTAGGTCTTCTGCCCATTTTTGGATTGGGTTGTTTGTTTCTTTAATATTGAGCTACATGAGCTGTTTATATATTTTGGAGATTAATCCTTTGTCCGTTGATTCATTTGCAAATATTTTCTCCCATTCTGAGGGTTGTCTTTTCGTCTTGTTTATGGTCTCCTTTGCTGTGCAAAAGCTTTGAAGTTTCATTAGGTTCCATTTGTTTATTTTGTTTTTATTTCCGTTACTCTAGGAGGTGGATCAAAAAAGATCTTGCTGTGATTTATGTCAAAGAGTGTTCTTCCTATGTTTTCCTCTAAGAGTTTTATAGTGTCCAGTCTCACATTTAGGTCTTGAATCCATTTTGAGTTTATTTTTGTGTATGGTGTTAGGGAGTGTTCTAATTTCATTCTTTTACATGTAGCTGTCTGGTTTTCCCAGCACCGCTTATTGAAGAGACTGTCTTTTCTCCATTGTGTATCTTTGCCTCCTTTGTCATAGATTAGTTGACCATAGGTGCGTGGGTTTATCTCTGGGCTTTCTATCTTGTTCCATTGATCTGTGTCTCTGTTTTTGTGCCAGTACCATATTGTCTTGATTACTGTAGCTTTGTAGTGTAGTTTGAAGTCAGGAAGTCTGATTCCTCCAGCTCCATTGTTTTCCCTCAAGACTGCTCTGGCTATTCGGGGTCTTTTGTGTCTCCATACAAATTTTAAGATGATTTGTTTTAGTTCCGTAAAAAACCAAAGGCATCTATTTCTAATATCAGTTATTTTAAGGAAGTGAAGGGAGAAAGTTTAGATCAAAAGATAAAAGGGACTAGGGCAGAGGAGAAGGAAAATGAAGATGAAGATCCAGCCAAGGGTCTTCCCTGGTGGCACAGTGGTTGAGAATCCGCCTGCCAGTGCAGGGGACATGGGTTCGAGCCCTGGTCCGGGAGGATCCCACATGCCATGGAGCAACTAAGCCTGTGTGCCACAACTACTGAGCCCACGCGCCACAACTACTGAAGCCCACGCACCTAGAGCCCGTGCTCCACAACAAGAGAAGCCACCGCAATGAGAAGCCCACGCACTGCAACGAAGAGTAGACCCCACTCGCTGCAACCAGAGAAAAGCCCGAGTGCAGCAACGAAGACCAAAGCAGCCAAAATAAATAAATAAATAAAATAAATAAATTTATTTTTAAAAATGTATTTAAAAAAAAAAAAAAAAAAAAAAAGAATGTCCAGCCAAGACTGGCAACTGCCTAGATGTGTAATTTCAGATTCTCAACTGTCTTCTGATAAATTACCTGGAGAACCTTAAAAAATACTTATTCCCAGTTTCCAACCCAAGAGATGCTGATTTAATTGTTTTGGGCAGAGTATTTTTCAAAAGCTTCCTAGGTGATTCTAATGTACAGCCAGAGTTCAGAAAGTTCTTCTCTGATCCCTTTGTTTTTGGGATTTTGCACCAACTGGGTAGAAGTAGCGAAGGCAGATGGTTGAATTGACTAGAGTTGGAGTTTTGCTGGGCAGGTTCAGAGGAAGGATAATGGAAAAAGGTTGAAGGGCTGGCCTACAGAGTCTAGGCTGAAATGAGAAAATGAGAACATGAGGTGATTAAAAAGACTGATAGAAAATAGAGTAGCCAAGGAGTGGTGAACACATGCAGAAAGAGGAAGAGGGCAATTGATTGATCCGGCAGCAATGAAGAAAGTAGCATTCCCTTTCAACTTTCTGATGATCTAAATCCACTCCTTCAGTAGCGTGCCCCTGAAAATAATTTTTAAAACATTTTAGACCAAAAATATAAAAGAAATAGAAAATAGAGTTTATAGAGAATTGGTAATTACAGCAGTGCTTAAAGTATGGAGGAGTAGAAGGCATAGGTAGTGGGGGAAAATTCTCAAGTAAAAAAAAATTTTTTATGGTTTTTCTTACTCCTCATGTATCACTCTGAGGTTTCTTGTAATTAAGAACTTTTAGCACCTAAGAAAGTAATTGGGATCTTCAATTTTAGTGGGTATTAGTAGTAGTAGTATGATTTTAAGATAATCCCTCCTCTGGAAGTAGAGATATGAATAATGCTTTTCTCTAAAAAAAGGATGTGGTTAGTTGAACTTAGGGATCCTGGCTATATTATCGTTAAGTTATTGGAATGATCTTAAGTCGTCTGCATATAATATAAGATTTTAAATAATAGAAGCCCCAGAATGAGACGAATGATAAACAAGGCATCAACAGACCTCAAGACAAAACTCATTTACTCTAGATTTCTGTAAGAGCCTAGGAAAAAAAACTGTGACCCTTTCTTAACAGATGAAGTAACAATAAGATGGGGGAAAACAGCAGAGACCTTCACATCCTACAGCAACACAAAATGAAGTCTCGATCATAACTCGAGAGAAGAGAAAGAAAAACGCGTTCTGAGAAGGCTCACATTATTTCACAAGGAGTCCTAGAAAAAAGACAGAGCACTATTCATCGGAATTTTTTTCCCATTGTTCTCTCTCATTAAAACTGGCCCCGTTTTGTCTTCCTCTGAGACTGTTTGAATTGTAGATTCCGATGTCCTTTGAACTTTGTTCTTTGATAAAAGTTGGGCAAAAAACACATGCCACAGACAACTGTGGACCTGAGATTTGAGACTCGTGATAGTCCTGGGGAAAACTTCCCGCCCCGTGCCAAAAAAAGGAAGACAAGTGTTCAGACTGACCAGGAGGCAAAATATTTCCATGGTTAGTCATCAATATCTACTAAGAGGCATCAATAAACTGCAAGCTTTTTAGATTCAAAGGATTTAAAAAAAAAAAAAAAATCCTGTTTACCATCCCCATCAGGCTGGCAGGGCAGAAGGAAACATCTCCTAGGATTGGTGTCCATCAACACATTTCCACCAAAACAGTTTCTGGAAAAAAGCATATTTCTGTATGTTCCTCCTCAAAAGATAGTGCCTTTTCAATAGCCAGAAAGTAAACATGTGACAAATTAGGGAGATTATGGAGGAGTTTTGTTTTCAACTGTTTTTTCCACTCTATGCCTTTTTTCTTCCTTCTTGCAAATGAGAGTCTGTAAATGTAGGCATTTATGATTTAGGGTTCTCTTTGATTTGAATACCTTTCTAATGGTGATAGTTTAAATTGACTGAGGTCTGTATTCCTTTTTTTCTTCCCAGCAGGCTGTTTCTCTGTGTCTTAGTAAATTTATGGTGCTGCTCTATTCCAACTGGCTGGATTGGGTTGCATTCATGTTACCCAGATCACTCTTCCTCATAATTGAAATACATAAAAGCTAAAATGTGTCTCAAAGGATTTCCATTGGACCCCATGTATTTGAAGGGAATTTTTGAGCACAGAATGCAAAGCTGATCATATTCTCAGAATGTGAAATCATATTCTCAGAAAAACAGATCCCAGAGCAATAATGCTTCTCACCTCCAACACTAGACAACCAGGGGAGCTGACCCACTGAGCTCCATTCTGGGGGAAGACAGAGGTTGGGATTCAGGCTTATAAACTTCACTGAGCCCCGGACCCAGGAAGTGAAGTAATAATGAGGTAATGAGGTAATACACACCAATAGGAAGTCTGCATAACTAAGTCCCCATGGGGAAAGCCGACAGAACTCTCCCTTCTATACTTAGTGGTCAAACACACTGAAAAAAAAGATAGGTTGGACTCATGAAACATTAATACACCCAAGAAGCAAACACAAAAGTAAGAGGATAGCATGTTTAATTTCTAGATCACTGCCAGAAACATTTTTCAGTATAGTCGCCTCCTAACTGAACACAATTAATTGAGTAATTGTCACGTTCTCTGGCTTTGCCAGAGAAAAATGGTTTTAAAAAGGAACCCAACCAGTCTACTCAGAAGTTGTTGTGTTTTGAAAGTCCGTCTCATCCTTGAACTTTTACCATCATAGGATTTAGCGAAGTTGTTGAATCACAAGGAAATAAGGACATGACCCAGACAGCTGAATGTGTATTGTGCGTAGATTTACCTGGGCTTTTCTCTTGGGGCAGCTCTTTCGATGGCAAGAACCAAATGATACCTTCTTTTGTTTTAAAATGGGGATAACTACACATCTATTAGAGCAGCTAAAATGAAATGAAGCACAGTGACAATACCAAATGCTGGCAAGGATGTAAAGGAAATAGATCCTGTATATTCCTGGTGGGAGTGTAAAATTGTAAAGCCACTCGGGAAAGTAGTTTAGCAGTCTCTTAAAAAATTAAACATACACGAACCCTATGATTCAGCAATCACACTCCTGGGTGTTTATCTCAGAGAAATGAAAACTTACATCTACGCAAAGACCTACATACGAATGTTCATAGCAGCTTTATTGGTAATAGGCAAAAACCGGGTACAGTCCAGACGTCCTTCAGTGGGTGAGTGGTTTAAACAAACTATGGCACATCCATACCTTGGAATACTACTCAGCAATAAAAAGGAACAAACGATTAACATACACCACAGCTCGGCTAGATCTCAAGGGAATTGTGCTAAGTGAAAAAAATCACAATCTCAAAAGGTCACATAATGTATGATTCCATTTGTATAATATTCTCAAAATGACAGAATTATAGAGCTTGAGAACACATCCGTGATTGCCAGGGGTTAGGGATGGGGTGTGGTGGAGGAGAGTGAATGTGATTTTAGAAGGGTAACACGAGGGAGATCTTTTGTAGTGACGGGACAGTCCTCTGTCTTGACTGTGGTAAAATTGCATAGAACTACACACACACACACACACACACACACACACAGAGGTAAAACTGGTGAGATCTGAATAAGGTAGGTGAATTGTAACAATATCAATTTCCTAGTTTTGATATTGTACTGTAGTTCATGGAAGATGTTACCATAGGGAGAAATTGAGTGGAAAGTACATGGGACCTCTCTAACATGTTGGCAACTTTCTGTGAACCTCTAATCCTTTTTAAAATAAAAAGTTGAAAAAATGGAGGATAACGTGAAAACGGGGCCACCCTTGAAACACTGTCTGAAAAAGCTGACCAACTTTATTTTGTGGAGATAAGAAAGCCAGAGTGACAACCTGTGGGTACATGGTGGCTATAAAAATAGAAATGATTCCCAAACATAAACTGATTCTTTTGTATGAACAATCTATTTTTGTGTTTCTGGAAGCTAAAAAACCTGATTCACTGTGTCTATTGACACTTTCTTCTAATGGTTACGTGTCAATTTTTCCTAATGAAACATGTTCCAAAAGAGCAAGCAACAACATATATTGCTGTACAGCTTCAAGATACTATTCTGTTGTTGGCTTTGAACTCTTGTCACGTTGACTTTCTGAAGATATGCAGCAGCTGATAACAGCCACTGGGGGTCAGACTTCCCCATGGCATCTATTCAAACATATTTCTTACCCAGTGCAACTGCAGACTTACAGGTTAATAGAACTCAAGCCTTCCTTTCTACTTGTAAGAGCTCACCAAAGCAGACAGAAATATTTATGTTCATGGTAATTACTCAGCTCGGCACACAAACAGATCCAGGGATTGCGGAAGAGATACCAAAGTAGTTTTATATAAATCTCAGTTAAATATATCATAGTTAATGAGGATACAGCAGAGGGCTAGTGTTTTCTCTAACCTCCAGATAAGATACAATCTTCCTTCCTGCCATCTGGGCAAGAGGAACCCTGCCCTGGGCCCCTCCCATCAGAAGCCCCACACTGGTCCCCATCCAGCCATGCCCCTCACCATGGGACAGGAATCCCAATTCTTTTCCAAATGGCTGAAAAAATCCTAGCTTTCTTCCCAATAGTTAGATATCACAGGGTGCAATTTTGAGCAATGATGAGCAGAAGATAGTTCTGATAAAGACCTTAACAAAGAGAAGATACCAGTCTCCTAGGGCTGTGGACAATGGAGCAAATTTTAAAAGGGGGACTATCATGAATCACGGAAGAAAATAAACCAGGATTGATATTGCCAGATTCTGGAAGTTGGTTTTGAATTCTTTGAGTCTGAACAGCATATCGCCGAATCTGATTGCCAGGGCAATGCAGGGAGACACCAGCAGCTGAGCTGCCACGTTGCAATATGATGACGACAAGGGCCAGGCACCAGACAACACTGGGCTCACTGATCCAGAAAGGATGCTGGTGATCACAGTGGTGCTATCATTGCCTCCAGTTGGTCCTCTGAAGATGGGGGTGGGTGAGTCATAAGGGAACCGCCTGTGAGGGAGAAGAGATTTCATCTGCCGAGGGACTAGGAAAGGAATTTCCAAGTGGTCAGCTTTACAGATCAGGCATGACTCCGTCTGATGCTTCAATGATTGCATCTCTTCGCTCTCTATATATTTCTAAGTGGAGTTCAGATTCTGGGACATACATGTAACTGAAATGGCTCTGGAGACCTGTTCTCGTACTTTGAGAATCTAGTTTGAACCAAGGGATTTCCAAGGTCCCCTCGTGTCTCCTTTGCGTACCTTCCTACTCTTGTTTTGCAAGGTGAGTTGAGGTGTCATCACTTAGAATTCAAGAGCATGAAGCGAACAGTCCAGCACAGAGTCAAAGAAATTTCCTGAGATCACTGCCTTGGAACGCTGAGTGGCAAGATACACAGCTTGCATCAAATGGTAATAAAGCTGTGCTCTGAGTGAAGCAATAACAATTAAACCCATCCACTTTAACTGAGGTTGAGAAAACAAAAGACCTCCCAGTTTACAGTGGCCCCAAGCCAGGAGACTGCTGAGACTGGAGAAAACTCAGACTGCAGACTGAAGAATGCTATCTTCTAAGAAGAATGTGTGCTAGTGAAAACTTTCAGGAACAGCGGTTTTGTCAAGTTTCTTCCAGAATGTTAATCAGCCAGGATTTCAAAGTCTTACCGGTCAGGTAAATATTCTCTAGCAGGTGCAAGGAAGAGAAACACACAAAATCCCCCTTGAGCAGATTTAGAAGGAGTGAGATCTGATGTTATATGCTGGCTCTTAATTTTTTTAATAACGATAAATTAGCTTGGGATCGATGAAAGATTGAAATATCACCTAGACCTTTGAAGATACAAGTATAGCTTGCGGAGGACCCATGGGCAAAATGGAAAAAAAATTGCCGCCCTGAGAATGAACTTGGGGTTTTCTGGCCTGCTGCAAAATTAAATAAATGTTCCTTGCCGTTGGCAAAAAAGTTAATTTTAAGTCTCAGCTTCTATGACTTTGCATCAGTCTTCTCTTAAGTCACTTCTTTTGACCTAAACTTTTTTTTGAGAGGTCAGGTAAAAGATTATGATTCTCAATACATATTTATCCAGCTATGACTCCAAAAGTTCTGAGCTGCATAAACACATACGATGAAGTCAAGCTCACACGTAGCAGTAAGAGCAAAAAGCCACGTTGTCAAAACCTACTGTGTCTGAATTTGGACACTGAGATATAAGGCTCAGAGTCTCATTTTTATATCCCATGGCATTCAGAGGGGTAAACACCTCAATTTCTGACACAAAGTTTCCTAGCCTGTGTTAACAGTTGTTCAGTATCTTTGAGGTCCCTGGAGAGTTGCTGGGTTGGGATTAAAACTGTGCAATGTAGGGGGTTCAGACAGGGCTCTGCTTCCAGATTGACCTGGGTATTGTTCTTGCTGCTGTCACTTACCGTCATGCACAAGCTCCTCAAACATTCTGACACTCAGTTCCAAACCTGTCAGTGGAAAGAATACACCTCTCCTGGAGGGCTGTTATGAGAATTAGGGACAACGTAAGAGTTTGCGTGTAGTAGGAGGCGTTCTGTGGATGGCAGCTATCACCCCCTAAGCACACTGAACGAACACACTTGAACAGTGATTAAACTTCAACATTTATTCTGGGGGAATGTCTCAGGTCCTACATTGGATTTGCTGGCTTCACTTTGAGAAGCATTTCTAAGACCTCAGAAGTCCTTGCAATCCCAGTTTTTTCTAGTTTTATTGAAATATAATTGACACACAGCACTGGATAAGTTTAAGGCGTACAGCATAGTGATTTGACTTACGTACACCATGAGATTATGACCACAATAAGTTTAGTGAACATCCATCATGTCGTAAAGGTACAAATTAAAGAAGTAAAACAATGTATTTTTTCCTTGTGATGAGAACTCTGGATTTACTTAACTTTCATATAAAACACACAGCAGTGTTAATTATATTTATCACATTGTGCATTACATCCCTAGTACTCATTTATCTTACAACTGGAAGTTTGTACCTTTTGATTGCCTTTGTCCAGTTCCCCCTCTCCCCACCCCCAGGCTCTGGTAACCACAAATCCGATCTCTTTTTCTATGAGTTTGTTTGTTTTTGAAGTATGATTGACCTTCAACACTGTGTTTGTTAGTTCCTGATACACAGCACAGTGATTCAGTATTTCTATACATTTCGAAATGATCACCACCGTAAGACTAGTTACCATTTGTCACCATACAAAGATATTACATAATTATTGACTATATTCCCTGCAATGCACATTTCATCCCTGTGACTCATTTATTTTGTAAGTGGAGATTTTGTACCTCTTAATCTCCCCCACCTACTTCTCTCTTCCCCTCATTTTCCTCTCCTCTGCCCTTTTTTTTCTCTTGATAGTGTTCTCACTGGATTCTATAATCCAGGAGTACAGCTTTCCTTTTAAGAAGTGCTGTGTTCTCTTCAGGCAGTCACTAGTTCAGAAGCATCAGAAAGCAGGCAACATAGTAGTGGAAGCTGAAATTGAAGTAACTGGAGGTTTTTTGATGCTAAAGCCTTGCAATATTCATTTATTTTTAAACTACACATACATGCTTATCTCTACTGTGGTTGCTTTTCTTGTTATCTGCTGATTCCTAGCATGACCCCTTTCTTCTCTACTCCTTACCATCATAGAAACGAATGTGACCTTGAAACATTTTTGTACCATTTCTCTTCTGGTTCGATGTCACACCGTCTCTGTGAAGAAGTGGAGGTGACTCCAATTTATCTTTCATTCCTTGCTTTTTGTCCTCCAAACTTGATAACTATTTCCTTTCTAGGAAAGATAAAATTCCAGAGTCTCTCCTCCTATTGGATCTCTCCTTTTCCTTCTGACCTGTGAACCATCTCATAGTTATTATTCTTCACATGAAACTCTCCCCTTAGACTTCCTGTTCTTTTATTTGTTCTTGTAAATAAGAGGATGAAATTGAGCTGGAAGATAATATTATAAAGTCCATTTTTATCTGAATGAATGAGGCACCAAAAGAGTTCTAATTAAGGCTTCAGGGGAAGGCTGGAGGGAAAAAATAGAATATATATATGTATATATGTGTGTGTGTTTGTGTGTGTGTATATATATATATATATATATATAGAGAGAGAGAGAGAGAGAGAGAGTAGTCTTTAGTAGGAGGCCACAGGGTTCTGTCCTTTGTCTTGCCTTGAGTGTTTAAATGAACACAGAAAAGACATCAGATTTGCTGATGAACCAACATGTGGAGAGATAATTTAAATGAAAATTGAAAGAAGAAAAAGCCAAATTATTTCAGCATATGAGAATTGTAGACTATTGCCAAGAGAACAGAATTTAACAGGCGTTAAGTGCAAAAACCTATATCTGGTATTAAAAAGTAGTTGACTGTAGTGTGGAAAATTAATAAAGTGTTTAAGAAGAAACAAGCCACAATGATGGGAATATGTCTAAAGGACATGGGAACTAATTGAAAGAGCTCCCAGTGGCCAAAGCTGGAACAATTTGAACAAGATAAATTGGATTATAATCCAAAGTACAAAATATTGGATTATAATCCAAAGTATAAAATAAATATCCATGAGTCCATGCTGACTTGAATGATTGACTAAATAACTGGGAGAGAATAGCATCACCTTGACTATTACAAGAAAACCAAATTAAAAATTCTATATGGGAAGGAATTATTTATAGTTTCACTTTTCCTTAGCACGTAGCAGTCGTTTTTAGAATCAGTTTAGACACTAATAAAGTATTCCTGATATTTACAGTAAAAATAATATTGCTTGCTTTTGTGAAGAATCTAATCCCTGAGTTGTTATGCTGTATAAGCTGTATATGTTATTCCCATATATTTCTCTACTAAACTCTCCCTCTCATATTTCTTATCCATTCGTCTCCATCTCCATCCTGCTAGTTTTTGCTTGATATTTTTCTTTCTATTTCAGTGTATGGGAGAAAGTGTTTATTGTTCCTCCAAAGTCCATTGTCCACTTGAACCATAGTAACAGAACCCTTGATTTTTACTATGTATGGGACCAGCCAAAATAAACGTTGCATTTCCCAGCATCCCTTGTGGCTACATTCTGATGTTTGGCTTGGTTCTTACCAATTGGTTATAATAAACAGAAGTTTGTGCAAGTTCCAGGAGGTATCCTCTTTTCCGATTTCTGGAATGTGGAAGTAATTGTTAGAGTTCCAGCAGCCATCTTGGACCTTGAGGTGACCTTGGGGACCGGAAGTCATGCATGGCCGAAATACAAGATAAAAAGAGGCAGAATTCCTGTCACTAAGGAATAGCATATCAGCCCTGATGACTGCCTACAATTTTTCTCCCCAGGGATATCATATTATTTATTTTTCTGTAATTTAATTTATGTCTAGCATTCACATTCTTCCCAGCAGTGGAAAATTTAATTAATTCAGAGAAGACTCAGTCAGAATAACATATATATTAGGCTGCTTGAAATTGTAACACAGGTCATTGAAGAGCTGTCTATTTTCTCAGTCTTTTTTTCTTTCATTTTTAATGGTTTTTATTGCACATCTTTTTGCCCATTAATCTTTACTTTTTCAGAGTAAAATCCACTGTTAATTCCATGCAGAGTATTTTTTTTTTTATTCTAGATATTGTATGTTTCACCTCTAGAAGTTTTATTTAGGTCTTTTTTATATTTTCCATGTCTCTACTTAATATGTTCAAGCATTACACTACTTTCTTGACACATAGAATATAGTTATAATATCCATTTTAATGTTCTCATCTGCTAATTTATCACCTATGTAATTATAACTCTGTTTCTATTGCTGTTTCTCCTTATTACAGGTTATATTGTTCTGCTTTTTGTATGCCTTGTGATTTTTTATTTGATACCAGACATTGTGAATTTTACATTGTGCTGGATACTTTTGTATTCTTATAAATATTTTTGAGCTTTTTTCCCGTAAGTGTAGATAAGTTACTTGGAAATAGTTTGATCCTTTTGAGACATTTATTTATTTATTTATTTATTTATTTATATTATTTTTACTATTTTTTTTGGCCATGCTGCACGGCACGCAGCATCTTAGTTCCCCAACCAGGGATCGAACCCTTGCCCGCTGCAGTGGAAGCGCGGAGTCTTAACCGCTGGACCGCCAGGGAAGTCACGAGGCTTGCTTTTAATATTTGTGAAGTGGGACCAGAGCAGCCTATAGTCTAGCCGAGATAATGCCCTTCTGAGTACTTTACTCAATGCCCCATGAATCTGCAACTTTTCCTTTTTTTCTGGAAGGAACACAAACTATTCCTGGCCCTGTGTAAGTTCCAGAGGTTGTTCCCTCTTCTCTTTTCAGGTGGTTCTTTCTTCCCCCTCCTTATAGTTTCTTCACACACATGCAGTGAGCAATGCTCGGCAGAAGATCTGAGGGGGATCCCCTGCAGATCTTCAGAACTCTTCCTCTGTGTGCCTCTCTCCTCTCTGATATTTGGCTCTATGAATTCTCACTGGTTTAGCCTAACTCTGTCTTCTTAATTTGGCCAGACTTCTGGGCTCCACCTGGTTTTCCCTCCTGCACTGCGGCCTGGAAACTCTATCCAGTCAGTAAACTGAGACATCTTGTTTGTTTCCCCTCCCTTAGGGCTTACTGTCCTGTGTTGCCCGATGTCAATGTCTGAAAACTATTGTTTCAAATACATGTCTAATTGTTTAGTTGTTTCAGATGGGAAGGTAAATCTGGTCCCTGTTACTTTATTTAGTTCTTTTTAAATGAGAGAAATACATTTCTCTCTTGTACGGCTGCTCTTGACTTAATTCTAACATTATACTTAATTCTAATAATATACTTAACTAACATAATCCTAACTAAACATGCCTGCTAAATTTTAATTGGATGCCTATTGTTCTAAATAACCATTCAAGAATTAATATATCTGATGGATATATTTTTCCTGGGTGGAGGAAAATAGTCCATTGTGCATTTCTTGTGATGTTATAAGGTTATATAATATTCAGCCACTGAGGAAACAGATTTTATTTGAGGACTAATTAACAAAGGATCAGCTCCTCTCCCAGAGCTGTAATTGGGCTCTTCAGTAGTTAATAGGTTTACTTAGTGAGCTCCTACTTAAATGTCGATGTTAACTCTCGAACTCTAGCCGCACACACGCACACACGCACACACACACAGTAAAAAACAGTTGTTTCTCCAACTGGATGGAGAATTTTCTGAGCATATAAACAAAGAAACATGCACATCATTCAGGCAACATGGTCCTATTATTTTGCTCTAAGTTCCGTCTTTACCCTTCCACAGGCAGTTACTCAGGATGCTTCTTTTTGTCTCTGTCTGTAACATCTTCTATTTTCACATCTTTTTTTTACTCAGTATAGTCCAAGCTTCAGAGATGATGTAGTAAAAGGAGAACTGAAAAAAGATCTGAATTTATCAACCACTTGGTCACTGCTTATTATTTCATCACTTATTTCATCACTCAGTCTCAGTTTAGTTCATCTATAAATGGAATATCACCTACCTATCACCTATCATGGAGTTGTTGAAAGAACCAAAGGAGTTAACTTAGTACATACAAAAGTGTGCACTAAAGTGTTTTAGAGAATATTTGTGTTAAATAAATGTTGATGGATTTCCTTTTTTACAATTCAGCATTCCTTTTTCTCTCTATTACCCTCTGCTTTTCAGAAAGAACCTTCCTAATAAAATATTCAAAATGAAGAAAAATTAATGAGGATTATCTTAGGACTCAAAGGGGCTACAGAGTAAGGTGTTATTTATAAGGATGCTCTCAATGCATTTTATCACTATCCACCTTTGATCTCAAATGCCAATATCAGATAAAATAATCCTTAGAAAATGCCAACTCAGGAGGTAAGAACTGCGGCCTCTGAGATAAGCACACCAGCGTCCAAGAAGTCACTTTAGAAACACTTCTGGCTTCTATTAAATCTCTATCCAGTACTAACATTGGCTTGCATTTAATGCAAGAGGTAATGAGAGGCCATTTGAGTTGTCTCTTAAAGCAGCCAAGAACTTTTATTGCTGTTCTTTGAGTAGAGCCAAGGACTTGATCCTCATCTGTAAAATGAAGACATTTGATTAGATAACTTGCAGCTGTAAAAATTCTGATTAGCTAATTATTCATTATAGAGGTCTGCCCTTTAAATTTATCTCACACGAATCAGTTTATGTCAGTTCAAGCCTGGTGGACCTAAGCCATGAAGAAAAAAATGTGTTTTGCATTTTATCTTGCCTTTACACCTGCTGCACTACAAAATAATAATAATAATAATAATAATAATAATAATAATTTAATAAGGATAACTTATCCTGAAGATAATTTTCAAATTTATAGAACAGTCGATAGCTTCCCCGATATGAACGGTGGTTATGGAGTGTGGAGAGAGGGAAGAAGAAGAAAACAGAAGAGAGAAGGCTCAGAATCTTCTTTCACCATTAGTTAGCACCACCTTCCTTCTGCCGGCAGTGACAGACGTAAAACTTTTTCTCCTTTCACGATAGCCCTTTTTGTAGACAAGAACAGACCCCTTCCCTTATCTTTGGGCTGAATTTTTCCCAGTCCTGACTATTTCCATCTAGTATGTTCTATTAAGGGGAGGAGGAAGGAAGATTAAGTAGAGAATCTCTTTTCCAACATTCTAGCACTATTTTCAGCATTTCTTCAGTGGCATACCGGCTTTGTCCTGCATACCTCCCCAATCTTCAGCATCAATGAAAAAAACGACTTCCCACCTTGGACATCTGAAAGAAATAGGAGGAAAAACATTAGGGAAAACGTTTCTTCAGCAGTCATTCCCTTTCTTTGTTTTTCCATTACCTTGCTGGAACAAATTAACTGTGTTACCATTTCTTCTGATTAGTAGTGCTATTTTTTACAGCACTCCGGGCAAGTTTTAGCATCTGGTATCACTGCAGCCATGCTGCCCTGAACAGCCGCCAGCATTCAGTCTATCATTTACAGACTCTTAGAAGGCAAATGGAAAGATGACCTTGATTGAAAATCTGCATAATCCTTTCCTATGGGGAAAGGCTCTCAGGGTTTTATCTAAATATATAAAGACCACCCTGTGACAATCAATCTAATTAAGGGCACAGAGGTAATACAAATTGTGTCTCTCTCACCATGACCTTTTCCTTGTTAGCCAACATACTTTTCAATGACACAGGAAGGATCTGGTTAAAAGAAACTTGCACAAGAGAAATCCAAGATTTCTTAAATCTTTGGGGTATGCAATTGAATGTGACCACCTTACCATTAAGGTCAATCTTTGTATTTAAAACTACTACTTTGTGGAAATTTTTTATGGCAATAAACTTGCTTGTTGGGAATCACAAACCCTCAGTCCAATAGCTTGCATTTTATCTTGAAGCAAAGGATGACTCTGAACAGAACTGTACTATATTCTTGAATAGGTCTGGCAGTTCAAATGTGTTTCTGTGGGGATTAAAATATATGATGAAACTGAAGGATGCTTGAATGCACACTTCATTCTTTCAACCAACAAATACTTACTGAGTAACTATCATGTGTCAGAACTGTTCTTAGCGTTGTTTATACTGTGGTGAAAAAAACAAAAACAAAAGCAGACAAAATCTCTGCCCTCATAGAGTCCTCGTAGAGTCTAGTGGGAAAGAAGGATGTTAGATATTTAAACCCCAAATAAATATAGAATTATAAAAGAACAGGTTGCTGTGAGAGAGAGCAGCTGTAGTCTCTGACCTGAATCACTTTAGGGAGGGAGGTCATATAAGTTCTTTCTGAGAAAGAAGCGTTTAAATGGAAACCTCAAGGATGAGTAGGGTTTAACCAAGAGGAATCTTCAAGGGAAGAGTTCCAGGCAGAGGAAACGTCTGCACCATCCAGTAGTGCTCAGAGGTTCAAGTTTCACCAACAGAATCAACCATCAGGTGAGAGAATTGTTGTACCGTGTTTCTAAAAACTGGAAATTTCCTGGATGACAGCACAGAGTTGGATCATCATTGTACACGGAATCCACAATGAAACACTCCAGTAATTCTCTTGACTGGATAAGGTTTGACATTTATAATTGCTAAAAATAAATTGCTAGCTAGTAAGACTTGCCCGCCTCATTTCACAGAAATTAAAGCCCCAGCTTCTATTTAAGATTATATTGTCAGATATAAAGATCTTGCCAAGAGGATCAGAAAATCTCAGGAAATACAGAATTAATAACTACAGATGATTTCAGATGTAAGGGAAGACATGCAGACTGATATGCTTCTTAAAAGGACCACTTTGCCATTTGAAATCTATTTAAAAAATGCTCGGAGTCTATAACATTAAATATTTGTTTTACTTCTTATTCTGATAAAGCCTGGTAATTACGCCTTGTTAACGAGTTTCATAGCATTCAGAAACACTGCAGTATTTACAGAAGAAAAGTCCAAATTCTGTGGACCTTATCTCAACTCTCTGCAAAAGTCATAGAGATTTCTAGTCTGTATTATATGTAAAACAACAGAACTGCCTGTCCCTTAATTAAGTTAAAAAATTTGTAGACATAATCTTTATTAACTTCATTACTGTCTTAGAAAAACATTTTCCAGAGCGTATTCCATAGAACACCAGATTCAAAGAATATTAATAGATGTTACTTGAAAAAAAGAGATTTTGTAATAGAGTGTGGAAATGCCAAATTAAACAAAGTAAAAAGGGTTATTGCATAACTCTTTAGATCCCTTAATATACAAGTGTTCATTGAAAATATCGAAAAAGGGGATTCACTATGTAGTATTTCTTTTTTTTTTTTTAATTTATTTATTTTTATTTTTGGCTGCGTTGGGTCTCCGTTGCTGCGTGAGGGCTTTCTCTAGCTGCGGTGAGCGGGAGCTGCTCTTCATTGCAGTGCGCGGGCTTCAGTAGTTGTGGCACGCAGGCTCAGTAGTTGTGGCTCACGGGCTCTAGAGCACAGGCTCAGTAGCTGTGGCGCACGGGCTTAGCTGCTCCGTGGCATGTGGGATCTTCCCAGACCAGGGCTCGAACCCGTGTCTCATGCATTGGCAGGCAGATTCTTAACCACTGCGCCACCAGGGAAGTCCCTGTAGTATTTCTTAGACGCATTTATCTAAGGAACCTTTTTCCATAGGTCGTCAGTGGGAATCAACATTCTGTGCAGCATTCTTTGGAAGCGCTACCCTAATGAAAAAGTTTAAGTTGAATGAGTGAAACATATATCTAGGAATCATTTTACATGGGGATTTATAAAATATTAGTAAGCAAAGTCTTGCAGGTTTTATTATTCAAGTGCAATATTTAGAAAAAAAGAATTGATACCGAAAGACGAATAATAATAATATCCTGAGACTTGCTTCAGCTGAGTTCACGCAGACTTAAATAAGGACATACAGACCATTAGAAGATATCAGGATGATCTGTGCTGTACCTACTTTTCAATTATAACAAAATTCAGCCTTTGTTAGAAGCTGTTACAATAGACCACTTTGTTTTCTGCCACTGTAGTTACATGTCACAAGGTCTAAAGGACACGTTAGCAGAGATAGCACAGCCATGTTTATCAGTCTTGAATGTGTTTCTTCCAATATTTGCAGACAGGAGCATACTCAAAGCCTAGTATCTACTCCAGAACTATCTGGCATTGACTTTTCAACTGCTTTCTGAAAGCTCCCCATATTAAAGAAAAGAGCAGTTCCATTTCCAGTTAGAATGTAGAAGTTTCTGACAAAACATTGCTCCCATGAAAACAACTAGAAAAAACTGGATAATTTGGAGGGTTGTGGATGCACACATGTCAAAAGAATTAAATTCCAGAGGGAAAAAGCTCTTTCTTGGTGAGCAGAGATTGACAGCTATTCTCCAGTGTCCAATGGAGGGGATTTGAGGTTGCCATATCTGGGTATGAGTAGAAAATTTAGCTTGCCAAAGTTGATGGACTCTTTGAGAGGAAAGAGAAACCATCATAACTTTTAAAAACTTTGCAGTGTATATATGTCAATCCCTATCTCCCAGTTCATCCCGCCCTCCCCTCCCCCCTTGGTATCCATACGTTTGTTCTCTACATCTGTGTCTCTGAGAACCTACTGTACAGCACAGGGAACTCTACTCAGTGCTGTGTGGTGACCTAAATGGGAAGGAATTCCAAAAAAGAGGGGATATGTGTGTACGTATAACTGATTCACTTTGCTGTACAGCAGAAACTAACACAACATTGTAAAGCAACTATACTCCAATAAAAATTAATAAAAAAATAAATAAATCTGATAATTCAAGAAAAAAAAAAGCTGTGCAGAATGGAAATGACAGATTGAAATCTGGAGAAGACTTAAATCCAGAGCCAGTTTTTACCACATGCCAGTTTTCCCCTATAGGACTTTTGATGAGTATTGGGAATCAGAGGAGGCTGGGGGCTGAGCTGGAAAGACAGAGAGAAATCCCCTGCATCTCACAATGCTTAGAAGTCCCTAGATAGGGAGGGCATCACAATGGCAGGTACAGTTCCTGGAAGTTTGAGGGGAGCTTCCTGATAGGACCTGGGGCTGCAGAGTGGTAAAGACTATAGAGTAGAGAGTGAGTGCAAAAATATCCCTAAATTTTCACCCCTCTCTACAACCATGCCCTTTGCAATGTGATTTGCAGTTCAGTCCATCAAGAGATATACTCTCCTTTCTACACCTTGAGTATAGCTTAGCCTTGTGACTTGTTTTGGACAATGTGAAGTAGCTATGTGACAGTGTTCCAGTTCCAGGTCCTCAAGATACCTGTGTATTTCCTCCCTCCATTTCTCTCACTCTTGCTCTCCTTTGGACCCCTGCCTCTGGCTATGAGAACAAGCTCAGCTAAGCCCCAGGAACTATGAGAGACCATGTGGCGCAGAGCTGAAGCCCAGGTCATCCTACACCAGCCCGCCCCCAGCTGACCCGCCAGCTGGCTGCCGGTTCACCAGTGAGCTCAACCACAATGGCAACAATAACTATTGATTATAAACGAAAAGCGTTTGAATGGTGAAAGTAAGTAAGTCCTGTTTACCAAGAGTTTAGTTAAAAAGGGGAAAAAATCCTCTGTGATATATGTCCTTGCAGAATATCAAACTCCCATTTATTTTTTCTAGCCTTACTTTGTTCCTTCTCTGTTTCCTTTGCTGGTTTCTTCTCTTAAAGTTGGAGAGGCCAGAGCTGGTCCTTCGCCCTTCTCTCTACCTATATCCAGTAGCTTATCAATTTCATCTGGCCACTTGGGTTTTAATTCCATCTATGTGCTGAGAACTCCAAATTTTATATCTTTAGCCTGGATGTCTCTCCCAAAGTCCCATCAATTGTCTACTTGACATTTCCCCTCAGAAGTCTAACAAGCATCCCAAACTCAGTATATCCAAACCTGAGTTCCCGATCTTCCCTCTCATTCCTGGTCTGCCGCAGCCTTTCCCATATCAGTTTATCAATAACTTGATCCTTCTATCCTTGTGTCCCTACAGTCTACTCTCAATTCAGCAATCAGACCGATTGTTTGAAGAAATGTCATCAGGCTGTAGGGGAGCAAAATTTGCCAATCCCAAAATGTCTCTTTGGTGTGCAGATTATTTTGAGCTGAAAATAATCAAGGCCCAGAAGGCTTAGGAAGAAACGTTGACCTTCCCCAAATTGCCTAAAAGAATGTAGATAGTGGGCGTGTTCTAGGAAGGGAGCACCACCACAGATCACTATAGTATGAACTAGGTGTGGAGACAGGGAGGAACCCAGCAAAGTCTGTTTGTTGAAATTCCACTCTGTGTCCCATTGTCTTTGCAGGACCCAGAAAACATGGGTTTATCAAACATTTGCTTTTCCATCTCCAAGTCAATTGCTTTAATCCCCTTTGAAGTCTCAAAACAAGACCCCCAACATCCTCATCTGTCTTTAGCTGAAGATGGTATTTAAGGTGAGGGTTTCTGCCATTTTGGTGAGTTACTCTGTTCCCCTGGGTCTCTCCCATGGATACATGTTATTAAACTTCTGTTTGATTTTCTCTTGTTAACCCATCTCATGTCAATTGAGCTCTTAGAACAGCCAGAAGAACCTAGAAAGACAGAGGAAAATTTCTTCCTCCCAACAGTGTCATTTTTCAGTTCAAAATCTTGCGGTGGCTTCCCATTTTACTCAGAGTAAAAACCAGCGTGCTTATGTGGCCTCACAGGCTTCATGTGAACCAGCCCCCTGGGACCACACTGACCTTCTCCTTCTCTGCACCAGCTGTTTGTCCTCCTTGTTTTGACTCAAAACATCCCACACACCTACCCTTAGAGGCTTAGCTCAGCCTGTTCCATCCTGGCATTTTCTTTCTTAAAGCCATGCTTCTAGCTTAGGACTTTGATGAACTTCGCCTTCACCTGCCCACTCTTTCCCTGGATTTCTATGTGCCCAACTCCCCCAATAAGCTGGTTTAATAAGACCCAGCTAGAATGAAAGCTCCATAAGCAGAGAGAATCTTGGTCACTGAGGTTTTCCCAGCTCATAGAGCCGTGCTTGCCCAACTGGCCAGCAACAAATGTAAGTTAAATAAATGAGTGCATGAAGATGTGATAAACATGTTTCATGTTTATCACATCATGTTTCAAAACATGATGTTTTGAAAAAGGAAGAAAAAAACAACCACCACGGGTATATCAGGGCTCAAATCCTGCCTCTTCTACCTGGTGTCGTGATACTTTGGATGTTATTTAACATCTCTGTGCTTCATTTCCTCTTCTATAAAATGGGGATAAACTACTACCTACTTCATAGGGCTGTTATGAGGGCTCAAAGAGTGCATTTATACAAAGTATTTAGAGTAATGCCCAGCAGATTATAAACGTTAAATAAGTAGTGCATTTTATTACTAATTGTGCCTATTTCATAGATTTGTTAAGGATTGGTTGCAATAATCTGTATAAAGTTCTTAACTTAATAAATGCTCAATTGATGTTAGCTGATGATACAGTTTCTGTATTTCCAAGACACTTCTCCCCCCAAAGCTGCTGAAAATAGCACTCCAATTTTAGTGTACAATATCTTTTTAAAGTAACCTTTCCTTTATGAAAATCCATAATACTCCTCACCTCTACACTATTTATTGATTTAGCTAAGGTCTTGTTCCCAGGAATCTTCCTGGTTAATCATCGTTGGCCAGTTTTCTTCTTTCCCTATGTACTGTCCCATGAATATCAGTTTTCTCCTAACAAGTCACCTTTTGTTTCTTTAATGAAGGGGTTGTGCGCATTTAGTTGTAAAAGTTAACACTGACCAGCAGAGACCTTGCACTTAACAAGATGTTTAAAAAGAGATCGTTAGTATTCTTTCATTATGGACCAGTCTTTTGAATCCTGGAAATTAGCTCAAACTGATAAAGGCAGAATAATTGGCATTTTCTTTCTTTTTTTTTTTTTTTTTAATCTTTATTGGAGTATAATTGCTTTACAATGTTGTGCTAGTTTCTGCTTTATAACAAAGTGAATCAGCTATACATATACATATGTCCCCATATCTCCTCCCTCTTGCGTCTCTCTCCCACCCTCCCTATCCCACCCCTCTAGGTGGGCACAAAGGACCGAGCTGATCTCCCTGTGCTATGTGGCTGCTTCCCACTAGCTATCCATTTTACATTTGGTAGTGTATATATGTCCATGCCACTCTCTCACTTCGTCCCAGCTTACCCTTCCCCCTCCCCATGTCCTCAAGTCCATTCTCTACATCTGCATCTTTATTCCTATCCTGCCCCTAGGTTCTTCAGAACCATTTTTTTTTCTTAGATTCCATATATATGTGTTAGCATATGGTATTTGTTTTTCTCTTTCTGACTTACTTCACTCTGTATGACAGACTCTAGGTCCATCCACCTCACTACAAATACCTCCATTTCATTTCTTTTTATGGCTGAGTAATATTCCATTGTATGTATGTGCCACATCTTCTGTATCCATTCATCTGTTGATGGACAGTTAGGTTGCTTCCATGTCTTGGCTATTGTAAATAGAGCTGCAATGAACACTGTGGTACATGACTCTTTTTGAATTACGGTTTTCTCAGGGTATATGCCCAGTAGTGGGATTGCTGGGTCGTATGGTAGTTCTATTTTTATTCTTTTAAGGAACCTCCATACTGTTCTCCATAGTGGCTGTATCAATGTACATTCCCACCAACAGTGCAAGAGGGTTCCCTTTTCTCCACACCCTCTCCAGCATTTGTTGTTTGTAGATTTTTTGATAATGGCCATTCTGACTGGTGTGAGGTGATACCTCATTGTAGTTTTGTTTGTTTGTTTGTTTGTTTTAATAAATTTATTTATTTATTTATTTTTTTGACTGTGTTGGGTCTTCGTTTCTGTGCGAGGGCTTTCTCCAGTTGTGGCAAGCGGGGGCCACTCTTCATTGCGGTGCGTGGGCCTCTCACTGTCGCGGCCTCTCCCGTTGTGGAGCACAGGCTCCAGACGCGCAGGCTCCAGACGCGCAGGCTCAGTAGTTGTGGCTCACGGGCCTAGCCGCTGTGCGGCATGTGGGATATTCCCGGACCGGGGCACGAACCCGTGTCCCCTGCATTGGCAGGCGGATTCCTAACCACTGCGCCACCAGGGAAGCCCCTCATTGTAGTTTTGATTTGCATTTCTCTAGTGATTAGTGATGTTGAGCATCCTTTCATGTGTTTGTTGGCAATCTGTATATCTTCTTTGGAGAAATGTCTATTTAGGTCTTCTACCCATTTTTGGATTGGGCTGTTTGTTTTTTTGGTATTGAGCTGCATGAGCTGCTTGTAAATTTTGGAGATTAATCCTTTGTCAGTTGCTTCATTTGCGAATATTTTCTCCCATTCAGAGGATTGTCTTTTCGTCTTGTTTGTGGTTTCCTTTGCTGTGCAAAAGCTTTTAAGTTTCATTAGATCCCACTTGTTTATTTTTGTTTTTATTTCCATTTCTCTAGGAGGTGGGTCAAAAAGGATCTTGCTGTGATTTATGTCATAGACTGTTCTGCCTATGTTTTCCTCTAAGAGATTTATAGTGTCTGGCCTTACATTTAGGTCTTTAATCCATTTTGAGTTTATTTTTGTGTATGGTATTATTGGCATTTTCTTAGTGACTTTTCCTTATGCTGTTTAGTAAGCACAATGCCTTAGGATACATATTTGCTATCAGATTTTCTCCTAAGAGAGAAGGAAGGACTTTATTTTGCTGCTAACATTCATTATTTTAGACATTATGCTGAGAGAGAGCAAAGAAGGCATTTGGGAGGAATTGCTTTTCTATAGGTCATTGGATCATCTGATTACTGTTTTCTGTTTCATTGATCAGTATGGACTCTAACTTTGCGATTATGAACAATTACAAAATTCAATGAAAATAAGATTAAAAACCCCAGCAAAAACTAGAAAGATGATACTAGAAGATCTCATTTTGCTGGTCGTGGGAATTTTCGCATGAACTGACTTTTTGGCTTCTTCATCCATCCCCCTCCCCAAGGCTACTGTGTGGTCTTTCTTCCCAGAAGACCTGAGTCTATGATATTTCAATTCCTGGAAGCAATTTGCCGTGCCAGCACAATGTTTAGTACCAATGCATGATGTTTAAGATGCTCATTTCCCCAATTCCCTCATCAGAGTGCACAGTGCTGATAACCTTTCCAGAGGGCTCATATCACTGTACACTGAGCTGAATTCACCAAAACGATCCCAATTTTTAAGTCAAAGTGAATGTTAGAAATCCACTACACTATGTGAATATGAGAACTAGTTTGTTGTGTGTATCATTACATGAATAGACTATAATTCATAGAAACTCATAGCTGAAGGGAGTTTGAGAGTTTTCCTCCTGTCAACTTTATCACCTTTGTTAATGTCTGTATTGAAATCACCACTTCAACCAGATGATAGTGTAAATATGTGTGTGTGTGTGTGTGTGTGTGTGTGTGTTGTGGAATATCCCAAGAAAAAATATATGTTAATGCATTTGACGATTCTTGAATCCTCCAAAGGTTAGTATATGAATGTAGACTTTAACCATTTTCTTTTTCCAGGAGTGAAAACTCAATTCTATTAAAAAAAGAACAGATGCATAATCCATTGTGTGGTAAAAAGAGCATTGAGCTAATTGGAAGTCATGGGTTTATGATCTGTTTTTTTCACTTACCAGGTGTGTGACCCAGGGCAAGTCACAGTATCTTTCTGGGATTCATGTTAGAGTAATCTCCAAGAATCCTTTCCAATTTAAAAATCTTTGATAGTGTGATTTTTTTTTTATAGCACTCAGACTTTTTGGTTCATGGACTTCTTCCAGTGGCCACCGTAGACAACCTACTCACTTATGTGAGACAAGATTTGGGGAAAATTTTTGCTAGACAGACAATCGATACTGGAATAGAAGTTTAATATGTTGGTACTAGGGTGTTAAACTTAAGTTTAAATTAGCCGGAATTATACTCATTTATATAAAATACCCAGATTTGTTCAGCATTCAGCTTTTAGTAGAAAGATAAAGCATGGCAAGACGATTTGGATCAATGCCCTTTTCTTGAAAGAGCCACGGCTTGAAGTCAGTGCACATTAGCCTGGTTGTAGTCTTCCTTCAACTGCTTCCTCTGTCATTCTTTCTGCGCAATGATTATAAATGTTCAGAATGATGCCTTCAAGTTACTGCAAATCTTCAGGCATCAAGAAAAAAAGCCAATTAAATAAACTATGCTAAAATATATACTACTTACTAAGGGAGGAAAGTTATTCCAGTTTCTTAAAAGACACATTCAAAGACATGTTTTTAAGAAAAGAAAAAAGATTATTTGCTGAAGAAATCAGTTCACACATATTTATTGAGCATGAGTTTCTCTATGTATTATAAGGCGTTTAGAAGTTTGATACATGCTCTTATCCGCAAAAAAAAAAAGAAAAAAGAAAAATTAAACAAATGTGAGAGTAGGAAACAAAACAGCAGTTAATAGTAACATATGTGTTTATGGTTGCTGTGGTGAGTGGACCCTCATCATCTCTTCTAAATTACTGCTAGTGTGCTTTTCTGTGCTATAACGTGGAGAAGGTGAAAAACACCATCTCCCAGCCTCTTCAAAAACTAGAGTTCTGGGTGCAAGTTAGATTTTTCCAGATTGAGGCAATCCATGAGATTTGGAAGGCAGAAGTGGGATAGGAGCCTTCCTATTGCTGCTACACTTATTTTTGCTTCAAGCCAGGTTGTGAAAATGGGTTTTTCTACAGCCACGTGGCAGTGTCTGCTCACCAACTTTGTGGGTATGGACAGGGCATTGAAGGGGTGCTAGTAATGCTTTCCAAAGATCTGAATGCCAGCTCTACAGATAGGTATGGAGCCCAGCAATTGCCCTGGTGTCCTGTGCAGTGAATGTTGTGGTGGTAGATTTTCCCTCTGATGGACCAGTTAGGAATTCTTGCTGGAGGGACTCCTAGATCCTCAGCCTAAAGCCCATTCTGCGAACCCTTATAACAGTTCCGTGAGCACCCCCAAACTCTGTATTAAACCCCCTTCTACAATACTTAAAATAGCTGGCATGATTCCCATTCCTAGCCCCAAATATTCATACACCAGTGAGTGATGCAGGAGTACACAGAGGAAAACAAACAGTGAGGACAAGAATTATAAACTTTTCCGGACCAGATGACCAAGCTGCAGCTTGAAGAAAACATAGATGGACTTCTGATAATTCTTTGAAAATTTGGGATAAAATTTATTCATAAATTCATGCTTGCACTTTATATATGTAATAGTAATTTGGATTTTGTATCAGCCTGTAAATGATAAGACCATAGAAGATCCTCAAAGCCACTGCTTTTGGACACTTTATTTTACTAACTTCAATTTAAAGAGATTCTTAATTTTCCAGGCTCCAATGCATAAAATGATCCCCCAAAGAGCAATTGCTGTTGCTTTAGCCCTGGACCTTTAGAGTAAATTGTGAATGATCAAAAATGTGTTCTGGATATTTTATGCATAAAGCTAAGCCAACAAAAACCAGAAAACTATGGACTTAAGGATAAAAATCCTCTTGTGCCAAAGTATTATAGGGATTTTAGTTTAGTTTTGTGGCTCTAAGGCCTCAAATCATGAAAGGTCAAATTAGGAAGTAGTGCCGGGGGATTTTAGGACTGCCGCTGAAATTGAAAGAAACCTCAGTCCTGTTAGGAAGCTCCGGTGCACTGCGTTCATCTTCTTTTCTTGGACTGTTACAGAATTTTCTTGCCCCCTGAGATTAACAGCTCCGAAGCAACCTGGTCTTGTACTGGACCTAGTTCTCTTAGTTATAGAAAGCCTGTGTCCTTGGCTTCCTCTCCATGAGGGATAAAATGGTAAGCATTCCTTCTTTCCAGTTATTTGCTCCAAGTGACCAACCATCCTTGGCCTGACTTCTGGAGTACAGGTCTCCTCCTGACATGAAGACACAAAGGTCAGCATACTGGTCATCTGTTTCTGTGATCAGGGTTTCAGGGGCAACTCTACCTCTAAACCTCAGACCAGTTACATATCAGCAACCACAGAACACATCCAATTAGCTGAGACCAGGACAGGGCTAAAGGACCTTATCTTTACATTTGCTTGGAACTTGACAACTGGTTGAGGTACGGAAAAGAATTTCCTTCAGGAACCATCCAAGAATCAAAGGATTTTCCTGCTCTACCTTTCTAGAAAACACAACAAATTTCCATTCTTTGTCACTTGTTGGCCATGCATATTAAGTTCCTCAATCACTAAAACCATTAGGAGATTGTACATGGCAAAGAGGACGGAAAGTAACAGTTGCTAATAACCCCATGACATTGTTAATATGAATCCTCATATTCTGGACTGATCGATCACTCACGGGCTTCCAGCTCTAAGTGAAACAAGAATGTGAGAAGCAGATGACAGAGAGGTTGTTCTCTTTCTCCCAAAATTAACTTTGGGATAGCTTTTACAGACCGTGACACGATCACACACCAGGAGTTCAGAAGATGCTCTACAGAATGGTAGTTCGCAACCTAAACTAGGTGTCTTTATCGTACTGGCTGGAAGGGTCTTTGAGTGCTGCCGTACCAAGGGATCTTCTCCCTGTCTGCTCAAATCTCTCATTTTTCTCAACTTCCCCCTCCCTCCTACTCAGATGAAATCAATACATTACAGTAAATAAGTGGTCAGACCTTGAACCTTGTCTCTGTGGTGAAAAGAAATCCAATTCTGGGCTGGCCTCATGCATAGGTAGCTTTTATGGTTGGAGGAGAGAGGCATGAAAAGGCTCAGTTCTCTGGCAAATCACCCCACCTGTGGCTATACTAGATCTTCTCAGATATTCTGTAACACAGAGCTCCCCCCGCCACCCATTACGTACCAATGGCCTTTCACACAATAAATACGTTGTGTTGTTATCATTTACACCCCAAGATGGATCCAAAATACAATTTTAGGTTTTTATCAAGGCTTAAGAAAGAGCATAGGGCAGTAGGTGCTTTCAGAGTGAGAGAATGGGATGCTTGGAGAGTGAGCGGATTGGAGAGGCTGGGGCCTTTTTTTTTTTTTTTTAATTTATTTATTTATTTATTTATGGCTGTGTTGGGTCTTCGTTTCTGTGCGAGGGCTTCCTCTAGTTGCGGTGAGCGGGGGCCACTCTTCATCACGGTGCGCGGGCCTCTCACTATCGTGGCCTCTCTTGTTGCGGAGCACAAGCTCCAGACGCGCAGGCTCAGTAATTGTGGCTCACGGGCCTAGTTGCTCCGCGGCATGTGGGATCTTCCCAGACCAGGGCTCGAGAGGCTGGGGCTTTTTAAAACAAACAAAACAAAACAAAAACTTTCTAAGTTTGTGGCGCTTAGATTGGCTCACTCAGCATTGTTTTATTTTGTCTTCTGATGACCTATAAAAGGAATCTTCCATTACTGAATAATAACCCACAGTTTAATCTCCCTCCTTGCTGGAGGTCAATCTCCAGTGAATGAAGTTTCTCTTATTTCCTTATGACGAGGAAAGTAAGAGTCTCAGTGGGAGGAGTAGGTGGAAATAGAAACATCTCCACTGCTACCCAGGATACGCGTTTAAGAAGGAAGGGAAGAAAAAGAACAAAAGGCATCTTAAAGATGAATATATACAGTGAGGCTATGTAGCTACATAAAGGAAAATGAAAGGATTTTGAACGGTATTGTCTTTTGTAAACTTAAAAAATGTATGGTAGCAAACTTATTTTTTTAAGAGTTATTTTAAAGAGTTTGCCTACAATATTTGCTCTCATAAACTTATTGCAAGTGAAAAATAGTGTTTGTTGCTCAGTGATTTACAAGTCTTTCCCCATTACTTCAAAGATGAATGTGTTGGAAGACATTTAGATTTCTAAAGCTAACTAGATTTCCCAGAGAGAAGGTTTATCATATTGGAAATATTAAAGGTAATGCTGATTTTTGTGTGGGGTGTGGGAATTCTTTGAGGTGAAATGTAAGTACCAGGAAATCCCAGAGATCACCACCGGAGGGGAGAAACATTTCATGTTTGTTAAATTAAGAAATGGCATTTGACATTGAGTTTTTCCTCCTTAATTCACAAGCTGCTGAGTTAACTCAAATCTGTACTAATTGGGGGTTATGTTTGGCTCAAAATTACAGGCTCTTTAAAAAAAAAAAGGCACAAATGCCCATATATTATACGCCATTCCTAATTATAAAATAAAAATGACAGTACCGAATTGGCTCAATTTCCCATTTCAGATATCACATATGGTGTTAAGTTCAATAATGACAAAATATATTGAAGGTACTGGAAATATAAAACTTTCATTTGTCAAATATGCTTCATACATTTCATCTTTGAGTTTCTTATCATAGGTTTTAATGATACAAAATGAAGCCAATTTCATATTTATCCTGTGTGACCAGAATGTGACCCTTCCTGAACTTTGACGACTTATGGGATTTTGTGACATTGTAACATTGGCAGAAACATTTTATTCTTTTAATACAGCTTCTTTCTAGAGAGGTAATTAAACTCCATGAGTGTGCCCCTGCTAGAACTGTGGACTCAGAAACAGTCGTTTGGTCTTTGGAGAAAATATGAAAGGTACTTACCCTCAGAAGAAAGGTTTGATCACCTACATACAACACCAGGTCTCCTGACCCTACTTAACTGCTGTCAGCAATTCTTTACCATCGTGTTGGATGATGGATTATGAAGACATGAGGACATGGGCAGTTTATGCTCCTGAGAATATTCTGATCTATTCTATGTTATATGGGCTAAAATAAAGATGGGAAGACTTTACTAACCGACAGTTATTCACTTATGTGTCTATACCTCATCCCTCTCCGGAAAATCCTAAGTTGCTATCAAGAACACAGGGAAAGGGAGAATACAAGAAGACAGAACTGACTGGCATTGAACCATTTCTTTTTGTTTGGAAAAGTCCAAATCCAAAAAGTTAAAGTTTTGAAGTTGTCACCATATTCTTCTTTTCTGAGGAAAAATTCGTCACTTCAGTTATCATTTACCTCTACCCCAAACCTTCTTTAGTTGAGGCTAATCTTCAGAAACTAGAAATGCTGCACTTCTCTTCATGACATGGCTCTGTAGCTCTCTCCTGTCAATCTTGTCAAGGATGTGAGTCCTAGATTCCAAGAGTAAGGAGGGGTATTTGAAAACATCTGGTCAAGTCTCCTCATTTTACACAACATGAAGCAACCGAGGTTTGAGTGTTCAAATAACTAGTTCAAAGTGGCTCAGACACCTACTAACAAAGACAAAATCAGATTCCACACAACCCTTGTTCCATATCCCCTGCTTTTCTACATACCCTGTGTCACTTCTTGAGTTCTCCAAACTTTCCATGTATTCAGTTTATTTCTTCTAGGATTGGTCTGCCTGAATGGATACTAACATCAGTCGTGAATCCTAGTAGATTCAACTCAAGATTTATGGGGAATCTAGATATAATCTCAGGGTTGTCAGGGACCTCACTCACTTCAGTCGGTTTGGGGTTTTTGTTTGTTTGTCTTGTTTTGTTAGCCTGTATCATCGTTGCTTATTAGACATCTGTCCTCTGCTTAAATTACTACAATGTCAGAGAATGCTTGAATTTCCGAGATAGGCCACTCCGTTACTGAGAAACACTACTCATGTGAAGAATTCTGTATTATTTTGAGCAAAACATGCCAACCAATAAATTCCACCAGTTGGCCAAGGTTTGTCGCCCAATAAGGGGAAAATGGCACACTTCCCTACAATCGAAGAGCAGACCTTGTCCCTTGAGTCTCAGTACTTGAATCTTTGAAATTTAATAAGGCATTTCCATCCCAGGAGGCATTCTAAGAGAAATCTCAAACCCTAGACATCTCTTCTGTTCCTGTGAGATTGACAGTTGCCATGGGAATGGGGAGAGGGGTTGCTGTCCTCAGGCCCTCCATGATTTCATCCTAGCACAGTTCCTGCGGGGACCTAAGTGCCTGTGAAGATTTTTATAGAGGTCCATCAGCTGGGCCGAGTAGAGGAAGTGCTGGGTCCCTCTGCACCAGAGGAGGGAACATGATTTATTTAGACCTTACTGAGTGGCTCTAATGTCCCTGACTTGCCTCCCTCACGGAAAAACACAGAAATTCTGATTTTCTTTAAACTCCAGACTTGTTTTCAGTTGTAATTCTTGGGTGGATTTCAATAGTTTCTAATTAAAAGAAGAGAGCACTGCAATAAACCCTCAGCTGATCAGGGACCCCATAGGTCCATTGGATGCATCTAAAGTGCAGGTCAGATTCCAAAGGTTAAGCCCTTAATTTTTCTGTGGCCGTAAACATGAGAAAGCAGCTCAGACTGGCTTCAACAGGATCTTCAGTGTGACTCACCCAGGGTTGGGAATTTCAGCTGAGAATACAGTTTGACTCTTTTCTAAATTAATAGGAAACCCGACTCTGTCCTTGGAGGGAGATAACACCCAGAAGACCACACAGCCATGTTGTAAAAAAAAGGGAGCCTGGGAGCCTGAAAGGGGCCACCGGGGGCCACCTAATGTGAAATCCAAGGCTGGATTTTGTATTGATCTTGGAGTGGGGCAACGAAGAGCATTCTTTGACGGTGAAAGCCCCATCTCTAGAGACTCTGAGGCACTCTAGGGGAGCCTCAGATCCATCCGTCATCATTATTTTGTCAGGAAACAAAATAACTTGCACCTGTGTTAAGTTCCTAACTAGGTTTAATGATATCTTTGCCAGTTTATAGACAGAACACCAGCATGCATCATCAAAGTCAACATCTTGCCTAGGTACTCCTGATTGTAGATGTGGTCAAGAAGTAGACCATTTCTTAGACACTTCCCAAATATATTCTTACATCAAAAAGCCTCATTCTGGGCTTCCCTGGTGGCGCAGTGGTTAAGAATCGGCCTGCCAATGCAGGGGACACGGGTTCGAGCCCTGGTCTGGGAGGATCCCACATGCCGCGGAGCAGCTGAGCCCGTGAGCCACGACTACTGAGCCTGTGCGTCTGGAGCCTGTGCTCCTCAACGGGGGAGGCCGCTACAGTGAGAGGCCCGCACACTGCGATGAAGAGTGGCCCCCGCTTGCCACAGCTGGAGAAAGCCCTCGCACAGAAACGAAGACCCAACACAGACAAAAAAAAACAAAAAAAAACAAAAAAAAAAGCCTCATTCTATTCTCCGAGTGGCAGTTCTTGGAAGTTCTGGTCATTCCCTGGAAATTTCAGAATATCCAGTAAAAAGCCATTTTTCTTGAATAATAAGGAGATTTGTCATGCAGGGCAGGAATTCTCTGAGCCAGTTCCTCACTATTAGACTGTTGCAGGAGGTCTGTGCTGTGCATGTCATATTATGGGTAAAGTTGTTAAAATTTATTTAAAATTATGTAAGGTACACAGAAAGATATAAAAGTAACACAGTGAACTCTCACGATCCATTATGCAGCATAAGAAATACAAAATGATCCATAAATTTGAAGCCCGTCTATACTACCCCCAATATCATCTCCCCACACCCCTGAAAGAAGTCTCTATCCTAAATCACATGTTCTTATTCTCAAGCATTTCTTTGTAAAATTAATGCACAGTATCAACTCGAATGTTTATAAACTTTATATAAAGCATATTCTGCGTACCTTTTTCTGTAATTTGCTTTTTCCATTCAACATTATGTTTGAAAGATTCATCCACCTTGATAAATATAGTTCCAGTGCATTCATTTACATTTCTGCTTAGAATTTTATTTGGTTTTTCATTCTCCTGTTGATAGATACACGGTTTTCATTTTGGTTAAAGAATGTACACTTTTAAATCTGTTAGAGATTGTCAAATTGTTCTTGAAAGTGGTTACACTAATACATACTCAGATGGGCAATGTATTAGAGTTTCTGTTTTTCACATCCTTGCTACTATCTGCTATTGTCAACCCATTAACATGTTGGCCAATCTAATGGTATCTCATTATGGTTTTAATACTCATTTCTCTGATTTCTAGTGAGATTGAGCATCTTGTTGGTAAGGTTTGTATCTTTTATACTAAATTTGCTTTCCCAATTTCCTTCTCCGTTTCTTACACTAAATATTGCCCTCTCTCTATGTATGTCTCTCTGTCTCTGTCTCTGTCTCTCTCTCTCGCTCTTTCTCTGTCTCACACTCACACCCTGCCGTACTTTCCACTGCTATGTATGCTCTGGAAGGCAGAAGCATAGATGTATTCTCAGTTCTTAACGTCAAGTCTGACCTCAATAAGGTGCTTAATAAATATTGTCTGAAGAAATGAATTTGCATTTCTTTCAACTCCAAACTCACCACAGGTCCTGACACCGGAAATCATCAACAAACTGGTCTCTGCCCACAGTGACTTTCTGTTGCGTATTGATCCTGTACCCCATTGCTAGTTTCACTTTCCTGAAGTACCACGTGCATTCTGTCACTTCCATGTTTAAAAATCTTCCATGCTTCCCTGTTGCTGAGCAGAACAGGTTCAAAGTTCTCATGGAGATAGTTGTGGGCTTTCATCAATGAAGCCCCTTTGTTGATTCCATCTTATGTCTCGCTGTGGCTCCAACATGAGTCCTCTGTTCCAGGTGGTCCTCTTGTTCTTCTCCTCATGAGACAGCTTAGTGACTGTGGAGGCTGTCCTTAGAACCTCCAGAATTTTATGCGTGAGGAAAGTGCTGCACAGATTTTACCAGCCTGTAAGAATATTGAAGGGTGAAGCCTTAATCTTTCATACCTGGGACACGGTAGGTATTGTTGGCTTTTGGATGAATGGATCGTGTTTCTTGGTTTCCTGACATAAATTTAACACGCAGCATAAATCAGCAAGAACTCAGCTCTAGTACAAAACTGATAAAGTGAGTGTCAAAACCTACTAAGGGATTAAAAAAATCTCAATGTTCATGATGGAAACTTGCTACATGTAGGTGCCAGGCACTGTGCTGTATAACAGATACAAAGAAAAATTTCATCAGTTCTCTGTCCTGAAGGGGCTTAGAATAAAAAAGGGAAAACAAATATTAAATATTATAATATCTATATCTACCTCTACATTTACACAAAATTAATATATAATAACCATATAGGTTGTATATATGTATTGTACATTATAACAAATGATGCAGATACTTTAATATCTGTATCTTACCTTTGCCTTTTTTTTTTTTTTTTTTTTTGCCTATCTACTCACAGGCTGTTTATTTATCCGAGACTAAGGATGAGAGAGAGAGGATGAAGAGAAAAACTAGATGCCTCAAGGTGGTAGAGCTGATGGGAGAAATGAACAGAAAGGCTCCTCCTCTTGTGTTCTGCAAGCATTGCTGTGGAAAAACTTACCATTGCTGTGGAAAAACTACGTACCAGCTACGTAGACACCAACCAATGACCAGAAAATGTGACCTTCAAAATAGCAACTGGAAGTCATTCTTCCCTTTACAAGGGTCAGCTATTTCTTTCATAAGATGATAGACTCACTGAGAAATTAGACTCAGAAAGGACTAACTGCTGGTAGCTGAGAACATTCCTTCTCTTCCTTCTTATATGGAATGACTATGCCCCCAGAATGACGTGAAGCAATAAAGTTCATTGCAGTCAGAAGGTTCGTAAAGGTCAAAAGCCAGTGTGGGATGTAGACTTTACCCTAGTTTTTCCTTTTCCTTTATTTTCTATTGGCACATACCCAATATGTCTTTCTTACCCTTGAAAGCAGGTGCTCTGTGCTGAGACGGAAAGAAGAGTGAAGTCAGCATAGCACTGAGGTCCTACTTTTGTTCTGCCCACTAACACACAGGAGAGATGAAGAGGTGCCCCCCGCTCCCCAAAGGATGGTCAGCTCTAACACTCTGTGTCTCAGGATTCTGAAATCAGAGGTATCTTTGGTACACAGTATATTTATTGATAGATCCAATGACTTTAAGAGTTTCTGTATGTATATTTCAAGTTTTGAAAGCACAAGTTATTCTCTAAATTTAGGTAGGTGCTAAAAACACGAAATCATTTTCACTAACCGCCTTGAACACTTGGTAGAATTTCAAAGTTTCTAATAATTTCAAAGGGAAGCAGTTGGGTTTTCCCGGAGCCTGTGCTTTCAAACAGAGAACCTTTCAGCAGAAAGCTCTCTGCAAGGTGAAGTCCAAGGGGAAAAGAAACATGCCCCCACCACCATAAAAAGGTCTGTCCAGTTAGTTACATTCTGCTCAAAATTCTGAACCCTACTAAAGAGACTGGTTCTACATCAAAATGCTGAGTGTCCTTGATAAATACTATATGGGAGGGGAAATCTTAATTGTCAGTCGTTGAAAATATTACTCGGTTATCTTGCAAGGCCTGAGACTCTGAAGGAATGAAATAGAGAAGTCAGTTGTATTTATAATGAGTGCAAAGAAAAAGATCAGTTGTTTTCTGGAAAACACAAGCAGAGATAAGGCATATGGCATGTGTGGAAATCAAAAGTGGCTTCAACACGCAAAGGTTTACTTTCCTAAATAAGAGAGTGCTGGTGAAGAGGCCTCGAGAAATCATCTGAAATTAAAGCACCTTTTGTGCCTGTCCTGCCACTACAGGCTTCAACTATCGACTCTGTACCCCAAACCTCCCAAAGGAAGAGAGGAGGAAGGGTAAAAAGGCCCAGCTCTAAGTTGAGCTGACTCTCTTTAAAGAGACTTCTCCGCTGGTCCACACGATAATTCTGCTTTCATCTCCCTGGCCAGAACTCAGTAGCATAGTCACCTCTAACAGCAAAGGAGGCTGTGAAATGTAGTGCTTGAACTGGGCGTATTATGTTCTGGAATAAAATTAGGGTTCTGTTATTAAAGAAGAGGGAAAACTCGACACTGGGTAGACAACTAACAGTCTGCTTTAGCAACCAGAAGGAGAAATAAGCAAATGGAACATTAGGAAGGAAGAAGTAGTGCATGAAATTGGACAATAGCTTTTCAGACATCACGAGTTTATGTGTATAGGTACTATCGCTGGTGGGTCATTGAGGCTTCTAGACTTACCTGTAGTACTATGTTGACTAGCAAAATGATAATGAAAAGTCATTTTTGCCTCTCTTGGTCTCAATTTATTTACCTAAAAAAATGAGGGAGTTTATTGTATCAACAGTTTTCAGTTTTCTTAGGGGCAAAATTCTTTCTTCTCTCATAATTTTTTAGATTCCCAGATAACACTGATAAAACGGAAACTTGCGTAGTTGAAATGGGAGTAGTGAGCTGGCAGCTGCATGCCAGCCTTTCCTTTGTTCTACAGTATGGAGATACTTGGAGATACCCTAGGGCTCTAAGCAAAAAAAAAATAAATATGTGAAATCCACTGATCTTGACTTTTTCAGACTTGAACATTTTAGGGTTTGATGACCTAGACCAAAAAAGGGGTTCTGTAGGCCTTTTGTCTATAAGTTTTTGTCTTTCTCTTCTTAGTTAGAATTTAGGGAGAAAATGTTGACTTTATTTCTTATTCGGGGAGAAAAGAAGAGTCTTATTTTTTATTTTTATTTGGGAAGAAAATAAAATACATACAGTTCTGATTTTTTATTTCTATTTGGGAGAAAAATTTGAGGAGCCCTTCGAATATCTGACCCCTTTTTGCATAAAATGAAATGTAAAATCTAGTCCTGTTCATAGAATAGATGTACACGTTGTGCATACCTTGATATTTACTAGAATTAGGTAAGTAACTAAATTTAGATGTGTTGTTGTTAGGATTCCTCCTCCCCCCATAATATGTTTCCTTCCATGAAGTGTTGCTTCTAAGGACCACAAAAGCATATTCTAGATAACCTATTTCTGATCACACCTGATTTTCTATATATTTCTTAGTTAATGCTTAGATTCTATCCAAAGGTGAATATTGATGGGAGAACTTTGTTCCATGTAGTCAGTTTAGTAGAGTCATGGAGAGGGGGAAGGTGTTTTCCTATAAGAATTGTAGCCAAAGTGTTGGAGTTTAAATTTCATGTGTGGCTTTTCCTTTATGAGGATTAGCTGCTGTGCAAGTCTGAAAAAAATGCTAGGAAGAAGTAAAATCGTAGATAGAGATAGTGTAAAATTGAGGGTGGCTTTTGAGTCACACTTAATAGGAATCTAGAACTCTTTGCGCTTTCCAAGTTTTCCCTGTTCTACTGGGACTCTTAAACTGAAATAATAATCTCTTTTCCACTTTAAATAATTCTTGTCCTACTTTTAAGACTACTAGGGGAATAAAATAAAACACATGCAAAACTTAACATCAGCATTACTAAAACATATGTAACAGCATGTAGAAACTCCACAGACCTTGTAAAAATCCATTTAAGACCACAGAGAAAACCACCTAAGTACACCAAAATGTATTTGAATGGAGAGCATAGGTTTGGTGGGCAGGAAACTCAGGATTTACTTTTGGCTTTATCATTTCCCACATCTGTGCCTTCTGTGTAATCATTCTTATCCATTTGAATTTTTAGTCTCACCCTTCATATAGATGAGTGCTATTTTTCTCTTGTCTTTCAGAGACACTGGGAATAGTATGGTCATTTTTCTAAAGTCTTAGGCCAAATGAGAGAAGATGACTCAGTAACTCAAGAGGTATTACTGCTGTGACAAACACTCATGAAATACAAGACAGTATGATTCTCATAGTCATGGAACTGGCATTAACTCTATAGTCATTTACAAAACATACGAGTTCATGATGATCTACTATTTAGTTCTATGGCCAGATTTCCTTAGTAGATCTAGATCATTTAATCTTCCCTTTACCCTTGACTTCCTGGCTTTATCGCCTTCATATTTAATCAGAGATTTTAAAAGATCAACTTCTACATGCAATGGATGTTTTTTTTTCATCCTAAAAATCTAATGGATTCCTCTTGTGTAAGCTCAAAATGGTAGGAAATGAGGTGCTACAAATCAATGGACTTAAAAATTTCTCTCTTCAATGTTGAGGTTACTGGGGCCCTCTTTTCAATTCTAATGTTCCAAGCAGCCAAACAGTCTCTAGTCCTTGACCTTGAAATTTGGGCTTGGGTCCACAATCTTCAGAACTGGAAGTCTGCCCAAGTATAGCTTTTATCTGGCTGCAGCCCAAAAGTTTGGTAAAACTCCTGGAAACAAAATATCTATAAACAAACAAAATGAACTAATATATTACTTTCATGCCATTTGAATTGAAATCAGAGCAATTACTTTTAAAAAGTCACATAAAAGTATCTAAAGAATTGTCTAATTTACTAAAAGATGTTCTTTAGCAACACGATGGTTTTTAGGAACATGGTGGGTTAGGTTTTAGGGAAAGTTTTGTATGACCTCCCGTTAAACTTGGTTCTGTAACCACCCTTGACAACTACACTGTGTCAGGTTGTGGTCGGGAACAGCATCGCGGGCAGGCAATCTCTGCAGTCTCACAGGGCCCCATGTTCAGAAGGGCCCTGTGCTGGGTGCAATGCTCTATCGTAGCCTTCTTGAAATTCTTAATAATTTTATCTTTGAGCTTGGGGTTTGTAAGTGAAGTTTGATAGGACAATGAAGCATGAGCATGAGAAGAAGATATACGCAACACCATTGTTTTCTCCCTATTTGTATACACTGTTCACCATGAGCACACAATTCTAGGGGACCCACAATGCATGGGAAGTCAATGATAACTCAAAATGAGTGCAAAGTAATCTTCTTAAGTCTGTGACTGGGTAAGCTAGGGTGCTAACAGCCCCAAGAAGCAACACTTTCCATTAGAACCAGAATTTGCTTTGAACTCAGAAAGAAGGCAATTCCATCTAAGAAACACTGACAACCAAAGAACCCTCTTATATCCATTCTTATTTGTGTAACTACTTTGCGTCAGCCAACGACTTTGAAAATGATGACATAGAAGGAACAGTAGAGTTCCTTCACCTTTTCTTACTCTTAGTAAACGAAACGTAGAGAGTGTGTGAATCAAGAAGTGAAATTTAGGGACTTCGCTGGCAGTCCAGTTGTTAGGACTCCGCGCTTTCACTGCCGAGGTCCCGGGTTCAACCTCTGGTCGGGGAACAAAGATCCTGCAAGCTGCATGGTGTGGCCACGAAAAAAAAGAAAGAGAAGTGAAATTTAAAATTTTGAGTTAATTCTTTGAAGCGTTTTCACTGTTCTGGTAACAACAAAGTACATATGTGTGTACAAGCTACAAAATACAAATTGTGTAAATTTGGTGATTTCCCGTACGAGTTAAATGCTCTTATGATTGCATTCAGAATTGGTATTTGTGCAATATAAAGATGAATGGTAACATCCACGTTCATAACTTAAAGTATTAATTATGTTTTACTTAGAACACGAAAAGCAAATTAAAAGCTCTATGACGCACCAAGAGAGAGAACACGGAAGAGAGAGAAAACAATGTAGTGCCTTTAACAGCAAATTTTTCCTGCTTTTTGAACAAGAGGACTCACATTTTTCATTTTGCACTGGACCCTGCAAATTACGCAGTTAGTTCTGGTTGTGATATGAACAGCAAAAAAGAAATAGAAGTAAACGGTAATGATTAAGTATATAATGCCATCCCCGAGTGTCCCCCTCCCCCAGAAAAGGAAAAGAGCGGAGGAAGGGTATAAACCCACTGTAAGTGGAGAGGATGGACACCCAAAGAGCTGCTAGGCTCCGTGGCCTGCCTTGGCTCAACTGGCTCCAAAGCAGAGAGCAGGGCGCCTTCATGAGTCTCACATTCCTGCTCTGGGCGACTGTCCCACTGATGGCAGTGTCCCCAGTTGCCATCTTTGCATCCGTAGTCTGTTGAGGTTAATGTAACAGCGAAGATGAGGCAAAAAGGTGTCTGATAACCAGATGCTTTAGCCATCATCTGCCTCTAAGACGGGGTCCTCTCAGCCCAGGAGAACTGGGTGAATAGTGATAGTAAGGTTTTGCACTGAAAGAAATTGTCAGTATTTACCTTTTCCAAAAGAAAAGAAATCTTTGTTGCCATTGTAGAAGTCTTATGAAGTTAGGTTCATAAGTTATATTCTGTTTTATCTAGTGATCTTTTATCGTCACCCTGAAATCACTCATCATTTTAAACCTTCTAAGCCTCCCACTTTGGGATGGTTTCTTGCCAGGGGCTTTTCCTCAGAAACTCTGCTTCATTCTTATTTTTGAAGCTCTAGATGTTTACTTTCTTCATCTGTGTCAACTCAGGACTCCTTTTCCTGGCCTGTGCTTATCTAGTTTTACTTCCTGTCTTTCTCCCTGGCCATTGCGACTGATCAAAATCTGGACACCGTGCAGTGACATCAGAGGCAAACCAAGCCATCGCTCGTGTCTTCCTTCTACTCAGCTTGCCCTTCTTCCTCTTCTTGGTGCCTCTGGTGATTCGTTACAACTCTCTCAAGGAAGGGTTGACATCTTGAGTTCATTAAAAAAAACTAAGTAAAACTTTCTGATATATAATTGAAATTTTAAAAATGTTAACCAGAACCATAAAAACTAGTCAATGAAATTACCAGCAAAATGCTTTTGTTATCTTCAAAACAACATCGTGGGACATCGTCGGTGCTTTAAAATGAGAACCTGCTTTGCTGTTGAGCATTAGAGATTTACTTCTGATTTGGCCATTTCCCAGGGTTTGGGGGATAAGCCAAAAATGATTTTTGTCTGTCCCTAAACAGGAGGCACTGTTTAGTAAAGTTTCACTTGTGTATCTCTCACGTTCTCCAGCAAGTGAGGACAGAGACCGCAACTGCCTCAGTCACTTCTGTGTCTTTAGCTCCCAGCACTGTGCCTGGCTTAGGGGTGGTGCTCGTCAGTGGGTACTGAATCAGTAAGGCCAAACAATGATGTCACAGCCACGTGATTCATGTACTTCCTGCTTATTTGTGTTGCTGTATTTCCAAGTGATGCTGTAGAGTTGAGGGGAACGCTGACTCACCTTTAACTTACTCCTTTTCACGTGGATGGAATCATAACACTGTATTGCATATTACCAAAAATTCTGCTTCCCAGCCTTGATGGTGGAAATCTTTATGTGTGCTTTAGAAACTATTTTTTGAGATCAGACTAGGAGAGTTGGATCTGTAAGTACCACAGGTACACAACACCCTCAGAAAAATGTGTCTACCAAGCCTTAAAATTGAGATCCCAGAATATTTTCTAAAACCTTCAGTAAATTAATCTTGGACACAATTATTTAAAATCTCTCCCGGTAAGGAGGAAAAAGGGAAGTTCACTCCATATTTTCATTAAATTTGGTCATTTAGAAAAGACTTCAGTTACTAAGGACACCAATTCAGATCATGGTGCTTTCAAGTCAGTTTGTAAAATCTCAAGGTGTCAGTATATCTAATCCTGCTGGTGAGCATGGTGGGTAATTTTGTCCTCTTGCCTTGATGACCACGAACAGTGCTTTCCAAGACTTAAAAAACAGAAACATGAAATGGAAGGTATAAAGTTAAATATTTACAGGAGACCAAAGCAGGTCATTCAGAAATAAGGAAAATGTGTTTTCCCCTGTCTTCTCTAGTCTGACATGTTCCATGCAGGTAGGCTACCCTCCCAGTGCATCCCCTTCCATGGTGTTGCCTCATCTGTCTGTTCCACCTCCAGGAAATATCCTCTCTTCCCTTTCTAACCAAGTCTACCCATAATCCAAGGTACAGCTAGCAATCTCCCCTCCTCTTGCCTCCTCTCTGATGTTTTTCTTCACACATTTGGTCCTCAAAATTGGTGTTTCCTTTAAATTCATAAAGAGCATATGCCTGTTTTATTTTTCAATGCCACTGCTCGACACCTACCCACATTCAGCTTTTGATTTCTCTGGATTAGTTTAATTTATCATTTAACTGTTATGCTTTTCCAATTAGGCTGTAACCTAAGTTATAAATTTCTGGAGGGTAGAGATCATAGGATTAAAAAATAGCCTTGAAGGTCTGAAAGTTTGTTTTGAACAAAGAAAAGTACCCCCACCAATTTTTGAATAAATAATGAATGTGACTATCACTGTCCTGTACCCTAGGGTATATGAGTAGAAAGGTAGGAAACAAATAATTATGACACGTGGAGTATAATAAGAGCTGAAGAAAGATAAAAATTATGTAGAAGATCAATGGTTCATGGAGGGGCCAAAATGGTTATGTAGCTTCTCTTAAAATTTTTGAAAGAAAATTTTAGGCCATCAAAACCTGCATTTATTCTTTTAACTGGTCAAATAATCTTTAAGACTCCATTTGCCTGAAACAGATTTCTAACTCCTTTTTGGTTTTGAAAAACATTGTAGACAGTTTCCAAACATGTCTGGATATTTGTTTTCCTCATCTCCAAAAACATCTAAAGGAAAAACTATGAAAATGAAATTAGACTACATCACGATTTAGGGATCTACAATTGAATAAGTTAAATTTTTAGAATAAATTCACTTCAACAACAAGTTGAATTAATGCTCTTTTAAGCGGAACTCAGTAATTATCCATGGAGCTGGGAAGAGTAAGGTCTTCCCACAAACCTCTCACATATTAAGAAACTAGAGACCAAAGTTGCAAATGTGTTTGAATTTCTCAGTCTCTTTTCTTCCCAGAGAAACTCCGATTCAAGCCATTCCTTGGCATAGAAACCACGTTTAACTCTGAACATTTTCCATCTTCGAATTTCTTTGGAAACTTTTGCTAATTAGAAAACAGATTCTACTTGGCTTTTAAGAAATGCTAAAACCACAGTTCAGGGTATTTTCAGAGTAGGTTGTTTCAAGGGACTTTTGATGTGTACTCAGTGGATGCCTGGAATGTAGTCAAACTCAACATTAAATGAAAGCTTGATTGCCCACCAATCTCACACTGCAGGGTTACAGAGACCACCAGGACAGGTATGAGAAATACATTTACATGAAACACAGACCATCAGTGGGATGGAGCCTGCATGCTTTTATAGCTTATCTGATAGTTTTTACTATGTGCAGAAAACCCTATGATAATTTTCAAGTGAAAAGATGAGGAGTATGAGGAGAATTCTGTGTTTGAAATAAAAGGTAGATATCGCAATCATATATCAGATAACACATGCAAATTAGTATTACATATTTCAACTATGTGTATTAACAATATCCTAGCAAACATTATGAAAGGAAGAACTTTTGTCATGTATGTTTTAGAGCTCTTATTTAGATGTTTTCCTATTCACAATTAACTCCATCTATCTGTTAACTCATTTATGTATTCACTCATTCATTCATTTCATTCATTCAACAAAGTTGTTGAACATTTTTTATGTGCTAGCAAAATGCTACACACAATGGCTATACAAGACATGTTATAATCAACCTGTCAAAAGTCCAAGAGAGAATCTAGAAAGCAGTAAAAGAAAAGTGATTCATCACATACAAGAGAGCTCCTATAACATTATCAATGGATATCTTAGCAGAAACTTTACAGGCAAGAAAGGAAGGGGATGATATATTCAAAGCGCTGAAAGAAAAAAACTACCAAGCAAGAATTCTATATACAACAAAATTGTCCTTCAAAAATAAAGGAGAAATAAAGAACTTCCCAGACAATAAAAAGCTGAGGGAGTTCATCGTCAGTAGACCTGCCTTGCCAGATGCTAAAGGGAGTCCTTCAGGTTGAAATGAATGGATTCTAAGAACATAAAAGCCTATAAAACAAAAGCTCTCTGGTAAACATAAATATATAGACAAATACAGAATCCTGTAATGCTATAATAGTGATACATAAATCACTTTTTAATTCTGGAACAAACTTGAAAAGAGAAAACCGTAAAATAACTATAACTATAAATTATGTTAATAGATACAAAATATAAAAGATGTAATTTGTGACATCAATAACATTAAGTATGGTTGTATGGTTTAAACATAAAACAACGTTTTTGTATATGATTTGAATTATGTTATTTTAAAATAGATTATTATAAATATAAGAAGTGTTATACAATGCCCATGATAACCACAAAGAAAATACCTGTAGAAGATACACCAAAGAAAATGAGAAAGGAATCAAAACATGTAACTGGAAAAAAATCAACAAAACACAAAGGCTGCAAGAGAGGAAAGAGGGAAAAATAGCTAAGACATACAGAAAACAATTAACAAATGGTAATAGAATAGTAAGTCTTCCCTATCAGGAATTACTTTAAATGTAAATGGATTAACTCCTCAATCAAAAGATATAGAGTGGCTGCTATGGAGAACAGTATGGAGATTCCTCAAAAAACTAAAATAGAGCTACCATATGATCCAACAATCCCACTCCTGGGCATGTATCTGGAGAAAACCATAATTTGAAAAGATACATGCACCCTAATGTTCATTGCCGCACTATTTACAATAACCAGGACATGGAAGCAATCTAAATGTCCATCAGCAGAGGAATGGATAAAAAAGATGTGGTACATATATACAATGGAATATTACTCTGCCATAAAAGGGACGAAATCATGCCATTTGCAGCAACATGGATGGACCTAGAGACTGCCATACTAAGTAAGGTAAGTCAGACAGAGAAAGACAAATATCATATGATATCACTTATATGTGGAATCTTTAAAAAAAAGGCTACAAATGAACTTATTTACAAAACAGAAATAGAGTTACAGATGTAGAAAATAAACTTATGGTTACTGGGGTGTGAGTAGGGGGAAGGGATAAATTGGAAGATTGGGATTGACACATACACACTGTATATAATAGATAACTAATAAGGACCTACTATATAGCACAGGGAACTCTACTCAATATTCTGTAATGGCCTATATGGAAAAGAACATAAAAGAGAGTGGAGATATATATATATGTATATATATATATATATATATATATATATATATATGTATATATATATATGTGTATATATATATATATATATATATAGCATATTCATTTTGCTGTGCACCTGAAACTAACACAACATTGTAAATCAACTATTCCCCAATAAAAATTATTTTTAAAAGATACAGAATGGCTGAATAGATTTTTAAAAACTAGAGACAACTATATACTATCTACAAAAGACCCACATTAGATCTAAGGACACACATAGGCTGAAAGTGAAAGGAGGGGAAAGATATTGCATGTAAATGATAACCCAAAAGGAGCAGAGGTGGCCATATTTATATCAGAAAAAATAAACTTGAAGTCCAAAACTGTCATAAGAGCCAAAGAAGGACATTATAAAATGATAAAAGGGTCAATTCAACAGGAATACATAACAGTTATAAATTTATTTACACCTAACAGCAACGTATGCAAATATATGAAGCAAACATTGACAGAATTGAAGAAAGAAATAGCAACAATAATAGTGAGGGATTTTAATACCCCACTTTCAATAACAGACAGAATGACCAGACAGAAGATCAATAAGGAAACAGGATTTTAATAACATTATAGACCAATTGGATGTAACAGATATAAACAGAAAACCACATTCACCAGCAGCAGATTACGTATTCTTCTCAAGTGCACATAGAACATTGTCTAGGATAGATCACATATTAGGATATAAAAAGTCTTAACAAATTCAAGAAAATCAAAATCGTTCAAAATATCCTTTCTGACCAAAACGAAATGTAACTAGAAATCAGTAGCAAAAGCAAAACTGGGACATTCACATATATGTGGAAATTAACACACTCTTGAACAACCAAGACTGAATCATGCAGAAATAAGAAATACAAACAGAGCTATAAATAGTAAGAAGATCAAATCAGTGTTTAAAAACTTCGCAACAAAGAAAAGCTGAGGACCAGATGGCTTCACTGGCAAATTCTACCAAAAATTTAAACAAAAATTAACACCAATCCTTCTCAAACTCTTACAAAAAATTGAAGAGGTGAAAACACTTCCAAACTCATTTTATGAGGCCAGCACTTTTCTAACACCAAAATTAGACACTACAAGAAAAAAAAACCCTGCAGACCAATATACTTACTGAATATTGATACAAAAATCCACAACAAAATACTAGCAAACAGAATTCAACAGCTTGCTAAAAGGATATATACATCATGACCAAGTAGGATTTAATCCTGGGATGCAAGGATGGTTCAATATGGAAAAATCAAGCATTGTAGTACACCACATTAACAGAATGAAGGGGGAAAAGATCACACGATCATTTCATTCGATGCATAAAAACTATGACAAAATTCAGCACTCTTTCATGATAAAAATAGCAAACTAGGAATAAGGAAATGACCTTAATGTAATAAAGACCACTTATGAAAAGCCATTATATGGTCTATATGCATTATAGATAGAAACCATGGGATTGGGAACAAAAGGATTGAGGTAGGAGTGACTATTCTTACAATACTTTTAGTGACCCACTTGGAAAATATATGCTTTCTGTCTCTACACCAGGTTCTGTTGGATTATATGTTCTATTCCTGGAACGGAAGGCTTACACCACGGGACAGAGTGAGGGTTTCACTAAACCTAAAGTTACTCTTACCATCTAGTCATTTGAATCTACTCATGCTAGTAGACCAGAAGGTGAAGAAAGGAATTACTATAATAACTGAAGTATTTGACTACCATGAGGGGATATTGTTGCTGCTATATAATGAGGAAAATTTGTCTGAAACTCCAGGGATTCACTGGGGATGCCTGTTGGTAATCAATGCCCAGTGATAACCATGTAGTTTCAGTAACTGAGCCTGGCAACAGTCTAAAATGGGGGGATTAGAAATCTCAGAAATGAGATTCTGGGTCATATCGCTGGCAATCTAGAGCTGAGAGGAATCTAGAAAGCATGACAGAGGAAAATGATAAAAAATTAATAATGATCTGCGGACCAGCTAAGGCACTAGGGACTGTAGCTGGTCCCACTACATTTTGTTGTGTCTTTTTTCCCAAATAAATTTTGTCTGGCCACAACTTGGAAGCATTCCTAACAGGACAAAGTGAATTCAACATGGACATGAGTGGATCCAAGAAGTACAAAGGGTGAATTGGAGCTGATACCTTTGCTGCCCGACTCATACTGTTTCAGTGCTCACTGTTCCCGTACACACCTGTAGGTTTGTACATCAAGCTCCGCTTCTTATTCACAAGTTACTCTGACTGAGAGCTATTTCTGGCCATCAGAACATGGTACTCCTAAGTAGGATAGGCTGGCAGGACCAGCGGGTTGAAGCTCTGTGAACAGCTTCAACAAGTGACAATCAGGAATTCGTTGATACATACCTCAGCTTTCTTGCTTTTGTCTGGGGCAGCTTTGAGACATGGTCACCATCCAGAGGTCATCAGTGGGCCTGAGACCCAACTGCTCCCAGTGCTTGGCTAATTCTTACTTTCTATTGCCTTCATTCCTTTCACTTTGGAATGGCCTCCCAAGTAAACTAGCACTAAACCAACTCATGGTCTGCTTCTGCAGGAACCCAATTTAAAATGAGATTTTTAACTCAGGTCTACCTGAAACCAAAGCGTGAACTCCTAAGCACTATGCTGTCCTGCGAAGTCTTATAAAATATGGCCTATGGAATAATTGCCTTAGGATTATGTGGCGATAACTGTTAAAAAACGAAGATTCCTGGGCAGATGGGTTTTAAACACCCTGGAACTTGAGAACCACTTTCGTATTTTGGGTCTCAGTTATGATTTCCAAGGCTAAGGTGGATTCTCTTTTCATATGTAAAAATTACACATAACTTCAAGTTGCTTAGACTGGCTCTAATGATTTTCTACATTTATTTCTTGGATGTATGTCTGTATGTTCCTTATGCTATATGCTTAAGCTTACAGATACATTTTGGTGTTTCACAGTAGGTCAAGGGTCTTCTCAGAAAATAAGAAAATTTTTTAATCATAGAAAAACAAAATCCAAGGAGCAGAGAAAATGGCTTAACACTAAGGATTTTTGATCCTTTGTTCTCTGTCTACCAGCAATTTCCCAAGAGGCTCTGTAAAGGCCAGTTAACCTCTTAGTGCCTGTGTTTCCTTATGTGTTAAATGGGACTCATAACCCTGATGATGTAAGGGCACCAAGCAGATGAATTATTTAACGTTAGATGATCTATAATCTGCCACACAATATTATTTTGAAGATGTCCATCTATTATTCATTGCTGAATGCACTTATCTTACATTATTAGAGTATGCAGTCTCTCACAAATTTCAGATTATTACACACACTTTTTAATAGGTGGCAGTAAGTCACACGCTGTGGGCTACTTTTAGCTAAAGGAGTTCATCCTAGGTGACCCAGAGTGAGATGCTGTAAGGATCTATAAAAGCAATGAACCTAACCTTCATGGTGGATGATAAATATTGCTGTATTTATTTATAGTTCGGTAGACCCTTGGCATTCAGGGATTTAATATCACACTTTGTATTCTTCGTAACCAACTTCAGAGGTTCATGTCACAGAGCAATCTGCAGTTTTGTGGTGGCACGAATTTGAATTGTATTCACTAAGCCTGAAATATGGGGCCGGTCACAGTAGCAGAAAGGAAAGTGAGCTGGATTTCCTATCTGGTTCACCTTGCCCTGCTTTTCTCCTCTCTCAGATGTAGTAGCTGTTCTTAAGTGATAAAACCTTAGTATATTTGTGTAAAATTGCTCTTCTGGGAGAAATAAACCATTGCTAGTGATGGTGATGAAACTGAAAAAGTCTAAGAAGTGCCTATTCTTAGCCAGAAAAGAGAGGTTTTTAATAAATTAAAGAGTGAAACGTTGAACTTGGCAGATTTAAATCCATGATACAATCAAATCCACCAAACGGGTATATGAAAACCAGAAAAATCACTTCATGAAATTATTTTAGCCACAGTCCTTACGAAATCGAAATTTTATTAATTTATTTTTGCATTTTTACTTTTAAAAATATGGCTAATCTGAGGGTCAGAAAAGGAGCTTTTTTTTTTTTTTTAATACATCTTTCACTTTATGTTGGAGATTTCTTTTTTTTTTTTTTTTTTTTAATGGAGGTTCCTTAAAAAACTAAAAATAGAGCTACCATACGACCCAGCAATCCCACTACTGGGCATATACCCTGAGAAAACCGTAATTCAAAAAGGAGCTGTTTTTAATGTTCAGTGTTACTTTGTAGCATTTTGTAGGAGAGGGTCTGTGTTATGGTAGTGTTCTATCACATTCCTTTTCTTCTGCATTTTGTAGGAGGAAATCACATAATCTCCAAATGAAATCTCACCTCCTCTTTTTTGACATTTGAATCATTAAGCTCCATATCTTGTTGTATTGTATCGGCACTTCAGAAATACTGTTAAAAATAGAGATACCTGACATGCTTCTATCGTTCTTTAACCGTTCTTTAATCGTAACTTTAACCGGAATATTTCTAGGGTCCCTCAAAGTGTACTTTATAGAACAGGTACTCTCCTTGAAGAAAAGATTCTATGATAAATTAAACTTTAGAAGTCTGCCATGCCCTGTTCCCATCTTAGAGAGTCAAACAGCATGTTCACCTGTTTATTAAATGTGCTGAGCACAGCTATGGTTTAATCTTCTATGGTTTAATTATCCTTAAGTGAGCTGGGAGCTAGTCGTCATTCATTGTGAGAGCAAGTGGTGTGAAGGAAAACCCCTGCCACGATGTCTCCAGTGGTCACTATGGAATGGACACCAAGCCCTCTAACTGCTGACATGAAGCCATAAGGAAAAGCTTTCCAAAGTGAGCAATTTCCATGTAAAGTATGTGAATAATTATACTCTGCTAGAGATTGTTGAGCACCAAGTTTTGTTGACTACTGAGACAAAAGATACCTACATTTCCTTTTGTAGACTTCTGGATTAATATAAAAAATGCAGAGCACAATGGATAAAACAGATCCATTGACAACTCATTTTCCTATTTGAGCCACGATGTTTTCAATTCTCTGTGACGTGACTGCATTTACAATCCGTGATCTACTTCAGATTGTCTGGTTCATCAAAGCAACCTGTTGTCCGTAAAGAAATGACTACATAAGAACCTTTATAGAGTCAAACTTACAAAACACATTAATAAAAATAAAATTACTTTTTATCTTTCATAACTTGGGTGTCCATATAGAAGTTAATTTGAGAATGTTTACAAATTCTACGTTGCTGTTTGTTTTGATTAGCTGCCATTTATGTTCTTCAGTGAAATTTGCTTAAAGTTCTCTTTTGTTTGTTACTTGGTCAGGTTTGGACATCATACATCCATTTTTTTCCCTGTGTTTTAAGACATTTTATATATTTTGTTAATTATTTATCCTCCAAAGATTTAAATACTTCACCTATAAATCTACACTGCAGTAATTTTGGATAAATTAAAATTACTTTTTCCTATTTTAAGTCATGTTTATTGCTATATTTAGGCTTTTTATATTCTCTTTAATCAGTATTGGTAATGTTAATTTTTCCTTAAAAGCATCATTTTTCCAGATGTAGAAAATCTAAGAAATATCTGTAACTCATGGCTAGAATAAAATGTACCCTATACCACTTTCTCTCTAACCCTTGTCCCATGTTTAGAAGGAAGAAGAGAGAAAGAAGAAGAAAAAAACTGCGATAGAAGTAAAAGCAAAGGTGGATCGAAAGAGAGCCATTGAGGGAAATAGAATATAAAAAGCTGCTTTATTACTCCTTTCTACAGTCCTCTTTTTTGTAAAAGAGGACTTATTACATGAGAAAAGTGAAGGTAGAAAAACAAGTTGAAGAATGGGCTTCAAAGGTTTAGGCAGGCCACTCTCAAGTTTCTTCAGCTATTAAAAAATGATTTAGGGCTTTTCTGGTGGCGCAGTGGTTAAGAATCCACCTGCCGACGCAGGGGACACGGGTCCCAGCCTTGGTCCGGAAAGATCCCACATGCCGCGGAGCCACTAAGCCCGTGCGCCACAACTACTGAGCCTGCGCTCTAGAGCCCGTGAGCCAAAACTACTGAGTCTGTGTGCCACAACTACTAAAGCCCGCGCTCCTAGAGCCCGTGCTCCGCAACAAGAGAAGCCACCGCAATGAGAAACCCGCGCACTGCAACGAAGAGCAGCCCCCACTCGCTGCAACTAGAGAAAGCTCGCGCGCAGCAACGAAGACCCAAGGCGGCCAAAAATAAATGATTTTTTAAAATTATTTAAAAAAATGATTTATATCAACTATATCCACCTTTTGGTATGAAGATTAGGTAAAATATTCTATAGTTCTCTGAAATACAATTCTACATAAACTAGTAGCATTATTTTATAAATTTAATATGGTCAATTCTGACTCATTCTGTAGCAAATTTCCATTCTTAAATTATGCCCTTTATTTTGTGTTGAGGCAGATGACCAATGTACCGGTTATTGATTGATGGCAGGTTCTGGCTGACCACAGGACTATCCAAGATAAAAAAGGCCTTGTAAGATTAGTTAATATATTCATTATTACTGAAAAGAGTTGTAACCACCAATACAGTCTTCTAGACCAATTTTTAAAGAAAACTCCAGCAAATAATTATAACTTTGGAACTATGACTACCCTCCTTAAAAGAATCAGTACTTAGTGTGAAAAGAGGAACAGATATTTAAAACGTGCTACCTTGACACAAAGCTTGTTCAAAAGAGAGAAAGATGTTGGCCTGTAGCCCAACTACTTATCTTCTGTTCATGAACCTCTCTCTCCATCTACCCTTCTATCTAATACCCCACCGAAGACATGGGCAATTTGTGGTTGATGCTATGGTAATGACAGTTGGAAAAGTTATTTGATTTCTTTCTTATTTTTAACATCATTTCCCTATTGTTTTGCATTTCGTCTATTGTTTTGTGACCAGGGGCAATGTCCTGCTGATAAAAAGAGTTTAAATTTCCTGAAAGCCATCATTTTAGCTATTCCACAAATGTCCCTAACTTCCTCTTGCTGATACAGTCACTTCTGCGGGTGGCAAATAGTGTTTTGGTTATAAAGAGCATGAACTGAGAACCAAGAGAAAAAAAACAACAACGATGTATTTAACGGAAGCCTGAGGTGTTAAGCCCACCTTATCATTCTGCAGCTCATTAAAGCATCCATAGAAGTGTATTTCTCTAGAGGGAAATAACCAAATGAAATGTCTATTCTCCATGCCATCTGTAGGCATCAATTTGCCCAGAGAGAGTGCAGAAGGGGAAGTGCTGGTTGTCCTGGAGGATTTTGTAAATCTGCATATCAGATACCCCCAAATGGGGACATTACCTTAAAAATAAACTTCATGAATTTTATGAGTTTATCTTGGAGAGTGTACATGACAAGGAGGACCATCTGATGAATGTAAAATATTTAGATAAGCAGAGGCAACAGAAGCACAATCATGGCTGTGTGACAGAGATGCAAATCTAATTTTCTCATATCCTCCTTCTTCCCCACTGGCTAACCCCATTTCTTAAGATAAAATGACTGAGATGGTTCAGCAAAGACCAAGAACATCAGGTGAACAACTGTAATTCATTGACAACTGTAATTCATTCTGTGAGCCACACAGAGTTACATGTCACTTGGAAACCTAATATTTGTATAGTATTTAATTTACAGATCACCTTGAACACTGGATCCTTGCATTCTTCCTATGCTGGAAGTAATATTTTGATTATTTTCCACTTTTCAAGTGCGCTAAACACGCTAAGACTCAGCGATCCTAAGGGACTGGTCCTTTGCTTTATCACTACTAAGCACAGAGGTGGGACCCAAACCCTGGTGGCCTAGCTCCAAATCCCATGCTTTCCCTGCCTTCAGCAGTTACCAGTGTTTGGGGAGGTATGACCCACCCATATGAAATAACAGAGAATTAAGCAGAGCACATGAAGGGAACACTGGGTGAATATCCTCACTCCACTGTCAAGTGAAGCCGGTGGGTCCTCTGGTATGTCTGACTCTTAGTAACTGACTCTGAAGCGGCTCTGAGATTAGCCTGAAGGGTTCTTATGAACCTTATATAATGATACACCCATATGAAAAATACTGTTACATATGTCTGTCAAACACGTATGGATTCAATCTGCAAGCATTGCTTGGATTTCCATTCCACCTGTTGCCAACATAGCTACCCCAGTGCCAGTGATGATTCTTCAGGCTCCTTTGGTCCTGGCTGTCCTCCACCTCAAAAGATGAACAAAACCTGCAACCTTCTCTTTCTTATGCAGTCATCTCATGTATTTTTAAAATCATTATTAAAATGCTTGAAAGTTAGAACATTCAAAGGAACCCACCCCCCTGTGTTTGGAGAACTGTATTGAGTGCTCTCTGAACTTGGGGTTTAGACGTTTGGACACACGTCTTGACCATTTCTTATAACCATCATTGTTCTTTGCTGAGTTTTCCTGAAAGATGTAGGAATAGGTCCTTTACCATTTAGATTATTGAAACGAATGAGCAGTTTTTCTGTGTAACTCCTTCAGCCTGTTCTAAATTACCTGTTAGAGGAAGACATGAGAGTCTTCTCTCCCTTATAATAAACGCCAGCTGTTGAATCATTGTTTCTAAACCATGATTAGAGCTGTTCTGAGAGCTTCATACCAGGGTCCCTTGGTTTTCTACATTAGCATATAGTTACATGGTTTCTTTGCCCCAGGCCAAAAGCCCTGCGACAACTTAGCTGTCAAAATATGTTTTTCCCTGAGTGGGAGGTCAGTAGCATCTCCATATCCCTGACCGGGAAGAAGAAGTAAGCTGGCAAGTGTGACTCCCACTAATCATCTACCTTTCAGGGCTTGACTGGGTAATTTTCTCCGAGGATGAAGAAGCTGACAAGAAATGCTTTCAAGATGGAAAAGGAGCTTGTAAACCTGCCCGACTTATCTTCTGCCTGAAAGCAATAAACATCTGTTTTCTTGATAAAGTAACCAGGTTCATATTTGAGGGGAACAAGGCTATTTAGTTGGCTTCCAATTATTGATTCTTCTTGAGAACATTACCCCAAGGGCTCTGTGCAGTGAAACATTGAACATTACCCCAAACCCTGTAGATTCCCTTACACAGTCTGTCATTAGTCCAAATTCCATGCTCTGAGACATTTTTTTCATACTAGAAAATGTTGGCAAATCTGTGGAGCACGGAAAGTAGGTAATGGCTGTTCACTTTGATTGAGATAGTGGAGGACCTCAGAGTTTAGGGAAGATAGTCTTTCTCACGTATCAATGAGTTCCACTTCTAAGTAGCCAGAAGTAATTTCTTTGGACTTAGATAAGCAGATAGGTCTAGAAAGAGATGGGGCTTTTGTCTTGTGTGTGTGTGTGTGTGTGTGTGTGTGTGTGTATGTGTGTTATGTCTGAGTCTTATTATCATACTTAGAACGCTCAGACTCTTGGTTCTTGATTAACAAAAGTTTATTCTATTATATACCATTTTAAAACTATTAAAAAACCCTGATTCTTTCATTCACTCACTTATTCAGGAAAACATTTTGGGTATCTTTATATGCCAGACACTCTTTTAGGCACTTAAAAAAAGACTAGGAAACAAAAGATAATAACCCTTCTCCTCCTGGGAACTTACATTCCAGGCAATAAATAATAAACATAGTGAATAAGGAGATTCCATATTGTGGGGTTGGGGGAAGTGAACAAAGTGATGGAACCCAGAGAGAGGTAGTGAGTAGACACCGGTTGTAATTTTAAAAAGAGTGAGCAGGAGTGAGGCTCATTGAGAAGGTAACATTTGAGCAAAGGCTTGATGGAGATGAGAGAGCTCTTCATACAGATACTCAAGGAAGAACATTCTAGAAAGAAGGAAAAGCCCATGCAAGGGCTAGAAAGCAAGAGTATACTTGGGAAATTCAAGCAGCATCAAGGAAGCCAATATGCCCGGAGAGGAGTGATCGAGCAGGGAAGTCTAGCAGGATAATGTCAAAGAAGTAAGGTTGGAAGGACCGGAAGGAGGATGGATTATGAAGAACACTTTTGACTCTAGTGAGATCTTTGGCTCGTACTCGGAGTGAAATGAAGCCTTTTCCAGGGTATCGAGCAACGAAGCCTGTGATCTGACTCGCATTTTAAAAGGATCGCTCTATCTGCTGTGTTAAAAGAGACTGTGGTTGTCGGGTAGCAAGTGTAGAATCAAGGAGTTGTTTCAGGAGGCTACTGCAATAGTCCAAGCAAGAGGCTCAGACAAGGATGGTAGCAGTAGAGGCGGTGAGAAGTGAGGGACTCAATATATTTTGAAGAGTCCATAGGATTTCGCGTTATGTCAAGAGTAAAGGATGACCTCGAGATTTTTGGTCTCAGCAGCTGGAAGGATGGAAATGCATTAACTGAGATGGGAAAAACTGTGGATGAAATAAGATTGGGGAAGAATATCGTAACTTCAGTCTTGAACATGTTATGTTTGAAATTATTAGGTATCTTAATGGAGATGTTACCTAGGCATCTCGATGTGTGGATTTCAGATGAAAAATCAAGTGGAAGTATAAATTTGGTATAAATTTTGAATGTCTATGGTATTTAAAGTCATACTTCTGGGAGACATAACCAAAGGAGTAAATGTAGATAGAGAGCTAAAGATTGAGCCCTGGAGCATGCCGAAGTTAAGAGACCAGAGACAGTAAGAGGAAGCAGCAAAGAAGACAAAACAGTGTGTGGTGTTCTAGCTTGCAACAAGGAGGAAGGAGTTAATAAATGTACAGAAAGCCGATGAAAAGTAAGGTGGGGGCTGGAATTGACCACTGGATTTCACAACGTAATTCTCATTGGTGACCTCGATAAAAACTAAGAATGAGAAGAAAACAGTTGGTGACCACAGATGCGGAAAACTTGTGTAATGTCTTTACAAATAAGTATAAAAATTGGAGTGGAAGCTGGTGGGGGAAATGGAACCAAAATAAGGGGTTTTTTGCCTTTTAAGATAAGGGAAATAATGATGTTTGTATGACATGCTAGGACCTGTCAGGACAGGACAGAGAGGAAAAAAATAATGATGCAGAAAAGATTATTCCTGAAGCAACACCCTTAGGTGAACAAGAGCAGGTGGGATGTGGTGCGTTGGTTGGACTGGTTTTGAATGGGAGCATCGACATTCCATCTGTGGTTATAGGTGGGAAGACTTAGTAGGTGGAGGCAGATGTGGGTAAGTGGGTAGATGTGACAATGGGAGTCTTTTGAATGCTTCTGTTTTCTCCATGAAGTAAGAAGCAAGGTCATCGAGTGAAAATGATGAGGCCAGAGGAGGAATTTTAGGGTGAAGAAAGGAGAGGGTAGGAAATAGTTGCTTATGTCCTTGAAACTCAAAGAGAGGTCCTCAGACCAGCAGCATTGGCTGGGAGGTTGTCAGAAATGCAGAATCTCAGGCCTCAGAACTACATTTTAACCCAAAAGTGCATTTTAACGGAATCCCCAAGGGCTTCACATGCACGTTAAAGTTTAAGAAACTCTGATCTGGGCAGCACATCCTAGTGGAAAGAGCATAAAGAACATGAGCTTTTGAGCCAAATAAATTGAATTTCAGCTCCACCATTTAGAAATCACATGCTTTTCAGGACATTACTTAACCTCCATGCAAAAGTTTTCTCATCTGAAAATTGGGGAGAACTATTATATTAATCCAGATTAAACTAATATTCACATAGTAGAACTAAAGGTCCTGGTGGTCTAGTAGTTGTATTAACAATAGGTAACATTCACCGAGTACTATATTAGTCAGCCTCTTGGCAGGAGACAGAATCCACTCAGATGTTTTCAATAAGTGGTTCTCAACTCTGGCTTCATTACCTGCCAAGCTCATAAACAAGACGAGTGCCTAGACCCCACCCCAGGCCTGTTACATCAATCTCTGGGGATGGAGGCCCAGGCACTGGTGGTTTTCAAAAGCGCCCCTGGTGATGATGAAGTGCAGGAAGAGTTGAGAGTCACTTATTTAAGTGAACAGATTTTTTAAGGAAGGGACTACTTACAGAGATTTGGGAAGAGTTAAGGAAACAAAAATGAGATGTTGAAGCACTCAGGGGCCAGCAGCAGAGGGAAGGCGTTAACCTTCCTGGGCTGTGGGAACAAAGGGAACAAACAGTGTCACTGCAGCAGCAGAGCAAGGGCCACCCGGTGGAGTTTAGTAGTGCAGGGACTGGATTGCTGCCAGAGAAGAAAGCAGAGGGGGCAGGAAGGACATTCTCTATCCCCTCTCTCCTCCTGCCTTCTGGTTCCGCTTCCTCCCATTGGCTGACCCCAAACTTAAGCTGGCTGGCGAGGGAACCTGGGTGATGTAGTCCTCCACAGAGGTCCCCTTTCCTGGGGAGCGGGCAGGAGAGAAAAGATGGGAGAATGAATAGTGGGAGGAGAGAGGGTCGCCGAGGGTCAAATGAAGAATAATCAGCACAAGCACTTACTGTGGGCCAGGCTCTCTTCCAAGTGCTTTACATGTATTAACATTTCAGTAAATGGCTTCATTCTTTTTCATTAAAATCCAGTACTTTTTTTATTGAACAAGGATATGTTCCAGGTCAATTAATTACTGGAGACAGTTAAATATTTCAAAGGTTTCAGATGCACCATCACCAGAAGAGTGCTTCTAGCACCCCAAAGCCCAGCATACACATTCTCCAGACCAGCTGGGTACACCTAGTGGATTCTGGATAATCAGCTGGTTGTATAGGGGTAACCGTCTGGGTGATGAAACAACTTGCGTTCATCCTAATGACCCAGCTTCCTAATTTGTCTTAGGAAACAGATACAGTGACCGCCCCCCCCCCCCCAGTTGTAGATCCTGCCAGAATTCCAAGACCCATTACATAAGCTTAATGAAGAAGCCTACAAGATCAACTCTAAATTTTTTGGTTTTCTGTTGAAAGATATATTTTGATAGAATGAACAACAGTCTGGGAAAACAGGCAGGAGAGGATAGCTGGCTGGAAGGGCAGATGAAGAGTCCCAGTCAGTAAAGACAACACAAGAGATAATCTAGGTCACATTTTAAAGACATTGGATTAAGCGATACAAACTACTATTTATAAAATAAATAACAAGGATATATTATACAACACAGGGAAATATAACCATTAGGTTATAATAACCTTAAATGAAGTAAGGTTAAATATTTTAAATATTTTAAAATATTGAATCACTATGTTGTATATTTGAGACTGCTGTAATATTGTAAATCAACTTTACATCAATAAATTTTTTTAAAAAAAACTATTGGTAAAAAGTTAACCAATAACGTTTTAAAAGCTTTTCAACTCAGAAGGGGGAGTCTTACTTATTTTGACCCAGGAAGAGGAGTTGAAATCAAAGCTTTATTGGATTCTGGGTTGACTCTGTCGGAACATAACGAATGGGAAAATAAGCAACATTAGAGCAGGTAATGTATCAGGCAAGGCTTGTCTCTGGCACCAACTGCTTTCCTCTGCAGTGATCCCGTTCCACTTATGGATCAAAAAGATATAACCAGGGAAGGTGAGAGCTGGGACTGGGCCCTCGGGATGGGGGCAGCGCTGAGCGATTGATCAGAGGAGCACGAGTACGGTTAATAAAGGCGTTTCCCCGGGTCCTGCTCTCTAGCACTTCACTTCCTCTGACTCCATTCACCAGTGCTCTACCAGGGCTTCTATCTACCTGTTGCCTTTAAAATTTGCTATTAAGCATAACTTTTGCAGAATGTGCTCTCAGGGAGAGCATACTACTTTTTTTTCAATTGAAGTATGCTGATTTACAATGTTGTGTTAATTTCTGCTGTACAGCAAAGTGATTCAGTTATACATATGTATACATTTTTTATATTCTTTTCCATTATGGTTTATCTCAGGATATTGAACATAGTTCCTTGTGCTATACAGTAGGACCTTGTTGTTAATCCATTCTAAGTGTAATAGTTAGCATCTGCTAGCCCCAGACTCTCAATCCATCCCTCCCCCACCCCTCCTCCCCCTTGGCAACCACAAGCCTGTTCTCTATGTCTGTGAGTCTGTTTCTGTTGCGGAGATAAGTTCACTTGTGTCATATTTTAGATTCCACATACAAGTGATATCATATGGTATTTGTCTTTCTCTGTCTGACTTACTTCACTTAGTATGAGAATCTCTAGTTCCATCCATGTTGCTCCAAATGGCATTATTTCATTCTTTTTATGGCTGAGTACTATTCCATTGTATATATGTACTACATCTTTATCCATTCATCTGTCGATGGGCATTTAGGTTGTTTTGAGATCCTACTTCTTTAAAACAACCTCCTTGCATGTCTGTCTGTCTGTCCAGTGCAGGTTTCCCAGATGCTTCACTCGAATTTCATTCCAGGTCTTAACTTTCAGAGCACATTGAGAAAATCCTCTTAAAGGTGGTCGTTGGCACATCATTTTATTAGAAGTTTCCAGAGAAAAGAAAAGTCTTCTAGGCTCAGACATTCTTTCCTACTATTGTTATCCAAGCACTGTGACGAGTCTATGGGAGAGAGAAATTGCTCTCACGGTCCACCAACACTTAAAACTGCTTAGATTTCTTTCACATCCAGATGCTTAAAGAGTTAATGACGACTGTGTCTCAGCGCTGCTGATATTTATTTAACATGCACCATAATCCCAGCTGACACTTCCTAATGAGTTGATGGCTGCTATGGAGTTAAAGCTCCCCCACTCAAGAAGCGTAAACTAGAGTGTCAAAAATGAAACATAGTCAGTCCTGATGCTCAAATGGCCTGTATCGATTCTCCAGGAGTCTGACTGCTGTAGTCTAGTGCCAGTCTTCTAATTTGTGCCCTGAAGTGTACAGCCTCACTTGATTTAGATGTCAGAATAAGGCAGCCCATCAGTTTGAGAAATCAACTGAAACATTCTGGAGAACAGGTCTGGATTTCTTCACCTTGAATTGTAAAAATCATTGCTCTCACATAAACAAGGGGCTAAATATTATTATTCCCATAGACTTTCTGTGTGTTTTATCAAAGGAAATGTCCTCAGAGTCCAAGCTTGCTGGGTTTTGTGCTTTATCTGTACAGCAAATTCCATCTAGAGAAATTTAATGCCAAAGCTGTAAGATCTGCATTCCTAGAGAATGACTATTTAGGGCATTGTCTTTGAACATGAAGTAAACACACACTCAGAATGTGTTTGTATGGAGCTCTTTCAGTGGCCAAAATAGTCTCACTATCCCTGGAGTCAAAAGGACTCAGACGCCTTGAGGATGCGGACCATGGCGTCGCCAAAACACCACTGTGTTTTGCTATATGCTCTGCCTCAGAGAAATCATCTACCATTTCCAATGGAGTCAAAGACAGCAGTTGAAGAACTAGGAGCGTGGCAGTCTGCCAGATTTCGACTTAACACTGGCAAAGCCCAAGAAAAGCTAATTATCTCCTTCAAACTTCAAGTGAAAAATTCAAATACTTAGAATTATAATCCAGACTTTAGACACTTTTAAAGCTAAAAGAGTCTTCAGCCACTCTACGACAAAAGACAAAAATTCAAAAAACATAGTGACCTCAGCAAGTTAAAGAGCTTGCCAAGAGGTATGGAAAGGACTAGAATTCAAGCCCTATTCCCGCAGTTTTCTCCAGTAGGTTGACTTCTTGCTAGAATGGTGTGGATTTACTTTAATCTTATAATTTTCCAGGGAAAAAGTGTCTTCACTTCCTTTCTGTTGAAGCTTGATATGGTTACAATGTTCTGAAAAAGTCGTTAGCAAATAGTTCTTCAGATATTCTGTCCTTAGAAAGCACTCTTTCCCAAGTGTCTCAGTCTATGGGTGTCTTTCAGTTTTCTTGAGGCACGGGGTATTTTGGTAACTGTTCTTTATTCTAAAATATTTGATCATATAAATGCACAGTGTTAGTTTAATCCACACTCTTGGGGGGTCAGCAAACATGTAACCAGAAACCCAGAGGCTACTACAGCTGCTGTGTTAGTCAACCATTGAGGTTTTTCAAAATAGAACAATGAGTATTAGAAATGGGGTTTCTTCGTTTAAAGGAAAGGCTAGTCAACTAGCATAAAGATACCAGAAATGAGTTCTCCGTAGTGAAATGAGCGGAGCCTCTTCACAATTTATGAATAGGCTAAAATATTTTAGAGACATGTAAAGGGTACAGGAATCCAGCAGATTTCTTCAAATTTACCCTTAATAATGATGCTGCATTCCTGTGTCATTCTGTGTTCAGCAATAGTCCGGAAGGTTGTGCCCACAATGTGTCAACTATATGCTTGACTGTATCTTGCTTCAGAATTCTTTCATCAGCCTCATGTATATCTTTCCTTCAGAGTGTGGCTAAGGCATCTAAAAAAAGAAAGCATATCTGGGGTGACCAAATGTCCTGGTTTGCTCAGGACTGCAGGGTTTCCTGGACTTGGAACTTCAATGTTAAAATTGGGACAGCTCTGAGCAAACTGGGACAACTGGTCACCCTCCTTACTGCGTTATCTGTGAATTGTTATGTGCCTGCTTGCTAATAAATGATGATCTATATGTCATGATTTGGTCTGACACTTGTTCTAATTTTACAGATTTTCTGTTAATGAGTTGGTTGTGGAAAAACCTAACGGTGCTCACCTATTCCTAACTGTTGCTGCAACCAGTATCTGTTTTTAAAAACCTGATGGTTTTTTGGCCAAATTGATTGAGGTCCCTGTACAACACGTGGAGAGGAGTGGGAAACACATTTTTCATGTCATACTGCCCTGGATATTTGTGTACCTATACAATTATACGAATACAAACCTACACACACAAACACAAACACCAACAAAGACAAATGCAAGAAAATCCTCCATAAATAAAGAGTATAAGCAGATGACTCACAAACACTTACCCTACCATACATTATCTTATGATCTTGTGGTTACAACTATCAAAACCTTAACTCTTTATATTATAAAATTTGCAAAGGAAGGAAAACTTCACAGATCCATCCAAACAAGGTTTTGAAAGTTGTTCAAAATGACTCAAAATAAATAACGATGATTACAACTTGATTTCTCATAACACAAAGGATCTCCTTCTTCTATTTAATGTAATGAGAAGATACAATTTGCTTTGCTTCTTTCCTTAAACAGTGATTATTTGCTTGATTTCTGTAACTTCCACAGGAATTACAGAGAAAGGCAAAAACAAGCACCAAAAGAAGTGAATGAATTTTCAAAAAAGAATGCTTCTTATTAGATTTCATTGGCTGAACCTTGGAGAAATTGTCACTTTATACCCTGGACAATTCATGTTCTAATGCAATAGCATCACTTATTACATTCTAATCCAACATGGCTTGACTTGATCACTCTAGATGGATTGAAGCTATTTCCCGTGATCCAGAGGGTCCTTCTGTTTGCCTGGATCTCTCACTATTCTACTAGTATGGTGTAGAACATGGAACACTTAGCCCCACTGAAATTGCAGGAATTTTGCTTCAACTCAATGCTATTAAAATTATTACAGAGAAGATATCATGCTACAGGTTTTGTACATGCTGAAAGGCAGAACGGCTACAGCCACTCTACTTGCAAATTGAAATCCTAGCTGTGAATTTCAACAAATTAGATGAGTTTAGCTAATTGTCTGTAGAGTTCATTACTGATGAGTCACAAATTTTAGCATCTTTCTGGCATTTTCAGACTCAAGGGTATCTTTTTAACAGGTACCTTCTGGGGCTAGACTATATTTTCAGACTCTTTTGCCAAGCAGGTCATGACAAGTCCTAGGTGGCCTCCCATCTCATCATGGGGCTTTTTGTCCAGCTACACTCTGAAAAGCAAAGTTACCGGCTGAGTCACTAATCCAATCTTCTTTTTAGGGTCGGGAAATATATCCCACACCACTGTTCCAGCTTCATCACAAAATCATAGTCTGCTCTACGCACCTGATCAGTCTCATTTCTCTAATTAACTTAGGCTTTTGAAGAGTAAGAAAGAGAGGATTCTGGGAGAGTTTCATACTCAGCCTCCCGGGGCTTATCATCTCAGGAAAAGCAAGTAGGATAAAAGGTGAAATCAAGAATTCCCAGTCAGTGATTGAGCTGATAGAGAAATTTGGGGCTATTCGAGCTTTCTCACCCATAGAACTGGGGTTTGGCTACACTTTTAGTATGGGTTTTCAGTGGCAAATTGGGGAAATAACCCTGGATTCTGTGGGATTATCAGGTGGAGATTTGAAGTGGCGTGCATGGCAGAAGATGGGAGGAAAACGGCCCCACCACATACTCTGTTTCCCTACCTCTCCAATGCCCAGCATCAAGATGGAACGAGGACTATCCATTGCTGCCTGTTCACAACATACTACCTCCTCTTCCATTTACATCCCTCAAGAGATGTATTTCCCATTGTCAGCTGCCTGGGATGCTCATTTTAACCAGATTTTACTGGGTTTTTAATATGTGGTGGGACGTATTACTCAATGTGATTTGCTTGGAGCGGCTCATACCAGATATGACCCTGTTCGACTTTGGATTTGGTGAGGAAAAAATGAGCCACCCAGCACACATTGCAGAAAGATGACCTTGTTCTTTATGTTCGTAACTCACTAACACATGCCAGGCAGAAAAATGAATCCTCTACCAACCAAGTAACTGCTTTTCATTAACTGGGTCACTCCTTAACTCTGGTGGGTTTAGCTAACTGGAGACTACAAATAATATACGCAATCAGGTGGAAGTTCTGAGATCTAATTTAATAACACTCAAGTATCTTTTTATTTTTTTAACATCTTTATTGGAGTATAATTGCTTTACAATGGTGTGTTAGTTTCTGCTTTATAACAAAGTGAATCAGCTATACATATACATATATCCCCATATTTCTTCCCTCTTGTGTCTCCCTCCCTCCCACCCTCCCTATCCCACCCCTCTAGGTGGTCACAAAGCACCGAGCTGATCTCCCTGTGCTATGCGGCTGCTTCCCACTAGCTATCTGTTTTACATTTGGTAGTGTATATATGTCCATGCCACTCTCTGACTTTGTCCCAGCTTACCCTTCCCCCTCCCCGTATCCTCAAGTCCATTCTCTAGTAGGTCTGCATCTTTATTCCCGTCTTGCCCCTAGGTTCTTCATGACCTTTTTTTGTTTTTGTTTTTTAGATTCCATATATATGTGTTAGCATACGGTATTTGTTTTTCTCTTTCTGACTTACTTCACTCTGTATGACAGACTCTAGGTCCATCCACCTCGCTACAAGTAACTCAATTTCATTTCTTTTTATGGCTGAGTAATATTCCATTGTATATATGTGCCACATCTTCTTTATCCATTCATCTGTTGATGGACACTTAGGTTGCTTCCATGTCCTGACTGTTGTAAGTAGAGCTGCAATGAACATTGTACATGTTCATTGAACATTGTACATGTTCATTGTACATGACTCTTTTTGAATTATGGTTTTCTCAGGGTATATGCCTAGTAGTGGGATTGCTGGGTCGTATGGTAGCTCTATTTTTAGTTTTTTAAGGAACCTCCATACTGTTCTGCATAGTGACTGTATCAACTTACATTCCCAGCAACAGTGCAAGAGGGTTCCCTTTTCTCCACACCCTTTCCAGCATTTATTGTTTGTAGATTCTTTGATGATGGCCATTCTGACCGGTGTGAGATGATATCTCATTGTAGTTTTGATTTGCATTTCTCTAATGATTAGTGATGTTGAACATTATTTCATGTGTTTGTTGGCAATCTGTATATCTTCTTTGGAGAAATGTCTATTTAGGTCTTCTGCCCATTTTTGGATTGGGTTGTTTGTTTTTTTGATATTGAGCTGCATGAGCTGCTTGTAAATTTTGGAGATTAATCCTTTGCCAGTTGCTTCATTTGCAAATATTTTCTCCCATTCTGAGGGTTGTCTTTTGGTCTTGTTTGTGGTTTCCTTTGCTGTGCAAAAGCTTTGAAGTTTCATTAGGTCCCATTTGTTTATTTTTGTTTTTACTTCCATTTCTCTAGGAGGTGAGTCAAAAAGGATCTTGCTGTGATTTGTGTCATAGAGTGCTCTGCCTATGTGTTCCTCTAAGAGTTTGATAGTGTCTGGCCTTACATTTAGGTCTTAAATCCATTTTGAGTTTATTTTTGTGTATGGTGTTAGGGGGTGTTCTAGTTTCATTCTTTTACATGTAGCTGTCCAGTTTTCCCAGCACCACTTATTGAAGAGGCTGTGTTTTCTCCACTGTATATTCTTGCCTCCTTTATCAAAGATAAGGTGACCATATGTGCGTTGGTTTATCTCTGGGCTTCCTATCCTGTTCCATTGATCTATATTTCTGTTTTTGTGCCAGTACCATATTGTCTTGATTACTGTAGCTTTGTAGTATAGTCTGAAGTCTGGGAGCCTGATTCCTCCAGCTCCGTTTTACTTTCTCAAGATTGCTTTGGCTATTCAGGGTCTTTTGTGTTTCCATACAAATTGTGAAATTTTTTGTTCTAGGTCTGTGATAAATGCCAGTGGTACTTTGATAGGGATTGCATTGAATCCGTAGATTGCTTTGGGTAGTAGAGTCATTTTCACAATGTTGATTCTTCCAGTCCAAGAACATGGTATATCTCTCCATCTATTTGTATCATCTTTAATTTCTTTCATCAGTGTCTTATAATTTTCTGCATACAGGCCTTTTGTCTCCTTAGGTAGGTTTATTCCTAGATATTTTATTCTTTTTGTTGCAATGGTAAATGAGAGTGTTTTCTTAATTTCACTTTCAGATTTTTCATCATTAGTGTATTGGAATGCAAGAGATTTCTGTGCATTAATTTTGTATCCTGCTACTTTACCAAATTCTCGAGTATCTTTTTGAATGAGTGGAAACTGAATAGTTCAGGGTGTATTCTAACTTCAAGAATGCATTCCTTTTTGAATTTGGCAAGGAGTACTTTCTCAGGCATGATGTCTGAAATTTTAATGACTCACCGATTATAATGGACTTAGCCACACATCAGCAAGGCTGCCAGCTTTGCAGCACAACACACAGCATGCAGCACAACATGTTGGCCTGCGAATCAGCCCTGTCTCCTCTGTGGTGGCCTTCTGAGACCTGGGATGCAAAATACCTGACTCAGTTTTAATTCCATGGGCTGACTCATTCTAACATATATATTGTCCCATACAGAACCTAGAGAACACAGTATCCCACCTCTATCCCAGAGGCCAGGTGGGGCTAATTCCCATGTTAGATGCTCCATGGGCTGAACTTTTATCTGCAAACTGCTGTGGATGCTCTAGCTTCTTTTAGAGAGCCTGGGATGGAAGGGGTTCACCACAGTTTTTTCAAAGGTCTCTCAGACTGTGTTACAGGCTCCCCAAAAGATGGATATTATAATATACCAATTGGTTCCCCATAGTTTGAAGAACCATGAAATATGTGACCTAAGCCCCAGCCATGTTTGAGCCCTGTACCAAATGTAAAAACCTTCTTTCAAGTTGTGCTGTATATATATAGATAGATAGATAGATAGATAGGCAGGTAGGTAGATAGATATATGTATATATGTAATGGAATGTTACTCAGACACAAAAAAGAATGAAATAATGCCATTTGCAGCAACATGGATGGACCCAGAGATTATCATACTAAGTGAAATAAGTCAGATAGAGAAAGACAAATATTATATGATATTACTTATATGTGGAAACTAAAAAAAAAGATACAGATGAACTTATTTACAAAACAGAAATAGACTCACAGACATAGAAAACAAACTTACGGTTACCAAAGGGGAAAGGAGGGGAGGGATAAATTAGAAGTCTGGGATCAACAGATAAACACTACTATATATAAAATAGATAAACAACAAGGACCAACTGTATAGCACACAGAACTATATTCAGTAGCTTGTAATAACCTATAATGGAAAAGAATCTGAAAAAGAATATATATATGCATACACACACACACACACATATGTATGTAAAATTGAATTACTTTGCTGTACACCTGAAACTAACACAACATTGTAGATCAAGTATACTTCAATTAAAAAAAAGGAAACCAACACAAAAAAATTTAAAAATTTGAAAACTTGAAACACACACAAAAAAGCTTTCTTTCTCAGTGACCGTCTTTTTCTGCAGCTAGGGTGCCTGCACTAACTGTACTAAAACTTAAGCCACATCTACCATGTTCTATGGATACTTTTTCTTCTCAGAAGCAGGCATGGCCCATGGAAGGTAAGTGACCAATTCATCTTACGCTCCATCCTGTATTCTTAAAAATCCCACTGGTTGGGATAACTTGATACTCTACTCTGTGTTTGGACTTTCTTTTTTTTTTTTTAACTTATATTAGATATGATAGTTGGGGTGTCCCCTAGACTTCCATTTAAAGAAAATTCAATATGCAAAAATTCAATGGGTTAGTTTGGGAGTTGTTAAATCATTGTTAAAAAGAGTTTCTTTACTTTTCAAGAAAGTCTCTAATAAGATTATTTTATGTATCCAGCAAATTTGGTTTAATTTTTTTTAATTCCACTTTAAAAATTCAATTTCTATAAAGTGTTTAAGAACGTCTATTATTTATGTTGTGATCTAACCAGAATTTGAACTCAGTGGCTCAATCAAGCAATAGTACAACCAGAATAAAGCAGAAGTAATGTATTTCCTCATTTTTGAATTCTATGCTCTTAGGTTAAGTGTGATTTTCCCAGTATCAGGGAAGAACATTGATAAACATTAAGAAATTAATGGATTGGCAGGCAATGCAACAGAGGCCAATGGAATGGTGACCAAATGAAGCAAAAAGAGACAGATCTCTATTTAATTGTCATTGATAAGTTTACTCTGGAATCCTAAAACAAGTCTGGGTATACTGATGCCGGAACAATATAGATTAACTCAAGGGAGTTAAAAAAACAGGAACATATATGATTAGAAAGTGGGAGAGTGACTTATGGGCAAAGACCCACAGAACTAAATACTGTCCATATAGGTTACTCAAGCAGGAGGCCAGGCGTGGAAGTGACAGCTCAGTAATTGAAGAATGCAGGAGGGAGAAGAATCTTTGAAGGGGGTAGAAAAAAAAGGTTAAGTAGGGGCAGTGGAATGGAATAAAATGCCCTTGTTTATGTATTTAAAAGACCCTCAGAGACAACCTTCTGAATTCCAAATTAGCTGAGTCATCACAGTGGTCCCTCAAACTTCAAAAGATCAAAATACCTAACCATAAACCCTTGAAATGATTGTGTTTGCTGCTCAGAGAGGAAAAAATGTAGAGAAGAAAAATTCTGGTTAGACGTCGGGAAAATCTTTCCACTTCCGGATGGCAAGAAATATTAGATCATGAAGGTGGTCCCTGAGGGAATTGACAGACATCACTGTGAAGCTCTTAAAAACTGGGCTCCCCAAAGCGATAGAAAATCCAGCAGGGAGAGAATGACTGTATTAACACAGAGATGAAACAGACACAATAATATCCATCACCTCTCCCCTCCTCAAAACCCCTGGTCTTCTCTGTTACTGTTAGTGCCACCAACATTTCCCCAGACACCAGGTACTTTTATGTCCTTCCCTCAGGTCAGCCAGCTGCCAGCTCGTTTGCATACTGCATTTTTTGTTCAGTTTCCGCCTTTCCATTATTACCTTTTTTCAGGTCGCCCATTCCCTCTCACAGAGACAGCTTATAGGAATCCCGAATTCTGCCTTTGTCCCCAGTATCTCACCTTCCTACCCATTTTTCATATCACTATCAGATTTATTCTCCTAAAGTACAACTTTGATTATGTCACCTTCTTGTTCAAAAAAGACTTTTCTTAAAAGAAGCATTCTGGCTAATGAATCATGAAGATATAATAGAGTATTACCACTTTGCAATCCTTAATGAAGTAATGTCTCTAGGCATTGATCATCAACCTAAAGTCATTAGATGGAGAGCTGAAAGGGAGCTTAATAATGAAAGTTTCAGGCTGACAACATTGGAACCCACTGACAAATTTTAACATCAGTAAAAACAGAGACAAACAGTACATACTGACAAAAGTATACAATTTCACTTATGAAGAATTCTTGCCAATAAATCAAAACTGAATCTAATCAAATACCTAGATACAACTACTAGTTTACAGAAAATATAGTGACAGAGAGCTATGTTAAACTAAACCCTGGTGGTGGAAAAATTTAAGTAGTCAAGGACCCAGTTTCTTCAACAAATAACAGGCAAGTGAAAAGAATAAGAAATAGAAGATGAATTCATAGATTCAATGAGACTTCCGAGATGTGTCAACCAAATGCAATGTGTGGATCCAGCATAAATTCTGATGCAAAAAAACTATCGATAGAACATAGTTATGGGCCAGTTAGTGATATTTAAAGCCCACCTGGATGATACTTGATGACATGAAGGGATTCTGGTAAATTACAGGGGCAGAGGCAGGATTCAGTGACATTATTATAGCTTTCTGGGAAAGAAGCCTTACTTTTCTCAGATACACACTGAGGTATGACATATTAAGAAAAATGAAATATATACAAATTTGCTTCAAAATAATCAAGGGAAAAGGGAAGTGGATGTGGATTTAGATGAAAGAAAATTGGCATGAGCAACAGTTGTTAAAGCTCAGTGATGGGTGCATGGATATCATGACACTATCTTTCCTAAATTATATATGTTCGAAATATTCCACAATAAAAAGCTTTTTAAAAAGTCTATTGACAAAGAAATTTAGCACACGGATTTTGTCATACCAAGATAACCACTGAACAGAGCCCAATAACATGCATTGCTTGAGAAGTGGGCTGTTTAAGTGCAGGAACTGGATTTTTTTTTTTTTTTTAATTCTCCTTCCAGGTGGCAATAGATTTTTTAATTTGCTGACTTTCTATTAATTTGGGGTTTTTTTTTTCTCGATCACACAACTCATAAGTTATTCACTATTTGGTGGCAGCAACGACTGAGAATTTGGTTTCATGGTCTGGCCATTTGGTGATGTCTGTTGGAAGGATGACATAGATTTTGTCACTGTTAGATGAGAAACAACAGAGAGTTCGATCTGTTAGTTGTTTTTTTGTTTATCTATCTGTGAGCTCAAATCAATGAAGAATTTTAGGTCCACTGAGGAAGAGAACAACTCTGAGACCTGGACATTGATTTTTGTGTTTCTGTGTTTACTTTGACTAATGGCTAAAATGATAAGCTCTATGTATGTGTGTATGTCTGTAATTCAGGAAGATCCTTAATGCTTATTGTTGATTATGGAACGTTTTCCTACCTCCAGAGGGTTTAATACATGATTATAATGTATCTTAAGTTAAAGGAGTTCCGTTTGTATTGATGCGTAGAGATAGTATTTCCAAAATACACAGAAAATGAGGAAATTGAACTTGTAAAATTTTGAATGTGCTGGACCTTTAAGAAAAAAAAAATTCTTACGGACACCACCAGCTCAACAATATTTTTATGTAAGAATACAAGTTCACACAATTAAGATGAATCCTTGGTTTAATAATTCGGGTTTAAGAAAGAAAAAAAAATCAGCTGTGTTTCTTTTCCCAAGTTTTATCAACATGGAATACAAGAGTACACTGCTATTATAAAATCTGTTTATTTTCTCATGAAGAAACTAATTAATCTGAACTTTCTAAATATCTTACATTGGATTATTTATCAAAAAATGTTACTCCTGCATAATACTTAAGACTGTGAAAATGCTAATTTGTTTTCTTGTTTTGTTTTTATTGAAGTATAGTTGATTTACAATGTTGTGTTAGTTTCTGGTGTACAACAAAATGATTCAGATTCTTTTCCATTATAGTTTATTACCGGATATTGAATATAGTTCCCTGTGAAAATGTTAATTTGTGTTTAATTACTTTGAGTCTTCATTCTGGAAAACTTTTAATATCATCAGTAATCATATTTTATAGTGTATCAGCTTGAACATAATTTCCAAGACACTTAGGTAACTTAAAACTTTAGACTTATATGAAATTGAGTTAATAATGAATAATCATTGGACACCCAGATCATTTTTAAGTATAACTACCTTTTAAAACATAGATGATTAAGCATAATTTCAAATGCATATACCTTTACTTCTCTACTTACAATGCTGTGGAATATCTGTATCTTCGTGTCACATTAACAAATGTGGCTAGTTTTTCCATTGTAAGGATGTGACTGTAGAAAGTTATGTTGTGTGTTTTCACGAGCTTTGCTAGTCTGCTAAAATGCTTGTATAGAGCAGATAGTTCTCAATTATCTGCCTCCCACTTTTCTCTGTGAAATAGAAGTTAGTTACTTTGATGAAGTCATCATTGCTATGAGTTTTGAGGCTATACTGAAAACAGTGGTGGCAGAGAGGGATGAATATGTAGGCAAAGTAATGGGATGTGTTTTTGTTCGCCAATATTAAAAGGGTTTCATCTTAAAACGTCTGGTTGTTCTAGAATGCAAAACCTGAGGAGGATAGTGAAAGGCAACATGTATCTGCATGGATACAGAAAGGTGTAGAAGGTTTGCAGAAAGGAAAGATACCTTTATTTCCCTTAGTTTATAATATTGTGCTTGAGTCTGAAAAGAAGCAATAAAATGTGCTAAAATTTTTGTCAAAGCTGGCTCAGTTTTAATGGGTTTATCCATAAGAAAAATTTTCTGTGTATTCTTTGCTGCCAAATGTTATGTTTATGAAAAACTAGAACCTGATTTTCTGCCTGTTACAATGATAAATTAGTTTTAGAGCTCTTAACGAGAGGTTATTCTTTACTTTCTGTGTGATCTGACCAGACAGCATAGATTCCATAGCTTATTGTATAATCTCCTTTGAACATATTGTGATAAAAACATTATTAGAAGATGAGCTGTATCTAAGTTTTCTACTCTTGTTAAGCTTTTATATTTGCCTGTCTTTGAATAGTGACCCAGTACCACTAATCCAAACACTCATTAAATAAAAAGGAAGAAATAAAAACAAGAGAAAATGATGAATTAGGAAACATAAGGCCAAAAAAGCAACAGAAATAGGAGGAGTCATTTCTTCTCTCTGCCATTTAGGTATGAAGCTATAACTGGTAGCTTCGGGAAAGACATATAGTAAAGAAAAATAATTATTACATATGAAGAGAGCCTACTTGCATTTTGAAAGAGAATTTAAAAACAATAGCAGACAATAATACTATTTAGTTGTTTATTTCCTAGTCAGTATGCATGTGAGTGGAACATTTATTTCAAACATTTATCTATGCAGTAATACTTTATGAAGAGCCAAGAGAAGGCCCTTGGCAGTGTTCTGGGGGACAGCACACATAATTACTCCCAAGTACTGTCACCAACATTATATAGAGCAAAAATGTAGATCATCAAATTCACATAACAGTCTGTTGTTTTGCTGAGTTTTCCTGATGCAAGTTAAAGGCAGATTTCTTTATAGAAAAAGAAAAATAAATTTAAAAGAACTCAGTATTTTCATGGTGACTTAAAGTTATAGCAAATTTCTAAAACAAACACATCAGTCTACTTACCTGCAGTTTGGTACATCAATGTCATGGCCCTGGCTAGAAACAATTGTTTTGATAAATACAAGCTTTTCACAATAATTTATTACACATATGCCATACTAGACCCCTGAAATTATCATTTCAAAAGGAAACGAATCAGGTTTCTTTGAGGCTGGAGAGATCTTGAAGATTCTCCTTAGCCACTCATTTTATAGAAAAAAATGAGGTCCAGAAAAATTAGGCAACTTTTCTAAGGCTGTGTAGCTAGTTTTTAAAAAACTCCAGGGCACTGTTCATTTTATCTACTCAAATATGGGATTGGGAGCTATATAAGTTTTTGAGACAGTTTACTCCAAAAACTTATTTTTGCTCTTTTGAGAAATTAAAGAGATATGACATAATATAACAATCATCGCTACTCTCATACTTCAGAATTGGCAACTGTCAACATTTTTCTTTGTATTTGCTTCTAGTCTATTTTCTTTAATACAACTAAACCTTACTAAAATAAAGAATTTGTTAAATACCATTCCAAGTGCTACTTCCTCCCCCTTTCCCTAAGGATAAACCAGTGGGCTGGGTTTAAGAGGTAAACCTCTAGCCCAGCACTGTGCATGAGAAGTATAATAGGAGCCATATATGTAATTTTAAATGTTTAGTAGCCACATTTTAAAAAGTAAAAAGAAACAGTGGAATTAATTGTAGTAATATATTTTAAATTACCCAATATACTCAAGCTATCATTCAACAGGTAATCGACATTAAAAAAGGATTAATGAACTATTTTTCTTCATTTTTTTATACTAAGTCTTCAAAACCAGTGTGTAGTTTACACTTACAGCAAATCCTAGTTAGAATTAGCTGCTCAATAGCCACATGTGGCTAGTGGATAGGAATTGACTAGCCCAGCTCTCATCCATTTTTAAAGTGGCTTCATATATATAGATATATATGTATATATGTATATATATATATGCACATACAGATATACACATACACATATATATGCATTTACTACATACAGTACTGTTTCTGTATTGTGAGTTAAATTTACATAAGTGGTGATACACTGTTGGTATTATTTTCTACTTTACTTTAAGATCTATTTGTGATCATGTGTATAAGTCAGATCGATATACTTAAACTGCCATGTTGTATCTTATTGTGTGAATATAAAGAATTTGATATATTCATTCCCCCACTGATATGCATTTAGGTTATTTCCAATCTTTTGCCTTTTATGGATAGACATGCAATGAACATCGTTGTACCTGTCTACAACCTCTTACTTTTGCTGGCGAGGAGAGAGATGCTGAGAGAAATTAAATACCAAATGTCATCTATCAAAAAGGGACATGACTATATTATTGCTGACTTTAAGGAACTTACAGAATAAGAGATTTTCATTTGAGAGGTAGTACAATCAGAATCACTTGAATAACTTTTCCAAATTAAACAGCTCTGCTTTTTCATACCTACCCCAAACCCTAAGCCCTCACACCAGGTGAGATCTGCTAGAAGATAGGGGATGACATTGCTGAACTTTATCTGAGCCCTGGGGTTTGACAGTCAGGAAGTCTGCCCAGTCCTTTATACTTTGGGGAATGGCTAACCCGTGAAGGACAACAGTGCCCTCACATAGGCAAGATAAGAGTGTCCTCCCTCGTGAATCCCATGAGACTTACTCTCCATCCTTCCTCATGACTCCCTCCTTTACTTGTCTCTATACAACTTCAGGTTTCCTCCATCTTCTTTGAAATGTTCCTCTTTCATGAAAATTCACCCTATTACAACAGCCTGAGTAAAATCATCTCCTTCGTTTTATAGTACATTTGTCTTTCACAGTTTTGGTGCCCTAACTTGAACAGGCTCGCACCCTGCTTTCAGATGCCCATTTATTCCACCCAGGCCAAGAGGCTTCTTGGAGACCTTTGGGCTCCATTCCTGACTGGTGTCCCCAGCAGTGTCTGTCTCCTCATGCCGTGCCCTGCATGCTTGTCCATTGTTAGCACGGCAAGAATTTGACTTTGCTTCCTTCTGAGTAGTCACTTGATTTCCGGTCCTGGCTTCTTTGGGTTTCGTGGTCTGACCATCTGGTGATCTCTGTATATGAATGAATGATTTATAGAGACCTTTCTCTTGGGTAAGAGACAACAGATAATCCGGTTTGTTAGTCTTTTCTGTTTGTGTACCTGTCCATATTGAGCTCAAATAAATTAAAAATTCATACCCACTGTGAAGAGAACAGCTCTTTGATATGGATCAGTGAGTTTTGAAATTATGTGTTTACGCTTGACTCATGGGTGAAATTTTACTTTTTATTTTTTTATTTTATTATAATTTGTTTTATAAATTTATTTATTTATGGCTGCATTGGGTCTTCGTTGCTGTGCACGGGCTTTCTCTAGTTGCGGCGAGTGGGGGGCTTCTCTTGTTGCGGAGCACAGGCTCTAGGCATGCGGGCTTCAGTAGTTGTGGCACGTGGGCTCAGTAGTTGTGGCTCGTGGGCTCTAGAGCTCAGGCTCAGTAGTTGTGGCGCATGGGCTTAGTTGCTCTGCGGCATGTGGGGTCTTCCTGGACCAGGGCTCGAACCCGTGTCCCCTGCATTGGCATGCGGATTCTTAACCACTGCGCCACCAGGGAAGTCTCATGGCTGAAATTTGAGAATTGAAGCTATTAGGTATCTTTATGCCCGTACAATTATGCATATGTAATTCAGAAAGTCTTTTACCTCTCATTGTGTGTGTAATATTTCTCTACCTCAAGATGGTATTACTAAATCAGGTTATAAGATTTCTTAAAGGAGCTCTATTCTGATGGCTTAATGATAAATCAGCATTATATAAGCTGAATATTCCTAAAATTCCCAGAAGTTAAGGAAATTGAATCTCAAATACTTTCAATGTACTTGACTTAAAAATATCTTTACAGAAACCAACTTGGATATGTTTTAGGAACTCAAGTTTACATAATTTGGATACAGTTTTGGCAAACAAGACTAATTTAATATTTTAGGTTTAGTAAAAACAGCCCCATCTTCTCTGATTTATTAGGGTTAATCATAATATATACATAGATTTTTATTCTACTTGGGAATGTTCTGTGCAAACTTACACAGATTTACTGATTGATTAAACTAGTATTACTAATGCTTAAGATTGTGAATGCTTATAATTATGAAAAACATAAATTTGTGTTTAACCAAATAAAGTCATTATAATGACAAGCTGTATTTCAACAGTAATTATGTTTTATAATATGTGGACAGGAAGATAATTTCCAAGATCTTTAGGAAACTTGAAACTTTAGATTTACACTCAATGGAGTTGATACATATTAATTGAATACCTAGATCATTTCAAAGTAAGATGGAATACTGAAACATTAATATATAAGCATAATTTTAAGTTTATATACTTTTCTCCTCTTGTTTTATATGTTATAGCGAAACTATATATTTGAGTCTGTCAGTGAATATGTTCGTTTTTACCACGTTGAGAAGCTGTGCTAATGGGTGTATGTAAGACTATAGATGTGTATCCATGAGCTCAGCTTGTCTGCTGAAAAGTATTGGTGTGTGACAAACAGTTCATGGTTATCTGCCTCCTAGTTTTCTCTGTGAAACAGAAGTCACTGTAGTTAAATTATATGTGTGCGTGAGACTCTACCAGGAACAATAGTGGTAGGAGGTACCACTTTGTGTTTAAGGTGTGCAGGATGTGTTTCTGTTAAAGAAGAAGAGAGTGGTTTTGTCCTAAAGTAAAATGACCGGTAGGGGAAATCTTGCAGGACAAAATCTGAATGGCTGTAGAAAGTTCATAGGAAAGGAATTTTATTTACCATGGGTAATAAAGCTAAGGTTTGATGGTTTATTTATATCAAAAAGAGCTTGTGTTTACATTTGTTTTATCAAGAGATTGTAAAATAGTTCTTTTTTTTTTTCTTTACCATTCTGAGTAATCTGATAGAATGATGAAGAATGATATTCTTCTTGAACACAAAAAAGGGGCTGATAATATTGAACTTTAATCCTTAACCTTTAATCCTTTAACCCCTTTATGTTCTAGGGAATGGCTAAGCACAAAGGACCACCCTGCCCACTTATATTCCAAAAAAAGCAAGGCCTCCAGCCTCTTCTCCAATCCCATAAAACTCACTGCCCATCCTTCCTCATGACTCTTGTTTACCTGCCTCTGTAAATCCCAGGTTTTCTCCCTCTTCTTTGAGAACCTTTATTAATGAATGGTCCCCCTTTTGCAGTAATGTGAATAAAATCATCTCCTTAATCATCCAGGGTTACAAACCTTAAATTAAGTGACCGCGACAAATTAATAAATGTAGCAAGCAATGCATGTAAAAATAAGATGACAAAATGGTATATTTTGCGATGGCTATAGAAATGAGCCTCAGAAAAAGACAAGAAGGTGAGGTGAGGAAGCTTAGCCCACTGGTAGCCCCCGAGAAAGCCAAGATTATCTTCCATATGGACCGCTCCTAGGGAAGGTCAAAAAGAGCCAGAAACAAAGAAATTATTACTGAAGTTCCAACACCTAATGAGACGTTTTTAAAACATCTGAAATAATAGCCTTTAATGCAGGTTCTTCCACAGTATAAGCTGCAATTTTTCACTGAGGAAGTATTTACTAAGCTCCAAAGGGCTGGTAGCCATGGAGGACTCATAGCAGAGCCTTTATGTTGTGAAACACAGAGTAGGGAATCATAAGTAATGATCCAAGAGCAGTTTCCTGCCCTAAGACACAAAGGTTCATCCAAAGTAAGAAGAATCGGGGGATCAGGAATAACCCTCTGCTTGATTCAATCCCCAGGTTGATACCTTAGAATGAATCCACAGTTGAGGATGGATTACATAAGCATTGATAGAAACTCTGGGTCCTGGAAGAGAAAGCACATTTCCTGGACTACCAGGATGTAGCCTGGGGAAGTCCGGGCATCACAGAAGAGTGCCAAGTCAACGGAAGCTGAGGCAGGTATCTGAGAGGCACGGCATGGATGTGAGCGCCCCAGGGTGGTGTGGAAAATGCAGGTGAGGATTCCCCAGCCCCCAAGGAGGACTACTTTCCTGTTTAGCAGAATGCAGTCTGGGGTCCAGGCAGGGGTCTTGACAACCACAGTAGATGCAGCAGGGCCAGACACCCAAGACCAGGTGAGATAAGTGATAGTCAACGAGAACACAGTGTAGCAGGTGGGCCAGACAGCCCTCATTGATCCCAGACCATAATTCACAGTAAGTCAGCTGCCTTGGAATGTATATAACCTCCAGGAAGAAAGGCAGCGAAGTAGAGAAACTTCTGGATTGATTCAGTAGACACAGAAAGATACAGTTTTTATCCAGAAGAAAATTAATGATTGAATTGACATGATTAAGTTTTTGCCTACCTGGTGGAAACGGGTACTTCCAAGCTACATTAAGTTCGTTTTTTTTTTTCTAAAATCACATCTTGCATGTGTGAATGTGAAATGTTATAGCCACTGCAAATTACAGGTAGAGAGAAACTATCAGGAAAGAGAGACTGTTTTTGATCGAAATAAGGTTAATCATAGCATAGGAGTGACTCTCAGAGCTTTCTGAATCAGGATCCCAGATAAAGGTCCAGGACAAAGGAATTTTATTTTAAGAAACAGCATGATACAAGGTTCATAGTACTCTTCTCTAGGAAAGAATAGAAGAAACAAATGATGGAGGGCTCAGTTGGACCATATCCTAGCAGACGCTGTCTCTCTCACTCTGACTCCAGGATCACCAGACAAACCTTGGTAGATGGGGTGCCTTCCTGAGTAGATAACCCTACCAAAAACATTGTCCTAAATATAGGGTTGGCATTTTCCAGACAGTCTAGACCAATGATCTAGACATGTAGTTCTACAGATAGGAGTGCATCTATTGTTGCACTAAGATGTGGCAGAAAATTTGAAATTCAGTGTAATCCTTGGAAATCCAGGCTGTCTGATTACTAGACCCATGCAGATAAAAGATCACGGTTCTTGGCCAAATAAGCATAAATAAGAGAGCTATCTGGTTTATAGACTGTCCCCTGGATCCTTGGTTTACCTGAATGTGTTACTGAAATTACCCTTGAATTTTTGTGTAAATTGGAAAATAGGTTGGGTTTTTTGTTAGTTTTTTTTTTTTTTAATATATCTGAATACACACACACACACACACACACACACACACACACACACACACACACACACACACACACACACACACACCCCACCCTGCATGTTGTGGTGGCTTCTTCATTGACTTCAAGCCCCTCATGTTCTCTAGATCTTGATCTATAACACCTGCTCTTGGAAAAATCCTTCACACTGAAACACTGGATTGTAAATTGGTAACCGTTTGAAATGCACATCTCTTAGGAAGGGGGCAACCCTTTAACAATCACCAAATGTGAAACTGAAGGAAGAAATGCTAATAATGAAGTAGCAGGCTGCATCCAAGTGGATGAGAGAAATATCTGGGGAATATACCCCTCACCTGACCTACTTGTAATCATGCTACCTAATTGATAACCTCATCTATGAATAAGTTGGCCCCGATAGGATCAAGAAACATTTGTCTGGTTAGGGTTCAAAGTTAAGCTTGTTGGGAATGAAGGGAAAAGGGTAGTGCATTTGATGGAAGCTTGGAAATACGTACCATAGAATATAGTAAGGAGTCAACTGGTATTTGTGATCATTTCCGAAACAGAAACAGAACTTTAAGAAACAGTTCTTTATGCAAAAAGCAGGATAGATTGGAAAGAGCAGTTGTTGATGGCAGACAACCTAATATAGCACATTTCTATTGGTGGATCTATAAAATTCTGTTGATAGACTCTCCATGAGTCAAGTTCCTCGGTACAGGCAAGGCAGGCTTTCTTCCTAATAGAAAATTCCATGTCTGTGTTCTCTTGCCTAATGATGGCTTAGCTACAAGTATCCAAACTTCTATGAGAATCTTGACGGGAAGAACTTATATTTTACTGAAGGGGAAAAAGATTCCATGGTACCAGCAACAACCCTGGTGGCGTAAGACAATACAACAGCAGCGCTGGGAGATGGGTCCCATCATATCATCAGAACACCAGGCTGCATCACTTTTGCTCTGAGCCTCCTGCCCGTCTTTCTTTTCTTTCTCTTTTTGAATTACGTTGGGGACCCAGTGCTATTAAAATGCACTCAATCTGAGCAGCCGCTGACAAAGATGTATAGGCTCCTGGTGCAGGCTAATAATTTAACACGCCGAGCCTGCTAATACACTCGCCCCTTCAAACTCGTATCCTTGGATCATTTGTTCACATTATTTGGAGGAGAGGTTGAGAGCTTCCTGGGGGAAGGTCAGAACAGGACCCTGGCAGCAGGCAGCCGTGCTCAGACTCTCTGCCTTGTCCTGCACAGTCAGTTCTGACCCTAAACTTGTACACACTCTCAGCCAAGCACAAAACCCTGACTGCTCCTGGGCCGACTCTTCTTAGCAAGGAGTTAAATGAATATCTTATGTTTCTGGAGCATAACCTTGGGGGTCAGGAGGGTCTCAAGCACCTTTCTAAGAGGCTTTTGAAGTACTTATTCTAACACCTACGGTTCCTCCATATGAGATCAAGGCTCCTAGCTGTGTGACTTTGGACAGTTATTTAACCTCTCTGTGCCTCAGTTTCCTCATCTGTAAAATGGGAATAATAATAGTACCTACATCATCGGGTTGCTATGAGATTTAAAGACATTAATATAGTTAATGCATTTAGAACAGTGCTTGGAACAGATTGAACTGCATATGGGTGTTTGCTATTATTAGGGCATTTGTTATTATTAGGAAGAGGATTTGGGTAATTGCTATTTTCTCAATCTCCTTTCATTTCTAGAAATGTTCAATCACCCCATAAGTTTTGTTGCTCCCAAGCAGATACTGGCATCCCAAATATCTGCTTGAGTGGCCCATCCTTTAGCTGGGCTCTGAGTCCCAATAGATTGCCATGCAGAAGTATTGATGTAAGAAATAAGTAGTTAAGCAAGACAGAAGGTGCACTATCTTTCAGAGCACGGGGCACTGAAACGGATATACAAAGCCAGTAATCCTTTCACGGGTGCAGGAAGAATTGGGAGAAAATCATTGGTGGTGGCAGGGTGAGGCAGAGGTGAAAAGTCAAGAGGCTATTTATTATGAGAAAATATACCCAAACCTGCATATTCAAATACTGACAACATATGCATTGCTTGAAAGGCTATACTCTTTTTCTCAATGCTGCTGCTATATTTTTTAGAAATTTTGGAAATGTGGACATTTTCAGAAAGCCAAATTAGAAAGTGTTTATTGAAAAGATCACTCTTTTATTTTTTTACCCTTACTTCTGTTGGGCAGAGGGGCTGTCCGCTGTATTCACTGGACTTGGCTCTGGATGTCCTTGGGCTATTTCTAAAAAGCCAAAGGATGAAGCAGCATTTCCACCACTGAGGCTGTCCAAATCTCGTTTCTGAAAGTGGCAGCAGCATTTGAGTAAGGACATTTAATTTGTATTTTAGATTGTAATATTGAATTTCTTGAATGTTTGTTAAGAAAATGAACTGCATTACTTTGCAGTCATATTTGCACCCTTGGATATTATTAAATGGCTGTACAGTTGACCCTCGAATGACACGGGGGTTAGGGATGTTGATCCTCTGTGCACAGTGGAAAATTCCAGTATAACTTATAGTTGATCCCCAGTATATACACTATTCCTCCATATCCATGGTTCTGCATACGCGGATTCAGCCAACTGCAGATCGAGTAGTACTGAAGTATTTACTACTGAAAAAAATCCTAGTATAAGTGAATTCTAGTATAATTTCAAACCCATGTTGTTCAAGGGTCAACTGTATTTTCTAGGTAAATCTAACTCAATGGCTCACCATCCTGCCTAGAAAAATGAACAAAATACAATTAACTAGGTATTTATTTCACAGCAACAGAGTACCTTTTAAAGGAAATGTTTGCAAAGTAATTCTGAGTCCTCACTGTGTGTACGAAAACCATCAGTATCCAAGTTGGCAAATAACACAGCTGCCCGTGATGAAGGCAGGCAAGGTAAGGGTTTTTAAGAAAGTGTTGAAGAAGCTATTTCTATTCTCTCCTTTGTAGAGGCTAATTCATCCTTTGTACTACCTTCCTTGATAGGAATGGAAATGTGCTGCTCTGGGAATGCTGACTGCATCACAGTTAAGTCATTTGTGACTACTAAATGGTTTGCATCCTAGCAGGACCGAGAGGTGTCAGAATTGCCTGTGCCCACACATTTCGACTGCAGAGATTCTGCTCAGTGGACTCTTACGTACTTATCTTTAGAGTTTTCACCTCTGATAAGGTAGTGAGCCAGGGTTTGTCTTCAAATTCCGATTGGTATAAGTTTGTGGAAACAAAACAAGCAGGGCATGTACATTGAGATGGCAGACCTCAGGAAAATTACAAGGAAAATCCACATCTTCTCATGCCTAACAAACACCTAGTCTAACTCTGGAAAGTGTCAAGAGCACGCATCATATAGAGACTGCTGCACAAGCATCTGGTTGACCCCTGGAATGGCTAAACACTAGCCAGAGAGTAGGAGACGCTGCCTCAAGCTGATACTTGGCTAACTTTAGACCCTGGATATAAGAAGTGCCATCAGTCAGTTTCATTAGTAGGTTGTATATTACTGTCTTAAACCGGGCTCTCCCAGACGCAGACCCTGAATGAAGGACTTGCGTGCATGTCATTTCTTTGGGAGGTACTTCCAGGCAGGACCCTTAGGAAAGTGGGGAAGTGAAACAGAAGTCAAGGAAGCCAATAAAGGGCGCACTGATGAGCGGATTACTGCGGGTAGTAAGTGGGGCTCCATCCATGGGGGTTTCTGGGAGACTGCAGAGAGCACTTCTCAGAGTTGGAGTGAGCTAGCTGGGGTACCTGCCCACTCACGCCCTTTAGTTATTAGTTGAAGGTTGTTTTGGGGGAGCCTTAACTCCCTAGCTCGAATGGTCACAGAAAGCCCTCAGGCAAAGAGTCGAAGGTGCTTGCCTTCTGAAGTCCTGGGGAATGGTGAGTTCCAAAAGGAAAAGGGCTGTGGGCAAAGATGCACAGAGTTTGCTACAATTATTACCCTCATTTCAGAAATATGGCATCTGAGGACCAGAGAAACTAAGTGTCTCACCCAGTTACTTGGGGATTATGAATATGCTAGCAGTAGACTCTGCTAGACACTGTGACTATCCCCCCAAAATGTGTTTTTCATGGTGGGGAAGGATGAATCCATTAACTTCTCAAGGTGTTTCCTTATTAACACATTTGCCCCTCCTGGTGAGGAGTTATTTTCATCTCCTCATTCTGCTTTCCTTTCCATTATCAGCTCTCAGCTCATCAGCTCTCCCCAACTTGTGCAACAGTCAACAAGGTCTTCAAAGTGCATTTTCTCTGCCTTCTTATGGTATCACTCCCCCCGCCCACCTGTTTTAACTCATCACCTCTATAAAGACCATATCTCCAAATAAGGTCACATTCTGAGGCTCGGGGTTAGGAGATCAACACATGAATATGGGGGTGATACAATTCAAGCCATAACAGTACGTATCTGAAGAAGTAAATTAGACCCCATAGAGCTAATCGTTTATGTTAAATTTAGGGATAATCGTCATTTTTGTGGTATTTCAAATGATTACCATATTTTAAAGAATTTGGCATTTTGAAATTCTGAAAGATTAGCCTTACGAGTAAAATGTAAACCATGTAACTGAGTCATTGATTTTAGATTTGGAATTTTAAGTTGAAAAGTATGAGTCTTTGGCTAAGTTTGTAAATAATACTAGAATGTTTTAAAGAACTTGAGATTCCCTATATTTTAAAGTATAATTTACTAGATTTATATGCAATGCCAAAGTTTCTGGGAAAGTTTTGCTTGTTGAACGTTTATTTTAAAATATGTAAAAATAGAATCTATTATGTTACATTTATAAATGAAGTTTAAAACATTTTAAGAGAGTGTAGCCAAGTTTGTAAATGGGACAGAACATTTAGGAGAATGTAAAAGTATTAATCAAAGTTCCCTTGGAAGTGATTGTTGAATTATAACTATAATTAGACTTATAACTAAATAACATTTTTAACTAGACATAACTATAATAGACTAGACTAGACTTATAACTATAATAACATTTTTTTAGGTTGAACTTAAAAGCTTAATGGAAAACTACGTTTTTTAATTTTTCACTTTAATAAGTTGAATATTGATTTTTAAAAAGCAGCCACCGATAGGATTTTTTGTGCATCAATCTGCCTTCAAGAACACAAAAATCTCCTATAGGTGTTAAGAATATCATGTGAAAAAGAGCTGCCTCTTTAATTTAAAATTTATTCTTCTCTTATTACAAAAGCAACACACACCTATTATAGAAACATTTGAAAACATTTTTAAAGATTTGAAAACATTCATAAGAAAAAGATAATAAAACAAAAATTATATCATCCAAGAGATAATTTCAACCATGAGCATCCTTGAAGTACATGTCTGCCTATGTCAGTGTTCTCAGTGTGCGGTTTCCAGATCAGGGCAGCGGTAGCACCTGGGAACTAGTTATAAAGGCAAACTCCCCCACTTCCCCTGATGCTCCAGACATACTGAATACAATTCTGGGAATGGAGCCTAGCAATCTGGTTATCACAGTGACTCCAGGTGATTCAGTTGTATGCTAAAGTTTGAGAACCATTCATACATGTCATAATTGTATACTTACAGGATAAGTACCTAGGAGAAATATTGTTTGGTCAGTGGAGTATTTTTAGTTTTTATTTTATTTTACTAAACCATAGATTTTATTTAGATTGCACCAGTTCTTCCACTAATGTCCCTTTCTCTTCTGGGATCCAATCCAGAATCCTATATTACATTCAGTCATCACGTCTCTTTTGTCACCTCAGGTCTGCGGCAGTTTCTTAGGCTTTGCTATTTTACAAGACCTCAGTATTTTATTTTATTTATTTTTTGTTAAAAGTGTTGAAATTTTTATTGGGATTGCATGAAATCTACAGATAATTTTAGAAAGAACTGTCATTTTTACAATGTCAGGTCTTCTAATCCATGAACACAGGATGTCACTCTATTTTCAGTCTTTAATTTCTCTCAATAGTTTTTCCATTAGTTCCTAAACAATCTCATCTATAAATTTTATTTTATGGGCTCTGTTGCATTTTTTATTATTATTTTTTAGTTTTTAAATTTTATTTATTTATTTTGGTTGTGCCGGCTCTTAGTTGCATGCGGCACGTGTGCTCCTTAGTTACGGTTTGAGGGCTCCTTAGTTGCAGCATGCAAACTCTTAGTTGTGGCATGCATGTGGGATCTAGTTCCCTGACCAGGGATCGAACCCGCGTCCCCTGCACTGGGAAGCGGATTCTTAACCAGTGCACCATCAGGGAAGTCCCAAGACCTCAGTATTTTTGAAGGGTATTTGTGAGGTATTTGTTGAATGTCCCTCATTTAGGGTTTGTCTCATGTTTTCTCATGATTAGATTGGGGTTATGAGTTTGGGGGAAGAATACCAGAGAGGTAAGGTACTCTTCTCATTGCATCATATCCAAGGGTGCATGATATCATCATGATTTATTCCTGGTGATGTTAACCTTGAGCACTTGGTTAAAGCAGCATCTGTCAGATTTCTCCACTGCAAAGTTACTACTTTTCCTATTCTCTGAAAGCAAGTCACAAAGTCCAGTCAACACTCAAGGGGAGGAACATTAAGCTCCACCTCCTAAAAGGGGGTAGTACCTGCATGTATTGTTTGGAATTGTTCTCTAAGAAAGATTTCCTCTCCCCCATTGATTGACAGATCAGTTGATTTCTATCAGTATGGATTCATGGTTATTTATTTTGTTCTTTGGGTTATAATCCAGTACTATCTTTATTTATTTGTTCCTCATTTTGTTCTAGCTTTGGCCAACTCTTTCAGGTTGGTTCCTAGTTATTTTTTCCAGCTTTACTGAGGTATAATGGACAAATAAAATTTTAATATATTTTAAGTGTACAACGTGATAAGGTGACATCTCATAATATGCATATACATTGTGAAAGGACTCCCACCATCAAGTTAATTAACACATCATCACCTCACATAGTTACCTGGTTTTTTTTCAGTGAGAATGCTTAAGAGCAACTCTCTTAGCAAATTTCAATTATATAATACAGTGTTATCAACTATAGTCACTATGCTGTACATTAGATCCTCAGAACTTACCCATCTTATAACTGAAAGTTTGTACCCTTTTACCAACCTCCCCATTTCCACTTTCTTCCATCCTCATGACAACCACCAATTCACTCTCTGTTTCTATGAGTTCAACTTTTTTCCCCTAGATTCCACATGTGTGATACCATGCAGTATTTGTCTTTTTTCTGTCTGACTCCTATGTCTTTTGTTTATTCTTTCTTACTTTCTGACACCACAAGATGCTCCAAACTTCTTATCTTATATCTTCCCATACAAGAATTCTAATTTTCCCAGCCCTATAATCAATCATTTCTCTGTGGAGCCTTGATTCGTTTAACTGGAAAACTGTATTTAGTAACCAGGATCTGGGCACCGGGTGTGTTTGTTGCCATTAGGGTATTACTAACCCTAGGCCTTCTGAGTGGGAAGAGCTAGGAAATAGATACTTTTAAAGATTCCAATATTTTGCCAAATTGCCCTCTAATTTTTTGTCTAGTTTACATTATGCTACTAATGTATGATAGAGCAAATTTTCCTATATCTTTGTCAAAGAAGTTACTATGATTTATTTTAACTTTACCAATTTGGTACTTTTTTAAAAAAATGGTATAACCATGCAATTTTTATTTCTGTGCCAATTAAATATTTTCCATATAGTTACTGGGTATTTTACTTTCTCCTTTCATATATTTTCTCTTTGTGGCATTTTCTTAATATATATTTTTTAAATTGAAGTATAGTTGATTTAAATGTTGTGTTAATTATTGCTGTACAGCAAAGTGATTCAGTTATACATATATATACTTTTTTTAATTTTTTTCCATTATGGTGTATCATAGGATATTTTTTTTTTTATAAATTTATTTATTTGATTTATTTATTTTTGGCTGCGTTGGGTCTTCGTTGCTGTGCGTGGGCTTTCTCTAGTTGCAGAGAGCGGGCACTACTCTTTGTTGCGGTGCACGGGCCTCTCATTGCGGTGGCTTCTTTTCTTGCAGAGCACGGACTCTAGGCACGCGGGCTTCAGTAGTTGTGGCTTGCAGGCTCTAAAGCACAGGCTCAGTAGTTGTGGCGCACGGGCTTAGTTGCTCCGCAGCATGTGGGATCTTCCTGGACCAGGGCTCGAACCCGTGTCCCCTGCATTGACAGGCGGATTCTTAACCATTGCACCACCAGGGAAGCACTATCATAGGATATTGAATATAGTTCTTTGTGCTATACGGTAGGACCTCGTTGTTTATTCATTCTATGTATAAAAGCTTTCTTTGTGGCATTTTCTCATTCATTTTTCTGCTACCGGTTATTTTCTAACTACAGTAAAGAAAATATTTAAACTTATGCTATTCAGATGTTAAGATGACAGAAAATAAACATACTAATAGCCACATCTAGTAAATCTCATGGCTTAACTATATTTAGGGCATGAATAGCTATTCAGCTATCTTTTTGACCTGAAGCTCACCTGAAAAGACAATTGTTAGAACCGACTCCAGAGTAGAATAAAATATCGCAACATCTCCGGTTGACCTCCCTCTGCACTGGTAGCTGACAACAATCACTAACATCCTCTGAGTTTGTATGCAATACGGGATGATTTGAAGTTCTTCTCCCCTCTTGCAGAAAAGGCATGATTTAGTTGTGCTGATGGCCTCATTTATAAGGATTGGCAAGCTGTATAACCTCCTTCCTCCAAACCTACATGGGGCACATGAATTTTGCTATACCTGCCAAGGAAAGTTAAGATGGAGTTTGCAGTTTAAAAAGTGCGGTACAGAGGATCATAACCAGGGCATTTCATTTACATTATAGTTACTTTGGTATAAGATACTCAAAAGCAATTATGCAATTTAGCATGGGCTTGAAAAAAGAAGAAAGTGGGCGTAGGAGGTACAAGAATAGGTCCAGTGCCTAAATAGTATTATAAGGCTCTCAAACCCTGAAAAATCTGGCAATCCCTTCTCCTCTCACTTAATTCATCCACCGTTCTTTGTTCCTATTACACTAAGCTAACTGCTGTCCATGCAGGGACCATGCCAGGCATGCTTCTGCCTTAGGGCTTTTACACATGCTATTCTCTCTGCTTGGACCATTCTTTTTTTTTTTTTCTTTGCATTTTATTTTATTTTATTTTTCCAATTTCAAGTATGTATTTAAAAAAAATTTTTTTTTATATTGGAGTATAGTTGATTAACAATGTTGTGCTAGTTTCAGGTGTCCAGCAAAGTGATTCAGTTAGACATATACATTTATCTATCCCTTTTCAAATTCTTTTCCCATCTAGATTGTTACATAGCATTGAGCAGAGTTCCCCGTGTTATACAGTTGGTCCTTGTTGGTTACTTATTTTATTTATTTTATTTATTTAACATCTTTATTGGAGTATAATTGATTTACAATGGTGTGTCAGTTTCTGTTGTATAACAAAGTGAATAAGCTATACATATACATATATCCCCATATCTCCTCCCTCTTGCATCTCCCTCTCACCCTTCCTATCCCACCCCTCTAGGTGGTCACAAAGCACCGAGCTGATCTCCCTGTGCTATGCAGCTGCTTCCCACTAGCTATCTATTTTACATTTAATAGTGTATATATGTCCATGCCACTCTCTCACTTCATCCCAGCTTAACCTTCCCCCTCCTTGTGTCCTCAAGTCCATTCTCTACGTCTGCATGTTTATTCCTGTCCTGACCCTATGTTCTTCAGAACCTTTTTTTTTTTTAGATTCCATATATATGTGTTAGCATACAGTAATTGTTTTTCTCTTTCTGACTTACTTCACTCTGTATGACAGACTCTAGGTCCATCCACCTCACTACAAATAACTCAATTTCGTTTCTTTTTATGGCGGAGTAATATTCCATTGTATATATGTGCCACATCTTCTTTATCCATTCATCTGTCGATGGGCACTTAGGTTGCTTCCATGTCCTGGCTATTGTAAATAGAGCTGCAATGAAAATTGTGGTACATGACTCTGAATTATGGTTTTCTCAGGGTATATGCCCAGTAGTGGGATTGCTGGGTCGTATGGTAGTTCTATTTTTAGTTTTTTAAGGAACCTCCATACTGTTCTCCATAGTGGCTGTATCGATTTACATTCCCACCAACAGTGCAGGAGGGTTCCCTTTTCTCCACACCCTCTCCAGCATTTATTGTTTGTAGATTTTTTGACGATGGCCATTCTGACTGGTGTGAGGTGATACCTCATTGTAGTTTTGATTTGCATTTCTCTAATGTTTAGTGATGTTGAGCATTCTTTCATGTGTTTGTTGGCAATCTGTATATCTTCTTTGGAGAAATGTCTATTTAGGTCTTCTGCCCATTTTTGGATTGGGTTGTTTGTTTTTTTGGTATTGAGCTGCATGAGCTGCTTATAAATTCTGGAGATTAATCCTTTGTCCATTGCTTCATTTGCAAATATTTTCTCCCATTCTGAGGGTTGTCTTTTCGTCTTGTTTATGGTTTCCTTTGTGGTGCAAAAGCTGTTAAGTTTCATTAAGTCCCATTTGTTTAGTTTTGTTTTTATTTCCATTTCCTATTACCTATTTTAAATATAGCACTGTGTACATGTCAATCCCAAACTCCCAGTTTATCCCTCCCCCCGACCTTTCCCCTTTGGTACCCATACGTTTGTTTCTCCACCCATGTATTCACATGGCTATCTCCCTCTGCCCTTACCTAGTCTGTTCAAATGTTACCTTCTCAATAAGAACTCCCCGACCTTGATTAAAAATGACAATCTTTTACTCTCAGATCTCTTTGTTAAGATAACGTTAGCAGCTATCACAGACAAAACCCTACCTCTCAATGGCTTACCATAATAAAAGTTTTATCCACTCAAAAGTCCAAATTGTGGATTGGTGGGAGGAGATGATGGTTCTTTTCCACACATTTAGGAACTCAGGTTGATGGAAGAGGCTCTGCCATTGTAAGCATGTTGCTTCTGAGTATGTCCTAGAAATCAGTAAATAAAGAAGGAAAGTGATCGTCACAGCAGGAGATATTTATGTTCCAAGAGAGAACACATTAATCATCACTCTACCCACATATTATTGGCCTGAACTCAGTCCCATGATTGCATGTAACTGTGATACAGACTGAGAGATGAGGGCTGGCTGTATGCACAGAAGGAAAAGCAAAACGGTCGGATTGACATCCAACCAGACTCTTCCACACACATAGTAGGGCCTCATTAAATACCTGTTGACAGATTGAATAAGTGAACAAATCAGGGCTGTGGGTAGTTCATTCCAGAAAGTTAAGAAGGGCTTTGAGGGATTCAGTGATAAGCACAATTTCAGATTATTTCAAGGGATTTGTACTGAAGTGGGAAAAGAACATGTGCTCACTTAAAAAATTAGCACACAAAGCAGTAGATGGGCAACAAAAACCACTTATCATCAGGACATCAGGAACTCAGAGGAAGGATCCAGCTCTGAGTACTGAAATGATCGGGGAAGGTTTGGAAGGAGGTAGGACTCTCCAGTTGAGTCTTTCAAGAAGGGTTAATATTTCAGTGAGTGGAGAGGAAGAAGAGGATAAGTTAGGTTAAGGAGAAAACAAAGGAAGGCTGAGGACATGGGAAAACTTGGGGTGGGCCTACTTGTATATTTCAGGTCGAGAAGCATATCAATCAGGAGAGGCTACCTTATCTTATGGTAACATAACACCAAATTCTCAGAGCTTTAGAGCAACAATGGTTTATTTCTAGCTCACATGACATGTCACCGAGGTCAGCTGGGACCTCTGTTCTACTCGCCAATGTCTGCTTAGGGTCCCAGGTTGATAGATTATAGTCACTCTTGGGAACGTTGTCAGTCACTGTGGCTAAAAGAAGCACAGAGGGTCTTACCTTACCAGTTAACTGCTCTGCTTCAAAGTGACATATGTCACTTCCACTTAAATTCATCGGCTAGAACTAAAGTCACATGGCCTATCCCCAAATGGGAAGAATCTGAATATTTGGCAAACAACACCGAAGACCGACAAAAGGCAGTGGAGGCTGAAGTTAGGTCAGAGGTACCAGCCTTGCCTTTGTCTATACAAACACCATGCTTGGATAGAAATTAATTCAAGCTGCAGAATCCTTCTAGACTCCAAAACTTACCTCTTCACCCAGATCACTTTTAAATTCTCCATCTAGTTACCTGACTCCCCACTACAAATCTCCACTCAGGTATTTATGACTGTTTCATTTTCTCAACCTATTATTCAGCAAATATTTGAGTACCCATTAGGCTAGTGCTGGGGACACAGTGGTGAATAAAGCAGTGATATTCCCTGGCTTGGCTGGATGTGATAAACTGCAGAAGATTTTGTGGGCAAAGAAGGCACTGATGAAAAAAACAAGACTCATTAGAGGCACAGCCTCATTGCTTACCTGTGCGTGAAGATGACCATGCCATCTATCAGGCAGGGCAGGGTCTTACTTTACTTATTCCACAGCCCTTAAGGTTCTGAATACGATGCTAGGCACACGGCAGATGCTAGATCCTGCTAACTGTTCCCTCCCGCACCCTCATTTCTTCTCCTTTTTCTCTCTCCCTTCATCTCCGCCACTCTTGTTCTCTTTACTGGCAGTGATAGCACCATCCCAGATGAAATTCTGTTTTGTGAAAAGTACCAACCGTATTCAGAAAAGAAAAAAGCTGGCAAAGAATATTGTTTCAGCCTTTTCATTCCTTAGGTCAGCAGAGTGACGAATTTACTTAGAAAAGAAAGTGCCAAAGATAAATTTGGTGGATAACAAAAGTTCTTAACAAAGGCAGGTGGATGGATTTGGGTTCTGTCAAACAGATGTTCCGCGGATCTGCCCTAATTCCACAGCTCAGTGCACAGGGAGCCATTTATCCAGTGTTAGAAGAGTGGACTTTAAAAAAAAACAAAAACAACCAGAGCAGTAATTCTTTTTTTTTTTTTTTTTAATAAAGTTATTTATTTTATTTATTTGTTTTTGGCTGCGTTGGGTCTTCGTTGCTGCACGCGGGCTTTCTCTAGTTGCGGCGAGCGGGGGCTACTCTTCGTTGCGGTGCGTGGCCTTCTCACTGCGGTGTCTTCTCGTTGCGGAGCACGGGCTCTAGGCTCGCGGGCTTCAGTAGTTGCAGCATGTGGGCTCAGTAGTTGTGGCTTGCGGGCTCTAGAGCGCAGGCTCAGTAGTTGTGGTGCACGGGCTTAGTTGCTCCGCGGCATGTGGGCTCTTCCCGGACCAGGGATTGAACCCGTGTCGCCTGCATTGGCAGGCAGACTCTCAACCACTGTGCCACCAGGAAAGTCCCCAGAGCAGTAATTCTTAACCAAGGGTACACATCAGAATCATCTAGGAACATTTCTACTCTAAATCTTGCCTTTATTTTTCAAGATTTTCAGACCACTTCAGATATTGTGATTGTTATGGAGTTCAGAGTAATTCTTTAAGTAATTCCAGTGTGGTTCCTGTCTGTGAACTACTTTCTAAACCAGAAGTTTTAAAAAATAAAACAAATGCCAAAACAAACAAACAAACACCCCTCATGACTGGAATTTAGAAAACAAGCTTGCATGGAGAGAAAAAGAGCTTGAGCTTTATCTCCTTTATTAAAAAAAAAAAAAAGCTATATCTAGTTCTTTGTAAAATCTAGTGAGAAACCTGAACCTGGCACACAATGGGCGGTCAATATCACCTGTTGCTCTGAATGTATTTATGTTCTTGTTTCTTTTTTCCCCACAATAAGTATTCTGACTTCTTCCCTAATACTACACACACACATTTTCAAGTGGCTCTCGGAATAAGGACTTAAGATGTAATTATGGAAACCGTGATAAAGTACCCCCCCCCAATACTTGGTAAGTACTCTATTGCAGTAATGTCTTTTGAAGTCTAATCTTACAAAATTGAAATTTTGAATTTTAGCCCAAGAGCTTTAGAAAATTACAAACTGAACTCTGCAGTTTTCCAAGATTCAAGTTCATTTTCCAAGCAGTGCTATGAGTCAGCAACCTTAAGGCTGTCACGTTAGATTACCAGAATATATATACTCAATATTGCTCTAATATTAGGGCACCAATTCCCTACAATAATGAGCTAAACATGAAAAACAATAATTCTAAACAAGACAAATATACACAACTTTCTAAATGAAGTCATTTCTGCGCAGCTTACTTTTCATGGCCGCATTAAAAAAAATAAATCAGAGCATAAATAAACAAATAGACAATCAAGCATGAATCAACCCTTCTGCTTAGGTTTCCTCAAAAAATAAGGGCTTGGATTGTTGAAGGGATACATGTATATCCCTGAAAAGCCTGTATCAATATCATCTGTAATCCTGCTCCTCGTAAGCAGAGATTTTTGTTTTCTCTTGTTCATTCTAGTTATCTCAGCTTTCTTTACTTCTGTAAAGGTTTTCTGAGCACCGAGGACTAGAGGGTGGATTTATTCAACAGCTGGCAATTTTAGAAGTAGGTGCAATGGAACAAGAGGCGGACAAGGGCAGAACCATAATGAGGGCTCATGAAACCTAGGCTGAATACAGAGACAGGAGAAGAAAGGAAGGAGCTCAGTGATGGGAAATGATATAGACAATGGATTGGAGAGGATTTGACAAGGTCCAAGTACTATTGAAGTGAAAGTGCATAAGAAAGGTAGGAGGAAGGACACACGTGTATTAGGGAGTGAGTGTCAGTGAACAATTTAAGAGGTAATGAAAGCTGGAGCGTGGCTCTGGGCACGGGTGTCACGGAAACATGGATAACTCGGAGGCTGAAGAACCAGGAGGGTGGGGCGTTTTGTCTGTGTCATCCTCACAGCCGCTAAAGCCAGGAGCTGCTCTGGAGAGCAGAATGGTGGCCCCGTGGACGTGGCGTGGGATTACTCAGCGGAAAAGGAAAATGTGTTTGAACAGTGAAAGCAATGAGAGGGAAGGGCACTCCAGGGCCTCAGACACACTGGAGAGCATGACAATAGACAGCATGTATTGAGAAACTGCCACAAGCCAGACACTCAGCTAAGAGCTGTATATTCATCTTCTCACTTCCAATCCCAACAATATAAAGGTATTTGGAAACTAACAAATAGAATGAAGGAAAGAAGGAAGGAAAGAGAGATGAAGGAAGGAAGGAAGGAAGGGAGGGAGGAAGGGAGGGAGGAAGGGAGGGAGGAAGGGAGGGAGGGAGGAAAGAAAGCTATTTTTTTCCCTCAATTTTACAGCTTAGAAAAGGAGTCTAAGAAAGATTATCTCAGTAAACATGAGTACATTTGTGGAGCCCATTCTGGACCCAGGAAATCTATTCCAGATTCTGTGTTCTTGCCCACTCATCTGTATTGTCACTCAATTTGGAATCCCGTCTAGATGAGGCTAATGACCTTGAGTGAAGCCTTTGTCTGGAACTATTGTGAGAAATTACAATAGGTTAATCACTTGATCAAGGCCAGTTTGCTAGATTCAGAGGCAGGCCCTTAAACATGGGACATAAACAGAGTCTAAACTGCTTTATGATAAATAACTGGAGAGAAGGGAAAACCTACTTCCCATCCTCCCAGGCAGGTACCGCTATCAGCCTGATGAAAGTGCGGTGATGGAAAAGGACACCATGTTGACCAAGGAGACTTCTTAAGTGGCAGTGTGTTTGTTGATTTGGCAATTCTGAGACTACTCATCACGCGGTATCCGCAGCCCATAAAGGGAGGAATAGCTATGATGGGGGACGGGGGGACTCCCCAAGCTGCAATATGTTAAAGCCTGAACTAGTTCAGGTTATTGAAGCAGATGATATTTGCTGCCCTAAGTTATTTCTAAATGGCTATGAAAAGCTGTGGATTCATATCCAAGCCCTATTTTACATTTGCGTAAATTTGGGAAAGTCACTTAATCTCCCTTCATCTTCATTTCCTCAATGTAAAATAAGAATATCATTGTCTACAGTAGTCGTAGAATAGTATATGTGAAAGGACGAGGTACGTACAGTGCCGGACACAAAAGATCTTAGACTTTTATTTCAGTTTCCCTCCTAGAGAGCAAAATGATAAGTGAGTTTTTTTCAAATGAAATTAATTACTTAATTTGTTGGACACTACACATGAGAGAAAGTATGTTGGATAAGACCCAAGATTGAAGTGTGAGTCCTGGAGGCATTCTCCACTGACTCTACTTCTCTGTCACTAATTTCCTCTCCGATCTTGAGCAAATTGCCCCCTCTTCCCAAGGTGCATTTTCCTTGCCTATGAGGAGGCAAGTGTGTTCTGAATCAACAGGTCTCAACCTAAGGCTAATTTTGTATACATGTGCATTTTAAGATAAGGTCCATAGCTGTTAACAGTCTTTCAAAGAGATCTGTGTTGCAGTAATGGCTAGTAATATTCTAGAATCTAGATGGCCTCTAAAATTTCATCTGTTATCTAACACTCCCAATCTAATCAAGCTCATAATCGACTCTTCCTTTTGGTTCAATAGCATTCATTAATAGGTTATAAAGCAATTTACATTGCTTATTGTAGCGGTGATTTTCCAGCCAAAATGGAAAGATTCTTTCTTGGCCTCCATGTCTCCCCACAGCCGCTGGGAAAATGGAGTGGCTCCGGTGTTGCTACACCAAAAGCTCTGATTACCCAAGTGGCTTCTTAGACTTATTATCCTCTTCATCCTTCTTGGTTCATTTTTTTTTTTAAATGTTCTCTCTCTTGACAATAATTCACCAGAGTACAGGTTTAATTAAAAGGTGGCAACATATTGCAACTTTCACTGCCAAGATACATGATTAAGAAAAGAGCCTATAGGCCTCTAGATCTTTTGATTGTTTTCATTTGGAGCCTCTTGAAATACACAAGCGCACACTGAGATCAATGTCAGATTATAACCTTACCATGCTAAATATGAATGTCTGCTAATATTAAAAAGTAAACTGAAGAAAAAATACTAGATGTAAATGAGCGTTAGTAAGCAATGTACTTATTTGCAATGAAAATTATAGTGTTAAACAACTGCATCCGTGGAGCTGGAAGAAGGAAAATATTCATTCTGTTAATATTTGAGTCAACAATGTGCTTGCAAGGGGATGTAATGCTGAACTTAAATCCTTCCTTCAGGAAAATAATATATCACGATGTGCAAGAATATTATAAATGTATGCAAATAACTAATGTTGAGTTAAGTTCCAACTCAACACTGATAGATAAACTGCTACAGTTGTCAGCGGTCACAGAGAAAACGTTAAAATGTGGAAAGAAAGATTTCATACAGACGTTAGCCATTGAGCTGAACCCTGAGTCACAGGTTGAGTTTGGACACATAAAATATTGGTGTAGACATTCAAACAGAGGCAATGACATGGACAAAGCAAAGAGAGAAATCTGGAAGGTTTGAGGCCTCTTCAGGACATGCATTTACCTCCACTCTCAGTAATATTTCTAACTTCTTGGAGGTAGGATACACCAATGGGAATAGGCAGAAACAAGGTAAGAGAAGCCACTGTCTACCCACCTCAGAGTGAGACTGCTTGTGCTGTCACCTCAAGCACGCTGATGGGATCCCTATCTATGGACAGTCTATATGGTGAGCTGTAGCGGGGAAGGCATCCAAAGGAGGAGAGATGGTCTCTAACACCGAACATAGTCTCTGCCAGGAGATCGCTCTTCCTGTTGATTCCTGAAAGGCAGGAGTGAAAAGTTAAAGGGACCAGTGACAATGGAAAACTCAACTCTGGAAACTTCAGCTGAAGCTTGAGCATCTTTAAAAATAGGAAGATCTAGAAATTCTGGGCCGTTTCCCTCATTTATGTTACTGCATTGGCCTTTATAGGCATTTGAGGTTATCTCCGCAAAGTGGAGAAATGTGACGTCATATGGGCCGGATTCAAAGGGGAAACCTACGTGGAATGGGTGGGACCTCTTGTGTTTGAAGACCCACAGGCTGCATAAAAGGCTTCAACAGTGTGGAAGTCATTCTCTTGCACTGCGACCAACAGACAGGTCACCGAAGGGATCCCAGGCTTGGCTCAGCATCGCTGAGCCCTTAACCCAGGAGAAACCCTCAGGATTATGCTGTTACCATGGAGAAGGTCACTGCTCTTCCAGTGGTGGGAAAGAGTATACAGTGAAGTCAGCGAGAAAGGGTATTTTGAGGCCAGTGCAGTGGGCTCTGAATCCTGATTTCTACTCCTGGCTATTTTATTACCCTGCTATGCGTCTGGGCAGTTTGCTGACACTGTGGACCTCTGCCTCTTCATCAGTAAAATTAAAGCGTTGGACTAGGTAACCTCCTAATTTCTTCAGCCTCAAAGACCATGATTCCAGCAAAAGTAACTAGGACTGGGCACCTAGATACTCTGTTGGCGATTAGGGGAAGTGGTGTTTTGTTTGGGGAACTGTGAGGGAATCACGGGCTTACTCAGCACTTGATTTACGCTCCATTTATGGAGCACCTGCTAGTTGCTGTCTTAGGGCCTGGGAATATAGTAGTAAATAAAATAGACAAAACACGCCTGCCCTCACTGAGCTTAGAGTCTAGTGGAGGGGGACAGAAAATCAATGAGCTAAACAAGGCATAATATATAGTGTATTAAGAGGTAATGCAGGCCTACGCGTGATGGTATGAAAACTGAAGAAGGTTCTATGATAAATGGAGAGCAGAGGATTAAGCAAAAACTACACACCTTGGAACAGAATAAGAGCAAAGCTTTCCTTTCTGTCCACCTTCCGTTTAGCTTCTGGCCTCTGTTCTATACTAACGGGCACACTTTCATCATACATACTTCCTATGAACTGCTGTGGCCAGAAATCTTGGCAAAAGTCCGAGTGATCAGACAGTTGTCTGTTGCTCTCCTGTTCTAGAAGAACGTCCCATCAAAGGCCAGTGGGGACCTTTGCTTGCCACTTGGCAACCACTGTTGACTGCAAACTGCCTTGATTTTCCCTTGGCTGGCATTTCTCTCTTTTTTTTCCTCTTCTGTATTTTTGGCCTGAAATTCTAAATTTAATGAATATTATTCAGTTGTTTTTTTTCACCACCTGTTTTTTTTTTTTTTTAATTAATGATTTCACAGAATTTTTTTTTAAACGGGGTAAATGTCAAAGTGTAAAACAAAGCCTCCATTTTGCAGGTCCATTTTCTAGGTTAATCTCATTAGTAGGTCCAGATAGGGCGTAATATTTGTGTCAAAGAAAGGAAGTCAGCAAGCTCCCGTATCTTAAGAAAATTACATTCTCTGAAAGCAAGTTGGCCTCTATCTAATCACCATAAGACACCTTTTTTTTTTTTTTTCCTAGACAACCGAACACAGATTGGCTGATCCCTTGAAAAAAAATAATTCAAGGGTTAGAGAAGGAGGTTAGAGTTTATGTAAAATAAAACAACCAGAAAAACTAGTAGTCCTCCAAGTTACCAGTCATCTGAATAGACAGGAAATATATGAACACATCATCTAGACTCAGATAGCAGAACTAACGGCCAATATTTAGAAATACATAATTTCTTGGGTGAAAGTCAGAGCTCAAATTCCAAGCCAAATGGCGCTGCACATGTCATGATTTGTTATGGAGTTGATAGGGGAATAAGAGGGGCGTGCTCATAAAGACCCACAACTTCATTGGAAGGAACCTTATGTCACAGAGAGTGAGGAGAAAAGACAATAGATAAAGTTGTGATGCTTGGCTGTGGATTTCCCTGTGTTGATTTTTAAGATGCCAGCTGGCTGAGTCAGAGTGTAGAGTGACAGCTAGCAACTTGATGGGGGAGGGGGGCGGGGCTGTCATGAAAGCAAACCAGAAGGAAAAAGAGGGCCAGACTCTAGAGCAGATGTGAGCAGCTGTAACAGCCCCACGCCATCCAGCTGGGTCCTGAAAGCCCTGGGCATTAACCCGCACGACATGGTAGGGGGGAAGGGAGGGCTCTGGTCTTTTTTTTTTTTTTTAACATCTTTATTGGAGTATAATTGCTTTACAATGGTGTGTTAGTTTCTGCTTTATAACAAAGTGAATCAGTTATACATATACATATGTTGTTACAGTTCGCTTCTTACTCTTTCTTTCCCTCTGCTGGTAGGAACTGTCCCAGTGGCCTGTGCTACTATATGCGTTACACCGAAAACTTCCGAGCACCTGTACTAATACCAATGGATTGTAGTAGCAATAGTCGTCGGTAATCTTAACAGCAAATACTTATATCGTGTCCACTATTTTCCAGTCACCATTCTAATCACATATATTAATGTAGCTAATCCTCACAGCCACACCATGAGGTTGGTACAGCTTTTATACCCACTTTTCAGATGAGGAAACTTGAGTCCCAGAGGAGGTAAGTGACATACTCAAGGGCACACAGCAAGATTCACAGCTGGAGTGGGCAACAGGATGCTAGGAATGTCTAGCCTCTGCCTTCGTGACTGTTCACTCAGTTCCCATTCACGGTGGGGGCAGTGGGAGCTTGAAGATAGGCTGCATGACCGAGATGACCTCAGAGCACCGTCTTGTTGCACCCCTGCCCTCACATCCCCCACCACCACTCTCATCTCCAGGGTCCAGTGGTGACGTGGGTTGGGAAATACAAAGCCTGGAGAGAGAACCCCCTAAGGGTAGACTGAACAGGAAAGCTGAAGGGGACATGGGGTCCACCAAGGATGAAAAGAAAACCAGGGCTCTTGGATGGCAAAGAAACACCACTGAGAAAAGGTTTCATGTGCTAGGAGAAGAATACTGAAATCTACTATCCACGAGGAGATCATGTATCTGTAAGCCCTGAATCAGGACACATGGTTTGAAACAACATCTGACAATGAAGCAGAATATTTAGAATTGGGACTGTCCCCCAAGTGTACTGATATACCACACTGTCTTGTTTTCAAGTCACCTGCTGAATGTTTGACTGCCTTCAGCTGAGGAACAGGGACACCTTGTAAAACTGTGTGTGTACACATGGAAGCGTAGGCAGGTTCCAAAGGGACCTGCCAGCTGCCAAATCAACCAACCAACAAATAAACAACACTTGTTGAGTACTGCTGGACAGACCAGAACACGGCTGTGACACAGGTCTTTCATTTGCTGTCATACACTGTTTGACATCATACATTTCATCATCCCTGTTGCACCTCTACAGATGTGCAGAGAAAACAAAAACCAGAACCCAAAAAACTTGCCTCATATTCATGGCACACGTCTCTCGGGCTTTCGGGAAGCTTAGGAAGATTCTTTAATTAATTATAATAGAACAATAATCCTGACTGACCTCCCTCCCCTACAACTGCCCAAGGCTCCCACAAGCTGCTTTCTGGAGAGCTTTGTCTTCCGATAATAAGAGACACTTCAAAAGAAATGTCCCCTCTGACATGGAAAAGCGCCAGGGGAAATTCCCTTCAGAACATCTCCCATAAATGCTTCCATTTCCTGAAACAGGAACAGGAGGCCACAAAAATGAACTATCGGTTGAGGCACCATGGTGGTATTTGTCACAATGCATTATAATCATTTATGTGATTTTCTGTTTCGCCTGCATGGGACTCTGTACCAGCCAGCACTTTACAGAGCAACAGGCATAGAATAGGTGCTCTCTAAATTTGTATTGAAAGGGATGAATGAATTCACTGGTTCTGACATGAAAAAGGAATTTTAAGCTCACGTGAAACACACACAGACACACACGCACAAGGTACAAAACCAAAATAATCTTTTACTTCACTGATTGTAAAGAAAATCAAATTACTAAACACAATAATTCCCACAGTTATGACAATATTTCTTTCTGCCTTCTTTTCCTCCTCTATCCCCTCAAAAAAAAAAAAAAAAAACTGACTGCTAGCTTTTAAACTTTTCTTTTATTATCAATAGAACACTTCTTCCAGGAAATCTACGGTATGAGTGTTCTTCCTTAGGGATAGTAAACTTTTAACGGGCGCTTACCAGTGATAGGTCAATTCCTATAAAGAAGGTTCTGTTATCTCCTTCAGCGGATGAGAAAGTGGGTCTAAGAGAGTTAAGACAACTTGCTCTTGGTTGCACAGATGTGAAAGTGGCAAGGTTGTAATTCAAACTCTAAGGTCTTAGTTTCGCCATTGCAAGTCACGTCTTTGCCAGTTTCACAAACTTGCCTTTTTTAATCTCAGAGAAGAATTGAGGGAGGGAACTGGGAAGGGGAGAGGTGAGGGAGTCGAGGAGTAATCAGAAGCAAGAACACTGTCTTGGAGGAAGATCACCTTAACAGGAAACAGAGCAGACAGTAAGACCTCAAGAGCCAGAGGTAATGGGTCATTTCTGGAAATGCCGAGTCATTTTAGAAAGAGTGAATTCTAAACGTGGCCATAAGGATAAGGATATTGGGATCATGTGCTCCAGGAGGGCAAAAGAGAGATGACACCCAGAGCAGCACTGAACCCCAAACTTAGTGAATGGTAATTCAAACGTTATTAGGGCATTGAGGCTGTTTCTTGGGTATAGGGCTTAGAAACACAAGGCTCGTGTCAAAAACCTGAAAAGCTCCTTTAGAAGGGTAAGGCACATAAGAAAAATCCTTTGTGAGGCAGAAGAAATAACTAAAACAATTACAGTGGTGCTAAGATAGACGGCCTTTAGAGCTTCTTAAAAACCACAGCTTGTGGAGGTAGCTGGCTCTCCTGTGGATGGCAATATCTGATTTGGTAGGTTTGGCGCAATTGATCTTGGACAGGGACGTAGATGGATTTCAGCCTAGTGTAATTTTAGGAGTGTCAAATGTTGATCTCCAAAATCTATCCCCCACCCCCCTCGCCCAATCCTGTCACAGCATTAAGAAGTCCACCCCTGGAATCACTAGGGGTTTAAAATACAGGATGCAGAAAACCCCTGTTGCTTTGCAAATTCCCAAGAGTAGAAACACAGTAAATTGTTTGCAGAGTAGTATGTCAGTTTCCAAGCAGAAAGTTAAGTTGCTGCAGCCATTGGGCAGGACAGGCAATTTCTGAAAGAAGACAGAAAGCATCCAAAGTATGCACACAGCTGTGTGGAAGGTGGCAGGAGACAGGAGAGCGGAGGGAGCGGGAGATGGCAAAATGCAAATCATTCATTCAGCCAACAAATATGACAGTGTCTATGTGCCAAGCACTCCGTCCGACACTGGATACATGTAATGAGCAAAACGGGCAAAAATTCTGGCCTCATGTAGCTTATAACCAATGATAAATATAGATAGACCTTTCTGACTTGGCCATTTCCTTCTGGCTGGACCAACCCCATGATCTGGAAGTCTGTGACAGAGAATACCAATAACAACAGCAAAATCATACATAACCTTGATCCCCCTTAAGCCAACAGTAGTCTTGTTAGTTATGTATTTCACCAAAGAGGAAACCAAGGTTAAAGTTCTCATGAGATTACACAGCTAGCAGGGACTGAGCTGGAATTACCTCTCAGGACTTACTGGCTGGAGACGCAGCCCAGGGTGGGACATGGAAACTGGGGTCAACAGAACTAGATCTGCGTTCTGGCTCTGCTGCTCAGGTGACCTTGGGCAATGTATGCATTTTCTCCTTCACTCAGCATCCTGGTAGGCACAGTTGGGATGATAAAACCTACTTCAAAGACTTGAGATCAAGCTAACGTGAAAAACGTAAGGAAAATACTTAGAACAACTCTTGGCACGGAATAAGTGTTCACTCAGTGATGGCTATCGTAACAGCAGCAATTAATGCATGTCCCCTTTCTTTTTCATGACCTCACACTTGTCACCTGGATTGGGTATCCACCTGAGGCCACATCATCCCCACCCCACCTTGACCGTCTCCCTCTGCCTCTGTGATCTGTGGACCCAGGAGCAGACTTTTAAAGACGCCCCAGCCTTGGAGGGTCCTCGCTCCCATTCCCAGGCACAGGGAATTACACAGCATTGGCCAGTCTGGTGTGCTTTTCTGTGGGCCATTTTTGAAAGTTTGTCCCTTTGAACACACAGAAGTCAGGAAATGCAAAAATGAAGATTCCCAGAGTAACCATAACTCACCCACAATGCACATCGAGGCATAAATTTCCCTGGAAGTACAATAACATAAAACCCCAAGCTTACCAGTGTGGGAGAAGTTAAGACTGTAGCTGAAGTCATAAATTTGAATGTCCTGACTGGGTTGTGTTTTCATTGTCACCCATGATACTGCATTAACATAGCGTTCGCACTGGAAATTGCAATATAATTCAGAAGCCGTTGTGCCTGTGACTGAGGTAGTTTTCTCTATAGGGACTTCTCCTCAAACATTCACAAGGATTTCAAGAAAAGAACCCTGAGAAGAAATATTAGTCCCCCGGGGAGTGCAGCAAAATCCACCCAGCATGAAAGGATTGAGCCACATTTATTGTCCAGCGAGCTCTGGAAGCAAGCAACCTCTTTCCTTTCAAGTGCTACATCCCTGAGAGCACTTACCTGATCCCTGAATCCTCCGCCTGGGCCCTGAGGGAGTGTGGGTTGTAGATGCCCTATCTCCTCACCTGGCATGGGGAAGGTCAAATAAACAGGGGCCAGATAAATCGGTGCCTGCAAGTTGATGATTTGTGCATTTACAGTGGAAATCGATCCAACATTCCTCCAAGGTGCAGAAGTCAGAGTGAGAACCATGCCCACTGGTCCTCACGGTTCACAAACTGTTGAAAACCCATAGGATCAAGGAATCCAGAGCAAGTCACCACCTCAGTTCCAGTTCTCCTTCTCCCTGGCCCTGGGGGCCTTGTATCAGGGGGTCTAATGACAATAATACGTCATCTTCGTAGAGGGAGGAGACTACAGGAGCTCTTGGACCTATCCTCTCTGTGATCAAATAATTCTTTGACCATAATGTGTTATCTTAGCACCCTTTTTGCATAGATTATATTCTGAGACTAGGGCTTCCCCTAAAAGTTCACTATTCTTTATCCTGAGCACTCTCCTCGTTTCCTAGAAGGCACACACTCCCTTCATAGAGAGGGTGCTTACTTCTCTCTGGAAAGGAGACCTTCCAAGAACTATTAGCAATTAAGACAGTCAGCAGGCTGCTCACTTGCTCCTCATTGTACTTACCTCATGTCTCACTCTTCCTTGTCGGGTTATTGTAAGGTTTAAACAAGAAAATGTGTCTAAAGTTCCTGACACCCAGTAGAAGCTCAACTAATGTCAATTTCATGTAAGTTACCCTCCCCTGGTAATTAGTTCCTTCCCTACCAGGAAGGAGTGTTCTCTTGTGCCCTCCTCTCTACACTCCCCTCCCCATACAGAGCACGGACAGAGGAATTCCATACTATACTTTGGGCTTCCTCTGCTCCAAGTACAGGCTAATCCTTAGAGAACTTCCAGAATCGAACTCTGTAATAGTTACTCCAGTCTGTTTGGGCATTTCCTCTTTCATTTCAGTAACCAGAACACAAAATCTACTCAAGATGTACTTTTGGTCTTCCTTGCTCTGTACTCCATCAGGAGTGCACCCTCGGTTTTCGTATTCCTTTCCATGGCTATCACACATCTGTGCTTCTCATGTAACAATTGAATGCTGTTTTTTTTTTTTTTTTTTTCTCCAAGTTGCACCTGTCTGAGGACTGGGGCTGCTAAGTACATTATGAAGTCAAGGAGAGTTCAATCTCTGATATCTCATTCATCACCAAGCACATTCCCAAGCTCTGTAATTCTTCCTCTCCCGTGTTTCTCTGACCCAGCCTCTCCTTCTCATTTCCACTGCTCTGCCCCTAGACTGGTCATAAGAGACTTGTACTTGGCCTTTTCCCAATATTTTCACATACAGTATTGTGACTCAAAATGTTCTCCTTCAGATTTTTGGTTTTGGTCATGATACAATGCTTATTGAGGACCTGGCAGAGGCTCTTTCTTCCCCTCATGTCAAATCCTGACTCCTAATCAAGTTCTCTGAGGCTCTTCACTAGAAATAGCCTCCTCCCTAAGGATTGGGAACTCTTGAAGCTGGAGGCAAGAAGGTCCAGGGGTGACCGAATAGTCATCCTCAAACACTTAGGTACTTCTTATGTGAAGGATGTGTTTTTGCTCAGAAAACATAATAAAAAGAATGTTTAAACAACCATAAGAATGCTTTTGGTTGGAATAAAAGAAAGGGTGTCTTGACCCTCAGATCTAGTTTATGTCCTGTCATCTCCACAAGGGTTTCCTTAAACCTCTAGCTTTCTCCTCTTGCATTTTCCTTCATTTGACCTCACAGCCCTTTTCTGCACCATTTATTTTAAATTGGTCTGCCCGTTGGCTTTCTGACAGCTCTTCTATTGTCGCTCTGCACATCATTTACCTTGCTCGTTATGTATGTTGCACTTCTTCCAGGCGTGTTATAATTTCTGTTTTATGAAACCTTTCCAAAGCATTTGAACTGCTGCTGACTCCCACCATTTCAAATTTCCTTCCATTGAATTCTGTCACTGTGTACTGCCCAGTTGTCCTTATAGCTCTGTGTCTGTTTCTTTTCATCCCTCTACCTACACCCTAAAAGATCATGCACCTTATGTGTCCTCTTTCTAGTCAAAATTATTTTCTGATTGTATACAAAGAAAGTTTGAATTTTAAGGTTGTGGGATCTTTGGTAATCTGTGAACTAGTATAGACCAGCTCTCCTGAGAATTACACATACCAACAAAATTTGGCTTCAGTGAAATCAGAAGGAAAACGCTCTATGATGAAATGAATCTCAGGAAATGAATGCCTGCTCTCACCCACTTCCTAGTTATCTCATTCAAACCACAGGTTGCTGATTCCCAAACTTATATCTTCCTTTAAGATCTTTCTATTATGCTTCAAACACTCAAATGGATTGACCTACTAAAATATGGCATTTGACCCCTGTTTTTGATTAGTAAAAGATTTTTCTTATATTAATTTAAGATTATTTACTGCATTTTCCATATCTTGGCATTGTTTCTATACCTTAGGCCGCAGGGAATTAATTTAATCCTTCCTCCATGTAATATCCCTTCCCATAGATGACGACAGCTATGACAAACCCAGCTGCTTCAGTCTCTCTTCTTAAAATGAGCGTCCCTCAGAACCCTCATCTTTCTCTGAATGAGTAATGACTTGTCAATATCCCTCTTAAAAGTGGGACCTACAACTGATCACAGCATTCCAGGTAGGATTTGACAGTGGAAGTTATAGTGTGACTCTATCACCCCTTGTGTGAGACATGTAATGTCTTAAAATTTCTCTGGTTTTCCCTACTTGTCATTCTTATTGAGATGCCAACTAGAGCTCCAAAGTCTTTTCACAAGTGTTGCTATTGAAACACGTTCCTCACATCCTGTATTCTTATACTGTGATTCTCTTAAAAATATCAAACTTCATCTTGGTGGTTTCCACCTAATCATCCAACAGCCAAAGTGATTTTTCAGTTTTTATTGTCCTCGGAGCTTGTGCCGAAGCCCTGTGACATGCCGCTGCTAGAAGCACCTTCCGTTCTGATGCCGATTCATTGATCTCTCAGTTCTAGCAATGAGCTCCTCTGTCTATACTACTGTTAAAACCAATTCATCGGGCTTCCCTGGTGGCGCAGTGGTTAAGAGTCCGCCTGCTAATGCAGGGGACACGGGTTCAAGCCCTGGTCCGGGAAGATCCCACATAAAAAAAAAAAAAAAAAAAAAAAACCAATTCATCAACAGACATACAATGAGAGAATTTTTCAATAGCTGGGGGGAAAACAGATACACTGACAGCAAAAAGTCTCTTGGTTTGTCAGTCAAGAAATTCTCTCCAAAAAAAAAAAAAAAAAAAAAGCCGATCTTGTTCTTAGCATTAGTCCTGTAATCACCACTTCACATTTCCTCAAAACATTAATCAATCATTCTAGAATTTCACAAGACATCCATTACAAGCTCCCCAAATAATAGATGTCAGAAATTGCTTTCCCACTGACAATTCTGAAATTATTTGTCAATTCTAAAATTATTTGTCCACCTGTCAGTCTTCTGGTACCATTCTCATTCTCCGTGAATTCTCAAAAATGTGGTCCGCGGTTTTAAATTCCCATCTGTAAACATTAGGAGAGGCTGGCTAAACTGTGCCCAGGACCTCTCTGTGCATTTCTTTGTGCCTTCCTGTGAATCTATAATTATTTCAAAATAAAAATATTTTTAAAGAAGTCCCATCGGCAAAGTTCTTTCAATATCTTGGGATATAAAATATCTGGACCTAAAGCTTTTAGATGTAGTTTGTTTTTTTTTTTTTAATTGAAGCATAGTTGATTTACAATGTTGTGTTAATTATTGCTGTACAGCAAAGTGATTCAGTTATACACACATATACATTCTCTTTTGAAATATTATTTTCCATTATGGTTTATCATAGGATATTGAATATAGTTCTCTGTGCTATACAGTAGGACCTTGTTGTTTATCCATTCTATATATAAAAGCTTACATCTGCTCACCCCAAACTCCCACGCCATCCCTCCCCCAAACCCTCCCCCTTGGCAACCACCAGTCTGTTCTCTATGTCCCTGATTCTGTTTCTGTTTCATAGATAGGTTCGTTTGTGTCATATTTTAGATTCCACATATAAGTGATAATCATATGGTATTTGTCTTTCTCTTTCTGACTTATTTCACTTAGTATGCTTATCTCTAGTTGCATAGATGTAGTTTAAAAACGAGAAGCCTTTTGAAGTAGCTCACCTCTTTGGGGCTTCAGTTTCTTCTTCACCAGGTTTGTTTTATTCTTTCTAGTTTGAAGACATTGTCTTTATTAGATAAGTGCGAACTCTGTGGGAGTAGAACAGCCCAGCCTCCTCTCCGCCATCCATTCTCAGTGCACCGTACCTACCCTTCCCTTGCTGTCTATCATCTGTTCTTCACTGATTCCCAGCTGTCACATTTTCCAATAACTTTTCTCTCCCTCTGAGCCATCCTCTCGATTCTGTTCTTACAATTTCATGTCATTCCTTTATGTTGTTCTTGACCACGTGCTCTTTGCTCTGCCCTTGACCTGCATACTTTAAAAATCCGACTTCATCTGCAACCTCCCTGGTGCTAAGTACAGTGTGACATGCTTTCCAGGTGCTGTGATGCTATACCCACTTTATTTTTATGGAGCAGAAATTTGCTTCTCTTCTATTACCATTTTAGTAACTCTTATGTAAGGGTTTTCTTTTTATCTTTGGAGTTTAAATTATTTATATACTAGAAAATTGCTCTGGCTTAAATGAAGAAAGAGGAGATTTTAACATTTTGTCAGTGGGCCAAGATTTAAGACCTCCTAGAAATGGTATTTTTTCTTCTGAAAGTCCAAACTGCTTTATCTAGACCCTCTTAGAGCCCACTCCCTCCAAATTAAACTTTTTCATGTGGATGTATTTCTGACCTCATCATTCTCTCTCATTAGGGGCCTGTGAAGCCCAGCTGGGACTCTTTCAAATGATTTCTCATGTGAAATTGGGTGTAACCCGTAAGAAACAATCCATCATCCCATCCTGCAGCCCCACATGGAATATTCCAGAGACTTCTTTCTTAGCTAGACTTCTCCTGCTATGATTCCTGCTTTAGAGTGATTTCTCCCAAACATTCAACTGAAGTCATTTCGCTCCATCCATGTCCCAGTTGGGATGTGGAATTCCTTACAATGTATACGGAGGAAAGTGTGAATGGAGAGTTTCTGATAGGTCTTTATCTAAACTCCTTAATAGCTTGATACTAGAAAAGTACAGATTAACATGTAGCAAGAAAATACATTCAGCAAACATAATCCCATCTGTACCTGCCAAAATCTTCAATCCGCTTTACCAACATCCTTGTAATAACATTGTTAAACGGTTCTGACACTTCTTAGATAAGCTCTTCATTCAGCTCCCTGCCTGCTTCCAGAAGGAAACAGGAAAATTCCAAATACAGTCAACTTGGTTATCATGGTCTTCTTATCCACTGTGTGAAGTAACCAGGCCCTTTGTTTCTCTTCTTTCTCCCTCTGACCCCCTACATTTGGGATGTATTAGTTCCACTCTGTACCACCACTTCGGGGCACTTGGAGAGAAAAGTATCGTAGGTTGCCAGAAATGTTTTTATTTATTTTTTTTTATTAGCATGCCTAATAAAGAGATGGGTGAGTGATGTCTTTGGAACCAAAAACCAAAATGAATCCCAATGATTCCAAGTAAATCTGACTTTAAAACACTTAGTTCCAAGGTATCTTGACTTAGCAACAATAATTTAAGCTACCATAAAAGGGCCTCCGACCCATAGAAATTGCTGGAGATTTCCTTTTCCTTTCTCTGCTGCGCCATTTTCTTGCTATTTTCTCTGTCAGCAAAGATAAACTATGCATAGTGAAGCAAAATTAGTTATAATAAATAAAGTGAGCCATTAGTCTCTAAAACCCTTGAAGATGTTGACATACCTCAATCAGGAGGTCCCCCCGATTTCCATTCATCTCTTATCGTCTTCAAATTAAGGGGTAACTGGAGGGGGGATAAAAGAAAAAAAAAAGAAGTTTATTAAATCTGATTCCCTCCCACTGCACCCTCAACCCCAGTTTTCTGTGATTATGTGACTGTTCTCTAGTTTTTATGTAGTAGAGGGGGCTTGACCTGCATGTGGTTTAAATAGAGTTCGGAGGGTTATGAGAGCCAGGGAGCCGGCCGAACTGTGTCTACCTCTGTTTCTTTACAGAAAATGTGTTTAGGTTTCCAAAGAATGATTCGCAGACAAACTTTGGCCCACGATTTGTTTATAACGTGGAGTCTACCTGGAAACCTGGATTCTCCTTCCTGCAGCAGCCCCTGCAAAGAGAGAATCCAGCCAGGGCTTCGAGCCCCAGTAGAAGTGACTCTGAAATGTTTTAAACAAAAGTTAGAAATTGATTTAGGCAGTTCGTTTGAGCATGCAGGCTAGGCCATTGCTAGAAGTTGTATTACTTCCTATGGCACCTGGGACTGAGTTACTTTAAGTGCATAAATCAGCCTTCTGAGAAATAGTGTTCAGTTTCCTGAGCTTAGTTTAAGCTGAATTACAAGTGACCCTGTAGAATTATTTTATTCCCCTTTTGCCTGAAATCCTGTGGAAAGGATTAAAAACCCACGCTGTCTGTTTTTATTGGCATGTTTTTTGCTCACCCCACCCCATTTTAATAACCTCAGCCCTTTATATCTCTATTCTCTATACAGCATTTTATAGAAATTTGCCAAACATGTAAATGCCCAAAGTGAACTAGGACCTCACGATTTCTACAACAACCGGTGCATATACAGAAGATGTGATGGCCCTTTGGGTACCAATAATTTCCCAGGGACATAAAAATGAGAACCGCTGCATTTGCCAGGATCTCCCAGGGCTTCATGACATCACCAGGCGTTTTGTGACAACATCACTTTAACATACAGACTTTGGCCGTAGACTAGAAGCAAAGAAACATGTTTATTGATGGAGGCAGTGGAGTCAGAACTGGAAATTGGAAAGGAAAGCCTCCAAAGTTGCCTGGAGAAATTATCCTGAGGAAAAACAAGATCCAGACACTTCCAAAGGGGAAGTGAAGGTGGGGAGGGCCAAGAGGGTTGAGGGTTAGGCAACACTGAGTTTACAATCATCCAGTTTTGAAAATACCAGTCCTTCATGGCAGTGTTTGTTTTTTTCCCATTTTAAATTGCAAGATACGCATGAAAGTTTCTGATCTTTTACCAGCTCAGATTCTAAATGAAGCAGTAAAGGAGAGGTATTTGCAGTAAAATATCAACGAACAAAAAATTAAGTTTGGTCCCTCCTCAGTTCACTCTCCACACCCCTCCACTGCCACCCCGACCCCCTTTAGTGCTAGATTCACTGGCGCTGGAGTTGGGAAAAGTACCTCTTTCATTGTGGAATTTCTGACCACTAGGGGCGCTCTGTGGCGATCATCAACAAGAATCAGGTTGCCCCTTCATATCAAACGGAACAAAGTTGGAAGTCTCTAAACGAATATTTCCTAGAAATAAAAACTCAGTAATTTATAAATTACCATGCACATAGAGCACATGTAAAAGTTTATAAAGTATTGGCTTCTAATTATAGCTTTTTAATACATGGCCAACATTTACCATGGCTGGTAACCATTGAAGGGTATCTGGGCTGTGGACCCTTTTCTACAACACAGACAACTGAGACGAATATTAGACCAGGTCCCCCCGCCCCACCCCCCACCACCGCCAACTCCTTTTTTTTTACCAGAAGGCAGGTTACAGTTAGTGTTGCATCCAGATTTCACGAAAATGTCTGTTTCTCTCATCATATTCTAGACATGATTCTGGATTATGCCACCCTTGGAGATACTGCCATGGAGAGAGAACTCTGGACTGTTGAAACTGGGTATCTGACCACTGTGGTATTCCTTAGACTTTGTGTGTCGTAAAGAAGAGCCTCTAAATTCCCTGGGTCTTTCAGTTACAGACTCAGATTTCTGCCATCTCTCAGTCCATACCTGAATATAGGTAACACAATAGTAACTATGAAAAAAGATGAAAAACACAATCACCAAAGCTTCCACACACAACACCCAATACTCATTCCCACATACTCCTTAAACCCGCTTTACTGAGTGAACCCAACAATCTCTTCAGTTCTTGAACCTCAGAGAAATCCACATCCCCTGCATTCAGATGGCAGGTGGGGAGCTCTCCATTTCCCCGTGGTTGTGCCCTAATCCCCCTCTTACTGACTCATTACTAAGAGACCCCGGCTTCTTGGCGAAATATCCGTGGACAGAAGGAGAAAAAAATGCAGACCTTTTTCAGCCAGTGCTGTGAGATTTGCAGTCCCATTACTTTTTCTCTCCTGAAATTAAAATAAACCAGAAAGAGAAAACCAGATAAGTGAACTAAAACGTTGATGATGAGGTCTCTCCTGTTGGTAGACTATCTTCAGGGAATAATGAAATTCACACTGGAGAATTTTATGATTCACGATTTCCATTTGGGAAAATCCTTATGCTCCTTGGAGCAACCAGTTTAGGGTTTGTTTGGAGTTTGTTTTTTCCCTTTTTTGGAGGGTGTGAAGTGTTGGTCTTACAGCAACATTATAAAATCCTGGAAAATACATAAAGTCTAGGAACCATAGCAATTAGAGATGGAGGAACCCCATTATATCATCCCTCAGGCCCAGGGGAATCAGTGGAGGATTCTTTCCTAGAATAGATTTTCTTTATCTTGTTGACTTTCAACAGCTCCAGGGATGGAGTTTCCACCACTTCCTTTATTACATATTTCCCCAATCTCATAATGCTTACTGTCATAATTTTTCAGGGTGTTTAGTCCAAATGCTCCTTTTCTGAAAATGACAACTGCTCTCTTAACTCAAAGTTGTGTCTACCTGTTAGAATGAACACTTCACTCTTTTGAAACTGTAACCATTTTCCTTTTTTTTCCACCAGAATTCTCTGATTCTCTCTCTCTCTAGAAGCCATCGTGGCTGCAGGTGGGGCAGGGAGCACGTACAAGAAATCTTGGCGATTTGGCAAAAGGAGTTTTAGCCTGTTTGAGCTGCGATGTCTCAGAATTCCAACACCAGAGCTCCTCTGGATGTTTCAGGGCATACAGTGCCATGCTGAGATCTCCTTTAGTGCCTACACGTGGGGTGTGCAGTTCACATTGGCATCCCTAGAAATGTGCAGTGCACAACCTCAACAAATGTACACAGTCCTATAAAAAATACCCTTCCTTCATATCCATTAATGCCCCATTAAAGTTTAGCTTGTGTATGAATGTATGTTGATGTACATCTGTGCCTTTATATGTTGGGATTATACTTACAAAATGCTCAGGTCCATTTTCCTCATGAGGGGCCTAATACAGTACAGGGCTGAGAGCTGTGAGATTATCATAAACCCCTGTGGTCCGACCTCCTTATTTAACAGATAGACAGAGCTAGAAAAGTTATACATTATGAGTCCAGAAGTAACTGACCCAGACGACAAAATCAGAAAAGAACCTAAATATCCTCTTGCAGGCCACGGCTCCTACTCAGTTCTTGTTCTTTTTTTTTTAAATTAATTTTTATTGGAATATAGTTGATTTACAATGTTGTGTTAGTTTCAGGTGTACAGCAAAGTGAATCAGTTACACATATACATATATCCACTCTTTTTTAGATTCTTTTCCCATATAGGTCATCACAGAGTATTGAGTAGAGTGCCCTGTGCTATACAGTAGGTCCTTATTAGTTATCTATTTTAGTTATCTATTAGTTATTATTAGTTATCTATTTTATATATAGTAGTGTTATCTACTATATATTATTAGTAGTTACCTATTAGTTATAGATAACTACTAGTTATTAGTTATCTATTTGTATAGTTATTAGTTATCTATTTTATAGTTATTAGTTATCTATTTTATATATAGTTATTATTATCTATTAGTTATTAGTTATCTATTAGTTATCTATTTTATAGATATCTATTAGTTATTATTAGTTACCTATTTTATATATAGTTATTAAAGTTATCTATTTTATATATAGTTATCTATTATCAGTTATTAGTTATCTATTTTATATAGATAGTTATCTATTTTATATATAGTAGTTATCTATTTTATATATAGATTAGTTATCTATTTTATATATTAGTTATCTATTTTATATATAGTAGTGTGTGTATGTCAATCCCAATCTCCCAATTTATCCCTCCCCCGCATTCTCCCCCTTGGTAACCATAAGTTTCTTTTTTACTTCTGTGACTCTATTTCTGTTTTGTAAATAGGTTCTTTTGTACCATTTTTTTAGATTCCACATATAAACGATGTCATATGATATTTGTCTTTCTCTGTCTGACTTGTTCTGATGGTCCACTTCCTATGCCTTTGAGAGTGTCTTTCCCTTTCTCTGGAACTCAGTTTCTTTAAGTCTGAAACAGAGAAGTTAGGCTGGTAAGAGGTGGCAAACGGGTTTCCACAGAATGACTTTTCTAGCGGTGTTTACCTTTGTTTTTAAGTCAGTAGATTTTTTTTTTTTTTTAAGTCAGTAGATTTTTTAATAGAACAATCCGGATTTTTAAACTCTGACAAATGCCCCCTGGTTGCCCCCTCACGTGCATCCGTACTCCCCCTCCATCTTCTAGCGCCATACTCCTTCTTTCTGCGCTGAAGGTGCCCAACTCTGGGGTTCTAGTCTCACCAGCTCCTCCTCTTTGAGCATTGTTTTCATTATTTGCTGGTGAAAGCATCCTCGACTGGTTTCATTTTAGAGACAAGAAGATCTGGCAGCCACAACTAGCCACAGTTCCCTCTGGCAACAATGAGCTGGAACCCACTGGGGCTGCTCCCTTTCAATGGGCCATGCTCTCTCCAAGCTCGGCTCACTCCTCTCATTGGGCTACCTGTTTGCCCCATGTAGGGATTTTAGTCTGTGACGCTTGGTTAAATGATTACGAGCTATGTGATTTTATACACGTTTTGGTTGCAGCACATGTGGGTGTGGCCCTGGGTGGGCATACTGTGATTCAACTGTCTATTCAATTAGGTCAAATAACAAGTTTTTCCCGACGTGACCAGGCTGTGCTTTTAACTGACCCAAAAGACTGGTGGTTTTGGCCGTGTGTGGACACCGCCTCAGTGAGGCTCTGCTGAACTTCGTGGAGAACTAGGTGTCAAATTATATGCAAATTTGTATTTTGCATGGGAGCTGAGAGCGTTGGCACTTAATTTTTTGTTTAATATAGCTAAGTATGTAGCATTGGCCAAGTTCTGCATGTTTAATCCTTTTAACCATTCAACATAAATCATGCTCTCAGCCCCTTAATCATTCTTGTCATTCTTCTGTGAACTTCCTCCAGTTTCCTTACATCCTTCATTGCATAAAGAAGCGTTTTTTAACAGGCCTGTTTCACTTCCAAGTATCCATTCTGCGATGGAAAGAGTGGGGGTCCAGAAGATCCAGTGCCCTGAGAGAGTCCAAGGGAAATTCAAAGCTTGGTCCTTGGAAAGTGACAGACATTCACAGGCACAGGGATTGAAAGGGACCAGCCCCGCCTGCTCTGCCACATCTGACCCAGAAAGACGATTTTGTATCTTTTTTCTTCAGTAATGCAGAGGATTTATAGGATGATCCTTGGTGACATAGTCTGTGTTCTTTTATTGGGTCTTTATTGAGCATCTACTATACGAATGAGAGAGTTGTTATGCTTCCCATATTGAGTGAAGGGAGAAAAACAGCTAGGGGAAGGAAGCCACTTGTCACATCTCTTAGGATCAGAGATTTATCATCTATCAACTGTTCCCCCTTTAATCTGGTTATCGTGGTGCCAGAGAATAGTGTCTCAGGGAAACTCATGGGGGGAAAAAAGACACTAGAGGAAGTCGCAAAAAGGTGATGGAGAGACTGAACACACATCCACTTTATCTGCCTTTTCTTATCTCTGCAGGTCCTTCCCTGCCTCCAACTAGAATGCAAGCTCTATAGGAATTTTGTCTTGCTCACCAGTCTACCCTCAAACCTAGAAAGGAGCCTGTCCCATAATAAGTGCTTAACAAGTGTTTGTAGAATGAATAAATAATCACCTTCAGCTGTCAATTCATATTTCTGAGACAAGCTGGGACCTGGGACCTGGGACCCTTTACTGCAGTGCTTGCACCTGGACACGTCACCTCCTCCTCGAGGAACAGAATACAAATAAACTCTAAGGGACTAAAAATAACTGCACGCATGCGCAGTTGGGGCTAATTGTGAACAAGATCCAAAATGACCAAAAACCCAACTGCTTCTTCTAAGGAGCAGGGAGCAGAAGAAGGGTACTGCACATGCCCCCTGCACACACCACCACCAAGGGGTAGGCAATCCACCTCAGCCATCTCTCGGTCCCACCCCTGGACCCACCTCTACTTTCACCCCGTTTAAGGGACCAGCTCATCTCCCCCTCAGGGAGTGAGCAAGGGCACCTGTTACTTGTTTTCACTCCCCCCTGCTGCAGCGGGAACCCCAGTAGAGCCTTGCCTGAATTTCTTGTCTGGTCTCATCAATTTCTATTGATGAAAATGTCCAAGAACCCTGGTCAGTAACACTTGGATAAGGATAATTGATACTTCTTAATTTTATGGAAAGCAGGATGCGAAACATGGCTTCCGGACAATTATGAAAGCTTCACTCACTCTCCAATACACCTTTCAAACTGGATTTTTGCCTAAAGATCCTCTTACAGAGAAATGCAGAGCCACCACGGTTCAAGGCCATTTTGTCTGACTGATGCAGGGATCCCCGTTATTGGCCACCGTGCCAGTTATCCTTCAGACTCTGCTTGAATACCTCTAGAAACGGAGAGCTCACTTCTCCCAGAGCACCTTCCATGGGAAGCTCTGTTAGAATGCTCTTGCCTGAATTTGGCTAATATCTCTTTTTTCTCTAGCCTCCACCCATTGTCTTGGTTGTCAGAAGCAAATTAATCTTTCTTTCCACTGGGCAATCCTTCAGGTATTTTGAGACACGTAACATGTCCCTCCCAAACTTTCTCTTCTGTATGTGAAATGTCCCTTCTTCCTTTCTACACTTAGAAACATACAGCAGACACTCCAGCTTGGGAGTCTGGCATGTATTCACCTTGAGGACTCACATGTGAACAGCAGCAATGGCCCAGCTGGGTGTCTGTTTATGGGAAGGACTAAAGAGCTTCATAAGGAAACCGATTAGTAACTACATGACCAAGGACAAGTCATCCTTCCAGAGCCATCAGTCAGCAAGAGGGAGGAGGAATGTTAGGGGCATAAGCTCAGTTCATTCTGTGGATCAGCTTTCTTTCCTCCAGCAACAGTAAGCAGCTGGGGGAGGGGGTCCCCGAAGAAAAAGAACCAGGCAAGGCTTTCTTGACAAAAGAGAAGGCATTTTTGGCCCAAGCCATTTTGTGATCTAAACCTGGCCACAACGCTTGCCTTGAACGGGTCTCAGTAATTAATGATCTTAAGGGAAGTGAGGGAATCCAGGAACAAAGGAAAAGCAGTCAAGAAATAATAGTTCAGCGATAAATGAGTCCTGGTTCCTCTCAAGGGATGTACATAACAATCTGATACATGTCTTTGAGTTCTGCAGGAACAAAGGCCCCCCACCCAGGTGGAGGATGGAATGATGATGTTGACATTTTCTGACCCTCCTGACTTCAGTCAGCTAGAGCCTGGACTCTGTCAACCTTTGTCTCAATTCTATGCTGAATTCTCCTCTGCTCAAGCCCCTTCATGAATATGCATACACTGGCCGAGCCCCTTCATGAATATGCATATACCCTTAGCTTAAAACCTCCCCAATTTTGCTGTTGGGGAGATGCTGCTTTCAGAAAGATCCCCGGTGTTCTCCTGACTTGCTGCAAGTAATAAATCCTTCCTTCTCCCGTGTGTCTTTTGGCTTGATGCCCACCAGGAGGCGAACCCAGTTTTTCGGGTAACAGAACTAGTGCCAAACTTGGGGAGAGGGAATATTGGGCATCAAAGGCCCAAAATCTTTGGTCAACCTTGAAAACACAAGGTTGAAACACACAGTTTTTAAACTTGGGTGATGTTATGTACCGCGTTAAGTGGAGAAGTGGGGGAGAATATCATATGGCATTGGAGGAGAAAGGACAACATTAACTCTACAGCAAGACAGGACCGAGGATGGAGAAGTGGTGGAGGAAGCAGCAGCACGGTGGCAGGAGATGGTTCAGGAACAGCTAGAGTAGGAAGGGGAAATGGTGGCTGGGGGTGACAGCTGAGAGGAGAGGAGTCTGCATCTGGCACATCTGGGTAGGACTTGAGGGGCACTGGAGTTCTCGTAAATCTGCTAAGAGAGATGGTGTTTTATTGCTGTTATTCCCCCAGCACCAGGAAACATGATGATAAGTCATAATGATAACAACAGCTTCTATCTATTGAGTCGGTCTCATGAGGCAGGCACTGCTTTAACACTGGGGTAACTCATTAATCCTCACAATAATCTTGTCCGGTAGGTACAATTCTTATTTCCATTTTATAGGTGAGAAAATTAAGACAGAGAAGCTATCTTATCCCAAATTACACAGCTAGTCATGGCAGAGCTGTGAAACAAAGCTACTTTTACCTAACTTTTAAGCCTGACTTCTGTAATGAGAGAAAATTCTGCATTTTAGTACCGTTTCCTTGAATCACAGCTCAAACTTCAATAGTAAAGTATTTACATTTCAGTTAAGTATGTTTGCCTTAACCAATGCATTTTTTTAAAAATTGCTGAATCTAAGTATATACAGCATATCAAGCAAAAACTTATGCAGGGAAGTGAAGTTAGTTGATTTCTGCAGGAACTGTTCTTATCAATGACGAGTACAGGATATCCATTCCCTGTCACTGAACTAGAGTTAAGTCTTCACATCAGTGTAGCCCTTTCAGCCGCAAAACTAGCAATTTTCAACGTGCTGTTTCTCTGAAGCAGCCTCCACTCGTTACCAAGGCAATAAAACAAGGGAGGTAATGAACACGGTCCCACATCTCATGTGTCCGTCAGCATCTTCTACACCCCTCGATGCTCCCCGGGACAGAGAACTTCTCACTCTGTTCCAATGAAATCTAAATCTTCTCTTGCATATTCTGGGGCATCCTGCTTTATAAAAACCTATCATGGGACCATTAAAATGCCTCACCTCACTGCCTTCAAGAAGTTAGCCTCAGGAATCTTTCAAACCAAGATTTCATACGAAATCTTTCACAGTGTAAACTGTGTTGCCCTGAGCTGGACAAGTTCAGCAAATTGATATTTCTCTGGCTGGAGCACATCCGATATCCTTGTTAGACTAAATGCATTTAGCGAAAGAAAACAATTTTTTAAATTGCAGGCTCTTCTTTGCAGTAAGCCAGGAGCAGTTTCCGTATCAACAGCAAAATGTTCTAGACGTGCTGATACTTTGTGCCCAAGAACACAGCCAATTACAACCCAGCGGTACTTTACTGCTAACGATCTTTGAAGTTAACAAGGTTTGCGAAAGCTTCTCTGCATTATTATTACTATTTATATTAATAGCATTAGTGATCTCTTTTATTCTGCTAAGATTTAGCACTACTAATTGGCATCAGTATAAATAGAGGTATTAATGCTCTCATGCAATGCAAGCAGAGCCAACTCTGGCAGCTTTGTGGGTTTAATATGGAAATGTTTGCTGTCTAATGAGGACACAAAATGTTAATCTCCAGAACAAATTGTATTTATAGAGAAACTAATTATCATACGCAAATGTGACACACATCACTTGCAAAATTCCTGTTGCTACTGGGCCAGGCCTCTGTGACCTTTTTGAAATGCAGCACTTTGAAGCAGTGGCTAATAGTTTCATGTGCTGAGGTTGATTACTTTTATTTTCATACAGAAATCAGCTACATGGGAGAGACTCTGGATAAACCCAACAGAGCCATACCTTCTGTAACCATGACCGGCACTCTACCAGTAATTTCTTATCCTTTCCTTTAAGACTCAGAATTCTTCTGCAGTTTTTGCTATATCTGAAAAGCCAGATAATACAGAACAGAATGAAGAATGTTTTAACCCCATTAATAAAAGAACTAAGATGTTCTTGTAAATGCAGTCCTACTGGATGAAAGCTATTTTGATATTATTTTCATAATTGTTTTGGGGTTTTTTTTGTTAGTATTCTTCTTCACTGAGTAAGAAACGACTCTAAGTATACGACACAGATGGTTAAATCTAGTGAATATAGTGTTAACTCCTTTTCTTGGTACTTTTTCCTCTTCTCTTTCAAATAAACATGTTCTCTAGTCTGAAATCTCATAGAAGTACAACTTGCGGGAACTTAAGTGGCCACACATCACCCAGTGAGTCCAAATACTTCATTTGCAGATGAGGAAGGTGTGGATCAGAGAGGTCAGGTGGCATGCCCAAGATCACGCAGTGAGTTGGTAGAAGATGCTAGAGGTCACTTGCCCTTTATATATGCTTAAAATTTTGAAAAATAACCACCACTACTGTAGTGTTGCCAAGTTTAGAATCACGTGAATGCTTAACAGCTTTTATAACTTTACATAAAAGACGCTGCTGACCAGAGAGCCTCGGCTAGCTTATGGTCCTAGCCCAGCTAATTCTCATCCGACACTGGGGATCTAATTCAGCATCCTCCAAAGGCCTGTTGGGCTCCAAGGACAGAAAGATGAAGGAAACCTTTAGAAGGGGGTCTCTACTCTCATGGAACCCACAGTTGGCTGAGGGAGACCAACAGTTTCAATAAGCCGAGCTAAGTGCATTATCAAAGTATGCCTGAGGTGTGTGAGAGCACAGAAGAAAGACAAGTACCCCATGTGGAGGGGGCCGCAGGGTGGGGTAGTGTACGTGTTTCTATTGCTGTGTAACAAATTACCTCAAATGTAGTGGCTTAAAAACATACATTTATTATTATTATTTCCATGGGTCAGTAGTTCCTGCATGTCTCAACTGAGTCCTCAGCTCAGGGTCTCACAAGGATGCAGTCAAGGTGTTGGCCAAGCTTCCTTTCTAAAGCTCAGGGGTCTCTTCCAAGCTTGGTGGTTGGTGGCAGAATTCAGTCCCTTGCGGTTGTAGGACTGAAGTCTTTGCTTTCTTGCCGGCTGTTAGCAGGGACTGCTCTGGCCTCCTGGAGGGTCCCCCAACTCCCTGCCATGAGGGCCTCTCACAATATGGCAGCTTACGTCTTCAAGGTCAGCAGGAGGGTCAGTCTTCAGGATGGCCCAGTCCCTTTTGCAAGATGTTCTGCTGATTGTCAGGTCCACGTAAGATAATCTTCCTTTTGATTAACCTGAAATCATCTGATTTGGGATCTTAATTACATCTGCAAAATCTCTTCACCTTTGCCATGTAGTATAACCTAATCATAGGAGGGAAATCCCGCCATACTCAGAGGTCTTGCCGCCCTCAAGGGAAAGGGATTATACAGCATATGTAAATCGGGGAGGGGCAGAAATCTTGGGACCCATCTTAGAACTCCGATTCCCTCAAGTGGAGAGCAGAAGGGTAGAGTTAGGTTTCAGAAGATGTGAATTAAATCGTGCAAGACAAATAGAGGTAAACATCTGGAGTGGTTAATCTTATAATTTTCTTGAAACTGTTTTTCACCAGAAACCTGTGTTCATAAAGTATAATTTTATTTATTTACATCAGATTTGGATGGAACATGAAGAAAAAAAGAGGAGTGAAAGGACAATTCACCAAGAGTAAAAAACACAAGCAAACCAAACCAAAGCTTTGTTAGAATGAATGAATGAATGAAAAATGAAGGGACCTGGATGGGACCATAGACAAGGTTATAATCCACCTGGACCTCTGTATGCTCATTGGAAAATAGATTGATGATTTGTAATATGTAAGAGGCAAAGGAATAATATGTCTAACACATAAAAACTTCTTATAAAGTAAGAAAAGAAAAAGAAGAATCCTTGGAATGGGCTGAATATTGGAATCAGCAGTAGAGAAAAGAGCCACAAATGGTTCAGAGGCATATCAAAGTGTTCAAATTCATTTGTAATTAAAGAATAATGATAATAGTTAATTAATATATCTGAATTATGTGCAGGCACTATTCTACTTCCTCTCTCTCTCTCTCTCTCTCTCTATATATATATATATATATCACTTCATATAGCATGCAACCCTAGGGGTAAATCCTATTATGGGCTCCATTTTACAGATACAGAGAGGTTAAGTTAGTTGCCAAAGGTCACACGGTAGCAAGTGGCAGAGCCCCAGTTCTACCCAGGTAGTCTGGCTGTGCTCTGACCATCATGTGTTCCTGCCTTGAAGGCACACTGACAAGTCAACAATGGTTTGGCAGGTCATGTTAAAATAATAACCTAGTGGTGATGAGGGTTTGGGAAAATAGGCACTCTCCTATACTACCATGAAGATGGAAACAAACCTTTCTGTAGAGGTTTTAGTAGTTTGTATCTAAAATCTTTTTAAAAACTGCATAGTCTTTATTTATTTATTTTTTAATTAATTAATTTGTTTTGTGGCTGCATTGGGTCTTCATTGCTGCGCGTGGGCTTTCTCTAGTTGTAGTGAGCGGGGGCTACTCTTTGTTGCGGTGCACAGGCTTCTCATTGTGGTGGCTTCTCTTGTTGCGGAGCACGGGCTCTAGGCGCACAGGCTTCAGTAGTTGTGGCACGCTGGCTCAGTAGTTGTGGCTCGAAGGCTGTAGAGTGCAGGCTCAGTAGTTGTGGCGCACGGGCTTAGTTGCTCCGCGGCATGTGGGATCTTCCTGGACCAGGGCTCAAACCCGTGTCCCCTGCATCGGCAGGGGGATTCTTAACCACTGCGCCACTGGGGAAGTCCCATAAAAATCACATAGTCTTTTTTTTTTTTTTTAAACAATCACTTTTGTTATTCATTTATTCATTTATTTATGGCTGTGTTGGGTCTTCGTTTCTGTGCGAGGGCTTTCTCTAGTTGCGGCAAGCGGGGGCCACTCTTCATTGCAGTGCGTGGGCCTCTCGTTATCGCGGCCTTTCTTGTTGCGGAGCACAGGCTCCAGACGCGCAGGCTCAGTAATTGTGGCTCACGGGCCTAGTTGCTCTGCGGCATGTGGGATCTTCCCAGACCAGGGCTCGAACCCGTGTCCCCTGCATTGGCAGGCAGATTCTCAACCACTGCGCCACACAGGAAGCCCTACATAGTCTTTAATGTAACATTTCTTTCCCATTCTTTTATCCCAATGAAGACAGTATGTATGTATAAATACTTATTTAGCTTTAAGCATACCTGTCAAGTTACTCATAATAGCAAAAAAATTGAAACAGTATTAAAAAATGGAAACAACAAAGCAGAAGCTACATCAATTATTTTGCGTTCACTCGGTGAAACACTATGCAGCTATTGTGACTACATTTTATATTTTAGAATATTAACAGGAAAAACTGTACTGTATATTTGGAACCAAAAGCAGATTATATTATATCACATAATTGTTTTTTTAAAAAACCTGCACATATGAATACCAAAAAAAGGGGTGGCCTGGAAATATATTCACCAAACTATTAAGTGTGATATATTCAAAAAGTGGTTGAATTATAGATGATTCTTTTTTAAAAATCATCTACTTTTGAGTGTCTTTTTATTCAGTAAGTATCATATACTAAGAAAAAGTAATGTAAATTTAATCAAACGCTCTTTAAAATCCTTTCATAACGCAGTCTAAGATCCACGCTTTCTAAGTTGTTCTGTATAAGGGGTCCGTCTCATGCTGTGGCGTCAACATTGAACTGAGTCTGGTGATCTGTCCTCTGCCCTTGGCTTGGTTACAGATTAACTCCAGAAAGTTAGAACTGGAGGAGATCCTAGAAATCAAGTGATCCAACACTTTCGTTTTACGGATGAGAAGGCAAAGACCACAGGGAACAGATGACTTACCCAAGACTGACAGCCAGCGTGGGGCAACCCAGGACTGGAAGGCAGGTCTCGTACTCACAGGTTGATACCACTTATCACTACACGATCTTCCTGGGTTTGCATATCTTTAGTTGTGAAATCAGAGCCCTGAAGCAGCGATTTCTCAGGGCAGATTGTGATGGTCACACACACAGAGTTTGGGGCCAAATAACCCATTTCAGTGCCAGCTCTTCTGTTTCTGAGAGATCTTAAACAAGAGGATTGACTTTTTTGATCCTAATTTTTCTCAACTGCAAAATGGTGATTATAATAATATCCACCTCTTAGGATATAGTGAAGATTTTAAAATACAATAATATATTTAAAGTTTTTAGCACAATACCTGGCTTCTTGAGGTCTCAAGAAACACAGGCTCTTCTCCAGCTGTTTTGTATCTTTGGGCATGGAACCCTATGCTGACTCCAGAGCTGTTCTGTCCTCTGGCAGGAGAAACACTGGAATTGATGATTGGCTGCCAGGACAATGGTCCCATAGATAGTTAAAAGCCTCATCTATCTTCCCTGGTGAAGGAGGAGTTACTTTCCGTCTACCGCCTGCCCTCTGGGGAAATCACTTTTGCACCACCACCATAGTAGTAAGCCACCCAGATTTACAAGGAACAAAATTTACGAGCTAAGGAATGTCAGCTCCTGGTGTAAGTAAGTAATGAGGTTGGGTAGTAAAACAGTCACTGAAGTTCGCTACTCCGGAGAATGCTGCGGATGCTGGGGTCACTGCTTGCAGGACCTGTGCACGTGGATGCGTGGATAAGGATCCCACACACTCACAGCCTTTCACCCACTCAGCACTCCTGGCTTGTGCAAAATTACAGAAGTAACTGGTGGTCAGAACTAGGATTACAGGGGAGAAGGGAAAATGAGAAAACAAAACAGACCCAACATGATGCTGGATCTCTGGGTAAAAGCCCCTTATCACAGCCCTAACCCTGCCCTCACCTTGCTCTGTTGTGTGGGCAAATCTTGTAACTTCTCCAAGATGCAGGGATTGGGCTAGGTGGTGGGAAAGGGATCTTCTGAGTCTGATGTCTTATGAAGATAAAATTCAGGGTCTAAGGCCCCCGTCCTAGGGCACTCAGAGAACAAGCACCCAAGTGAGAGGGCAAAACCCCAGTTTCTATGGAAATATGTGGGGCACACTAGTAGAGAGAACCTCCTTCACACAGCTGCCCAGCCTTAGCTGGCCTGCGATTCAAACCTGTGCTTCCATCACGGAGAAGCCGGTAGAGTTTATCAGGCTCTCAGACTTCCTAATCCCATTAGCAGCCCGCTCAAGGATTTGGCTTCATTCTCCCATTGCTCCCTTTCCAATACTGAAATGCAATTAGGTTACGTTTGGTTGATTATTGAGCCGCTATTTAAAAATGGTGATAAAAAGAACTCATCACATTTGGCTAAGCCAAGTTGCAAGTTTTCCTACTGTTCATTTACACCTCTTATTGGTGCTCTGAGAAGTCATAGACTCGCCTCCCACCTGTAATGCAACCCCTGACATGAGAGGAAGGAAGGCATTGCGGTCCCTGAACATTTGGGACCCGTTATAACCGGATGACTTCCAGAGGATTCGCTCTATCAGGGCAGCCCTATGCGTGATTCTAATGTGCCGCAAAAATGCTGTTTTCCATGGTCGTTTCCGGGTTAGGATAAATTGACAGTTGAACACTTTTCTTTCTTGTCTGCCAAGTGGCCGAGAGGCGAAATCATCACTAAGGCTCACTGCCTTAGGGCTCAGAAAATATGAAAAATTCACCCCCACTGAAACTCGAGCTTTTTACAGATTCACAGGAACTTAATAACCTCTTACTGGACTGCAGAAGGGAAAAGAAGATCAGTTCTCAAATATCGTGGAGCAGAGCAAAAGGCAAAATGAGCAACTACCAGATAAGTGCTCTTGAAAATGCTCAAATAAAAGCTAAACGGTATGAAAACAGCAGCTAATCCCTGTATCAATTCCATGGTCCAAAATTACAAAGGTTCTGGAGAAAGAGGCTCCCACAAAAGCCATCCTATCCAGGTGAGGGGAAGCAGAGAAACAGGGTCTCCAGGCCTGCGTAGTCATCAAAATGGTCTAATTGAAGAAAACAATTAGGAGGTTGGCTTCTGTCCTGCAAGTGATTCCCCCACTGATGAAATCCCAAGGAATGGCAGGGCTCCAAAATTGCTCAAGTGACTTCTTGTTTAACTCAGCCATTTAAGTCCTCATCAAGTGTTAAATTTAAATGTGTGTAAAGATTATTACCAAAAAACCCCAACACATCAGGGGCAAAGTGTGAATATGTATACACAGAGCCACACATATAGGTCAAGAGAGAAATAGATTCAGGGATATTTAGAGATTTAGCTTCCAGCAAAAGTCATTTTTCTCCCTCCAGTAAGCCTATGAGCTTTGAATAGCCACTTTCCTTGATTGCCTTCTAAAACGCTGTCTGCTGCCCAGCGGCCCAATCTGAACACACAGACTGGAGGTCTTGAAGGGGAAGGGGGTCTGAGAGGCTCCTCATACCAGAATTCTGAAAGCTTGCCCAGACTGAGTCGACCATGTTGCTCTCCTAAATTATGTAATAAAATAAAGTCTCGAGCTCTGATTTCAAGAATCATTCTTTTTCCTTTTGAATATTTTTATATTCTGAGTAGTAAGAAGTTTGGAAAAATGCCCTCCTCAGAGTTCCTTATACGTTTCTGAAAATATTATGATGACCTTGCAACTAAAATATTTTAGAAATATCATAAGACTGCTTAGAGAGTGAATTACTACAATAATTTATTATCTTGAGAGCTAAGGATACTAACTTGCTCTTTATTTTCTTATTAGAATTTTGGAGGGGGGTGGGAGGGGTAGAAACTATTGACCCTTTGACAGCTTTTTTCTTAACAATTCTGTGGTTGAACTAGATCCCATAGTTTAGCACTGATTTTAAGAGTAGAGAAACCCTGGCATACTGTTTAATACAAAAACCAACTAGTAGGCAGAGGACCTACCCAAGATCGAAGATACAGGTGAGTGAACACAGGTGCCCAATACCTCTTCCCTTAGCTCCTCCCCAAGGCACACGACGTACCTGGTTATTGACCAGTTGAGAGGCCTGGATCTATGGACTTGCTGCCATTTATACCATTTAACCTGCCCGTCATCTTCCAGCCACTCCCGTCAGCACGCAGGAGTGCATCCTATATCAAATTACAGCTTTCTTGGTGTGCCACTATTATATACTAACCCTGCTTTATTTTTTACCAAGACATTGGCTCTAAAGAGATTCCTATCCAGTGGGTTGGGCCACACCAACCACTGTGGTGACTTGATAATAATGGTCTTTGAAGAGTGCACTAGTCTTCCTTTTGAAAAACTTGCCCATATTGATTTCCCATAACCACTTGCATCACAGAAATAGCTAACAGTTCTGAAAAGGAAGTCTGTATCGTGGTCTACATCTTAAATGCCACATTTACTGAATAGCTGGCACTTGAGTAGGTGCTGAGTTTCCTTCCAAAGTATACTGAAGACACAGACCTTACCTTGAGTAGAGTTTGGAAGAGGAGGATCATCAAAACCTTAATAAGAACCCAACATTGCAAACAAATGGACCCACTTTTATTGAGCACATAGTATGTGCCAGGCACTGAGTGAAGCAATTTACATATATTATTTCTAGTTTCCCCAGAAATTCTTCACAACACGTTGTAAGGGCCACTTGATAGATGAGACAAATTGCATTCTAAGAGATTGTGACTTCTCAAATATCACACAGAAAATATCATGGTTAGGATTAGAACTAGGAATATTTCATCCAAAGCTGATATATACTCCACTATACCACATTGCCTCTACACAGAGTTCACAATTCACTTTCCTACTTGTCCTTTTGAAAAGAATCAAATAATATAATAAAAATGTTTAAAATCTTTATAAAAGTATTCTATGTAGTATACATATATCGAGTCATCACATTATACACTTAGAGTATATTACAATTTTATTTACCAATTATACCTCAATAAAGCTAGAAAAGAAAGTTGAAAATAGAGCTTTATATGTGTCAGCCGAATCTATTATATATTCATTAACCTCCAGTATCTGAGTTTCAGTTGCGGATCCTCAAGCATTGAAGACTCTGAGTTATCCCCAAATGATGGTCAGTTACGCAGTGTTAAATCTTTCCCGTTTAGGGCCAAGGCTCTTTAGTCCTTCTCATTGCCAATGGGCGGGAAAGAGAGATACATCCTCTTGAAACTTTAGAGAATGCATTGATGGAGATGTGTCCCCAGTATTCTAGATTCCTATTTTGGAACTTAGAACATGAAATAAGCTTATTAAATTATTGAGTGGGTAGTCAAATGTAGGCTGAAAGTAAGGTGGCCAACCATCCCGGGCTGCCAGTGACTCAGGGCTTTCCCAGGATGCAGGACTTTCCGAGCTAAAACCAGTAAAGTCCCAGGCAAACCAGAACAAGTTGATCACTCTTGCTGAAATATGCATGACTTCATAGAATTCTGTACCTAGACGGACCCTTTGTGTTTAGCTAGTCCAATAAACACACTGTTGTGATGAAAGTCTGTACAGAGATTAACTTACAGTGCAGTTTAAACATAAACAGAATTAACAGCATCTCAGCATGAAAGTACTAGACATATTTTATATTTATAAAATGCTATGCAGTTTATATACTCTTATTAAAAACTGTTCTCGGGAAGATCCGGCATGCCGCGGAGCAACTGGGCCCGTGCGCCACAACTACTGAGCCTGCGCGTCTGGAGCCTGTGCCCCGCAACAAGAGAGGCCCGCGCACCGTGATGAAGAGTGGCCCCCGCTTGCCGCAACTAGAGAAAGCCCTCGCACAGAAACGAAGACCCAACACAGCCAAAAATAAATTAAAAAAAACAAAAACAAAACAACCGTTCTCTATTTTTCTGAATTCCACCTGCCCTTTGGGGACTTTGGGATTAGACCACCTCTCCTGGTGAACCCCGCACTTACAAGTAGTAAAATAAGTGCTAAGACAAAGTTTGGCAAAGAGAGGACCTGAATTGATCTCCTCAGAGACTTTCCTGGCTCCAACATAGCATGGAAATCATCTGGAAACTCCCATCTGCTCTGTGAAGGGATGTGGAAAGTAGCTGATAATACTATCTTAGGAGCAGGGCACGCATCCCTATAGTAAGGAGGAGGGTGAGATGTATTGCTAAGGAATAGGTGTCAAATGGCAACTTTAAGCAGACCTCAAGGTTATATAACACTTCTGAGGGAAGAAATCAGGAGCGGGGCTCCAACCAGTTGAGAGAAAACAGGCCCCCTGTTTATCAGCAGCAGACAACAGATGCCAGCAGCATGAGATAAGATGCTTGGGCGGGGCCACCATCCTCCAGAGACTGACTATCATCTACAGAGAGAGCAAGACCCTACAGCACCACAATAGACTAAAGATACCAGGGTCCTTCTCCATCCTCCCGAGGGCACAAACCCCCCCTTGCCCATACATCAAGACTCACCTTGGGAAGGACGAAGATGGAAGGCTCAACTCTGAAAACTTGAACATTAACCTGAAGGCAATCACTATGAACTGAAAGGAAATCGTTTATTTATTTATTTATTTAGGCCACGCTGCGCTGGCATGCGGGACCTTAGTTCCCCAACCAGGGATCAAACCTGCACCCCCTGCAGTGGAAGCACTGAGTCTTAACCACTGGACCACCAGAGAATTCCCAGGAAATCGTTTGAAAAAGAAGACACTGAGATATTGTCCACTGACAAAGTTAAGTTCCTCAACTATCCCGTAGGAAGGGAGCTTGTAAGGAAGAAGATGTAATAATAAAGAAATAAACAAACAGATAAAGAAATGAATGAATGAATAGAAAATTTGTTTTGATTTTTGCACATCTAAGTAGTGGTGAGAAATTTTGCCTACTTGCTACAAAGTAATTCATTAGAGGATTTGGAAATTATAGAAAAGTATAATAAAAGTTTAATAATTACACTGTGATAAATTTTTTGGATAAATATATAGATAGGGATAAATAGAATTATAATGTATATGTAATTAAGCTCTATATCCAACTCTGTATCTTGACTTTCACATATTATATTATGATCATGCAACCACGTCACATGTTCTCTAATAATTGTTAACAGTTTCATGATAGTTATCTGGAGGCACCGTGATTCATTTAGCCATTTTATTATTGCTGACCATTAGTTTATTTACCCTCACTGTTATAAACTATGCTGTAATGAACTTGATATGTAGATCTTTCCCATATATTTGACTATACGTAGCTTTAATTCTTCAAACTAAAATCATTGAATAAAAGGATATGAACTGATTTTAATCTGTTGATAGGTTTGGCCATGTATTTCCTGCAAGTCTATATCAATTTCTCTGTCAGCAGTATTGTATGAGTGCTTTTGTCAAGGCGCCATTGTTACCAATTCTAAAATCACATGATAGGAGAAAGATAAGTATCTAATTTTTGTTTTAATTTGGATTGTTCACTGAGTATTGAGGTTGAATATTTTATTATGTTTATTAGCAACTTGCAATATGTGAAATCTTTTTTCTACATTTTTTGAGTATTGTCTTTTTTATTTGAACAGCCTCATTATAAAAGTATATTAACTGCCATACTAATTGCATATATTTTTTACATTTTCTTTCCCAGTTTTCAACATGCCCATTTTTATTTCCACGTGGTCAAATCTCATCCATTGCCTTTTGCTAAGAAAAATCTTTGTTCTAAAATAACATAAATAGGGCTTCCCTGGTGGCGCAGTGGTTAAGAATCCGCCTGCCAGTGCAGGGGACACGGGTTCGAGCCCTGGTCTGGGAAGATCCCACACACCAAGGAGCAACTAAGCCTGTGCGCTACAACTACTGAGCCTCCGCTCTAGAGCCTGCGAGCCACAACTACTGAGCCCACGAGCCACAACTACTGAAGCCTGTGCGCCTAGAGCCTGTGCTCCGCAACAAGAGAAGCCACCACAATGAGAAGCCTGCTCGATGCAACTAGAGAAAGCCCGCTCGCAGCGACAAAGACCCAACACAGCCAAAAATTAAAAATAAATAAATTTATTCTAAAAAATAAATAACTAAATGTTCTTCTACAGTTTCATTTTCATGTATAACTTTTCAATCTATCTAGAATCTTTTTTTAATTATTTATTTTATTTTGTTTATTTATTTCTGGCTGTGTTCGGTCTTTGTTGCTGCGCGCCGGCTTTCTCTATTTGCGGCGAGCGGGGGCTGATCTTTGATGTGGTGCGCAGGCTTCTCATTGTGGTGGCTTCTCTTGTTGTGGAGCACGGGCTCTAGGCGTGCAGGCTTCAGTAGCTGTGACACACGGGCTCAGTAGTTGTGGCTCGCGGGCTCTAGAGCGCAGGCTCAGTAGTTGTGGCGCGCGGGCTTAGTTGCTCCGCGGCATGTGGGATCTTCCCGGACCAGGGCTCGAACCCGTGTTCCCTGTGTTGGTAGGCGGATTCTTAACCACTGTGCCACCAGGGAAGCCCTAGAATGTTTTCTTTTTTAAAAAACATATTTATTTGTTTATTTGGCTGCACTGGGTCTTAGTTGCAGCATGTGGGATCTAGTTCCTTGACCAGGGATTGGCCCTGGGCCCACTACGTTGGGAGTGTGGAGTCTTAACCACTGGACCACCAGAGAAGTCAGTAGAACCTTTTCTTAACATAATGAAGTTTTAGTTTTTTCTACTTGGTTAATTAGTTGAGCCGGCAACATTTACTTCCCTCACACCCAGTAATCTGAGATGACTTCTTTATCGGGTGATAAACCTGTGTATATAGAAATTGTTTCTGTGCTCTTTTGTTCTAATCCATTGACCCATCTGATGATTTTTGTTCTAGAAGGGTATTATTTTAATTATTATAATTTTATAAAATTATAATTAATTTACTTAATTGTATAATTTTATAGCTTGTATTGCTCTTCTTTTTCAAAACTTTCTTGGGTATTTGTGCCATTTTATTATTCTATGTTTGCCAAGTTTCAGGGGAAAAAACAAACCTCAGGATTTCCATTAAAAATTAATCGGGGAAAAAATTTTAAGTATTTAAATTTACCAGTTAAGAACATGTTTTGCCTCTCCATTAACTCAATTCTCCTTTTATTTCCGTCAATAAAAATTTTAAGATATTTTTATTTTTGTTTGTTAGATTCCACATACATCCTTTTAAAGTTGATTCTAGTTAATATTTTTGGCAACTTTTGTAAGAATGAGAACTTAAAAATAATTATTACTGGATATATCTGTTATACAGAAAATACTTTTACAAAGTCCTTAACTTTATATGCCAGGCTTTCAGAACTCTTCCTATCAGCACTAAGGGTTTTAGGCAAATTTTTGAGATTCTGCTTTGTATTTTCAAAATGTTTCTGCTATAATTACCGTTTGATTTTCTTGTTCTATAACTGATGCAAGGTTTTTCTACCAGTTGAATTAATTACAAGGCTGTTGATGCTAAAATGTGTGTTAAATATTGAAATTTTAACTTCATATGACACATACATAATAAAAAAGACAACACTTTCTTATACCAACAAGTAAACAAGCATTATTGTTTCAAGGGTAATAGTTCTATGATTATTCATTGAATTTCAAGTAGACCGTGTAAAAAAAAAAACCAGAAACCTCAATTAAATAGAGTTGGGAGACCAGAAGGGGGAGCTCTCACCCCCCCGTGAAGTTATTAGCAGAACCCAGTGGGAAGAAGAAAGACTCATCTTCATAACTGGCAAGAACTCAGCCAATGAAAAACCACCGACTCTCTGTTTACTAGAGCCCTCCCAACTAACTTTTTCTCTCTATGAAACTGTTCTCCTTCCCTTGCCCTGCGGGGCATTTGCACGTGGTGCGCCATGATTGCAGACCGCAAATTGCATTTCTCCGCTGATCCCAAATAAACCATTTTTACTGGACTAATATCTGGCAGTCTGTTATTTCTGGTCAGTAATTCTCACAGCAGAGCTTCTTGCAAATAAACTGGTCATGCTTCAATATCCAAATGAAAAGATACAGAATAAATAAAAATCTGCTAGAAAGGACCTTCACCCTCATTATAAGAGATGTTATAGATTGCAGTTCAGCCAACATAGTCATTCATTTAACAGATTTTTTCTTTAACCCTCTGGCCTCTTTCATCCATTTCTCCCACTCCCCCCACCCCCACCCCTCTACCTCTGGCAAGGTTGCTGTTATTATTGAAATTTGTATATTATTCATATTGCCTTTCAAGAAAGTTATAAATTTGCATGTAAATATATATATATATTTGTTGAATTTATAATAATTATTTAGACTTCATACATTAAGTTTTGCTTCTTTTAAGCTTTTCTAGGAATTGATGGTATAGTTCAATAATAGTGCCGAAGGGCTTCCCTGGTGGCGCAGTGGTTGAGAATCTGCCTGCCAATGCAGGGGACACGGGTTCGAGCCCTGGTCTGGGAAGATCCCACATGCCGCGGAGCAACTAGGCCCGTGAGCCACAACTACTGAGCCTGCGCGTCTGGAGCCTGTGCTCCGCAACTAGAGAGGCCGCGACAGTGAGAGGCCCGCGCACTGTGGTGAAGAGTGGCCCCCACTTGCCGCAACTAGAGAAAGCCCTCGCACAGAAACGAAGACCCAACACAGCCAAAAATAAATAAATTAATTAATTCATTAAAATAATAATAATAGTGCCGAAGATAGTAATGTGAAATTTAGGGTAAACAATGAAATTTTTGTATATATTTAGTTTATAATGAATTATACCAATAAGACACATGATTAGCTATATTTTGTGTATTGAGATCTAGGCAATTAGAATGAAAGATCAATACCAAGGCAAAAGGTAAACATCCCAGGACAGAAGCTTGTGGTCCCTGTTCACGAAAGAATCTGGTCAATAGCCCAAAGGTATTATGTTTACAAGGTCATGAATTATTAATGTTTTGGATCTACTAGAAATCTGTTGGAAGTGCAGGTTACCACTACCTGAACTAACGCCCATTGCCCTGTGAGGCAGGCTCGCTCTGTACTCCATTGCACGTGTATAGATGGAAAAAAATTCTGAGTGCACCTCAGTCAGAATTTTGACAAGCACCCCCTGTGGATGGTGGATAGCAGAATTTGTTTGGAACAAGCCTCTGTGTTCTTAATTTGCTCAATACCTTCCAGAATAATCCTTCATTGAATTTGATATTTTCTACATGTAGCTGTCTGGATAGAAAGGTGATTAGCTCAGATGCTAACCACGTATGGACATTAGCCCCTCTTTTATCAAAAGTTTATCAAGGCAGCTTTTGCTGCAGTAGTGCTGCATGGAAAAGCATCTCCTAAATCTCAGCTGATTGCAACAGCAGACACTTTCTTTCTCACTCACAGTTCTGTGAGTTGGCGATGGTTGCTTTGCTGGTTTAGGTCAGCTTTATATGCCTTCACCTCCTACCCCCAACGTTGTAGGAGTGGCTTCTGTCCAGGGCACAGTATCATTAGGATAAGGGCTCAGTGCAAGAAGACTTCAGAAACTTTCAATGCCTTGTAAAGCCTTCCTTTGCAACTGGGACACTATCCCTTACGGTGCTGTTCACATGGCCAAATGGCCAAACTGACATTCTCTTCCTATGGAGGTGGGAGAAGGAGAGAGTAAATATTTGCTGAATAATAATATAATTTACCACAGTCCACCCATATGGTCTCAAATATTGATGGATCTTCTCTTTGCCTTCAAAATAAACTCTTAGCCTTCTTGAGGAGAAAACCCCAAAACATCCCAAGCCCAGGATCTTGTGCTAGCATCTACAGTAGGTCCAGATATGGTTCCTCTTGATCCAGACACCTATGAGCTAAAAAGAAAAGTTATTTATAGTCTCTTTTGACCACACACACACACACACACACACACACATCATATAAAGGTGAGATGAGACCAGAATGACAGCAAAAAATAATCCCATTTGGAAAGGTGAAAAATGGGAGACACATAGCAGTCACTGGTCTGAAACAATTTTGAATTCCCATCGGGCAAATGTTCCTTATGAAAATGCTTCATAAGAAGCAACCCCAAATCTCAGAGGTTTACAACCAACGTATTTCTCCAAATTCTGACCTGGTTTGCAGGTCAGCTATGTCAACTTTCTCCATGCAACAAATCAGGTTCAGAACTACCCCACGTGTCTGCTCACTCAAAGTCCCAGGATGAAAGAGCAGCTACTATCTAGGGCATATCGCTTCATCATGGTGACCAGAAGTGCAAGCAGATTTGTAGAAACGTATGTACTGTCACATCTGTCCACGTTTCGTTAACCAAGTCATGTGTTCAAGCCCAAAGCTATTATTATACTCCTCCCATGGTGGGAGGAAGGGGAGAGGGTATTTGCTAAACAAGAATAGAATCTGCCACAGAAGATGAGATATGTTTTAGAGAATATCTCCTCTTCCAAAGAAGCCCAGTGAAAGCAATCTTTCCTAATATTGGAAGATCCCAGTGAGTAGTTAAATGTTCTTCATGTAAATTATTCTGTAAGCACAAGAGGTAAGTTATACTTACCTATTAGAAAAACATAAAGGGAAAGTACAAAGCAGTACATAAATTTCACTTTGTATAGAAAGCTGAATAACAGAGAACTGGAAATCAGTTTGAATTACCAAGAAAAAAAGGCAAAGAGACAGAATGATGCAGATGAATTTCACATAAATCTGGGCAAATCCAATAAGGTAATTCATAATTCTTCCTCTACCTGTGCTGCCTTAATGGAAAAAATAGATAATTCCAGGGAACTGGACTAGGTTTATTTGAGAGGCCAATGTTTGGGTGTGCACAGAAGAATTTGAGCAGAAAAATTCTGCAGGAAGAATTAATGAAGTTACAAAAAGACAGATCCCATGGGTAGGGAAGTTACATGTCTGTCTCAGAAGAGTCTGTCTTTCTGGATAAAGTTGTCACAATATTTCTGAGCAACCAAGTACTGGGGTTAGTATCAGAATCTTAACTAAGTTAAGCCTATACATTAATCAGGGCTTGTGATAAATCTCCAAGAGCCTTAGGACAGAGCAGAGTGTAAGCAACTAAAACAAGCTCATTTTACCATCTCTTCAGAAGATGGAGATGCGGACAGGTCTTGCCCGAACATGATTGTACAGATATGAGATTCTGAGAGTCATATTCTTGGGCACCCACAAAACACAAATGCTCAGCCCTTGTGGATATACAGATGCTACTATCATGTTACAACATCAGATTTTGTATACTTTCTGAGTTGGTCCATTCTTTATCGTTTTTTTTTTTTTTCTTCTTCCTTTTCTTTTTCTTTTAGTTGCAGCATGCTGGATCTTTTGTTGCAGCATGTGGGCTTCTCTCTAGTTGTGGCGTGCGGGCTCCAGAGTGCACAGGCTCAGTAGTTGTGGCGTGCAGGCTTAGTTGCCTCGCGGCATGTGGGATCTTAGTTCCCTGACCAGGGATCAAACCCACATCCCTTGCACTGGAAGGCAGATTCTTAACCGCTGGACCACCAGGGAAGTCCCTCTTTATCGTTTAAGGCCAGTTTTGCTGGCTGCATTTCTGAGTCCAACTCATAACCACTTTGATGGATAAAAAGACACTTTCAAATCAAAGGAGAGATCATCAGCCTAAAGAAGTCACACACCTGGCTAAGTCCTTCTAGAAAATCACTGACAAATATTGAACTATATAAAAAATGTATAAAATCTAAACTGAAGTGATGGTTGGGGCTGGGGAGAGAAGTATAAATTTATTGTTTAGGAAACTAAGTGTGGTTATTTGCACATCCTTCTGTTGATTTTACAGAGTCCCAAGCTTAACTTTTAAAAACCTTAGGTTTTCATCTAGGAATACTACTGGTAAATCTTCTGGTACTGAGTGGTCAGACCTCAGAAAGAACACATCTTCCACAAAGGTGCCTGAAGTAGGGAGGTTATATGCAGGCAAGTCAAGCAAAGCAAAAATGAGAATGGGGAAGTTGATTGCAGAAGATAAGGCACCATTTGTTTTCTTGTTTAACATGTTTATTTAGCAGCTAATATGTGCAAAGTACTTTATTATATGTGTACATACATACGTATTATAGATGCCAAGGAGAATACTACAATAAGGCAAACTTGGAAGCTCACACTTTAGGAGTGGAGGTAGAAAACACACACACACACACACACACACACGACTGTAATACATTGTAGAAAGTACGAGCCTTCGGGAAAAATTAATCAGTAATTTAAAGTACAAGACACAAAACCAGGAAAATGATGTTCCCACAGCTAAGATGAAACCCAGATGCTGAAAGAAAGGTATTAATGTAATATCCTGAAAAATGCAGAAAAAAATATTAACTTTTAATAGAAGGTCATCACAGATGAGCAAAGGAGAAGAGTACTGCTAGCAATGATGAAATAGGAAAAAATTGGAGTGGGAGGAAAAACATTGCAAAGTATAGAAAAAGAGGTTATTTCAATTATTTAAATACCTGAATGTTAAATTAATGACTTTTGCACATTGACTGAAATTAATGAAATCATCAGTGCCTGACTCTCTCCATTAGGGTCTTTAAGATAATTGCAAATGTGATTAGAAATACTATAAGTTAATAGAATTTCATGGAAGAGAAAAGAAAATCAGTCCAAGAATGGATGAAATATGGATGATGTAGCATCTTTTCTGTATATATATTCAAATAAATACACACAAGTTAATATAAATGCATAAGAATACCCACTTAGAACGGTTTTAGAAATGAAACTGCTGGGAGACCTTAACAATTATAGATTCGTTGTTCTGTCTTTGAAGCCTGGCATTTGTCAGCACTATTTATTCACCAATCTGTAATCTCTCCAAAGAACACAGCATGCAGCATGGCAGATCATCCTGGTTTTCTAAGTGGCAGGCCCATTTAGGTGACTCCTGTAAGGAAATAACCAGTCACGTAAATAAGGGAGAAGCAAAAAATGTAACCTTACAGTATCTTAATTAGTTCGTAGCTATTGTCCCAGAAGAGATTTCCTTTCTATCCTATTCCATTAGAAAGATATGGATGAAGGTCACACACTCACCAGTCTAATGTATCCAAAGGTAACATAACATTTCTTTTTTTACCAGTTTAGAAGAAATAGTTCAGTATCGATTATTTACTTTCATTCTTCCTTGCTGGAAAAGAAAACTCTTAAGATAGGTTTTTACCTCTCTTAAGATATGAAGTACTTATCTGGCTGCATATCAAAGTACTGTTTTAAATGTATTGCTTCCATTGTTCTTGTATTACAGGCAATCATAATTCTACTTATAATTCCCTCTCTTACTTAGGATTTGCTTGGGACTGTGGTTTTTTAAATAAGAGATTGGGTTTGGGAAGAATGATTGACTTTATTATATTATTAAAATCTGTTCATTTTAAAATTTATTTTCATCCATGAATATAGCTTGCATAATTTCTGGTTTTCAGCATTTTATTTTTGGCCCAGAATTGAACCTATTCTGTAAATGTTTCATGGATACTTAGAAAAGGAAGATGAGTTTTTCCTTTGTGTATAAATATAAAAGCAAAGTTTATTAATTAAATTATACCAATCCTCTGCTTGTTTCTTATTTATATTTGCTATTTAAACATTAAAGATTTAGGGTTAGGCTGTTTCTTCCCGTATTCTGTCATGGTTAATTATGCGGATTGGAAGTCAGCCTGCCTGTTTTAAATCCTGGTTCCAAATTCACTAGCTGTGTCGTCTTGGTCAACTAAGTTAATGTCTCTAAATCATCGACTCACTTATAAACTGAAAATAATAATCCCCTATTTCATAAGACCAGCTTTAGATTAAAAGTTGTGATGGAGATATAGTGTCTGGCACATAATATGGTCAATAAACATTAGTTTTATTATTATTATTGGTATTATTATCATCATGCTCAGTTCATTTTTAACACTTTTTTGATTTGTGAATTTTCTTTTCCCTTTAACTGATATGTACTTGCAGAGAGATGGAATGATTGACCTTTGATCAAACTGATCCGAATGCTTTCTCTATAAAACACAGCAGAATGCTGGCCAGTGATTCCAAAGCATCCATTTTTCAGACTAAGCTACCAAACCAAAAGAGCCAAAGAGGGAGCCTCTCTCCTGTTGCCTCAAAGTCACCTGGAGAACTTTTAAAAAGTAATTCTTGCCCCAGTATTTTTGATTTGTTGGATAAACCGTTGGAGGCAAGCATTGTAAGTAGCATAAGCAGTGATGGCAGTGGCCCACGGAGGCAAGGCAGGCCTGGTGAGACTTAGGAGTGGCCTAAACCTACCCACAGCCAGCGATGAACATTCCTGTGCTGGTGCACATCCATCCAGGTAATCCAGGTAGAAACCAGGCTTTCCGGTAGACTCCGGCCTAGCAGGAAAGAGAGGGAAGGGCCAGTACAGAAAAAGAGGCAAAAATCATCACGGGCTTAAGTCAGACAATGGATGGCACATTTTCTCTGTTCCAGCTGAGCCCACAGTTTAGTGGGAAAGGTACACACAGCCCCAAGTCATTGCGTTACCTGTAGGACAGGACTCTAGAACCTCCAAGAAGAGGGAATCACTTAAGGAAGAGGATGACTCAGGGAAAGCCTCACAGAGAATTGAGGTTTCAACTCTAAAGGATGAGTAGAAGTCCCCCCCGTCCCCGGCCCTGGCCTCACCTCTAGCAGAAAAAAGAGGAAAGGGCAGATACAGAGAAAACAGACAAAATCTGGAATGGGCTGAAGTCAGCAAAGATGGTAAGAACATCTTAATTTTAAATAAGATGAATGAAGATTTGATAGGTTAGTAAACAGGTTAGAAATATGCATTCCAGCCATTCAAACCTGAGCCAGTTACTTAACTTACGCGCCTCTTTTTACTCATTTGTTAACCAGGCATAACCTGACACCTACCTGACCTAGGTGAGAGGATTAGAGGGTTAGTGTACATCAAGCATTTAGTCCATAGGAAGCGCTCAAGGAAGATTAGGTTTTACTATTTTATTATTTTTGTCGTGTTTTCCATTTATTGTTGTCTTATCGTTAATGTCTTTAAATTAGATTATAGAATAAGAAATTAGCAAACAACTTCTTACATGAAAATATACAGTGTCATTGAGGATAGGGTGAAGAGGACACTAGCACTGCTGGTGGGCATGCAACTGTTTCTGGGGAAAAAAATACAAATCAAGAGCCTTAAAAATTAATGTTTTTCCACTTTAACCCACTCATTCTATTTCTGGGCATCTATCCTAAGCAAATACTCTGAAAATATGTGGAAAAAACCCTTTATGCACAAAAATGTACATTATGAGATCATTTATAATAGCAAGAAAATTGGGAACAGAAAGATTTTAATCAGGCAACTATGAAAAATGATGTTTACCAAGCATTTACAACATCACAGAAAATGCCTATTCAGAAATGAAGAAAGGAGGACAAAAAAAACTGTGTACATTATAATCACAGCTCCACCACTCGGAGAATCTGCAGAAACAAAAAGATAAGAATCTGCATTAAAATGTTAATGGCTACTTTGGGTGGTAGGATTATGTGTAACTTTTCCTGTCTATGTTGCTCTTTCAAATTTTCCAAAATGAACCTTTATTACCTCCATGCTAAAAATACGTTTTATGCAAGCAGAAGTTGGGTAATATTAAGCCTTAGGTAGTTCCGGGAATATCTCTGCAGAGATGCGTGCTGGAAATGATTTGGAAGGCCTCCCATCTCTAGGCCTTTCGGATGGATTTCCTTACGAATGCTCCTTCTCTAGAGCAGGAGCAGAAAAGGACAACCACGCGTAAGCGCTCATGACCCTAGGCTGCTTACATGGCAGGTGGCAATAACCATTGTGATCTGGAATGGCTCCCAAGCAGTCCTTCAAGCCAGCAGTGGTATTTCACCAGGTAGAGCAGCCTTGTGGAAGGAAAACACTCCCTTGCTTCTTTGAAACTTCCCAAAGGTGATGACGGTGCCACCTGCCAGCCCTCTCGTTTCCCCCTCCACTATCGCCTTTCCCGTCACCGCTCATCTCCTTGCTTTCAGCTCCCTTGCATGCTCTGCATGCTGCCTTGCTGCCCTTAGCCTCACCCCGCACTCCTGACAGAGACCCTGCACTGCTTTCATGCTTGGCAGTACCTCACCCTCCTCCAGAAACCAGATGTCAAAAAATCAAAGTTCGCGCAGTCCTCTTTCACGGGCAAGTGAGGTTTTCTTACCTTTATTGGCACAAAAGTCACTTGGTTGTCTTTTTAAAATATGTTTTTTATAATAGCAGTGTAGTTCTTTAATCTACTGTAAACAAATTTCCATAGGAAAGTAACTCCTACTATGGATGCCGTAACACACATGCTATTTGATTACTGACACTGAATAGTCTGAATACAAGGAATATTTTTTCCAATAAAAAATAGCATTGAAGCAGGGAAGTGGGGAAGTGTTTTTTTTTTTCCTCTCCAAGACAATTCCTGACCTATATCCAGTTGTTATATTAATATTTGCAAGGCTAATTTCTGAACGTGTGCAATTTGGAAAATAATGAAAGTTAGAAAAATTTCAGGGTTAATGTTCTAAATCTTTTTCAGGAAATCCGTAATTGTCAAACTTTGGAAAGCAAAACTCTAAACTGTAAGCTTCAGTATTTCCAATTGGTTATTTCCCAAGGCCTGGAGAATTTGAGAACCCAGCACTATATTATGGTTGAAACTCATGGCAATTCTATGTTCATATCTTTAAGCTGCACGGTCTAGAAAAAGCCATTGGATATCATGATATTCTGTTGAAAAATTCTGTTGTTTTTCCTATGATATTACTGATTTCAGTCGTTTCTTTTCTCATTTTAAACTATTTAAAAATTTTGCTTTTTTTTCTTTTACAAATTTTTAATTCTCTTCTGGGTGATATATATAGTAACATGAGAAGCAAGCCTCCAATCTTTCTCAGTTGCTGTAGTTGTCCAATATTACGGAAATGTTCTGAAACAAATATCCTGTTACTCCACCATTAAAATCTGAGTATAACTGAGTATATTTCTACTGTTGGCCCCAGGTAGGGACAAATACTAAATTCCTCCATGGACCTTTTTGCATTATCAGTTTCATGTTTTGTGTCTAGAAGAAAAGCCGCATCCAGTTTGACACTGGCTTCAAGTCTAGACTCTGGAAGAGACTCCACAATGCTGAGTTAAAAGCCCAGAAGTAAATAAAAACCATGACCATTATAGCACCTTCAAACACTAAAACAACAGATTCCTCAGGGTAGAGCAATCTCCTTGTGCTGGTCCAAGTTCACCAGGCTGCAAACTTCCCATCCCAAGCGGTATAATTAATCAACTTTTCCCATCTAGTATTTCTGGATTCTGATTTTCTTCCCCGAGGTTTGTTGTTGTTGTTTCATTAATTTGTTTAATACCCGGGAGATCGAACCTGTTAAGTCTTTCTCCCCCACAATATGTGGCTCTTGATATCTCTGCTCAGTGTATCTATTTTTATTTCTAAGCCTGGCTGCCAGCTTGATGTTCTGCATAGCTTGGTGCTCAGCCAAAGGTTGATCGGAGGTTGGTCAACCTTGTGCCAGTAAGGTTTTTACTTTCTGCAGATGGATCTGTATGGAATGGAAAGTGCACTCAAACTTCAGGCCATTTTCAGGTCCACTGAGCCCTTTCAGGTCTTCTTGCATCTCTTCCACATGTGTGCACAGACTTCATCTGCCAGGGATGCGTGGGAGGCTTGGGCCACTCGGGTCTCTGCTGCGCATGTGCGTAGCCTCTGGTCAGTTTGGGGTAGGCAGAGACCCTATCATCCATCTATGGCTTTCTCACCTTCTGGAATTCCCTGCCAAATCACTAGTGCGGGTACCATTCTGTTGCTCACTCCAAAGAGACCTCAAACCTCCATCTGGCGGAGCCACTTGCTTTCCTTGTTCACTTGCCACCAAGAGCACTGCTTTAACAACGCTCGAACAAAGAGAACCTCCCCTGGCACTGGAAGTAAAGCCACTGGTTTTCATGGCCTGCCCTGCCCTGGATCAGCTACCACACCCACAGAGCTGGGGGTGGGCGGAGGAAGGATGGACACTGCCTTGATAAGAACACCACTGACAGTGCTGTGTTTACCTGAAGCTCAGTAGCTTTCGTGAATAAGCGTTTCTCAGTTTTGTGTGAGGCTTTGGTCAATTTCTGGAGCACTCAAATGGCCGTGTTTGACAGTTTTATCCAGACTTTGTACTGCTTTTTGGGGAAAGGATTTATCGACCTCTTTAATACATCATGCTGGAAACGACTCTCCCTCCTGTTTGTAGTTTTGAAAAGTGAAACTCAGGTTGGTATAAGGAGAAGCTAAAATTGGAAGCAAGAAATAAGAAAAACAAAAGGAATCTTATTGCTTGTTAAGAGTATGACTGATTTCCCAAGATTTGACAAGCTTTCAAACAAGATGTCTTCTACTACTCTCCAGTTTTGGACCAACCCAGGTTATATGAATCAGAAAGGGTAAATTTATCTTTAAATTAGAGAAAAAAAAAACCTTGTGCAACAATTCTTAGGGATGCAACAAGGTATAGTGAAAACAGTATAATATAAGACATCTAGTAGTAGATCAAGATTCAAAATAAGTCTTGGCTATATCAGTATCACTTTGGGCAATTAAATTTACTTCTCTATCTCAGTTTACCAATTAAGAAAAGGATAACGACATCTAGTTCACAAGGATGTTGAGGGCGTTAAATATGATAACAATTATGGAAAGAATTTGCTAATATCAGCAAGTAGTAATTTCTTAATTGATATTTATATCTTACTACACATTTTTTTCAGCCTTTCAGGAACTCAGTTCTCTGGTTAACTGGACATCTAGAAATGGGTCTACTTTAATTGATCTAGAAAGTCTAAATCAATGTTTCACTTTTATTTGGGACATTCTCTTTTTAAATCACAGGTCTGAGTTTTGAATCAGAGTTTGAATTTGAGTTTGAGTTTGAATCTGCATCTCTGGTGATGCAGAGAAGTTTTTCTCTCTTTTTTTTAATGGTTGGCAGAGTCTTTTTTTTTTAATTAATTAATTAATTTTCGGCTGTGTTGGGTCTTCTCATTGCGGCGGCTTCTCTTGTTGAGCAGCACGGGCTCTAGGCGTGCGGGCTTCAGTAGTTGTGGCTCGCGGGCTCTAGAGCGCAGGCTCAGTAGTTGTGGCGCACGGGCTTAGTTGCTCCGCGGCATGTGGGATCTTCCTGGACCAGGGCTCGAACCCATGTCCCCTGCATTGGCAGATGGATTCTTAAGCACTGCGCCACCAGGGAAGTTCCGAGAAGTTTTTCTCTTAAGGGAATTTAGCCCTCAGAAAGAATATAGATTTGTTTGCTTTGTTTTATCTTCATGTTTTGTTTTTATTTTTTCCATGTGCCCTTAAAATTGCATCAAGGTAGGCAAGATTATTAGGTTACATAAAATGAAGTTAATGATACTGCATCATTTTTGATCTACAAAACTGGTAAATTCTCATGGTACAACATGATGTGTTGCGGAGAGAACTGAACAAGGAGTCAGGAAAGGGGGTCTTATTCTACCACTAATCAGCTGTCTGAGAAGAGCAGATCATATGCTCTGTGATCCTGAAGCCCTCTCTGGGGAGGTAGGGTACTTCTAAGCGGATCTCTGCATAAGCATTTCTCCCTCCTACTGAATCTAATTTCATTTCTAACAGCATTTGAAATGGCAGCAAAGATCAACAGTCAGCCGGTCAGGGTGGTGTAGGGAATTTGTAATGTCCCATGGAATGACAAAATCCTCACCTTGACGAAACTCCAACCAGGCTCCTATGAGCTCTCTGCTCAAGTAGGCGTTAACCTTGACCCCTAAAGTCTTGAACAAATGCTGACATAGTTTCTAACAGCTCAGAACTACATCCCTGGGATGACCCTAGCCTGCTCTTAAAGTGCATGCCTAAAAAAACTCGTCTCCCCCCAAATCTATGGTTTGTTTTGGCCAATACTTGAAGATAGGACCTCTGTCTCCCAGTATCTGTGGGAGGCTAGAAGCCTAACTTTGAGAAGTACCAGTTAATAAACCCAGATGTGTTTCACATGGACCAACACTCCCCTTTCTGGTTTTTATAATTTTTTACTTTCTTGACTCCACAGAGCCTGTGCTCACCTCCCTCCCCGTTCCTTCATCCTCCCTTTAAAACATCCAGTCACCTCTGTACCAATCGAAATTGAGTTCAACGCATGCTAAACTTGCCTCTGTTGCAATAACATATTCCTGATGAAAATCTGACCTTACTACTTCAACTGGTGTCTGGCTTTGTTTATCTTTGATGCAAATGACCCCCATGTTTTGGAGATTTTCTAGGTAGGGAGGAGAATTAGCAGTCAAGGTCATCCCCCATGAAGTCTACCAGATGGTTGCGCTTCGTAGAAACAACAGATGTTTGCACCATTCTTCTTCAAAAAAGCGTATGATTGTTTATTAGATAAATCAAGAAAATATTTTTTTCAAAAATAATTTTCTCAACTTAAAAACAACGCCTATTTCCAATAAAGAAAGAAACAAATAGCACTAATAGTATCATTATCCAAAGAAAACCACTGTTTTCATCTTAGAGTATTTCTTATGGATGTTTTCCTATATACATTCTACATTAATAATGATGTTTATACAATTTGCCTACAGTTTTTCACATAATACCTTGGCATCAGCATTTTTCTGTGTTACTGCAAAAAATCACATAGCTGTATAGTATTCATCATCTGAAAGGACCTGTACTTATTTCTTTTTTTAATTTATTTATTTTATTTATTTATTTTTGGCTGCGTTGAGTCTTCATTGCTGCTTATGGGCTTTCTCTAGTTGTGGTGAGCAGGGACTACTCTTTGTTGCGGTGCGTGGCCTTCTTATTGCAGTGGCTTCTCTTGTTGCGGAGCATGGGCTCTAGGTGCATGGGCTTCAGGAGTTGTGGCACTCAGGCTCAGTAGTTGTGGCATGCAGGCTCCAGAGCACAGGCTCAGTAGTTGTGGCGCACAGGGTTTGTTGTTCCGCGACATGCGGGATCTTCCTGGACCAAGGCTCTAACCCGTGTCCCCTGCATTGGCAGGCGGATTCTTAACCACTGCACCACCAGGGAAGCCCAGGACCTGTACTTACTTTAATAATTTTCTGTACTAGTATATTTAGATTAGTTTAATTTTTTTAACCAAACATAATAGAACATCCTTTGGCATGATTTTGTTCTTTGTCATAGACAGAGTTATTTTGTTAGGATAGAGTTCTAAATATGGGTCAAAGCATGTGAACAATTGCTTAAGTTGAATGAAAAATTTATTGAGTCTAACGTGCACAGTGCAGGGTGTTACGAGCAGAGATAAATGGCATTGCATCTAGAGTAAACTATTCATAATACTAGAGACATCATCTCTCAACCACTAGGAAAGATGAGGGTAGTTTTGGGGCCAGGTGTGTGTGAAACAGACCAATGACCATGGTTTAGTCTTCATTTGCTAGCACCAGAGATAGCTACATTAACTTGGTATCAGAAAAAGGAGTCAGACCTTTCAATCCTAAAACTTAGGAAGTAACACAGATTTATTAGTTAATTCATAATCTACACAAATGGTGCCTGGCATAAAACAGTCAAACCCAGAAATATCTCCAAAGTGTGTGATCATTTTGATATCATTCAATCCACACCATGGGGTGCATTCATGTAAAAAGACCAGGATCGGGAAATGGTATCATTAGTATGTGGCAGCGGTTGCCTTGTTAATGATTAAAAGCTCGTTTTTTTAGGTAAGCAAGATTTATGCTGAAGTTTTACTGTGTTCATTCTTCTCCCTGACTGCAGGTATCTAGAAAGGAAACGATGTTGTCAGGCTGCTGTAGGGATGGGAGGCCATCTCATTGGGAAAACTGGTACCTTCAGGATCCCCAGCCGTGGTCCTCCCTCACTCTCACTCCATCCCATGACACCTCCTAAATGCCTTGGTTCTCATTCCGCCTTTTCTTCACCGTGTGGACTCTGCTTCGTGACTTTCCCTTTTCAACCTTTGGCTCTACCTTCTTCCACCTACAATGAAAATGATCACGTCTGCTTCCTAAGCTATAATTCTAAGAAGGCAGAGATACTATCTGTCTTGTTCATGATGCTTATCAAGTACCTAGACAATGACTGGATAGTTAGTCTCCAGTAAAGATTATTGAATTAAGCAAAAGAGATATGTCTGATTCTTTCAGGAGTTTACCCTCTGATAATTCATGCCAAAATATTATTCATGCCTTGTTTACTCCTTCCAAGTGACGATGGCATATTACTAAAGCTATTCCGTACATTAACCTAAAGATGTAAGAAATGTGGAAATTTCAAGTATAAAAGTATTGATAACATAGAGAGAGATGAAAGGGAGAAATGAGAAGAGTGATTTGTTGCTTTGCAAATTTATTGTAAATAATTCGAAAAATATATAAAAGAATAAAGAAGAAAATAAATCTTACCTCTAGCTCTACCATCTAGGAATACCCATTATGCTTTGCTCCAGCTTCTTGCCCTAAAGGTCACATCAATCCTCTTCTCAAACTCAATGGCATTCTCTTGCCTGAAAGAGTCTGTCCATCTGCTTAAACAAGCCTTCAAGGCCACGGCCTCTGTAGTGCAGGGATCAAGAAGGCTCCTTGGGAGCAGGATAGCACTGGCTACAGACCTCATCCACTCTTACAACATTGCAACTTTGGGCAACTTACTTAAGCTTAGGGAGCTTCAGAGTCTCATCTATATGTGGGGAAAATTAAGCATCTCGTAGACGGTCAAGGATAATGAGATGCTGCACATACAGAAGCTCGGACAGTGTTTGGCTCCCAGGGGAGGTTCTGCCCCTGCTGGGGCTCCTCCTGGTTCCCTCCATGCTCCTCAATACCCTGTAGCGCAGCCGTATGAATTACCACCGTCCGGAGGTTCCATGCTGACCCTCACGAATCTCATTTATCTGTTCATGTTGTTTCTTGAACTTGGGAGGCCACCCTTGCTCCTCGTCATTGCCTTTATTTATTCATTCATTTAACTCCTATCTATTGACTCCAGCCACGTGCAAGTCTCTGTGTCACCACGCTTTGGGCACACAGTGATGGGCAAGAAAGACAAGCCGGTCTCTGCCCTCATGGAGCTTAGGTGGCAACACAAGGTACCGAATTACAAAATGGGAGGAGATAGAGTCTTGCCCAAATTCCACTCAAGCTGCAGACAAAACTAGACATGTTCTGACAGGACTGGGGTTTTTTTCCATAAAAATGTTTACTCTTATTGTAAATGAATGCCTATTCATTGTAAAAAATTTGGAAAATATGTGAAAGAATAAAGAAGAAAATATCACCTATAGTTCTACCATATAGGAATACCCATTATGCTTGTTCTGAAGTATCATTACCGTATTTTTCTATGCATATATTATGTATATAATATTGGGAAGTATACAAAATACACATTTTTCAATATTAAAATATTAGTTTTTAAAATCTTAATAGATTTTGAACATTTTCCTGTCTCATTAAAATTCTTGGCAAATGTGTAGGTCTTCATGATATTTCTTAATATCATTCTCCAGTTGCTCAACATAAAGGAAATATTTTCACGAGAGAGAATATATATAACAGAATTTTTTTTCTGATGTATTACCTGGTACGCAGTTAGGTTCTCAAAATTAAATGAAGCATCCTGCCTATATTTTCCCATATATATGATGAACCAGTAATTCTTTCAAGCAGGAATTGTCTCTGATTTGCAGTCAAAAATGAATCTGTTACTACATGCAGGGAGGTGGTAACAATTCACTCGATTGAATGATAAGGAAACCTGTGTTTGCTTTTCAGAAAACAATTAAGATAACTTAGAATTATTGCTGGAAAAAATTTTTTGGTCTAGGGATTCTCTCACTATTTCTCTTTGACCACGAATAAAGATACTGTCAGTGAACAATTATATCTCAACAAAGTGTTTTAGTGCTAAAATTGCTGCTTTGGATTACCTTCCCTGACAATCATATACTTCTAATCGTTAATCCTAAAGTCACCAGGAAAAAAGGGCAATGCTGTGAATCTCAATATGATTTAATCCTAATAAGAAGAGAGAAATCAATAAATACCTTCTTCCAAGTTTTATTAGCGTTACAATGTTTACGAAAGACTTTTCTTATTCTAACGATACCGTCTTGGGAGAGTAGAGAAGTATATCAATCCCAATTTTTTTAGATACAGAAAGTGTAGCACCAACAGATCACATACTTTCCCTAAAATAGTAGTGTAAGTCCTGAAGTCTTCTAAATCTTAGTCATCATACCTTCTCTGTATTCTTATATTTTCTTTCTCTGTAATCCTAGAATATAATAAATTGTATCTCTTTTAGCTCCATCTCAAATCAAGCCAGTTTCTCTCAAATCACATAATGCATAATCTCTGGTTTTAAAAATTTAAATAGCGGGACACTTCTGTTAGAAAATGGCCATACTGACATGGCAGGGCCAGGGTCGTTGTAGGTTGTTTGGCATTTCTCTTGGACAGAGTCCCACAGAAACCTTGAACAGCCAGCCTTCTGGATGGCCCGGCACTCACTCACTCACCCATGTGTTGGCCATGAGATACCAATACAGGAATAGCAACAACAAACAGGTAATGTTTTCTGCTGCCTCTTTTCGATATCTCCAAGTCTGTTAGGTTATAGCTGTGTTGTCCCAGAAGCCCACATTGAGCCAAAGATCTAGGGGCAGTGATTCATTAAGGAAGAGGTCCCAGAAGAAATCAGCAAGGAAGGGAGAGGAGTAGAATAAGGAAGGAAGAAACAAGCAAGGTGTCATCTTGATAAAGTCCCAGCCTCAACTTGCTCTCACCAAGAGCTCTAGTATGAATGCAGACTTGGAGATTGTTGCTCTACCTTGAGGTTTAAGAAGCTGGGATCCTGTATTCCCGTTTGGTCATTGGCTGTGGACCAACAGGAGGAGGGGAGGGGGCTGGATATAGACTCCCAGGCACAGAACAGCCCTCAGAAGGTTGTGAGTAGAGGCCGTTAGCCATTACCGGCAGAGACTGGGGCATGAGCACGCCAAGCTGGACAAAGACAAGGGAGGGGCTTTGGGCAAAAACCAAGACTGTCTGATATACTTTCTAAACCAGAGACTGCTACTCTCTGCTGTCCTGTTCTCTGCCGGCCGAGGAAGTTCACTTGTAATCGGTCTGCTCCCTCCCCAGGGGTCAGCTCCTTCTACAGGACCAGATACCTACCTAACTGATGGGAACCCTAATTCCCTCCAAGTCTTCGGGAGAGTTTCCCTATTACCTGTTTACTCGGAGTTGATATGTATCTTACGAATGTGCTGGATAGCAGGACATCTTTTCAAAAAGTGTCCCACTAATAACCTTTAAATACCTCTGCAGAAGACTGCTCCAACCTCGGGGACATTAAGCAGGTCCCGAGAAGAGAGCCCAAGGTTTCATTAACGAGAGACAGAACCATCTCCTAAGGTTTCATTTGGGCCTGACAAGCTGGGGTCAGGGAGTCACTACCGTGGACTCCCACATGGGGGCGATCTTTCCCTTAACGCAGCATTGGTGTCCTTTCAACATTACTTAGACGGAGGTGGGATGTCCTTCACCAAAGAATCACACACTGTTATGGTTTCCAAGTACAGTATATACCCTATAAACCTAAGCGACCACTCAGTATCACCACAGTTGCATTCAAAGGCACACCACTCTGGGACTAAAATGTAACAGAAAAGCAAATTAAACCTTTAATTTCGTTAAACCAAAAGGAATTATAGTTAATAAGGCATGCACGCAGAAATCTTACATTTCTCTTTTTTCCATTTGTTCTCTTTTCTTCTCTCATACCTATGTCTGGGAACCCAAATTCCGTCTCCTTCTTCATCCCAAACTCCAAAAAAACCTTGTCTTACAAAGTCAGGCCTGCAAGGGGCTCTTCTATCTCTCACCCTTCTCTTTCCACACCTGTTCTCTTTCTGTGCCTTCAGGAAGTTTCTGTAGCTACCCAAGCTCTCTCCTCACCTGTCGTCCTAATGTGTATTATAAAGGTTCAGGAGCTTATGAGACAAACTAGATGTATGTCCCAGGAGGGAAGGAAGGCCCAAGAGAGGATTCTCCTGAGTGTGGGACAAGGGGGTACATCTTGTCTCGCCAGCCACCCAGCCCCCGATAGATTCGCATTAGCCACCGGGGCACTGAGTGATGGACACGTTCAAAGACCCTGGAGTCCCTGTGGGTTGCACAGTCATTCACGGTTAAATGAGCCCTGAGAAAGCCTCCTCTGAAGCATGTTTGCGACAGTGCCCTTGGGTCCCTCTGCTAACATTAAGTCACCTGGGTCAGATCTATTTTTCTCAAGACTTTCTTTAAAGGTAACTAACGTGGACAACTGCAACGTAGCGTGACCTCAGGGGTCCTTTGTAGGGCTCCCCGGACCCACAAACACCCCCTTCATGTGGCCTTGCTGCTAAAAATCTTTTGATAGAATCAAAAAACCAAAAAACAAAAACCAAACAATCCTGGAAGGAAGGCTGCTTAAACTCTTTGCAGAGCAGAGCCTTAAGAGCTGTAGAGGACAGGACTTCACAGGGGGGAAGGGCTCGTGATGTTGGGGAAAAGGAAGAAGAAAAGAAACGTTGAGGTGCTGAAATTAAATTTTGTATATGTCCAAGCTTTCCCTAGGACTCGCTTATTCTTTCCTTTTCTCTACCTCTATTTCTGGATTGAAATCACAGGGAAAATTCTAGACAAGTCACATATGTATTGTGAACATATTCTTTAAGCAAAAGTTGGAAGCTATGGTCTAATAGTCAGTTTTTCTTTTTTTCCAGCTTTATTGAGACAATTGACATATAATATTGTATAAGTTTAGTGTGCACAATGTGACTTGCTATACATATATATTTTGAAATGATTACCATAATATGCTTAGTTAACACCTCCATCACCTCACATAGTTACTATTTGTGTGTGTGTGTGGTGAGAACACTTCAGATCTACTCTCTTAGCAATTTTCAAATATACAATATAGTATTGTTAACTGTAATCATCATGCTGTACATTACATCCCCAGAACTCATTCATCTTGTAACTAGAACAGTTTTTCTTTAAAAAAGAAAAAATTAAAAAATCTTCCATCATATAAATTTTGAAAAATATTTAAAAATATATATGTAAATTAATTGTAAATAATATTTTTGCTGTTAGCCTTAGGTAAAGGGATTGTCGTTATTTTTTACATAACATACGCATTTGCCTTTGGGACACTGGTGCCGCTGGTGACTGAAATTGGGTATCCTTCTTTTCACCTCTGTAAGCATCGAGTTGCGTACTGTAACTTGTATAGGGGACTGTCAGTTCCCCTGGAGAAACATGGAATGGAATGGTGATCCCAATTGTCTTCAAAAATTAAAAGGTCCATTGGGTGCAACAGTTTCCCATCAGCCCTCTGCTGGGTACCACTTTGTCACTCTGTTGCTACATACCAGGGGCAGACATATCCCAGTGAGGATCACCTCGATACCACCACATCCTATAGGTATTGATCCTTAATGCTTTACTGGACATTGGAATCTTCTCCCCGTTACTGTTACTGCTCAGCCATGCCCTGTACTGAATGCTTTGGCGACATTACCATACCCAAACTGATTTTTAGCAAGAAGGGGGAAAATGCCTCCCTTCCATTTAAGGTTTTAGTCTATCAGATGGCTCCCGAAGCACTACATTGTCCTCCAGTGTTTTAAAAGAATATTAGTAAAGCAGATTAATTTTTCTCCACTTTGTTCATTTAGACTGTCTGTGGCACTTAGGCGTATATTCATGTCATCCAGCTGGGAGACAGATCTAGATGACAGACCACACTGTACACAGGCTTCCTTGCTCCTCTGTTGGGGAAGGCTGTCTCCCTGGGTCAAATTCTTGTTGCCAGGCAACTTCTTCCTTCAGAATGAGAACCGTCCCAAGAGGACCCTCAATCCATATGCAAACAGGCTCCGGGCAGCTGCTCTCACCAATTCAATAGACAAGCCCAGGCATGACTGACTCTCTCTTTGAGCTAAATTGAGATCCCCATTACATTAATTGAAGAGACCACAGATTCTTCTTTCTACTCTTGCTTTAGTGAGATTGTTTTTTCTTTTAGGGTATATTAGATCCATAATAAAAGAACAACATTACAATATTATAATCCCTCTTCATTTATAAAACCATCCACCTTCCCTCTCCCGCACCAACCCACACATTCTTTTGCCATTCATCTTGCATAAGAGGAGCGCACAGAAGACTCTTGAGTGAATTAAATTACTTTCTTTCATAGGGCTTTATGATTGTCCCTGTCGACAGTTATGCCTAAAGTAGTGGCTCTGAACAATATTTATTAAAGACTTTCGAAGTTCCAGGTGCTGTGCTAAGCATTCGCATTAGGGCTAAAGGTGAATCCAGCATAATCCCTAACATCTAAGAGCTCATAACTAGTTGGAGGTCCACCATAAATGTAAGTTTTAATATGATGTGGTGTGTGCTGCAGTGAATAATCTGAAAACCAAAGAAAAAGCCATGTCCCAGTCTTTCTAGAAGAAGTTGCGCTGATTTATAGAGAAGCAGTATCAAACTGCCCCTGTGATCCTAGACCTTGAGGTCTGGGATTTTTGATTCATGGTGGTCAGGCTTACCTATGAGCTGTAGTAGTGACTGTATTTTGATGGACACACAACTGCTTTCCATTGCCACAGTCATGTTGAGACCCGATCCCCTAATTTTCAAAACAGCCATGGATGTCTCATTTTCAAAGCAGGGATGACAACCTGGGTGACCGAGATGGTAGAGCAGCACTAATTCTGCAGACCCCCATGTTCCATAGATGCAAGTCAGAGCTGAGACATCTCAACCCACTGGGAGGCCAACGTAGCCCCCCCTGACAGGGAAGATTGGTCACTCTCCGTGAAGACTAAATTGAGGTTAAAACTGTGGACTAAAAAATGATTCACAACCTAAAAGTTGAGAGTTCTGTTGTATTCGGTGGGACTTCAAGCGCTGGAGGCAGCATCTCAAGCAACTCTGAGAGAACTGCTCGGAGGAGGGGAGGGGGTGGAGCCAGTCTATATAGAAGTTTTGCAACAAAGGGCAGGTAATCTGAATGTCAAAATATTGTTGCTAATTAAAGAAAACCAGATATGTCAAGTTAAGGAATGTAGCGCTTTTCTATGTATGGGAAGATGCAAGAGCCTGGGCTTGCTGAAGTCATTCCTTTGATATGCACCTCAGCTATCTGCGGCCAGTATCCTGTGTTTTCACATCTTGAGTTTCCTCAGGGCTCACCGTGGGGAGTGGCTGCAGTCTGATGTCTGCTAGATGGCAGATATTCTTTCCTTCCTGAGTTCCCTCAGGGCTAACCAGCTCACCATAGGCTGATGGCTGTGACATCCTTTGTTTACTGATATGGTAGGTAATATTCCATTTATCAGAACCTTAATTTTCTGGAAGACTGATGGGGAGAACCCAATTTAGTTCCTCAAATGTTAGGTTAAAAATGACCTGCAGCATTTTTAGCAATTCTAGAAATAAGAGAGGCACATTGATTCCTCTGTGAGCTGTCAGAATGCCAAAGGGGTAACACTTTTTCTATGGAAGGTGGTACAGTAAAGAAGAGCAGCAAGAGAGATTTCCAAAAGCATCCCAGACATCTTCAGACGGCTGACACAGTGCCTGGCACGGCGCAAGAGAGAACATCGGTAGGCTGCTACCAATAGGTGGTGGGTGAGTGAGAGATGATTGAATGAATGTATAAAGATATGAGGGATGGCGTGAGTTTCCTGCCTGACTTAGTCAAATGTTGCTTCTATAATAAATAACTTGAAAGAGGGAGACAGACTAGCTTCAGTCAGAATTTTCTCTCCCATATTGAACCCAGGAAAAGAATCTATTACTGTGGAGAGAGATTTTCATTTAGAGAGGGTGATCCTCTTAAGTGGCTTTCCAGTATGAATCCTGTGGGGTAATCATCCCCAAAAGAGGAACAGACAGAGGCAAGTGGTTAAGGGCAAGGGGGCTGGCATCAAAAAAATCTTGGCTGATTCCCAGCTCCAACGTTTGCTGGCTGTACGACATTAGGCAAGATTCTTCACAGAGCAGAGCCTCCGTTGTCTCATCTGTAGTATGAGAATGGTAGTACCTGCCTCAGAGGACTGTTGGGAAGATAAGTGAGGATATCCATGCAAATGCTGGTACAGCACAGCACTCAGAGCCCGTAGCCACAACCAGGATCGGACTGCACTGATGAATAGGGTGTCGGACTGGTTCCAGCCCCTGCCCCTCGGACTCCTATAAGCTCACGAAGGATGTTCCATTGAACTTCGTGGAGCAGATGTTGGCAACCTTTCCACAGCCCAAGCTCAGTGACATCCTTGGATCCTCTCCCATCTCACACCCCACGTCCACTTGGTCTATTTCTCTTGACCTCATAGATTCCCCTCCACTCCATCTCCTGGGCTCCATCTTCCTTGCCACCAATCCAGATGAGGTGCTGATCACCATCATTCACCTACAACATGACCTTCACCTCCTAAACACCCCCTCTCTCTTCACTTCATTGCCCTAGTGCCCCGCTCTCCAGAATTAACTCTGTAAATCCCATTCCTGAACCAGTCAGCCTCCTTCTTGCCTCCAGGGCCGACACAATGACCTTATCCCAAGATTTAGTCCCAGCTAGCCACACAGCCTTGCATTTGAACCTGCCTGCAATGCCACCTACCATTTGCACTCTCCGTGCCAGCTCGAGTAGACCCTGCTCTTTCACTTCTCTGGGTATTTTCTCATGAAAATTAATTGGTCATCTTTTACCCAACTCTTTGTTGGGTCATCTTTACCCAAGTCTTTGTTGGGTGAGAAACAACTCTTCTAAAACCTGGCTAAGTGATAACTCTGAGAGTAGCTGTCTTTTCTGTGCCCTCGTAGCACTTTGCGATGTCATTGTCACAGCACTTTTGAATTTCCAATTAAACCATTACTGAGTAGCTGCTCTGTGCCAGGTGATAATTTGGATATATGTATATATATATATATATTAGTAACCCTAATAATATCCTTTTAAGACTATTCAACTTTTATAGGTAAATAAACTAAGGTCCAAGAGGTTTAGTAATAGGCCAGAATTCACATAGCACCTATGTGGCAGACTTAGCAGTAAACATATGATGGAAGATCCAAGTCCCGTGTTTTTTTCATTAAAGCACAACCTCCACAATGCAACCAGTCACATTGCATTTGTTCATGCATTAGTCCCCAGAACTAGACGTGCTCTCTCGGAAAGATGAGACCTGTCCAAATGAGATTTATTTTATTCTTCTTTACATCACCAGCTCTTAGCCCGGCACCATGCAGATTCCATATACTCAGTAAATGTTTGCTGCATGAAATAATGGGCTTTGTGTCCTTGAAGAAGGTTTGACTGCATCTGCTTCGAGCATCCATTCTGGAAGGAGTTACAGGACAGTGTTGGAGACTGTTATTCACACAACTAATGGGCAGGCAGTGTGGCAACTGACCACATCAGTAAGTCTTGTGTCCTAGGTCATCTCTGGCACTGTGTCTTAAGTTGCAACCCTGTTCATAAGTGGGATGACTAGTTCCATGTAGCCTCTCGGGAAGTCATCTGTCACTTGTCTAAAGCCTTCCTCATTTCCATCTTAACAGAAAATCTCCATCACACATCCTCCACCCAATCTGTCATCTCTCCATCTTCTCCGTCTGAAGACAACCAGTGAAATGGAACCAGAGGAAAGCTATGCTCCCACAGGGATGCCTTTCTATCCAGCCTGAACATAGCTGCCAAAATAGCCTGCAACTTCAGGGCATCAGGGTTTTTTTTTTCCATGTTTGAAAAGCAATATCTGTGTAGCTTCCTGTCCCCAGTAAGGGTAATCATTATCAGAGTCTGTGCACATTGGAAATCTTGCAAAAGCATGAGGTAACTCAGCATCTGCCAGAATAAGAAAGAGCATCTTGGTCTCCTGACTTCTCTGCTTGGGCCTCATGCCCTAGAGAAGCTTCCTGCTAAGAGGTCCTCGCTGCTCTGTGGGGGGCAGACATAGCTGATCAAAGTCCCAGACGGCTGGATTTAACTCCTCCATCAGTGTCTTCAAGGTCCAGCGGCCACAGAATAATTTCAAGTTCAGACGGTTGTTTTGCTGATCACTTCACTGTAAGCATATTTTAAAATGATTCTGTAGATGTGGAGTTACCAGGTGTCTACTCCCAGGGAAGCTTTCCCAGTCACCTTGTCTGATCCCGTTGAAAAAAGAAAAGGTTTCACTGCATTTTCCATCAGCTGATGAGTCATCCAGTATAGCTCATATATGCTCTGCTCTTAAGGTTGTCCATGGGCAAATTGGAGCCCATTCGGCAGAGTGATTCTGCTGCTGAGCTATTACAGGGGATCTAATTAAATTAAGCCATAGGCAGGAGGAAAAAGTGCATAACCTTCATAATCCGTGAAACCTTGACTCGTTTGCCAAGCATCGTTTTCCCAAAAATGGGGACTGCAGCACATCACCAGGAGACGAAATCCTAAAATGGAATTCATGATTGTTTACAATGTGTGCCCGGATGCTGAGCCTCAAAACCAGAGAGGGAGTGAAGCCAAAATACGAGGCATGGGAAGGAGGAGTACCCCATACACAATGACCTTGAAATCCAAATGCGCTCCTGATAATTGGTTGGCGAGAATGATCATTTCCATTTCTGAATTTGTAAAATTGTTTTCTTCTCAGGGAAAAGGAAACATCTGCTCTACGAGGCTAACTCAGTTCTGAGTCAGTTTGTCTCCCTGTGTTTTGCTGTAGCTGGGTGAGCAAAAGAGGGGACTCCATCTGGGCAGCAGAGCCTGGAATCCAGTCTTCTGACAACACACATCCTCACCTAACTTCCCCGGGGAGTTCTCCACAGGCAGGGCAGGACCATCCAAAGCTGGCCGGGTTGCTAAGTTTGGGAACACTGTCTGTCCTCTTCTCACTGCCAGACAAGCTAACTTGCAGCTTACACATGTAATGATTATCTCGTTTTATCCACACAATGAATCTGAGACTCAGAGATGCTGACTTACCCAAACTGCTCAAGTGAAAGAGGAAGGACTCAAACCCAGATCTCATTGGTTTCAGAGCTCGGATTCTTTATACTGTATTATTCTTGTACAGATGCTGGGGAAAGCTACACAGTATGTCTCAGCTTCCAAAATGGAATGTGGATAAATGAGTATGGGCAAGAAAGAGTAGAAGGTTTCTACTCTTGGAATTTTCTTCCAAGGCTTTAAAATCTGAGTAACAGTGTGGCCTGATGACAGCTGAATATGCCAGTTCCTTTTTCTGGTCTTCATCTTATGGGCTAGGTGTTTATAAGCAAGCCCAATCTTTTGACATAAGTTGTATATCTAAAGGGAGGAGTTGTAATTCATCTAAGTGGTTCATTCTGAACCTCTTGGACCTTGATTTTATAAGAAAAATAAACCACTGACTTCGTCTTGGAGCGAGGATATTTTGACCTCAGAGATTTAGCCATGTACAGGCTCCCATGTTATTCACATTTAAATATATGCTTGTCAACCTGGTGCATTTTAGGTGGGGAATTTAAGATGTCAGGAGCAATGTGGTATCAGCTGTCCTGGGTGCTATACACAGTGCTGGCACCATCAGGCATCACTAGATCTGACAAATCTGACAAACACAGAGTTTGGTAGGGTTGCAGCTGTGATCACCTCAATGCCAATGATACCCTGCACTCTGCACTGAAATTTTCAAAAGTCTCTGTAAATATTTCCAGTCCAACTGTCCTTCCCCAAAAGTTTAAAGTTGACTAGATTTACATTGACCAGCAGGCAGCCAGGTTATTGGGCTTTTTTATTCCAGTAAAGCTTAAATAACTACATGGTTATATTCTTTTAATCTTTGGGTAACTGAATTTGGGGTCAACCTTAGACTCACCAGACTAAAAACAACAAAATACCTTTAGTTTTAAATAGACAATTTGACAGATTTTTTAAAATTGATGAAGAAGACTATACTTCTAGACTAGGTAAACTATTGGGAAAAGAAGTCTTGTATAGTAGAAGGTGGATGCCCTTCCTCTCCCTTGCAGCTAGTTATACTAGACCTAACTGTAAAATGGAATCGTGTAGAAAATATCATTAAACACTTGGTCTTCCAAATATTCATTCTATCCAGATGACAAATTATATATTCCACTGACTTACATAGTCTGTTGATTTCATATGTTGTACTCAACCTGTACATTCAAAATTCTTTTTGAAATCTTGTTATGTGCCAGGCTCCCTTGGTACTGTTTCAAAGGATGGGGGACTTAGGTTGGTTTTAATGCAGTGATTAATGTGGAAGTCATCTTTATAAGACTGACCTAGTTGAACAATACCCGATTAAAAGACTTTATTTTCAGGACCTTGCAAAGAAGTGGGAGGGAAGAAGGGAGAATAAAGGGTTAATTTTAAGCCAGGGTTCTTGGGTGGAGAGGGAGCCAAAGCTAAAATCACAAGGCATATGTAGCATTTGCTACAAAATCTAGTCAAGCCGTGGAACTTCCATCTCTTAGACTTTGACCTCTTGTCTTCTGACCATGACTTAGCGAGCTTTGTTCCACTCTCCTAAGTTTCTGATTTTGTTTTAATGACTTACGGGCCACTCTTTTCTTGATTTTGGCTTTTCAGAATGCCTGTGATCGTCTAGATTCCTCACATGCTTGCCAACCCATGTCAACATCCCATGTCTCTCGTTGCCCGTGATTCATTTTCTAGACACCCAGCATCTACTGTGTTCCAGGCGCTGTGTTAGGTGCTGGATATACACATATAGGACAGTGTCTCTGCTTTCAAAGAGTACATGGTCCACTGAGGAAGGAAATTCAGTTAACTAGAAGTTGTAAGCTAGGTGGAAAGTTCTTTGTAGAAGAAAACACAGCTCACATTAAGACAGCGAAGGAGAAGCACTTATCTGGGAAAGGAGGAAAATTGTCCTGGGTGCATTTCCAGAAAAGGACAGTCTCTCTACCCAGAGAAAGGGTGAACGAAGTTTGTCAGAAGGGTAAGTGGAGAAGGGGGTTCCTGTAAAACCAGATGGTCTGCACAAGGGCCAGGATATATAACAAGCATAACACTGTGCGGTTGTATAAATATGTGGGTGATTGAACGTTGCATCCAAAATGATCTTAGAATCTAGCATTAAATAATATTGAATAAAACAGTGGAAGTAACTCCCTGTCAACTGCCTCTCAATTTTGCTTAATTCAAGGAATAAATCTTTCCTTGTTTCTGAATCTATTTCCCATTTCTCTGACACTTGCTGATTTCCCTTTGTGTCAAACAGAGAACAGGCTTTCAGCTCAGATACAGGCAACAGTGTCTTCTCAGAGCTTAATGATTTTGTTTCATTTTTATTATATTTATTTTTACAGTTTTAATTATGGCAACTGATTGCAGTTTTCCATTCACAGCATTGATACCAAGTTTCGTTGGAAATGATTTTATTTTAGTTAGAAATGCAATCAATTGAAATAAAAACAATATGCAAAAAGTAATACAGGTGGTACATGAATATGGTAATCATCATGAAGTCGGTATACCAATGACTAGAGTTTGATAAACACTGATGGGGTGTATTTAGAAAATAAAAAATCATAAGATGGAGTGAAGTGTGAGAGTGGGAAATGAGCTGGAAGAGTTTGGCAGAAGCCAGCCTGGGAAGAGTATCTTATGTCAGGCTGAGTTAAGCTTCACAAGGAGCCATGGAAGGGTTAGAACCAGGAGAATGGCACGACAGGGTTTGCAAGTTAGAACCTTCTAGCAGAAGGTGAAGGATGCCCCAGAGGACCTGAAGGAAGCAGATCAGTTAGGAGGCTAACAGGGTCCCATGATGAGGGCAGGACCAAGAATGCAAGCAGCGGGGCTCTGAAGGAAGGGAGGGATATGTGTGACGTGTCAGTGGTACAATCACCATTGTCACCAATTAGATGTGGAGGGAGAAATCTAGAATATCGTTCAGGTTCTGGCTTGTTGCATGGGTGACATGGGGCTCTCTTAGCCAGGAGAGGGGATATTTTCCGTTAGTTGTTCCTTTGCTCGATAATTGACATGATTTTGACCCTGAGTGGAACCCTAAATCTCATGAGCTCTGCATTAACAGCTTAATAGGAAGGATCCAAGGTCTTCCCCTCACACTCCTGGCTGGAGATCTAACTCCTCAGACAAACAGAGCAGAATTCAAAATGAGCGGTGGAGTCATCATTTCACGTTGTGAAAGAGTTTTTGGTCAAGTAAATGTGATACCCTCTGGCTCTGCCCTAAAATTTTCTGCAGTGCCTACAACAAATCAAGGTAGATTTCCTAGGTTAATAAAATTACTGTAAATCCTAAACCCCATAATTTCTGATTAAATTTTTGATCAAAGTGTGAAGATACATGGTCCTATGACTTCAGAATTTGAAGTCAGAGAGATCAGAGATGGTCTATAAACTAATGAGTTACTGAGGGAGGTCTTTATTTGAAAAGAAAAAAAGATTGTTCAGAAGGGAGGATGGTATCTTTGCAGGAAGATTCTCGTACAAGAGTAGAATTATCTTATAATGGGCAGGAACCTGGTTACTGGGAATTGAGGAGCTCAGAACAAGTGGCTCTCACCCATAGCATTTTCTCTCTTCCCGATTCTTCATAGTAGAGAGTCTAGGACCCAAGGGGAAATTGTCTGTTTTGTTACCTTATTAGCTGCTAAAGTACACACCAATGAAGATTTCCTCCAAAGAAGATGGAAAGTTCACTTTAGGCTCAACTGTGGGAAACTGCAGGGGCTCTAGAAAATGACCCTAGCTTGAAGCCCCCAAATCCTGGGGAAGCAGTCTAAGCCCCTCACTTCAAGAGAAGGGCTCAAGGTCAGGCAAGAAGGAATCACCTAATGAAAGTCGTGGAATCGAAAACAAGTGTCTGCTTAGCTCCTGATGATAACAAATAATGAACAGGATACAAAGTTTACGTCTAGATTATTTCCTTAAAAATATAAGAAAACTTCTTCGTGTATTCTTTTTAGAGGGAGTCAGGATTATTTTCAATGAAATACATTTTTATTTAAATGAAGGATAATATATGGGCAGTGATATTAGACTCTTGCCTTTAACAGTATAACCGTATTAACTGTACCACAAGTCTGATGATGGGTATGGTAAGACCAAGTCACCCACCATCTTTGATGTAGGATGCAGTTTTAAAGAATGGAATCCGAAAAGCTGAAGTCTCTAAATTATTCATTGCTTCATACTCACGATGAGAAAAATCATCCTGTTATACATGCATAAAGAGGGAATAGAGCGTGAAAAATTATGGGCTAGATAATGGAAGTGGGTGAGAACCACCCATAAATAATGTGGTTTCTTACGTGTAGGACTTAGTCTGGGATCTGACGCCTCTAATTTTGTCACTCTGTAGACCTTTGCCTGGATTATAGTTTTTTAAGGAAATAGACATCCTGGATGTAATCTAATGATTTGGTTTGTACATCCTGGGTGCAAGCTAAGGCAGATGGGTGTGCATGGGTATGCTATCAACTTAAGATCCTTTTGTGTTTGTTTTATTAGCTGTTTGCCATGAAGTTTGAAGACAGTATTACGAAAACTCTACAAAGAGTTATGTTTCAGTAAATTTCCGTGAAATTTTAATGAAACATTAATGCAATAAGCCATTAAAAAATCAGAGACTTTATGGGAAACAGTGTGGCTACATAAGAAGCAAATACATAAAATAAAGAACTTATTTAAGCTACAATTTATATCTTTTTTAATACTTATGCTGCTCAACATACAGTTGTTATTAAAAAGGGATTTGCCTACTGGCACTAGATTGAAGATATGAAAAAAATGTTTATCTGATCAGTTTGTGCAATATAGAGTGTGTCGTTTGGGACTAAAATATTTAGTTTCCAAAATAAAGAACCGGAGGGGAAGGAGAAAATGGAAGGTAGCATTTGAATACTCACTATGAGCTAGACATTTTCTTGCTTCCTTCTGTGTGTTCAGATGTAATCCTCACTATAGCACAGCTTTGTAAAGTCACTTGAATTCCCATGTTAGAGATCAGGAAATAAGCTTGGAGGAGGAAATTGTCCAAATTCAAAGTCGCTAAGTGGCGGGGACAGAGCTTTGACAGCAAAGCCCCTCCTCTTTGCACTGTAGGATGCTACCTACATATTGAAATTGTGAATTTATCCCCCTGGCTACACTTCATTTCCTTGGAAAGCTATGTTTAGGGAAAGGGGCATAGAGTCACTCAGCCAAGCAAATTGGATTCCAGAGTAACTTTATGCCACGCCGCAAGGGCTCATATTCTTTCAGATAGAAACTTGGTTTTGCATGGAACTTGTACTGTCCATGTGGTGAAGAGCTGAAAATTAAAGAGTTGTTTGTGCTTGGCTCGGGGTTGGGGGGGGGGGGGGGAAGAGGAGGAATACAATCAGAAAACCTGGGTACAAGTATCACCTCCGCAACTGACTGGATGTGTAGCTTCAGGAAAAATTCTTAGCCTTCCTGAGCCTAAGTTTTCCTCACGATTTAGCCTACCAACATCCCACAGTGTTAAGAGAATAAAAAAGAAATACAGGATGTTTTAAGTCATACAATTTTATAAAATGTTATTATATTTAAGTTTCTCTCTCTGCATATGAACAAACAGATACATAAGCTATTAAAGATGTTTATGTCTACAAAGGTAATAATTCTCTAGCCTCTTTGGCATGTTGTGAGGTGGGGGAAGTGTTGTTTCTTCCATCAAATTCTGTCCCTAAAAGTTCATTTGAAGGGGGAGGGTTAGAGAAAGATCCAGGGTGGAACTATTACCCTAGTCTCTGTTTCCTCTTTAGGAATTACTGGTCTCCCTCTCCTGTTTTTAAAAGGATTAGGTGGGTCATGACAGGTTTCCTCCAGGTAACAAATGCCTTTTCCTATCCCCCTGGTGGGTGATGTTTTGGAGCTCACTGAAGTTCAAAGCCAATGGCTCACTGGAGAGGTCTAACAAATGCCATCCCAGGAGAGCAGTAGGGACCCAAAGGTACATGCAGGAGTGGGTTTGACTACTATGTACAACAACAGCCTTAAAGGTTAGGAATACTGCAGCTTTCTGTAGCAGCAGTATGGCTCTTTTGTAAACTTAAAGCATTTCTATTTCCTGCCAAATTAATGTTTTGGAGTAAGAGTTTCCATCGATTTATTTTACCCATCCATCATAGAAAGCGCAAGTCAAAGAGAAGAGTGCAAAGCGATGCTACATGAGATCATCAAAAATTTCCACTCCTTCCAGCATCTCAAACCTCTAGATTTCAGAATTGCCTCACTTCACCCCAAATCTCTGACCTCAAGTCCCTATGTCATTTATCATAAGGACAGAGAGCCAAGAAATCTAATGATGGGGAAGACATTAGGTTGCAAAGACAGATCGTTTGCTAGTCTGCAGAGCCAGCCTGGGTTTGACATGCAAGAGTACATGAGTGAAGTAAACAGAGGATTGTAATGATTATCCAGATATTGAATGTGGCTACGTGTGCCTCTTCACTCCTCTCCACACCACCCTCTACCCCACATGGTTCTACCTTCAATATCAGTATGTCTTAACGGACTCGATTTTAACCGAAATTACTGAGACAGCTGCTTGTGGTTTTCAGTTCGGGGGATGGACAAAGCCTCAGCTGTAAGTTGAAGGCACAGGGAAGTGTCTTCATCTTTAATTTTTAAATATTCTGTGCACTCCTCGATTTGCTGAATGGCTGGTTGGGTGGATTGGACAGGTGAGTGAATGTCATGACTTCAGGATAGTGTGTGAAGAATTTGTATGTGTGTGTGTGTTTGTGTGTAAATCAACATTGACACAAATCTGAGGATTCTGAATAGTTTTGGAAATTCGGTAATACAAACAGAAAAAACTAGCACAAAGTCCCCTCTTCGAATCTCCTAGACATCCAGATTGCTTTGGAAATGATGCTAATGGATCTATCACTAGGTAATAGGAATTGCACACAGATTTGGAGGTGGGAAGACTCAGGGTACCCTCAAACTCTGAAGGAAGCCGATGGTCATCTCAAAGGATTGCTGACCTCGACTCCATACACTTCAGAAGTCCTGATCCTGTTTGGAGTAATGAGGAAGAGGCTTGAAATATACAAAAAGTACCACCCATGCAAGTATCTATTTGCTAAAATATGGCTTTTGTTTTGTTTAGACTAATTTCAAGAAGAAAAGGAATACCCTCATTTCTATGACTAAGTCTTAGAATGTGGGAAATTTCTCATGCATAGGCCCTTCCCTGAGCAGTAGAATGGACATTGAGTTTGATTTACTGATAGAATGAGGAGGAAAGAACCCAATGAAGCCTTATTTTCTCTTAAGACTGTGAATCGATAAATCATGGACCTGATGGAGAAAATACGTTTACTAAAGCTCTAGGAGAGCTTAGCAGGGCCCGGTTCTGACTGGCTGCCTTTAGGCCGTGGTGGCCACCAGATTCTCTGGACCACGGTAACAAGTTTCCCTTTCATGACTGAATGGGTTTCCACACTGACATTGCCATGAGTCTGAAGAAGTTACTTGCTGTCTGTACAGAACATGGTAACAATCGGGATCCAGTCGATCATGATATCCTCTCTGACATGTTCTTGTGTGTAGGGGCCGGGGGAACTGGGGGAAAGAGTGTGTCATATTGCTTGGTTGTGACTCCTTCAACAAGGTACACAGTAGTAGGCAGACTCGACAGGCAGAAGATGATTCAAGAATAGGCAGGGGGGCAAAAGCGGCGGACAGACAAGATGATCATGGGATCCATCAAACACAGTCCTAAATTAGCAAAACCGTCACAGTAAAAGGCAAGGTGCTGGTCCAACAGACTGGACAATTTGTCTGTTGACCCACACTCCCAGATCTCCACAGAGTAGCATTTTTATTGCAGTATTGTCTTCCATGGAAAATGAACAAAACTTTTAAAATAAATCACAATTACTTATTGCTTAGTATGTTGGATAATAAATTCTTTAGTTTATCAGTACCTCACGGCCTTCAAATGTGCATTCTTCAAATAGTTTCAATTACATATACATTCTTTCTCCTGAACAATAAATTATTCTTTAAAAACAAAAAGAAAAAGGAAAAGATACATAATTTTAAAGCAAAGAAAAACCAAAAAAACATATATTTTTGACATTTATCTTAAACTTATATGAAAACAACTCTATGTTAGATGTTTAAATATAAATAATAAAGGACATTATGTTATTTACAATGTTACATAGTAAGTTGAGAGAGTAAAAAAAAAAAACTGACATGAACTCATAAAGACAGTAAATGATTTAGGGAAACATCCAAGTAATGTACAATGTGTATTTACAAAAGAATATATAATAGAACTTGTGATATGTGGCCATTTCCTTTTGACTGCATCTCTCTGCAGTGTTTCATGGGTCTTTGTAGATAGAAATCTTTCTTTGTGGCTTTCTTTGTGGATAGAAATCTTTCTCTGCAGTGTTTCATGGGTCTTTGTAGATAGAAATCTTTCTTTGTGGCTGGTAGGAAGCAGCCAGGACTAAAAGATAAAACTAGGTCTTCCTTATTTTCACCAATGTGAGCCGTGCACCTTTCAACGCCAGGCCAAAAAAAAAAAAGTTACTGAGCAAATGACCCTGGATAAACTCTAACTATATCAAGACAGTCACACTTAAATAAGGAAGATACGGCATGTTGCTCTTTGGGACACATTCATAAATACCCTGGCAGAGTGCCATTTTGTAGAAAGCACGAGACTGTCCAGGTACTCTCAAAAACAAAAGTCCTACCAGGCAAGGAGGGAGAGTAGGATAGTAAAGGAATCTGGAGTGAGAAAAAGGAGTTTTTCATATACTATGCTCCACTCCATATTCCTCAGCGGGATATGATTTCAGACCCAGGAAACAAAGTCACCATGAAACTTCTGGGCAATTTCTGCTACCTGAAGACCCACGAAAGTTTCCCGTATGCGGGGAACGTAGGTTCACACTCCTTTGGATTGCCACTGCACTCCTGAGTTTATAAACAGGGATGGTGGCATTTAAACATCCTGGAGATGCCCCTGTGAACCCAAATCTGGGGGCCACAGCAGGTAGCCCCGAGGAGTCAGCTGACCTTTCCTATCAAGGGAACCTCTCGTTCTATGGACAGAAAGCCTGTCCCAACTGATATGCCACCTCGGTGAGTGACCAGAACCAAGTTGGAAAGAAAATTTCCTCTCAATTTTCATCTATTTTTGCAACCTGAAAATTTACAGCGATTTTTCATACTGAGGAAAATGTTGTTCATTGCTCTCAACAGAAGATTTTATTTATTCCTGAAATTCTCCAGAATGGGACTCCAATGCCTGAAGAATTCGAAACAGAAATTTTAGAGTTTTAATTACAGTAGGAATTTTTTTTTATTGAAATAGTCTAAGAATGAGTCAAGGTCTTCAAATGCAATATTAGAGTAATTTAGAGAACCTCTTCACGTTGACTGCTTTCTCTCCCCTGCCATGAGCTTACTGATTCTACAGAATTGGGAAATCAGTGCAACCTGGAGAGTTGTCAGGGGCTCCTTAGGAGAGGTGAACAAGCACATGAGGACACTGCTGAGCACAGAGCAAGTGGCATGGAACCATGAAGGATGCTTGGGATACCAAATACTAAGAGTAACTTCAAGGACCTGTAGACAGGTGTCTCTGTGGATTGTAGAAGCACTTAGGAGCTTAACGACATGACTCATGCTCAGCCTGCATTTTTCTTCTAAGACCTCCTTGCATGCCACTTCTTCCCTTTAATTTTAACGTAGAGATTTGGTGAAGAAATAGATTCAGTTCACCTGCAAACAAGAAGACTTCATGTTTGGTATTTTGAACTTCATGTCTGGTATTTTGAACCCCCTGCTAACCTGTTCCCTATTTTGTTCCATGGCTCCTAGGAGGCCACTTGGAATCTAAGTAAAGCTCCAGCCCAATTGGACAGAAATGGGGCTGCGATTTTTTTTTTTTTAATTCTCTTATTTTCCTGGATTAGCAGTTATTTCAAATGTTTCTACCTATAGGCTTTCCTTGGATCGGCAATCCCGAGTGAACGTGCAAAGTGTAAGACCCATCTTACTCCTGTTTTTGTGACAGTAAAGCAAAAAGTAAGAAAGGGGGAAAATGGGTGATACAGCTGTAAACAGAGAGGTTAGCACACAGATGGGAGTCATTTCTGCAAGGAAAGGTGCAATCTTTCCAAGACTATTTCCATTTCCTGATGAATCATCACTCGTAGGAGGTTCTTACTAATCACAAACCACATGCACACTGGCCATTCCTGACAAAAATGTTCATGCATAGTTATGACTTAATCAAGGCAACATTGAAAAACAAGAGAAAAATAATGAGGACAAAGGAATGGTCAAAAAAACTTAAAAATTACTAACCAAGTCACACAGCTGCTGTCCCCCGTGTCTTCTATATATTCACTCCTCTAGACAATCTAAGAGGAATTTCCCTACGATGACGTCACCAGTATATACAGCAGGCACATTTCACTCTAGAAGTATTTCAGACAAATTGCTGAGTGTGCTGTTGAAGCTGGGGTTTTTGTGCCATAACATGTCTGTCCTTGAGCCAAGAAGACACAACCGGTCACTAGCTCCAAAATCAGTGAAAAACACAAGTCAGGAACGATTGCACCTTTTTCAGCCATGGTTTGCTCTTCAGCTAGATGAGCCGCTGTATCATTCCCCCAGAGAGAGAAAGTGAAACCGAGTCCTCGACTTAGGGGTTGGATTTTACCCTGATCGGTAGCCAGAACCCATTTTCTTTGCTATCCCGAAAACTTGCTTTTTTTTGGTCGAGAAAAAAAATCAATCCAAATAAAGTAAATAAATGGTAGCTCCTTTTGTCAAGCAAGCTGTCTTCTGATGAATCATACAGTTTTTGAAAAAAAATCACAATATTACTTTCTTCCTAATATTTAACATGACTTAATGCAGTTTCCTGCTGTAATTAATAGTAGCATGCTGCTGGATCTACTATTATCTCAGAGCCCAGTGAAGCAAACCTTTGGCTGGCAGAGTAGTAGACACAACTCATTTCATATACTGAAAGCAAAAGAACATTTCATACAGAAGGGGAGTATTTGGATGGATGTGCCATTACAAGACGTACTGATTGAGTACTACTTGAAGCAAACAGAGGGACAGTTGCAAATCCTGTAAATCATACATCCAGTCAACATCATGATGCAATGCACAAGAAGCCAGCAAAAACGGAATATGCAGGGGTGGGAGAGGGTTTGCTGAAATACTGTGAAAAAGCAATCACAGGAACAGTACAAAACTTGCTCTCGACATAACATAACATAAAGGCACCATTGATATCTTTCTCGTTTGGAAATACTGTAAAAAATTGCTACATATGGCACATAACACATTTGTACATACATATATTTAATTTATAAAAGATTTTTTTTCCTGTTTTCTATTTGCAGAACTGCTAAAATAAAATAAATTGTTTAATTTAAGGTGGAATACTTTATTATATAAAATAAAGTTTTACAGGTGAAATCTATGGGTTTATTTCGGTTTTATACAGCAATAGGGTCTTGGTTAGCGATTACACCGGACAGCCTGGCCTGCAATTCTTCCTGCGGAGAGAAGCGGCCTGCTGGGTTAGTCCTGCTGTCAGCCAGGTGGAAGGCAGGGGCTGCCTCAAGATCGGCTGCCAGGGGGTTCTGTACGCCCAGGAAAGGTGTATCTTCTCCTACTTTTTCATCCTCTGTTTCACTCTCTGAGTTACTGCTCTCAGCGCTTGTGTTACTGTCCGTTTCCAACCTGTGGGCAATGTGACCATTGGGCTTGGTTCTTTTGGCCCGCCGGCTGTTGGTGAGTTTCTTAACCGGCTCTTGAGCCAGTTCATACTCCTGGGTCGTTTCGTACTCCTCGTCCTCCACTATCCTCAAGGGGCTAGGGGGCGGGCTGTTGCTCTCGTGCGCGGGGTTGCAGTGGAAGGAGTTGAATTGCTGAGTGTGGCGGTCATCCTTCTCCCGCAGCCATGGTGGTGTCACAAGAAGCAGGGGTCTCTCTTCTTCCACGAAGGGACTGACTGCCATGGAGGGCATGGACACCGTCGTGCTGGACACGGGTGGAGACATTTCCGAAGGGGGCGATTTGGGGGAGCTTGGCGTGTGGAAATCTACAGGTGACATACGAGCCGGGGTGGTCATTGCTGATACAAACCTGTGTGAGCACAGAATACCCTGCATAAGTGGGTTGGAATGAGAGCCGTAGAGCAGGGGTGGGGGTGGGGGGGTCAGGGGGCACAGTTCACAATATTATCATCAGATATCATCCTCAGAGAATTTCTATTCATCGTACACTTCTCGGTTTTTACACTAGGACATTCAGCACCCTTGGAATCTCAAATTAGGTAGCCAAGAGCCTCTTCACAGGAGTGCATGCAAAGATCAGCTAAATTGCCTAGCTCATCAAAGCGTTTGAGGTTTTCGATCTCATCATGAATTTTAATAAAAGCACGTGAGTTAAGACAAGAGGGCGCCAGGTCCTGGAAACCTCTCAGTTTATAAGGACCAAGGCTCAGGGATTTGGAAGGGAAAGAAGTATTACTTAAATACTATACCTTCCCAAAGGCCAAGGGGTCTTAGAGAATGAAGCCCAAATGGGGAATGGAAGAAGCTCTAAGATGAGTTTCGGAAAGCTGGATCTGCATGCATTTGGATCTGTGGGCCTTGTTTCTCCTTAGCTCAGCTATAAGGTTACGTCTTATGAAAAAAAAAGAGCATAGTAACTTAGATTTATTCCTGATAACAGTGTAACACATTTGTGTGCTTTTTTAAACTTTTCCATGAAATGTTACTTCTTAACATTCAATTTGCAACTCTCCACCCCAGTGACCATGACGTTCAAAGGTAACTTATTTTTGGCTTCATAGTTATGTCCAATCTCAGGTCTACCTCTCTTCCAAAACCCACTGCTGTATGCGTCTCTGGCTTATCTTTTGTGACTGCTCAAGCCTGGGCTGTACCGTGTCGCCTTATGTCAAGTTACGTCTGATAATGCTCAGTGAATCTAGTTGCCAAGACATCGAGTGCATTGTTTTTACCATATCGTGCTTTCTTCCCCCAGAACAAGAAGACCTGACGTGGCACTGAGAAAGATTTGGCTTATTCAGAGTCACATTTCTCAGCTTGGATAAAAATGTCACCAATGCATAGCACTAAAGGACTCTTTTCACATTGCACATTGGCATTTGCAGAGTCTAATTTGACATGACCTGTGATGACACAGGACACCATCTTCTGATCTCTAGCTAACAGAAACAAGAAACCTATTAACTCCTGTGCTTATCAGCCATGATTCTGAGTCTTATGGAAGTGAGATCTGGCTGTGTCTAAAACGGGAAGGTGTCTAGAGATGGAAATATTTGGGGATCAAGTCTCCAGACTTTTTGTTTCAGGGATACTTAAATTAAGCGCTCTGAGAAATGCTAATTCAAATCCAATCAACCCATAAAAGTGACTCATCTTTTCTCTCCATGATGCCTAGGTTCAGGTATATTTTGCAGTCCTAGACAATATCTGGGGTATGAAAGGAAGCAGGGAAATGTCAACCTTTAAAGACAAATATCACATGTAGTGATGAAGACAGAATTTATCCCTAAACTCTTTTTCAGGTTTCTAAAAGGACTGAATTAGGACAGACTTAATACATAAAGATATAATTACATGAATTTAAGACTAATGTTTTAAACCAGTTTTGGACCATGTCTACTTTTTCATAGATGAGTTACAGAGCAACCACTAATTCCATAAAACTCTGAAATACCATTTGGGGGTAAAGGCTTTTGAAAAAAGTAATCAGCAGGCTCTACATGACCTGCAGGCTCCAAACCAGTCTCCTTTGAGGTAAGTACTTCCCAGTGCATGAGTGGAAGGGTGTATCAAGATTATCTCCACCCATGAAAACCAAGTAAGTATCGCTTCGGCATGATGTAAACCTTTTAGCAAGTGGTCAGAGATTAGACTGAGAAGACAATAAAGTCAACAAACCAACAAACCAACAGACAAAACCCCGCTGGATTTGAAAACAAATAAGTAACAGCTTACTGATGGGCTAGGAATGCTGGTTGGGTATAACTTTCTCCCCCAGTTTAGGTGAAAATGGATCAGGAGAATCTATGAATTCAGTATTCTTATTAAGCATCTCTTTCAGCTTACTTCGCTCTGATCTTTATTTTACCTTTGTTGTGACTGCCCCCCGACTCAACCCTATAGCCCCAGAAGAAAGCCAACACATTCTGGAATAAGGGCCACGTCAAAGGCAACATCTGCCTTGAAAACCTCCCGCGAAGACGGCGAGGCGCAGCATACGAGAGATTTATTGAGTCATCCCTTGTTGGAACGCCATAAAGGGATACTATCTGGAGGGATGCAAGCCGTCCCTACAACCGTCAGCAATGACACAGCCCTTGATTTGATTTAAGTGAGGCTGGAAGGTAAGAAAGAGTTAGCACGTGAGACCAGGAGGCCAGCTCGAGCAGAGTTTGGATAACTGGCCACTTCGAATTCTAGAAGGGTCCTGATCAATCACTGAGGCCAGCATTCTGCTCTCAAGTTACAATTGAGGAAACTGAGACATTTCTCCCCGCCCACCCCTGCACCCCCGCCCTGAGGGTCTGAGCCTAAGGTCAGAGCTAGGAACTCCAAGTTTGCTGCCCCTTCCACATCGAATCATTCCAGCTCTTTAGGAGTCTGTTGCCTGTCAGCCACGGGGAGGATGCGAGAAGCTCGGAAGTAGTGAGTTCAGTCAAACCCAAAGATGGCTTCATCAACTAGGAGCACTCCTAGACCAGGCAACTTCTGCCCCTTATTCTCATTAGAGTGGGTTCCTTAGGTGGGACCGCAGATGCTCACGGGGATTCTCTTACTGGGGCGCTCTCTCCTCTCCAGTAGCTTTGCCCTTCGGTTTTACCTTTCACTATGAGGAGAATCTCGGTAGGAGTCAGGGGTTTCTCTGGCATGCCTCAGGAAGCTGTTACACTCGCGAGGGCCTCCCAAGCCATTAAGACGTCCTCTTGGGCCCCCAGTAGGGCTGCTGTGCCTACTGTTTTCTACGGATGACATCACGATGACAGAGTGGTTTTCTGAAATGATGCTTTCAGTGTGTCCGTTGCTCCAGCTACAGAGGAAATGTGAGAGGCAACGAGAGAGAGAGATTTTTAATTATAGGCACACATGGAAATGAAAGGAAGTGATCTGAAAAGTCTTGCGAATGACTGGTGCATCATTAGTTCACTATGATATTACTTGTCTCAGAATAGAATTGTTTATAAAGATGCTTGCTACAGACAGAATCTTGATTTAGACTGGCTTTGCAAGGATACACTTCTTTCATGTGTTCATCCATTCAACACACATTTACCAAATGCCATTTTGTACTAAGTATTCTTAGAGTCTCTCTGTTCTTGAGTGTCTTGGATTAAGGAAACACTTGTCTTATGGGCTCCATTTGGAAGTCTAGTGCTGCCCTTGGTAGCACGCATTCAGATATCACCAGAGCATTTGAGAGTTTAGGGTTCAGCTGTTTAGCCAGTTCTCATGTGCATATCCCAGGGCAATCCAACCACTGGAAGAAGTCAGCTTCTAAGTATTATATGGCATCTAAGACAAACTCTTCCCAGCGTAGTAATTCTGTGAATGGTCAGGCATGAGAAAAGACGATCTCTAAAATAAGGAGCAACGATCCTATAAGGTAGGTATTATTTCCCCTTATTCTGGTAACGGAAAAATTGAGGCTCAAATTCAAACAGCAATTAAGTGGCAGAGCCAGTTTGATGTCCAAAGTCTGTTTCTGTCCCAAGTCATACATTCTACTGTACCTCACTGCCTCATTAGTACCTCCTATCCCTTTTGTAGGCAGTGAGAGCAAAAGACGATGTGTAAAGATTCGTTCTTAGAGAAATGCCACGCGGTTTTTTTATTCTCATACCTGTGACTGGGAGTCTGGGTGACAGTAGTGGAGTGATGAACTGTGGAAGTGTAGTGACTGGTGGAAAAAGACGTCTCCGCCTCTCTCTCGACAATATGCTCGCTGGAGATGACATTTTTAGATACGTATTGCTGGATAAACAAAGAGACACAACTTGAAGATTTGGGGAAGTCAAAATGCTAACAATGTCACATGCACACACACGGAAAAATCTCTTCTTCTGATACACATGCTTCATAATAAATTCTATTTTTCCAGTGGCCAGATGACAAAACCTATCCCAGCTACTGTGGTCTTTAAATTAGGTAAATGGAGTTGATGGATTGCTCTTTGGATACGCATGCGATGTAGGTCCTACAATCACAACTACATTTTATCAGAAACAGGCCTATTTCTTCTCTTTCATTTCCAATTGATAACATGACTGGAATTCAATACAAAAGTCTGCCCAATACTTATTTTTGTAATAGTTGTTGCAAATCAAAAACGACGAACAGATATTTGAGTGAAACAAAAGAACAGAGATGGGTTGTCTTGTTTCAAATTTCAAGTCACTAGAAGAATGAAAAAAGACTGTTTTGAAAGACTCTTTTAATTTCTCAGTGCCCATTGGTGCCCTAATGATATCGTTGAAATTTTTAAGTTGTCAGTGGTAAGACTAACAGGGCTACTGAGAGATTTGAAAGACTTAACAACATTTGTCAAGGTTACACACCTTGACAAACCATATAATAGAGGGCCTTATCTTTAGTGTAAGTAGATTCTACTTTATTTTCACCACCAAATCACAGTAGCTATTACCGCCTTTTATTAGTGAGAGAGGGACATCTTTAAATTGTCTTTTAAACACTATTAGTATTTACACCAAATTGAGTTAAATAACAGGTAAAGACACAGAGAGGAATAGTCTTAGATGAAATAGGGCAGTTTATAATCTGATGGATTATGGGCTCTAAAAGAACCTGATATATTCATGGAAACCAAAAAAAAAAAGTGCAACTTGAATTATGCTTGAAATTATAGCTGGTTCTCTTAACCATGGAAAGGTTATTCCATGTGGATCTTTGCTTTAAGGAAAAGATGGCATTGTCATATGTAACGATCTATTTTTAGTCTGCGTACCAAATGACTCTTGCTCCTTGGAAGGCAATGTAAGCTCAGTGAATCTAATGAAAATAATGTTTAAAAATTATACAACACTCACTAGATGTCACTGGGCTAAGTGTTTTATATGGATTATCTTTTTAATGCCCGCAAGAACTTTTTGAGGTAGGTATTATTTTTATGATGAAGAAACAGGGTTTAGAAAAGTTAAAGCTCACAGTAACATAGCTTGAGCCATAATTGGAATCCAGGCAGTCATTCTGCCTCCTATGTATTATATAAAGTGACAGATTATAGGTGTGTCAGTAGTGAATGAATTTAGCAACTGTGCAGAACATTCCAATGAACATACTGGTAGGGGGAGGAAAGCAGCAAATATGTTAATTTATCAGCACCTAACAGTCTCCTGTAGGTCTTTCCTACAAGACTTGCTGGTGGTTGAACCTCCAGCAACCCTGAACTTGGGTCTTTGATATATTTGCTCCACACAAAACCCATCTTCGACTATAGGATAGAAAATGGTACTGCAATATAATCTTCCAGCTTTGCCTATAAAAAGCCAAACATCAGAGGGGAATGAAGAAAACAAGAAGAATGATGGTGGAGTAGGAAGAGTAAAACTCCAGAAGCCAGGAAAGCTGCGTCCAGCTCTGCCCTGGCCCTTATCTGTAAAAAAAGCTATGTGAAGACTCTCAGAATCTAATATTTGATGACTTCATTATATTTAAAAGCTGAATGCTCCATAAATTTAAAAAATATATCTTCGAATGATGAAGGATATATTTCCTCTGGACGGTTTGGCATCATGTAGAAAGAGTTGGAAAGTATTAAATTCTTCTAGTTTGGCTACTGAGAAGCAAGTTTGGTAATGGCCTTGACCTTTTCATGCCCTAATGTTTCCCTTTGTTAATCAGAATCAGTAAATCATCAGGCACCGGACAAATGAGTCTAATAAAAAAATAAATGACTCTAGAGCCTTTAGTTCAGTTATCAGGGCTAATCAGTTATAGACTGAAGCAGTCTTCATTTCCAAAGTATAAAAAAAATAAAACATTTCCTTCTGATTCTTGTATCATGAATTTTATTATTTTTCTTTTTCTTTTTTTTTTCTGTTCTTTCTTCTGGTTATGGTTTCCCTACAGAACAAACCCAACATGATTATTCCGATCCCTTAATGAACACTTTATAAGAGGAAATGTGCTGGTTTTACAGTCACCAAATCCACTTAAAAAAATGTTCCCGTTATTTTCTCTTGGCGAAACCTTGGATTCCTGGAAGCCCTGGTGATTAATGGCGGCAGCTAAGAGCCTAAGAGCTTTAGAAAATAAACTTCAAGGTGCCTGAACAGAGGAGAGATGCTGAGCTTTTCCACTGGCCAGAGTCAACATACATTCACCAGCTGCACGTTCTCGGGGGGTGGATTGGGGTGATGGGGCCCGTTGGCTATGTTCACCATGTTGTTTCGTTCAGAGCGAAGACTCTGCCGAAGCCGGTCATGAAGCTTTTTCCGTTGTTTCCTGGATAGGAAAAAAGGAGCATTTATTTCTTCTATTATTTACATTTTTCAGTACAGTCAATTCTTCTACCAACACACAATTCAAGGCAGTGGATTGGTCGGGAGGGAGGAGGAGGGAGGGAGTGCCACTTCATCTCAGGAGGGGAATCACCTATTCTTAGCAAGTAGATTTAAGAAGATGCATGGGATTCTTACAGAAATTGAACTGGACTGCCGAGAGATAAGAAAAAAAAAGAAGACAAGTCAAGTTGAGAGGTGGCTAATATCCCAACTTTCCTAATCAATCCATCTTTGCCTAAGTGTTACGGATGGTCATTTGTCTTAGGTAACAATTCATGCTATGCAACTGACAAGGCTGATTTCATTTATAGTTTTGCCTGTCTGTGTGTCTTTCAAGAAAATGCAGTTAGTGTTGACTCTGTGCATCACACATAGTGTGTGTATGTATAGAACTGTACGTGAGTGAAGATATATACTTATTTTGCCGGTAGATTATGGCACAATTATAATATGATCCTACCCTATTACCACTTTTCTCTGTATCTAGGGAATGAATATTCACATATTCAGACTGAATATAATAAGACTCATAAGGTGGATTCCGTGAAGGCTTATTTATCTCTATCGCTTGCTCAATTCTGGCAACATACTAAATAAATCCTGGGACATTAAGAAAATGCCATCCATGCCCTTACTTTTATGCCATAAGAGCATATTGTCTTTGTTCCTCAACTTGGATCGTAATATTAGTCCCATGACTAATTTTGGCTCAAGATTTTATATGATGAAGTGACAAAATAAAACCAAACTGTTAATAACATTATTTCAGCCTTGAAGTAGTTCTATGTATGAAAGAAAAATGAAAGAATTCATGTCAAACGGTAATTGTATTTGTTAACATGAACCCAGCTTAAAGGACCAACAAAGCGAACACAGATCTGTTTTCATGTTTCTCTTTTATTCTTTCAAAGCAAGTTTTGCTTGATTCTCCTCCTGTGAGATTCCTTTTGTACATCTCTCACTTTGGGAGCATTGGAACCGGTAACCTAATTAGATGGAATTGAAAATGAATCACGATCATGTTTTAAAAACCCCCTGCACTTCAAACACCACCTAATGCTCCCTTTATCCCCTAAGTCTGAGTACGGTTGGACGTGTCCTCAGCAGTGAGATGACGCGCTCCTTATCCACAGACACTCGCGTGTGTCCCTGCGCAACCCTTCCCTCCCACCCTTTCTTCGGTCGTGGGACTGTGGTCAATTATCAGAAGTCTTCTGAACACTTTCACACAAATAGGCAAAGCTTCGTAATGTATGTGATTAGGAAAGGTCCTCAAAATGGATTATTCAGGAGAAAAAAAAATAAGGAGACAATCCCTCTGTGGCGCCTGCCCCCTTTTTTCAAGACCAGGCTGCGGAGCGGGTTTCTGCCCAGCCCTTGCCGGCCGGGCTGTCTGTGCGCTAAGGAGACAGGAGGTGAAGGGGACGTTTACTTGGTTTTGCAGTAGGCCACCACACACATGATGCCGACCACGAGCAGCGCGATGCAGATGCCGGTGACGGTAAGCACTCTCTTCTGGTAGAGCTCCTCCGCTTCTGGAAGGGGATGAGAGCAGACGTCACCAAAGGCCCCGGACCCTCGCCAGGACTTAACAACTGAACGGCTGGCATGCTGTATTGTCCATGTTCACAAGACAATACACACGGGACAGTTCATTCCTCTTGCAGACGTACTTAAGGTGCAGCACACTCTGCACTACGTTTTGAGCATAAAATGGCAAAGCCCGTTGGGGGCCATTTGTAATTTAAAAAATGATATCATTCAATTACTTTAATGATAAGTTATAGATAGAGATGTACTAAACTGGCAAATCATAAACATTAATTATAAAATAATGATTTGGTTAAAACGGTAGATTTTATTTTTTGAAAAATCTCTTGCAAAGACAACAGGAATCAACACCAGTACAAGGAGCTGGCATTGGCACCACTGGGACCCTCCACCTCCTCCTTCTTCTCTTCTTCCCACCCTCCCAGCCCCCTCCCCTCCCTCACCCTGAGCCTCTTTGGATTTCCCAGCTATTTCCTATTCCTGTGGTCTTTACGAAGAGCCACTTCTAACTTAAAAAAAAAAAAAAAAGAAAATCAAAGACATTTGCAAACATGAGCTTGACTTGTAGTTAGCAACGAAACTGATGCAGGATCCCTGTGATTTACCAGTAAAATGGGAACATAAGCAACATGACACGGAGTAGCAGGGCACTGTATCAGAGAAACCCCAATACGATGGGTGGGATCGTCCCGTCCTGGGCCATGATGAAGATTTGTCCTTTGAGGAACAATTATTATTATTACTTCACCAGTTGTACTTAGAGATCCTAATTTATGGCACTACAAAACCACTGGCACAAGTGATACATGATTTGAAATAGGTTGTACTCTCCTGCATTGACCAACTCGGCAAATTAGCTACTGTCGGTTGCACTAAGGAGATGGGAGGCTTAGAACTTTCAGGTGAAGGTACTGCTGTACCCGCAATGCAACCAGTTTCTGCTTCATGGAAGGCTTTCTATCTGCAAATCGGGTTTTGTGGGGATAACTTGCTTACACTATGGTAGGTCAGGTTCTTAACAAGATTGGCTGATTTAATGGTGAACTTGACCCTCTTAGGAGCTAAGCTTCCAACCAGTCCAATCGCACGTATTATTGGGAGATATTCACGAGCTCAATGAGAAAGAGAATTCAACTGATGCATAATAAGCGGTGTGAGCTCTATTTGCTCTTCTGATTAACAAGCTGGTCAAGAACTGGGGAATATTTTACCGATGAAGGTCTCTTATCTGGACATCAACATGGGGCCTTATGGAACATTTTCAGTTTACATTCTCTGTCTAAGCAACCACACTTGTTTTCTCTACTGAGAGAGGGCAAGTTTCTGGAAGTCTTCTTGAAATGAAAAAGTGCAATGTAATTTCTATGATACAGTAGACTTTATCATTAAACAAAACATTTCCTACAAGCCAAGCCCATGGTAATCAAATTCCAGTTAACAGGTCAGGAACATTGTCAAATCAAATTAATAAGAGCACTGATTATTAACAGGAGGAGGAGAAAGAAGTCAGCGGGTAAAAGAGACCAGAATGCTGCAGAGATTATACAAAAACAAACCAAAAGTGTTGGAAGTGGAAAAGAAACAAACTGAGAGGACAGACGGGCTGACAGAATGACGGAGAGAGGGAGGAAGCCAGGTAGGAGGGAAAACAAGGTTAAGAAGTGAAGGAGCGATCTGAAGTCCCTGGCACAGCATGCCTGGTACTAAGGGAGGAAAAATAAATACATAAAAGAAAACCAGAGGGAGGAAGTGCTGGGGTGGGAAGAAAGGTGGATGCAGATTTGGAAGGGTTATCCCATACAGCATAACTCCTAACCTAGACTGGCGGTCACGTGGAAGCCACAATTAGAAAGCAAAGCAGCTGGTGCATTGCGGGGCGACAACGGACCAGGAGACATAGAGCGGTGTCACGTAGTTTTGTGCCGCAGAAGTCAAATGAGGACGTGGCACGTGGATGCTTGTATGTTAATTGCGAGTGTCTGCTGCCTCCTACCTCCCCTCCCACATAGCCACAGGACAGGGAATTCAATTTCATAAGGTGTTAATCTGTGAGCTGATGCCACTGGAGGCTCCGCCTGGACCGGGCACCCGGATCAGTTTTCAGCACTCAAGTCTGAGCAGCAAAGGCATCGCCCCACTGGTCCTTCTCCAGGGATGCAGGACACAGAGCAGGGATCCTTTGGTTGTGATGAACTGGTTACACACCAGAAGTGTAAAAGTATCATCGCCTAGAAAGTGAAGACCCTACTATACCTCTTTCGCTTACTCTATTTTTTTCTTCTTTTCAAATGGCAAGCACTTGGTAGCATTGCCATCTTCCCATTCTATCTTTAGAAGAACCTGGGAAATTGCTTCTGCAAACTGCAAAAAGAGGACCTAGCCAAGGGCCAAAGGGGGAAAGGCATCGTGCCTCTCACGGACTCTTTGGCAAGTTTTTTGGTGGTTGTTAATTATAAAATAGACTGATTTGGGTCTGTGAACAAATCGTATATGATGACTTGCCCATTCTTCCTAGGTTAGGTCAGAAGACACAGTTTTTCCGGGAAAATCAATCATGGAAATAGAAAGGCAGCCCAGTAAAGGCCAAAGGGCAAAAGAAAAGTGCTAAATGAACTAATTAAAACCAAGGCCCCTAGAACACAGATGTGGATTAGGATTCTGTATTCACATCAGCGTGTTTGCATTAAATGTTTTTCATCTAAGTTTCTGATTTTCCAATGGTTTACTAGATCAGGTGACCCTCACAAAACAAATGTGTTCAAAGAGAAATACTTGATGAACAATAATATAAACAATGAGTTTTTTAAAAAACCCTTCCCCCCCCCCCCTTATTTTTTTTCCTAGTGTGACAGGGTCAATAGGACAAGAACAGATTAGAGGCAGCGTTGAAAAAAAGAATCCATCAGGCTCGCTGGCGGATCTGCCTTAATGAGTTGAAACACTTCTGAGTCTTTACGGTTTGGCTGGATGCATTGAATGAACCAGATCAAGCATGTTTTTCAGACTGATCTGGCTAGGCCAAGAGACAGAAGCCTTGGCTGTCTCAATTTTAATTGACCTTTAAAGTCTGATTTTCCTTAAGGATGGAATGTTCTGGCTGGCTGGGGACTTTGGAACCTCTGGAAGGTTTGCCCTTAAGAGGTCAAACCTTAAGGTTACCAAGGTAACCCCTGGTGTGGGTACCACATCAGTGTGCCTTTACTAACCCTTCAGATTTTACTGAGGGAGGTTATACATCTGAAATATCCATCACCCTACTTCATTGTTTGGGAAGAGAAATATTAAATTTAATAATTATACCCTAAAGGATAAAGCAGGAAAGATGCTGTTAGGGAGAAGAGGGGAGGTGATGGTGGTATTTTTTTCTTCCTTTCAGGTAAGGCCAATAAGCCTTTTTAGAAGTGGGATAATTTTTATCCCGAGGAAAGTAACCTGAATAGAGAACTCCCCTCGTGTAGACCACCTGCCCCCTGCGGGATGTTGGTGGGACCTCTTGTGTTCCTTACTCTTGGGTGATGTTCTCTGATGTGCAAAGGACCACTCACATGAACGTGGGGCTATTCCCATCAAATGAATAGTTTTCTCTTGGAATATTTTTGGGGGCAATGAGCAATTGAGTTTCTGTCCCTGGAACGAATAGAGCTTGTAACAACCTGATTTTCCACAAATTATGGGAAGTACATTAGGTGTAGACTGTGATGTTATCATTGAAACGAAAGCAACAGCTATAAGATGCTCTCACCGCATGATGTCACTGACACCAGCTGGCTGGGGACCAGATATTCCGTTAATCAGGACATCGCTTTATTGACCGACGGTCACGTTCCTGGGGGCCTGCACTGTGGAGCCTCTGGAAGAATAGAATGGCTTCCCCTTCCTCCCAAGACTGGCCTTTTCTCCCAACTCTTTAGGGTGAAGGCTTTCCAAAGAAGTATGCCCCCAATTCACATGCTCATAGGAGATATTTTACATTTGCAGTGTGAAAATGTCTATTTGATTACTTGTTGGGATATAGTGACTCAAGTTTAATTCTGTTAGTGCTAGAATTTCCAACTAAAATAGCACAAGGCTATTTCATTGTTTTCTATTTCCTTGCTCATGAGATAATGAAATTGACTAGAGCAGTGCTTGAATATCTCCAGAAAACCAGAGTAATCCAAGTCTATGCATATAATATTATGTTGCAGAGTAAGAGCTATGTTACTATATTAATAGATGATTTTTACATTGTATGTCAAGCTCCCATCAGCCTAAAATGTGGAGTGTTCTTACACTGATGTATGTAAAGCTTCTTCTGTTCTCAGGCTTCTGGTTTGGTCCTTCCTACAGCCTTATAAACCACTCCAATGTACCCCAGCTCAGAAATAACAGCATGGCCAGATCAACCAGTGAGTCAAAGAACGTGGGATATATGTGAATTTGCAGCAGGTAAGGTGGTTTTAAACTCTAAGTGAAAGCTGGGAATCTAAAAGCTGCTGCACTCAGTACCATGTTGGTAAACTAACCATAGATTGAAAGCAAAGAAATCACTGTTATAGCTGTATGATCCCTTCTAAAGAGAAAGGAAATTAGTTAGGAACTGAAAGGGAAGAGTAGACAGGGGGGGAAAAAAAAGGGTTTCAGCTCATAGGCTCTAAATTCTGCAGGCTAAAAGGAATGATGATTGGTCCATACCCATAAATTCAATCCCAAGATGCTCTGCCAATGCAGAAAGTTGACAAAAAAAAAAGAAAGAAAGGGAAAAAGTTTCAGAAAAGAGCAATACACTGCACTCCAAAACACATTACACACGACTATTATGGCTCTGTGCGTGCACATTGAACAGACAAACGGCGGATGGTTAAGGAAGCAGTGCTCAGGTACGCCCCCATGAGTCCACAGAAGGAACTTCTCTTTTAAGAGGTGTGCAAATACCAGCACACTGTGTCTTTATTAACCCTTAAAAGACCTTACTGAGGGAGAAGTTGTATGGCTGAACTCTCCTCTATGCTATTTCATTATTTGGGAATAGAATACTGTATTTATCATCAGAGACGGCATTTGGCATTATTTCATTCTTCTCTTTTCAAAAGGCAGACTTGAAGTTCTGGGGAGGTGAAATTGTTTTGCCCAAAGACACACAGTGGCAGAGCTAGGAGATGAAGCCAAGTAATTTGGTTGGAAAATTTCAACACAATGGATTTATATAGCTATGCTCTAATATTTCTTGTTGCTTTAGTTATTTTGTTTTTAAACTATTTCCTTTTCTCCAAACCTTCTATTCTCTCCACCACTTACATGACAAGGAGCAAACATTTCTGCTCAAAAAGCCAGATGGGGCACTGGGGCACTGGAGCACTGGAGCCTGCTTCCAGTTTTCCATATAGTTCCTGTGTGGCATAGGACAGCTCTGAATACCTCACTTTTTCAATTGGTTAAAAAAAAAAAAAAGGCGGGGGGAGGATGCAATTCCTGGGTTCTTTAGTTAAGTTTAATCTACTGCTTCCTCAAATCACGAAGAGCCAATTAGATGATCACTTCCCAGTGCTTGGTTCCAATGCCCAGATGACAGCTGAAGGGCACAGGCACCCAGGGAAACTGCAGGGCTGCCCAGGGAAAGGGACTCAAAGTCGTGTGCTCACAGCCCACAGTCCTGGCAGACCTGACTGAGGAGGGACCGGGATTGCAGGGCCAGCAGAACCTGCACAGGCTCAAGTGACGAAATGGGGCCAAAAAAACAAAACAAACAAACAGGAAAAACCAAAAAACCTCTGCAAATGACACATTCCATTCTGGAAACAAAAAGTTGTTAACCAAATTTCATCATGTGCGGCCCTTCAGGATTTCCTTATTTGCGCGTGGGTGGTGGAGAGGCAGGTGGGAAGGAGGGCCAGGATGAAAACAGAGGGGTTCTGTGGTCTATATTTCTTCCCTTGGTCACTGATTAGAGAGATACCAGGACAGCCCCCAAAATATGACAAGGCATCTGTTAAGTTTGAAAACATGCGCTAGAGGGGGTATTTCTCTTACAGAGGCATCAGTTTGGACATGAGCAAAGCTCCTCATATAGAGAAGGGAAAGGAGGTAAGTATGTTTGGAGTCGTCCTCGTTTCAGGTCCTTTCTCTGCCATTTACCTGTTCAGTGACTTTGGACAAGTTAATTTCTTGTTGACAAAATGCTTACGATATTGATACATGCCTCACAGGGTGACCCTGTGGCATAATGGAGACATGAATTATGTCGGCCAACAGCAGAGGGGTGCAACAGCTTGGGGAACAGACATATCTGGAGATTTACTTTGGGCCACTTACTGCATGGATGTAGGTTTACTTCTGATTAATTTCACGGCCCTCAAAACTCTGATAGCTCCTGGGATATATCAAGAATTTAGATTTTTAAAAAAACTTGCCACCTCTTAAGGAAATGAAGTTTCCTAGATTTAAAAAATCTATATCTATATCTATAGATGATATAGATATATAGATAGTGCATCTAGTAACAATGATAAAGAGGCACTTTATATAACAGAGAGTTCCCTTTGCCTTGAGTCCAGGGTACTCAGGCAAATCACCTACATTTTTCATAAATTCACAGCCAGAGGATGTAGGGTTACTTTGGTTGCACAATGTTCACAGTCAAATTAACAACTTTTTCCAATCCAAATGAATTTCTCTTGCCTCTGTGCAACATTCAATTTGACAAATTGACATTTTCCCCCCCATTTGTTTCCTCCATATAAACTTCGGAACACCAAGATACCAAAATTCATTTTCCGAAGAACTGATAATAAATTTCCTTACACATTTCCATGAGAAAGTGACTCAATTTTTCTCCCTAGAACCCTCTCCATCTCTTGCCTTTTCCTCCTACGTCAGTAATAATTTAAGGGTTAAAATCAAGAGATAACTACAGAAACTCTTTCCAGAGAAGAGAATCATGATTCCATGCCTACGTGAACACTGCTAATTATCTATATTAGTTGCGTAGAAAGCTTGGTTAAGTCTTCAATGAAATTAGTAGCATGCTCATGCATACATATTACTGCATTTACAGTTTTATAGGTAAGTCTGTGAGCCTAACTCTAATTTCATTTCATGGGAAGTCATTTATATCAGGCAGCTCCAATTTCAATAATTCAAAGGGAAATTGGTACTTAAAATTGGAATCTCTTCTGGCTATAAGCCCTAACAAGGAAACAAGCAGAGGAAGCATGCATCAGTCACACTAGTCCCGTAGCAAATACTACTCTAATTTATTTTTACTATTGGTGGCTACATTTCTTTCATTGTGAGTCAAGAAAAGTAGGATACACAAACACTTTTCATTTTCTGAAGAGGTCATTACTTTCTATCTTTTCTATTTAATCTAATGTTGGCTTAGGCTTATTACATATCATATGTTTCCTATTGAACTTCTGCCTAGCCACTCCATTTTTCAAATTAAATTAGTAATTCAAAAACACGAAGGTTACTGTAAACAATTTAGTTTCCTTTTCTACATGTGATTTCCTGCTGTGCAGTAAGCAATATAAAAAATTAATTTAAATCTAAGAGTCTTCAGAAACTATTAAATATTGACTCGCTAATCCTTTGTTTTAGGATTTTATAATAGTTTGAAGAAAACTGATTAACCTGTAGGTTAATTTAAATTTTCAATTGCATTAGAGAGAAGAACAAGAAAACAACTTATTTAAAAATTGGAATTGTCCATACATGCAATTATAATTTCTGTTAAATTTGAAGACATTCAGGATTTTATTCCTTAACATCTTGGGTCTCCTTATGCAAATAATCTCAAAGAGGTATGTGCCCTCTTGACTTTCTGCCCCTCTGAGGTTTCTAGAGGGGTCCTGTCAATGTCATTTCGAAATGGGAGCAATTTAGCGTCTGACTTCTAATTTTCGACTTACCTTTACAAATGTAGATTTTTTTTTTCACATATACCAACCCATATTGCCACTGAGCCCTTCGAAATGTAATAGGAAACTCTCTCCTTCCTTCCAAGTTTCCATATGCCATGAGCAAGTATTGATACATTCACAAAAACACACACAGTGAAATCTCACTAATGCTCAGCTGGAGTTAATGATAATTTTGTCATAGGTTGAGTGTGTCTTTATTCTACTTTCAGCAAGATACACATGTTTGATAAAGAAATTAATAACTTCAGAGAGTTTTAAAAATATTTAGAAAAGTCAACACAAATAATTTAGGCACTAGTAACCTATGGTTCAAAAATACTTTTAAGGCTAAGTTTACTCATTCTGAGAATATGCCTACAAGTTCTAAAATTGTACTCTTTTAAAATAGTCTACAATTTGGGCTATTCTATAATTACTTCCTATTAAATGTTAGTTTATACATGACTTATTTGCTCCATACTGCCTGTAACTACTGAAGCTGTGAGTGCTTTTTTTTCTATAACGTCTATAAATTGATTATCGATTGTCTATATATATATATACACACAGAGACACACACGCACTCTCTCTCTCACACACACACACACACAATGATGAACACAATCCTTTCAAGTAGGAATTCTGTGTCAAGAAGGGTGAAAATTGAAGCTGACTAACCTTGACAATATTTTCCTATAAAGTATTATAAATATGTTTTATTTCAAGGAAAACGGCTTCCTTCAAGAACGCTCTATAAAATATACATGTGTTCCTTTCTTTTATATTTTAAATCAGTTTTTATAAATCAATAAATGTCCCGTAGGACACCCTGACCAGACAAACTGTATTAAATCCTAATGATGTAAGTTACGTGTTAATAAGCATTTAAAAAATTGTACATTCTTTTAGAATGTGATTCTTCAACTGAAAATGTGGTTTGGTAAGTTGAACAATGTTTCTCTTTGAAGCTGGGGAATATCTTTTCTTTTAAAATGTATGTTATGCATTTCAAACTTTATGAACACAAACAAATAAATACATTTTAAACATTACCATGGTGGCAACACTTTTTAGTTTTTGTGTAGCCTTCATTGTTACTTGAGCATAAAGTTCTCAGAGCAGCAAACATTTATTTTCCTGCCTTCTATGTGAAGGTTTGCAGAAATAAAAATTGAGAATTTAAGACCTGGAAGCTAGAAAATTAACTCTGGGCAAGACAATTTTGGAAAGCAGTTTCTGATTGGAAGCTCTTGCTTTTCCAGACATGAGGCAGCGCTGATGCACAGTCACTACAGATTTTGTTTATAAACGTGCTTCCTATCAATCTTTGTTAAATCAGGTTAAATATGAATGCTGCTTTCCTGGACATCTTCCAAAAGTGCCACTGAAAGCTTACTAAAGAATTTATTCAAGGAATCACACTCAGATTAAATACACAGTAGCTATTTTAAAATTATATCTTATGAAAGAGGAAATCGTCTAAAAGAGAAGCTGAGAACATTTTCTCAGCTTATTACCCTCAGATCTCACTGCATTATCATTTTGGGGGAATATCTTCATTTTTTAATGCTTTTCTCTATCTGGTACTTCAACATTGCTTTCAGTGCACAATGGTATTCCAAAAATTTAAGTATAACGCACATGTTCAGAATTTTCATTAAATTCTAAAATATAATTGTATTGAATTTACACAGTCACATGGATTTGCTAAATCTATGTCATTTGAATACAAACACATTTCTAAAAGGAAATTACTATATTAAGTAAAATTCTACTTTTACCTTCTGTTTTTACTTTCCATCTTATCTACCTTTGTAACAATATTCTACAGCTGTAGAGAGAACAATTCTGTCCACTAAAGGCATTTTATTTAAAGATTCTGAATAAAGGAGAGACCGTGTTTGAAAATTTAGCAATGCCAATTTACCAATTTTTCACAACATAAAATGTTCTGTAACATAATTTTTGGTCCGTAGCCTTTGTAAATACATAATAAGTACCACCTCACTAAAAAAAAAAAAAAAGTTTGAACAGTATGGGCCTACTCTCCCCATAATGCATATGAAATTTCTTTATTCTTCCATGTCTGTTAACATAAGGAACAGAATCTTATTCTTTGCATGTATTCAAGTAAGAGTCAAATCTCATTCTTTTAGAGCCCCCAAATGACCAATTGCTATCACCGTTTCTTGTGTTACATGAATTTATACCCTAATACGCTACGTGAAATATTTCTTGGGGTGAGAAATTGGCGATCTGAATCAGAGGTTGACAAATCCATTACGATGCTTTTGTAAATAAAGTTTCAATAGTACACAGCCATGCTTATGAGTTCATGCACTGTTTATGACTGCTTTTGTGCTACAGTGGCCAAGTTTTCTGTGGTTATGACACGGATGGTATGGTCTGCAAACACAAAAGTATGTACTATCGGATCCTTTACAGAAAAAAATTTGTCAACCTTTGATCTAAATGGATAACTATATGGAATCCATTTAAAATATAATGCTTTGAAAGCTCCAGAATTAAAAGCTATAGTCCTCGTTCACAAAAGCAGGAGAAATACATAGTTTAGTTATCCGTGCAATTATATACAATGTGAATTGGGTCTTTTAGGAATGATGTCCAAGACTTCATGAAGCCACAGAAATCGATCAAAATTTCCCAGTTCTCATTAAAAAATATATATCTAGCAGTGAACTGTGATATTTCAAAGTAACTAATAAATATTTTTAAAAAACAATTTTCCTAAAATTATTATTGAAACTAGAATAACATAAATGATTTAACAATTCATCTAAAAATCATTTAGACCCGAATCACTTTTTTCCTAAAGAAGGTCAATAGAAGCCTGGCCATCTCCTTTGCTGTAAAATGTTTGTTTGTTTTTAATTTTCCTACTCAGTGCTTTTTTTAAACTTAAATGCAAACTGTTTGGTTAATGAAGAGAAACATCTGCACTCTTTTTATTCTGTTTATTTGTTAGAAATAACACATTCTGAACCGAAATGAACTTACCATCATTTCAAGTGTGTACTGGTTACAACTTAGCAAACATCCTTTTCAGGATGGGGTCATTTTATAAAGAAGATGGACTGTCCAGTGGAATGATTTTATTTTATCAATAAAAGTGAGACTTTTAAATGCCTTTATTATCATTGCACTGTGTGATATAGACTATCATTTTGTATCACATTATTCAAGATCAATTTCAGAAACATCGGAGTCTCACACACCTATGAGTGTCTCAGAGCCAACTAGGCGTGAACAGAGGAAGTAATACAATTGCTTTTGTTAATGTTCTCATGCGACAGGCAGAGGCAGTCAATGTTAGACCTGGTAAAACACATCTAGCTCTAGGTGAAATCTGAGGGAAGATGCAGCAACAAGAAAGCAGCACCGACTGAGCATGCTCCTATTCAGGCAGAGACAGAAAGGGAGTGGACGTACTGTAGAAGCTGGCCATTACGTAGTTTTGGCAGCGATCACCAGTAAACTCATTTGGGCACCTGAGAGAAGAAACAAAAAAACAATGGTAGAAAAAACAGAGAAAAAGAGAAGAGGTGAATATATGCTAGAAAGAAGCTCCTTCAGTGACATTTGATTGAACTTGGTGAGTTCACCCTCAGGAACTGAGTCTTTGTCCTAATCATGGCTTTTAGACTCTGGCATTTCCCCCAAAAGGGTTAAAAATTTGGACAAAAATGATAGAAAGATCCCAGCATTTTAAGTGACTGCGTTCTCTCAAAGGGAGTCACTTGAAGTGAAAGCAGATGTTTTCTTTAACTAGGTTTTCTATTTGACAGCATTGGTCCAAAATGTTGGAAGGAAAGGAGTTCTGGTTGGCTGGCCCGCCATGATCGCCAGCATCACTGACCATCCTGATGGGTCATTCTTTTATAAAATTGATGACCTCTGGGGTCTGTGTTGAGACACAGTTAAACAAGGTCTCATTGAATGGGTTTATGCCCTGAGTGGTTAAACCATAATTAGAACAAAAGGAATCAGTCACAACTGAGTTGTAAAACCACCAAGTGGTAGTGATTGTTGCTGTAGTTTGGGGGAGAAAGCAAATTTCAGACTATTTTAACATACTTTCTTGGGTTTGGACTTTCATGGGCACATTCTCAGTACATCTCGCTCCAGTGAATCCAGGTTGGCACCTAGAGGGTAAAAATGTAATAAGCAATCGAACGCTAAAGACACTGAACTTTCAGACTGGCAATTTTCCTCCTATGGAGTATGGAGACTCCTACAAATGACCTGGTAGCTGAACAACATAAAAGAAAGGAGAAGACAAAACATTTAGAAAACCATGTCCCATGAAAACTATGGGGTATATATTTCTGTTGTTTGCTTCAGTCTTCATAAAATCAGTTAACTGAAATTTAACTAGAGTGAGGTTGAAAAGTTGAAAAGAAGTGGCAAGTTCTGGGCAGCTAAGTTATTTTCCCTTGGGCATTTCTGAAGTTGTCACTGATCAACTGACTCACTGTGTTAAAACACTGGTTTTGGTAAGAGCTTATAAGGTTCCATCCACCATCTTATTGTTTAAATGATTCTGAGCTTTTTCTTTTGTAGACACAATTTTGTACTTCATTTCATAGGTATCTTTGTAAGTGAAATCAACAAACTACAACAGAAGTCAAGCACTTTCACACTCTAGTGATTACTGACAAGAAAAACTATATCCCTTTTTGTTTTAAAGATATTAGAAATTAGGTCTTACTTTTAATGGTGAATGAAAGAGGCAGATTTTTATTAGTACAAATTTCACCTCATCCAATTATCCCAAGTCAAAGACAAATACACTTCTTAAATTTAAAGTTATTCCTCTACTGAGGTATTTAGTAAATGTCATTTTGCATTTAGGGTAAATTGTTTTGAAACTGTATAAAATTTACATTTTACTCACTCGTATACATTTGCCTATCTAAATTCCAGAATCCTGGTGGAATATTGTTCTTAAAGGCTTGTGATGGGGCTGTGCCTAAATATGGAAGTCCTTTACAATTGCTCTTTTTGTTGCTGTCACTCCATTAACTAAAGCATTTCAGAATGGATTCATTTTACCCAGTATCATACTCTAATAAATAGGGTCATCAAAAAGTTCCAGGACGCAAATATACCTCTTACAGGTGCTCCACACCCATAGCCATGATTATTATTAATAGTTCACCTAGGCCATAACCGTCATGCACACACCTCATGATTTACTTACAATCCTTTCTTCTCCAGAGTAAATAAAAATAAACACCATCTTTTTGGCATCAAAGAGATGTGAATAAAATGATTCATTTTTGCTAATATAAGGTTGATTTTTTTTCATTTCCCTTGAAGCCAAATTCAGTGCCAAAAAATGTTCTCAAGTGATTTGGTACATCTACTTCACCTATTTCATGAAGAATGGCTTGTAAGAATAAATACTAGCAGTTCCAGATTTTCAGCCCTATAAGTACTTGGGTAAACAAAGTATAATTATGATCATTAACAATAATATCAATAAGCTTAACAACAAACATCTTGTATTGATATAGTTTTTTCAATTCTTCAAAATATATTTTTTTTAAATGAACGTTATTTTCGTTTATAATATTTTCGCTTCAATGAGTAGAGGAAGATCTGCCTAGAGAAATACAGAAATAAGAACTATAACCTGTGAGGTTGGGTCATTTCTCATGAAGATGTCATTCTACATGCTTCAATAAGAGTGTCTTCACAGGTAATTTAAGAAAAATATACGGAAACTTGTTTTCCATATAACTTATTTGACATAAAAATTTCTGAAGTACATGGGGTTTTTATTTGTATATTTGTTTCTGAACCAGGACTATATAAATCCATATAGACATACACTATAATTAAGTAGGTAATTTCAGAACTAAGAATATATTCTATAATGACCATTTCATCTTAAAAATTTAAATTCTTAATTTGATCACACAATAATCCACTTGTTTCATACAAAGAACATGGTATAAGATATGTGAATATGATATGTGTGTGTGTGAGAAGAGAGAGAGGGAGAGAGAACCATTAGAGGTAAGAAATGCACATATCATTTAAGGATCATGAAATTAACAAATAGCTGAGAAAGCATGAGTCCCTTAAGAGAAGAAACGCATTTATTAGAAGATTGCCATTTATGCATCTAGGATGACACTTTTGAGATCACTGGGCACAGGACAACTAGATGAAGGGGATCAAAAATCTTACCCAATCAATTTTCTAATTCGTACAAACTCCTGAGATGATGCTTCCTAGGAAACTAGCATTATGAGATGGTGGTTTATCTCTATCGTAAGATGATATATCAATAGAATATTTGGTGCAGTAACACTAGATCTGCTTAAGGTATGCCAATCCTTTTTGGAATTATCAGCTATATCCGAACCAGAACTCTCCTTTCGCTACTGTTTACCTTCACTTAGATGGATTTTCTTAGCGTAAAAGCCTTATTATTATTCAAAGTGGGGTCCAAGGACCAATAGCACCGGCATCTCCTGGAATCTTGTTAGTAGACACGTAGACTCTCAGGCCCCCATCCATAACTACTGAATAAGAATCTATATTTTAACAAGATCCCTAAGAGATCTGTTTGTACATTAAAGTTTAGGATGTCAGGGATCCTGACCTCCAAAAGGCCCTCTAATCCGGCATCACAGAATCTTGCTGCTTGGATGTGAGAAGCCCATTTGGCTTCATTGGGCCTCAGCTGTCCTCAGGGATAAAATGAAAGGATTTAACTAAGTGATTATCAAAGGTTTCTCTTACCACGAAGGTTCTGGGAGTCACCCTCACACATGGAATCACTGTGCAAAAACCCAGACATCATTTCTTCTGAATGTATTACCAGTCAGGGAGGACTCAAGAACTTAAAAAATAAATTTCTGATAGAATGGATTTTTAAGACAATCTGGAGGCAAAATAAATTTCAAATACCTATTCCTAAGCAATTCAAGGGTTCAGCGGCTATAATCATTATGTAACTTTTGTGGACGTCTAGAATTGTTACCAAATCAGATGGAAGGAAGTGGAAACAGTTTCTGCATAAGCAAACTGCAGACTGCATTGACTGGCTAGAGGAAGCATGTGCAAATGGAAATGCACCTGATCTATAGGCTCTGATTAAATTCTATGGAATTACTTCTAAAAGAATAGGGAGACTGGCTGCTGACGTATTTCTTTATTAGCATTGTACTTCAAGCACCCAATCTATCGCTTTCTTCGGAGATAAGAGTGCGGTAAATTTAATCTGATTTTGAACAATATTCTTTGGCACGAGTCTGAGCACCTTCCAAGAATTGTATGTCTTAGAAGAATCTGTTTGAATAAGAACTGAGCCCCTATTGTAGCTCCAAAACTGTATATACCATTTGTTTTACTGATCAGATTAGAAGATGGAAATATTTTTTAAAAAATTTTAGTATTTGCTCTTAACATGATAAACTATCTTTGTTCTATACTTGTTCCTCGTGAGATGAAAACTCATAGACAGTTTTGTCTGAACTGAAGCATCATGTCCTCCAACTAGCATCAACACTTCCCTGAGTGCCATATCCTCACCTGCACACATCCACACCCTGGGAGAAGGATTCCTTATTTGGCTCTCACATTGCACGCTGCCCCGATCTCTTCCACTGTTCTTACCTATCTGTCTCGTGATTACCTCTTTGTGAGGACGCTGACCACATTCTGATCATTTTATAGCTCTAATGTTTAGCCTGGCTCATGAAGGACTCTCATAAGATGAGATGTTAAACTTTAAAATGTTAGTTAAACTGAACCTGGTTGAGGATCAGACTGCAGTGTCCAGTAAAGGACTGTATTAAGGAGACTCTCACAGTCAATTGATTTGCCAGGTACAGCTCAATAACCGGCTTTTATTTTTACAGTTTGTGACCGACTCTCTCCTCTGTATACTTCCAAATAATTTTTTATAGGAGCTCCCACAGTATCCTCCTTACAGACTCCCTCCCTTAAATAGAAACCTTTAAAATTGTGTCTGGAATTTGGAAAAGACTCTAACTCTTTAACGATAAGTCTATTACCTCAAATTTAAATCCTGTTACTGAAATACCATCTTACCTACGACTCAATAAAGCCATTACAGTCTAGTAACCAAGACTTCTGCACAGCATCAGTACAATAAAAACTGTTCTTAATAATAACCTTAATACATGGTGACAATCCTGATATGCTTACTATGTAATCGATCATCAACTCATGTAATTTTGTGAAGCAATTTAGTGCTTGGTGTATTTTTTACATTCTAATTGAATAAAATATTTCTCATTTTTTTTGGTGGAGACACTAGACATAGTCAAAGATATTTCCGGAACTCCAAGAAACTTCTGGTTATTTAGGGTTTGCTAATTTTATAAGCCATTATAAATGGTTTTGTGGTTTTTTAAATTTATGGTCAATTTATGAACCATCCTTAGACATCCTTTCTCTTCCTTTCTTTATTTCTTGGTTTCATTAATTTTCATTAGGTCCTCCCTTGATCAGGCAGGAGAAGGGAAACAGGTTTACATATGATATTTTGTCTCTATTTTGTCTCTACCATGAAATATTCAGACAATTTTTTAGATAATTATCTTCCAAAAAAGAAGAGCCCCTATTTTCTATTCACTCTACCTCTGCACTAGTTGGGGTATTTCCTTCATATTGTACAACAGCTGAAACAATTTCTTTGATGTCCATGTTTACAAATATCAAGTAATGGAAATGCCAACAGATACATATTGAGGATTATCGGTGTGTTTAAGTGTCAGACGTTAAGGACTTTTGCTCTTACTCCGTAAACCAGAGCTGGCAGTGTACACACCAGGTCAAACAGTGCTAGTTTGTTTTTCTACAGTATCATATTGCAAGGGCTGACTTTTCTCACCCCTTCACTCAGGATTCTGGCTAGAACTCGCCCACTCACTGGCTGAGTATCTGTGTTGTAGATTATTCTTTCCCAAATGGATTGTTACTATTAGTCTGCATTTTTCCAAGATGAACTTCGTTCTGTTATCCACCATGAAGTGAAATTTCTTGAGGTTTGTATATGCTTTTCTAATTTGTGTTTTAGTGTTCTTTATGGTATCCTCTGCAAAAGACATTGATCTCCTCAAGGGAATGCCTTCTTCAGTACCATTAAAGAAAATATTAAATATAATATATTCCTTCAATAACATGTCCTTCAGATCCAGCCTTATACCTCCCCATCACTGTTTAGCTAGTATAGATCATCCCATTTCTTTTTTATTAAGATCTGGGGGCTAGTTCTCAATTCTTGAGATAACAGTATACATAGAGTGGCCACAGTGGACTCATGGGTAAATACTGAGGGGAAAAAAAAAAAAAAAATCTAAGTTACCCTGGCTCGCCAATGTTGTTTTTCAACATCTAAGACATACAATCCCGCTAATGAGGGTGCCAGTGTTTATGAATTAACCCGTCCTTGTTTGAACCCTGGTGCCCTTCCCAAAGCTCTGTTTGTACAGCTTGTTCTGAAATGCTCATCCGTGGATGAAAATCCTTGCCATTGTTTACTCTAACTGATGTATCCTTTACTTTGGGGTCAAACAATTTCATCGGATACGGGCTCAATCTATGTCCCATGCATCTACGTGTCCTTGTGACACAATGACTTATGGACTCGGCTAATTTGTGGCTTGGTTTTCCTCCCTGGAGGATGCCCTTCCCTGTCTCATCACACAGCTTAGCGACTCCGAACTTTATAGTTCCATCTACTCCAGCCTCATTTTATGATGAAACATCTAAATATTCACTTTTGACTTAAATCATTCAATAGAAATATTTCAAAATGGTGCATTTTATTTTAAGTAGACTATATGCTTCTCAAGGTGAGGGCTGCATATACTTTTTTCCCTGACGGAGTCTCTGCCTCTGGCTGGCTGCGGTCCCCCACGGTACATTCCCTTAGCTCCCTAAATTCTCTTCATAGCACTCAGCACACCAATCATTTATAATTAAATTAATTACTTGAAACACATCTGCAACTCACAAGAGCCTACAGACTCCATGAGGGCAGAGACCATGTGATTTTGCTCACCACTTCATACCGAGCACAAGCATAGAACTTGCCTCTTAGAAGGAGATCAATAAATATATGTGGCTGCCTAAATGATTTCAGGAGAAAAAAAGGAACCAAGCTCTTAGGAACACTTAGTGTACCTGATTTTACGCCAAACTGCAGCCAAACTGGTTTCTATAAGAACAAAGGATTTGCTTCCCTCTGTCTTCATGAAAGTCAAAAATGAGTTCATAAATACCTAGGAAGTACATAGCAGGAGTCTAGATACAAGAGGACACAGAAGAAATAGAACACGTGGCCATGTGAAGAGCTGACTATCTACACCTAAGCCACAAGAGTCCTGCCCACTCACAAAGGTTTCTCTCCCTGTCAAATGTTACAGAAGGTAAGTGCCACGCCCACTGTGAAGGACGAACGCTTCCAGAGCTGGCTGGACTCCAGGTTTAACCCAAAATACATCCCTTTGCTCTATTCCAAACTTCTCCTTCTACAGCCATGGTGATGAGGCCACAGGACACAACTTGAATCTGAACCATCACCCCCTTGTTTAATTATGTTAATTCAGCTACTAATATGTTATAAATATCGTCATCCTCCTCATCATTGCTATGCCAGGATTTTATAAAACTTTAACCTTAGCTAGTGTCTTGACTTTCTCTCCTCATCTTACCCGGTCCCCAGATGTCTCTAGCCTGTATGGAAGTCTCTCTTCCCTAAGCACTTGCTATGTTTATGGTATCACTCTCCTGCTCCAGAAGTTACTATGACGCCCGATTAGCTATCACAATGTCCAAAGTCCTCTGCCTGGCTTGCAGAGCTCAGAAACTGACTCTCCTGTCTAACTTAGTTTTTTTGTTTTGTTTTACTTCCCAGAATGGAGCTGCTTGTCTAGTTATGCATGTCACTGGGTCTCATGATTACTGCAGCCTCAGTGTCTGCCTGGTATATGGAAAAAACTCCATAAATGATGACAATGTTTATAAAGTCTTCAACTAATTCCAGTCTTTTTCTTCTTTAAATTCTCATTCCCATAACAATCAGCACTGTACCACTTGGGATATAGTCACTTTAACTGATGTACTATTTTAGTTACTCCATTTCCGTAAATAGACTAAGTTCCCAGGGACCAGCGACCATGCTTCATGTTTTCTCTGTGTTTTTAAAAATGCCTGGCATAGAGGTAGCTGTTCTATAAACAAATGTTAATTAATATTTCATTCACTGAGTTTAATTTATTATAACAAATTTGTTGTGATTTTATCTCCTCTAGCTATATATTTTTCATAACTATCTCGATAATAATGTGTAATACAATATAGGCCTTTATATATACTACATGGTTTCATAAAAAATAGACAAAATCATAAGTTCATGTTTAAAGGCACCTCCCATCTTCCTATGTTTTGTTTGCTTTTTGTTTCTGTTTTTTGTTTTTACATATAAGGAAGTTAATGATCAGAGATAGTACATGATTAAATGAATGTCAAATGGAAAGTTATAAAGCTAGCTGGTGGCCCCAACAAATCAAATAAAAACTGCTAGTGTTAAATAGAATGAAGAATTGGGAATTAAATATGATAACACAGTCTGTTAAGACAGGTGTATATATTTTTCCAATGTCTACAGAGAGAATGTAATTCTACCATTTATTTTTTATTATAAGGAAAAAGAAATCTTGCTTCCCCAGAGTTAGAAGTGCTTTAGCAGAAATGAATTCATTTAATTTCACTGACTCCCTGGGAAGAAGTTTGGAGAACATATTAACTCTATGTTATAAATATACTGTCCAGAGAGTTGAAGTGAAAGAGCTCAGACTATTCACCAAAATTGGTGCTTAAAACTCTAATCCCCACATGGGGAAGCCACATCTGCCCATAGGACAGCATCATGGGTTTATAAATACGGTCTGGTATAAAATCATTTTTAGATTAAAAAAAAATCACATCAACATCTTCCAAAAGAGTTCTCTAAGTAAAGCTGTTCAGAAGAGCAGATATACAAGAACAAGGGGACAAAACAAAGAGGAACATCTGGACAATGTCATGTTCAAATTGTCCTGTTTCTTTGAACCATGTGACTACATGGGGTACCAGAGGGTAAAAGACGGAATGATTCTTTTCTGGTTTTTATGCAATCTGGAATAGTAACTGTTTTTTTTTTTTTTCCCCAGGATAAATTTTAAATTACTATAGAGAGAAGAGAAATATAAAAGATGAGAAACACCACAGAAATTCCCGCACAGTTCCCAGAGGAGAAGTCCAAGTTACCAGCAAACCTCTCCTCGGAGAAGTGTTTAACTGTTATATGGTTAATCCATTTGGAACACCTTGTTCTAAACAGAGAGACAAAAGAGCTTTGCTGTAAAGTCTTCGACTTCAACTCCCAAAAAGACAACAGCGGATGAGATGACCAGAGAGACTACTTGGAAACTCGCGTGCTTGTGGTGTTTCTGAGTCATGTCTTTAGCCAGGGATAAAGCTGATTTTGAATGATGTGGCACATGCTTCAGAAACGTTTTGCCCTAGGCAGATGAACCACGTGGAAACTATGAACTGGCTTCATACACAGGACCATGATGAGCCAATGCAACACTTTCGTGTTTTCTGTTTCTATTCAAGTCGTCCAGTGAACAATATAATATCGTAAGACATGGTGTATGATGTGCCTTGGTTTCACTTCTGACTAAACTATTTGTAACGTTATACATGTTTTTAATACAGGGATTAAAAAACAATTCGACAAATTTAACAAAAAAGGCATGACATATTTTGGATAGTGAACATATTCCAATTCTTCCATCAAGGTACTGGCTTGCTCTGGTGCATCAGTAAAGACATGGTGCAAAAGGGGGATAAAACTGATCAAAAATCATAGCTGTCAAAGATTTTCTTTCCAACAAGATCTCGTAATAAGCTTTAACGCTTTTCTGAAAGATTATATTACCAAAAAAAAAGATACAATAAAATTATAATGCCAATTTGCTGAGAACTAGAAGACGATTAGCTTGGGGGAAACAGAATATTCATTCATGGGTTGCTGCTTTAATAACTGTTGGAGGAAGACAACATTTCACTTTAAGATTAGAAAAATATATAACAAGTATTTCTTTCCGGATTGGGCTTAGAATTTAATGAAAAGCTGTGTGGGTGAAAAAAATTCCAGTTGTTGGCACAATACCAAAATGGAACAAATGAACAGCACTTAGGCAATAGCACTTTTTGTATAGGACGTGGGAGGGCCACAGAAGAGCTGAAATTAACACGCGGAAAATAACTGCACTGGTTCCTAAGAGGTATTCAGAAACTATCATATATACTCACTCAGCTTGTAAATCTTTGCAGAGGCTACGGTGAAAAATGATCATGTTTCATTATTATAATTAAAATAGAGTGGCCTCAGATGCTTTTCTAAAGAAGTAAAAAAGAGGAAACATAGATAATCTGGGTACAATTGTTTAAAAAGGAGAAGCATTTAAGGGACTATAATTTTAAGTGTTTTTTTCAAGTGATTTATTAAAACATAATTAGGTTGTATGTCTATGACTAGGACAGAATAACAGGATTACCCATATAATAAATGCACCTCATATTTTACAGATTATAATTCTCAGCTTCTGGTATTTTCTATTTTCATAGAGAAAATCTTACAGGAAACTATAAAATTTGGTCATCCCCCATGTACACACTGCTATATTTAAAAAGGATAACCAACAAGGACCTACTGTATAGCACAGGGAACTCTGCTCAATGTTTATGCGGCCGCCTGGATGGGAGGGGAGTCTGGGGGAGAATGGATACATGTATACGTATGGCGGAGTCGCCTTGCTGTGCCCCTGAAACTATCACAACACTGTTAATCGGCTCTACTCCAATATAAAATAAAAAGTTAAAAAAAAAATTTGGTCATCCCCATTCACTATCATAAATATGGGGAGGGAGGAATGTCTGGGCTATATTCACAGCAAGTTGGCAGAACCAAAGTCTAAAACTGACCCATTTTAATTCTTTGCTATAGTTATGTTGAGTTGAATATACTGGTGATCAAAAAGTGAATCTTTAATTTTAAAACAATAAACACTGAGAGTCATAAAATCCTTCCGACCTGAAAGAAATGATTTTTTTTCTATATACTCTTTCATTTTTATCTTGCTTTAAAGCTTTGAAAAGATTCTTACTTATTAACTTTATCTTGGCTTATAACTATTAACCTATAACTATGAAAGGGATATTTAGTCATTGAAATTAGAATTTTACTCTTGTGATTCCTAGTCTTTTATTCACTACAAAAGTAATAAAGTATAAAAGCATAAGATACTATAAGGATAATAAAAGTAATAATAAAATAAAATAATAATAATAAAATAAATAAAAGACTATAGCTACTTTTATAAGTTGTCTGTTTTCATTGTTAAAATCGGCTACACAACCAGCAAAACTTGTCTTCTCTGCTTCTACTCTATTAAAAGGAGAGATTTTGAGGGCGAAAAAGCAGATCTGGGAGGTACTTGCTTACAGCCCTGAGGTCCCACGAGACATTCTACACATAGCCCGTGTCTAGGTCAGCACAGGGAACAGCAGAACATTTCTACCAAAATGGCATTTCTGTTTGGTGTTATGATTTTAAAATATATGTCCTTTAAGATGCATTTTATTACTTACAAACAGTGAAGGCTTTCTTAGAAAAGGGACTTAAATATTTGCATACTATTTATATGATGTAAAAGGGAATTGGCCTTCTTAATGATTTCTTGTGCCTTTTTTCTCATTTTGCTAATTGCTCTTTCTATTAGCTCAACTGTCTCTCTGACAAACTTGTTCTTCTTTGTCAACATTTGGGTCACAAACTAGTAATATTCTGGAGCCGGAGATGATTGTTATGATGATATGTTTTTTTTTTCTCATTTAGGACAAGCACTGCTACTTTAGAACAGCTCTTAAGTCAACTGCAAAATAAATGTGTATTTTTCACCGCATATTTAAATATCTTTTACCACATCAAATTATTTGAGTCCATGGACCACACAGAGCCTAAATATCAAGCGTAGACTAAAAATGCATGGCACAATAAACACGTGCTTTTTAATGAGACCTACTAATTCTAACTGCAAGGTTTAAATATTTAATGTAACCTTACTGACAACATCTTTGTTTAATTCTGTCTGTTGAGAGAGAATAACTGTGATACTTCTTAATGGTTCACTAACTCCTTCAGGTCATTGGAGAGAGTGCCATTCTAAATACATCTATAAATAACTGTAGTACATGAAAGAACACTCTGCCTTCTCCATGCAATGATGCTACACACACTAAATGCATTTCCAAACAAATGCAAGTTGCTGGTTTTTCATTAGCGAGATCGACCTAAATTCCATTTTTAAAAAGGAGTTATAAAAGAATAAGCTAATGCCAAGTGTAACAGACGTGTCAGTAAAGAATCTTCTGCCCTTCTGCTTCTTTTATTGTCCTATTCGTTTTGCAGGTGACCACTGGGGTAAAAAGGAACATCATCTTACAGCTTCATCCATACATTGGATGGACACGTAGGTATCCAAAGTTCCAGACCTCTACGATATTTGCACATCTCTCTTAGGTAACAACGAGGAAAACCACGAGGAAAGCAACTTTATAAATATGAAGGCAAAAAAAAAAAAAAAAAAAAAAAATCCCACCTTGAAAAAAGCAAAATACCATTCTGGATATAACAGAGAAGATGATAAATGGTATGAACTTTTCACAACACTTTAAAAATAAAACAGCATTATTCAAAGGATGCAACGAAATTGGAAAAAGCAGCAACAATACATCATGAGACATGGAATCATCTAAAAGAAGCAGTCATGGACATAAGCCACACAGAGGATTTCTTTTCTTACTTGCACAAGTATCTTGAGGGGTTTGAAAGGTCTTTCACCATGAAGCACTCGCCTCCATTCACACAGAAAGTTTTCTCCTTCTCTGCACACTTGACAAGATGGCTTGTCCCAGTGGTAGATGTAGATGTGGCTGGATAAAAAATAAAGAAGGGGAAAGGTTTATACCCATCTTTCCCTCTTCTAAGCAGCCTTTAATCTTAAATTCTCTTAAAAGGAAGAGTTCATATAAGATACGGCGTACTCCACTAAACTTTCAGGCTTAATAAACAACAGCAAAGACGTTAAGTACTTTCTGGGTGTAATTAAATATAATAAAATTATAAAAGGGTAATTATAGTTAATTAATTTAATTATAATTAAATAGGCAACAGGTTCAACATTTCTTATAACTAATACTTTATCTTCTAAGGAAGTTGGAAAAGAGAACATCTATTGTCATTAAGAAAAATATATTTTCCAGGAAGGCTCAAAAATAATGACATAAATTCATATCAGTGCAGCTGAATGTAGATATCAATTTTTAATGGCAACTCATTGATAAAATTATTTTATTTTGAAATTATGTGTTATATGTGTATGGACTTGATAGTTTTTAGACATAATGTATAGCAAAGAAAAATACAAGGTGGCTTATTTGTTCCTAATGAAAAAAATATTATTAATTGAGTATGTATTAATGTATAGATCAGGGGGCATTCTGTTCAAAATTTCCATTCTATTCTAATTTCTACTCAGAAGAATTATTATTGAATGTCTGATTGCCATCACGCTTTTGAAGAAATGCAAAGACAGTCTAACATTGCTGCAAATGTAGAATAAAGCACTGCAAAATTCATCCATTCTGAAGTAGGAGTAGAAACAAGTTTTAATTTTGGTTTGCAACATCTTCATGTGATAAATCTGATTATTCACTTGCCTTCAAACTTCACAGTTATTGGAAAGTCAGGCTGACACTGATTGCTCCACCATTAGGTGCAGGGATTAAATGAAGCCAAAGTCCTGAGACTGTAAGAGCGTTTAGTCTCAGAACTTCTCCCCACTTACAGTATTGGGAGCACCTTAAACACTGCTCAGTCTCAACCCCAAACAGTCTAACTTACAACATAATGTTTATCACTGACATTATCAGGATGAAATGTAAAACCAATGTGTCCAGCCAATGAAGATTTTATTTACTCTCCCGGGGTAGGGAGAGTCCATCTTCAGACATAAGTTCTTCTCATCGATTATCTGACTCATTCTTAGTGACGTTTAATTCTTTGTCTTCCTTATCAATTTCTATTTTACAATTTGCATGTGAAACTCAGATGCCCTTGCTTATTTTATTTGACCTGTCGTATTTTTCCATTTTCTCCTGCCTTTCTTTTTCGTTTCCTTCACAAGCGCACATTTTGCTTTGACATTTAACCGAATTGTGACCCTAACTCTGCTTGATTTTTACTCTACCTGATTGAAATACTCAGCATCTGATTATTCAGTTTCTAAATGACTCGAGGCCTTTCTTGTCTCTTATTCTCCTGTCTAAGGCATGTTTGGGACCATTTCTCTGTTCTCACCATGGCTTTCAGGAGGAACAGCAAAGGACAGTCAAAATGATTTGCCCTTTGGAGACAGATCTGGTTCAAATCCCATCTTCTACTAGCTTTGTGTCCTTGAGCAAGTCACCTAACCATCCAGATGGTCAATTTTCCCATTTAGAAAACAGGGTAAGGGCACTCTTACAGGACTCTTATAGAGATAAAAGGAATTGGCACAAAACTGGCATCTGATGAATAATAGCAGGTATGATTACTGAACAAGTAGGGAAGAATCTTAATTTTGGTATCTATCAATCGGATGTAAAATTTGATAACAGAAATCTGAAGATTTCAAAGAGGCATGCTTTTCTTGAATCATTACTATGGGTAATTAAGAACTGGGTCAATTTTCAAATTATTCCAACACAAAGTCCTTTTCAGAATGCATTTCCAGATGTCCAGCTCAGGTCTACAAACCCAACCAAAAGAACCAGGGAGAGTGAGGAGAGAGGTGATTTTACCCTCTGCCAGCAGCTACACTTTTACCATCTTTATCAGGAAGAGAGGAAACATAACTTGCATCCTTTGGTCTATAAAATCATAGAGTAGACAATTTCTACACATCACTTAGCATAGATTTTAACATAATATTATATCTTAATATGAAAAACTGTTTACTTAGGTGCTATGGATATTTTAATCCATGGCAACCGCTTTTAAAAAAATATTAGGAGGGAGTTTGTCTTAAATGTTGAAGGTTTTGTGCTTAGGAGTTTCAACTGCTGACAAGGATCTATGGGATGACAAATTGGGCAGAGTATTTTTGCCGAGGGGACCACCTGCAGTGTTCTGTCACCATCATTCCTGCAAGGGAGCTCTGAGCCTCAAGCAGACCCCAGTGGTCCCTGAATCCCTGACAGGCTGCTAAGAATTACCCCTCATCCAAACTGGGCAGCAAACACTGCAGCAGGCTCTTTCAGAACAAATGCTGAGGCTTTTATTAAAAACAACAAAATCAACCCCCTCCTCACCAAAGCAGACCCTCCATATTAATTGCAAACTTACAATGAAAATTAGCTGTGACAGAAACAAGAGACAGAAACATCATACCTATTCCTTGGATTTTCTGATCTTGCGTTATCAAATAAGTAGGATTAAGAAATGTGGGTTAAAACTAGAAACAATCTTTTTTTTTCAGTCCTTTAAAAGTATTTTTCTTGACATGATTATCCTTTGAATTATCCTGCAGCTCTGAGTTATGGCACATTCATTTGAAAAATTCTTAGATCATGACTTGACACTAGGAATGGGATAGTTGATAATAAAATAATTCTTGGAGAAAATGAAGTAGCAACTCTCTTACGTGTCATGGACTATCCTGCTTAGCGCTTTTATCCTTCAGTAGCAGCGAGAACAAAAATGATCATGGAATTGCAAAGCAGCAGGTAACTCCCAGGTGACACAAAGTGTGGACCAACTGGGTACAGCTGTTCTGAACCAACAGCCAAACACAGGAATAAGTTGTAATTGTCAGAAGAACCTGGGATCTGGATGGTGATATATGCACCTTTCAGATTTTTGCCAAGTTTCCTTATATTCTCCTTAGTTGACTGCAGCGCAGTCAGCCCTAAGCAGATCTATAAATTTTGCAGTGATATCCTTTCTCTTTGGCCTATTGTATTTTGGCCTTAGCTGTATTGCTAAGTCAGTTTCCATTTGGTAATTCTGCCAGAAATTAATGAAACAGACAAAGCAGGTTCTCAAACCAAACTGTGGAAACAGCATTCTTTCTGGGGGAGCTGGCAGGAGTTTATCAGGGGTAAAGCTAACAGTTTTGCCAACAGAATGTGCTTTTGATATATAAAAGATGACCTTCATAGCTGTTCCTGGAAGAAGGTGACATAGATCTCACTCATTCGGTCCTTAATAAACACTGCTTCCCTCGGCTTTGTAACTAGTTTGTCATAATCTGGGAGTCTGTCAACTTCTAGTAAGTGCTAACTGGACAGCAATTAGGAACACTGATAAATGTGACTTCATTACTTTTACGTTTGTCATTTATATGAACGTTTTATCCCAAACACGCTTTCCTTGGGATGTTACCAATTACAAAATTATAAGGAAGAAAGTATAAGTACAGCAGTTAACTTGTTACCAGAGAATTTCTTCTGTGTGTTTTACTCTCCACCCCGTCTGTCTTGGTAGCATAGATCAGGACTAGGGACCATTCTGGGGAAGTCTGAACAGTCCTCTGACTTAGCCAAGGATTTGGACACTAAGATTACCATTTAAAGATTCCCCAAATCCTGCACCAGGAAATAGGATTCCTTCCTTTCTAGCCTCCCCTCCCTTCCCTAACCCTTCTCCTCCCTCCCACCCTCCTTCCCTCCCTCCCTTCTTTTTTCCTTCCTTTCACAGTTCTTTAATGACCGCCTATTATATGCGAGGCATAATAATAACAACTAAAGTTACTGGGGTTGAAAATTGTAAGACTGTAAACAATTCTCCCTAAAAGGAGATCTTTATAGATGAAATGTAGTGAAATGACCCTGGAGTTAGCTGAGAAGAATCAGGGGGCCAAGGCACAATTTTGCCAATTACTAGTGGTGGGACTCTGGTCCAGCTACCTGCCTCAGTATACTCAGCTGTAAAAATGAGGTATCGCAGGGTTGCTGCAAAGTTTGATAAAACACTTTGTCAGTTGCAAAACTGCACACAAATAGAGGATATGTTTCCATTACTAACGGCGTAAATATGGAACAAAGAGAAGCAAAAACATTTCTGTCCAGACACTGTAAGTACATATAATCAAGCCTCGAATGTTGTTTCTTAGCAAATTATTCTTCTACAAAATGTGAAGAGATGGTCTGATTTGGAGGGGTAACCACTGAATGATTGCAAAGCATCAAGTAAATATCAATAATTTACTCTATTTAACTTTTTCAAAACCACTGTCAATAACTTATACCCATTCAATTGGCTTACAAAATAAAACTGAAGAACAATCTGAGTTAAAAGAAAAAGAAGCTATCTTAAATGTGTAATTATTTTCAACTTTCCAGATCCACACAATTCTCCAATATTTCTTAAAAAAATTTTTTTTATTGAAGTATAGTTGATTTACAATATCATGTAAGTTTCAGGTGTAATTCTCTAATATTTCTGACCGAGTTTCCAAGTTACATGAATTCATTGTAGTTATAATCTTGTGTGTTATTGTAACAGTTTAAAAACTCTAAAATATTTAAAAATAGTATGATGTCCATAGAATATGGGCCATAGTATAAACTTTGTTTATAACTCAACCTTTTGGAAATCACGTACTATTGCACACTTTAGTAAATACACAGAATAAAACTTTGAGGAGTAATTAAGTGTTCTCTGCTCATTACTCAATATTTTCCCATGGAATCACACAGTATTTCCTATAGAATGCCAGCCTTTTTCTGCTCAGAGACAGGCTAAAAAGAAAATAATGCTGGAAAGGATGGTTCCCTTTCTTGCTTGTGTTAAGTGGTGTTTTCTTTATCAGTGAAGTAGACAGCACTAACAGACCAGGGCCATTACACAAATGCAAACTACTGATAAGAAGCCAGTCTCTTCTTCTTTGACAATTAGCAGGAATTAGTATGAGTGTATAGTGTTTACCCCAAGAAGCAATCATTAGCTCCTATCTTCCCTGAGCGAATGAGCCCTGATTAGGAGTTTTTAGGACAATTCTTAACGATTTACTCGCAGAAGATTAAATCACTCTCTGCAGTTTTCTCAATAACATATACAAATATTAACAATTTTTATATTCTAACATGAAACTGTCAATCGCTACAAAGTTGTAGGTTTTTTTTAAAAATCCTTACCTGTGATATCTTCCATGGCTATGTATTTAGAAATCTGCATGCATTCTTACTCTTTGATCTCCCAGTTTAAAAAAAAAAAATCTGAAATTATTATTCTTGCTCAGAATATAGCTCCTCAGCAATTATGTACCAGAGCACTTTGAACTTCTACTGGGAAGAAATGCTTATGTGGTTCCTGAAAATGACGCTCTGGCTCAGAAGCTGAGCAGGAAAAAGCCGTGCCACCTAATGCAGCTTCTATAGATGCCAACGGATGGACGGGGGAGGCATTAGTTTTCCAAAGGAAAATCCAGAGCCAGACTCAGAACCACTAAAGCATCACCATTCTGGGTTGGCATTTTTTTGCAAGTAGTAATTCAATCCGTTGCTGAATAGCAAATAGGTACTTGAGAAAAAAATGATAGGAGACGATCAAAGAAACCCATCCTGACTTGGAGGTTCCCAGAGCCCATCTCCTTGGCCTCTCCTCTACTGAACTCCGCTATAGAAACAAACAGGGAAGCCAGGGAAGAACCATCACGAGACCAGAAATGGAACCAGAACTTTCTAAAGTAGAATTAGGGCATCTCAATTCATGGACCTCAGGACTTGGTAATATGGTAGATTACCTACAAGGTGAGAGTCTGTCCAAAGAATAAGCCGACACCAAGGGCTGATGGAGGTTAACTGGTTTAAGTAGTGAACTTGAGCTTTGGCATCATAACACACATAGAATGGTGGACCAAAAAGAATCTTCACATATTGTATAATTTATCCCATATTGAAAAAGAGGATACAGATCATCTCAAAAGAACAGTTCTGCAGTCTTTCATCAAATACCTCCGGCTAAAAATTCACAAAAGTGTACAGGCTGCCCAAGGTCACATAAGTGAATTTGGACATGCTTGTTTTCCGTTTTCTGACATGTACAGTGGGGCTGAAGTAGGTTAATAGGATTGCCTTTAGATCCCTCCCTCCCTTACAAGCTCTCAGGGCAGACCCTAATATTTTTTCTTCTTCTTCAGCAGAATGAAAAGTGACCCTTGGGTGTTTCTCCTCATAAAACAAAATTCTAATTTTTGTTGTAACACTGAGCTCATTTGTAGCTAAACAGAAAGCAGATCCTAAGTTCCCAGCAGTTGCTGAGCAAATGCTTTGGTGTCATTAGATAGTCTTCTCCTTAGAAAAATAAAAATTGTCAACAAAGGTTATTTTTCAAACACAGAAGTGGCTGTTTTTTTTTTTTTCTTTTTTTCTGACAGCACATTTCACTCATGACACAGTGTAATCATTCTAGTCTACTACTTCTTAGAGCAACATGTCAATGGCATAAATGCCTTCTAGGATGTCTTAGCTTTTCTAAAGAAGAAGGAGTCTCCTCCCACAGTGGATGGCTGGCCGGGTGGTTACAAGAAAGCTACATCTTCTTCCTTACAAAGACAATAATCTTCTCTTAGCTAAGAAGCCAGCTCCAGAAATACAGTTCTGCTATATATTTTCTACTAATCACTGACAGTTTTATCTGAGTATAAAATTTCCATAGCCAGAAGTCAACGAACTTTCAAGCTGTTCCTTGAATCTTTTCCTATCAACACCTATTCTAAAGGAATAAGATCCATCTAGCTTACAAAGCAAATATTAGCAGTCAGTTGACTGGCTTAATTTGATATATTTATAGATCTCATCAGGCTAAAGGTAGAAGGGGCACATTCTTTACTGTATTCTGCATATTTTACCAGTATCAATTTGGTTGGGAGAAGGTCATGTCAATGTAGAAAATGTTAACCTGTCATTTTCCAAATTAGTCAAAAGTTTGGAGCATCAAACAGAACACATCAAAACAAAGGGAACGGCCAATAGGGAGAGAAGATGGCGGAAGAGTAAGACGCGGAGATCACCTTCCTTCCCACAGATACAGTAGAAATACATCTACACGTGGAACTGCTCCTACAGAACACCCACTGAACGCTGGCAGAAAACGTCCGACCTCCAAAAAGGCAAGAAACTCCCCCCGTACTTGGGTAGGGCAAAAGAAAAAAGAAATAACAGAGACAAAAGAATAGGGACGGCACCTGCACCAGTGGGAGGGAGCTGTGAAGGAGGAAAGATTTCCACGCACTAGGAAGCCCCTTCGCGGGCAGAGACTGCGGGTGGCAGAGGGGGGAAGCTTCGGAGCCACGGAGGAGAGCGCAGCCACAGGGGTGCGGAGGGCAAAGCGGAGAGGCTCCCGCACGGAGGAGCGGTGCCGACCAGCACTCACCAGCCCGAGAGGCTTGTCTGCTCCCCCGCCGGGGCGGGCGGGGCTGGGAGCTGAGGCTCGGCTTCGGTCGGATCGCAGGGAGAGGACTGGGGCTGGCGGCGTGAACACAGCCTGAAGGGGTTAGCGCACCACAGCTAGCCGGGAGGGAGTCCGAGAAAAAGTCTGCAGCTGCCGAAGAGGCAAGAGACTTTTTCTTCCCTCTTTGTTTCCTGGTGCGTGAGGAGAGGGGATTCAGAGCGCCGCCTAAACGAACTTCAGAGACGGGCGCGAGCCGCAGCTAACAGCGCGGATCCCACAGCAACAGGGGCGCAGAGGAAAAAGCGGAGAGACTCCCGCACAGAGGCTCGGCGCCGAGCAGCGCTCACCAGCCCGAGAGGCTTGTCTGCTCCCCCGCCGGGGCGGGCCGGGCTGGGAGCTGAGGCTCGGGCTTCGGTCGGATCGCAGGGAGAGGACTGGGGCTGGCGGCGTGAACACAGCCTGAAGGGGTTAGCGCACCACAGCTGGCTGGGAGGGAGACCGGGAAAAGGTCTGCAGCTGCCGAAGAGGCAAGAGGCTTTTTCTTGCCTCTTTGTTTCGCTGCGCGCAAGGAGAGGGGATTCAGAGCGCCGCCTAAACGAACTCCAGAGAAGGGCGCGAGCCGCGGCCATCAGCGCGGACCCCAGAGACGGGCGTGAGACGCTGGGGCTGCTGCTGCCGCTTCCAAAAAGCCTGTGTGTGAGCACAGGTCACTCTCCACACCGCCCCTCCCGGGAGCCTGTGCAGCCCGCCACTGCCAGGGTCCCATGATCCGGGGACAACTTCCCCGGGAGAACGCACCGCCCACCTCAGGCTGGTGCAACGTCACGCCGGCCTCTGACGCCGCAGGCTCGCCCCGCCTCCTCCGTACCCCTCCCTCCCCGCGGCCTGAGTGAGCCAGCGCCCCCGAAGCAGCGGCTCCTTTAACCCCGTCCTGTCTGGGCGGGGAATAGACGCCCTCAGGCGACCTACACGCAGAGGCGGGTCCAAATCCAAAGCTGAACCCCAGGAGCTGTGTGAACAGGGAAGAGAAGGGGAAATCTCTCCCAGCAGCCTCAGAAGCAGCGGATTAAAACTCCACAAACAACTTGATGTGCCTGCATCTGTTGAATACCTGAATAGACAACGAATCATCCCAAATTCAGGAGGTGGACTTTCAGAGCAGGATATATTAATTTTTCCCCTGTTCCTTTTTTTTTGTGAGTGTATATGTATATGCTTCTGGGTGAGATTTTGTCTGTATAGCTTTGCTTTACTATAGCTTTATTTTACTTCACTATATTATAGCCTCTTTCTTTCTTTCTTTCTTTCTATTTTTTCTCCCTTTTACTCTGAGCCGTGTGGACGAAAGGCTCTTGGTGCTCCAGCCAGGCATCAGGGCCGTGCCTCTGAGGTGGGAGAGCCAACTTCAGGACACTGGTCCACAAGAGACCTCCCAGCTCCACGTAATACCAAACGGTAAAAATCTCTCAGAGATCTCCATCTCAGCATCAAGACCCAGCATCACTCAACGACCAGCAAGCTACGGTGCTGAACACCCTATGCCAAACAACTAGCAAGACAGGAACACAGCCCCATCCATTAGCAGAGAGGCTGCCTAAAATCATAATAAGGCCACAGACACCCCAAAATACACCACCAGACGTGGATGTGCCCACCAGAAAGACAAGATCCAGCCTCATCCACCAGAGCTCAGGCACTAGTTCCCTACACCAGGAAGCCTACACAACCCACTGAACCAACCTTAGCCACTGGGGACAGATACCAAAAACAACGGGAACTACAAACCTGCAGTCTGTGAAAAGGAGACCCCAAACACAGTAAGATAAGCAAAATGAGACGACAGAAAAACACACAGCAGATGAAGGAGCAGGGTCAAAACACACCAGACTTAACAAATGAAGAGGAAATAGGTAGTCTATCTGAAAAAGAATTCAGAATAATGATAGTAAGGATGATCCAAAATCTTGGAAATAGAATAGACAAAATGCAAGAAACATTTAACAAGGACGTAGAAGAACTAAAGAGGAACCAAGCAATGATGAAAAACACAATAAATGAAATTAAAAATACTCTAGATGGGATCAATAGCAGAATAACTGAGGCAGAAGAAAGGATATGTGACCTGGAAGATAAAATGGTGGAAATAACTACTACAGAGCAGGATAAAGAAAAAAGAATGAAAAGAAATGAGGACAGTCTCAGAGACCTCTGGGACAACATTAAACGCACCAACATTCGAATTATAGGGGTCCCAGAAGAAGAAGAGAAAAAGAAAGGGACTGAGAAAATATTTGAAGAGATTATAGTTGAAAACTTCCCTAATATGGGAAAGGAAATAGTTAATCAAGTCCTGGAAGCACAGAGAGTCCCATACAGGATAAACCCAAGGAGAAACACGCCAAGACACATATTAATCAAACTGTCAAAAATTAAATATAAGGAAAACATATTAAAGGCAGCAAGGGAAAAACAACAAATAACACACAAGGGAATCCCCATAAGGTTAACATCTGATCTTTCAGCAGAAACTCTGCAAGCCAGAAGGGAGTGGCAGGATATACTTAAAGTGATGAAGGAGAAAAACCTACAACCAAGATTACTCTACCCAGCAAGGATCTCATTCAGATTCGATGGAGAAATTAAAACCTTTACAGACAAGCAAAAGCTGAGAGAGTTCAGCACCACCAAACCAGCTTTACAACAAATGCTAAAGGAACTTCTCTAGGCAAGAAACACAAGAGAAGGAAAACACCTACAATAACAAACCCAAAACATTTAAGAAAATGGGAATAGGAACATACATATCGATAATTACCTTGAATGTAAATGGATTAAATGCTCCCACCAAAAGACACAGGCTGGCTGAATGGATACAAAAACAAGACCCATATATATGCTGTCTACAAGAGACCCACTTCAGACCTAGAGACACATACAGACTGAAAGTGAGGGGATGGAAAAAGATATTCCATGCAAATGGAAATCAAAAGAAAGCTGGAGTAGCAATTCTCATATCAGACAAAATAGACTTTAAAATAAAGACTATTACAAGAGACAAAGAAGGACACTATATAATGATCAAGGGATCGATCCAAGAGGAAGCTATAACAATTGTAAATATTTATGCACCCAACACAGGAGCACCTCAATACATAAGGCAAATACTAACAGCCATAAAAGGGGAAATCGACAGCAACACAATCATAGTAGGGGACTTTAACACCCCACTTTCACCAATGGACAGATCACCCAAAATGAAAATAAATAAGGAAACACAAGCTTTAAATGATACATTAAACAAGATGGACTTAATTGATATTTATAGGACATTCTACCCAAAAACAACAGAATACACATTTTCCTCAAGTGCTCATGGAACATTCTCCAGGATAGATCATATCTTGGGTCATAAATCAAGCCTTGGTAAATTTAAGAAAATTGAAATCGTATCAAGTATCTTTTCCGACCACAACGCTATGAGACTAGATATCAATTACAGGAAAAGATCTGTAAAAAATACAAACACATGGAGGCTACACAATACACTACTTAATAACGAAGTGATTACTGAAGAAATCAAAGGGGAAATCAAAAAATACCTAGAAACAAATGACAATGGAGATACGACGACCCAAAACCTATGGGACGCAGCAAAAGCAGTGCTAAGAGGGAAGTTTATAGCAATACAAGCCTACCTCAAGAAACAGGAAACACCTCGAATAAACAACCTAACCTTGCACCTGAAGCAATTAGAGAAAGAAGAACAAAAAAACCCCAAAGCCAGCAGAAGGAAAGAAATTATAAAGATCAGGTCAGAAATAAATGAAAAAGAAATGAAGGAAACAATAGCAAAAATCAATGAAACTAAAAGCTGGTTCTTCGAGAAGATAAACAAAATTGATAAACCATTAGCCAGACTCATCAAGAGAAAAAGGGAGAAGACTCAGATCAATAGAATTAGAAATGAAAAAGGAGAAGTAACCACTGACACTGCAGAAATACAAAAGATCATGAGAGATTACTACAAGCAACTCTATGCCAATAAAATGGACAACCTGGAAGAAATGGACAGATTCTTAGAAATGCACAAACTGCCGAGACTGAACCAGGAAGAAATAGAAAATATGAACAGACCAATCACAAGCACTGAAATTGAAACTGTGATTAAAAACCTTCCAACAAACAAAAGCCCAGGACCAGACGGCTTCACAGGTGAATTCTATCAAACATTTAGAGACGAGCTAACACCTATCCTTCTCAAACTCTTCCAAAATATTGCAGAGGGAGGAACACTCCCAAACTCATTCTACGAGGCCACCATCACCCTGATACCAAAACCAGACAAAGATGTCACAAAGAAAGAAAACTACAGGCCAATATCACTGATGAACATAGATGCAAAAATCCTCAACAAAATACTAGCAAACAGAATCCAACAGCACCTTGAAAGGATCATACACCATGATCAAGAGGGGTTTATCCCAGGGATGCAAGGATTCTTCAATATACGCAAATCAATCAATGTGATACACCATATTAACAAATTGAAGGAGAAAAACCATATGACCATCTCAATAGATGCAGAGAAAGCTTTCGACAAAATTCAACACCCATTTATGATAAAAGCCCTGCAGAAAGTAGGCATAGAGGGAACTTTCCTCAACATAATAAAGGCCATATATGACAAACCCACAGCCAACATTGTCCTCAATGGTGAAAAACTGAAACCATTTCCACTAAGATCAGGAACAAGACAAGGTTGCCCACTCTCACCACTTATTATTCAACATAGTTTTGGAAGTGTTAGCCACAGCAATCAGAGAAGACAAAGAAATAAAAGGAATCCAAATCGGAAAAGAAGAAGTAAAGCTGTCACTGTTTGCAGATGACATGATACTATACATAGAGAATCCTAAAGATGCTACCAGAAAACTCCTAGAGCTAATCAATGAATTTGGTAAAGTAGCAGGATACAAAATAAATGCACAGAAATCTCTTGCATTTCTATACACTAATGACGAAAAATCTGAAAGTGAAATTAAGAAAACACTCCCATTTACCATTGCAACAAAAAGAATAAAATATCTAGGAATAAACCTACCTAAGGAGACAAAAGACCTGTATGCAGAAAATTATAAGACACTGATGAAAGAAATTAAAGATGATACAAATAGATGGAGAGATATACCATGTTCCTGGATTGGAAGAATCAACATTGTGAAAATGACTCTACTACCCAAAGCAATCTACAGATTCAATGCAATCCCTATCAAACTACCAGTGGCATTTTTCACAGAACTAGAACAAAAACTTTCACAATTTGTATGGAAACACAAAAGACCCCGAATAGCCAAAGCAATCTTGAGAACGAAAAATGGAGCTGGGGGAATCAGGCTCCCTGACTTCAGACTATATTACAAAGCTTCAGTAATCAAGACAGTTTGGTACTGGCACAAAAACAGAAATATAGATCAATGGAACAGGATAGAAAGCCCAGAGATAAACCCACACACATATGGTCACCTTATCTTTGATAAAGGAGGCAAGCATATACAGTGGAGAAAAGACAGCCTCTTCAATAAGTGGTGCTGGGAAAATTGGACAGGTACATGTAAAAGTATGAAATTAGAACACTCCCTGACACCATGCACAAAAATAAACTCAAAATGGATTAAAGACCTAAGTGTAAGGGCAGACACTATCAAACTCTTAGAGGAAAACATAGGCAGAACACTCTATGACATACATCACAGCAAGATTCTTTTTGACCCAGCTCCCAGAGAAATGGAAATAAGAACACAAATAAACAAATGGGACCTAATGAAACTTAAAAGCTTTTGCACAGCAAAGGAAACCATAAACAAGACCAAAAGACAACCATCAGAATGGGAGAAAATATTTGCAAATGAAGCAACTGACAAAGGATTAATCTCCAAGATTTACAAGCAGCTCATGCAGCTCAATAACAAAAAAACCAACAACCCAATCCAAAAATGGGCAGAAGACCTAAATAGACATTTCTCCACAGAAGATATACAGATGGCCTACAGACACATGAAAGAATGCTCAACATCATTAATCATTAGAGAAATGCAAATCAAAACTACAATGAGATATCATCTCACACCGGTCAGAATGGCCATCATCAAAAAATCTAGAAACAATAAATGCTGGAGAGGGTGTGGAGGAAAGGGAACACTCTTGCACTGTTGGTGGGAATGTAAATTGATACAGCCACTATGGAGAACAGTATGGAGGTTCCTGAAAAAACTACAAATAGAACTACCATACGACCCAGCAATCCCAATACTGGGCATATACCCTGAGAAAACCATAGGTCAAAAAGAGTCATGTACCAAAATGTTCATTGCAGCTCTATTTACAATAGCCAGGACATGGAAGCAACCTAAATGTCCATCGACAGATGAATGGATAAAGAAGATGTGGCACATACATACAATGGAATATTACTCAGCCATAAAAAGAAATGAAATGGAGGTATTTGTAATGAGGTGGATGGAGTTAGAGTCTGTCATACAGAGTGAAGTAAGTCAGAAAGAGAAAAACAAATACAGTATGCTAACACATATATACGGAATCTAAGGGAAAAAAAAAAAAAAAAAGGCCACGAAGAACCTAGTGGCAAGACGGGAATAAAGACACAGACCTACTAGAGAATGGACTTGAGGATATGGGGAGGGGGTGGGGTGAGATGTGACAGGGTAAGAGAGTGTCATGGACATATATACACTACCAAATGTAAAATAGATAACTAGTGGGAAGCAGCCGCATAGCACAGGGAGATCAGCTCGGTGCTTTGTGACCACCTAGAGGGGTGGGATGGGGAGGGTGGGAGGGAGGGAGATGCAAGAGGGAAGAGAAATGGGAACATACTGTATATGTATAACTGATTCACTTTGTTATAAAGCAGAAGCTAACACACCATTGTAAGGCAATTATACTTCAATAAAGATGTTTAAAAAAAAAAAAAAAAAAAGGGAACTGATCAAGGATTCAGTTACTTGGCGAGCTGCTGAAATTACCATGTGACATTTAATGACATAGGTTAATTTATTCATCAACCAAAATACACTTAGAAATGAAAGTAGACGAAAGGTCAAAAGACAGAAACTATGAGGCAAATTCATTATCTTATTCATCAAATTAAAAAAAATTCATGGCATATCAAAAATAAAAGCCATATGGTCATTTCAATAAATAGAGAATCAACACTGATGAGATTGAAAATCAATTTCTCTGAAACTATCTACAAAGTATTCTTACCCCCAAAAATCAAATCTGAATTTAATCAAGCATTCAGATACAGCTACTAATTTACAGGAAGAACACAGGTCAGAGGAACATATAAAAGAACACCATGGGATGCAATCAGCAAAGCCCAATCTATGGAGAACCATACAGTGAAAATAACCTGATTTCTTAAAAAAAAATTAAAAGAAGATAAAAAGACAAAGAGAGCTAGAGCTAGAGACAGACCAAAGGGTGAGAGAAAAGAAAAACCTAAAATATAGACATTAAAAAGAGACATTAAACCAATTGCAATGAGTGAAACTTATTTGGATCCTGATGTAAGAGGAAATCTGATCACTGACAAAGGGTTATCATTAATTGGTATATGTGTCATATACTATCCAAAGCAATCTACTGATTCAATGCAATCCCTATCAAACTACCAATGGCATTTTTTCACAGAACTAGAACAAAAAATCTCACAATTTGTCTGGAAACACAAAAGACTCCGAATAGCCAAAGCAATCTTGAGAAAGAAAAACAGAGCTGGAGGAATCAGGCTCCCTGACTTCAGACTACACTACAAAGCTACAGTAATCAAGACAATATGGTACTTGCACAAAAACAGAAATATAGATCAATGGAACAGGATAGAAAGCCCAGAGATAAACCAATGCACATATGGTCACCTTATCTTTGATAAAGGAGGCAAGAATATACAATGGAGAGAAGACAGCCTCTTCAATAAATAAGTGGTGCTGGGAAAACTGGACAGCTACATGTAAAAGAATGAAACTAGAACACCCCTTAACACCATACACAAAAATAAACTCAAAATGGATTTAAGACCTAAATGTAAGGCCAGACACTATCAAACTCTTAGAGGAAAACATAGGCAGAGCACTCCATGACACAAATCACAGCAAGATCCTTTTTGACTCACCTCCTAGAGAAATGGAAATAAAAACAAAAATAAACAAATGGGACCTAATGAAACTTCAAAGCTTTTGCACAGCAAAGGAAACCATAAACAAGATGAAAAGACAACCCTCAGAATGGGAGAAAATATTTGCAAATGAAGCAACTGACAAAGGATTAATCTCCAAAATTTACAAGCAGCTCATGGAGCTCAGTATCACAAAAACAAACAACCCAATCCAAAAATGGGCAGAAGACGTAAATAGACACTTCTCCAAAGAAGATATACAGATTGCCAACAAACACATGAAAAGATGCTCAACATCACTAATCATTAGAGAAATGCAAATCAAAACTACAGGGAAGTATCACCTCACACCGGTCAGAATGGCCATCATCAAAAAATCTACAAACAATAAATGCTGGAGAGGGTGTGGAGAAAAGCACTCTTGCACTGTTGGTGGGAATGTAAATTGATACAGCCACTGTGGAGAACACTATGGACGTTCCTTAAAAAACTAAAAATAGAACTACCATACGACCCAGCAATCCCACTACTGGGCATATACCCTGAGAAAACCATAATTCAAAAAGAGTCATGTACCACAATGTTCACTGCAGCACTATTTACAATAGCCAGGACACGGAATCAACCTCAGTGTCCATCGACAGATGAATGGATAAAGAAGATGTGGCACATATATACAGTGGAATATTACTCAGCCATAAAAAGAAACGAAATGGAGTTATTTGTAGTGAGGTGGATGGACCTAGAGTCTGTCATGCCAAGTTCAGTAAGTCAGAAGGAGAAAAACAAATACCGTATGCTAACACATATATATGGAATCTAAAAAAAAAAAAAAAAAATGGTTCTGATGAACCTAGGGGCAGGACAGGAATAAAGACGCAGACATAGAGAATGGACTTGAGGACAAGGGGAGAGGGAAGGGTAAGCTGGGACGAAGTGAGAGAATGGCATTGACATTGTAATATACACTATTAAATGTAAAATAGATAGCTATTGGGAAGCAGCTGCATAGCACAGGGAGATCAGCTCAGTGCTTTGTGACCACCTAGAGGGATGGGATGGGGAGGGTGGGAGGGAGACGCAAGAGGGAGGGGATATGGGGATGTGTGTATACGTATAGCTGATTCACTTTGTTGTACAGCAGAAACTAACACAATATTGTAAAGCAATTACAGTCCAATAAAGATGTTAAAAAAAATTGGCATATGTGTCAAATGCATTATGGTTATGTTTAAAAATAGCCCTTATCTTTCAGAGATACATGCTGAAATATTTATACACTGAATAATAAGATGTCTGGGATTTACTTTAAAATAGTAAGAGGGAAGGGAAGTGAGTGAAATCAGGATAAAACAAAACTGATAACTGCTGAACTGGATGATGGCTCCATGGAAATTTGTTATATCATTCTTTGTACTTTCATATGTTCAATATGCATGTTTAAATTTATACATATATATGTACATGTTTTAATATATGCTTATATACATTTAAAACTTAAAAATGCAAAAATATCAATTTCAGCCTTTTCAAAACATGTCTTTATAAAGTGGAATTAGAATGATACTCTGTGCAACCTAAAGATGCTGACCGTTAGCCACCAATCTAAACCATACTTAACCCTGAAACTCCTGGAGGGGTGGTTTCCTTAATATCAAGAACAAGCCAAGAATGGTGACTACTGGTGCTACTATTTAACACTGCGCTGAAAGTTCTAGCCAATGCAACAAGACAGGAATAACAAGTTGTGGTACAACTGTAGGAAATGAGGAGATAAAATAAGCACTATTAGAAGATGATATGATTGGATACCAGTAATACCTAGCAAGAAAAACTAATAAAATAAAAGGATTATATTCGCAACAGCAATAGGAACTATAAATCAATTAGGTCAGCTAGGTGTGAACCTAACAATAAATACGCAGAATAGGAGATACTTTCAAAGGGTAATATATTAAGAAGGGGAACTGGGTCTGTGCTTGGGGTAGAAGAAGGCATTATATTAAAGGGAAAAGCAAATGAATTTATGGAGGTAGAAAAATGAATGTCATGTTCAGTGAAAGGCGTCGTTCAGTTTGGGAGATGGATCAGAAATAGGGAGGTGAAGTTAATGAGGCTATAAAATAATAATACATCCATATTAAAGCAGCCCTTGGCAACCTGGCTGGAATTAATATTTAATCTGTAGGTCATGGAGAGAGTTGGGTTTTTGCTTATGGCCGTGATTAATAAAATTAATGGCCTATTCTATAGCTTTTGGAAAGGGAGAAAAACGGAGATGAGGAGACCAGTGAAGAAGCTGATACAAAGGTCTAGATGAGAAGGGAAGATTGCTCAAACTAGCACAGTAATGATGGGAGAGGAATCAGCACCATACTGAAGAATTAACACTACTTTGTATTCATATACATTAAAATTAAGCAAGAACCAAATGCTGGGGTTTGTATTTCACACCTTGTATTGCACCTCTTTCTAAGGCATTCAAACTGCCTAACACACGTTTTCTCTTCATTCTTCACACAATCTAGGAAATACCCATGATATTATTAGACAGAGGAACTGTGGCCCATTCTCAATACTCAATAGCCATTGGTAAAATTAAAATGTCAAGTCTTACAGCCACAACTACATGACTAACGCTTTCCTAACTTAAGTATACCACGCCTGTTGATATAAAGGAACCCATGATGAGCAGACAGTATCATAGTTGGCCTGAAATTCTAAGTTACACAGATGATCAAGGTAGTGATATTCCTGAAAGTTATGAAAGCATCTCCCTGACAGGAAATGATTCCCGACAAATCATTTTAAGTAATCTATATTTTCAGTGTCGTGCATTAAAGGCGCCTCTATAGAAGTATAGAAAAAAAATGGGGTCCGGACAACACAGACCCCATCTTCCAAGGGTTCCAGGTTGGAGCCAGGCCTCTTTGATCAGTGGATCTGTAACACAACAAGCCTGAAGAATATTCCTTAGAAAGGCACCTTTGCAGCTCTAAAACCCCAGACAGTCCATTGTTACACACCATTTAGCCAAGTTACAGCAATTCTGTGTTTGTGTGATGGCTGTAGACATAAAGAGCCAAGCTCTGGTTCCATAAGTTCAGCATTTTCCTCACTGAGGCCAAAGGTTGCTGCGTATAAAGGAATGAAGCCGTAAAAGTATGTTCAGAACATAAGAATCTTGCTCTCTAACACTTGGCTAATTTCAGTGCGCGTATTTTCCCAGAACTCCCTGGAGTTCCTTGTTCCCAGGTTTGTGATCAGAATAGCAAAACATCCCTCTCTGTAAGAGGATGTGTCATAAAATGTGTATCTGCAGTTTTTAGGGTCCTAGCACAAATTCTATGTCACCAAATAACACACGGAAACCTAATTTTTTCAATACCACTACTGCCGTTTACACGTGGCCAATCTGAACAGGAATAAAACAAGGTTTCAAAAACACAAATAACTTTATTTACTTATTTATTTTTCTTCAGTATTTTTTTTATTGAAGTATAGTTGATTTACAATGCTGTGTTAATTTCTGCTGTACAGCAAAGTTATACATATATACATTCTTTTTTTATATTCTTTTCCATTATGGTTTATCATAGGGTACTGAATACAGTTCTCTGTGCTATACAGTAGGACCCTGTTGTTTCTCCATTCTATATATAAAAGCTTACATCTGCTAACCCCAAACTCCCACTCCATCCCTCCCCCAAACCCCCTCCCCCTTGGCAACCACCAGTCTGTTCTCTATGTCTGTGATTCTGTTTCTGTTTCATAGATAGGTTCATTTGGAAAACACACATAACTTTAAATGCTTCATCTCAAGAAAACTTTTTGCCCTGCCCCGCAGAGGACCAGCTGGTCTCATAATACTTAGTTCATCACAGGTCTTGTTTTTCTAAAGAACATATTCTTTTTAGGTTAGACGTGGGGATGGGGATGGGGGGAGGAAATGTGACAGTCAAATCCTGCGCCTTTAAAGGAACTGGGCCAAAATTATAAATTAATCTTGACTACATTATCCCTAAAGAAGCTTTCCTTCAAGACTTGGGGTTTTTGTGGTGTTTTGTTTTCAATTTCTGGGCCCCGACACTCAAGCTGAACAGGCACCTGTTTTTCTACTGTTGCCATTAAAGCTTGTTGTTCAATAAACAAGGAAACAGACAGGTGCACACTTTGAACTCTTTTTCCAAAGTACACAATATTTTTTTAAAAACTGGAGCCATGTGTTCAGTGTCTTACTGTCATCATCTGGTCTAGCTGTTTTATATATCTACACCATTCGCTTGTTGGAAAAACTCAATGGAAATCATCATCCTGCTTACAGGTAAACCAAAAAGGGCACACTGAAGTACGTCATGAAAGAAAGGTAGAGTAGAGGTCAAGGTCTTTTCTGAGCTGCCTGGCTATTTCCCTGCACTGCCAGAAACAGGGAATATTAAGAAGGTCCCTACGTAGAATCTTAGTTATAATTTATTAGTTGTTTTTCCTGGCGTTGATATATCTATCTGTGTATATGGACTAATAAAACACTTCCATCTCCTGAAGCTATAATAATTCAGAATGGCTGAGGTCTTCCCCCCTTTCAAATATAAACCATTTCTGTAGACAGTGCAAGTCTGTGTTTAATACAGATCTTTGTTCTTTCCATCCATTACTAAGGTGCTTCATAGTCAAACACGGATGAGGGAAACAGTGTAAAGCAGGGAAGTGGGGCTGTGCGAGCACATCAGCTGTAAGGGAACCACGGCTCTACAAAGCCACCCCAAATCCAAAGCAGGCAGAACCCAATTCTTGGCCAGGTCCACTTTGCCAGTTTAATTCCCATAGAGTTCCTGCAGAGGAGCCAAATGTCTTCAGTTGAGATCTGTCATTTACGCAAAGGCTTTTAAGAAGTCAAACACTTTGCAAGACCAAATAGTAAATCTAGTAGGAATCTGCATTGCTCTTCTGCTCACGTAGGCATTGCCAGCACCTAGTGAGAATTCTCCAGTTCAGTAACTACTGAATCCAGTGACTACCATAATGGGGAGACACAGGCAGTGTTATGATTCTGAACCACACTACGGGAGAGTTCACAGATGACAGGCAAGTTCTGGTTATATTTCTTAGCAGAAAGAAGGCTTCCTAGGCAATGGAGATCTTATTAATAAGAAGAAACCAGACCTTGGACCCTATTCTTTGAAAAGACCTGTTTGATTCATGGCTTTTCCCTTAAGAACGCCTTACTTCTGAAGAATAGTGAAATATAGAATGCTTTTGTTGAAAGAGTCAGAGATTTTTTCTTGATTACACACCTTTCTGGAGTGTTGGATACTCAATCCCAGGGATGTAAATGTCTTCATAGAGATCAGTTCCAGATGGGTGATCTTTTCTGTTGAGAAACTCGCTTCTCCCTGCACCTTAATGCCTAATGTTCTATACCCAAAACTAGAGCGCTTAAATTTTTCTCAAAGTCTGAAGAACTCAGGGAAGTGCGTCATAGTTCTACAGATGCCACACAATTTCCTGGAATTAAATGGTGATAATGCAAAAAGGATCTTAATTAGAAGACAGATGTTGTTAGAACTCAGTAATCCTTCACTGCCCCTTCACACTGTTTTCCATTAAAAGGTTATCAGAACCTGTCAAGTGGTTACATGGATCCATCACAGCCACTAGATTAGGCCTGAAGTGCATGCTTGGGAAGCTAACTCTCTACTTGCCAGAGCATTGTGTGTGTGTGTGTGCGTGTGTGTACGTGTGCGTGTGTGTGCACGTGTGTGCGTATGTGTGTGCGCACGTGCGCGTCTGTGACTACAGCTTTCCTTCCTTAGAAAATCAAACTGCACTCTGTTACCCATTGGCTTAAAGCCTGCTTTATATTCTTAGATTTGTTTTGTAGAAAAAAAGTGACAGGAACTGAAGGATTCATTGGTAAATAAGGATGGAGGCTATTTTGTCCTTAACGCAATCTCATCACTCCTGGAATCAAAGCTCTTTCCCTCTTGGGCCTTTATAAGGGCCCAAGATATCCCATGATTCCCCCCCATTTTTGCTTTCTAGACTTCCTGTGGCTTTTTGTCTAATCAGTTGACATTAGTCCATCATAAAGCCAAATGTAATTTTAAGCAGACTGAATAAAAACGAATTCATTATTTACCAATATTACTAAAATACATGATTATCCCTTAAAGTATTTCAAATTCAGTTTTATCCTTTGCCAAATTCAATCCTCCAAATATCCACCTAGTGATTTTGTCTGTTTTCATTTTTTGTTTGTTTGTTTGTTTTCAGGATTTGAAGACAATTTCATCTGTGAATTATTTTAGTTGTAAATAACACATTTTAGTTGCTCAAAGGTGAGCAAGCAGAACACACGGATGAACAGATGGAAGTTGTAAGTGAATGCACAGTGTCAAAATATTTCTTCTAAAGTCAGAACTAGGCATTGGCAAATCCACAGTAATAACCACAGAAAATGTCGGCCATGCATATTTTTAAAACAAAAAAAAAAACCTTACCCACGAATGTCAGAGAGAAAGTAAACAAAAAAGTAGTCTGATGGTGGATGGTAGAGAAGGAGAGAGAACAGGAAGGATTTTGCTTCTAGGAAAACTTAGCACTTCTCGGGACCCAACGGTGAATCTGAAGTTCAATTCAATTAGAAACGTCTGGGATGCCAGTTTTGTGATATAAAGAAGGATGTACCATCCTTCAGGGAATAAACTTAGTCACAGGAGGGTTTACTGCAACTGGTAGGATTTTTGATGCTCAAGTGAAAGGTGGTCACTTCCCTCGGTTTGTTCTTTCCTGTTGAATGCACCATATTCCTTGGGCTGAGAGGCTGGAAAATTGCAATTTATGGTGAAGTCTGGCTTCAAATCCTGACATGAAGTTGGGGTTTCCTATGCAGAACTCTAATAGTAGCAACATGGCAACAAGAAAACTTAACAGAAGTTGAAGAAGTCTAACGAAATGGAATCTATTAAATGGGCAATGTGATCTATGTTGCTGGAATCACATTCTAGAGACAGGCAACCCAAGTATATATGCACAGGTCAAAAGAGAGAAGGTGACTGAACTAGGAATTGCATCCTGGTCTTCTGACTTGTGGGACCAGTGCTCCAGGCTCTAGATGACACTGCTGACCATCTGACAAACCCTGTGAAAGAAGTCATGAATGATCCAACTCTAGAGATACGAAATATACCTGATTTATTAAAATGCTTCCTGTGTTTTATAAGAAACTCTGTGACTAGGCATAGCATGAGGTCAGAACAAAGTTCCAACTATTCTTAGATCAGAGAACCATGGGAGCAGAGGTCCAGACGGACGGAATCCATCACTATCATAACTCATGACAAGAAATACCACGGGTGGCACTGAAGTCTTAGCCATAAGTACCCTGAAAATGATCAGGAGCATTTTATAATCCAAATAACAAAGAGATCACACCCTCATTGCTCAGCTAAACCTGATGACTTAATAAGGTAAAAATGACATGTTCTAAGGTGGATGAGAGAAGTAATCATTTTAGGGAGGTAGACAGGGATCTGTACTGATTCCAAACATAGAACTTGCTATGCGTAGCATTCCCAATTCCCCAGGCATAAATTAAAATAAGAAACAAGTACCTTAAAAAGTATTCAAAGGTTGAAGAACAGGCATGGTTGCTAACTAGGAAGAGAATGCTAAATTTCTCCATCACACTTCTCTCGTTCCCTACTCCCAACTCTTTTTGTCAAAAAAAAAAAAAAAAAAAGATAAGAACGAATATGTCTGGTTATCATTCTGCAAAGGTTCCTAGACTCTTTGCAGGCAAGTCCCACTAAATATATCATCCAAAAGGGAAGTTAAATTGAAAAAGAATAAAAGGTTATAAAAAATTAAATTGGATTGTCATCATTACCTGTGATAGAAACTGCCCTTTTCTGTCCCAGAAGCATGAATGTCAGAAAGAATGTCTTGATTCTTTCACATGGTAGAGTTGAAGTCTACAAAGTACTGCTTGGGAAATGGTTTCTACAAAATGTCAGAAACGAAACCATCAGATTCATTACGGGCTCAAAGAGAAAAGTACAAGGAAAAGGGCCATGTCCAGCTTACTAGCCACTCAGGTGAATTCTCCTGCCCAGTATCCAACTTAAGTGTGAAATCTTAAAAAGTAGTGGCCATCTTTCTGGGAATACAACCTTTCTGTTTTCTTTCTCATTAATAGAAGAAATAAATCTACCCATTATTAATAGTCATATTTCTAGAATATGACCCATCACAAATTATATCCCAATGAAGCTAAGAGTTAAACACCAAAGAGCTCAGTAAATATGCTCACAACTACCATTTCTACTGGGCATGCTATTTACCATCTTCTGGCTTTAAGATAATCTTCAAGGTAGATAAGGGAAAAGCACAAAAGAAATAAGAAGCAGAAAGAGAAGACATTTTATGATTGCAAAGATGGAAGAATTCTCTGGATATTATATTTTCACTTTAAGCATCTTCCTCTTGATATCATAAAACTTTATCCTTTTCTACAGTAATCTTGTCATTTGAAGTAGAAATCATATTCACCTAGCCCAGTAGGGGTTTCCTTTTTTGGGGGGAGGAGAAATAAACGCTAAAGAAACTCAAAAGTTGTCTGTATGGTAAAGGCAATACAATTCTTAGCAAAGAACAAGAAGGTGCATATTCATTAAATATCTACAGTGTGCCAGATATTCTAGCCCCATAGTCATCACAATAACCCTAAGAATAGGTAACATTTTATCCTTTTCACAGGTGAAGAGGTTGAAAGAGAAGAATTGCAGGCCTGTGTTCTCAGTGTAATAAATAAAGTAGAGAGAAATTCCAAGGCAGGTTGACTGCAAGGCCCATAATATATCCACTAAAGCATTCCGTCTCATGGTTCTTTCAATCCAGAACTACATATATGTGAACTTGTAGTTAAAAATGAATAAAATAACAAAACAATGACATCCTTTCCACAGACTACTAGAGAAGCCATATTCTTCCACCTTCCAGAAAGTATCACTTTCTGAATATTTTCCCTATGTTTGTAAACTGTATGTCAGGAAATGAGACTCAAAACATTACTTTTAGATTATGCATTCTTAGCAGAAGACAGGAGACCAATGTTAGTCACATCAATGTTATTTTAGTCTTAATTCAGGGAAAATGCTCAGTCCGTGTTATCTAGTATTCTATTGTCTGTTTCAGAATAAAATGGTTATCTTTTCCGTTAAACTTTCCTAAGAACCAGAAAACTAAACCAATCTTGAATAGTTTAGTCTAAATTGGGAAAGTTATCAAAAATCTGATGATATGACCATCCAGTGTCACAGTGTTGTAATGGGTTCTATCTAACCTCCATTCAAATTATCCTCATTTTTCTTTTTAAAATTTTTTTGGAAAATAATTTCATTTTCATTTTTTAATAATCTCCAAGTTAGAAAAAAAACCTCATTTATTTCTTTCTGAAGCTAAAATAAGAGAAATTATGCATGTACATATTATAAATGCACATACAAATATAAATACACTGAGTTATAGACCTCTTTGGGGAGTATGGCAGCAGAACTATTCCAAATGAAATGCTAAATTTAGTTATGATGCCTGAGCAATATTTAATATTTGCATAAAATATCTGATTGACCTCAATGCAATATTAATACCACTAGATCCTTTAAAAGCTGACTACTCAACAAAGAGATAAGGAGTGAAGAAAAAAATAGGTGTATTTGTAAGAAATGCAGATAAATTACATAAAATGAAAATTATCTCCAGGGACATTTGAAATTAGGCTCATTTTGTTGACTGGTAATTTTTCCTCTAACTTCATTTTCATATAACATATAAATCACCCACAAGAAGGTTTTAAAAATGGGTCCTGTGGTAGCACCCCTAATTGAAAGTCAAATCCTGACTACCAAGTAATTTAAATGAGCAACTATTACAAAAAATGTACTTTCCAGAAAGCTAACGTAAGACCGTTTTTTTTCTGGTTAGGTTTCATGTAAGGATCATCTAATCAGAATTGTTTTCCATGTTCATCCCTAACAAAACGAATGCTATATATCAGAGAGTGGCAGACATAATTAAAGTGTTCACTAGTGGCAAACGCCTGCAAAGCTGGAACAAAAATGTATAATACCAAGTTAAGTTGCCTAATTTTCATCAACCTCTTCTCTATTCGGTAATACAGTAGCTATTTTACTAATTTTTTATTCAATTGACTCTGTCATGTCTTATCTTTACTTGTTAAAAACTTGAAATATTGCAGGGTAAATCATAGATTTGCTCAAAGTAAGTTAAAGATTGTATATTTATTTCTGCAGCAACATAAGACAGTTTAGGCACACAGTAAAACCGTTATATAGTTTTTCAAGCTATAAGTGCTCGTAAGAGACATGACTAAAATATTGAACTTTGTACTTTCAAATGCACCATTAACATTTTTAGCTTAGAAGCCTTTCTTTCCTAAAAATAAGCAGTCAATGTTAAGCAGAAATGTCAAGAAATCAATACAAAGTAATTAGGAAAAGTGTTTAACGTCCTTGAGAAAAGCTCTGAAGGCAGAAAGGGAGCTTCGACAGAGTGAACAGTCAACATTCCTATGTTTTTTTTTTTCCCTAATAAAAAGAAAAGCCAATCATTTAAATTACTTTATTTAAAAAAATAACCGTATAAATGTCAAATGTCACCCTGGGCCAGATTGCAGTTAATGAGGTTGCTTTCCATTATAAAAATTCATAGCTGAAAACTGCCTTGCAGAACTGACTCTGCTACACGGTATGAGATATAGCCATGCATGGTGACAGACAACAAAGAAAACCTCATTTTAACACATAGGTGCTTTGGTAACTATTTCTATCATCTCTGAGCAAAGATTCTGAGGGAAAGGAGATAATTATTGAGTGACTTCAATGAGCCAGTGAAAAATACATATGACCTCACAAAGTTCTCCCAATAGCCTGTAAGTTCTGTATTACTTCCCCAATTTATAGGAAAGCAAACGATGTCTCAGAGAGATTAAGGAGTTTGCCAGCATCCTACAGATGGAAAATGCCAGTTAAGATTCAAACTCAGATCTCTGAAGACAAAGTCCCTGGACTCTCCAAGGCACCATTCAACTATTTTGAGTATTTAAAATGGTGGTTCTTATGATTTTGAGGGCCACTGACTCCTTTCAGAATCTGGGGATTTTTGTTTACACGTGGAAACAAAGAACTAGCAAACAATTTTGCAGGTTCATGGACCCCTTCCTCTGAGGCCAATTCATAGTTATTCCCTGCATCTCCAGTTAAGAATTCTTCATGTGAGGTCAGACTCTAAAAGAGCTTTGACTTCTTCTCTGATTCAGGATACTCCATATTATGATTCCATCAGAGATAAGAGAAAAAGCTATTCCCTTCTATTCATTATTTTTACTTGCTTTGTTTCAGAGGCCTTTTTCAATAATCTGTGTTCACTATATTTGAAGCAAACATAGGAACATTTAAGGATGTCTCCAAAACTATTGCAGGATCATGATTAGATAAAATAATATAAACTAGGAAATGAAAACTTGTTTAGGAGGTTTATTTGTCTTTTTTGTGGTATGTAAGTATACGTAAGTATAATTAGGGTGATTGAACCTTTAGGATTTTATTACAAATACTGTCACTATGTTTCACAGGTTACCTATGATAATGAAAGAATATCTTATTTAAAAAGTGCCCCATAGATTAAAAAAGCACTTTGTACCTATAGAAGAAGGCTAGTGACGGGGAGGGGGCGGGGAAGAAGAGGGTCTCCAGCTTTTTCCTTTTTATTGAGAGAAGAAAAATACTTGATAGTTTTATATATCCTTATTTTTAAGCATTATTTAATATAGAAACCCAATTTTCTGAAAGGCAGCTACAGCAACAACTTATTTTAACAAAAATCACATTCCTTCTAAAAGGAAACACAAATACCATGGACCTCTTAGACATATTTTTATTTATGTGTTTGTTTTGAAATACACAGCTTCAAAACACCAGGGGCTGTACTTAAAGCTTTTTTTAAATATAATTTTTAATAGAAACCTCAAAGTTGAATCACCTTAACGTTTAGAATGGAAATCCACTCACATAATTCTAGATATTATTGGCCATGAAATAGAAATGTTATTGCCTGAAAAAAGGTACTTTACTTTGCATTAAATTTGATTGAAATAATCTCTGTCTGATTTTTTCCCTCTCTTCTGAAATGCTCTGAAAACAATTTTGAGGAAGCATTTTGCCTTAGTGCCTTATGTTCCTACTGTCCTTCTCTCAAGAGTATGACAAGATTGGAAAGAGAATCTAGCTCTTAAGTCTGCACAATTTTCTTACCTTATGACATTATTATTACTAATTTTAGGTAATATTTTGTTACTACTACTAATCAATATAAATATAACAATGCATGCTTATTTTATAGAAATGGAATGGCAAGTCTGCTGCATCTAATAATTGGTTATGAATTACTCTAATTAAGTGAATTAGAAGTACCATTTATCAAGTGATGAATAAGCATTGCACCCAAGCACAAAATGCACTTTTCCTTAAAACGTATTGTTTTCTCTTTATATGGATTGCTTTTAATTTTTCCAGAATATTCAGATAACATTGGAACAAAAGAAACAAAAAACTGGTTTCACAATAGGACTTTGTAAACTTACTAAATAATTGAAATTATATTTACTTCAATAATAATTAAATAGCATTTATCTACAAAGAAACAAAAAGATTCATTTCTAAAGCTTTCTTTCTGGTGAAATCCTATTCCACAGGACTAATTTTGACTACGAGTTTTACTGACCAACTGAATCAAGTTACACAAGTGAGATGAATTATCTGGGGAAATATTATTTGAAAAAACTTAAAATTCTTTAAGAAAATCACCAATCCCTTCCTTAGGACTTCAATTTAGGACTACTACAAAGGAATTTTTAAAATCTTTTTGAGGATTTGCAGTGTTTGTCATAATTAAAGGCTAACATTCCTAAGTGAAAATGCCGGTCCTCTTTTCCTTAAATTATTGTTATTTTATAATTCTACAATCTTGGGAAATCACACACACATACACACACACACACACCCTTATACATACTCACAACCCCCAAAGTGAATTGTCCATCATACACATAGAAGTCTTTTCCCAGGCACGAGGCCAAAATGATCCCGTTTGACTTGCTCTGTAGGACACCATGCAGTGTTTCAGATCAAATAAGAAAACTATATACACATATTTTTTTTCTTGTTTGCCTACCAGATCCTTACAAGTCCCATTTATCTAGTAGTAGAAAGATAAATGAGAGAAGATATAAAATATTCAAATACGGCTATGCCGACATAGGATCTCCTTATGAACAGAGTTAACATTTGAAAATCTTCAGCAAAGTTTTCATCCAAGATGGGCTTCTCCCTGACAGTCACAAAACCTTTAGTCTCATTACCCTGCTATCAGCTCAGAGTCAGTCCTCAGAGACAGATTTAGTATCCGTGAAGTTGTCTAAACCTCGGTTTGGATCATTTTTACGAGTCCAGTTTATCTCATTCTGCTAGATCATCTCTCTGCAAGGCAGTTCCTCTTGACTCCATTTACATCCTTTACATCCATGGGTGTCTACTCCATCCCTGCGGTCTAAAGTTGGGCAAACTTCTCCCATACTGTCCACTACCCATCCCTGAATGTTTGGGCTCCTGAAAGAATCTCATTCTTTTCTCTAATTTACAGCCTAGGACTAAACCTTTTGTGTTTAATGATAAACTTGGTATTCCTGGATTGGCCCACACTCTCTTATCATTTTCCCTGGTCCTCTGGCTCCTTCCACTCCCGACTGCTTTATAAAACCATCTGTCTGACTGAGCCCCAGCCCCCAGGAAAGGAAAATCTGAAATGCTGGCTCCTCTGTTTGGCCCCAGCCTCCCAGCAGTATGGGTTACACAAGAAGGGATGAGACTCCTTCTGCCATGTCCGAATCAATAGTCCTTGTTGCTTAAAAGTTAAAACATAATCTATCAAAGGCAGTTTCCTTCTCTAGGACAGGAAGTACAGTTCCCTTCCTAGATCAAGGTTCACTAAGCTGTCATGCCCTGCCTGAAAGCAAGACGGCCAGATTTAGCAAATAAAAATGCAGGATACCAAATTCAATTTGAATTTCCTATAAATAATGGATGCTTTTTAGTGTAAGTATGTGCCATGAAATATTTGGAACATACTTTAACAAATTATGCCTTGTTTTTCAGAAATTCAAATGTAACTGGGTGTCCCATAATTTACCAGGCAACTCTAACATTACATGACATTTTAAGTGTTTCCTTTGCTAAGAAAATGTACAGTCACACACACACACACACACACACACACACACAGAGTCATAAAAATGAACCACGAGGCTGTATTTTTTTCATTCGGTCCTGTAACTGGTTTTATCAAACTGGCACAGAGATTAGAACTATACTACTATATTGTTATTTCTGACACTGCACTTATCCAAGTGCCCTAACATTTTTTTGCTTCTTTTTTAAATTGAAGTATAGTTGATGTGCAATATTATATAAGTTACAGGTGTACAACATAGTGATTCACAATTTTTAAAGGTTATACTCCATCTATAGTTATAAAATATTGGCTATATTCCCTGTGCTGTACAATATATCCTTGTAGTTTATTTTAGACCTAATAGTTCGTACCTTTTACTCCCCTATATTGCCCCTCCCTCCTAGAGGTTCTGTGATTTTAAAAAGGGGATTACACAATATATCAGTGATGCTGGTGGTTTGGGTTAAACTCAACAATTTTCATATTTAAGCAAGATCTGACATGATTTTTACAGATCACAAAGTGCTACATCTTAATCTTAATTTCAAGCATCCTAATTCTAATTCCTCAACTTGTAACTGGTGCATATTGGGACAGGAAAGAAAGAGTAGATCAAAAGGCGATCCCCTCTCAAAGTGGAAAAAGACCTAACGCCCCTCACACATTTTCTATTTCTATAAATCTCTAAAGCAAAAATTGTGCCATTTTAGCAGTGTTTGTCAAGGACGGCAGAAGCCAGTTAAGATATGGTGTCATTTATCCCATGCTGATTGCTATTCTTAAAAGTTATACTTTATTAAAATTAAAAAAAAAATCACTTGGCTACCAAAGGACATGTTAGTGTTCAGAATTTCAAAATATATTTAACACTAGAAACAACTACATTTTATTAAGTCAAGCCAATATTTTCAGTGGTCATAAAAAAGCACATCTCAACGATCACAAATCTAGAATGACAGGCATTAACTGCATCTCCATCCCCACAGATTAGTAATTTCATTGATGAGACTTCCTATAGCTTTTACTGGCCATCAGCAGATGAGTGAGGGGGTCTGGGTGACTAAATGCACCAATAAAACCTTCCTGTAAATGATAAATAGGAGCTTGTTTGCGCTCTGACTTGAAGAACGCTGTATTTTAGTGGTATTTTTCAAGCAGAGATAGTTGAACCTGCACCACTAATTTCAAGACAGTAGTGGCAAAACAAAGCATGAAATAATCATTGTACAAAAACACAAGCAGCATTTATGCGTGTTTCTCAAGTCATAAACTGGTCTGAGCTTTGGGAAACCAGACCTTGCCTTTTAATACAGATTTTGAACTCCTCCTTCGGTTTGCTTGTTTATTACGCTGTTGTCTCATCATAAAATAGGTGAGGACTTGTTTCTAACTTTGTCTATGTGGCATGGAGATTCATTTTCTACTCCATTACACAAAACCTCCTTCCTTGTGTCTTCTGCAAAGCTGTTTATACAATTTAGTCAGCCTTAGGAGACTTCAGCCGGAAAGTATTGCCACTCCCCAAAGGAAAATATCCAGATTATAAACAGACCCTTAAAAAAAGAAATAATCATTTTGAAGATTCAATTCTAAATTCATTCAATCCAGCTCAACAAATTGCCGTAAAAATGCACCAGCCTGTCACACTTTTTATCTTAATATGTACCCCCTCGCTGCCACCTGTAGTGCCTCCCCAGAGAGATGGAGAAGAGGGAAGAAAAAGTTAAGGAAAACCTTCTTTTTAGCCCACCTTGCATATATCATTCCTCTGTTAAGATGGCTGGTGGGCAACTGGCAATTTGTTAAATTAACTCATTTCCTCGGGATCATTCTTTGTTACTCAAGGGCCACAGCTCTGGTCTATAAAGAGCCATTAGCTTAAAAGTGCTTGTTCAGCATATTCCATTTTCGCTGATGGTATCTTAAATTAATCAGTATACGGCAATCAGCACATGCAAAGGAGTCAGAGGGACGGTGATGGTAAGACCATCTTTATCGGGAGTCACTACTATACGGGACTAGCGTGTCCCTGTAGAAGACTTGGCTTTGCCAGTGGTTGAATCTGTTCTATCACTAGCTCAATGAAAACAGTAGGTATTTAGTCATCAATTGTCTTAAAAGTCCCCCAGTTAAAGACCAGAGCATAAACTTCAAGTTGTGTGAATACTTTTACTCCAAATTCTTGGCAAAATATTCCTGTGTTGGTTCCAGATCTTTTAAATGGCTTGCTTTGTTATTATTTTTTTTTAATAGAAGCCTGTGTATAAGAACAGATTTTCGTTTCTATATTTTCCTTCCTGTTTGTAGACTGACCAGAAGAAAATAAATTACATTTTCCTTACCCATCAATTTATCAAAAAAAGGACACGAAAAATTGCAATCAGAATGGCCTCTTACTGAAAAGAGCCCCTATCAATCTCCAAAGTCCTGATAGAAACTATTTTAGAAGAAGAAAAATAGGTAGAAGTTAAAGAGAAATACAATAGTCAATTCTATATAAGACATAAGATGTGTTTATATGTGTTTATGCGGTAGGAAATATTCTTTTTCTTATTCCAAGTACTAATGCTACTTCAAAGATATACAAATGATATCTAGCTGATGAAAAATTCGGAGATTTCTTCTACTACATGCTCCCCCCACTCTTTTAGAGACTGGTATCATGTGTCCAATTAAGAACGCTAAACCAAGAAGTTAGCTTTGCATGTACCTTCACGGACAGAATTTTTTTTTTTAAATGGCCTATTACTATTAGGGGAAAAAAAGACTAATTTGATCCTGTTATTGATTTTCTGACTTTCGATTTGATGTCTCAGATCTCACTAGAAATGCCTAAGGCATCCGAATAATTGTATTGCTTTGCATGTAAGTTTTAAGTATGGCATTATAGCCGAGGTCAAATATTTGTGAAAATAATACAAATTTAAAAAATCATCATCAGGACAGTTCTACACTATCATGGGACCAAAGAGATCAAAGCGTTTCTCAGCTCATTTGGGAAACAAAACAGATGAAAAGATGTTTCATCTCTAGCAGTATTTATGAGAGTATTCAGCCCCAGTATAGGACAATGGAGGAAAACAGAAAATTTGAAGACTCCAAAGGGGTCAGTGCAATTCTGTCTCTGATCAGCATTGTTTGTGTTCAGGCTCTAATTGGCTCAAACTCCTGTGAGGCTTCAGGGGCAGACAACAAGGTTAGAGAGGTGGGAATGCCTCTACAGTTTCATCTCTGAACCCCCCTCATCCTTTGACCGAGATAAACACCATTCCTAAAGAAATCCAAATGTAAAAATATCTCTGTAAACAGAGAACAAATATAATTAAATGCTACCCAGTTAAATTATTGATTCATTTCAAGTAAATCAACATCACCCTCAAACAAATTTGACACTTTTAAGGTACAGGTGTTAATATTTATGCTCGCTTGCCTTACTGTTGAAAAATCCAACCATTGGGGAGAGGAAAGCATAAGAAAAAAACAAAAATAGGACCGTAAGACCAATTAAAATAGTCTCGGCAATCTTATCATTCACCTCCTTTTCTTGATTCCTCCATCCCTCAAGTTCCAAGAGCTGACTGTTTTGCAAATGAAAATTCACAATAATACTGAAAACATTACCAACGTCCATAATATCCAGAAATCCATTCTCCTCTGAAAACTCATCTCTACCAAAACAAATGGCCAAACACAGGCTGTTTCAAGCAGGTTCACTTGATTTTCTATACACATATGATTTCACGGATGACCGTTAGGCACATTTGAACTTAGACTGACATGCTTTTCAGAAGCACAAACGTTTTCCCACGAGCTTCCTGAGAGAAATAATTGAGACTGATGTCCTGGAGTCATTTTTTTACATGTGGGCAGTCTCTGATCAATGTGCAACATGTTTTCCTTAAATATCCATTTCTCACTGATTTTTTTTTTTTTTTTTTTGGTTATAACTTACTTTTATTCTTACAGTAAGAAAAAGAATTCAAACATTTTTTTCCATTTTTGGTATTAGGTGTGCACCCAGGTTTCAAAGATGAGATGGAACATTAACTCAATTCTTTTAGCCGATGTGCAGGATTAACCCAACGTACCAATTAGCGGGGGTGAAAAAAAGGAGGATTTATTGTATTTGTGGTGAAAAGGAAGCATTTGTTGAATAAAAAAAAAGGACTGCAGATTTTTTAGAGGTACTTCTGTTCTAAATTCTATTTACATAGTTACACAATTTGTATAATAGTTTGTACATAAGTGGAAAGGTAATTACTTTGTCTCTTGAAGAGAATTTACCTTTAACCTACCTAGACAATTTGATTTTCTGTTTGTCAATTTTGAGGTATGGCTAAATTATTTCATCAGTTATACATATTAAAATATTCCATTGTTCATTATCTCACTTCTTTAAAAATGAAATGGAAAACAATCTAATAGATGATATATACCAATACATATTTGGAATCAATTGCGTTGAATTAATAAATTTTTTGCTAGCTACAAACACAAAAGGCAGATGTGGAGCTCCAGTGAGAACACCTGCTTCAAAAATATCCTGATTAGCTGAGGGGCGAGAGGAAGAGGAAACGGGAAGTAACTACTATGAGATTTGTTTTGCGCTGATGAAAATGTTCTGAGGTTAGTGGTTATGGGTCGTACAACTTTGTGAATATACTAAAAGCAATGGGTTGTACACTTTAAAAGGGTGAATCTTATGGTATTGTGACATATCACAATGAAGTTTTGGCAAAAAATCTTTTCTGATACCTTGAACTATTAAACTCTTAAACAGGAGATATGCACATTTGAATATTTTCTTAAATACATCTTTGTCCTGTTGATAACGAAACCCCTATATTACCAAATAAAGATTTCCACACTGACATTACAGTAAAATTTGAGCCACTAGTAATATGAGCATGTTTCCAGAGAAAAGATGGCTCAAGACAACAAAAGGTAAATAATTCTAAAAGAATAATCTCAAAAGCTGTAATAATCTCATTTATGTGGTGACATAAAACAAAAAAAAACAAACAAAAGAGCCAAAAAATTTTGTTTTCTTACATTTGAAGCCATCTTTCCATTCTTTTTCCAAGTCCCAATATTAAATTACGTCTACATTTGACTAAGTTCAAAGATGGTTCACACAATCAGACAACTGTCACATAACTCTATTACATTTAAGGCTCTCCTTTTTAATTTTTTAATTTAAGTGTAGTTGATTTACAATGTTGTGTTAGTTTCTGGTGTATAGCAAAGTGATTCAGTTACATATATATATATTCTTTTCCCTTATAGGTTATTACAAGACACTGAATATAGTTCCCTGTGCTACACAGTAGGTCCTTGTCATTTATCTATTTTATATATAGTAGTTATGTATCTGTTAATCCCAAACTACTAATTTATCCCTCCCCACCTTTCACCCTTTGGTAACCATAAGTTTGTTTTCTATGTCTGTGAGTCTATTTCTGTTTTGTAAATAAGTTCATTAGTATCATTTTTTTAGATTCCACATATAAGTGATATCATATGATACTGTCTTTCTCCATCTGACCTACTTCACTTAGTATGATAATATCTAGGTCCGAAAGGTTTTCTTCTGACTTCTCTAGGAAAGCAGATTTTATTCTTTACAACTGTATTAATCACTAACCCAGGCAAGCTGTTTAACTAATCAGAATCTGGGTCTGACAACTGCTCTAATTTACTGATTCCATTTTGGTGCCACCATGGGCCCACCAGGCTCCTCAATCACTGTCAGCTACAGAATAGGAGGAAGTAGACAAGTCTCATTTTTAATGATTAATTAATTAAAGGCAGAGTTTCACTTGCATGGTGCCTTTATCCATGCAAAATTACTCACACATAGCCTCAAAACGAATTGACCCTGGGACACGTGCACTCATACGAAGTGGGAACCCAAATACAAAGTCACAGGGATGAAATAGACAGAACATATATCATTTATTTAAGATAGTTAAACGTACTTGGCAACGTAACAATGGGTGAGCTGGCTTTAGGGTTCTTATCGCTGGAAGCATTTATAATGGCAGTTGTGGAATTTCTTCCGGGAAGATTTATGCCTTATTTGAGAATGGATGAGGTAGGTAAGGTATTTCCTTGGTCTATCTAGGTGAAGTTCTATGTAGTGGTTAGACTCAATGCCCTCCAGAAATCCCTCCTAGACTTAAGATTTTAATATTATATGAAAAGTCAAACCCAAGTAAGTTTTATCATCTCACCTCCATGATATATTTGGTCCAAAAAGGACAGAATAGAAATTCTCTGCAACTAGCCTTGGGAAAGTGGAATAAGCCATAGAGGATGCAAAGGCCATCCTGAATTAAACTGAGGCGGGTGGGGTAGGGTGTGTGTGTTTTCCTTCCTTACCTGGGTCTCCAGCTGACCTCCTCCTAGGTCTTTATTTTGTCATTATCCCTTGTTATAGATGCTCAGGGCTCTTTTATGGGCCCCTTATTCCTAAGACTTTTTACCATCTGGGTTTTCTCTCTAGTGCAATCAGAGACAGGTATACTGCTACCGTACCACCTAAAAGCTGTGCTTATGTTTACAATGCCCTTGCTCGAATGTGGGCACATCCTACACAGCCCTCGGAGAGCTAGAATATCCTGTCTGCCCTCATAACTCTCCTGTAATGAACTTTTCTTACAGTTGAATCACCAGTATGTATTTCTTGATGTGACCCTCCTTCTACCCGTCTTTCATTTTCCAGCTGTCCCTTGAATGCTATATAAAAAAGCACTTTTATTCTATCTCCTGTACTTATGCATTTACTCATTGAAAATCGCTGTTATCTTTTCAACACATTGATGTCTAACAGATTGTGCCATATTATACCGCGGTATCACTGACAGCACTGAAATTTGCTTTCCTAACTCGTAATAAGCCTAAGCTATAATTCAGATGTTATAAAAAGCAACAGTGCCATACTCCCCTGATTTATGAAAATCCTATCAGCTTCTGCAATTTATTTTTGGTAACACAGTTTTAAATTGATTGCCGTGTCTTTTGATTGGTCTCCTATTGCTATATACCAACCAGTTCCAACACACACATATATAGGTTGGCTTTTCAGCTCTAAATGTAATCAGCTCTCTCTTTTGGTGAGTCATGTAACCGGTTGAAATTCTACTGCAGTGTGCATTTATTCTGAGGACAATGTCAGCCCCAGGAAAGAGTCTTGACAGTTGAGGGTAGTTCAACGTCATCCTATCAGCCAATAAGAAAGTTTTTTCAAGTTCTTATCTATAGAACAAAGAGGTACTTATTAGCTGCTTATTAGGTACTGCTTATTAGGTACTGCTTATTAGCACAAAGCAGTCTTCTGATTTGTTCAAGTCAAAAATGAATGGTTAAATCTGGATATAAAGTAGGAAACGTTTAATAATTAAATTCAGAGTTTCTCTGAATTATCATGATGAAAATTATAGGCATGGCAAGTTCAGACGGAGGACTAGTCCAGGACTGTCTCCTCTGGTGTGCTATAGTAATTTTTCAACAGAATAGACTGACTCAAGCTCAGCCCACATGATACTACTTCAATCCACATCTATGAAGAACTTGGTCTTTCAGCTCTAAAGTTTAATGCAACAATAAAGTCGGTTCTCCAGATGGAATTGCAGGCAACGTCCACGCAATCCTACAGTTGATAGAACTTTCCCTCTCTTAACTGGCATCAAGTATACGACTCAGACATATGAAACAGTCATTAAAGATTGATTACATTGCGTTTAAGGTTCTTGGAAAAGAATTATGAGAACCTGTGAAAGAAGTTTTAAAAGACAGGAATAGGTAAAAGCAGGAAAACATTTGAGCCGCTTAACATAATCAATATTTCTGAGATGATGATAATTTTCAAGACTCTGTTATTTGCCCAGAGATGGCTGTGGATGGAGTTAAATGTTGATGGAAAGCAACTTGAGAAATTGAGGAGGGCTTTCAATTGAAGAGCACTATACCTTTTTTTCACTGAGGAAAAAGAAATGTAGATTTCCACCACTTATATATTTTTTGCCTCTCTAAGGTAATTAAGGAACTTTGAAAATAAGGAGGATCATGACATTATCCAATACGGCCCAACTCCTGGGAAAGCTTTTCTAAGACAGGAGTGGTCTTTTCCTTTTCCCTGTCTCCCTGAGACTGTTGGTTTTGATGGGAACAGTTTCCTTCACATTATACTTCAGTGACATAAAGTTCTCTTTCAAACAAAACAACTGAAAAAACCATCTTCATTTCCTCCTGGGGCTGGAGGTGAAGAGGGGAAACACAGAAATGGAAAACTGGCAAATACTCTTGGAAAGGAGGCCAATGCATTTTTGGGGTCAAAAATCATCTAATTTTGTGGTCACTCTCATTGACGAGTCAGTCTGATATTTAGCCTCCAGACACTGGCTTAAAATACTGAGGACATTCCTTTGCTTCACTCTTGGACTGTTTTGAGTTGTTTGATCACAGCCGTGTTTGGATATTATACTTTGATAATAATGGGATAGATAATATCTTGCTTCCTCCAAATATTTAAGTAGTCTCATTTGTAAGCATCTGATTTTTAATAGATGTTATTTGGTAATAGTAGCAAAAAGGAGTGGTACTTCTGATCATGTGGCATTTCATGAATCTGGAGACCCACACAGGCCCTGCAGAGCACCACCACCCAATATCACAGCGACTATGTAGTCACCCAACTTCAAACTGGGTCTCGAACAATTTGTGATTTCCACAATTCTGTGTTTCAATCCCCCAGTGAACATTTGCTGTAGCTAATTCTTCCCCGACTGCTCTGTGGTGTCTCTATTTACCATTATTTTGCTTTTGAGTCATGTTTGTATTTCCCCATAAACTATGATAGAGATACCCTGATATTCTCCAGTTTTGTTTAGCAGCTCTTGAGTTCCCATCCTCGCTGGTGAATTTCACAGTCTCAAGACGGACCAGTAGGGCTAAGACTTCACCTGCCCTCTCTTTTTGTATCGTAAGTAGTTAAGCAGGTGACTGCTAGGCAGTATTCCAGGTCTCATGCTGAGCGGGCTTAAAGTGAAGAGGATGGGATTACGAGCATCCTGGGAGACGGGTTCTAGCTCCACTTGACCATTGCTGTGGGATTTCAGGCAAATACCGTATTCTCTCCAGGCTGTAGGGTCCTAATCTGTAAGAAGAATACTACGTACACTGCAAAGCTCCTTCCATCTTACTACAAGAACACTGAATAGGAGCCATCTGAAGAAATATTATTAGCATCATGGGCTGTGTGCTAGAATACCCTCTCTCTTCTCTTTCCCTCTCTCTCTCTCTCACTCTGTCTCTCTTGCTCACATGTGCACACACCCACACATTCTGCTTGATTCGCAGGATGATTTCTTTGAGACATGACCTAATTTCATTTAGGCTCAGGATCTTCTCAGTGTGGGTTTTCAGAGTTGCTTTATACAATTAAAATATGGAATATGAGACCAGGGCTCAGACTTTATGACCATTAGTCATGCTCAAAAGAAAAATAAGGAACTGATCTAGTGCAATGATGGGTCAGCAAGAAAAAAAAAAAACAACCCCAATAAAAAGAGTACTTTAAACACTGAAGCACCTCATGAGACTAAATATTAGGAATACTGCAATCTCTGAAATGTCAGAATAGTTACATAGTGAAGACTCTTGAAAAGAAAACACACTGAAATTGGAACACTCATCTATGGGAAGAAAACAGACATATGAATATTGGCAAAGTCTGAGGATGAACATCTGCATTCTAGGACTTAAAATTATGATAATAATTGATACTAACAAGTGTTGGATATAATCTACGACATGTATTTTTTAAATGTGAGTTTTAACCCGATAGATTCTAGGGGTGAAAGGCAGAATAGAAGATTAAGTTATGACCCTCTAGCCTTAGTGAAAAGAATACACTCGACTCTACCTGGTAGAATGTGCTCGATGCATAGTGGCTAAGAAAGCACAGCTGAAATTAAGCCAAAACCTGCTTCTCCATCCAGACAGGAGGAAACAAAAGGCAAGGGGAAAACAGACCAGCATAAGGGATGCATCATGTTCAAAAATGAATCAAAGAGAAAAGGGGTCTGCCCTTGTTCTTACAAATGAAAGTAGAAGTCTATGTGGCTTCCGCTGTCTTTTACATACTTGTAACAAGTGTAATGTAGGAGTAATGGAACAAAAACTTTTCTTATCCACAGAAACACCTCTCCCTATTCCACAATGGTTTCCAAGATTTTGATTTTACTGGATCAAAGAGAAGAAAATGAACAAAGTAGTCGATACATGAAACCACAGTTTCTCCAAGGGGAATCAACATTTTGTAGTTATATTTAGACTTAGCGCCTTCATCTAATGATTTCTGAAATAGGGAAGGCTGGGTAAAAAGGAAGAGCATGCCGCTTCTGTCTTATACTCCTGATGCCAGGGCCACTTAAAGAGTGTGAATTCTTTGAAAACTTAAATATCCACTTAAAAATGAGTGACCTGTAGAGAAGACAAATTAGGCTGTCCTTGGAGCCATTAGCTAAAACAATCCTCTTTTTGCATAATGTAGCTTTTTGCATAATGAAATCTCTTCTAAGGTCATGGGTGTGTGCAAACAGGCCCCACCCCAATATCCTCCTTAAGAAAAAAAAAATGATTTCCTGGTTGTTCACAAGCAGTCAAGGCAGCTACCAGCAAAAGCATTGGGTGATAGGTTTCTCCTCCATAAGGACCGTGACGATTTGCTTGTATTTTAAAACCCTGACACGTATGATGATGTCTCCCCTCCAGACACCTAACTGGACTTGGATGTCAGTGGAATGACCCCTGAAAGGGAAATTCCATACATGACCATCTTGGAGGGGAGGGAGTAAAGAAGGAGTGTTTCTCTCTCCTCCTGCTCAGTCTTGGTCCCTCGTCACATGCACTGGGCAGAATTTCTTACGAGGAGCCACACTGGCTGTTCAACACAAGACTGTGACTCAACGTTTATCAGCAAACGCTATTCAGTCACTTCCAGATAGACCCTGCGTTCATTACTTTTCTGCAACTTAGAGGACTTGGGCCTGAAGGAGTCAAAAGGCAAATGCTGTTGTTCTTTGTACATGCAAATATTAAGCCAACTTATTAATACATGGATATTTTTGTGACCCACTTTGGAATACTGGTGAATTGCAGAGTCTGACTAATTTTTCCAGGAAGCTTTCGTTACACCATCTTTCTTCCCTTCGAGGGGACTTCGATTCCCTGGACCAGCTTTCTGGGGTCAAAGCCCAGTTGGAATTTAGAAATGAAGAAACAGTGAGACTCTGCTTGTCACAGTCGTGCCAGGCAAAGACCCTACATGACAGAAAATCGTGCGCTGCTGGACAAATTGACTTTGCTAACAGGCTGAATGAAACCGACTAGCTCATGATCCATTAGTCAACTGGCTGGCATCCAAGAGGCTAGAAAATAGCTGCACAGGATAAATCATTGTGTCTGTTGCCAGTGGCCAACTGTGCTAGATTCTCATAGTGGATGTATGTAATAGGTAGTGCTGCACTTAAAAAAAAAAAAAAAACAACTACCTGATTGAATTTGGAAAATACTTAAAGTATTCATAGTATGCCAAGTATCCTATGCATATTAGAATTGGGCTCTGGAGGTTAATTAATTTATGGAAATAAAGTAGGAAGAATAGGAAATAAACCTCAAAGGTTGATTTATTTGCTTGTCTTGGATTAGAACAGTACTGTGTTTACAGTGGATGATCAATTAAGGTGTTTTGCTGCTAGCTATGGAGATGACGATGATGTGATAAACTCAGTATCAGTTTTTTCTTCAGGGAAAACACGATACAACTAATTTGCTTTTAATTATCAAGGCAGAAAGCAGCTCAACTATTAATATAAAAAGCTAAAAGGATGCCACTCAAGTTATCTCTTTCACACCAAACTTGAATGCAAGAAATTAGCTAATTAGCAGGAAAGAATACAAATTTTACCAATGAATCACATCAACAATTCCCACAACTTCTTTGCTCTTATTCCTACATTTAACTTTTGCATAATCTTCTTACTTAAAAGCTACCTTTTCCCAAAGTTTTAATCAGTTCAACCAGAGTACATAAACACTTTTTAAGAATTGCTCGACATGTCACAATAAATATCTTTATTCACTAGTATATAAAAAAATTGGTGGTTGCAATTAAAATTCTCGTTTCCTCAGACAATACTCAGTTTCTGTGTTTCTTAACAGCGTGTCTAGTGCAAGTTGGAGAAATGAAGTCTTGGGCCAATAGGTATAGTTTGGGGGATATTATCAATAGAGGGAAATGATGTGGAATACAGGGCTGAGCAGAGGCATGAAGATAATTTGCATTTCACCTTTCGACTTGTGTGAAAACAAAGTTTATGATTGTCCTTTGCTTGGGAAATAAAGGGGCTTATGCTCAATAAATGGCTAACACACAAGAGGGGGAGGGAAGGAGGTAGGGAAAAAGGAAGGGAAAGGGGGAGGGAAGGAGGGGGAAGGGGGAGGGAAGGAGGGAGGAAGGGGGAGAGAGGGAGAGCGAGAATGACAAAAATCCCTAGATTTCCACATAACATTCGGAAGGCTATCTCTCAAATAGTAGTCAGATACTCCTACTAGGAATCTAAGAAAAAATAAAATAACCTCAAATTCCTCCTTCTTTTGTGATGGCCACCCCAGCCTAAGTATCAAGATTCCTGATAATGGGTCATCTGCTCAAGGTTACTGTTGATGTCCAAAAGGCAAAAAAAAGGCCATGTGTGTACCTCTCTTGCTTTCTTTCCATGCCTGTGGAGTTTTATCTTCACCAGGAGACCTACAGGTGGTGATTTTGATCCTTTGGGGCCCTGAGTCTTTGCAGACTATTACTGACTCGGAGCTTTAGAGGCCGGAGAAAACCGAACAGGGCTGGGTTGTTGGGTTGAGTGCCCTGCAGTGTCCTGAGTGCCCACACAGCATCCCACGTGCTCCTGGGAAGGGAGCAGGAGGCACCTGGCAAACTGTGACCTCTGGATCTGTGCTGTCCTCACTGCACACGTGGTCAGGATGGCCTGGCCACATTGAACTGGAAAATAAAGGAGGTCCAGCGTGGCGGCAGTAGAGCTGATGTCTTCACACGTTGATGGGCGAGTTGAGGGGCCATTAACGTTACCGCAAGGGCTGCTGCAGAAGGTACGTGCACGTGGGGCCAATGGAATTATGGGTTCCTGGGGTCCCATCACTACTTCAGCAAGAGGAAATCTGATTTTATCGTTTTAAAGCAAAACCATAGGATTTCATTTGCCGAAAACAAGGATTCAGATACATTAACAAATTTTTGAAAAGCAATGGGATCTAAACCGGCATTGAGTAGCTAGCTCTATTGGAGACCTACTCATTCAAGGTCATGCTACATCCAGGATCTTGAAGTTGAGGATATACACAAGTTAGGCTCAGGAAAGGGCATGGACATCTCAGACCACTTTTCCTAAGAGAGACCTACAGTCCTAGATAGACCCCAGAACTAAATCAGCTTCCCATTGGTTCCCCTTTCCTGGGTCAGGCCAGACAAATGATACAATTCAAGTTATTAAGATTAGAACGGAAGCCAAAACATTTTCAGAGGCAAGAGGTAGGACTCAATTTGACTAGGGCATTATCATGACACGTACAGGAAATCCCGCACTTCTTTAAGGTGTGCTACTCATGACCATGAACTACATTAATAGTTATGAAAAAGATATGAACCATTTCATAAGATAATGAAATGAAAATACAGATGTAATGTTACCACATTGTTTCTTATTAATAGGTAGGTAATCCAAAGGGTGCCCTCACCACAAAAAGACATAACTTAGCTTTAAAAAAAAAACCACAATTGCAGGCACTCCTGCTCATTGCAAAAATTCAAAAGGCAAACTTTGTCATGGAAAAAACAGAAATAACAAGAAAAGCAGCTTATTCTCAGTTGCAACAGTCTATAGTTCTAGAACCAATCTTTCTTCATTCTTTGTGCTAGTTGCAAATATTAGGAAAGGTGATTTTTATCATGTCACGCTTATGCAGAAACAATACACATTCAGTCCATGAATGCTTCCTTTTTTTTTTTTTTTTTTTTTTTTGTTTCTCTTGCTGTTGCTATAATCCTAGTTTTATCTACGAGCTGCTAAACGCCGGGTCCATTCTAGAAAAGCAGATATTATGAGAATCTGTGACACGAAAGAGCTTATCATAAAAATATTTTCGAATTCTACTATTTGATCACAAAAACTCCAACTGTACAAAGAATAGGCTCACTGTTTCTTGGACAACTACACAGTTGGCTGTATGCTTGCCTTTTCAGTCATATCAATCCCTTTGGGTATTCAAGATACTATCTTGCTTTTCTTGGCTGCAGCATCTCTCTTGGAAAACATCTGGACCACAAGGCACATGTTGTGTTTAAGATTATGGTGTGACGACCCTAGGAGGCCAGCTAGAGCCTAGACAATACAAGAACAAATGGGATGCAGAGTAATTCAACATTTCAAAAGCTTAATAAATGAACCAGCAACAAGCTGTGGGTTCAGGAGTATCATAAAAACAGGAACAAGAATTCACAGAGAACCAGACTGATCTAACAGAGAAGAGAATATTTACTTCTCTTTAGTAATTAACAACCTAAAGCAGCAATTGTTTTAATAACTTAATATGGAATTTAAATAATTGTGGAAAAGCTGTCACTATTATTTCACTGGTCTCCTGGGGCTTGGAAAATGATTTTCTGAGAGTTTTACCAGGGAGGGAAACTCCTTGCATATGTAGATTTGGGATTCGATCATAACTCAACAAATATATTTTGTGCATATACCAAACAAGGGGTCGGGACTGGGCAGAGGGGAGGCAGACAGGTGAAGGTTAAAAATCATAAGCGGTAATGATAACAGGATTTCTGTCTTAGAGAGTTTACAGTCTAATAAGAAAAGTAAGGCAAATTTTAAAAGGACCTTTATAAAAAGAAGCTTTTGGTAAATCCTTGTAGCTGGGAATAAAGGCAGTTTCGTTCTATGCTTTGAAAGATGGGTATAATGCCAATTCAAGGAGACTAGTTATGGAGCAAGCATTCCAGGTGGGGTGAGCGGCGCAGGTGGAAAAACCCACAAGGTATTTGAAAATTATAATGAGCACTGAAGGACCACATATCTTAGCTCTAGCTTTAATTTTCTATGTATTTTAGTCAATTCACTCTTCTTTTTCTTTCATTAAAAATATTATTTGCAGCAACATGGATGGACCTAGAGATTATCATACTACGGTGAAGTAAGACAGAGAAAGACAAATATCATATGATATCACTTATATGTGGAATAGTATATGTTTTATATGTCTTTTAGATAAAACCAAATGACTTTACTGTACACCTGAAACTAACAATATTGTAAATCAACTATATTTCAATAAAAAAAAATATCGGTAGCCTTGTTCTGCCCTGTCAGGATTTCCCTTCCTATGTAACATTCAAAGCGAATTCCCATTTTCTTTGTAAGAACTGGTCAGGGTGTTAGGGAAGCCCATTTCTCCTCTTCCGCTGCTGCAGCTACATAAGCACCTTGTATCAATCTTTACCCCAGGCCTGTGGATACTTTACTGTACATGCGTACCCACACGAAGCCCGGAGGATAACAGAAGGAAGTGATGAAGACTGGGAAAGACGCGTTTAGGGTGGTGGTACTTGCTATGTGCCAGACACTGTCAAAGTGCTTTACATATAATAGCTCATTTGAACTTAACAGCTCTGTGATGTAAGTGCTATTTTTATCCCTATTTTACGGATGAAGAAACTGAAATATTAAGTAAATTGTCTACGCCACATAGCTAATAAGCAAGTCGAGCTAAGAATCGAACCCAGGCAGTGTGTGTTCAGTCTGTGCCCTTAAATACGTCCCTATGTTGTCTCTGATCACGATGATTCAGGGATAGTGGTGGCAAAAAACACATAAAAACACCATTTCTAAAAGCAATGACACCAGCTCTCCTCCTCCCCAAAATACCTGTAATGAATTCTTTTTAAAATAAAGTCTTTCCTTCACACATTGTGATAATAAAAGTCCAGCACAATTACAACTGTTGTAAAAAGGGCTTCTGTGTACTCAGGAGCTGCAGGCTGGCTACAGCTAGGATTCTCTTGAACCATTTGCTCCATTTTTCACAAGAAAAGTTTGTGGTTTGGACCCAGTGATGTTCTCATGATCGTCATGTAAGAAGAAATAACTGCTCCTAGGTGGACCCTGATCGTCTCTCCAGGCACTGAGCCAGGTCCCAGCCTGAGAGGATTACAGTCTTGGCTAATGGTTCTGAGCTGCTCGGTTTCCACTGGTAATGAATCATCTGTCTAGTTTGACAAGCTACCTTAATAGCTCTTCCTCCTCCCAATGAGTTCAGGCTCATGCTCAGCTTTGCTAATCCCATATGTGGTTTCCGGTTTTTCCTTTGTTCTTTTCTCCTTTCAGAATAACTTCAAGTGACTTTATAGGATGGTGCTCTGTTACATTTTCCTTCCGTGCACATAATCCTTTAGCATCCATCCATCCATCCATCCATCCATCCATTATCCATCTGAAATAAGAAAAGCTCGTCTAAAATTCTCCCAGATGATACCAGAACAATCTTGTTTCAGCCTTTAATGAAATGTTGGTCATGATAATATATTTATTTTTATAGTTTTAAAATGTATTTAGTAACTATAATAATAATACATTTATTAACTCTTGGGAGATAATCCTTTATGGGTCTCTTGCATTTCTTTGCTTCTTGCGACCAGAGGTAATACCTGCCTTTCTGCTCCTGTTTACCTCCTCAACTGTGCTGTGTAGGGAACAGCCTTGGAAAATAGATACTGTGTCTCCCTCCTGAGCCAAGAGCTGGCTTGTTCTTTTCTCCAGTACAATAAAGATCAATGATAATATATTTTAGATTTTACCAGTTCTTCGTAGCTTCTCGTCTCCCTGCTAATGACTCATACTATATTTTCTATTTTATTACTATAGAGTGGTATGCTGAAGATGGTTGAATGTGGTTGATATATCTTTATATAGATCAGGATGTTTAAAAGAAATACCAATAATCCCCAGCTCTCCTGAATCTGGCACTCATTCGGGATTGAGAATATGAAGGATTTAGCCGCTGGCACCACACAGGTTCTTGCATCCGGATGCCGACAATGGGTTAATACAAATCAGTTCCTTACTTCGGTGGTAACTTCTACACTTCCTGTCCTCTGTGGTATCACTGGGTCATTAAAACCAAATGATCTGCCTTATGCACCACTCTGAAGCTGCCCATAAATTGAGTACATCTTCTTCCACCTCCCCCGAGTCATCACTGGACGCTCTCAAGCCAGAGCTGGTCTGCCCTTCCAGTCTCCGGGCCTCCCCCCCACTTAGACCTCCCTCTGTGCATTTTACCTCTGAGGACGGCTGTGTCACTTGCCTTCTAGAATTAGAGGATCTTACTTGAAAGCAGGTGTCCAGGTTTACGGCACCTTCCCTTAGCTCTGGATAGCTCTTAAGTTGCAATCAAGGGTGCCACAAACAATCCTGTATCTAAATACAGATTTTTTATATCTTTTGAGTTATCCTAAACCTGAAGGCTGACACACAGGCCAATACTTTTCTCTCCTCACCATTCCTGGCTTCACCTCCCTGACTTGGTTTATTCTAATGTGGGTCTAAAAATCTCATTGAGCTGTCATTTTGGAGATTATGTTATTGTTTCTGGCATTCCTTAATTTTTCTGTAACGTACCATCCCTAATGGGATACAGCAAAACTTTATTTCCTTTTCTTTTCCTTGTCTCCTTAGTTCTGAGTTCAGACTCATTTCTTTATTTCAACATTCCAATATGAGTTAGGTATAGTTTGAAACCCTAGGGGTTTTTTTTCTCTCTTTTATCCATATGTTTTGGCTTCTTAAGGAAAGAAATAGAAAGGAGCCATATTGGTAACTTGTATCTGCCACACTCAGGGAGAGAGGACCAACCCAAAGTGTAAAACTAAGGAGGTTTAGTAAGCTAGGCTGAATCCTGGAAAGAAATATTTAACCCAGCCATTATAATGATAAGAACACACTGTATCTTTCTTTTTATGCTGTAAGTTTACAATTAATCTGTTTTGGAGATAGGACATCAAAGTTATAGAGAAAGTTCCCTATTTCTAAAATTAAAAAAAAATAAACTATAAATACTAAAATGTCTTTGAAAAACAGGCATCAGACAGGGTCAAATTCTCCTGATGAGGGGCTCATTTGCTTTAGGTTCTCACTCTGAGTGATTAAATTTCAGTTGGAAATTCCCTGGTAAGAACTACATTTCCTCAGATCCCCTTTCTCTCACTTATTCTTAGAGGTGATCTTCCACAGACACCCCTCTGAACTTGGCTCACAGGTTGAGCACATTTTCCTCCACTCCTATGAGTCACGAGCTGGATGCTGTAAAGTGGAAAGCTTTTCAGTGTTCTTTGTAGATTTTTTTTAAAAAATCATTATTTTAAAGACAAAATAATAGCTCAGAGATGCTTGAGATTAGTTGTTGGTCAACTGTATATCTACAGCCCACTAGTACCTTATTTAATTGTAACATATTCAATTTCATAAGTAATTCTCCATGGAGGATGAGGGAGTTGAAATCCTGGAAGTCTAGGGGCAAACATAAATCAGCATCTGCATATGATGGAGGTGGAGGGGGAGACAGAGGAGGAAGTGGAGGGATGGAGGGAAAGGTGTGGGGCTGTGTCTGGAAAACCCTGCCAACCCAAGATCCTGACAAGTCTCCATAAGAGGAGGAGACATCCCCTACTTTCATTCTAGTTGAGAATCACTGATTTAGACCAAGTCCCTACAAAATAATAAATTAAAGCACAATGAGGCTATGACTCCCCAAATGTGATGAAACCAGTTATAGTGACAGAGCTGAGAAGTGAATTCAGGGTCACTGACCCCAAGTCATATCATTTTTCCTATAAATTGCATTGTTAGTTTGTCCAGATGAAAGAATACTGAGTATTAAAGAGTTTCGAGATGAGATAGTCCTCAAAAATCTATTTAAATTCTCTTTTATAGCCACGTTCCTTTGGTGATAGGAATGTTCTGAATCTTGATTGAAGCAATGTCACTATCCTGCTTGTGATATTGTACTATAGTTCAAAAGGATGTTACCACTGGGGGACACTGGGTAAACAGTTTCTGGGATCTCTCTGTATTATTTCTTACAACCATATGTGGAACTACAATGATCTCAAAGTCAAAAATTAACTTTAGAAAAAAATGTATTTAATTGTCAGCTGGATTTGCCTAGAACTAGGGTATGTGTATGTTTTTTCTGCAAAGGTCAATAGAGTCAAAACTATCAAAAAAACTTTACCACCTACCTAATTATCTCTCTGCTCTCACAGCTAGTTTAGTAGATATCTCACAATACAGTGTTCAAATTGATATACTGTCAAGAGAAAAATCAGTATTAAGTATTGACTAAAGACGGCTGTATGAATTTGAGAATTAGGTTCTCCCCCTGCACATTTGAAGAAATTATCAAAAAATGGTGTTTTAGGATTACTTCCCCAAATAATACCTCTCATTGCTTTCTTAATGATAGAAAAATATAGGAAGAGGGAAAGCAGAAAAATATGCACAGAAGATGAGGACACCTCAGTTCCATCAAAATGTTAAGTCATTTATCAATATAAAAAGTAAAACCCCTGCTAAAATCACTTTCTTTCCTACTACTCTTTTTAAAAGTGGAATACCTCTTGAGAAAGCAAAAAGAAAATCATCCTATTTTGATGAGTCAGAGCAGAAGCAAAAATTGTGGTGATGAAAAGTTTTTTTCCTGTGTATTTCTCTCTTAAATAAAATAACTCCTTATATGTGGGCAACATTTAAGGAGGTCTGAGTATAGGCATGATAAAAAAAAAAAAATGGTATGTGCCTTCTGGTTTGTTCCCTTGTCCCTCTGAGCTAGGGATTCTAGAATTCATTTTTATTCATGAAGCAAATTAGAAGAGCCTGAAGTTTTATAACAGGAATTTAGACCAGGTTCCCGGCTACAGGGCACGATGAGTCAGCAAGAAACACGAGCAAGTTTCAAACGGAAGTAAAACATAACAGCCTTTCATCAGCATAAAGGTACAGAGGTAACAGAAGAGAGCGGTGTCAGAGGCAGCTTTTCCTCCTAACCCTACAAAGTGGGGAGGGTTGGAAGACTTCCCTGTGTAGGAAGGAGGGCAAACATTCAAAAGAATCAGAATGAGGGAACCCTTCTCCTGGGAACATTGCAGGCTCCAATAAAACAGGGGGATGGCAGAGTGTCGAATCTGAATATCTATTATGAATGAACAAATGGGACCCTATTTTTGTCTTCATGAAAGCAGTTACGCCTAAAAGTGCGTTCGGCTTGTTTGGTGCCTCCTCCCTTGCCATCACTTTTGTTCCAGACACTGAGGAGTTGAGGCCAATTTGCATTTAGAGTCATTTTCCAAAGACTTGATACTGAATCTTTCTGCAGACGCTTTTCTTAAACTGCGCTGTTCTGAGCTGAGCTGCCCTGACAGCCCAATAGCCTGTGTTTCCTCGCTTTATGGCAATTTACATCAACATAAGCCTGAATACTGTCAACTGACATAACACAGTAGAACAGAGAGTAAATAAACATGGCAATAGACTCTGTTGGCTTCTGGTCATACATGCAGAAATGGTGAGGTTCTCAAATGTGTCTGCCCTTCACAACAGTATGTTTCTTGATGGAGCCGATCCAAAAATTTAAAGCTAATTTTATAAAGTCAGAATTCTTGTTCTACATAAACAATAGCTAGAGGGTTTAATCAATTAAATTGCCTGCTCGAACTGGTTGGAATAATAAATTATTATTATAAAAATAAAAGGTTAAGTATTAATTATGCTAAAAGTATAGTTCACATTGTTTATTTTTTTTTTTTGGTTCCGAAACTTACCTATGAATTTCCTAGATATTTGTCAAAGTATGTGCTCTATAAATCAGTTTAGAGAAGGTACATATTTTTTATTCTAAACTAAGTTATGACAAAGCACAGTTGCTTCCAGGAGAGCAATAACATTTCCTACATAAATTTTATGTCAATTACAGATTTACAACAGTTTTCATTTCCATAAGCCTTCCCATAACTACTTATTATTCTATTATTTTTTATATGGGAAAATAAAAACCAGTATACACTTGGGAGACAGCACCAGCTGCCTTCTCCATGACAACATCAGAGATATTCCAGGTGGCAGAATAATCTTCCGTATAGCTCTAGAGCGTTTGAGATTTGACTTCTAGAAAGAAACCAATATATTGTGAAAAGGAAAAGGGAGCGTCAGATGCAGGTATTATACAACTAATGGTATGTTACAAAGTTATCTTACTCATGCCTAAGTTTTAATAAACTGACTACATCTTTTAAGCATCATAAAATCTTTTTAGTCATGTCATATTGAAAACCACAAGTCTCATGAAACTATATGTTAAAACCCCAAATTCTAATTCTAATTCTACAACTTTTACTTTGCTGAAACTTAAGAAAAAAACACCTTATTCTAAGAGGAACTGAAATAAAACTAATAGCCAATGACTATAATTTTTAACATGATCAAGGAAGAACAGGTATGATTGCGCCCATTATATTACTAGAAATATGGATGCAGGAAGAAATTTACAAGACTCCTATTTTGGGATTCTCCTTTTGGTTTATTCATTTGTGTTTAGTTTAATATTTCCAAAAGAACCCAACTCTAAAAGTAAATAGGTGTTTGGGGAACAAAGTAAACATCATTGGCAAATGTCTTGAGAAACATTGGACTTAAAAAGTCAGTAGGTTATTTTAATTCAGGAATTCTCATTCTTGTATATGATCAAGTGCTTTGTGAATCTCCAGGGAAGGGAAATAATTGCCAAATTTTGCCCATGGAATGATCCTCCCTTCACTATTTTTCTGTAGCATACTTATTAAGGTGTGTTCCAGGGAATTCATTGTCTGAAATTCTTCAGTCACAAAATTGCTACTTAGTGAGGATATTCTGCGTTTGGTTGTGATTTTAATTCGGGTCCTCAAAGTAGTGTCCTGCATTAAATACTGACTACTTGCCTAACTTCAGGACTCAAGGTTTGCTAGAGAACATGAGAAGAATTGGAATGAAAGCAACACTGGATTTGGGAGACAGAACAGCTGAGTCCAATGTCAGTTCTGCCTCTAACAAGCTCTGTGGCTCTGAGGAGGTCATTTAATTCCTGCAGACAGCAGTTTTCTGGTCTAATCGCAGGAAGTTCAGCTAAAAATCTCTGTGGCTCTTCCCTTGTGATTCTTGTAATAGCAAAGAGCATGTGGATATTCCCAAGGAAGTATTTCTTTATCCAGCCAACGCCTGGCAGTTAATTAATCAGTGGGTATAGACTGATAGCATTTCCACTGTATCCAAAGCTGAAGTCAGGTTTCTCTGCCAGTAATAAAAATGTCAGAAACAGAATGTTAACAAGCAATACCTGATAATTCAGTTCCAGAGTAAGTAATTTCTACAGGCTGTATTTTTAATAACAAAACAATTCTCGACTGGTGCAAAACTTATGTTTCTTACCTATTCTCAGACCAAGACTACTTTACAAGTATGATCCTAAATAATATGAATCACACTTGCTTACAATTTTTTTTTTCTGCAAGCGTAATGGTCAATATATCACAGAAGTGTTATAAAAGAAAGTGGCATTTTTTCACCTTACGAATTAATTCTTTTCTCAAGTACACTAGAATATGTTCATGTCTATGGCCTTGGACTGAAAGTACAATAATATCATATATAATTTCATAATCATATATGAAAATATCATATACAATAAGGAAGAATAACCACACAGAGTACCATACTACTAGTCACTTATACAGTAAGAGAATAATAGGTGAAAAGTAAAAAAAAAAAAAAAAGAAAAGAAAAAGAAAAAAGTCAGTTAATTGCTACAAGTATGCCTGACTTTCACTCATTGGACTCACTGGGGTCAGGGTACCTGTGTATGATTATACATATAAATTAAACAGGCAAAGGCTATAATGAAGGCAAAAGATTCAAGATGTTCAACAAATTAATGGATGTGATCTGTTCAAATGAGTTGAAATTCAACTGGAAACCAAAAAGTGTTACTCTTAGAAAAGATTTTTTAAGAAGTGGAGACAAGTAAAATGATGGCCCAGATACTAATGAGAGAGAAACCTATTGGCTGTTAGAGTGGGCTTAAATTAGGTATTGCTGCTATTACTGAAAATAATAGCATTATGGCTGCTATTAATCTCCAGACATGGTAACTAGGGCATGACCCATCCAAGCATGGAAGAAACACATCTTTTGGTAACATTGACATGATAGGGAAGTATGATTGCCCAATTTTTAAAATTTTTTTAAAAACACATTTTTTGAATTGGCAGGAAAACCAGCAGGACACTCAAAACCATGGCCATGCCTATAACTGACTTTTTCAGAACAGCCATCTGACCATGGCTCTCCCTACTCTGAATTTCTCTCAACTATGTCACCACTGCAAGTCAAACAGTGGGAAATGGGACAGAGAAGAACTCAAGATATTTTGGCACATTATCAAATGCTTCCAGTCACTGACTGGGACGTAATGAATCCAGTTCACATGAATGGACTGTATCTTATTTTAGTTCTTTATTTAGTAAGATTGGGGGAAAAAAATAGAGGTGCATGGAAATAAATTATTTAAAAGATAAAAAGTAAGTTCTTCTGACGTCAATGAACTGGATGTTTTTTCCATCAAAAGAGATAGTGGAGAATGAATAACTACTTGCAAGCATATGAAGAGTTACTAGGAAATGAAAAGAACAGTCAACTGTCCATTTGAATGGGAGATAACTGAAATATACAGTTCTTCTATCTGGTAGAATAAAGTACAGTACTCAAGTTTTAGGGTAAACACTTCCTTTCGGGGAAAATATATTTAAATTTATATTCTCCAAGTACATAATACTTACACAGCCTGTCTAGTTCATCTTAATAGGCTAAATGCTCCAAACTCCCCTGCTAAACATAGCATCGCAGAGTCTCCAATACTTACCAACTTAAGTTCCGATTCTTCAACTCAGCATTTCAAGTCCTTTACAGGAAGGATTACGATTCCAATTTTATCTTCCTCCCTATCCGCACATGGGTTCTTTTCTTGAAATTATGTATATTTCTGCTATATGAAGAACTGCAGACTTTTCTATCTCTGATCCTTGGAATGCTTTTTCCACTCCACCAATTTTTCCTGTTTAAAATTTGACTGTTCACTCGAGGTCTCCCTTGATTTGTTTTACCAGATACATTACTGTGTGTGTAGCATTCATTTTCTCTGACTCTTTATCTGTCCACACTGAACTGGGAAATTCTGAACTACTGAACTCTGTTGAACACTGAACTACAAAGAACTACAAAGTTCTGTGTACTGTCTCTCTTAAGACACATGAAGTCCCTCTCAAGCCATTAAGTCTAAATTTTATTATATTTCTTTGAATTTTTCTCTAACAGTGGTTAAGCAGAGGGGCTTTGGAAGAAGACTAGTTGGGATCTACTTACTACTTACCAGCCTGGGTCAATCTATTTCCTCATTTAAAAGAGTAACAGGTTAGTAACAGAACCTCACTCAAAGGGTGATTAAAAGGATTCAATCAGATGACAAATGTCAAACTCTTAGAATTGGCTTGATACCCAAATAAATAAGTATTCAAGATTTATTATATGAAACTGGAAGAACTATCTTGAAATATTTTAAAAGTCAAAAGTTCCATTGTTATACAAGGTTTAGGTTCAGGCAATCCTTGACGCTCTTACAATTTGACTATTTTACACTCACTGTGCATTTTTGTGTGTGAAACTGCAAATTTACTACACATATATTAAATGAATGCAGATAGGACTTAAGGGAGCTTACAGTACATTTAGTTTTGAAGAAGAAGAGCAAAACTAAAAAATGCATACACATTATGGAAGTATGTGATAGAATGTAGCTTTAAATAGTGAGATGCAAATTGTGGCTTTTAGAAGTTTACTTTGGGGGGTATAAGTCTACTGTGTGACTTTTGTATGTTCAACTTTTAGACCCATTTTTATATGAATATAGAGAATTGTCTATTTATATTTACTAGTCTAACAGCAGGGGCTAAACAGGATGCTAGCTTGGGTTTCTTCCAGGCTTATTATATAATTTGACTAAGTAAAACAGATTACACTCATCAATAGCTCGCAAGTTCGTGTATTATTGATGTTCACGTGAAGATAGATAACTTGCCTAATCTGCAAATGAGTAAGACACAGATACCTAAGTTAAAGTGCTGAAAATCAGATATTTCAGGTACAGTGTTGAAAAATCTAAATATTTATCAATGTTGCTTGATGCACATGAATGGGCTTCTTAGTAGAATAAAAATAGCATCATTTCCCAAGATTCCAAATCACCTTATTACCTCCAAAAAGGAGTTACATTAATTTTGATGATTTTAAAAGGAAATACTTTGCAGTGATCTTGTCACTGACAACACATTTCACCTATAATCATTTTCTTTCAAAATGTAACATATAACAAATGAGCATACTAACAAATTTAATTTTATTTGAACACAATTTCCATTAACACATTCCTGAAATGCAGGGCCTTGCACACAGTAAGTCCTCACTATATAGGTACTCAAAGAATGTATTTACTCTGTGTACACGTTTATATGTTCTATCTCATTTTGCACTGAGGATCTGAAACGTTAAACATTTAATTCCTGGCAAATATTTTGTGATGTCTTTAAAGTTCCTACCACATCTGCATAATGAACCTTAATGAATGGGTCATTGTTTGTTTTCATGTCATAGAAACTGAAGTCGTATGCATGTTTTATTTTCAGATAGTTAGTTTCCTGTGCATGTTGTGAATTTGTCTGAACCGCCACATTTCTATGGTGACATTATACCAAGAGCTAATTATTATGAAAGTTTGTATACGAATGTTTTCCGAGCAGCCAGGAAGGTCTTTTTTTGTTTGGTTTGGTTTCATTATTAGTTCATCGTTGTGTAAAAGAAAAGGTGTTAGTATAAATATATTCTTCATGCAGGTCTATGTTGTCTTAATGTACTTTATAATATTGACATACTTTGTTATCTTCAGTTCCCAGTTAATAAGTAAAAAGATGTGATGCAATATGTAGGAGAAGATGCAGGAGAAGGATGAGGATGCAGTGAGTTAGGGTTAATAAAAGGTCTGTTAAGGTACAGCTGGTTCACTGTGTCTAAAAAAATATTTATTACAATAGTATGGAGGTTCATTAAAAAACTAAAAGTAGAGCAGCCATATGATCCAGCAATCCCAATCCTGGGCATATATCCAGAAAAGATGAAAACTCTACTTTGAAAAGATATATGCACCCTAGTGTTCATAGCAGCACTCTTTATAATAGCCAAGACATGGAAGCAACCCAAGTGCCCATCAACAGATGATTAGTTTAAGAAGATGTGAGATATATATATATATATATATATATATATATATATATATATATATGTACACACACGATGGAATATTACTCAGCCATAAGAAAGAATGAAAGATCACCATTTGCAGCAATATGGATGGAACTAGAGATAATCATACTAAGTGAAGTAAGTCAGACAAAGACAAATATTATGTGATATCCCTTACATGTGGAATCCAAAAAATAATACAAATGAATCTACATCTACAAAAGAGAAACAGACTCACAGACATAGGAAACAAACTTACAGTTACCAAAGGAGAAAGGAAGGGGGGAGGGATAAATTAGGCGTATGAGATTAACAGATACAAACTACTATACATAAAATAGATAAGCACAAGGATTTACTACATAGCATGGGGAACTATATTCAATAGCTTGTAATAACCTATAATGGGAAATAATATGAAAAAAAATATATATATATAACTGAATCACTTTGCTATACACCTGAAACTAACACAATATTGTAAATCAACTATATTTCAAATAAAAAAAGGTTTATTGGTAATACAGGAGAACAGATACAGAATCTTTTATTTGCCTGACAGTAGCATGCATTTTGATTTCTCTGTTTAAACATATAGGCACTGATTATATTTTACATTTAGTCACTTCTTTTCTACAGTAATTATCTATAAAATCTATTATGCAGATTACCGGAAAACCTTAATCAGTATCCATGACCAGACTAACATGATCTTCATCTGTACTGCTGATTCCTACTATCCTGCCTGAAAGGAGGGGGGTCTTCCAAGTAGTGATGGTGGCCAGAGCTACTTAACACAGAGTAATGAGAAGAGAATGGGCTTTGCAATCAGACAGATCTGATTTTCCGTCTTTGGCTTCATCATTTATTAACACTGTGTTCTGATGCTTGTTACATAACATCTTGGATCTTTGAGTTCCTCATCAGTAAAATAGGGATAATAAAAACCATGTATTTTATTGTATTATTTTGAAGAGTAGAAAATATATCGGTAATTCATTCATTCATTAAACGCACTAGATACTTGGGGTACAAAAATAAATAAAAGAAGGCTTCTATTCTCCTCAAGAAGCTCACAGTCTAGAAGAGGGAGACAAATAAATAGTGAAGTTCACCAGCACTATAATAAACTTTGGTAGAGGGCACATTGGGCGTAAAAAGGAAGGAAAGGTAAATTCTGCCTGAGGGAAGGATATCAAGAAATGTTTCAAAGAAAGTCATCTTTGGCTAAATCTCAAAAAGATTCCATCCTGTGATTACTAAGTGGTGTCCTTTGTTGTTGTCATGTTAATATCATCAAGGGAATCTATACTATCTGTCTCCTTCATTAAGCAAAATCCTTTATCTTAGTTGTCAGTGGCTAAATCTACAAGTTCATAGAAATCATGTCCTGGTAGGGGCAAATCAGATGATGGCTCGCAAACTGGATTCACTGGAATTACTTTGTGCAGTGAGCTTGGTGGGGTCACCCACTCCTACCTCTTGCCCGGGACTTTCCTGCTTTTACTGCTGGAAGTCTAGCAACCCCTGTGCTCCTTCAGTCCTGGTTTTAAAACTGAAAGTCCCCTGGGCTGGGAACTCCCGCAGGTCTCAGCAAACAGGGGCAACCTGTCACCCTAGGTCTACGTTAATAGTTAATATGGCTTAAGTAGTGGATTTACCATTCTGCTCACAGTGTATTCATCTTGAAAATGTGAAACTGGAGAGGATTTCTAGTCAACCAACCATCAGACCCATAAACAATAACTTTTACTAAGGACATGGCAATTATGTTAGACACTATACCCAATTCAATTCATTACCTTAATTCATAGTTAAATGTAATCGAAGGTAAAACTGAAAGATTAACAAAAAGGTAAAATGTCATAGATTAGTTTACAAAATGACATCCTCAATGTTTAAAATAACATGACATTTTGACTATTTTGAAAGCCATCAAATTTTCTTTATCTCTAAGAGATTAGAAAGGAGCAAGGTAATAACTTTAGGTTAGGATGTTTAGCTCACAGGAGTAAACATACTCAGAAATTCATTAGCAAAAAACCCTTTCATTCTGATCAAAATGAGCATGTGTTCACTCAAGAACATCTGAACTTACTATTACGCTTTAAAGGAAGTGAGTATGTGAGACCGGAGAAATAGATTAGGCCTGCAACTTAGTCTTTATTCTCTACACATTGAATTAAAAACGTTTTGACTGACTTGACTAGTCAACTTAAAAAAATAAATATCGGATCATTTTGGTAACAAGTGCCCCTATAGTCAAATTAATCTCAAACAGTAGTGTGGTATTTTGTAATGTACAGTAAATTTGTATTATGCTACAGTGGCAGGAAGGGGAGAGGAATCCATTTAATTTGTCAGTGTATTGGGGTAAAAATTAAAGCGACAGTGTTTTTGAGAGAGCTAAATGTTTAATTCTTTTGAGAAAGAAAACTAAAGTTATCATGCTACGATGATTACTGGGTTACAGAGTAAATAAAAGGAAAATGGCCACAATTTTGAAAAGTTACATTTCATTTATAACATTAGAACTATCTAATGTTATTATCTAGAAAATAAATATATACTATATATTGTTAAGAATTTACTAAACTATTCATCAGTACATTTAAATTGCTGGCATTTATAGCTATGGAATTCTGAAAACTATGATGGCTACAAGACATTTCACCTTTTATGTGTAAAAATAAGCATGAAAATATAAATCACTCATCATTTGTCTAGAACTGATAGCTTATTATCTAATGGAGTATAAATATTTACTTTTCCTTTTCTATGCCACGAAAAAATATTTTTCAGTTTTCATCCTACTCAAGCGGTTGTCAGTATTTAATAGCCAACTTGTACCCAGCTCAATTCACCGATGAATTGAAACTTTTTAATCTTGAGAAATTAAAATTAATGACATATCTCTTGCAATATATAGGCTGAAAAGATATTCAGCATGTATAACTTTGCACTAGTCTGTTTGCTGCACATGTGATAATCTCTTGCAAGTAAAGTAATGAAAATGCTTATCTACTTCTTGTCCCCACTGGTGAAGTGATATTAATTAATTTCACCAAAGCCTGGAAGTCTAATTTAACCTCCTTTATTCTTATGTTAATTGCTTTGAAGAAGGTGAAGCAACTGATTGAGACAGGAGGTTATTTCAAAAGCCTAGTATATAATGAGAGCACTTCTCAGCACTCATTAAAGCTGACCACCATAGAATGCTAGAAATGAGAACTTCTTTAAAGAACCTTCAATTGAACTCAGTAAGAAAGTCTACACTAGACATTTCAAACAAGACCAATAAAAAAAAAAGTCTACCAAATGGAGGCTGTAGGACCAATAGCCAAAATCCCCAATGCTGACAGTCATCTTAGACCCCAGGTGACATTTACATTATTCTTTGTCTATATCTCACTCCCTATCTCCACCCATCATCCTCCACCCAAGTACCCCCTTTAAGCAGTTCCTTTTAGATAATATTAGGTGGTCATTTAAACACCAGAATGAGACAGATGGGCTTGGCTCTACTGCAATATTGACCTTCACAGCATCACTCATCTATTATGGCCATTAAAATAATGATCACTGCTATTATTATTATCAACATGATTAATTACTATTATTGTCATGCTCTCAGTTATATAACCCAAGTAAGTTAGTGAAGAGTTAGCAAAGTATGCAAGTATTACTGATCCTCTTGATTTGTAGTCAATTAAATAGAGAATGACTAGAAATTTCCTTTTAGTAAGTTCAATGAAGTCCAAATGAACATAATAAAGTAACCCTTGAGTATTTTACAAACAAAAGAGATTATGTTTATCCAATAATTAACAAACTACCATATTTTAGTCTATACCTGCCCTCATTTAAAGCTTCATTGTAATTGCCTTTACTGTAACATGTTTCCTACTCTCCCCAATAACCCCACATACCCACACCAAGCAGGTGAATCCTTCTCTCTGGTCTCTCCTCTGAAGCACTTAAAATAGTTGTGGAATATAGCTGTTGCTCAATAAAAGATGGACTAAATGTGTTATAGCTAAGCAGAAATGATAAAATTCAGACAGCCTGAATTGGATTTAAGTATTTTACTTTAGATCTCTCTGAATACAACCAAGATGTTTTTGTCTGTAAACTACAGGTAAACCACCTTCATTCACATCTGGGCAATAAGTATTTTCTAAACAAAAAGGGAAGCCTATGAAAGATGGGATTGACCGAGGCTTGAACAAGGTCTGAGAACATCCACAAAAGTTGTTCTTAATTAATGTGTAAGTTTTTTTGATTAAAACAAAGGAATTCTTGTGCAAATAACTAGATACATACTAGGGAGGAAGTGTCCCTTGTTAGTGCAAAACAAAACAAAACAAAGAAACACTACGAATTCAAAATTCTCAAGACAAATATATAGCTTAGTCTGGTGGGTGACAGAAGAACACGAGAGTAAATTTCAACCAGAACACAGGTGGATGTGGTCCTGCTCTTCTTACTGCCAGTAATAGAATAACACGGGCTGTTGTATAGTCTTCAGGTCAGTACTACGAAAGCCATTCTCTCTTCATTGCATTTTTTGTGAACGAGTGCAAAGCATGGAATGTACCCCAAGGGGAAACTGTCACTCTTACATTTTTGCAGTGACATCTCGTATAACACAAAATCCAACTGCTCTGTACGTTTGGCCCACAGATGTGATTGAGAAGCACCTTAGTGTAGTAGATACCGCACTAGATTGGGAAGCAAACTTGGGCTCAATCGAAACATGTCACAATCTCTTAGTGGGATGAACGGCATCCACTACTCAGCATCTCTGAGCCTTGGTTTCATCACCTTTAAAATGCTCCAGGGAGAGGGACGGTTTATACTAAATGATACCATTTGTGATTTCTGTAATTCTAAGAAATAGAAGTAAAATTATTACCACTTTTAAAATGATATTTGTTATGAATACAAAAGGCATATATCCAGTATTACATTAGGGAATTTCTACTTTGCCTGGGTCCATTGGATATTTAATGCTTTACTTTTGCATCAGTCACTCTAGAAAGATCATCAGAGAACTTATCCAAGCAGTTTCCTGGGGTCGGAATGAAATTATCCCAAACTTTTCTCAGTTGCCACGTGCCAAGTTCCTGGAGAAGTATTTATTCAAGCAATACATTTATAATCATTGCCGTCACTCTTTGCCAATTAATTTCCTCAAAAGACTTTTAAAATGGGGCAAAAATTGAAAGGAAATCCATGCTCATAGTGAGGAGAGATTCTGGTGAAATTTTTCATGAATTGCTAAATCTTAATCTTGCTAAATCTTTTTAGCAAGATTAATGAGCTTCAATTATGCTTTCTTTGATTTATTAAACACTACCTTTTAGTTTCTACACGTCTTGGACTTTGGATGATTTCAGGTTTGTTTCATAAAATAAAAGTTGACAGCACTGATAACCCCTTAGATGTCAAAACAGTAGTTAAAAAATAAAACTGAACTGCATTGCTAAGACAGAAACACATACAAAATTATATTTAGTTCTAAGATGCTTGTACAGGGTTAGAAATAGAGGAAAATGTTATATGCTTCCACAGAAATACCTTTTGTTCTGTGTATTAGCACAAAGTTGGAGTCACCCATGACTAAAATATATTAAAAGCAATGAAGATTGCTTTCTTCAATTTTTATGATGATACAGTAAATTTCAGCCTCAGAAAAGGCACGTTACAGCATTTTTCTATCCACACATGGAACCTTACATGTATCAGAGAGAAGTTTCATTTGTGCCCTTGTGGCAGCAAAGAGCATTCAGCTGAAGCGTGTTGGTGGTACCATGTCAAATAACCTCAATTCTGAAACAGAACACTTTCAGTTCACTGCCCAAGTCACGGGTCCTTAAAAAACGATGTGGAGGGATGTGAAGAATTATCAGAGAGCAAGATAGTCACCAATTCAGTGTAGCAGTCAGCCAAGAGTAGATTCTTTTTCTGAAGGTGTCTGGCTTACCATCTCTAGATAGGGATGGATCATGTGAGAGAAAATACAGGACTGAATAGGTTTTTTTTTTTTCTCAATACATTTTCCACTGTCAAAGAGCCATAATTTAAGATTACAACTTGCTATTGATTCTTCTAACCCATCAAAGGAAATGCTGGAAGTATAAACAGTGGAAGACAGTGATTTGTAAAACATAGCCATTTTTAAATTACTTGTTACGTGCTATCATGCATTGCACAAATATCGCTTAATCTACTCAACAACAGAAGAACGAGAAGGCTTCAGACTATCAGATTCTATTATTACTGAACTCAGAGGTGTCTTACCTGATAAACTGATAGATAAACCCTATCATCTACGCCTTCTTATACTCGTGCCACATCTATTATTCTAAGAATCAATTTAAATGAAAACTTTATGAAACTTTCAAAGAGATTTTACTTTACATAGTATGATACATGATCAGATCACATTGACAAGACAGGCGGTTATCTGCTCAGTTGCTGAGATCATCTGGCTGCTTTAAAATAATTTGCTTTGTAGTGTCTGTCTGACACTAAGCCCTTTAAAAGATGTTTTTGGTTTTGCTGTTTGCTTGAATTGTGCGTGTAAATACTATGGCCAAAATGGATGCTTGTTCTGAAACACAATTCAATTTTCTTTCTTTATTTTTTATAAATTTATCTATTTTATTTATTTATTTTTGGCTGCGTTGGGTCTTCGTTGCTGCGTACGGGCTTTCTCTAGTTGCGGCGAGTGGGGGCTACTCTTTGTTGCGGTGCGCGGGCTTCTCATTGCAGTGGCTTCTCTTGCTGCGCAGGCTCTAGGCACGCGGGCTTCAGTAGTTGTGGCACGTGGGCTCAGTAGTTGTGGCGCACGGGCTTAGTTGCTTCCGCGGCATGTGGGATCTTCCCGGACCAGGGCTCGAACCCGTGTCCCCTGCATTGGCAGGCGTATTCTTAACCACTGCACCACCAGGGAAGCCCTCACAATTCAATTTTAACTTTTCAGTTCCGTGAAAATAATTTGCACATTCTCGTTTTATAAAGCAAATAATTACTTTATCACGTGCGGCTAGTTAAAAAAGGAAAAAGGAGTTTTTGCATGCACAACCTAAGAAGAAGGGGAGGGATGGGTTAGGGTTAGTACTTGGATACTTTGCCAGCCCATTTCATTAAGTTCTCTGGGCTTATTACTTCAAAGAACATAATAATCATACCGTAGTTGTTATTATTGTTATTATGTTAATGAGGGTAGCAGAAGAGTGGTGTTATAGGTCAATATTGCAAGATTTGTTTTGATCTTCGGATGCAACATACTGTATAAGGGAAACAAACTTTTTTTTTTTAATTAAAAAAAATATACTACGCCATCCACTATGTACCCAGGTAAATTAATCTCCATTTAACAAATGGATGGTAGACATTGAATTTATTGACAGAGTGTTGCTGTTATAAACAGTAACATTAAATGTAGACTAATTTGTCTAATCTAGAATTTGGGGGTTCCAGGGTCTCTGATATTTTTCATGTGGGATAGTCTCGTGATGAAGGCATTACAGAAAAGACAGAAAAGTGATGAGATCAATATGAAGAAAAAGAAGAGGTGAGAAGTAGTGAATAAAAAATGCTTGACAATAAAAATTAAAGTGGATGAAAATCACACATTGGAATAGGGGTCAGAAAAAATGGTTCTAGTTTCAAGGCAATCAGAGGAGGAGTTAATGCAGAAAGAAAATGACAAGCTACCTCTATCAATTTGGTGCCAAAAGGAAGTCTGGAAAAGTAACGTGGAAACTGATATCTTTTCTTTCCACTTCAAGTGTATATGATGACTTTCTAATCACATAAATATGTTTACGTCAATTAGTTTGCTTTTTATTGAATTAACTAACCAAACTGTTGTTTAAATAAAAGTACTTTATTCATAGAAAGATTTCAGGGAGTCCATCTTCTAAAACACTCACTCTTTAGGAATCCATGAAATATTGACACTATTAGTTTCTACTTTTAGGATTTTCTTTGCATTTGATCAAAACAAGAAAAAGATATCAAGAAATTGGTAGTGTGTGTGTATATGTGTATACATGTGTGCATATATCTCTGTGTGTGTGTGTGTGTACGTATGCTGCTTAACATTTATTAAGCATTTTAAGATGAAAATCATCTTGTTGATTATGAAGATGACTGTATTTCGTATATTCTGTCTGAGCTTTAATTAATTAAGGCAAGGTTTTCCCTATAGTGTAGACCACAAATTATCTCCAGGAAACTCCTAATCTGCCTCTCTCATTTGTCATAAAGGCTCTCTGATGCAAGATACCTGGAACAAAGAAGCCTCTAATCAAATCAGCCTTTGCATTTCCGGATAAGGCCCAACACGTCAATTGTGCTAAAAAGCAGAAGGAATCCTGAAACGGAATTCATCATAATGCTATGAAGATGAACAAAGGAAGAGGTAAAGGAAAGCAAAATCACCACTGGCCTTTGTCACTGAGCTCTCTCCCAACATCCGCTAGTCAAAAGAGTTAAACTAGAAATATTCAAGGATGATTTTTCTTTTTAATCTGCTTAAGAATAAAGCAGCAGAAAAACACACCCATGAGCAGTGTTCAGGAGAGAAGGAGTAACAATTAAATCACAAAAGTGTCCTAAGTTATTCTCATCACTAGTTTCTGCCCATAGCTCTCCGGGTTGTCAGGGGTAACAGAAGGAGGGCCGGGGCTGCCCTCTTCCCACCGGGAAATGGATGATTTTAAGCAAAACACAGAACCCCTGGGGGGATGGCGGCTCCACCCTACAGGGTAGAACAGCTTCAGTCAGGCCTCACTCCCTCCACAAATGCTCTCTGAACCCCCTCTACCTGATACGAGGTAACACACAGCAAAGCACTTCAATATTTTTAAGATGCTACCCAAAGAATTTTAACTTTTCTAAACTCATTGATTTTTCACTCTTTCTGCACGCATCACATTTACAACTTCTAATACCTTGATATGTTTCCTGTTTGCAGAGATGCCAAGTTTTGATGGGAGCGGGAGGGTGGAAATGGGGACGGGGCGGCAGATAAGAATGGAATAATCCCCCAAATATCACTAACAGTCCTTACAGCCATTCTCTTAGGAGCCTATGTAGGAGAGAGCTGCGGAGCCAGCTGAAGAAGGGTAAGGGAGAGTTGTGGATTGTGCTTGGAAGGACTTTTTGTTGACTCAAAACTGAGTGAATTTTCAGCTTCCAACCCTTCCTCTCTTCTTGGTCCTGAGAGTGACACACAGTTCAATCTCAAAATCCCCTCGCCTTGGGCTTCCCTGGTGGCGCAGTGGTTGAGAATCTGCCTGCTAATGCAGGCGACACGGGTTCGAGCCCTGGTCTGGGAAGATCCCACATGCCGCGGAGCAACTAGGCCCGTGAGCCACAACTACTGAGCCTGCGCTCCGCAACAAGAGAGGCCGCGATAGTGAGAGGCCCGCGCACCGCCATGAAGAGTGGCCCCCGCTTGCCGCAACTGGAGAAAGCCCTCGCACAGAAACGAAGACCCAACACAGCCAAAAATAAATAAATAAATAAATAAATAAATAAAATTTTAAAAAATCCCTTCGCCTCAAACCCTAAGTATACCTGTACTTGATCAAATGGCCAAACAGCTCAAGTTTGTGCTGGAGTCCCCTGGCATGATTAGTATAGCAAGGCAAAAGAAGAGCTTCAAAAGTGTCTTAATTAAAAAAGAAAATCCTTCTGAATCAATAGGTATACTTGGTTCTGTAATACATCAAAGGTAAAAAGTCCAGGTGTTTGAAAATTTAATGACATAAAAATGCTCAAAATAGAATATTAAATTTGTAAAAGCAAGATATGAAATTGAATATATAGCTAGACATCATTTTGGTAAATGCACATAACTCCATGGGATAAGAATAAGAAAAACTGGAACGTATTACATGGCATTTTCTTTTCTTTTCTTTTTTTTTTTTTTTTGCAATTTTCACTTTTCCAATCCTCTCTAATGAATATAAGAATAACAAAAACAATAAACAATATTTCTAAATGGCAGGTTTAGGGTTCAACCTGGCTAGGAAAAATCAAACTTCACCATGTTAGCACATGCCATGAGCCAGAACTATGGATTTTGAAAGCCCTGACCCCATAAGACCAACTTCAGCCATTTCTCCAAAGTAACTAATGAAATATTTTTTAACCAAATGAAAGATGAACTACAATATGTTAAAGAAATCAACTTTAGAAACCACTCTATTAACTCAAATGTCAGGACACAGCAAAGAAAAGCTCCTTAACTACATGCCAGACTCCAATATGACTTGACTCATCTGATCCACTGCTTTCTGGACAGTTTGCCATCGGATTTTAAACATCCTGAACGATTCAAAATGAATGTAGCTTTTAGCATTCTTAGTTATTTTCCTCTTCTGGCATCCATAGGAAAAGTTTTCCGTATTTATAAAATGTGGGATTTGCTTATCTATAGAACTCTTCTGTTATTTCCATTTGGGCCTGGGGGGCATGGGGTGGGAGGTCTGGAGTGGACCTTGGTAAAAAGGAAATGCCAAAAGATGCTTGCCAAAGATTCAACACATCTGAGACGTTATGAAAGTGTCCAAATCAATACAGTTGGCAAAAACATCATGTGGTATGCATGCCTTATTCTTTCACTTTCTGCCTTTTTTCCCTATAAATTTTCATATTGGCCCTTTATCAATCTCATTCTCATTATGAATGAGAAATAGATAATGAACATCTAGAATAATGTAAAATAAGCAGTATGACAGCAGAGATATTTTGAGGCTTAAGCAAGTCATTCCTAGAATGGATTCAGTTGTCAAAACTGTTTCCATATATACCAGCAGTACACCCTGCCTTGCAAACTTTGGATATTTTACTTTCTTATATTAAAGGGAATATCCTTTATCAAGGAATGTTAAGGAAAAAACTCTATTCTGCATAACCCAAAGAAAATTGTTATTAAATGAAAGGGGAAAAAAAGGACTTATTGTTGGTAGCAGAAGTTGGATCCATACTGATTATAAAAATAAAGGCTCTGGACACCAACACGTCTTTCTCCTTTTTCTACTTCTAAATGAAAGTTGTAGGTTTGTCAGAGTCAGCAATGCTTACAGACAAGACACCTCCTATTTCCTCAAAACAACAGGAATCTTATAGTACAGAATTTAAAGAGAAAACTAGTGTTTTGCTCTGGAAAGTAAAAAAAAAAAAAACCCAACTAAATATGAGAGTAACGCTTGGTATAATTAGTGATGCCCGAGCGTGATCTGGGATTATACTCTGGCTCTGGCATGCATAGAGGAGGCAGCAGTCCCAATATACCAGGTGAAACAGCTCTGTGGTGACATTGGTAATCCAGGAGTCTCACCATCAAGAAGACTCATTCCACAATCTTTCTTAGTTGGCACACAGCCAAAACCAACACAGCCCGACACCTAACACTCTTGAAAATCACCTACACTCATATTTTTCTGATCGAGAGCCATTAGTGATGTAAACAGGCTGATTTTCATGAGCTCAGCAACACAGAGTACTCTGTTGACATCACAAAGCACAATACATCTCACCAGGCAATCCTGGCTGGGACTCTTCGCAGGGATTAAACAGCTGAGGCAGGGGGAATGTGGACCTTTAACCAAGACCACACATTTTAAAGAAGCAGCATGGTCTCCCCTCCTCCCTCTCAGCAGCAACATCATGCTGAAAGCGGCTCTTTTGCCCCTTTCCTGTTTGCCCATTTCTGTTCTCCTCTAACCTTAAAAGAACCTAATTATGGGACGGAGATCACCAAGCAACTGAAACTAACTCCTGACCTGTGCTCTCCTGAAAGCACACCATGCCTTGTCTAACCTGTTGATTCTTTTCCTAGACAAAAAGAAGAATGAAGAATTAAGCAGTTAAAAATGACTAGCTCTCTATGCCCTAAAGCCCCCCTAAGCAATCCTGCAGGCAGATCACAGCAGGCAAGATAACATCTGAAGAGAGTCAGCCAGTCTGCACTCAATGGAGAATGATGCAGAATCAAGCCTTGATGAGTCACTGAGATTCTTCTCCCCGCTTTTTCCCTTTAAAAAATGTCATGGCTGAGCAGAATCTTCAGAGTTGGTCTCTGGACACGAGTCCACCTTCTCCCCAGATTGCAGCTTTTCTGATTAAAGCACCTTTCTTTTTTACTGACACTTGGCTCTGGAGTTATTGGTTTATGAGCGGCAAGCAGCTGAATCTGGTTACAATGTGTGGGAAAATGTCAGAAGACCTTGTTTATAAAAAATTCAAAGAGGCAAATGCATTTCGGAACTGATAACTTGTTTGAAATACTCTGGGTGTGTCAGTCATCAAAATCAGTCAGCCAGTTTTAATGATTAAGTTTGAGAGAAGACCTTATAAATGATCCAACAGGGCGAGAGGAAGAAACACGTGAATTCTGTCTTTGCCCTGGTGAAAAACATCTTTCTAGCAAGCACTTACTCCATCGCCACAAATTCACAGTACTATTAGAAGCAGGGGTAATTTTAATATATAAGGAAATTATATTTATCACTATGCTTCCCTAGGAAATTCTACTTTTCAAAAATTTGACTAACTTCATAAAAAAATGATACCATTATCTTCACACCCTAGATGGACAAAAATAGACTGAGGAAAAACCACCTAGAATTTGGGTGATGTTTCCAGAGCTTTTCGTGCATTGTCAGTTTCAAGGCAAACTGAAATTGATATAATAGGAACAGGGAAACAGGCTCTCATTTTTTCCCTTGAAAAATATGAAAATGTTGCTTCTATTTGCAAGTCTGAAAACCAAAGAGGGAAGTCAATGAATCTAAATTGAACCTTTCGTGTAGTGTTCCTAGAGGGGTTTTTCACTTGGAGTTATGGTGATTTCCATTCCTTCTCCTGGAAGCAGGGCACAAGAGGGCAGACTTTGAAATGCTAAAAAACAGTCAGTCTCAGATTTCTGCCTCACATTCATCTGAACACGTGATTTTAAAGTCTCTCTGCCAAAGAGTCCTATAAGTTTATAGGGTTTATGCATTCAATATGCAGAAAAGGGAAGTAGGTAGAACTAAATCCTAATTTCCAAGCTAACATGGAAAAAGTCAGCTTTCTCTTTACTGCTTGGGACCCTAAGAAATTTTGGTGCAAAGTCAAAGAACTGTCAACAAAATAAGTTCCCTTTTAAGAAACACAAGATCAAGATCAGACAGCAGACAAGAAGGAATAGAAATTGGAATTTTTGCATCACTGAATGAGTTTTAATTCAAGTGAGAATGCACCTTTGAACAGAAAATATTAAATATTCTAATCACATTAAAATACGATACGCAACTTCTTGCTCAAGCTTTTTCTTTTAATACATTGTTTAAATCAATAGCGGTATTTTCATTATACTTTTAAAATCCTGATTTTAAAAATCATTTGCTATTTTTACTAACTTAACAATCACTGCTTTAAATAAACAACTAAATAAGGAAATGTTTGTATTAACTGCCTACATCTACAGTCATGCTATGTTCGATACACCTCCAGTATCAATGGCTTGTTTTTGAACAGTGCTAGTAGAAATTATATTGCCTCTTTCCATTTACCAGCTTTGAAAAACTGAATAAATGTACCAACATGTTGACAGCCTCCTTAACCTTGAAATATTCCTTTCCCTGGAACATAGCGCATATACCACTAAAATTACATGGATGAAGGAGCTACAAATTGAGAATGTCATTATTAATATAGGCGGTCGAAATCTGTCGAAATCTTACATTAACTATGGTACTTCAGAGCTCATATTTTGAACAAACTGAATGAACTAACTTGTGGACTTTAATGAATATTTAGCCTTATTTGAATATTCCATGAAAAAAGAGAAAAATATTAATAATGATTTTGGAGGAATAGTATTTCCTATGTGCTTTTTGTAATAACGGTACAATTACAAGCTGAGAATTCACACATAGCATCACTAACATAAAAGGATTTGTAAGGCTAGGTAGTATGCTGTGGGGATACTACACAGAGATTTATAGTAGAATGGGCTGACTATAAATCCAATACGTAATTCCATATGCAATTTCCACATCAAAATAAACCTCACTACACAAATCACTGGCACTTATTAAAGAGGATATATATCCCAAAAGAATTTTGATTAACCAGCAACAATGAATAATGTCAATATAGGATAAAGTAAAAATGTCTTTCAGTTCTGTATTTTATCCATTTTAATCTTTATGGAATATCAAGGGAAGAACAATTAATATTATTTAACTGAGTGGCCCCTTCAGGAAGAAACAACGAATACTTCCTGGAATTTGGAGCATAAGTCACTTCCTACCATAAATCTACTCACTCTGTAAATGTATAAATATGCAAAGACTTAGCAGGACACAATAAATACAAGATGAATAAATATATGACCTTGTCATTCAGAAACTCATTAATTTAACAACCTCTAAATCACTCATGCGTGCAAAATCATTTCCTTCCTTCCTTCCCCATATTCAATTAGTCCTGAAGAATTCTTTCTTCATAGTCTCTCTTATACTTATGGTTTTCTTCCCACTCTCTCTTGCACTATTTAGATCATCATCATCATCATTCTTATTATTATTTTAATGTCTGGACCATTAGTTTATTCTGTGCCATCAGTTTATTCCAGAAGACAATAATAGTACCCAGCTCGTGCCTTTTTGTGAAGATTGGATAATACATGTGAAACATGGAGCACACAGTGCTTGCTTCATAACCACTAGCTATCAACCAATCCCTTCATACCGATCAAACTGGCCTACTATGTGCCTACATGCCCATTTCACTCTTGACCTTCCTTTAATCTGAAATATACCTATACCCATCAGAATTGTATATATCTTTCAATGTCCACCTTGTTTCCTTTATCCCTAAATTGAACTAAGTACCCTCATTCAAGTCTTTATTCACTGTTCCCTTCTTGAGGCAGCCTACTTTTTTTTTTTTAACATCTTTATTGGAGTATAATTGCTTTACAACGGTGTGTTAGTTTCTGCTTTATAACAAAGTGAATCAGCTATACATATACATATATCCCCACATCTCTTCCCTCTTGCGTCTCCCTCCCTCCCACCCTCCCTATCCCACCCCTCTAGGTGGTCACAAAGCACCGAGCTGATCTCCCTGTGCTATGCGGCTGCTTCCCGCTAGCTATCTGTTTTACATTTGGTAGTATATATATGTCCATGCCACTCTCTCACTTCGTCCCAGCTTACCTTCCCCCTCCCCGGGTCCTCAAGTCCATTCTCTATGTCTGCGTCTTTATTCCTGCCCGAGGCAGCCTACTTTAATCATTCTATTTAAAATCACCATACGACCCAGCAATCCCACTACTGGGCATATACCCTGAGAAAACCATAATTCAAAAAGAGTCATGTACCAAAATGTTCATTGCAGCTCTATTTACAATAGCCAGGACATGGAAGCAACCTAAGTGTCCATCATCGGATGAATGGATAAAGAAGATGTGGCACATATATACAATGGAATATTACTCAGCCATAAAAAGAAATGAAATGGAGGTATTTGTAATGAGGTGGATGGAGTTAGAGTCTGTCATACAGAGTGAAGTAAGTCAGAAAGAGAAAAACAAATACAGTATGCTAACACATATATATGGAATCTAAGGAAAAAAAAAAAAAAAAAAAGGCCATGAAGAACCTAGTGGCAAGATGGGAATAAAGACACAGACCTACTAAAGAATGGACTTGAGGATATGGGGAGGAGGAGGGGTGAGATGTGACAGGATGAGAGAGTGTCATGGACATATATACACTACCAAATGTAAAATAGATAGCTAGTGGGAAGCAGCTGCATAGCACAGGGAGATCAGCACGGTGCTTTGTGACCGCCTGGGGGGGTGGGATGGGGAGGGTGGGAGGGAGGGAGATGCGGGAGGGAGGAGATATGGGAACGTGTGTATATCTGTAGCTGATTCACTTTGTTATAAAGCAGAAACTAACACACCATTGTGAAGCAATTATACTTCAATAAAGATGTTTTAAATAAATAAATAAATAAATAAAATCACCGTGCTTCTCCCAGAGAACTTTGACCACCTTACACTGGCTATTTGTTCCATATAGCTTGCCACCTTCTAAAATAGTACATGATTGACTTACTTATTACCCTTTTGTCTGTTTTCTTCCTTTAGAGGTGAACTCCTAGAACAAAGCCTACTGAGTCACTCAATAAAGAATATGGAAAAATGGAAAAAATGAAGTTTTTCCAACCCTAAAAATTTAACTGATTTATGTAAAGTAGCATAGCTTTTGGAAAAAAAGCACAGTGAGGTGGCATCCCCATTTTTTAGATCTGTCTCTGTTTCTTACTAACTATGAAAATATGTAAGCCAATCATTTCACATTTCTGTATCTTGGTTTCCTCAGGAGTAAAGTAAAATATTTTGATCAGCTTATCTGTAAGAGCTCTTACATCTTTAAAATGTCAATGGTTCTCCTGCAATCCTGTTTCCTAAAATTCAGATACTTCCAAATCACTGTTATCTCGTCATGGACAGCTCCAATCATCACATTAATTTATTGACTACATCTGGATAATGAGTAGATTTCTGCCTTGCTAAAATGATAGAATTGGAAGCTCCTGCAATTGCTCTCCAACAACGAAGAGAATTTCATTGTCTTCTCGTGGACCTGCACACTATTTTATGGCAGAGTAAGAAGTCACAGCAGTAAATTTAAAGTATGCACCCATACGCTTGTCCACAGCAATGTGAATAGATGGCATTTTGCCAGCAAGGAGGGCTTTCTCTCCCAATCCATCTAAACCATGTAGCTCTATTTCTGGCTGACAGGCGGAGTGATGATCATCCTTCTCAGCTCTCCTTCTAATTCCTGAGAACAACGCAGATAAGACGGTAACACAAATCACACAGAGGAAAAGCCACATGAGCAAACCAAATGAAAATGGTGGTATATCCACGTCTTTGTCAATATGTCCCTTGGAATTCCTGTCCCTTTCTTCAAGCCCATTATAGCAATAGCAAGGTATCAAATTTAGAATTCAAGGAAATGCAGCTTAATTTAAAAAAAACTGCATAATGGTAGCTCACGATTACTTAATGCTTATGTACCAGGGACGACTCCAAATGCTTTATATACATTAATTTATTTGATCCTCATAACAACCTCAAGAGGGAGGTATAATTATTGCCACCACTTCACAGACGAGGAAATTAAGGCATAGATAGTTTATATAATTTTTCTCTGGGCTAAAAGAAAAGATTTGGTTTAAATCCGCTCCATGATGCCTTAAAGCTCTGAAATTCTAATTGCAATTATGTAATAACCCAGTACATTTAAAATATTTATCGGTCTGGGGTTAGAACTCCCAATATAACTCAGTATGTCCTAATGAGCTCAGTTTTCAAGAAAGTTATAACCTAACCCACTATGTCCTCAAGACATCACTGGACTCACCATTATGAAGATTCTATATTTGATAAAACCCATTAACAAGTAGCATAGATTATCAAAAGATTTTGATCCAAAATGGATAAAATTAAAGTTTCAAGGTGACAAAGCATCAGCTATTTAGAAAACTCAGCAATCTAGAACAACTAATTTCCAAGGATTTTGAGAGGCCAAAGACTTACTGTATTGATCCCAGTGTTTTTATAAATAGTTTACTGATTAGTAAAATGTAGGTCATAGGCTATGTGTACCTGAGGTTCCAGAGTGCAGATGAACTATAGTTAGAGGATCACAGGCATATGAAACTGAACTTCCTAGGCAGGGGTTAAGCTAGATATCTCCTTGCTGTCATTGAAGTAGAAAGATAAAAAGACTGAAGTAATTATTTTATATATATATATTTTCCCTGTGTAAACCCAAGTCTTCACAGATGACATGACATTGTTTTTTCTCTTCTCTTTGAAAAATCCTAAGAGTTGTCTGATGGGAAAACTGTAAAAATCCAGCTTGCTCTAAGGATGATAGCAAGGAAAGATCAGAGCCGTAACACTCAATGCTGCCACTAATCACTCTTAAGATTTGCTTTGTAGGCAATACTTAGCGTCATGCACCGATCAATGGTTACTGATTCCTTTTGCTCCCAGAAGAGCAAGCAATTATGACCCAGGAAGCTCCGCCAAGGGATTACAAACAAATGCTAACAAGAGTTCAATTCCACTGTCTTTAGATCATTCCATTTATTTATGGAGATTTTATTGCATGACACCAACATATTTCATAAAACAAATACTTCCTGTTACTTAGCAAAGGAAGAGGCAACAATGAAAGTCATCGGGCTATTCGTGGTCAAGTCTGTGGTTCAGGTCTCATTCACTCTCCCTCCCCCACCCCATCTAGGGAGAAACCACAGGTCTAGAGCATCTGCTCCATATCCTCTGATGCTCTGAGACCCTGGCTTCAGAGGAGGGTGGGAGGATTGAGGAAGACATGCAGCAAGATCACTGGAGAAGAAGGAATGGTGGGGAGAGTGAAGAGAAAAGTTAACTGTGGGATGCCAAGGACGTAAGAAATGAGGGGACGGAGAAGAGAGGAAAACTAGAGAAATAAAATTATATCAACATCGGACACCAACATAGGTAGCAAAGTTAAGACTTGAAACTTCTGGTGTCATTTGTTTGCCTGTTAATTATGTTTCCTTTGTGGCCACCATCTTTGTCCTCCACGTTGCTCTCATCTTCAAATGCACATGAATATATGGACATTTGGTTTAATTTTAAATTATGAGTTTTTAATAAAATGAATTTGGAAGACACTTTTTTTAAGGTAGAGAATTACATGAGTATTAAATTCTGTACTAACTTTTGCTTAAAATAGAGCTCATAAATTTCCCCTTCGGCTGAGATAGCAGTACCTCAAGAAAGGCAATTCAAACACTCAAGTGCATATCACTGAAAGTTATAGTAAATCAAGTCTCATCTTGTCACACTATATTCTTGATGAAAAATTTAAAATGCTTTACCTTAGGAAGCTTTCCATTATAATTCATCTAATTTTATTGGGTCTATCAGCTTTTTTCCACTGCACTGTCAGAAAAGCCTATACCCCGGTAAAATCTGCCCTAGTGTGTTGTCAAATATTTTCCCCTTAGAAGTGGTGGCCTCATTGCTCCAATATTGATTCAGAGCCCAATTTCTGCAGCAAATCTATCATACTTGAATAAATAAGAATCAAGATGACCAAAGCATAAAAGTTTTCACATATTTCTAGTTCTACAGTAAAGAATAAATTAAAACACATATATTATTACTGATTACTATACATGTTTGTAGATATAGGGCTAGAGTTTTGTTTTTATTTTTGTTTTCAAACTTATTGATAAACAAGCCTTTCCTCTATACTTTGTGACTTTATTTACCCAATTTTAGTTAAGTAATTATTAAATCATTTCTCCTTTTATTTAGGATATTATATGTATAAGCTAAACATACATATATTATTTGTAGAATTCATATATATATATTGTATTTTTAACCAAATTAAAATAACATCTATGTTTGATTTGGCTCGTGTAAAATTATTCTATGTAAATTATTATTTTTATGCATTTTGTGAAATTCTGAGAACAGCTTAATTCCTATCTTTTGGGGTCCAGAAATTCCAGTTTGGGACAACGTAAAACGTTAGGTGAACAGCATTTCCATTCAGATAAAGAAGGATTCACGATCTTTTCGGCTCAGCTCTTTCCATGCACTACACCTAAAGTGTATGGATTCTTTTTTACTACCCTAACCTTCCCATAGAAGGTACTTTCATGACAAACACAATTTTAGTTACTACCTGTCTTTTTCTCTCTTACAAGTAACTCCTTATCATTCTCTCTGTAAGAAAGCCCCTCACACCGTGATTTTTGGACATTACCCAAAGAGTAATAATCTATGTATCCTAACCAATTTTTTATGGGGAAAAATCACTCTTTTTAATGATACTACGGTTTAGGAAATTAGTAAAGTTCCGTATCACTCTTAAGACATAACAAATTAATCCACTTGTTAAGACTCCCTACAATTTATTCCTAGGAATGTTAACATACGTGAATACTGTTTATATGAATGGTGCTAGAGAGAGGAAGAAGAAAGTTAATACTTCTTAAGCCCTGTTCTAATATCAGGAATTTTTTTCCACATAGAGTAACTTACGTAGCCCTTAACACAATCTCATGAATGTTTTAGGGATTAACATTCCCATTTGTTCTGATGTAAAAACTAAATCTCATGTGGTGAAGTGATTTGTTCAAGGTCATACAGCTTATAAATGGTAGAACTGGGATTTGATGTCAAGTTTCCAATACAATTTCCACTGCACCATGATGCTTCTTCAACTCTTATCTTCTAAGTTTTGCATAAGCTTTCGCAAACTCCCAAACTTACTCTCCAGATTTTGTTACAAAACTACTCCGTCAAGATCAAAGGAGGAAAAGAATAAAGTGAAGAAGGGTGTCAAAGTAGAATGAGAGAGAAAATTGGTACCGGTTTCATATTTATTATATTTTAGGTTTAGGACTTGGTGTTTTCCCATAACTCATTCAATCCCCCAAACAGCCTCAAGAGATGCATACTGCTATTCTTATGAATAAATGAGAAAACAGATTCAGAGGGATGATCTAACTTGCTCAAGGCTATGAAGAATGGCAGGTAAGATTAAAATTCCAGTCTGCCCCTCACAGACTTAAAGAACAAATTTATGGTTGCCAGGGGGAAAGGGGCGGGGGGGGGGGGGGGGGAGGGATAGATTTGGGAGTTTGGGATTGACATGTACACACTGCTATATTTAAGAGAGATAACAAACAAGGATCTACTGTATAGCACAGGGAACTCTGCTCAATATTCTGTAATAACCTAAATGGGAAAAGAATTTGAAAAAGAAGAGATACATGTATATGTAAAATTGAATCACTTTGCTGTACACCTGAAACTAGCACAACATTATTAATCAACCCCACTCCAATATAAAATAAAAATTAAAAAAAATTCTGGTCTGCCCAACTGGAAAGCTAATGCCCTAGGGCAAGACAGAAATCAAAGCTGTAAGAGATATCAGTGGTAAACTACTCAGTAATCTGCTAGGAGCATGAATGTTCCTCAACAATGTCACTGATTGAATACTTCCATTAAGAAGAAACTAAATTCTTTCCAAATAAGTAGCGCACTTCAGTCGGGGGTAACTTTAATTGTTAAAAAATTCTCCCATATACTACGTTGTTGGGAAAGGGATGTCCAACCTCCACTCCAGAAGGGCGTCCTACGCTGATCAAAATCAGAGGGGTAAAACTCTCTTCTCTAAAGAAGACATCTATAGTGGAGTGATGAAAGTTTTACTAGTTAGGATTTAAATAATAAACAGGAGATCACAATCATTTAAATTAAGGCAATACATACTATTTGAACATAAAGGCTAAAAACAACTTGGAAAAGAAAAGCAGGGTATAGAGAAGAAAAGGATTATTTCAGTTTTTAGTCTCAGCACTGACACTAAGTAGCTGTAGTGTCCTTGGGCAAGTCACTTCACTTTTCCAGATCTGAGTTTCCTCCCTCAGGAAGTCACTCAGATAATCTCTCCAAATGTTCAACATATAAAATTGTATGATTACAGAATATCAATTATATTATTCAGAAATAACCTTTGAATGCATATACACACACACACAACAGTGGGTTCAATTCACTGCAGTAAAGATGGCAACAAGGTTTGAGATGATGAAGATCGATCTTATTTCACTCGTACTCGCGTGAACGATATATGAACCCAAGTTTCTTTTCAATTTGAGAACTAGAGAACTTAATGACAGATTCTAGCCTTTCTCTGGGCAATGAAACTAAAAATCCTCAGGATTATGTTAATGCCCTTGTTCTGTAAGCCATAACAATACACAGAAAGTATGATTGAAAAAAAATATTTACAGCTATCAACTTGCTAGAATCTGAAAGTAATCTTACAATCTTTACATGGCAGAATTATGGATCTATTTTCCATTTTAAGAGAGTGTTCCTAAACAGATATTATCTTCCCAACCACTTCAATGGTTTGGTTAAATAGTGTCATAGAGGCCAAACAGGAATCAGCCAAAGTCACCCAGCTTGTTGGTAGCAGAGATGGGATGGGTGTCGCTTTAAGATAAAGGACATTGTTGGGTAAGTGTTCAGTATTCCACAGATAGAGAAGAGGAATACTATGGGAGGAACAGGAATGGCAGTCAAAATGTGAATAAAATGAAGGTAAGGGGAAGAAACACTGAATTCAGAGAGTATTTATGTAGGAAAGTAAAGAAATAACTCGAGTTGTGCAAATCGATTCTTAAAATCCACTAGAACAAAAGCTCTATGAGGGCAAGGACTTTCACTGGTTTTTATTATGATATAACCAATCTAGAACAGTGCCTGGCATACAGTAGGTATTTGATATGTATTCGCTGAATAAAGAAAAAGAGTAAACAATAAAGAAAACTGAAACATGGACATAACAACAATAATAAAAATGCAAACACGAGCATAAAAGCAGGCATGGTATAGTTTATGGCTGATAGAAAGTTCAATAGATTTGGTGAACAAGAGTTCTAGTTCTAGTTCTCAGGGGCTTCTAGCTCAACATTAGATAAGTCATAACTTTTTTATGCCTTTCTCAATCTACAAATTATCTCTTCCTTCATGTTTTAAAAGGATACGATGAGGTATTATTAAAAGGGAAGGAAGACAGAACAGAGGTGTGTGGCCTGGGACATAATGATTTTCTGGGAATGCAGAAATGCTGATATGTATATTTATATGTTTATATAATGGAAAAGAAGGAGAGATAATGAAAAGGGATGAAAGTTTGAATCGATGGTACCAGTGACAAACCAGTGTATTGTTTACTGGATGGAGACATTTTTTGGTATGTGTTTTTGTAATATGTGTAAATACTGTTTGGTACTAAAATGCAATGAAGTTCTATAGGAAAGAAAAGGCAGGTGAAGATGCGTTGATATCTTAGAATGCAATGGAATTTTGACATATAAAGCCACCAAGGCATAATTAGGAAAATAAGAAAGAGTCAAGGTATATTTGGGAGGGTGGGAAGGGAGAGGAAGGAATAAGGAGAAATAATCAAAGTGGGATATTCAGGAAAGAGGTGAGCTATATAGCCATCTGCTGCCTGTCAAGAAAGAGATCACCCTAGAAAACCTAAGCTGTTTTCAAAAGCAAGCGGAACATTGTATGTGTGATGAAATAAAAAAGAAAAAGGCCATAACTGCAGAAAATTTAGTGAGAGCAAAAGAAAAAAATCAGAAGAAAATTTGATTTTAATTTTTTAAGTGAACCATACACACGTGACCAGTGGTCACACTTGAAGTACTTCCCTTAACTACCAGGCAGATGCCACTTAAACTACCAGAGTTAGTCTTCAGCTCTAACTCTCAGGAACAGGGGAAAAATGATAGAAGAAAACTGTTTAGGATTAAATTCTGGGAGATAGGACATTACTCTGTTTTCTACTATTTTGGATTTCCCTAAACCTTTCAGAGTCTTTTGAATTTTAGTAAAAGACTTAATTTTACTAAATCGTTCAGAGTCTGGCTTTCCTCATCAGTAAATTTACAAAATTATTTGGTTCAAATTGAGGAGCTTTCAGCTTTTTCCAGTTTTTAACATCTTAGGCTCTCAATAAATATGGTTAAAGCAGAGAAAAGTTATTTGGAATCACCATTCTGAAATACTATAAGTACAATTGCAAAGACGTAGAAAAATCTACTGGACTTAAAATGAATGCCACTTTTCAATGGAAGGGAAGAAATCCTATGGTATATTCAATTAATCGCGTTGAATTTTGCATATGGCAGTACTTCATCTTGTCACTCTGGTAACAATGGTTTGCCATGAAACCCAACAGTACAAAGATTTAAGACAAAGCAAAACAAATTTGGCCTAAGATGAAAATATTAATACATTCTAATAACCAAGAGTCTGTTGTCAAGCAGGTTGCCCCATCCAAAAATACATTTTCTTTCAAGATGGTACCCTAGTTTCCTGGTTACAATTCAATTAATCAGTTCTTTTTATAGTCATCTAAGTTTGCAATCTCCCAGAGTCAGATCTTTCCATATAAACAGAGGGTAAGAAAAATCTTAAAGCCCAGGCAAAGAAAACAAATGAATGGTTCCAGTATTAAGTGACTTGATGAAAACTAAAAACTTAACTAGTCACATGGCAATATAATGATCATAGTGGGAAACCACTAACCACACAGAAAAATTTTAGAATTACATACACATATTTTAATTTTTTCATGTTTTATATATAGTCTATATATTAAATTATAGCCCTGTATTAGATTTCTTAATGTCTACATGTATGCATAGATTAATATGGTGAGAACATGCAGTTACATTGCCTTATGAAAGACGTACCCATTTTCGAATGGCTGACATAGCCTATACCTCTAGGCAATTTAAAAGGTGATATTTTGCCTTTTATTATAATAAAGACAAAGAGTGTCTGGATTTTAGAAGAGTCACTGAGGGAGAGGGTAATTCTAGTATTTATGGAATAAAACCCTAATGTGCTAATAGGTAGATTGGTTTGGGAAATAACACAGCAGACACAATTACTAGGATTGTCTCTCTTCCACTCTCGCAGGCTCCAGGATAAAGAAGAATCAATTAGCCCTCAACAGACTATGACCTTGAAGGCTACAGTTCTGTGCATAATACGCTAAATATGCTGAGCCAGATAGAAACGGAGAATCAAGTCCTGAGACCACGGAAGAGCATGGTTCAGATATGACAATGCCTTTTTAAAAAAATATAAGCCGTGACAGCTTCATGCATGTCAAAACCAGGCAGGACGATGAAAGAAAAGACCCGGTTCTTCTGTGACTAAGCGACAGTTTCTCAATGGAAGAGCAAAAAGTGAAACAGATTGCAAAATGACAACCTAATTCCAAGCTTTTTTTTTTTTTTTGCTTTCCTTTCGTTAATGGTTACAAGCTTCTTAACCAACAAAAGCAACCACTTATGAGTGTTTGAAAACAAAGCTCCCTGGACCAAATCCCTTTCCAAAATAAAAGGAATACAGATGCACAATTTTTAGGATATTCGCGTTTTTGTTGTTTTCAGGCACTAGTTCAAAAAATTAACCCAGAGTGTTCCACACAGCAAACCCTATAGGCAGTAAAGTGTTAACCAACTGTCTAGCCCTAACTTTTCAGGAGAAAACTACTTCCCAGACAGCTTTTGGAGGCTTATCTCCAACACACTGTGAATGCTGCAGCTGTGCATCTGGCCAGAACCGGCCACTGTGATGCTTTTAGGCAGCAGTAAATCTTTTCCACTCAATAGAAATGCCAGAAAAATCAATGTCCTGTCTTGGAAAAAAGAAAAGAAACTGCATGGAATGTATAATCTATTAAAACACTTAGCAGAAGAATTTACCTTAAAAAAGAATTTCTCAAAACATCACAACATACTTTTTAACATGGTCCTAGATCAGGAAACTGTGCTGGAGGTTTCTTTGTTTGCTTGTTTTCCTCTGATGACAAAATTACAGGATTTAGTTGAAGAGTTTTTCATAGGGTCCTCTTTCTTTTTCTGGACAGCTAAACCTATTCAGGCACATTTTAATTAAAGAATTAAGTTGAAAATGATAAAGACAAAGAAGTAACCTTGCCTTCATGGTGAATTGTGCTTCTCTTTGCAAGATCTGTACTTGCTTTTTATAGCCTGTCATTTCATCTGAGTATTATTTCCCGGTCACTTTGCCAGGTGGGAAGAGGCGGTGAATACAGTGATGGCTGTCAGACCTTTAATGACACTTCAGGGATTTGATAAAGACACAAAGCAGTGTCTGCAGAAAGGAGGTTCTTCCCTAACTACACCTGAAAAACAAGCCTGTTTTTTTCTTTAAATCTTTGCCACTGAAACTCGTGTGTATGAAATGAGCTTGAATCACAAGCACAAATCAAGTTTTTCTGCATTTCTAGAACACATGGCTCTCCTTCATACTGAATATATCTGAAAAAAGATGTTTGTATTCTTCATTACCATCTAGAGGGAACCAAAAGGGGTATTTCATCACTGAATCTTTACCCTCAACTCTCCTTTAACTCTAAGAGATTTTGCACACGTTATTCAGAACCAAATTCTCCGATCCTTTACTTTTTTCTAAGTAAATAGTCTCAATGGTGAAAAGTGATAGAAGATAGAGAAACAAAAATAAATTAGAAACATTAAAAAAAAAAGCTATAGAAAACTCCTCTTCTATAATGACGTTTAGAACAATCTGACTAGTCATGGTTTCATCCTTGACAACTTTTCCATTTTAAAGCATTGCAATGACCCAGAACAAACAGCAGTATATTGCTCTGTATTGTTTTAAGAGCGTGGCCTCTCTTTACTCAGGTGATGGACAAAAATGACACATCTAAAAAAAAAAAAACGATGTACCTTACTAATGGATCTTGTACTTTTTAATGACTGTCAAGGAAGCTACTTAAACATTTGATTACAGAAAACAAAACTAATTGGACAAACCATAATGGAAAAGAATATGAAAAAGAATATATATATATATGTATATGTATAACCGAGTCACTTAGTTGTACAGAAGAAATTAACACAACACCGTAAATCAACTATACTTCAATAAAATTTAAAAAACCTAATTTGGGAAAATCCTTTCATGCAGGTTTGTACCACGTCCTGAATAAAATAAAACTGCCCCATAATGAGGGCTCAGCAACTCAAACTACAATCTGAGCATGACAGCAACCGTCTGACGCTGCTGAGAGGTGAGCGCTATAAACGTCTAAAGATTTCATGCGGTATCAGGAAGAACCAATTAAAATACAAACGTCGGGAGAAGTGGTTTAGGGAACAGGAAGAAGAGATGGAGAAAGAGAACAGGCAGCTTGGGCTGGCTGGGAGGCAGAGGGTAACAGAAAGGTGAGGAGAGGTGATCGGAAGTTTATATGGGAAAACAAAAAGACACAGGATCATACTGCTGTACAGAAGTCATGTTTATATATATATATATATATATAGATGGTCTGATGTTTTAATCTTAAAAAGTATTAGAAATCAGTGGAATGTAACTGAAGTTCAAGCATGGCTCCCAGACGCTGAAGTTTTGGGTCCCCCCACCCCAGATTTAACAATCCAGGTAGAGGGAGCTGCTGCTAGAGCATCAGTTCTAACCAGCAGTTGACAAGGTCTTTTCATTCATCTCTCCACGCCACCCCGGAGCGTCGCAGTCACGTGATACACTTAAACCAAACCGTGCCATGAAAATCCAAGAAGACAAGGACACAGCTACACACGCTAGAGAACACTTCTGAGGACCTCAAGCCCACCCCTCTCCTTTACACAGCACCATCCGTCTGTCTCTACTTACAGAGTTTAGGAGCAGTCTGGAGATTAGTTTCTGTTGCTTGTGGCTGAGTGGCTGCCTTGGGTGTTCTCACCTCAGGGCTCCGAGTTGGTGAAGGGAAGGATGGAGCAGTGGACGGCAGGAAAGAAAAAGCGAAAATACGGTTCTTCGGGGTGGGTACCGCTGAAGGCTCAGAGGACACAGCGGCATTGTCAACTCGCACTGTAACTTGAACCTCAGTTTCTGAGTGAGCCCTAGAGACAGGTGAGGTGTATGCCTCAGATGATACCCACACAGCTGAGGCAGCAGTTGGATCCAGAGAAATAATAGGGTCCTGGCCTAACCCTCCGGGGTCAAGGTGAGTGGGAGAGTCATACTCAAAAATCTTGTCCACAAACACCCACTTGAGGCCGGCGATGCAGAGGCAGAGGCTGACCAGGCAAGCCAGAATGGGGATGATGCAGATTTTCTCTGAGTTGAGGCAACCTCTCAGGCGCTCAGCTTCCAGGCAGACACAGCAGGGAACCGCCAGGCCCACGAGTCTCGGGGACCTCCCATCTTCGGTCTGGGTCTCCGGCATGTCTTCTGCGGCCGGAAGCCCATCCAGAGATGGGTCTGCACTCAGCTGAGTGGAGGGGCTGGAGGACCTCTCAACAGCGACCTCGGACATGTCTGGGGAATAAATCTCCATCGGCTCACCTCCAGAAGGCCTGGCCTCCCGCACCGTCCATTACCATCCCCCAAGCAAATGATACAGCATCTTACAGGGGGAAATCGATAAGCCGTCCAAGTCCAAAGCCATTACCAAAAGCAAGAGGAGTTCAGGAGGAAAGCAGGCGAAGAAGAAAAGAAAGCCTCTAGCAACTACCAAATTAAAGTATATTGTAATTCTTTACTGCTGTTTCTGGAGCACTTTTGCAGTTCTTTTAAATGCTTCTCCAAAGCATCCCGGCTGGTCAAGAAGGACAGAGGCCAAAAGGGAAACCGAGCTGATCTGTTGGTCAATTAAGTAAACCAGTAGCCCAAACTGAAAGGCATGTTTCTCACCTCGAGCATCTGAAACTGGGGTCTGCTCAGATGGAGAAAACAACTGTCATGCAGGAGAAGTAAAAGCAAAAGCAGGACCGGCGGCGGCGGCGGCGGCGGCAGCAGCGGCGGCGGCAGGAGAGGCAGCAGTGACAGTAGCAACAGCATCCTGTTGTGTTACCGCGACGGCTGAAAGGGGCTGAATCATTACAGAGCAGCAGGTGCCTGCCCTCCGAGCATCACGGCAAACGTCTCATCGCAGAGGGATCTGAAGGCGAGAGCGCGGCCAGGAGGGGCGGTAACTGCGCTCCCCGCCCTGCCTCCACCCCTCACCCGGCAACCAACTCCTCTTTGTCCTTCCCGAGCGCTCATTCACTTTCTTCCTTCGCGGCTCTTCCCTTCTTCGCCGTCTCTCTCCCTGCCTCTCCCCTCCTCCTCCAAAAGCGTTCTCTCTCTCTCCCTTTCTCCCTTTCTCTCTCTTTTTCCTCCCTCCTCTCCCACCCGCCTCCCTCCATCCGCACTCCGGGGCTGCTGGCTGGTCTGAGTAAAATCAGTACACCCAGCAATGCGGGACTGCCAGTGACTTCCTATTTTATCCAATTAGAAGGAATAAAGGCCATCAAATCAAAGAGAAGCTGGCAGGCACCAGTTAAGCTTAGTCCCCATGGCCCTCAACCTCGTTCGCCTCCTTCTCTTTTTTTTTTTTTCTCCCTACCAAAGCTGCCCCAGTCTTCCACCCCAACCTTGCTTGCTCTAAGTCTTGCTGGCTCTCTTTCCTGCACCCACTGTTGGGTCAGAAAAAGCCAGCAATCGATGCTAGCAATCTAACAAAGCTGGGATGGGGCGCGGGGGTGGGGGGGGGGAGGGAGGGATGTAGGTGGGACCTTATGGGTTGGACCTGAGGCTTGGCAAAGTCTGATATCTGATTCCTCCCTAGAGAGGTAAGCTTTTCAACAGCAATTTCTTCCTGCCTGCTGCTGAGAGATAGCATTCCTTCCCCAGCCCTCTAATAAGTTTTGTACACCAAGAGGACTGTCATTACCTGATTTTTCAACCAACAGCGAGAACATTTTTTTTTTCTAACCATGGACAGTTCTGCCTTCAGCCCTTTTTGCAATGATTGTGGCAGACTTGGTGATGCCCAAGCGTGAAGTGCTGAGTGTATGTTGGAGGACGGGGTGCCAGGGGAGGGGAGAGAGTTTCATATGTCCCCACTCTGGTCCCCTTTAAATTTCCATTGCCCCTGTCCCACTCACAGCGGTCCTGGACTAATGTCTAGCAAACAAGAAATGCCGGTAAGTAACAGAGCTACAGAGGAAGCAAAGGCTCCCACTTCATCCTGAAATTAGCCTTCATTGTGACTCTACACTGTTGGAGGTTGAATTCCCTGGGCACTGTAATATATACCACATGTCTTCAGCTATAACCGCGCTGCAAGGATTACGAAGAGTTTTCTATAAGAGCATGCCTTTGGGGTTAAGTCTCAGTAGCTTTACCTTACAGATAGTTTCGATGCTGACTTTTTTCTTTTTCCTTTTAAAACAGCAGTGGTTAAAAGACTGGAAGAAATGCACTGTGCTTTAATGGAGTCCAGGCTGCCCTGACCCTCCAGTTCGTTGAGTGTCAGCACACGCGATACGCATCTGAATCTTTAATCCACACTTTACTGTGACTGGACACCTGAATGGTTTCCAAGGAACCATTTTGCTCACATATGTCAATAGGAGTCTTAAAAACTGTCTCTAAATCCATACTACATAACCATCATGTGAGTCCCAGAAGCAATAAAATTTAGAGCTTAAATCCTGAGAGAATCTGCTTTAAGCACATTATGTTTTGTATAGCACAATCTCCACTGCTTTGAAATATTTTTAAGCTCTGAGTGGGCATGAGATAATATTATCATTTCTTTCAAAACTAAATTAGCCCGTAATTATAAGTGATTTAAAGGGTAGTAATATCTTAAAATGTGTTTGCAGTACTATCACTAACAACAATGACAAAAGCCTGAACCAGTTTGCATAATTGTAATTATGACTCTGACAAACTTATGGGCAAAATGAATTATCCTTAAGTTCATCTCTGTATAACCTGCACTTATATACCAGTAACTGGTACTTAAAAATAATTCATATGCCTACTTTCTAGCTTTAACTATTTGATTTTAAAGCAGAGAGATTTTTCTTAAAGATTCTAGCAATGGACATGAAATTTCACATCACAGAAAATCTATATGGAGGCATTTACAGTATTCCAACTGAGAGGTGTTAAGATTTTAATTATCAATATTCATGTAAATTCTCAAAATCAATATAGGCAAGTAAATATTTGTGCTAAATTAGAATAATTTATAATTCCTTTAGATATCACCCAGGTTAAATTTGTGGTACTTAACTCCTAAATTCTGCCCCAAACCAATATTTCACTCAAGTATAATATACTGGCGTTTCACCCACAGCCAAGGTCACCTAGATTTCAAAGACCAAAATGGGGTTCAGGTAGCCCAATCAGGCAGGTAAGAGAAGACACTGAGAACAGTTACCCATAGTTAAGAAGAGGGGTCCTTCACTTGCACCAATAACAACTACTCACCTCACCTCGATCATTAAGAACAGACGTACTCAGCAGACAAAGAAATTACTGGGCACTGCTCTAGTTGTCATATTAAAGGTGACCAACACTTCCAAAGGAAAAGAACAGATTATGTAAAGGCTAGGACAGAACTTCGGAGACAGAATCCTGTCGGCTGCCACAGCTGTTTTTTCCCCAGGAGTACACAAATCAGACTGTGGGATGTGTTTGTGTCCTCCCTGGAGATGTAGCCTATGAACACTGTGGCTTCTTGGAGCTAAGATCAGCTTGCAGGGAGCCAGCAACCTATAAAGTTGTTTCCCATCCAACTGGAAGGTCAACCTAATTGAGGAAAGGGAGTAGGACAGGAGGTAAAGAATAAAAGGAATTTTCCATTAGTTCTACCCTTGAGACTACGAGTCAGAAGTTGCCTTCATCCCTTTACCAAATCTCTATAGCAATAAAGAAGTGAGAACAGGGTAGTGTGAATAGGATTAGGGATCAGAATTTCTTCCAATAAAACATGCATGTTTGTAGGAAGAACTGCAAGTACACCTCACTTTAACCCTTTAGGCTCCATCTCCAATAAAGCTCAGGAACACCCATATTTCCATGTCCCTTTAAAAAATGAACAAGAGACAGATTTCTACTACTTTTTAAAACCACATTACCATCTCCTTCATAACAACAAAAGCTACTTTTATTGAGCTCCACCACTGTGCCAGGCACTCTGCTAGGTTCTCAGCATACATGATTTCTGACCTTCGCTAATCCTGTATAGTACATATTATCTTGAAAATAATTTTTAAAAAATGGACTCAGGCAGCTTAGATAACTTAGCCATGGACATACAGCTCTTAAGCAACAGAACCAAGATTGGAACAAAAGTCTGACTCATGCTCTTTCTGCTGAAAAATACTGTTTCTCGTTTTTAATCAAAAGAAGGCATCTCATTACATATTGCTTATCTATTACTTCAACGGGAAAAACAAGTGAACCAGAAAGTGTAACAATGAAATAGGCATTTTAATTTTACCTTCATGTAGTTGGTAAACGAACTTAAAGGTGCCTAGTTTCCAAAACAAGAGGCTTCTAAAATTCTGCCTAGTGATTTTCAGAAGTTACAAGAATTAAGCATAGGTTTTTAAAAAATATGATCTATTTATAGTTTAAATTGAATGAGCTCTTCCACAGTCCCAGTTCCGGGATTTTCCTTGGAAAGCTATTTCAGTTACATATTGCTATGAAACAAATTGCCCTGAAATAGCTTAAAACAACAACCGCTGTGTTATATCTCACTAGCCTGCAGTTTACTGGGTTCAGCTGAGTGGTTCTTCGGCTCCATTAGATGGCAGCTGGGGCTGCCATCCGTTGAGGTGTAACTGAGCTGAAACATGCAAGATTCACGCACACGACTGGCAGCTAATGCCACATGTCAGCTGGGAAGACAGCAGGGGCTGTTGGATGGTGCACCAACTTGTGGCTTCTCCATGTGGCCTGGGCTTCCCACAGCATGGCAGCTGGGTTCTGAGAGGGTGCAGCCCAAGAGAGAGGAAGCACAAGCTGACAGTCTTCCTTAAGACTGACTCTGGAAGTGGCACAGGCTCTTTCCACCGCATCCTGTTGGCTAAGCAGTCACAGTGCCAGCTGAGATTCAAGGACGGGGGAAATAAATCTTGCTGGAGAGAGTGCCAAAGAATCTGCAACCACCATTAATCCACCACGGCAGTAAGGAAGTAAGTGTTAGTAAGTCAACCTGGCTCAAGAGGAGACTCAGTAACGTAGAATGGAATTCGGCAGAACAAAGTCAGAACACACGTTGTTTCTGATACACAATATTCCAGCTTCCTCCTAAGCCAGCTTCAGTGAAGGAAGCAATCCTATTTTATCATCCAGTAAAAAAATACTCAAATTCCTCTGCTACTTCAAGTCAAGCTAGGCGACAGCTTCTGCATTCATTTTATTTATTTTACTATCAGAAATATTTAGCATAACTCCAGGAGATAAAAGAAGATGAAAAGAGGATGACCACATTATGTAAACTTATTTTCTCTTTTGCATTTTGTTTTTGGTGTGTTGGCTATTTCACTCTGAAAACATTTATCTCTGAAAAAGTTTACCCTTGCTCATTAAGTTTATGGCTGAAAAAGTAGAATTTACTTTGTGGTATCTAAAACCATGACGACAGCAGTGATTACATTTTTGGATTCCAATCTTTGAAGATGACTATGTATAAGTTGTAATGATTTATTCATTTGCTAATGAATTATGAAATCATGATTTTCACAGGAAAGCTTCAGGGCCTAAAAGGATCCCTAGAACTTGCTGCTTCTTATAAGAGGACCAAGTACTCAAATGGATCCCCTATCCTCCCCCCATCCATCTGGAAATCTTCCCCATCTCACATCTCAGCTCCTCCATGGAGCCCTCCCGCGCTCCCAGGTCACAGACACAGCATTCCTTAACGCTACTTTTATTGGCGCACAACTTCCGAGGTGTTATTATTTAACTATGTTATGTATATAGGACTGAAGGATGTAATTTCTTTGAAGGCCAGGAGGTCTATCGGTATCTGGCTGTCCCAAACTAGAGCTGTGCTATCCGTTCAATACATACATTTTGTTCGGTTTTATTTTTAATTGCGATTGAATTACACAGATTACGGCACCTCTAATAAATTGGCAGACTTTTTTCTCGTCCATCTATCTATTCAAAATACCCTCTATACGCCCCTCCGTTTTTTCAAATCTTTTAATGTCCAGTTCAGATATGTGCTTAACAAATTTTTATGACTGTTCCCAAATGCTATGCCTTTTATGAATTTATCTTCATTTAGGGAAACGGTGTTACCCCAACTATGCTAAACTCTCAACTACCACAGATCATTTCAGTGGATGGAAAGTTGGGAATCACCCAGCATTTAACTGTTTTTCCTGTAATTCTCTCTTCAACCAAACAGAAAAGTTCTTGGAGGGCAAACCAGGTCCACATGCTCTTTGATGTTCTTTTACATTATTCATAATGCTAAACAGGTGAGATGAAACTCAGCTCACCTTACTGGGCAGGTACTTTTCTGCCCACTTGGAGGATGAGTCAAGACTCTGATTCTACTTTATTCTTACCCAGTGAAAATTATCTCAGAAAAGACAATTTGACTTAATTGTAAGAATTATTTTGTGAGAAGCTGTATCTAATATTTGTTATTGACTCTGGGTCTGTGTCCTCATTTTGTAACAAGATGATCAATTTACTCTGGCACATTTTGTTCTTTATAAGTTTAGATCCTTTTTGATCTTCAGCTACAGCTCAAGAGACAGTAAATGATGTCAAAGATGAGGATGTGAGAATTTTATATAGAAAGATGTTTTTATTAAATCTGATGGTTATAATGTGTTTACTTTGAAAGAACCTATTATTTTCTCACTGCCCATAAGTAAAATCACTAGTTATATACAAATGGTTGATTTTGTTTTTAGTTTTACACATCACCTTTCTTTTACAATGACCCTGAACATGTTTGAAACTAGATGGAGATGGTGGTTGCACATCATTGTGATAAATGCCAATGAATTGTTCACAGTAAAACGGTCAATTTTATGTTATGTGAATTCCAACTCAATAAAAAAAAATTACACTGCACACTCATCATGGTTTCAGCTTCCCCAACATTTACTGTTAAAAGGTAGTCTATCTGACCACCATAGTCTATCTGACCACTTTTACTAGTGGATTGCACTAAAATAATGAGACTTTGTCATGTATAGGTTGCCCTTTCTTCTACAAAATCTTAGTAGGTCATGTAGCATTGAATCTCTGACAATTATTAATTAACTAAGAACTCTAAATTGATGCTGATGATGCAATACTGCATCCCAAGGAACTCAAAAGCACAAAGATATAATAAATTGATGTGTCATTGAGAGTTTCAATTCAAAAGAAGTTTTATGAGAAAATGAGCAAAGGCTTATAACTCTAGCTCATTTTATGTACTCAAAATATTATTTCTCATTGCTCAACAACATTCCATTCCTGTATTTAGAATATACCAGAAATATGAGCAAAAACTGGGGAGAGAGTGGCAGTTATTTGAACTATCTGTATTCTCAACACAGTGTGCTTTGTTTTGAAATGTGTGATAAACGCATCACCAGAATGTAAATTCCATAAGGGCAAGCACTTGTGTCTGTTTGCATCACTATATCCCTACTACCTAGAACATGCCTGGCACACAGAAAGCACTCAGTTAAGTATTATTGAGTTAATGCATCAATATGGAAACTCTACTAAAGAGGGATGTATAAACTACGGAAAAAATATCTTAAAGACATGGATATGCCATGCAGAGTTTTATTTGTGTGAATAAATGCAAATACTATTAAATTATGCTGTGTAAGATGGAAAGAAGGAAAATCATCTTTATAGTGACTACTCTGAGGTTATATGGATGGACGGTCATTCATAATGTTTAATAGAGCAATATATGTGGAATCAGTTGACTTGAACAAATATCTTTGCTCTGTTTCATTAATATTCACTACTATAGGTTCACAGCACAAAGCAGCACAGCTAAGAGATAATTTCTGTTTGTTTGTTTTATTCTTAAATACTGTGGCAAATGTCACAAAAATACAAGGGATCATCTGTGTTTTTAAGTGCATGTACCTGTATAAACTTATTTAAAGAAAATCATAAAGGCTGTACTTTGGTGCAGTAAGAGAAATTAAACATAAGGAAGAAATACCTCTGATAATCAATGCTAATTTAATACAAATTCAGTAAAGTTTCAAAACATGGAAGTTTTTGAACTTGATTTATACTTAGGCACTAGCTATTTGTTTATAGCTCAGTTGCTGGTCAGCTGACTCTATAAACTGGTCCCCAGATGAATCAAAAAATGTAGTGTAGAGCACCTCACTCTTACAAATGCCCTAGAAATTTGTTTTTTAAATCTTCTGTTTCAGGTAGAAACTGTTGAGCATGAGGTAGTCCACATGTGAAGGCAGTTATGAATTACTCATAAGAGAGTACCATCTACTCAAGAGATTCTGAAATGTCACATAAAGCCACGTATAAAATAAGCCCTCACAATTTACCTGAAATAAAGGAAGCTTGCGGAAAGGAATGATCTGAATTGTTCTACTTTCAAATACAATCCAAATTCGTAAATCTGAAAAGACTTCAGCCAGAGGAAACATTTTAACAATATACATTTTCCTTAGAGTCTACACAGTTCTCTCCTTGTTGCTGATCAAAAGAAAAACGTAAAGGGAAAAAAGGGAGTGATAAAAATATATGCAGTTTCTAGAACTGATTTGGCATTCCATTGAGCCGTCTAACCCGTGATTCTGTTGTAAGGTCATAAGCCTTACGATACTCATACAAGTGGAAGTATCCCATTTAAAATCAAATGCCAGGTCTATATTTTTCTGTTATTTCTCAGTCCAAGGGCTGGGAACTCTTTCTGCATTGTTGCAGTTTTTATTACTTTAAAACTATGAATTTGAAAGTCATAAGACAAAAATGTCTTATGATTTGACCTCCCATTCAGAACTTTCTATCATAAATCGTACCATATATTGCTAGAGTCAGATTTGTTTAAGAATGACTTGTTTCTTTTCTCTCTATCTCTGAAATTATGTGGAGTGAAGGGATGTAGGCTTAATGCAAAGATGAACTGTAATCTCAAGAATAGTTTTCAATTTTTCATTGACTATTGGAGCTGGAACAGCCCTTACCCATGAATTTTATCTTATAGAAAAAGAAAGAAAAAAAAAAAGTCTCCGAAGATAAAAATAATCTGCCTGGAGCAGCAAAATTAATTTCAAAGTCAAGACTGGATTTCAGGGCTATTGCTCCTCCGCTTTCAACTCATTTCTACAAAGGGAAGCTCTTTAGTTATGTACTAACCATGTAGATATCTTTGAGTTACTGCCAGAGAATGGATGGTTTAGATTTTCCATCATTACTGACATGGGTTATCTCTGTAGAAACACCTCACTTTGACCTTTTACTGCAACTGTTTCTACTTGAAAGTTTAATCTATATAATGCTCCCATGACCACTTTTGGTCACAACTCTACTGAATATTCAGACCCTTTTTCTGGAGGTTATTAAGAAATGAATATTCATATTTAGACACCTTCAACAGCATTTCATCATTAAGGGGACACACAGAATGTGGGCTCTAATCGCTTACATGAGAAGGTACAGAATAAAGAACCTAGAGATTATCATACTAAGTGAAGTAAGTCAGACAGAGAAAGACAAATATACGACATCACTTATACATGGAGTCTAAAAAGATGATACAAATGAACTTATTTACAAAACAGAGATAGACTTACAGATGTGGAAAACCAACTTATGGTTACCAAAGGGGAAAGCGGGGGAGGGAGTTTGGGATTAACATACACACACTACTATATATAAAACAGATAATCAACAAGGACCTACTGTATAGCACAGGGAACTCTACTCAATATTCCGTAATAACCTATAGGGGAAAAGAATCTGAAAAAGAATGGATATATGTATATGTATAACTGAACCACTTTGCTGTTCACCTGAAACTAACACAGCACTGTAAATCAACTATACGCCAACATAAAAGAAAAATTAAATTGAAAAAAAGAAGGTATAGAATAAAGAAACTTTAGTGGATGGAAGGGAGCTTATCCAGGAAAGAAGACTGTCACTCCAAAATAGGGATCAGCCCAGTATTACTGCGATGAATGATTCAAACACATACAATATCAAATGTTGTCAATATCTGAGAATTAGTGAGCCAGGCTCACATCCTCTTTTAATCTGGAGAATTAGAAGTCTGGGACACGGGAAGGAGTGATTGTCAGGAACAGGAAAAGGAAGGCTTCTGATGACTGAGTTATACTCTGAAATACGATGACTAGAAAATCTCAGGTCCAAATATGAAGACTTATTCCAGAGAAACCTATATTCTATTTGTTGACATAATCCATCACCTATACATTATTTTAAATAATGTAATAAGACATATACATCATGCATGCTGGAATATGTGGAGACAAGATGCATTCACATATGCAACTTACCTGAAATTGCATCAAAAATAAAAAGTTGATTGATAGATAAATGGATACGTATTTGATAAAGCAAATATGGCGACTGTTAACACTGTAAGATCTAGAGATTGGGCATACATTGTTTACAAGTCATTCAACTTTTCTGGATGTTTCAAAATTTCATAATGAAATGCTAGAAAAAGTTTAAAAAGACTTTTTCATGGCTGTTTCTGACTACCATATATGTAGTATGTTTTATTATAAAAACTCCTAAGCCGATGCCAAACCAAATAATCTACCAATTCCACATTCGGTAACCTGCACTCAATTATCCTCCTTCCTCCACTGCACGACGCCTCCCCACCCACCTTCCCCCGCCACACTTACTTTAAGATGAATTCCAAAATTATATCAAGAATATAAGATTCACCATAATTTGAATCATTATCTAACGACAATGGAGTATCTTTATGCGACAAACCATTAGCTGCTGCAGAAAATCTAAGAGCTCTTCCTGACCCCACCTCCCAGACCATTCATTTATTGAGAAGGGATTTTTCTTTTTTTTAATGTGATACATCACTCACTAGGGATTGGAACAACTATGAATAACATGAATAGGGAAATTGTACAGTTCATTCTACTGACAAAATCAGAAAGGTTGGACAGTAAGCTTCAGTTTGTTGAGAAAAAAAAAAAAAAAGAATCCTTTTATTGTTAACGACACTCCCATCCTGAACGTATCTTTTTCAAAGATCAACTGGTCAGTGGACACTGTAAGGCCAAAGGCTCTGATGTGGAAGTTGAGTTTCTCCACTGCTGTATTTCCCACCCAGTTATGCATACACATGTTTTATAAAACTATTAAATATTTATGATGCAGTACAAAGCCCCCTCTAAAAGCATATGTATTTAACTAAATCATGTCACTGACAGCAAGAGGCATGCACAGCAATTTAACCTAGCAGGAAAAGTACTTCTTTTACATCTCACTGCAATGCAGAGAGTTTCAACCATACGCTTATTTCTGTCCCCACATACCGTCCGTAAGAAGGGAAAGCTTAACTTAAGTGGTTCAAAGGGCTTTTAGACAGGCTTCTCAAATAAAACATAAATCTTCTGAAGTGTTTCTCAAAAATTCTTTCCTGAGGCTTTGCCAGGACTCTGTCACTAGAGGTCAGACAAATAATCCATCCTCAGGTTGTCTCCTTAACCCCAGGTTAAATACCTGGATTTAGCCCCATCTTTTCTTCTATCACCACGTCCTTCCAAATGTTTGCCATAGTCTATCACTGACTGATGTCAAAGGCATCCAAAAAGTACCCATGTCCAACTGCATCCCTCTCAGTCTTCCCTTTACCCACAAAAAGACTCCAAGTTTCGTATGGGCATATCAAAAGTTAAATTATTGTTAACCACTCATATACCTTAATACCAAAGAATCTGTTGAGACAAGTACTACTACTTAAGCGTTTTTTAAGGTACCTAAGCATTTGGTGATGCAAAAGAACAGCAGAGAGAGAGCTCTGAAATGAAAAAAAAAAAAAAAAGTGCAAGAGAAGGCAAAACATCTTAGGCATCTTAGGCTCAGAGCTAACTGTACTCGTGGAGACAGAAGGGTTCAAAATAACCTCTGGCTGGGAAAAAAATGTGTTGAATGGGTACAAAAATAATTATTTTAGTGATATGTATGTTGTCAAAAAATCAGGGCTAAATGCTTGAGTTGTCCAACTCAAAATGAAATGATATTACTGTAATTCAGCCAACATACAGCAAGTGATTAGGACATTTGCTGCTCAGCATTTAAACTAACTTCTTTTCACACTCTGGCAAGTAAAAAATGGAAAACCTCAGGATAACCTGCTTCTCAAAAGCAGATTGCAGATTTTAAAGTCGTGGTATTTTATGTAACGAAAGTAACTTACATTTCTAAAGCCCCACAGTATATGTTAATTTATCTACATATCCATCCACCCACCCATCCAAAACAATGTTTACTAAGTGGCCGCTTATGTCCCTGGCATTGTGCTGAGGCTTATAGATTTGGTAGCAAGAAGGTAAAAGAAGTTCCACCCCATAATCTCTCTTTTCTCTGAAGTAGCAAGTGAGATTATCTGCCGAGAGAGAAGGCATGATTCAAATTTTGAGTGCGGTAAGGTCTTAGTCACCTTGGAAAACAGATGAGAAGGTTGACTGTAAAAAACAGAAGCAGGTCAGACATCGCGGCAAGTATTAGATACACATCAGTTCTTCCTTATTTATAATTCTCACTATCAGGATCCTTACTCCTCCTCTTGAGACTTATATTTTGAAAGTGCAACCAATGGAAGAAGACTTAAAAAAAGTCATTGGAGGGTATTATGCTAAGTGAAATAAGTCAGACAGATAAAGACAGATACCGTATGATATGACTTATACATGGAATCTAAAAAATACAACAAACTAGTGACTGTAACAAAAAAGAAGCAGACTCACAGATATAGAGAACAAACTAGTGGTTACCAGTGGGGAGAGGGAAGGGGGGAGGGGCAATACAGGGGTAGGGGACTAAGAGGTACAAACTATTAGATATAAAATAAGCTACAAGGGGAATTCCCTGGTGGTCCAGTGGTTAAGACATCACACTTACACTGCCGGGGCTTCAATCCCTGGTCAGGGAACTAAGATCCCACAGGCCTCGTGGTGCAGCCAAAAAAACCAAAAAAAAGCTACAAGGATATATTGTACAACACAGGGGATATAGCCAATATTTTATAATAACGATAAATGGAGTATAACCTTTAAAAATTGTGAATCACTATATCGTACACCTGTAACTTATATAATATTATACTTCAACTACACTTCAATAAAAAATGAATTTAAAAAAGTGTCACTGATAACATAAGAAATAATTTTTCTGTTGAGCTCTATAGGACCTGGACCCAAACAAGACTGAAGTGGGGCGAGAGGAGGAAGAGAAAAGAACACGAATAAATATGATAATGAGAAGGTTAAGTTCACACACATATCACAGTCTCCACTTTGGACAGATTTACTTCTCAAATCAGTGTACCTTTTTCTGATGCCAGAATTTAATTTGCAATATCAGGTGCTTAGTTATGCTGTGTGGCTTAACTCTGGCCATGATGAAACCAACCCATTCAAATAATGTTGCCAGTAAGTCCATGAATCAAAGAACTTTAACCTACTACACACTGTAATGCCCCTCTATTGTATACCGCTTCTAATATGAACAAGATGAGGGAAGAAGACATGCCATAAACCCAGAGATCAGCAGGAAAGTTTAATTTCTCTCTTTCAAGTATTACTTGGAAGAAATTAAATCAGTATTGGGAAGCATTGTGTGTTTACAGCAAGTTCAAAATTATCCATATTAAAGTGAAAAGGGAAAGTTTGGTCTTTAATGACTCTTCTGCCATAGATTTCCCACATATTTTTAAAAATGTGTGCCTTTTCTCAGTTTTTCCAGATCCGTGCTAGGTTGATCTTATCCTTGCTGCCTTTGAGAAGTTCATTCATTCATTCACTAATTGTTTCCTAAGTGCCTAATATGCGCCAGGCCCTGCACAAGGCTGAGAAAGAAAGAAGGGAGGCTGCAGTGGTTCCTGCTTCCAAGGTGTTACATAAGGGACTTCATTTTCCTAATCCCACTCTGGCACGAATGCAAATACTGCAGAAGTGAGAGTCCATAGTCTTAGAATAGATTCTATTTGTGTGGTAGACACATTGTGGAGTGATTAAAAAAAAAGAGAGAGAGCCCAGCAAGAAATACTGTTTGTTGTATATGCATGTCTAAGTTTCTCAGATTGTCCTTCACTTAGGATCCAGTTATGAAAACATTTACTTCTGAGAGCGTTTTGTTTTGACGAGTGATGGAAGAAGAACGCAGAAATTCATTTCCAGAAGGGACCATGTCCAGGCAAGAGGCCTTTAGAAGTACCGGACAATTGGAGGCAGAAAAACCTAATCCATCTATTTCCATTCTCAGAAACCATCAAAACAAAACACCCATCAAAACAGACTGGGCTATAGTAGAAATCTGATGGTGGGTTGATTTTTTTTTACAGTTCTTTAAAAAGTTTTTTGCTTGACTGTTTTTGGCGGGTGGACTAAAATAAAAAAAATAAAATATTAATACATTTTATTATCTTTTTGATGAAGACTTCTTATTTACTGGTGACGCCAATGCACAGTTTTAAATTTAGTTACCCAAATTTCCTGAATTATTAAGGAAACATTTTAAATGCATAGAAATTCTGACATTTCAAAATATAAACATCAAAAAGAAAAAATTATATTACATACATACAGATACAGATCTGAAGATTTGATTCAATATTTGGTTGCTTGTAGAAGCTAGTTTAATCAATAAACAAGGTCAACGTGATTGAAAGAAAGAAGTATTAAACATTTTGACTAACATTAGTTCTGGTAACTACCTGGGCTCTGCAAAATCACTGACGTGGCAAGACTAAAGATGACCAAATAAGCTTTACTATTTAAGTTATGTTATCATCCTCATAAATATATGAGCTGTTCAAATGTGAATTGATGGTAATTAAAGAAACCAACAATAAAATGATCAGAATTAATATCCTTTATCAAATTAGAAACATGATTTTTCCTTTTTTCAATTAATTCTGATGAAAATATACAGAGCAATCCACTTATTCAACATCTAAATCAATTTGAATTTTTTATCCTTACAACATAATTTTAATGCTGAACACTGTCATTCTGTGAATTTCCAATAATGGTACTGTATATCCAATGAAGAAAAGGATATATATTGGGGTGGAACTTTCTTACTTTATATTCACATTGAAGGTGCATTTGAAAGAACATTGCTGAAACAGTTTTCACTTTTTAAAAATGGTGTCCCTTGTTTAAGTGCTAATATCCCTTATGCTCAAAAATAAAACATTAATTTTTAATTCTATAAGTAACACGTGAAAGTTAAAAGTATGATGTATATTTTCTTACTTTGCTTTTAACATATTAACATAGCATTTCCCCTTCTTCATTTCTAATCCAACAAAGTGTTACACCGTCAAGATACCTGGAGCATCAGGTATTATCTTTAACCAACATCTCATCTCCTTATTGCTCTTAAGGACAAGTGTGCACACACCCAAAAAGTCAGTGAATTCTGTGCAAGGTTCTTAAAATGAGGAGCAAATTAGACCTAATTACGGGTGATGGAGTTTCGAAAGGTCCTAGATTAACATTACAAGCACTTTTCATGGTAAATTAAGCATGCAGTTTAGTCAGCAAAGATATTTTTTATATATCTTGTTTATGTCTACTATAAATATCATAAGCATTCCTTTAACATTTAACCCAGTGATTAATGCATCTATGATGGAGTCAGGTTCTAATTAGTGAGTAACTGCCTGCAAATATTTCCACAACTGTTCATCTCCCAACTCTTTTACCCTGACTAACAGAGACATGCTTACCAAAGTCTAAGGGTTCATGTAGTTACAGAAAACCAAATGCATTATTTATAAGGATGCACAGCCTAGAAAGTTCGGCTATGCCGCTTACCCTAGCAGTAGCAGGCTCTAAGCTATTGGCAACAGGAAGCTTGCCAGTGCATTAGAAAATGGGATTGAAGGTATCCCTGCCAAATAAAATAGCTAAGTAATAACAAATGTTAAAGAAGAGCCTTGGGGGTTGGAGGGAGTCCTGAGCTCACTGCTGAAGCACAATTCAGATCACCAAGCTTTTGCAGTCAATGCAGAAAGAATAATCCTAATTAATTCTTTGTGTCTTTCTTGAGACACAAAGAATTTTATCTTTCTTGAGTGCTTGCTTTTTAATTAGTTATACATTGTTTTTTATTAATGTTACTATAGTATCTGTATACAAATGAGAAAATTACAATTGCTATAAAATAGGTACGGTGCACAGTATCAGATTTCAAGTTCAGGTAGAATTAATTCTGTATTTGTATTGTCCGCCCTGTTTATCAATCCATAATCACTGTTTCAGTGATTGTGGACAAATCAGTATTTTTTTCCCCTTTGATTTCAAAGAAAAAGAAACCTGCCACAAAAAAAGCCATAATTTCTTATTCTTCATGTGTTCAAAACTGATATATTGCTTCAGAGATACCTGTCATGACTTTAAGTAGATTTTGAGATAGTGCCATTCAAGTTTCATTTTCTGTTTAATCGTGGTCAGCAACTTAGAATCTACACCACAGTGCAACAAAAGGCTTTTAAATGTTAACAGCAGCAGGGGATGAGAATGCCATCTTGCCTGAGGGGGGGGAAACCCTAAAAACTGACAAAATAAGTCAATCTAAACACACACACACACACACACACACTAAACTTACTGCAGGAACTGTTAAAAGCAAATAACCTTCCATATCAATTTGACGTTTAAACAAAAAGCTATGGTTTTTATTCTGCATCTCAAAATTGATCTGAAACTTATCATCAAAATCAAGGATGAAGTAGTAGAGGCTACGTATCACATATTTATGCTTATTCTTTTCTTGAATAACCTGAGTTTCAGATATTTAATACTTAACACGTATACCTGTTTATGTGCAGGAGGGGAGGCTCATGGTATTCCTTCTAAATTATCCAAGTACCTAACAAATATAATTTGTTACCAAAAACTCTCTAGTTTTAACGCCTTTTATCGTGGTAAATGGGCATACATATTTCTGTACCTTGCTCAGGAACCTTGATTCATAGAACTGATTTGGTCCAAGTGATAAAAGTAGCCAAGTGGTAAAAGTAGTTGCAATGATCACATGGCCTTAGAGACGTATGATAGAGGTCACAAGAGGAACTCTCTGAAGGTTTTTCTTTCCCCCTCTCCCTCTACTATCAGTGTGTATAAAGAACACAGGACATGGGGTCAGAGAAGCTGGCATGGAACTTGTTATATAGCCTTGACCAAATACTGAATTGTCTGAGCCTCTCAGTTACCTCATCTATCTAATGGGACAAGTAATATCTATTGTCAGATGAAAGTACCTGACACATGGTAGGTACCCGTTAAAAGACATTGTTACACTTCATTATTACTTTTTTAATGATAATAAAAGGAAAATCAACCTTATTAGTGCCACGGCATTCCCTTACTCCCAAACAGGTGACTTCAGCACCACAGGGAGAACAGCGACCAACCTGTTACTATGTAGATTTTCATATAATTCGCAATAATCCCATCGAAGGTGAAACACAGTCTTACACATCAACATGTAAACAAGTATTTATCATAAAATGAAGAAACCTTCAAGACATAAAATCCAGAAATAAATTTAAAGTAGAAGTGTATGGAGTGTGAAATGCTTCTCAAAATGTTAAAAGCTCTAATAAATATGATTTAAGCCAATGTGAATGGTTTCAACTTTCATTTTTAAATATGTAAATACATTTTTCATGATTGAAGGTTTAGGTGGTTTTCCTATAATTACACATATGTACAACTTTTAGAAATCACGATAATCTAACTAAAAAAAAAATCATCTCACTATTAATGTTCATATCCGTTTAATAAAGACTTCCTGGGAACCAGCATATTGGTGTGTTATGGGAATGGAAACACAAACCAAAATTCCTTCCTTCAAGACCTTATATTCTGGTTTGCGAAGTGATGTACATACCTGTGACAATTGTTAAGTGGCAAGTTTGTTATTTGAAGAGCTAGGAAATCACCAAGAGAGTACGGCTGGGCCTTGGAAGATAATCTAACATCTGGGTATAACAAATCATAGAGTTTGCTTTTATTCTTTGATCAGACAAAGACTTTTTTTTTTTTTTTTTTACAATTTCAGAGCATCCTTTTACTAAAATATACCCAAGTCTTCACTTCTTCTAAAAAGGTGGGAGAGTATGACATTCTTAAAATTATTGAGACTATAGCTGACCCTATTCTTCGTGAAGACTCTCTCCACCAGAAGCCTCTATTAGACTTACTTCTGAATGCACTTTTTACCCAAAAGGTCACAGCCAACATTCTAGAAACTTGAAAAAAAAAAAAAAAACAAGCAGAAAATTTTACCATAATACTAGTTTCTGTGTGTATATATGTAGTGGATGTGATGTTTCATTTCTATTTTTGCACTAAGCTTAACAGTTTTAAATCTCAGTTCCCTTTACCTGCAATGTAAAAACATTTTTAAAGCTTCGAATAAACCGCCTATATGTGCTTGAGTCACCTATTTCCTTCCTAAAGCTTATCTTGCTTTCACACAGCCTCATTTGCACATACAAGGTAATTCTTCTGCCCCCATGATCTGTTCATTCTAAAACACACCCAGGGACTCTTTGTATGGTTTATTTTTTTCACAGATAACTTGAGGAAAGTCTAAACAGAGATGTATTTCTGCTCTGGAGCATTAGAGACATGAAATTAAGAAGCTTCTACGAGGAAGGAAGAGGAAAAAATCCATCTGGGTCAACTAAAGGGAAATGTACAAACTTTGTAAAATATCTGTTATGGCCACTTAATTTTTTCTCAGACATATTCCCTTCATATCACATTTTATCATAAAGATACCCTGTCTGATAAGGTGGGCTGCTCCTAGCACATTTTATTAGAGGGGGGACATGTTAGATTTTACAGCATTTAAAAAAAAAAATTGCAGCAACTTCCTTCTTATAGTTCTGTAGACTGAGAATTATAAATAATCATGATCTGTTCTCATAGTTATCTTATTATGAATGGCATGTATTTCTATAGGTTGACGAAACAGATCTCTGAGTTCAAATGCAGGATAACAATTGTATAGAATATTATAAAATAACATTTAATATCTTATCTCCTGCAGATTTTTCTCTTAACATATCTTCATTCCTATATGGGGAATTTGTAGTTAAAAACTTGATCAAATGACGCAGAAGCTTCTTGTCAATTAGTCACTGTTCTCAAGCAATGAATTTTAAGAAAACTGAGAGAGGAATCATTGTAAAGGATAATTTTGCTTTCCAAAATTTAATAATTTTAATTGATTAATTTACTTTACTATTTGAATTTACTATATTTATCACTCAATTATAATATAACTAGACAGGGGCTTCCCTGGTGGCGCAGTGGTTGAGAATCTGCCTGCCAATGCAGGGGACACGGGTTCGAGCCCTGGTCTAGGAAGATCCCACATGCCGCGGAGCAACTGGGCCCGTGAGCCACAACTACTGAGCCTGAGTGTCTGGAGCCTGTGCTCCGCAACAAGAGAGGCCGCGACAGTGAGAGGCCCGCGCGCTGCGATGAAGAGTGGCCCCCCGCTCGCCACAAGTGGAGAACGCCCTCGCGCAGAGACGAAGACCCAACACAGCCATAAATTAATTAATTAAATAAACCCAAAAGTTTAAAAAAAAAATATATATATATATATATATAACTAGACATACATTTTCAAGTTTACCACTTCTCCCACCTTTGGGCCAATTAAACGGCCTTTAGAAAATAAAAATAAAAAAACAGATTTTACCTAACGAAAATAAAATTCTTCAAGAAGTTGCAACCTTTCCATATAAATTTCCAGGTCACCTAATAAAAAATATCTCCTCGAATATATAAACATATCTTGTAAGTCCATCTATGTAACATGGAAAAGTTTCTGATAATCAACAGTAATTCAATTTATCACACTGTGGTAACACTCCTCTAAAATATCCAGTTAAATTTCTAAATTCTTTAAAAATTCCCCAAACTACTTTCAAAACCCTACATAGTATCATGTAATTTCTGATGCCTCTTAACCTTAGTCTTCTACTTTTAATGGTAAATTATAGATTCTCATCATTTTTAAAAATGGGATAAATGTCAGGATTCTGATTTCTTGGTAAAACGACCAAGCTTTAAATATAATGCAGAAACAACAATTGGCTACTTTAAAAAAAAGACAACAGTAAAACCAATCATTACCCAAATAATATTTTATTTTAAATCACATACCACAGAATGGATAAACATACTCTATCTTAAGCAATATTATTTTTAAAATAACTTGATTTAAAAGTCTGACCCCCAAATTCTACTTTATGTTATGATTATGTGTTGTCACACACAAAGAGCATAATTAACCACAATTAACCTTTTCAACTTTACTGCAAACTCCTTCAGCCCAAGGACTATCCTCTATTCACCTCCCCCAACCACCTCCCCCTCCAAGAAATACACATCACAATTCCTAGCATTATGCTGGAACACAGTACGACCTGGGTTATTAACTATTTGTTTGTTCTAATTAAAGAGAGGGTAAGTCCTCAGTGACCTAAGAATCAAATAGCAGAAACAGGGCCACCAAATTTTCATCCTAAATTTATCACTCACTTGCTGTTTGATGTTAGTTGACACTTGGCTTATCCCTATATGTATTTGACTATTCTTACAATTGAAACGGAGAGATTAATAGCCCAAAATTCCTTTTAAAAATTAAAAGAAAGACTGATAACATATTTTATCATTACAAATAAAAGTTCCTGCAATCTTCAACAAAGCCAGTCTGTCTCTCCCTCTTTCTTTCTTTCTTTCTCTCTTTCTCCCTCTTTTCTTGTCACGTCTTACAAAGCTTGATACTCACCGAAGAAGAGGCTCTGGAATACCTGAGCAAAAAACACCATGATAGCTCACATTTGATTAACTAACCTGACGTAAACACCCAGTCTCCTAAATAAGAGATAGTTAGGCCCTTGAATGAAGATGAGCACAGCTTTAGGCTATGACCCACACTGGCCCATATCATTGGTTTTTAAGATTTTGTTGACCTCTGATAGATCGAGAGATAAAATGGAAAGTGCCATTCCAGCATTTCTTTGATGTTTAGTTGACCTATGTATACACAGCACCTTTATTAAAGAAATGAATTAAGTATACAAGCACCTTGTGTGCCAGAGGAGTTAATAATAAGAACAGGACAGAGAATAGTGGCAGATGCTCACAGATGAACTACTGGAGACATTATTTCCTCTAGGTTTTAGTGGTGACATCTATGAGGTTGATACAGCCTCAATCAGTGTAAGCTCACACTTTTCACAAGACCTGCTGAGTTTACTATGCAATATTAAATGGAACGGACTAAGCATGGTTCTTTTCCTTTTCTTACTGGAAAAAAAAAAAACCAAAAACCCTAATCAACATGCAACTGCTTTGATGAAAGAAACTAGTAATTTTTCAAAATCTACTTAATCATGGATTTAAAAAAAAGTCTGGATCAAGTACTTTTTTTTAAAAAATAAATTTATTTTATTTATTTATTTTTGGCTGCATTGGGTCTTTGTTGCTGCGCGCGGGCTTTCTCTAGTTGTGGCGAGTGGGGGCTACTCTTCATTGCGGTGCGCGGGCTTCTCACTGAGGTGGTTTCTCTTGTTGCGGAGCACAGGCTCTAGGCACGCGGGCTTAGTTGCTCCGCGGCATGTGGGATCTTCCCGGATCAGGGCTCGAACCCGTGTCCCCTGCCTTGGCAGGCGGATTCTTAACCACTGTGCCACCAGGGAAGCCCTGAATCAACTACTTTTTGACTTTTAACTCCAAAGTCAGAACATTTTACCAATTTGAAAATGCTTCCCATGCATTCTAATTGTAAAACTGTAACCCATTTTTCTACTCTTTTCTACCTTCTTCAGAAGAGCCTAAAAAGTTCCTGGATTAAAAGAGGGCATTCCTAAGAATGATGATAGTGAGCTCAGGTACTAACAAAGAGTCTTTTTAAAATGATATTTCGATTGTCTTCAGTTTTCTAACTCATTATTTTCTTTACAATCGTAAATTTGCTTGAATTTTGTCTGCCCAATTAAACACTTTTCAATGACATCTATTTTTAACTTTCCTTTAAAATTCTCTGTGAGCCCTACTTCCTGATTCTTTTAAAGCTGTCTGCTCATCAGCTCTAGAGGACTGTGTTGGTTTTGCCTGTCTAGCCCTTTCCCCCAGTTTAGGTGCAGAACCCTCCTCTCTGTAATGAACCCACACCATGCACTTCCCATGGGGCTGAGCCCAGCTGCCTCACTGACCCAAGCACACACAGCGGTGGAGATCTGTCCCAGTCCCTGCCCAGCTGGAGTCATTACTCTCCCTGGATACAAAATTATTTTAGGGGTAAGCATATGATGCAAGCAGAGCCAATCAGATTCTTCCTAAAAATTTGCTGTTTGGATAAGGAGTGGACTTTCTCTTCTTTTTAGATTATGAGCCAAGGGGATAGAGGCTTCAAAATACCCGCAGCTATCCCCCTATCAGACAGAGGAAACCCACTAAGAACAATGCTAGCATTTGTAAAGAAGCAAAGCATAAAGACTAAGAAATCATCGTATTATATCATGTGAGCTTCTGGATCAAACTGGGCCAGTTTTATGAGCCAATATACTCCCTTTATATTTAAGCTCTTTGGAGTTGAATTTCTATCACCTGCAGTTGAGAAACTCCTAATTGAATCATCATCCATAGTTCTTATTTTATTGCTTTACCATGTTGTTCCTCTACCTTATTCCTTCCTTTTGAGGGGCGAGGGGGGCCTGTTTCCTATAGTATCCAGGGTCTTTTCATAATAGATGGGCCTCTATTCCCATCTTCCTATTTCTCAGATCCCTAGATAACTTGAAAAAAAATGAAGAATGAAGAAATCCACCAAGTTCATCATTTATTTTGGTAAGTAAATTTATCAAAATCCTGCTGGCTCTGTTTTCCTAGATGCTTTCTTTGTACATGTCTCTCTGTCTCTAATCTCTTCAACATTTAAAAAATTTTTGTATTTTGTATATATAATCCACCTCACTGCTCTATTCCTAATGATTAAAAACACTTACTGTAGTTTTAATACTTCTCTAAAAACAAGAAAAATAAAGAAGTCCTTCCCTCTCGCAGCTGATATACAAAAAGATGGAAGATGATTTTTAATGTTAAAGGGAATATTCCAGTAAAAAGCCCCCAAAAGAATAAAATACAGAGAAATAACTGCTCTAGGGCTGATAATTTTCTACTACTGAGTTTAGCTATCATACAAATAATATCTAGGATTTACACTATTATGTAATAGCTTAAACAGTAATCAGCTTGGAATAAGGTCATGCCTCTACCCCAAACATCAACTATCACTGAGGAAGATTTCCCTGTTTGTTGAAGATCTGATGCCTATTAACACAATGACTCTAAGATTATTCCCACCTCTGTAAATAGCATGTTTTTAAATAGATAAATTCTCAAACTAACAAAGCCAAAGAGCAAGTCACTGAAATGATTCTAGACCGTTTTCTGCTCCTTTTATAGTATTAAACCTTTGAATTGTGTTGCTATTAACTAAGGGTTCTCCTGTCCATTTCATTACACCTTGTAGGCTGTGGAGAGTATATTATTTCACTTAAAAGCTGACTTTGAGATAACTGGTATAAACGTGATTATATACCTGGACTCCACTTTGATGCCTTTTTTTTTTTTTTAAAGAAGCCCTCTTCTTTCTTTCTTTTTTTTTTAAGAAGCTCAAGCTGCATGGATGGACCTAGAGATTGTCATACTGAGTGAAGTAAGTCAGGAAGAGAAAGACAAACATCATATGATATTGCTTATATGTGGAATCTAAAAAAACGGTACAAATGAACTCATCTACAAAATGGAAATAGAGTTACAGATGTAGAAAATAAACTTACGGTTACCAAGGGGTAAGTGGGGGGAGGGATAAATTGGAAGATTGGGATTGACATATACACACTACTATATATAAAATAGATAACTAATAAGGACCTACTGTATAGCACTCAATACTACTCAATACTCTGTAATGGCCTGTATGGGAAAAAAATCTAAAAAAGAGTGGATATATGTATATGTATAACAGATTCACTTTGCTGTACACCTGAAACTAACATGACATTGTAAATCAACTACACCCCAATAAAAATTTTAAAAAATTTAAACCACTAAAAAAAAAAAAAAAAAAGGAAGCTCAAGCTAGTTGCATGGATCCTGTAAGACTTTGTAATTAAAAAAATATATGATTGAAATCAGAAGATTCAGGCTTAAATTTCTGTTCTACCACCTATGTATGTAGTTTTTGAATTTGGACATGTCAGAAATTTCTGAGTCTCACATCCCTCAACTGACAAGTGGGATGAAATCTAGGTCACAGAATTACTGTGTGAATAAATGACTCAATATATGAAAATATACCTTGTAAAATATACAGTAGGATACAAATATCAGTATTTATATATACATAGCACACACACATATTTGTCTGGGTCAAGAGAATACTTTTGGAAAAGGTTAATTTCAACTGAATACAAAAGGTTAAGGATGATTTAGTTATAAGCTTGATCAAAAGTTTTCTCTTATCAAGTAGTGGAATGCAATGACAGACACTGAATGCCTTTAGAAAGGCAGAACTGAAGAATTATATTACAGTTGCAGGGAGTACTGTAAGGGAAAATGTAAGACACATTCACATACAAAATGAGTGAACTAAGCATGAAGGTGAGAATGCAGATGACTGTGACACACAAGCCCCTACTCTTGCTCCAAGTCAGTGTATTGTCCTAAAAATCTGTAACTAACGCTCTAGGCAATCAGGAAAATGGAAGTAATACCAGTTGGACAATCTCCACTTAAAATTTTTCTTTTATTGCTATAGGATGCATGGCAATTTGTTTGTCATTCTCCACAAGAGACAGAGCCACCACACCCTTGAAAAGACCGTGTTTATAGAAGTCTGGAAACACAATTTGCATTCAGTTAGAAGTAGCTGTCTAACGGTGACAGGACAGAGTTCATATTTTGCCGCCAATAAAGATCTGAGATAGGAATGCCATTTTTCCAGTTGAAAGTCATTTAGGAAAGGTCTGGGCAGTTCTGTCTACATTTAGACTAGGTCAGTCAGTTACAGCTGAGGATGGAAGTAAGAACCGTAACTCTGAACTTCACCAGTGGACCAGCAGACCTGGTCCAATCTAATCAATACATAGCACAGCGCTATTCCCAAGGGAACATGTTGTATCTGATTATAACAAATGTCTCTGCAGACAAAAGACATTTTTTTCCTTCAGCTAGCTCTTTTAGGTGTCAAATTAAAGATTGAATTGTTCATTTCATTCAGAAATTTCAAAAAGGACTTCTTGATAAGTTCCTTTCAAATGCAGTCTTAGCTGAGAATATATAATATTTTGGAAAAGACAGTGATTTCTTGGCATACAACTTTCAGCACCACCATTTAGACTGAAAATCATCAACTCCTTTCCTCCTCCAACAATAAGGATATTTTCTTATGTCGTTCAAATAAAATGGTAGGACTCCCTTGATTTCCATTTTCTTCAAAGACACACGCATTTTTCAGGTACTGGCTCTCTTCCGTCTATAGAGGAGACCATCTAAAGCAAGCCTGTGCTAAATGATTCACATTCATTTTCTCATATTAGGCTTCTCAATATAGTTTGAGATAAACAAGGTTATACAGACAGAAACTGAGTCTTAAGGACATTAAATAAATTGCCTAAGAATACACAGTAATTAACAGCACTAGTATTTAGACTTAAGGACATGAGTCCATCTGACGTCTGTGTTCTTTTCATTCCCCCTCACCACCTGTCACGCTTTGATGGGTAACATAAAGATTATATGGGCTCAGCTGGTTCAAAGCAATGCATTGACCTTAATCTGCCACACATACACCCAATCCACTTTGTATCAGAGACTACTTTTCCACCCATTCACAGAATCTCATTCCTTTTCGTATTAAAGGCTTTTTTTGTTTTGAGGCAACAAAACCTCATGCATTACGGCAGGCTAGCGTACTGCCTGGGTTTGAATCCTGCTTGTGGGACTTTAGACAAAATACATCAGTTTCATCATTTGAAAAATGGAAGACGGTTTTATGGGAACCATGAATCAGCATCCATGTAAATCACCTTGCGCAGTGCCTGGCACAAAGTGAGCCTTCAATAAAGATTTGCTATTACTACTATTATTATTTGAAACATATATTTCAGTTATTTAAGACTGTTTTCCAGAAACTTCTCTTTATTTTCTTTCCTATTACTATTCATTAGACTTTCCATTTTTGTTTCTCTCATTTTTATATTACATTGGAATGGATGGGGCTTAATTCAGTAAAGTGGTTGGTAAAACAATTGTATTTTTTATAGCATTTGACAAAATTGTCTGCAAAATGGGGTCACCAGCAGCTGGCAATTCAGACAGAAATCATTAAGGTTTGTTTGTTCTAAACAATCCATTTACTTTTTTGCTGATGCTGTGTAAAGGAGGAACAAGACAGTCCTACTGACTGTTTTATAAATTTCAAGTTCTTTTCTACAACCTGTCACTTACGTGTAATAGGACACTCATTTAGCAAATTATTTATGTGTTTTAAGTCACAGATGCCTCATTTACAAAAGAGTAAAATAAAATAAAGGAAAATAATGCTAATCTTTACCAGGAGATCATTATAAGAAACTTTAAAAAAATTTATAAATTAACAACTCTAAAAAGAGTGAAAGTATAATGCAAATTCCCAAATTCAAAAAGGAAGTAGTTAAAATTTGCCTTACAAAGGGAAGGATTAGTAACTTTGCTATTTCACCAATATTTATAAAATGGTAGGAAAAATAAATAGAAAGAGGGCAAAAATGATACAGCGTTTGTAGATGAAACATAAATCTCTTAAACTCTCCAGTCAAGAATGATTTCTGAATCGTTACAGTGATTTATTAAAAAAATTTTAGATTAGAAAAATATTTTTCAAAATTTCTGACTAGCATTTCATGACATGGGAAAAACACTTATGGTACATTAAATGGATAGAAGGTGGAGAAGTAAAAAGCCAGAAGGAAGAATACTGATTTGAAGAAAATATACTAAAATACTAGCAATAGTATTTTGGATAGCTGGTAGGCAATTTTAATTTTCTTCTTTTCGTTTTTTTTCTACTCCAATATGAGTTACAGAGGAGAAAAGGAGAACTTGAAGGGCTGCAGTGATCAGGGAAGGATACCGCAGAAGACACCTGGCATAACAGACAAGGTTCTGAGCAGGGCCATGAACATGAACTACCACTGATAAACCCTCCCAAGATTTACCCAGAGGTGAGATGTTGCCAGAACCAGCACTGGTAATTAAGGGGACGTTTCCCTATAAAGGTGTGCACATTTGTACCGAAAGAACTGAAAAGTAATAAGGCTCCCTCACCCTTTTTTAACACCGACCCCCCCAAAGCACACCAAATCATTCTAATACACAAGAGGTTTGCTGAATCCATACTACTTCAGAAAGGGTTTTCAAAATTTACTTTACAAAAAACACCAATGTCAACAGTTCAAAGAATGGAGGCCACACAGACGTGATTACATTGTAATAGCACAGGTTGCTTTTCACATATGGGGATTTACACGTCTCCTTTCTGGCTGAAACACAGTGAAAAGAAACCTCTTCAGGGCTGATTATTTCTGACCCGTGTGAACTTATTCAAGGCCTCTGACTCTTATATATTTTGAATTTTTAAGTCCAGTTTATTGCGATTGCCGGTTCCTCAAGTTTCAGCTCCAGCCTTTACTAAGCTGTGTTTCCGTCACAGCTCTGCTCCAGTGCAGAATTCCCCTGAATGCAGCCTTTGGATGAACTGAGTACCTCATGCTGCTCTCACTGTTCTCACCAAGACTAGACTTAGGATCCTGCCACTATTGGTTTATATTTCCAAAGTACAGAGTATATTTTCACGAGATTAAAAAATGTATTCATACTAACACAACATTGTAGAGCAACTATACTCCAATAAAATTAATAAAAAAAAAAAAACCTGGCCAAATCGTAGAGTCTATTTAAATATCTTATTTCCATAGAAAACAGGGTAAATAAATAAACCAAAGCTTTATAAATGGAAGCAAGTATTGTACTGTACCCTATACTATGAGTTGCTGGAGAAAAACGTTTTTCAAGTCTCTTGTAGTCATATGTGAGTGAACTTATCAAAATTGATGACACGCACACTCCATGCATGAAGTATATCACTCTTTCAGGGACATGATTAAATTTCATCTCCTGGATCACTGGGAAAGTGAGGGCATGAATCTTTCAGTGGTGTACAAGGGGATGATCGCTTATTTCCTGAATTTTTCTTCCTCCTCCAGTTATGATTTGGCACAGGAATTATAGAAGTTGTGTCTCTTTTATTACATGTTTACTTACTTCTGGGGCAAAACAAACCTGTGCTCTTAAGTTATCACAAATAGAATTCGACCGTAGAGAAAAAATAAAAAGTATTCATTAATCAATTCAGCAGTATTTACTGAGAGCTCACCATGAGTGGGGAGTGACGTATGGTACACTGAAATATTTTAACATAAAGGTACACAAAGTCTTCGTTCTTACTTTTAAATCTTTACCAGATATAAGGAGCTAATTCTGCTGAGAGTTAGAGATCAGAGTCAGATTTCAAAATTATTTCTCTCTCAACAGTAGTATTGCAGTGAATAGAAATGTAAACTGAGAGATTCATTTCAGTTCCCTAAGTATTTCTTCCATTCCCAAACTACTCGGATATGCTTAAGGATCGCCTCCATTGCCCCATTAATGATAGCATGAAGGGTTCCAATTACAAGAGTTTCAATAACTTTCTTCAATGAATCATGCAGGGGAGAAATTATTCCCAGACAAAAGGCCAGAAAGAAAACCCTAGTATTTGCTTTTATATAATAAACACTCAAAAATAGAACACAAAGCTCATCATGATTCCTCAGTGCTGGTTAGCTAAAATCTACATAATTATACTAATCTTTTTGTAAGTAGAATTAAATAACAAATATCCAAACTCCCCAGAAGGGATTATCATTTTGGAGTATGTAATGAGTGTCCTTAGGGGAAGCCAATCTAGTCCTAGCATTTCATTTCCTGTTGATCTTACTAGATTGTTGCCATCAGTGCAGTTAAACGATGCTTTATCTGGCTAAAGTATAGCCAAAACATCAACCTTCATGCAATAAAAAATACGTGTACCTTGTTTCGTTACAGCCTGGGTACCACCAACCCAAAGGGAATGGTTTTAGAACCAAACTGGATATTTAAACAGACTGGGGAAACTACTGAAGTTGCCAAAAGTAAATACTTTCTTTTCAAGTATTTTCTACCATGCTGATAGCCAAAGGATATTGTTCATTAAACACACTCTCCAGGCTGGAACAGAATAATTGGGAATATCTATGTACTGAAGAGCTTATCAAACTGAGAATGAGTTTTAAATAAAGAGCTAAAATCAGGGAGAGAAAGACTGGAGTTATAAGTTTTATTTTCAAGGTCTGATAAATTCCCCTGTTGCATATCAAAATTTAATTCTACGCTCTTCACAATTTATCAGTATCAAAACTATTTTTACTAGTCCTTGCTAACTTCTTAAGTTCCCCTGACACGGCACAAAGCACCAATCAAGCTAACAGTTGTATACCTCCATAAACGCAAAGCACATTTCACGTTAAACACAGGAAAACTAATCTGAGATCTTGCCTAGGGACTTGCTTTCAAACATTTTCATAATTAGTCACTTGCTATAGAATTTGAATTGAGGGCATCTATGTATAGTTTCCTTACTCCATCACAGCAGACTTTATATGAGAACTGAGGTGCTTTGGAACAGAGGCCCCAAACAGCTGGGTATCATGCCTTAGGCAGTTGCTGAAGGCATCAAGACACACTTAAAAAAAAAAAAGAAAAGAAAAGAAACAAAAAACAACCCACAATGTTCTCTATTGCTCACCCAGAACTAGGCCTCAGAGGCTACGTGGCTATTTTCCAATATTTGAAGACATTACATTATCCTAAAACTACTACATATGTGGTATCTTTTAATATCCATATGTATTCCAGGGGGAGGGGATATCTGGTCGACCCCAACCGTAGCAGGAGGTCATTTCTATTCCAAACAGCAAACACCATCCTGTTCCCAAACTTGATACCCCATCCCTCAATAAGGGCAGGGGAGAGACATGAACATAATCTCTGGAAGCAGATAACTGTCTTGGGTTAAAAACTAGTGAACAGAATATATAAATATACTTACATGAAGAAGTATTTGCTCCTTCTGTTGATACTGATATTCTAATGGGAGACTCTATAAAACATAAAAGTGGAATGAAGCTTTATTGAGTCATGCCACTTGGATTCTTAAATTAGAAATTTTGCCAGGCTTGGGTATCATCTAGAAAAAGAGGCCTAGAAAATGGTGCAACAGAAAAGCTGAAAGCGTCTCAAAGTCAAAGGAAGATATATGCAATATTCAAAGACCACAAAGGAATGTTTCTGTAGGCCAGACCCAAAGACTTCAGAAAGAGATGCAAAAGGGGCTGGTCCATCTGCAAAGATACCCCCAACACACCAACTGTTGTTCCAATTTCCTAAAACCACTACTCTGAACAGATCCACACTCCAGGTGAGACAGATAATTCCTTCTCTTAGGTTGGTCTTGATTTTAAGAAACATGAAACCAAAGAAAACAATCCCCATTTTCAAAGAGAGAATGAAAGGCAACTTTCATGCTTAGAGGGGGAAAAAAAAGAAGAAGAAGAAGAAGAATGACAATATTTTCAGGCGAACTGTTCTGCATAAACATCTTGGCCAAACATGGTGCTGACTAAAGTCCATGCAAGGTCCACTAGAGCAATTACTTCAGGATTGAATAAAACGTGCTAAATAAATTCATAATACAGTCATTGGGGATGTACAGTAGCATGACTCTCTTAGGTAGCAAGGATAAAGGAAGGAAAACCAGTACTTAAGTAAAGCAGAGCATAAAACATACCTCATGCAGGAAAAAAAGCATGGGACCTAAGGGTTTTTATGAATAAGAAATAAGAACAACTCAGTATCAAAAAAGGATTCTTTGCAACCAGAAATTCAGCAACCAGAAAGTTATAAAGATTCAAGTCATATCAGAAAGTAATAGTTACAGTCACTCCAAATTCCCAAGGCAAGCATTCCATGAATTTAAAAGCTCAGGTTTGTAACAGCATCTACTGGGGTCGGATAATGAAGTCCTTACATTAAAGAAATGCCAGAGTGAAAGGTGAGGAAATTCAGAAACTCTACAAATTTTTTTTTTTTCTTTTTCTCTCCCTCTCTCCCTTCTCTCTCTTTTTTTCTCTTTCTATTACTCGGAAAAGTAAGATTCTCTTAAACTCCAGGATCATTCCACCTTACAACACACATACTCACATCTTAGTAATGACACATAAATATGCCCTCAATACGGCCAAAGAGGTCTAGGACATAGAGAAAGTTAGCTTTTATGATTTTGTACAATGGCTTTGAAGGGAAGAGGCTAAACTGGGGAAGGTAAGCTAGAAAATGGCTGTGTTAGATCACATGGCTTCCAAGAGCTTCAACAAGGTAGAGGCCATAATGAAAAAAAAAAAAATCAATGAAGCCAAAGCATTAACTATGGGGTAATGAAAAGAATACTGAGCTTGAAGTATCTGCTCTCCCACTTGCTGAGATACATGACTCAACATTTCTACTGCTTCCGTTTTCTGATCTGTAAAATGAAGAAAAATACTGCCTTGTTTCACAAATCTGTTGTGATTATCAAATGAGACATAAAAATCTTTGTAAATTGTGAAGTATCATGCGAAAAGCAAGTTATCATCAAACCTCTGAAGTGAGTTCTGAATCTAGGTCTCCAAAAACTTGTTCTCAACTAAATGTTTATTTTTAAATATTCTAAGGTTCTGTTAACTATAGAACTGCAGAGGTTAAGAAAAAGTAAGAAAAAAACTTAAATTCACAGTAGATGAATTACATTCACAGCTAGTGGAGAAATCAACGAATTAGGGTTATACATGTGTTTAGTAGAGTTGGGTTTTAAGTAGCGAATATATGCTCAGACCACAACTGCTATCAGCAAATATTGTAGGCAAGTGACAAACAAACGAAAACAAACCAAAAAGAACCCCAAAAACAAACAAAAAAAGCAACAGCATTTTAAAAAGTCAGGCCTATAACAGTGTTTTTGTTCAAGTTTAGTGACCCACAACTGATCATTAAGAGCCCAAAGGTCAGAGGTCAGACACTGATACATTATCCAGGAATAAACTCTGATGGATGAATGAAGGCAGAGACAGCTAAGAGAAGCACCTAGAAAGATACAAAAACTGAAGTTACAACCCAGATGTCTCTTTTCCTGGTCTAACGTCCCTAAGTTGTATCTAGGTTTCTTTTCCTCAAGCATGCCTCTTGGGTCCAAGTTCAGACACACAGCAAGAACTGGACTCCTTTAAGTAACATCCAAAAAGGCAGACTGAGCCGGAGAAAAATACTGGAGCAGAAAACAAGAGCAGCTGAAATGTGGATGCAGAAGGGGTTCTGATTAGTAGAAGGAACAGCCAGCTGTGATGCCTGTCGTTCTGGTTAGTAAAACTTGACGAGCTTATTTTCCTTACCTGAAGACACATACGCTGTCTCAGTTGAGGCTGGCATGCCAGTGATGATCTCTGCAAAAAAGAAAAGGTGATAGGACATTATGATGTACAGTCAGGAGGCTGGGAGCCAGTTCCACAGCCTTCCTTCAAATAAAAAATGTGTGTAAAGGAAGAAAGTACTGCAAGGGGATGATGAAAGCCCAGGCCTCATCCATACAGAGAGTGAGAAACGCAAAAAAAAAAAGACTATCCAGATAAGTAGTTCTTCTTTCTTGGGCAAACAGCGTGAGATGGGCTGTGACAGAATAATTAGGAAGAATTCCCTGCCCCCACTGGGGTCAGTGAAGAAGAATATATAGCAAAGAGTCTGGGGGGCTCCTCTTCAGAAAGGAAGACAGAAACGGCAAAACCAAGAAAAATCAAAGCTGGAAGATCAAAACTGTGGTCAAAATTTTTAAATATTAGATCTTTGGAGAATTACATTTCTGTCCAAACCAAAAGCAAGTCATGTTTCTAGTTGGGATTGATGAAAAACATCAAGTTCTGGTATCAAACGCTACATAAAATTGCCAGTGGTAATCAAGATGGGTGTCTTATCATTTCAGCTACTCAGAGCAGGGCACAGAGCAAGTAGGCAGCTCCTAACTCAAGGAAATGCAGAATTAACCTGTACACTTCTGGATGCACCATTATCATGGGAATTGTGACGGTATTGTTCAAACTTTGACTTGTTTTCTTACTGCCTTTATGAGGGAATAAAGGATGAATACATTGTCTAATTCTGTATTCATCCAGTCCTTCCAAAAAGGGCTTCAGTTCGTTAGAATCTAATGTTTTCAGTGAGGCATAGGTTTATTGGACGTAGAGATGCAATGGTGGATATTATTCAACTTTCACTGTGTGTATAATTATTGTCAAATGATTTACTATTTATTAACCAGGACAAAAACAGAAGTTGAATCTGTTGTGATATATATATTACGAAAGTTACTAGATCCTACTAAAATCCTAAGTATGTCATATATTATCATTTTATGTTGGAATTAATAGCCTGTTAATCATGGAGTTGGAAATGTTCATGATCAGTATAATCATCTTTAAATATAGTTATGACCACTTAGGGCTTCCATGATAGAACTAGTCTAGTGGGTAAGATGAATTAATTTAAGTGGCAATATTTCTTCAAGCTGAGAGGCTCTAGGGGTAAATGGTTTAGTGGAATTGGAAAAAAAATGGCATGTGAGATTCAGCAGGATGTTTAAGAATAAGCATCAAGTTAAATATGAGTATATATAATCAGAAATATATCTTTAGTAAGACCAGTTTGTGTTTTTTCTCATGCAATTTAAATATGGATGGTCCTCTCTAATGAAGCATTAGGAAGACAAACCATTCAAGGTGCAAGATTATTATCAAGTCACCAGTCGCCTACATTGGCTCTTACACCCACTAAAAATGGGATACAGTGAAAAGAATCAGCACGTGAGGGTGTATGATGTCCTTGGGACTTTCACAAGCAGCAGGCATTAAAGAGGATATTCTGAGTTGGTGCTATGGCGTATCTGTTTCTGAAGTGGCTACAACTAGCTTTCTTCTTATGGACTGTAGAAAATGATACGGTTTTTCTTCGGGGAAAACTTAAACAGATAGAAACATTTCTATCAAAGATTGACAGCATTTGTCTTTCTCTATGAGTAGCTAGAAGAAGATCCAAGTTTCCAAGCAAGTACCCACATTGGGAGAGATGCTTTCTCATTCTGTTCACGGGACTCATCAATGACACAACAGCCAGACTGAAGTAAGAAGCTCAGGGTCATAAGAATTGGGCAAAAATCCCCATCCTGGTATGAGTATCAAGACTCTTTTCACATTTATTTTTGACAAACTAAGTAGCCCCCTGTGACCTTCCAAAAAATAAACAAAACCAAAACCCCAGAATCAGAGCTATTCTATCTTCAGCATAAAAGATCTCAATGCGAAGAAAGGTTAACCATAACATTTCCTTGTTTCATTGAATGGTACATAAAAATACCAGAACAGGAGGTTAGTACAAAAATGTATCCATGTAGACAACTTAAAATAACCTCCCTTTCTAAAATTAGAGTTTATCCTGGAGACCTTAAAAATATCTTTAATGATTATGGTTCAAATAAAAAACTTGAATTATCTTGGGGGTAATACAAGCTCAGAACTTGTATACTTCTATACGAAAAGAATCTTGCTAATAAGAAAAGTTAATCTTTTTGATTAAAACCACTCAGCAAACATTTTTATGTGTTTTGGATAGAATTCATAGATTGAGGAAACAACCTTTTGTTAAAAGGGTGATTGAAATTAATTTTGTTACAATTACAGATTTTAAAAAAATTATCAAGTCCTGAAATCTCCTTGATGTTTATTTAAGCAACACATCTTTCCCCTTAGTAATTTGGTATATTAAATTTGTTAAATTTATAAAGGACACCCCCTCCATTACTGCAAATTAATAGGGATTTAGAATCATCAAAAATTGAATACAGCTGAGCAATTTATGCTGAGTAGGCAAGGAAACATATGGAACATTAGTTTATTTGTAATGTTCGAGTGCTTTTTTAATAAACTGGATCTGTTCTCAAGAAAAAGTGGCAGCGCCTGAAAAATAACACCTTCTGGAAAGGAATTTTTCTAATTATTGTGTATGCATGGCTTGTTTGAGATTTCATCATGAGCACAATATACTAAACATAACTATTTAGCAAAATACACATAAACAAATACAAGCATACATACGTCTGTGTGAATTTAAATATCCAATTATGTGACTCTTTATTATTCTAAAATCACAGGTCATTATTGTGTCTTCAAAAATTGTGATCAAGTCATTTTTTTTAAGATTTAAGATGGGCATACTTATTAGCACTGGTAAAAATGACTTTGAGCATCTGAATAAGATCTTGCTCATAATCAGAGCTTAGTCTTAAGCAACTGAGAAATTTTGAAATTAACAAATGGTGTAGAGGCAGGATGGACACCATGCACTGAAAAGACAGCTCTTTTCCACTCATGTTACTCTTCCTTATTACACTTCATGGCAATCCTACATAATGCAACATACATGGAGACCGCTATACAAACTATAAAACATATTTTATGTGCTTCTTAGTATAACTATAGGTTGATCACCAATATCATGGCATTTCTTACAACACTGTCAATGTGGGTTACCCACATGAGCTAATTTTTTAAAGGGCCAATTGATATATTAATCAAATTTTGTGGAAATATTTTTTTCTGCTCATCTAAAATGAAACAGATATTTTATTGCTAGCAGCCCAATTGCTCCTATGGGATCTTGGATCTCACTCAAATGATTTTTCTCCTGATTAAAACAAGAAAACCTAGTAGAAGATATGATTGATTAGTTGTATATTCTGCTGTATTAATCTTTTAAAAGACAGCAGTACTTAATTAATTTGAAAACCAGTTACATCTATTATTCTCTTCCCTAATCTGCTGCCCAGGAGTTTTTATAGAGCTTCTTAGCTAAGAATTAATGACTAAATTAAGGTTTCCTCTATAAAGACCAAGCCAAATAAGATACAAATTAAAATCAACATATAGTGTATGATCTGTGTGAACATGGTGTACGTGGCCTTTTAAACTACTATATTTGAATTCATGAAAGGAATCCACCTGTAATCCATCACGTAATGATGATTGCCCGTGAGATCCTGTTTTGCATGAAAACTCAATTGGACTTTGGTAGACTTACATAGTCCCAGAAGTCATTAGCAGACTGCATAGGTTTATATCTGTCTACTGTATGACAGGTTCTTTTTTCCATATAAGGTAGGGATTAAAAGGCATTGGAAATGACCAAAAACATATAAATTTCTAAAATGCTTAACAAAACAATTAGCTATATGTACATTCTTTCCTAAATGCTTGAAGATATTGGAAATATGGTCATTGTTTCACACAAGCATATAATGGTTCAAGGGGAAATTCACAGTTTTTTCATATTATTTCATTTATATCTAGTTGTTAATCTAAGCAGATCTAAACAATGGATTTCACTGCAGGAAGTTTATAAGATTAGATGGACGATTTTTATGATCTGTGCTAATTTTATTCTAATAGTTCTCTGGCTGTCATAATGGGATTAAAAATAGTGTCAAACAGCAAGCGCATCTTGCTAAATTTTTCCTAAGGAGAAAAGAAAACACAGTCTCCCATGCATTTTTCCTTCTAACTCTTGCCATCCCTCCTAAAATCTTGTCCTAAAGTATAAACGTCTAAGTGCCAAGAAGGCACCTGTGTGAGAATTTAAGTAAATCACAAGAAATCCTTTGCATAGAATGAAATTAGGATAATTAGCTCACAGCCACATACCAGGATCTTTCATCCAGGCAACCTATATAGAAATTATCAAACTATAGTTACGTATTTATCGGAGAAACGAGTTAGACAACACAAAATAAACAAAATGACTAATATTTCATAGATAATATAATTAAAATCTCAAGGGGAGTTCTACATAATATAATATTTTGGCAACGTGTTCTTATTTTTAAGTTTTTTTTTTTCTAGGACACTCCTCCCCCATAGTGGGGGTGGGGGGATTCTTGAGAATTCTACTCTCTCAGTCCAAGTCAACGGTAAATACACATTTAAGAAGAGATGGTTTATCACCCTGATACCAAAACCAGACAAAGATGTCACAAAAAAAGAAAACTACAGGCCAATATCACTAATAAACATAGATGCAAAAATCGTCAACAAAATACTAGCAAACAGAATCCAACAGCGCATTACAAGGATCATACAGCATGATCAAGTGGGGTTTATCTCAGGAATGCAAGGATTCTTCAATATACGCAAATCAATCAATGTGATACACCATATTAACAAATTGAAGGAGAAAAACCATATGATCATCTCAATTGAGGCAGAAAAAGCTTTCGACAAAATTCAACACCAATTTATGATAAAAACCCTCCAGAGGGAACTTACCTCAACATAATAAAAGCCATATATGACAAACCCACAGCTAACATCATTCTCAATGGTGAAAAACTGAAACCATTTCCACTAAGATCAGGAACAAGACAAGGTTGCCCACTCTCACCACTATTATTCAACATAGTTTTGGAAGTTTTAGCCACAGCAATCAGAGAAGAAAAAGAAATAAAAGGAATGCATATTGGAAAAGAAGAAGTAAAACCGTCACTGTTTGCAGATGACATGATACTCTACATAGAGAATCCTAAAGATGCTACCAGAAAACTGCTAGAGCTAGTCAATGAATTTGGTAAAGTAGCAGGATACTAAATTAATGCACAGAAATCTCTTGCATTCCTATACACTAATGATGAAATATCTGAAAGAGAAATTAAGGAAACACTCCCATTTACCATTGCAACAAAAAGAATAAAATACCTAGGGATAAACCTACTTAAGGAGACAAAAAACCTGTATGCAGAAAACTATAAGATACTGATGAAAGAAATTAAAGATGATACAAACAGATGGAGAGATATATCATGTTCTTGGACTGGAAGAATCAATATTGTGAAAATGACTCTACTGCCCAAAGCAATCTACAGATTCAATGCAATCCCTATCAAACTACCACTGGCATTTTTCACAGAACTAGAACAAAAAATTTCACAATTTGTCTGGAAACACAAAAGACCCCAAATAGCCAAAGCAATCTTGAGAAAGAAAAACAGAGCTGCAGGAATCAGGCTCCCTGACTTCAAACTATAATACAAGGCTACAGTAATCAAGACAGTCAGCTATATACGTATAGCTGACTCACTTTGTTATATAGCAGAAATATAGATCAATGGAACAGGATAGAAAGCCCAGAGATAAACCCATGCACGTATGGTCACCTTATCTTTGATAAAGGAGGCAAGAATATACAATGGAGAAAAGAGAGCCTCTTCAATAAGTGGTGCTGGGAAAACTGGACAGCTACATGTAAAAGAATGAAATTAGAACACTCCCTAACACCATATACAAAAGTAAACTCAAAATGGATTAAAGACCTAAATGTAAGGCCAGACACTATAAAAATCTTAGAGGAAAATATAGGGAGAACACTCTATGACATGAATCACAGCAAGATCCTTTTTGACCCACCTCCTAGAGAAATGGAAATAAAAAAACAAAAACAAATGGGACCTAATGAAACTTAAAAGCTTTTGCACAGCAAAGGAAACCATAAATAAGACGAAAAGACAACCCTCAGAATGGAGAAAGTATTTGTAAACGAAGCAACTGACAAAGGATTAATCTCCAAAATATACAAGCAGCTCATGCAGCTCAATATCACAAAAACAAACAACCCAATCCAAAAATGGGCAGAAGACCTTAATAGACATTTCTCCAAAGAAGATATACAGATTGCCAACAAACACATGAAAGGATGCTCAACATCACTAATCATTAGAGAAATGCAAATCAAAACTACAATGAGGTTATCACCTCACACCAGTCAGAATGGCCATCATCAAAAAATCTACAAATAATAAATGCTGCAGAGGGCGTAGAGGGAAAGGGAACCCTCTTGCACTGTTGGTGGGAATGTAAATTGATACAGCCACTATGGAGAACAGTATGGAGGTTCCTTAAAAAACTAAAAATAGAACTACCATACGACCCAGCAATCCCACTACTGGGCATATACCCTGAGAAAACCATAATTCAAAAAGAGTCATGTACCACAATGTTCATTGCAGCTCTCTTTACAATAGCCAGGACATGGAAGCAACCTAAGTGTCCATCAACAGATGAATGGATCAGGAAGATGTGGCATATATATACAAGGGAATATTACTCAGCCATAAAAAGAAATGAAATTGAATTATTTGTAGTGAGGTGGATGGACCCAGATTCTGTCATACAGAGTGAAGTAAGTCAGAAAGAGAAAAACAAATACCGTATGCTAACACATATACATGGAATCTAAAAAAAAAAAATGGTTCTGAAGAACCAACGGCAGGACAGGAATAAAGATACAGACATAGAGAATGGATTTGAGCACACGGGGAGGGGGAAGGATAAGCTGGGATGAAGTGGGAGAGTGGCATGGACATATATACACTACCAAATGTAAAATAGATAGCTAGTGGGAAGCAGCCGCATAGCACAGGGAGATCAGCTTGGTGCTTTGTGACCACCTAGATGGGTGGGATAGGGAGGGTGGGAGGGAGGGAGACGCAAGAGGGAGGAGATATGGGGATATATGTATATGTATAGCTGACTCACTTTGTTATATAGCAGAAACTAACACAACATTGTAAAGCAATTATATCCCAATAAAGATGTTTGGAAAAAAAGAAAAGAAGAGAGAGTTTGGTCGTGTGACAGTTTATAACCAGAGCAGAGAGTTTTTTCTCTCTGAGAGAATATTTCTGTGCAACCTCTTCCCAGAATCTTGAGGGACAGGGATGTGACAACACGAAGGTAGTGAATTTGAGTCCCCAAGACCTCAGGACCTGAGCTGAGACTTCTGGGATAACCAGTCTTGATCTGAATATAGCAAATTCATAGATGACAGTAGAAGAAGATGAACATCAGAATGATTCCATATTTTCCTCTGGTGGCACTATAACTAAGCCCTTGAGGTGTAGGAAGAAAAGAGAGTCTCCCAATATACAGAATGCACTGGCCTTGTCTATCCTGGTGCCTGATGAGTACAGGCTCTGCCGACCTGCACATCTGACCCGCTTCCTCTGAAAAGAGAGGGCGTTTCTAGGCAGCCACGTTTCTGGCTTCACTATCCTGGGTGAGCCCATGGTGGGGACCTGATTAGAATACACTGATGATTTGTAAGCTCTCTGGATCATTTGATGTGGTCCGGCATAGTCAGCTCTGCCAGTCAGATTCTTGCTACGGGGAATTTGATTTAGGAACTGAGGAAACAATCACACAGTAGGAGTCAAAACTGAAAGGATGCCTTCAAAGGAGCCATGAAGAAGAATATGGCCAAATGGAATCATAAGCAGGTCAAAGTTTGGAATTATAAAGAAGCATATTTGAAAGCAGGAGAGGTTAGAAAATCTAAGAAACAGAAGATTCAAGAACATATCTGAGGCACATGAAGGAGAGACTTGAGAGAAAAGCCATAAATTCCTGGTGTTTAAACTCATAGATACACCCTGGGTACCATTTTCTCCTTGAGTCGCAGTTATAATGGAGTTCTAGTTCTTCCCAATGGAATCCCCCTCTCTTGATGCCTCACACCGGTTTTTCAGTTTTCGTTCTTCACAAACCAAGGGGTCTATCTTAAACGTTCACAAACAGAGTCTGGTATAGAGTAAACTATACTGGACCGGGAATTAAATAATTTAAGACACAGCCTAAGTCTCCATTTCTTTTTAAGTACAATGAGAGGGTTGGATAAGGATGAACTAGTCCTAACATTCTAAGAAGAAAATAAAAACAACCACCTTATACTGTAATTGACATTCTTTGTTCTCCTCCTTCAGATGCTTTCAATAAGCCAATAGGAACCCGGTCCTTAAGGAATTTTAGTTGGTTGTTTAAGAATGACTTCCTTACAATACTCCGTGAACTTCTCTTTATTCTTGTCAGGTAAAAAAGATTCATTATCCAAAACACCCCTACCTTCATTTCTCTACACTTTATAATTGGTCAATACTACATTCAAATTCAAGACCAATTCTTGAATGAATTAATATGGAAAAATAAGTTGGATGTCTCTCCTATGAAAGAAATGTGAAAAGCCATATTATCAAAACTTCAGCACCCCGAAATTAATTTAAAAATTCTATTAATTCTATTAATTAATTATTTAATTCTATTTTCCTGGGACTTTACAGTATGCATAACTACACAAATCTAATCGTGTCCAAATCATAATTCAATAGCCTTTACCACGAGGACACAGATTGAACCAAACAAGCAACTGACAAACTGAGAACAAGCTATTAAACATGGTATAATAGAAAGAAAAGAATAAGCCACTGAAATTTTAAATTTGTGTTTCAAGTTGCATCCCATAAAATTCCAAGTGGGGAAAAATAACACGAGCAAAACTCTATTGCTTAACCTGTGCTGATTAAAAAGTAAAGCGATGTTATGTTTACTCTTATAAATTTTAAATGGTAAATGATAAACACGACCCCTAACAGTAGTAAGGGAATCCACTTTTCACTGTTGTCCTTTATTCTCTGTGGAGGGAGGTATTTAAAATGAAAGTAATGAAGTTTGATTACACTGCAATAGTGCAGTTCATTGGGAAGTCCACAGAAGACTTAGGAATTAACCTGGATTTTCCCAACCCTGTTCCATATTAGTATCTCAGTCACTTCTCCTTATCCTGTTAGGTCAACTGATATAAACAACATCAGTCTCCTAAGGAGTTAACCCCTAAGGTTACTTTTACTCTTCCCTTGCTGGTTTCACAATTTTATCTTATCGCTTTAAGAGATCAGGCCTTTGCAGTGGACATTCTTTCTCAGCACCTGCCTAGAAGCAGTGCAGTTAGGCTTCGTTTTATAACAGATGACAGGGCTTGTGAAGGCAGCTGTTCAGTGCCGTAATTCAAAACAGCACCAAGGGTTCTGAAGCAGCGTTTTATTGTTTCAAGAGATTTAGATGCTCACTGCTAGCTCATCATCAGCTGCTACAGACGACTCCATCAAGTTGTACAGCGCTAGGGGATCAGGAACAGAGAGCCACCAGCTGTGGGGCTTTGCCCTTCCTCAGATAACTCAGAGAGGTGGTCGGAAGATAGGGGCACCTCGTGCCTCCAAGTCATTCATTTGTTTAACAAACATCCCCTGACACTGCCCTCAGAGAAACAGAAGCTGAAGCCTATACATAGTAAAAAAGGCTTTGCCTCTAAGACTCCCTTAATTTCCGAATTAACAGGCCTAAAACAACCTGATAGGCCTAACTTTCTACTACCTAGAGCCAGATGTATATAAGAACATAAAAACTGCCAGGGCTACGTCAGGATTGTATTCTGTTTATACACACGTGCACACACACACACACACACACACACACACACACACACACACATGCACTGAACATATATTCATACATAATACACATATGTATGTAAATATATACAATATACATATATTCTGTATATACATATGTATTCTGTACATAAATTATATGTATACACATATTCTGGTTTGACAGAGCAAAAAACTTACCTGCTCTCCCTGACTAACTTAAAGTGGAGGTATAATCTCTTTCTTTTAGCAAACCATCCTGTCCCTGCTATTCATGACGCTATTCAAATCCTTTTTAAAAAAATCTATGTATATTTCAGGTCTATTTCATGTCATGAGTGAAGAGCCTTATGGAGGACCCGTAAGATACTTGAAATGCATGGTTTTCCCTTCACGATTTTTGTTTGTTCACAATGAGATTTAACACACCGATGTATTACAAGTCTTACCACATACCTTGATGGCTCCTCTCAGAGACTGAGAAATAGCACATAGCAGGTGTCTCTTACCATTTGCATCCACAATGGTGATATTGGCAGAAGCACTGTCGTTTCCTAATTTGCTGATCACTTTGCACATATATTCTCCAGAATCAGCCAGTGATGCTTTGTTAATGCGAAGTTCTGACTTCCTGTAAGACCAGGACCAAAGCGGTTGTAAGTATATTTCACAGAAATACAATGACCATCAAAAGAAAGCCTCTGTAGTTTCAGAGTTCTCAAACTCCCCCTTCCCACCCTACACACACCATGTTAAAACACAACTGACTAGTACACAGATGTGTGATTTTACCAAAAGTGAGATACATCTCATTTAAATTATACCCTGGACATAGTCTTAATTTTATCACCCAGTTCAGCAATTTAAACCAATTCTTTTCTAATTTTTCTTTTTATTCCTCTAGCACCGCCACTAACTACATTATGCCTCAGAATTTTTTTTCACCCAAACGATAAATTTTCTTTCCTCTCTGTATCTCAATGTCACCAGCCACTAGGGTTAAGGAAGATAAAAAAGTGTAAAGCCATTTCTTATAAATCTGGTAAGGACAGATACTTAATGAAGGCTAGACTAGATTAAAATGCTCTGCACTTCTTTTCCCAGCAGAGTGACATCAGGAATTATGTTAATTTTGAATGGAGAGGATTTATCACCTCCAAAAGAAAGGGAATTTGTCATTCTTTAAAAAGAGTCTCATTGCTGGGAGCACAGTACCACACAAATGGTTCTTAATATTGAAATAAATATTCATGCAACAATAGCACACACTTTTATAAAACTACATATTAAATCAATATTTGGCACTCTTTGCGCATGGGCCGCACTGTGATTTGCATCTGTCTATATGCTTTACTATTGCACATAGCCTATAATTTAAGCAGTCTCTATGATTTAAAAACTCAGGCCGATTGGGATTGGCACAGCATTTATTAAAGCCTTTTGATAGCTAGTGGGAACCTGCTGTATAGCACAGGGAGCTCAGCTCTGTGCTCTGTGATGACCTAGATGCGTGGGATGAGGCGGGAGGGACGTCCAACAGGGAAGGGATATATGTATACATACAGCTGATTCACCTCGTTGTACAGCAGAAACTAACACAACATTGTAAAGCAATTGTACTCCAGTAAAACATTAAAAAAAAAAAAAATACAGTGTCCTTGTATACAGGAGCCTGGTACTGACTGCCTGGGCTCTTGAGAGGAGGACATCAGGGAGAAAACGCAGGAAGCAAAGACAGCAACTCAGAATTATATGCAAACCTCCCGTAAACTACACCTTCCTAATTTTTAAGTGAATTTTCTGGTCTTCTTGTCAGATAACATTATTAATCAAGTTGGACCAATTGTTCAAAATTTAATTTCTACTCTTCTCCTCCAGTCTACTGAATTGAACCACCTCTACCTGCCTTCCATGCTGGTACTTTTGCTTATTATTTCTTTTTCCTAGAATGGGGGCCCCATATTTCTACCCATCAAGATATTAGCTGATCTTTAAGGACCACCTCATGAGCCAGTTCCTTCATCAAGCCTTTCATGATCATGTACCTGGAGCTGCTCTCTTTTTCTTTTTTCTAAATTCTGCCAGCCTTGAGTACCTCTCTCATGAGAATCTTCTTAAAGAAACATGGTAATCAAACTTACAGTTAACATTAATTTACAGTTAATCTTAGAGGGATAGTTCTTAAAATCAAAATTCTCCTAAAAGACCTGGGCAGTGTTTACTGGAATACTATTCCAAGGAATGTAAATAAATGTTATGCTTAAAAACAGAAAGAGAAAGAGAACAAGGAAAAAAAATGTAATTTTCTATGCTGAAATAAGTGTTGCATTAAACAAACTTAGAGTTCTTTACAACCTACCTCTTAGTCATTTTATGCAAATAGTTACAGTGAATTTCTAAGGCAGGCATGACAAGTGACTAAGGAATCCTTTCTGTAGAGACACCCTTGGGAATTCTAGGACTGAGCATCAATGGGCCAAGACCAAGAATCAATTTAATCAAGATAAACATAACAAATACATTCAGGTTCAAAAATCAGTAGCAGAAATACAGGCTGGGAGGGATGAGCCTTGACAACAATATATACAGAAAAAAGGATTTCAATTAGCTACACGTTTAACATTACCCCATTTTAAACAACTATTTAAAAAAGAAAAAAGAAATGTATGCACTGTTTGGCCAAATTAATATTAAAAGAGCACAAATCAAATTGGATAAAAGTCTCAATACACCGCTCACAGGCTGAATCACATTATGTTTCAAAGTGGTATTTGATTAAAAAAATATCAATAGCTAGAGGAGTTTAGAAGAGGGTGATCAGAATTGAATAGGGCCTAGAAATCTTATCACTAGAGAAGATTCTATTAAAGAAACAGAGGTTCCACTGGCAGGTAGCTATGAACAAGATATATTTAAATACATTTCATCGTTGTTATCTGGAAAAGGAAATTATTTGGTGAAGCTCTTTTTTTTTTTTTTTTTTAATTTTAGAAATTGATCTTAAATGGTGAAGCTCTTAAAGGTAGAATTGTGTCTTACAGGAAAAAGAAGGCACATTTTGGATGATATATAAGGAAGAACCTTTTGAGCGCCCAAAAATGGATAGGGTGTCCTGTGAAAGAGTTAGGTTTTCTCCTTGGAAAGATTCAAGTCTGGATAGCCACCTGTCAAGCAATTCCTAACGAGAATATCTCTAGGCAGAGAAAGATTAAATTAGATCAGTGGTTTCAATTAGTTTTGAAAAAACAAACCCTGTTTTAAAATGAAAGCTTACATGAGAGATGCATATTTAAAAATATTATGAAGGGAGAAAGTGTTTATGTCAAAAAGGTTGGCAACCTTTTTTGCAGTTCAATGGAAACTCAAAATTCTCCAGGGACATGAAGGGCCCCTTTGAACTCTAATGATACATTTAACTATGAGATTCTTCAATCCTTGGGTCTTAGAGCAGGAATGGGAAATAGTGAGAGAGTAGAAATAGACAAACCTTCTTAAAAATTATACACTGCAACAATCTGGGGCTTTAATAAGTATGGTTATAATAGTCTTATTTTACCGTCTTCAGTAAGCTACCATATCTTGCCTAAAAGAAGAAAGTTAACTTGGAAGAATTAATGAACTCCCTTCCAATCACAAAATTAACTTTTTGCTCTTCGATGAGTTACCTGGGGATCTGGGAGGGGTGAATGTTTTGGTGGATTTTCATTTCTAAAAGTTTTAAAACAGTTAATTCATGTAACATGTTTAAAAATAGAGTAAGCTTAAAACAGAGTAATAGAAATACTTGAAATAGGGTAAGCTCCAAATAAGTGTTGGCTATTATTATAATTACATTCTACATTCCTGCAATTTTTAGATTTTTATGATAAGCATGCATTGGTTTGGAATAAGAAAAAAATAAAACAATGTAACAATAAATTAATACAAACAGTTATAAAAAAAGAAAAAGAAATTAATGTTGATAACTGTTTGTAAAGAAAAAGAAATTAATATTGATATCAAAATGCAAACTGTGTTCTTCTAATGAGTGCTCACTGACAAGATAGATTCAAGGCTCCCATAGCTACTATCTCGTTTTTCTTACTTAACTTGATTCTTCCACCATGTTTTACAGGCTAAGGCAACTTAAATGCATATAGAACTGATCACCTCAGTTTATAAAATTCCACTCCTCTGATCTCTAAGGAATCATATGAACTTGCGTGTGTGTGTGTTCAACACAGCTTTCAGATACTGTTGAACTGCCTATGATGAGAAGGGTAAAGAAGAGAGAGAGGGATTTCATAGTGCAAACTAGAGAATGTCACTTGCCATCTGGTTCTACCAGAATGAAGTCACTTGCCGCTGCAGCAACTGTGAAACTCTACAGAACCAGGCACTGCATAAAATGCCTCACATAAACGCTATGAAACAGGCACTGCGTATTCCCATTTTATACCCAAAGAATTTGAGACTTTCCTACGTATAAAGTTAAAATGACCTGTCAGAGTGGCTCAACTAATAAAAGAAGGGGATGTGTAGAAACCTTTTCTATTATAGAGTCAAAAAAACCTGAAACAATTGAAAACAGGAGAAATAATTCCTTAAAAAATTTTGTTAACTTGACCAAATCAATTAGAATCAATTTTAAACAAAATTAAGATGTGTTAAGAACAGGGAATTCTCTGGTGGTCCAGTGGTTAGGACTTCGTGATTTCACCGCCGAGGGCCCGGGTTCCCCCCTGGTCAGGGAACTGAGATCCCACAAGACGTGTGGCGCAGCCAAAAAAAAAAAAAAAATGTGAGAACAGAAACGAAGAGCTGATACAAAATTAAGGGCATCCAAAAGTGTGCGCCAGACACAAACGACAGGAAGTCGGACTTTAATAAGGCTGATGTAGGACAGGTATGCAAATGAGGCCAACTGGATGACCCCCACATATGATCTGTCACACACCAAGCTCTTTAACCAGTTTTCTTGATCAAAATGGTCCACCAGGCAAAGGAAACGAGAACAAGGGGATAAGCAGACACTTAAGACCAGGGCAGTTTCCATTTCTTCTCATTGGTCCCACACATCGCTTAGCCAAATAAAATAAACAAAGGCTCGCACGTGAATGCAAAATCATAGGAAGAACATGTAGGAATGTCCTTTATTAGTAGGAGCAGGGGCCGAAGGGGGATAAGACTTTACAAAATAATAGCAATTCCCTATTGGTATAAAATCTTTTCATAACACTAAGGGATTAAAAGGAAATTCTGGCTGCTACGAACAATCGAGATTATAAAATGTGAAAAAGAAACGTAGGCGAAGGACTGGAAGAGGGTCAATGTTTTACTTTAAATAAAGAGAATCCCAGGGAAATCCTAAACCTCACACTAAAATTCACCTCTGCTTGTGATCACAGTCTAAGATAAAGTTTATCCCTTCTTGGCCTGCTGGCTAAGGGCAAATGTAGTAAGATAAAGTTAAGTCAAGTAAGCAAGAAACCACTGCAAACCACTGACATTTTGAATATCTTCGTAATGAAGAATTATGAGTAATGTAGATGAAGCTGACAAACAAGAATGTTTTTTATTGAAGACTTTACCCTAAGCCTGAACATTCCCCTTGCCTGAAGTCGTGATTTTACTGGATGCTACAGCAAAATCACAAGTAGTTGTGAAAAGACATGACACATGGAGTCGAAAAGACAAAAGACATAGATTCAGATCAATTTCAAGTCCAAGTGTTACCATTCATTAACATTATACCTACAGGAAGCAACCTAATGGCCTTCATTCTCGGGATATGAACTTTTTAATGGGTATAATAACAGTAGTATTCATTCTCTTATATTTCTAAGTTGAAATAATAGAGGATCTTGCAAATGTTAATTAAATTTAGATTCAGTTTGGTCCTTTAAAAAAAGGTGACAGCACTAATTTTTTTTTTAAAGATACAACTTCAGAAATGACCGAATGCCCAATTCTGAAACCCAATAAGCTGGTCACTTATCAGTAGCTGCCCACTTTACACAAAGTATCGTATTTTTCAGAGGATCAAATATGCTCAATGCTTTGCCAAGAGTAATTTACAGTCACATTACTTGAATAAAAGTCTTTCTTGTTCCCACTTAATTCTTTCCAGCAAGGCTATTGTTTAAAAGAAGTAATTTCTGAATATCGGCCTTTCCGGGATAATGGGATTTTATTAATATGTAGACCATGCTCTTAGCTGTCTGGGCCTATGAAGCCAATACGAAAATGCTTTTCTGAATAGCAATGACACTTTTATATGTCATCCAAGCCATGCAACAAATTAGCTCTTTACCTATACATGTTCTCTTTCACAACCATATTCATTCCGGGCAACTCACTTTTTTGGTTGTTCCTTTCTGTCCTCTTATTTACCCAACCTCATTAGCTTCTCTCCAGGCATCCTCACCTGGAATACCTGCAGTCTGCAGCTGCTTTGTTCTGTTCCTTCCAGATAGTCTAGATAATCTAGATAGTCTAGATAATCTCCTCCCTCTCTTCTACCTCCCTTCTTTCTAGGAAGCCTCCGCAGTCCTGGACTGGGTCCTCTCCCCGGCCCGTGTGAGCTTCTTTCTACAGCATTCCGTGATCATCACTATCACTGAATTTACAACTGAGCATTACAACTGCTTACATTTCCCTCCCCTCTTGAGACCAAGCCTCTGAGAGCAGAGAGCACTTCTTCTTCATCTCTGTGGACCCAGCATCTAGCCCAGGGCCGACACGCAGCATCTGTCCAATAAAGGACAAAATTTCCCATCCACTCCCCCACTGGCCCAACCCAACCGGCCTCTTTATTGCCCTATGAACAGAACCTGCTACTGACTGTGGTTTCTGCTCTTCTCTATAACCGCCCACCCTACCGCACCCACCCAGCCAGAGGGATTCTCTGTCTTCAGCAGAGTCAAACCCACCACCTCACAGTGACTCCTGAATCTCTCCAGGTCTCCTGCACTTCCCAACTCCCATGGCACTTAGCCATCAGTAACCTACAATTCAGTGTTTAGTTTTATTGTCTGATGTGAAGTGCCAGATATTTCATCTCCCTAATTCAAGCTGGACTTACCATAAAGCAGAATTTACCTCAACATAACTAATCCATTTTTTAGATCACTATTTGTAAACCGATGGGCTGCTTAAAAATCTTGACGCTCCCCCGCCCTAGCAGGGTTTCAGCACTTGATCGCTGGAACTCATATGTCTTATATAAGGCTGAACTGGATAATCTCTCTACAATCTTATGACCCCCTGAGTGTAAAGATAACACCTAGGATTCTTCCGTTTCTCCACATTCCTAGCATTCGTGGGCACTTACATATTTTTGCTATTATATGACAGACACATAGAAATGAATGAGACATCACCCTGCGTGTGCAGATAACTGAGTTTCTTACTAACTTTACTAATTGATGAAAAACAAAACAGACACTAAAAGCTATCTAAAAGTATTTTTTGCTGTTGTGAAACTTCTCTAGAAGAATCATGCTTATTTTTTCAATTCGTTCACTCTATCTCCTCCCCTCCCCACATGGACACATGTTATTAAACGTGTCTGCTTTCCATTTTTAAAGAAGGAATGAGGCATTAAGGAATCCAAGAAATAGATTTGTGCTCCAGCTTAGTCACAGCAGTTGGGTGACTCAAGGCAAGACAAACACTTTTTTGACCCTTGATTACTTAATCTGCAAAATTAGAGAGTCACATGTGCAGTAAACTGTCCTTACTACCTAGGGGAATGTTGCAAAAAACAAACAAATAAGATCATGTATAAAAATACCCTGTCACTTTACAGCATTATTTTTTGCATCTTTGAAGTGCCACCTGCTACAGAAAGTGATATTGCCTTCACGCTGTATTCTTCTTCCAAATCGAGAGATTGTACTGACACAATCAATAACAAGAATAAGCAGTGTAGATACTAAAACCATGGAAACTAGAAAAACATCCCTAATTATGGTTATTACAGTCATTAAACACTTTAAGATTAAATTAAATTTCCATTGTAATCACTTCATTTACTCTTGCTCATGCAAGAGTGTGTGACTTTTTGGTAGATGTCCTATAAAATCAAAGTCCAGGCAGAGATTCTTTCATTGCTGCTTCTGTTATCATAGCTGAGGATTTCACTGGAATCCTCTGAAGTAGAGAAAATGTAATCTTGGAGCTTGGAGCCACTATGATACATGTCACATTGATTAAAGGACTGTTCACAAGCAAAAATCCAAGATATTTAGCTCTTCTATCATTTCAAAATGTAGTTTGATATTAGAAGAAAAATTTCTTAAATAAGGAGAAAAATAAAAATGAAGAGTGTAGGAATAAGAAAAGAGCATCATTTTAGAGTAGGTATAGAACATACCTACCAAGATGTTATAGGGAATCATATGAAGCCTTCCCAAATATGGATCTCCTCAAGGAGGGCAGGAAAATTTAAGATTCTTGCTACCCAGGATTACTGGATGTTTTAATCTGCTCTAATGGTGATATAGTTTATTAGAATTGTCAGTTAAACATTCTTATTAGGTATTTTATGTACTAAACTTTTACTTGAAAATAGTTCAAAAGCGACTGATTACATTCTAACTCTTTCCGTAAATCTAGGTATTTATTGATCTTTATAACAAAGTCAGGATTTTGATTGTGCAAGGCACTGGTACTCTATAAATGGGATTTTAGGATCTCACCTATTACTTAGTATTACAACAGCTGCTATGAATACTACCTTCCCTCATCCCTTCTATTTCCACCCACACCCTACAGTTCTTTCCACATCCATCCTTTCCTTTCTTCGTCCAGAAGTTGTAAGAATCAGAAACTTTAAATTCTTTCCTATATAATGACACAATCTCTGGCCACCATATAATGAAAAATCTTTTCACTTATGATATATCGTGTTTTTTGATGGTATACGTATTTGCTAGGCTGTTTGTAACTTTTATATTTTACATCATTCTATTGCTAGGCATTGCCCCTGCTGTGATATGCATGATACTTACCCTGGCCTTTTTTGTATCTTGATGTTTTGTGGTTTGTTCTTTCGGTTTAATTCATTCCCATTCTTGAACCATTTGAATTTGAGAGAGGAGTATTCAGAACTGGTCTCACACCGAAGCACTAGTTTTGAACCTGCCGCAGACTCCTGACTTTTCATCTCTTTCAATCGGGGAGGCAAGGCTAAAAAAGGAAAGAGAAGGAAAAAAAGTTCCGATCACCTGGTAATCTTTCCAAGAGAAACATACTAATTTTGGTAAGCTTGATCAAGAAACCATTCCCAAAGGCTTTACTAACTGAGAGAGAAAAGAAAAAGGGGAGGGGGGGGTGTCAACCAAAATGTATCTCAACTTAGAGAAGAATAAAATGCTCACATAAAATATATTCAGGGGGGAAAAAGAAAAGAGAACTTAGATAATGAAATTATTCTTTAAAACACACTCACAGATATAGAAAACAAACTAGTGGTTACCAGTGGGGAGAGGGAAGCAGAGAGGGGCAATATAAGGGTAGGGGATTAAGAGGTACAAACTATTATGTAGAAGATAAGCTACAAGAATATATTGTACAACAGAGGGAATATAGCCAATATTTTATATTAACTATAAATGGAGTATAACCTTCAAAATTGTGAATCACTATATTGTACACCTGTAACATATAATATTGTACATCAGCTCTACTTCAATAAAAAATCATTCTTTAAAAAATTCCCAAAATTTATATATACATATATTTTATATATATATATATATTTTTTTTCAAGATACTAATTTCCTCAATCTTTACATTCTGATACCATTAAAAATCCTGAACACTGGTCATTTCAAAGAATCAAAATCCTATGCTAAAAAAGAATATGTAACTGGGCCATTATTTTTAAAGCACATTCATATCCCAGATCACAATTTATCTTCATCACAGTTCTGTGAATAGGTACAGCAGGTATCATACCCATTTTTTAAAAGGGAAGTTTATTTTCAAAGACAGGTAAGTATCTCTTGTCCATGGTTATAACATTCTGGAGAGTCAGACTATCCTATCACCAGAAGTAGCCCAAAGAACAAAGAGGACTCATAAATCTTAACAATGCTCATTTCTTCAAGACAGAAATTCTTTGGTGACATCACTCTTTTACGACCTACAGTTACTGTTCCACAAACATAGAATGACCATTCCAGAAGGCCACCACCCTCCTGTCAAATGATCAGTTTGATTGGATTTCACCCTTCTAAACCTTCTCAACAGAGACTGGGAGCACTTAAATTGTACATTAATTTGTAGGACACTTTACATTAAACACATATACCGTTCCTACTTTAAGCAAGACTGCTTCAAAGAATATCTATTCTCTACTGAAATATTTATGGATAAAATGTTATCACATCTGAGATTTACTTCAACATGAAATGGTAGCGGGGAATGGGTAGGCATAAAAATGAAACAACTTTCCCAAGAAGCTGATCATGGTAGAAGTTAGGCAACAGGTAGAAACAGGGATTTCTTGTACATTTCTGTACAGTATGTCCGACTTTTTCGTAATAAAACAGTTCAAAAAAATAAAAGCATAACGAATGGATTCTCCTCTGCACACAAAATTTCACTTACTAATCAACACAGCAGAACCTGAGATCTCAACATCTCTGTTTCCACTGAGTCTTAGAAAAGCCAACTACAAAGTCTACTTCTGCCCCAGTTCAAGCCTTAATGGGAAGTTAATTCCTCAAACCCACCAAAGGAGACTGCACCTCCTGGATCCGGTGAGCAATTATTCACTGCGTATACTGCGTAGAGCCTCAAGACTCCAAGGACAGCAGTCAGAGCCACGTTAGACATCAACAGGAAATGGAATACCTTCCCTACTCCAGGTAGGTTTGTTTTTCTACAACTCTGCCCTTACCAAGAAAATCCTCCCAAAATGTCACGAATGAGCATACAAAATTTCCAGTAAAGTACAGCAAAAACTATTTGAACGCGTGGCTTCTCTGCACTATTCCTACAATTACGTGTCCCTCTTTTTACTTATTTGCAGAGGAGGCAGAGAAGCAGGCATCAAATATGGAGACACAGCAGCGAGTTAGGAAACGTATTTCATCTGTTCTTAGCCTTTGATGCCTGATGATTTTCTCTATTTTTTTTTGTGTTTTTTTTTCTGACAGCTTGAAAATAAGATTTACTTCCTGAAGAGCTTTTCTAGGAGTCTTCCTTTTAAGATATGGTCTGTGAATCTCTGCTTCGGAGGTTTTAAAAAACACTAAATTCTCATGTATCTGGAATAGTATTTGTATATTCCTATTAATGCCTTAAGATCATTTTCAATTTTGTAAACCTGGTGAAGGGTTTTAAAGAAACAAATCTGCTGGCATTAAAGGGCACCAAAAACTGGTTTACATATATTACGAAAAATAAACCACCTCATTTTTTTAATGTACAGATTAAAAGAACTAGTTTGCATTTTTTTGTTGTTTTCACTTAATTTTGTGCTTAACTTGGCACACAACCCAAACTCTCAAGGTTTCTTCCCTTGTCTCTATGCGAAATGTTCTAAACACAGTATTTCAGATGTCCTTAACTCTCAATAAGTACCATGTCCCCTCACTCACCACTCCATTCATTTGCTTATCAATACAGCCTGAATACAAATCTACTGGATATTGTTTTCTTGTTTGAAATCTTCATGCAATTTGTTTGCATCTCGTTTTACTTTCTTTTCTCTTATTCTGTTCCCCCCTCCCTTTCTCTCACCTCTCCTTCCCTTTACCCCCCTGTCTTCATTTATTTATTTCTTATTTCTTTATTAAGAGTCTTGATTTCAAATGTGAGGAAACAATCGGACAAATTCAAATTGAGGGATATTCTACAAAAACAACTGGTCTAGGCTTCAGGAATGCCAATGTCACGAATGATAAAAGACTGCGAAACTGACCTAGATTAAAGGAAGCTTTGACAAAAAAAATGCAATGTGTAGCGATTGATTGGACCTTGGTTTAGGGGGGAAATAGTTATAAAGAACATTATTGGGACTATCAGGGAAATCTGAATAAAGGTACTGTAACAAAATTGAATTTCTCAAGTGTGATAATTGCATTGTGGTCATGCAGAAGAATGTCCTTGTTCTCAGGCAGTATCTGCTGAAGTATTTAGGGGTGAAATGTCATCATGTCTACAACTAAATTTCACATGATTCAGCAAACAAGGAAATGCATGCATAAAGAAAGGAAGGAAGGAAGGAAGAAAGAAAGAAAGGAAAAAAGGAGTTGTGGTTTCTCTTAGTTTTTCTGCCTTTTCCATCTGGTCTTTCTGCCATGGAAAAAAGCCTCAGGATTTCATTAAATACTTTTAAAGTCTTGGCTAAGTTTGCAGTCATGGAGATTCTTGGGAATATTTGTGTTATAATTCACAAATGTAGCTCTTAAGACGATATCCTCCATTTAAATTCTGTGAGTGGTATGGCACTGAAATCCTCATATGTTCAACCTGATAACCATGACTTTGGGGCTCCAACCCCACTAGGTCCTTTGGTGGAAGGAAAATAATCACTCATCTGGCAGATCAACACATCCATCCTTTCCTTTGGGGGTTCATGTGCAAAGACCAGTACATCTTTTGCCCTTAAGAGATGATCTATGACTTAACGAGGCACAGACCTTCAGATACAAGGTCTTTCTTAGCTAAAATATCCACTCCTTAAGCTGACCCTATTGTATAAACATTTCTTGATGTTTGGGATTCGGATATACCTCTATTGACTAGCCTGAGTTTCTCTTTCACATGCAGTCTCAAGACTGTCACAAGCGCAGGAGCTCCCGGCTACTCTGATTTTGCCTCCTTAGAAGTCCACTTGTCATAATGTCCCTGCATGTCTTCAGGGGAAATCACCTATGACATGAGGATACCCAGCTTTTCAGAGAACAGCTGTTTTAAGGTGTTAACTCAAAATTCTCCGTAAATGGAGAAACAAATCTGTGACCCACCAACCCAGCCACATGACTGCACTGTTGGCTCATGGGTGTTCTGCGGTCAGTGGTACCTTCTAGAAAAGTACCATAAAAATTCCTCACTCACTCCAGGTGAAGCCCAAATGCAAGCATCCTATATAGACTGGGCAACAACAAAAATTTTTCTTTGTCCTCTCATATAACCATCCTAACAGAATAGCCCTAGATATTTCACAGACTTGATAAAAATACAAACTAACATTGAGCACGTATGGTCTGTGTGTTTTTTCTCCTCTATTCATAGTGAGACAATTTTCAATAAATTTTCTTCCATTAGATTACAAAATAATAACTATATGTTACTAGAATACATTTTAGGAGTATGTATGTTTCTCACGTATACAGTTTACTCGCATGAAATAATCTCATTTATTTCACTGAAAAAGTACGTCACCAAGTATTTTCTAACACTCAGGTATAACTTTATAAGACCAGGGGTAGTTTCTAAACCTTGGGGCAATTTTTTAAAGTGAGTACTTGGATTTTAAAACTGCAAAAATTTTTCACTTGAATTTTAAAACTGTAAAAAAAAAATTAACGTGCCTTTCAATTCTTGTTTAAGAGTAAGTAGTCTGTTAATTAAAAATTGGTTGAAGGCAAACACAATGCTAAGTTAATGCTTCCAATGCAGTAAGTGGTCTGAGCATCTCTGGAATGGTTTAATTGTATTTGGTCCACCACAGTTCATAATTCTGCTTTCACTGCGATTCTGGAGAAGTAGCGTTTCCACACCCTGAAACAATTTAATGATAGAGCAAGTTTTAAGCAGTCTTTGCCTAAATCGATTTCAAACCTGCTTGACATTAATATGAATATATCCACACCCTTAGAAATGTATCAACAGAGACAGACAATCAAGTGCAACAAGGAGCAGCCTATAAAAATAGAAACTCAAAAACGCTCAGAGCAATGCCACATGTTTTACAGGCACTCCTTTTTACAGGCTTTAAGTGTTTCAAAGGGCTTTAAAAGATCACATATATACTCCTCCAACTCTAAGTCAATGCAAGTAGGTATACCCGTATACTTAAAAAGTCTATTTTTGCATGTCTACATTTTTTATTTGATACGTTGCACAATGTAGAAAAAATTGTGGCAGTAATCCAAAAAAATTATTTTACATGCTCACCACACAAAAATTGAAGGCACTAGGCTCATTTACTCCAATACTTTCATGTGTGAATAAATATTTGTAATAAAGGTGAAATAAATTTGTAAGAAGAACCATTCATCTAAGCAATCCTCTTGTTTTACTTGTCTCCTGGGCACTTTTTTTTTTTTTAATATGTTCAGTACTGCTATATCAAATATTGTACTGTATTGTTAAGAACAGGAAACAAATTTTAGCATGTGTATGCTGCCGAGACGTGCCGATAGCATGGGACACTAGATAAATTATTTCTGTTCTTTGAAGGTGCTGACAATGCAAAGCTAGCTCATGTTATAACTCTCCGCGTCTGTGCAGTTAATCTGAAGAGCCTCAACACTCTGAACAAACTAAACAGGAAACCTGCAAAATATTATCAAATAACCGTGAGCTTTCAGCTACGACCCCAGTGAAGTCTTCCCTGCATAAATCCATTTAAAAGCCTGATACCGCACACGTGCAAATCTCACAGTGAAAACTGGTGACTGGCAACCGCGTTAGTTGATAAAAGTCACACAAATATCATTAATCAGTCCTCAACAACGCAGAAGGATGTCCTTTCTTTCTTATAGTCATGTTAAAGGTAAATAAGTGACCGAAGTCTCTAAAACTCCTTTCTCAAGAAGATTTTGGTCACAAGAGAGTAGATAAAGTTTAGGCTTTGCCATCTGGTCGTCTCTTCTGGGCTGCACTCACGAATTTGACTATAAAAGGGAAAATTTATCTTATCAGGTTTCAATTTTGTAAATATAGCCATGTAAAAGGCAGCAAGTTCTAGTGCCAACAGTATTTCCCAATACACCTAGGATTAAAACTATTGCTACTGGGGCAGTGTGTGATCTTAAGTTATGTTAAGGACCATCCCACAGGTCACTGTTTGTTGCCACATGTGGTGACCGGCTGCTCACGCTGCCCTATATCTAGCCGAATCATCCTTCAGATAGACTGTTCCTAACTCCGGTTAACTAGAGTTCCCCGTGAGCTTAAATGGGAAACTACCACGTGTCCCTGTGTATTCAGCAAGGATATTTAGAGAATGAGATAAAGCATGTGGGTGCCTCCACTTGTGAGAAAGTCACTATAAAGTTCAGGGATTTACTATAAAGTATTCTCAAGCTGACTCCCTAATATTGGCAGCAAACTAAACCAGTCAACATATTGAGAATAGGCTTCAAGGTATAGTGAAGATAGTTGGACCCAGAAATACCATTTTAGCAGTTCCATGTCCAACTCCTTATACAAGGATGTGTGTGAATTACTGAATTAACACCTTTACGAGCATTTTGAACAATCCTCTTAACATCTGCATGGAAGGTGTCATTATACAACAGAAAACAATAAACCCAGGGGTGATATTTAGCATTTTACTTCTATTATTCACAACGGTAGTACCTCTACAGCCAAAGTTGGCATCTTACTAGTGTTAACCTTGATTTCGCAAACATTTCAGTCTCCGCTGGTGGGGATTTTCACACATGGACAAGCTCAGAGTTTCCCTTCCCACAGTTCACTGCTACAAGTTGGCTGAATAGTAGGATTCTTTTAAATGCTCATTTCTAGGGTATGAGCCACAAACAGGCTAGTCAAAAACTGTGCTTATTCTAAGGTCATAGAAAATGACATATCACATTCTACAGCTAAACACCACACCCAACAGGCTGCACTGAAGAGGCACATGTACAACAGAGAACCATTTAAGGAGTCTATCCCTCCCCAATCAAAGGAGGTGAGGTAAGAGCAGTTATTAGTAGGTGGTAACAGTCCCTATTTGGAGGCTTAGGCTTTTGATGGTGGCGGTAGTGGTGTGTCCATTTTGATTGGCACTATATCCAAACATCCAAATGTCTAAAGGTATCAGATGGAAGATATATAGTATCTCAGGGACCTAGCACAAAGTAAGACCTTAAGTGTTTGCTGAAAAAATAAGTAGAAGGAAGGATCTAGAAGATACTGACAAAGAAGAGACCCAGTCCAAACATTATTCCAAAGTCCACACCCACCTTCTCAAAAGACTTCTTAAATGTGAGATCAAAGGGCCCCAGTGATGTTATTTTTTGTTTTTATGCATTCCACTGAATTAGGACTCTTACACTCTCTGCCACGTGATGTTAATAGGGAGGAAATGTAAATTTAACTGGAAAATTGCCCAATAAGCAGTACTGCCTTTACTTTGCAATTTTTATATTCTCCTCTAGCTCTCTTATCTGGTCGTCACCGTTAGAGTGTTCTCTACTTGATTCCTGCCTCAGTTAAGAGGCTGATCCTCGAACGGCGTTCCTCCCCATCTCCTTTAATGTACCTTATCTCAGAGTCTCCCACAGAAGCCAGGCTGTTCTTCCATTTCAGCAGGAGAAGCAGACACATTAATATTATCTCTTTTGCCTTCAAATCAAAGTTGATCGATTGTCTTCATCGATTGACCCCAGTCTATAAGGTCTAAATTTGTTCCCTTAACTATTAAGTTATTTACCATCAACGTATATCCCAGATTTACCATTTGTGTCAAATTCCCTCTTCCCTTGTCCTTGTATGTATTTCTTGTAAGATGGATAATTATTCTTTCTGTTTTACAGGTGAGGATATGGGGGGTTATCCAGGCACTTGTTCAAGGTCACAAGGCTGTCAAGCTGCAGACCAGGATTTAAACCCAGGACTTTTCACTCCAGGAGGATAATTCTGCACAGTTTGAGGTAGAGATAAGCAAAAGGGGAGGAGGATAGCAGACTAAAGATCTAGAATGATTACTCCATTTCATAGTCACTATGGTAATTTTATGTGTCTTATAATAAGCTATATCAACTAGATCACCTCTCCACATGTGTCTGCGAGAGATTTACAACACTGTACAATTCCACAAGGGAAATGAGCGCAGATTTACTAGGTAAGAGAATTTTTCAGCCTGAAAAATTGATATTATGTTTGTTGAAGTTAGCAATCTTCCTCTATACAGTTCTGTAGTGCTTGACCCAGTTATTTCATAGGTTGAGGGTCAAAGATAAAATTATAAAACTACTATAAGAGTGGTCCCAAGACCTACGAGATGAAGTTAAAATAAGGTTCTCTTAGTACTTTCCGCAATAAACTCCCAATAATATTTAACACTGGTTGAGTACTTACTATGAACCAGACACTGCTCTAAGAAAGTCATGTTCATTAACTCTTTTAAGTTCTGTAACAATTCCAGGAGATATGTATTATTACCATTATTCCCAATTTACAGACAGCAAGACAGAGACAGAGAGGTAAAGCAACCTCCCACAGTCACACAGCTTGCATACTGCGGCGCCAGTATCTGGACCCTGGAAGTCTGACTCCAGAGCTCCTCCTCTTAACTCCTAGGCAATCAACTGAATAATTTGCTCTGTTGGATACGTTTATATGTCAAACGTAAGATTTAATTTATCGATATGTTAATAGTGTCCATATTTCCCTGATAAAACCTGGCATACACCGCAGGACAGATCATTTCTGCCTATTCCAAGTGCAAAAAATAGTCTGGGAGAGAAAGTTGATATGAAAATGGCTGGCTCTTCTAAGCTACTTTGATGACTTACGGGGAAATATATGTCTATGTACAGCTGATTCACTTTGTTATAGATCAGAAGCTAGCACACCATTGTGAAGCAATTATACTCCAATAAAGATGTTAAAAAAAAAACCCAACAATACAGAATACTTGAAATTGATATTATACAAAAAAATTGTTTTTTGAACTGTGTGATTGCTTGCCATCCACCAAATGCCACAGGGGTGGACTGTATATCACTCCAGTGTTCACTGAAATGCAATAGCTCCCACGTGAGGACATGGCAACAAGAGGGCCTTAAGAGATTACTGATGTTCTTTCCAGGTGTAAAGGCAGATCGCCGAGAAGCTGGAGTCAATCACGGCACCGTTGCTGGCAGCTTTAAGGTAAGTGTTCAACAGGCCTGCCTAATTAATGCTGTCAGCACAGCTGTTCCCAATTATAAGGACATCTCACTTACGGACATAAAGAAGCTGTTCTGCAAGCTTCACTTAAGGCCATCAATACACAGGGTTAAAATGGATCCATTACAGTTTGACCTAATTGACGTGTGGCAAATTTCATTTGACAAAAGTTTATAAATTTGATCTTTTCTGTTGTCAGAAAGCAGGGTTTATTTTTCCCCTTCGTTTGCTATCCATACCTTCCATATTCACTTCCAATATGTCACTTAAAGAGAGACCTGGAGAAATACCCAGTTACTGAAAGTTTGATATTCTATTTATTTATTTTCCTCTGGTAACGGGGTTCTTCTCTTCTGATGGGTTCATGACGTAAGTAAATTTAGGACACTAGCGTGACCTTGATGTGTTAATAATATGTGTCTATGACTATTATTTCTTTGTTCAAATGGAATTACAATCATTTAATTAACTGATGTCACTAAAATTCTCTTTCTTCCTTTGAGAGAAGGACCTTATTTCGATGTTCTGTACTAGATGAAATTCCCAGCTAAGATGAGTTAGTTAACACTTGATTATAACTAGTTTTAAACAATAACAGCTGTGGGAAAACTTTTAAGCATTGCATAAAACGTAAAGCACTGCTGTTGAACAAAGCCCTAATTTATACCAATATTAGTACCCCATCATCTACTTTTCACATAGCCACTTAAAACCTACTTCTCCTGTGAAGAAGAAAACACTCTAGCAGAGCTAAACATGAAATAAACGTGTTTCCTTTCGGGACCTCAAAAGTGTCTTTCTTTGTTATTTAGGCAGGTCAACTTTTCTGGCAACCATGTTCCTTATTTTTCTATTTTATTCACAGATAACTTATTAAACTGAACGACCCTTAAAAAGTGCATGCCAGGACTGAAGGGAGGCTTCTCAATTCACTGACGCCAACCAGATCAAAGTTAAATCTGTCTCTGCTTTGCTTACTATAGTTAAATAACCAGCTTTGCAATCCCTCCTTAAGTAGGGCCCAAGTTTGACTTTCGGAGGATCTTTAAAGCTTGTGTAGCTCTTTGCATTTTTAAGCTGGTCCACCGACAACCTAACAACTAACAATCCTTATCATTTTACTGCTACCCCACAGGAAAGACTAAGAAAGGCAAGTTTCCTATCTTAGCGTTCCCAGCGTCACAAATTCATTGAAGAGGCAGAAAATGACCAGAGTCAAATAAACAGATTGTTTACAGTAAGAAAATCTGTGCTACATCATTGATCATCTAAAGCAATATAATTCTGTGACCTGTCTAACAGAGCTACAAGGCTGTGACGCTTTCCTGCACAGTCGTTGGAAGCCAAACTATAAGATCAGAGCCAAAGGAGTCTGGTTTCAGACAACACACACACACACACACAATCACAATAAGGAAGACTTCGAATTCACAGTTTCCCTTATTTGACACAAAAAATTAGTTCACTAAAGCATCCCTTGAAAGTACAAGTGAGCTGCCTCCTGTACACTCTGAGATAACCCACTGGTTCTCAAATTGCAATCAAATTTTCTCAGCACAAAGATTCACAAACACTGCACAAAAGAAACCTAAATGAAGCTTACTTAGCATGTCAACATTTGCCTTTCATTTCCTCCACAGGGACACTGGCACGCCACTAGAAATATCTCGTTTTGTTTGTTTTTATGTAGAAAGAAGTTTAATTGGCTTCTTTGCTAATGGTTTCTAGTCCATGAATTTAACTGGCTAAACTCCACACATAACATTCTGTGCTTCTGCCTATAGCTTTTCATAGTCTCTATGAACAGGAAAAATCAGGAGTTTGCAGACCCAGGATCAAATGCTTGTTAGGTCTGTGGGACCAAAGAGGCACTCTGAACCTCAATAATCTTATCCATAAAAAGGGGTGAGGGGGGCTTCCCTGGTGGCGCAGTGGTTGAGAATCTGCCTGCCAATGCAGGGGACACGGGTTCGAGCCCTGGTCTGGGAAGATCCCACATGCCGCGGAGCAGATGGGCCCGTGAGCCACATTTACTGAGCCTGCGCGTCTGGAGCCTGTGCTCCGCAACAAGAGAGGCCGCGACAGTGAGAGGCCCGCGCACCGCGATGAAGAGTGGCCCCCGCTCGCCGCAACTAGAGAAAGCCCTCGCACCGAAACGAAGACCCAACACAGCCATAAATAAATAAATAAATTTTTTAAAAAAGGGGTGAGGGGACTAGATCTGCCTTACCTATTTCACAAAGCTGTAAAGATCTAATTAAAAATGGTGGTGCAAGCATTTTGCATCTTTAAAAAAATTTTGTTTTCATTTTTAGTGCCGACTGGACTGTCATGATCTATAGATCATCTGAAAAGTCAAAAAATGTTAGCTCATATAAATCCAAATGACACCAAATCACGTAATTAACAGCTAAAAAACTGCATATAGCTGTGGTCATTCCTCAAGACAAAAAAAAAAAAAAAAAAAAAAGCAGCTGGAAACTATCAAGAAGGGTCACTAAAATGTTCAAAGGGAAGTTCTGCCGGTGTAAAGGAACAGACTAAACATTCTACAAGCCTCACGACTGATACAAGGAAGGCCAAGAAAGGAAAACAGTGGGTCTCTAAAGTCATAAAAATTTTAGATTCATAGAAGAATACTACAATGCATGGAAAGCCCTGCAAGCATGAAGCAGGTAGCATTAGAATAAAAAAGGAAAAGAAGCACCTTCATACGTGATTTTATTTCAGCACGAAAGGTGATACTCAAGATGGCAAAATCTGAATAAGGTCTATAGTTTAGCTAATAGCATTATACCAATGTTAATTTTCAGTTTTGATCAATATATCAAGGGAACAGGGAGCTGGAGGAAGGGTATATGGGAACTCTGTCCTATCTTTGCAATTCCCCAGTAAATCTAAATTACCCCTTCCCCAAAACATACTCAAGATGACTAGCCCAATTTATGTATTTTTTGGATAGTAAGATAAGTGTCCCTCTTCTGTATTCCCATAAAGCCGTTATTATTCCATTTAGTACAATGCATTTTATCTTTATAGGCATTTGTTTCACCCAGGAGACAGAAGGCTCCTTTAAGTCAGGGGCTTTTTTCTTTTAATTCAGCTTTTATCCTAGTAACTAGCACAGTGCCCAATAATACTTGCTGAATAGGAGAATGAATAAAGAAATAAAGTCAGTCTGGGAGTCAAATATTCCATATCAAATGAGCCACTTGTTTCTCTCTAATGCACAAGATTTATGCAAAAACACACTGGCTTTAGCAGGGTTATCATGTACCTTTCCTACTCATATGATATGAATGTATCACATGGTCTTTTCTTAGCCAAACATTTAGAATATTCCATATTGAAAAGATCTTCTGAAATCCAACTAGTATCGAGATAATGGCTCATTCATAGAGATAACCAGCTTTATTCTCTTAGATATTTCTCTATTTCCATTCTTTCAACAAATATTATTGAGTGTCTATTGAATGGATACTACTGTTTTAAGTACTCAAGATACAGACTTGAACAAGAAAAACAAGATCCCTGCTCTCCTTGGAGCTTACATCTTGGGGTAGGGACAGGCGTAGAGGGAGAACCTATTAATCAGTTAGACTGTTATATGACTTGTAAAATAAATTCTTTATCTTTAACTCTTAAGAGCACTAAAAAATTGTTGAGGTAGCTGTATACTTTCCACTTAGTCATGCAATATAGCTTTCTTTTCTATTTAAGTTGAGACTGAGAATTGATCACTAAATCTTATTTATAACCAACTAATATTAATCAGTTAAACACTGCTCAATTGGTAAAATGGCATTTTGAAAGCTTTTATTCATGGTAGCAAATTATTTTTCATATTAAAAACAACTCTATTAAGGAGGCTTCCTCTGCATAAATTATATTCTCAATATTTCATTATACTATGTTACACTTTTACCATTATACAACTCAATATAAGTTGTGAAGTTTCCTGGTTAAAAGGCTGAATCAGACAGACCTAATTCAAATCCCACTCTGCCATATACTAGTTGTGCAACCTTGGGAAAATTCTTTAAATTCTCTAGACCCCAGTTTCCTAAAATTTAAAATGAGATTACAATAGAACCTACCTCATAGGGCTGTTAAAAGGATTGAAAAAGATCATGCAATTTAAGCACTGAGCAGTATGTGTCCTAGTGCAAGCACTCAATAAATGTTGGTAGCAATTCTTATTATATCTTTACTTAAGCCTTCAATATATTTCAGCAGTCTATAAAGCTTTCTAAATTAACATAAAGTTTTTAAAGTGACTGCTCACTTAGAGCTAAGACCAGTGAAAGCACATTCATTCCTCTGGCAGATGGAATAATGACTCCCAAAGATGTCTCAATCCTAATTCCTAGAACCTGTGAATATGTTGCCTTGTATGGCAAGAGGGACTCTGCAGATGGGATCAGGGTGAGGACCTTGATGTGGGGAGATGACGCTGTATCAGCTGGTTCACCCAATCTAGTCACGTGAATCCTTAAGAGCAAATAATCTCTCCCTGGCGTAGTCGGTAGAAGAATGGTCAGAGACGTAATGTTGCTGGCTCTCGAAGTCAGGGGAAGGGGCCCTGAGCCAAGGAATGCAGGCAGCCTCTAGAAGCTGGAAATGCCAAGAAAACAGATTTCCTCCCAGAGCTTCCAGACGGGAATGCAGCCCTGCCAACACTGTGATTTTAGCCCAGTGAGACCTGTCTCGGAATTCTAACCTACAGAACTTCAAGATAATAAATGTGTGTTGTTTTATGCCTCTAAGTTTGCGGTAATTAGTTATAGCAGCCACAGGAAACTAATACAATTCCCAGAGAGAAATCGATTCTGTTGATTTTCCCATATTAAGAACGGTGCAACTCTATCTCATGAAATGGTATATAGGATGTTCGTGTATAAAAATAGATAAATCAGGGTGAGTACAACTACTAGCTATGCATCACTTCACCTTTCATAGCCTCCTACTCAGGGGCCGAGAGAGGATCCACACTGAAGGAATCACACACCCCAGGGAACAGAGCTTGGAAACCATTAGGAGTTCAGGAACCAAGTTCAGCCCCAGAGACTGACCCCAACCAATCGTGGCCAAGACCATCATTCTCTCTCTCGGGACTCAGCTTCCTGTTCATAAAAACAAGAGGTTGGATCATCTTTCAATGCTAGTAAACTCCAAAGTGAGTCAGGGAGATCTTTTTTTTTTCTCCTTTTTGTACACTGTGTTTCAGGAATTTATGAACAGAGAGTCACCAACCTAATTTTTATATTTAAACATGATTTATGAACACTAGCCTCCCAATGACAACAGTACTGTCATACTACTAAAAAAGAGAAGAAAGGACTTCTATGAAATTTTCCAAGGTTCTCAAGAACCCAAACCTACATATTGGTAGAAATGTGCTTGAATTTGACAGTTAAGGTGACAAAATAAAATAAATCATTTTTTGAGTAACTTTACTATTTAAGTAGCAGTAATTTTTTTCTTGATTTCTGGAAAACATCATTTAGGGATTTTAATAAACAAAAATTTAAAACAAATCTTCAGACAAAGACTTTACAGATTAAACATTACACTCACTTCTGGGTTGATATCTGAAGAAGCCCACCACTTGGGAATCATATATCTTAGCTTTAGGTCATAATTTCTGTTTCTAAAGAAAGTTATTTCTTGCATGACTTTGGTATACCTCAAATATCTTACATAACACAAGGGAATATTGTGTAATGGGACCAAAAGTGTGCAGTGAATCTGTTGAACAATGATCTATCTGTAAAAGGGGGAAAATCATCCTGACATAAGTTAACAGCTATAGAAATTTGACAGATAAGAACATAGCCTAAATCAAGCTTCTAGACAGGTCATGAAAGCCATTCCTAAATCATCTTTAGTATCAACACTTTCTGACAAAAATCCACCAGCAATGCAGTTGACTTCTTTGATTTAACCATTAGAAAGTAACTGTGAGAAATCAAACTTTAGGAATTTTACCATAATAATGGTGACAAAAAATAAAGAGGAAGCAAAATTTCTATAGTGGTTCTGCTATAGCATGTTTTAATGTATTAATAAGTAGGTCCTAAGTAGGGGCATGATATCAGCACATTATTGATTTAAAGCACTAAGGGACAAGCTTTCTTCTGATTAAAGAGATAGCCATGGTAAGACATGAAGATCTTATGAAAAAAAGCTAATATCCTACAGATGTGCATTGCAAGTTGTAGCTAGTTCAGTGGCTTCAAGAATCACTACATTTTCCATTATGTAAAGTTAAATGGAAGAGCTGACGGTACAGATGAAAAAGGTACAAAGGTATTTCCCCATTTTTGTAAGAAGTGCTATAATGATGGCAGGTACCAGTCTTTAAAAAAAATTGATAAAGAAGTTAATACTGATCTTTGCTAGAAGAGAATGCCCTCAAGGACCAACGCCTGCAAAATAGGTACCAGTCTCAAGGTTTAAGGATATAAAGATTCGACTAAGTTGTTAAGAACGAGTATCATTGGAGTTGTAACTGTACTTTCTTGTTAGTGCTCCAATTATAGTTCCATACGTTTTCACTTCTCTTCACCCAGACCTACTTTTCCCAGAAGCCCCGTTATTTTTAGCTTACGATTTTGTAAAATGAGGACTTTTTTCAGGAATGCAAACATGGAGTTTCAGCAGAAATATCTGTAAGTAGGACAGGGAGCTGTCAATGGTCTGGCAGACCGTCCTCCACCCAGCCAGAGGTTCTCAAACCTTGTGTACATACAAGTCACCTGGGCAAGTTTATCAAAACAAATAAGAAATATTCATAGACCCCCATCAGAAGACTCTGATACACTAGAGTCAGAGAAAAGCCCAAGAATGTGTTCTTTCGAAAAGCATCTCAGATGATTCTGATATGGGTGATCTGGGCACAATATTTTCAGAAATATGACAATGCTCTGAGGAAGCAGTTCTCTCCAAAAGTTGCTCAGCATTTACAGAGTTAATGCCCACTCCACTAAGTCTTTCCAGTAAGGACATCTTTTTCTGGAATGCTTAACATTTATTTTCCTAGGTAAATTAAAAAGAAATAAGGCTTAATTTCCCTTCTGGAGAAATTCAGAATCTTACAGAAAGAGACAAAAGTGAATTATGAGAAGTTTTACATTCTTATAGGAAGTGCTCTAATGGATGGCATCTGCTTAGTTACCTACAAGGCTCAAGTTCTAACCCTTCATATCCAAAATAATAGTAAGCTAGGTGCTGGATGTAAAAAAAAAAATTTTTTTTGAAAAAAACGAAAAAGGAGAGAAAACGAGAAAGGGAGAATCAGATATTCCAAAAAATTTCTCCTGAACTAGACACCTGCATGCATCTTTATATGTTAGGAAAGGTAGACTATTCTCTATGTAAGGGCAGAGTCATTTCATAACATTTAAACAACTTATTTAAAATATATTGCATTAATCAGGCACACATTTATTTTGGAGAGTTCATATGGACGTTGCTTAAAAATATTTTTCCCTAGTCTTTAAAGCTGTGTAAGAGAAAGAAACAAACAACTTTAAACCTGTGCTTTCTTTAAGATGAGTATATATGTCTGTCCTCAGATTGGAATGGCTAGATCTAGAAAAGGTAGTTAAAAACTATAAAATATGGTATAAGAACTTTGCATTCCCAGACCTAGTTTAAACTTCATTCGAAAATTCAAGCCCTACCTTAGTGTCACCATTCAATCTTTACAAGATACTACCTCCAAATCTTCTTACTCATCCGTCTCTCCTAGGCGACCATGAGCATTAATACCTGTGCGGATATTAGTATCTCTAGCCTAGATCTCTTGGTTGAGATCTAGACCTTTGTTAGTGTTGCTTATCTCAAAAAAAACCCAAAAAATGGCACAAACATTCACTCAGTTGAACAAATATAAAATTTCATTTTCTCTTCAATTCACACCCATATCCAGTCCACTAAAAAATTCAGTCAACTTTACTACCACCTCTCCTCCTCCTCCCATGCCCATCCCAGGCCCTTCCTGGAAGGGAAATTCTGAACTAGAAATTAGGCAATAAGCAGAGACAATGAACTAGAAATGAGCCAACTATAAAGCAATCGCAAAAGAAGAAAAGAGGGGAAAGAAGAAGTAGGCCAACCACAAGGGCAATTAAATACCAACTGAACTAAAACCTGCATCCTAGGAAAGGGGGAAGTCACCAGAAAAGAACTGTCTTCATGAAGGATAGCAGCGTCTGTTATGGATTCCACATTAGAGAGGTAGACCCAACCGGTATGGACACTGAGACAAAGGTCAGCTGTGAAACCTGGGGAAGGATTAGGAGGTGCAGTTGGAAGGAGTATTCCTAGGTGGGAAGCAAAGAGAAGGATTTATAATCTGCTATTTAGCTTTATTCTACATCCGGCCTTAGATTTGTTGGTTCACTTCTGTTTCTGAGCCATCTGGTTTTCCCTAAGAGCACAGAACTCCATGCCTTTAAGGTTGAAGCATAACTGGTTCTCTCACAACAGCTTGGCATCCTGAACAGAATTCAAGGTTCAGTAATCATGAGAACAAATGTGGGAGAGGTGGATGGTGGACTTGTTGCATAAACTGTCTCAAATAAAGGATACTCAGATCAACGACTGAATTTGAGATTTTTTTTTAGAACTATATTGGAATAAATTGATCAACGGCCTTTTGAAGGCCTGATGAGAACACAGGTTCCTAGTAAAAAGATAGAACAGGCTGGAGAACATAAGCAATGTCAGTTAAGAAAAAGTCAGGGGCTTCCCTGGTGGCGCGGTGGTTGAGAATCTGCCTGCCAATGCAGGGGACACGGGTTCGAGCCCTGGTCTGGGAGGATCCCACGTGCCGCGGAGCAACTGGGCCCGTGAGCCACAACTACTGAGCCTGCGCGTCTGGAGCTTGTGCTCCGCAACAAGAGAGGCCACGATAGTGAGAGGCCCGCGCACCGTGATGAAGAGTGGCCCCCGCTTGCCACAACTAGAGAAAGCCCTCGCACAGAAACGAAGACCCAACACAGCCAAAAATAAATAAATAAATAATTAAAAAAAAAAAAAAAAAAAAAAGACAAAGTCAGAATAAAGACTGCCAGAACAAATAGCAAGGATATATGTTTTTATGGCAGAATATTGAGACGACAACAACTTTTCAAGGGATATTATAGAGCAGAGGTAGGCAAAATACAGTCCTCAGGCCAAATCCTGCCCACCACCTGTTTTTGTAAATAAAGTTTTACTGGGACACAGACACTCATTTGATCGTAAATCATCTATGTCTGCTTTCATGCTAAACTGCAAAGTTGGCTCTTTACAGAAATGTTTGCGGACTCCTGTTACAGAGCAACAGTAAGTCATCCTAGGGTATCTATAGAATTTCATCTAGCAATTAGAATTGGCTGGTTCCATAAAGACAGATTACAGAATGGGAATAATTCATGTGGGATCTACATTTTGAGGTCCAAGAATGAACTCAGTATACAGAGTGGCATTTCCAAAATACTATCTGTGAACACAAAAGAAACAAGCTCCCCATCCAGACAAGCAGAGGAGGCTATGATATGCTTATAGTAAGTGCTGGCATTACCTAGTTCAGGAAAAAAAAAAATGCTTGCAATTTATGGATGGGATATATAGATTAGAAAAGGATGGTGGAGAAATCAACTTCAAAGTAAGAAAATAAATCTGTTATAAATTTGTGAATTAATGCTTTATTTGGTATATAGTTATTTAGTGTATATGATTCTATTTGACGATGATTTCCTACTTAGAAAAAGAGGAAGACAGATTCACCCAGACCCTGACGCACAGAAGCGCCCCCTGGATGAGGATAGTTATCAGAGACAGGAAATGACGTCTGTAGAATAGAAAACTAGAGACATAATCATGAAATATCTCACCCACTTATAATTTGAAAAACTGCATCTACCCAAAAGAGGAAAATTCTGATATTACTTTGTTAGTAATTTATAAAATCTTCAATTCTGTTTCAATTTGAGAGGTTATGCCATTATGTCCCTAATGGCTGTCAATGATTTTCAACTATAATCAAGATGGCTGGGAAAGATGTAAATGTAAGTTGGAACAATACATTGTAGTTAAGCAGGAACTATTCCAGGATTGTGACAATGGATTATTATTTTAGAAAGAATGGACTTTTGGCTTAATGAATCAAATTTGGACAGTAACAATAGTACGAGGCTCTCTAAACTTTATCTCAGAGACTTGACTCTGTACCTCGCTTATGCTGTCTGGATGACATTCTGTCCAGTTTCTTCCTGGGAGAGCTCTGAGATCATTTACATTGTTTACAAAATTATGCTAACTTTTTGTAACGAGGATTAGCAGGAAAAAGGTAAGTGACTTTAAAATCAAAGATTGAGAAATAGAGGAAAACAGATTTTAGAAAGACTCGGGAAGTGTGTCACACCTTGTAATTATTTCTAACATGTGTTGCAATTGTCTCTTTGAAAGGAGGAAATGAGAATTATAGAAGTGGATTGGGATGAAATACTTTGGGTAAGAAGTCAGACGAAAGACACATTTTAAAAATGCAGGCAACCATTTGAATGTCTTGCTATGCTTCTAAAGTTGAGTTTATACAAGTGTAAGTGACAAGAAAAAAAAAATGCAGGCAACGTAAGAATATAGGACAGGGAACTCTAATGCACCGTGGTGACCTAGATGGTAAGAAAATCCAAAAAAGAGGGGATATACGTATATGTATAGCTGATTCATTTTGTTGTACTGTAGAAACTATACAACATTGTAAAGCAACTATACTCCAATAAAAATTAATTTAAAAAATATATAGGAAAGATAGAAGATAAAGATGAACATAAAAGAAAAAGGGTTGGTAATGAACTACATATAAAAATTACATGGGTTTTGGAATCAGACATAGTTCAGAGACTGAATTTTCTCAGTATTTATTTTTATGGGCATTTATATATTTGTAATTTAAAACATGGACATATATTATCACGCATACGCGATTATTTACTAACTGTGAGTTGTATTACCATGGAATTTATTCCTACCTATTCCTTTTGAATAACTCTGTTGGCCTGTTGAAGGCAAAGGAATCCAAGACTTGTATATGAAGGCTGAACTGAGAAGGTGGGGAAACACTGAGGCAGAACCCAAGCAGGAAGAAGACGCAAGTCCAAACCTTGAAGACAGAATCTCAAAATCAAAACCTCCGCACCTGTGCTGTAAAATCACGATGGCACTGATTACTTGGATACAGGGCCAGACCCTCAGTGAGGGGTGGTGCTAAACATCTCCTGTGTGCACGTCATTCACAACAGAGCAAAATGAATTTATAGACATCTCAAACTGCAAAGGAACCAACATCCTAAATAGTTCTAGTGAGTAAAGGATGCTAAATAGAAATTAATAATAGAGTCCAGCATCCATTATTCCTAGTTTCAAATGTACATGTCACTGTTGTGTCTTTAATGAGGACCACTATTTTTATTGTTTTGTTTTATTTTATTGCCTGTAAAAATATTCATAAAGGCTACTGCAAGTTCATCCTACCTTCAATCCAGTTGACCCAACTTTCCCACCATAGATTTTTCCAGTACTTAACCACGCATAGATCACGTGTACATCTATATATGCACTACCCATATGTTCACTGATAAACTATACGCTTCTCTCATATGTAATAAGGATGTGCACTTCTTAGAGATTTGGTTCAAAGATTAACTTTCTGGGTATGGCAAGCTCAATGGACGTTGCTATCAATCACCTACACTCCTGTCCTTTACCGATAACCTTATAATCATAATTCATATTAGCATAATCACCTTCTCACTGATTACTGAAAGATCCAAAATCATCAATAATTCAGTTACGTATGTGATACTTTATCTTAAAGAAAGGTTTCTTTCAAACCAAGGGTTGATATCCAGGGATTTCTGATTAATTCTTAAATTAACTGGAAAATTTAATTCGCAATGATATTATATTTGAAAATATTCTGGTTGAGATTTATTCATCTTAAAAACCTTAATAATAGAGTGGAGCAAAATACTTACTTAGAAATTCCCATTTAAGTTTTTGTTTTGTTTTGTTTTGTTTTTGATAAGCTCATGAAGTTCAAGTAGTGGGTAACACAAAAATTTTTAAAGCAAGACTTACTCTTCTTGGAATTTATGTGTATAAGAGTTTTGTTAAAAAGTTCTCTATAGTATCATTAGAATATAAAGTACTTACTCCTTTGGGGTAAGGATCATTTCTATTCTATTCATTGTTTATTCCCAGCACCTAGCACAATGCAAGGAACTATTAGGTATATATAATTAATACTTATCTGTTGAATAAATGAATGCAAAAACTTCCTGTAATAAATCAGTAATTCGACACCAGCTTGCCTTCCTGATGAACTATGAAATTCTTAAGAAAATGTACCTGAGAACTATAATATCAAAGTAGAGAAAAGAGTACATGAGAAAAGGAAGGGCAAGTGCTTCGCTCGCAGTAATAACTGTTTTCATATAATTTTTCTGGCAGCTATCAAATATGACGGGTCTTCCAAAAAAGGTTTTCTTTTTTAAAGGGGAAAACAGAAAGTAAAACAATAAGATTACAGTTTTCTACTGAAGCAATACTGACCTAGATATACTCACTCTTTCTTTAACCACAGTATTGCTAAAGTGAGCCATGAAAAACACACATGCACACACACACCCACACATATGCACACACACACACACACGCACTTAAAGCACATCTTTACACACAAGGTCTTTACACATAATTTTATTACTTCCGTAAGGTACTGTGAAAGGCTTGGCTCCTTTTTCTACGTCAAAGACTTTCACCTCTGCTTCTGTGTCAAGTGGCTCTTGGATGGATTACTCATGTGCGTGTTTATCATCTTTTGGGTTTTTAAAAAAACTCCCTGTACTAACTAGACATCACCTGCACATGACAGTTTGCTTGAAACTATATAATCATAGCAGTCTCTCAGATATGGATATTATTTTAAGACAACTCTTCTGACTTATTCAGATATGCAAACTTCTACAGTGCACAGGGTCCTCCATAAGCACGATTCTCAAACTTTGGTAGGCATCGGAATCAAATCTCCTGAAGGGCTTGTTAACACACAGACTGCCAGGCCTCCTCCCAGGGTTTCTGACTCAGGAGGTCTGGGTTGAGGCCAGACAATTTGCTGATGCTGTCGGTCCAGAGACCATGCCAGGTTTGATACATCCTGAGGAATAAGAAGGAAACAGATGACACAGAACTGACGGCAACCCATGAGAAAGACCTGCTATTAAAAATATATAAGGTTACTAAGAAAATAACGGCAGCTAATCTAACTTTCCTAAAACTACAGAGCAGAGGATGGCGGATGATGCCTAAGAGATTTGAAGGCTTTTCCTTTGAACAAAACTTGGACACAAACAGCCAAACCAAAAATTCTATTTGACATAGATTTCCTTACCAGGAGAACGCTTGCATTGTGCAGAATGAGAGGGGCTTTTCAGCTGACCTTTATGTGGGTCTTAACTTGAGAATATTACTGGAATATGAGTGGATGGCACAAATAATGGTCAAGGTTAACTTTCTAGGGCAAAAGCCATGGGTTCCACAAAGTAACCATTACTTAGATACTTCCATTCTTTCAACATATATGGGGTACCTTCTGCACGCTGACACTGTGCTAGGATATGAAAAGATCTCCTTATCGGGAGAGAAATGGGGGAATAGATTTTTTTTAAACTTATAATAAGCGAAGAGCATCCCAACAGAGGTACAGGAGATGGTACCATGGAAGCATGGGTGAAGATGTAGCCAGTTGTGTGAAAGAGTCTGGAGAGGCTCTGGAGAGGAGGGATTTATGGTGAATTTTAAGGAAAAGGGAGAACTAGACAGGTGGAGAATGGGAGAAAGACATGCCAGGCAGAGACAAGCACGTGATCACACAGGCACAGTGCTATGAGCCCACACTGCTGTCAGGGGAACAGAGAGCTCCATGTGGCTGAAGCACAAGTGGGTGTGGTTGGAGAGAAAGAATGGCAGAAGAGAAGTCTGAAAATGCCTGGGGGCAGATCATGATGTGAGGGGCCTTGCAGGCAGTGCCAACCTTAGGAACAGAAAACTCAATCTATAGATAAAGGAAGTTAAGAAGGCCTTTAAAGCAAAGGGCTGTCATGGTCCATTTCAACTCCTAGTAAGTCTCTCAGCAGCACAGAGAATGAAGGAGAAGTGGGGATGAGGCGGAGGAAACACAGGAGGAAATCAGACTGATAAGCCAAGCAAGGGCTACGGTGGAGAGCAGAGGTCTTCCTTGAGAGGCATTTCGGAGGTATCACGGGTAGGACTTGGCCAACAGGCACGCATAGGGAATGCCACAGAAAGAAGAGTTGGAGCTCAGTTTGAACAACTCTAACTGATTCATTTGGCCTGTTCAACTTGCTGATCCATGGTTATGTGTGATATTTCCTGAGCTCTAATTATATATAAGGCACAGTTGTAAATAACTACAGCTGCGTAAGACAAGCTCTCTGCCATCAAGATGCTTACTGCCCAATTTCACTTTAACTTGGAGCCATGGTCTTGCCCAGAGAGAAACTTATCTCAGGAAAAATTCTCTGCAAGACGGCAGGCTGCCGCAACAGGAAATTCTCCAGAGAGGATCACAAAGCTTAACAAAGTACGTACTCCCTTAATTCTGTGTTTGGGATGAGGAGAAACTGAAGAAGGACAAGGATAGGAAAGACACAGATGACACAGTCATGAGACAGTCTATAGCCACTCCCCGCCATGCCAAAGTTACGTGTCCGAGAAAGATATAACTTATCCTTCAGGAATAAGGTGAAGAATGTCTCTTAACCACTATATGGATTAAGAATGGCTTTCTCGGGCTTCCCTGGTGGCGCAGTGGTTGAGAATCCGCCTGCCAATGCAGGGGACACGGGTTCGAGCCCTAGTCTGGGAAGATCCCACATGCCGCAGAGCAACTGGGCCCATGAGCCTGCGCGTCTGGAGCCTGTGCTCCGCAACAAGAGAGGCCACGACAGTGGGAGGCCTGCGCACCGCGATGAAGAGTGGCCCCCACTTGCCGCAACTAGAGAAAGCCCTCGCACAGAAACGAAGACTCAACACAGCTAAAAATAAATAAATAAATTTATAAAAAAAAAAAGAATGGCTTTCTCTTAACCCATACGAAGTTCATACCTAGATTGAGCTTCGACCAACTTTACCAGGCATTAGAGGTTAAAAAGAGAAGGTAAGTAACCCTAGAAAATTCTACAGCACTATGCTAAGATAAAACAAGCAGAAGTTGTAAAGAAAAACCTGTCTTAAATGGCACTACCGGTTACCCCTCATCTTTTTTGACCCTGACTTAGGAAGTTCCAAAACCAACATTTCAACCGTCAGAAGCATCTCTTAGAAAATGTCTCATGGTGCTCTAATATCTATCATTTAGTACTTGGACATATTTCTAAAGCAGATTTCTATCACCCATCATTTGGTAATACCTGAGATTTTTGAAAAAAACATAATGATTTAAAATTTCTTCATCCTGGATTTAACCTGGGAACTTGTGGCTGTGCCCACACGGAGTCCAAATCCTGCAGAACAAAGCATGAAACTCTCAGAGAGACTCACTGAGATAGCATCCTCTTGAAGACAAAAGTGATAACAGCTCACTTGCAGAAAAGTTTACTATTGAAACGAGCACTTGAGCTTTATGGTATATTTCAAACATGCAGGAGCAATTGTCAAGAGAGAACAGGCTCTATTACAAATCAGTGATTCCCAAGCAGTTAGTGCCCAATTCCCTCCTCTTCATATCCTAGAACACATTATTTTTTTGCTTTAATAATACTTAGGCAGTAAGAATAACGGAAACACCTGGAGTTGATTTTAACAGGACTTTGCTAGCCCAGGGTAGAGTCCAAATCTCGTCAGGCTAAATCTCACCCTTGACCTGCCAAATATGATTACCAGAATCCAGCCACTTCCCTACATCCTGCAGCTGTTCTCCCCCGCCCCCCCCCCGCCCATAAACATCACATCTACCTCTCTGCCTAGAACTCCAACGGCAGCAAGAACACATGTCGCCAATTCAAGTGGAATAACAATTTCTGCAATGGACACTCCAAAGCAGAGAGGCCTGGGTTTACCTCTGCACACACGCCTCTAGAACATTACAGGGCACTCTCACTGGTGATGGCCTGAAGCAGTCACTGCTGGAGTGAAACAGCAGCAACCTCAGAGCCCTAAAGTAACAGAACACAACAGTTTATTTAAAAAGAAGTGAGGGGCACATGAAGGTTTTAAGTCCCAGGCAAGGCAGAAAGTGAAGCGTCAGGCCCACCTATGTAGACAGACATCCAGGGGCACCATACGATGGGCTGTGAGACCTTGGTCAAGTCAGCTAACTGTTCATTGTTTTTCTCTTGAAGACGATTGGACGATGTTTTTTAATCTGGATTCGTGATGCATTGGCAAAGTCTTGCCCCTTCTCTTGTAAACTCGGTAGTAACCACAGCAATTACGTTCAGTGAGATTTACACTTTGTCTGATTGTATCTTGAGCCACATTTTCTCCTTACTTCATTGAGGTTTTCACGATTGACCTTTTGGTTCATAAAGGTCATCCTTACCTCCACTTGAGGCATTTCCTAGAGATCTCCTTAACTGGAAATTGACGAGCTATAACCTTTCTTAGATCCTGAAGGTCAACAAAACTAGACAATTCATCCTCTAAATGTTACCTTCTGAAAATCCCTAACTTGAGGGCTCTTCAGGCCAACAAATCTCTTGTGAGGCATTCATATTGCCCTAAAATTTTTAGCTTCTTACTAATTAATGACTTCTTACTGATTAATGACTTAGTAATAGAGGGTAAGTTTTCCACAGTAACCCTCTGCTGCAAACAACTAAAAATGCTGAGTTAAATACAATGAACATCACCTTAAAAGGATGTGACAAAATAGGGAAATTTTAGGACAAAGTGAGAGGAAAATCTTGAGCCCAGAAATATAAACGAAATACCTGGGCAATACAACCACATTTCCTTTAAGGGCATTCGCCTACCCTAAGGAAGGGACCAAAAGTCAAGGCACAGGGCCTTCCCAAAGTCAGGAATCTTATAGTAGACGCTCTCCATATTAAGCCAGACTCCAAAGGGCTATTCCCATATAGAAACCCCCAGAGGAACTCTCATCTGAAGTGCCCGGTGCAGCACGTCCACATGTGGTACCAGACAAGGAGCAAGTGAAACTGAACTAAGCACAGAGGACAAAAAAAGTCTGGTTTCTGGTTTGGATGCACTCAGACGACTGGGGTCTCCCAGCTAGCTGACAACCCACAGGAGCCGTGTGGCTGACAAGGTCCTGGTGCCCCGGCCGGGTGTCAGGCCTGAGCCTCCAAGATGGCAGAGCCGAGCTCAGGACACTGGACCACCAGAGACCTCCTGGCCCCATGTAATATCAATGGGCAAGAGCTCTCCCAGAGATCTCCGTCTCAACACTAAGACCCAGCTCCATCCAACGGCCAGCAAGCTCCAGTGCTGGATGCCCCATGCCAAACAACTAGCAAGACAGGAACAAACCCCACCCATTAGCAGAGAGGCTGCCTAAAATCATACTAAGTTCAGAGACACCCCAAAACACACCACCGGAGGCAGTACTGCCCATCAGAAAGACAAGATCCAGCCTCATGCACCAGAACACAGGCACCAGTCCCCTCCACCACGAAGCCTACACAACCTACTGAACCAACCTTACCCACTGGGGGCAGACACCAAAAACAACGGGAACTACGAATCTGCAGGCTGCAAAAAAGACACCCCAAACACAGTAAGTTAAGCAAAATGAGAAGACAGAGAAATACACAGCAGATGAAGGAGGAAGGTAAGAGCTCACCAGACCAAACAAATGAAGAGGAAATAGGCAGTCTACCTGCAAAAGAATTCAGAGTAATGATAGTAAAGATGATCCAAAATCTTGGAAATAGAATGGAGAAAATACAAGAAACGTTTATAACAAGGACCTAGAGGAACTAAAGAGCAAACAAACAATGATGAACAACACAACAGATGAAATTAAAAATTCTCTGGAAGGAATCAATAGCAGAATAACTGAGGCAGAAGAGCAGATACGTGACCTGGAAGATAAAATACTGGAAATAACTACCACAGAGCAGAATAAAGAAAAAAGAATGAAAAGAATTGAGGACAGTCTCAGAGACCTCTGGGACAACATTAAATGCACCAGCATTTGAATTATAGGGGTCCCAGAAGAAGAAGAGAAAAAGAAAAGGACTGAGAAAATATTTAAAGAGATTAGAGTTGAAAACTTCCCTAATATGGGAAAGGAAATAGTCAATCAAGTCCAGGAAGTGCAAAGAGTCCCATACAGGATAAATTCAAGGAGAAACATGCCAAGACACATATTAATCAAACTATCAAAAATTAAATACAAAGGAAAAATATTAAAAGCAGCAAGGGAATAGCAACAAATAACATACACAGGAATCCCCATGAGGTTAACAGCTGATCTTTCAGCAGAAACTCTGCAAGCCAGAAGGGAGTGGCAGGACATATTTAAAGTGATGAAAGGGAAAAACCTACAACCAAGATTGCTCTACCCAGCAAGGATCTCATTCAGATTCAACGGAGAAATTTAAAACTTTACAGACAAGCAAAAGCTAAGAGAATTCAGCACCACCAAACCAGCTTTACAACAAATGCTAAAGGAACTTCTCTAGGCAGGAAACACAAGAGAAGTAAAAGACCAACAATAACAAACCCAAAACAATTAAGAAAATGGTAATAGGAACATACATATCGATAACTACCTTAAATGTAAATGATTAAATGCTCCAACCAAAAGATATAAACTGCCTGAATGGATACAAAAACAAGACCCGTATATATGCTGTCTACAAGAGACCCACTTCAGACCTAGGGACACATACAGACTGAAAGTGAGGGGATGGAAAAAGATATTCCATGCAAATGGAAATCAAAAGAAAGCTGGAGTAGCAATTCTCATAACAGACAAAACAGACTTTAAAATACAGACTATTACAAGAGACAAAGAAGGACACTATATAATGATTAAGGGATCAACCCAAGAAGAAGATATAACAATTGTAAATATTTATGCACCCAACATAGGAGCACCTCAATACATAAGGCAAATGCTAACAGCCATAAAAGGGGAAATCGACAGTAACCCAATAACAGAAGGGGACTTTAACACCCCACTTTCACCAATGGACAGATCAACCAAAATGAAAATAAATAAGGAAACACAAGCTTTAAACAAGATACATTAAACAAGATGGACTTAAGTGATATTTATAGGACATTCCATCCAAAAACACGTTCTTCTCAAGTGCTCATGGAACATTCTCCAGGATAGATCATATCTTGGGTCACAAATCAAGCCTTGGTAAATTTAGGAAAATTGAAATCACATCAAGCATCTTTTCCGACCACAACGCTATGAGACTAGATATCAATTACAGGAAAAAAACTGTAAAAAATACAAACACATGGATGCTAAACAATATGCCACTAAATAACCAAGAGATCACTGAAGAAATCACAAAATACCTAGAAACAAATGGCAATGAAAACACGACGGCCCAAAACCTATTGGAAGTAGCAAAAGCAGTTCTAAGAGGGAATTTTATAGCAATACAATCCTACCTCAAGAAACAAGAAAAATCTCAAATAAACAACCTATCCTTACAACTAAAGCAATTAGAGAAAGAAGAACAAAAAAAAACCCCAAAGTTAGCAGAAGGAAAGAAATCATAGAGGGAACTTATCTCCACATAATAAAGGCCATATATGACAAACCCACAGACAACATCGTTCTCAATGGTGAAAAACTGAAACCATTTCCACTAAGATCAGGAACATGACAAGGTTGCCCACTCTCACCACTATTAGTTAACATAGTTTTGGAAGTTTTAGCCACAGCAATCAGAGAAGAAAAAGAAATAAAAGGAATCCAAATGGGAAAAGAAGAAGTAAAACTGTCACTGTTTGCAGATGACATGATACTACACATAGAGAAACCTAAAGATGCTACCAGAAAACTACTAGAGCTAATCAATGAATTTGGTAAAGTAGCAGGATACTAAATTAATGCACAGAAATCTCTTGCATTCCTATACATTAATGATAAAAATCTGAAAGAGAAATTAAGGAAACACTCCCATTTACCACTGCAACAAAAAGCATTAAATACCTAGGAATAAACCTACCTAAGGAGACAAAAGACCTGTATGCAGAAAACTATGACACTGATGAACGAAATTACAGATGATATAAACAGATGGAGAGATATACCATGTTCTTGGGTTGGAAGAATCAGCATTGTGAAAATGACTATACTACCCAAAGCAATCTACAGATTCAATGCAATCCCTATCAAACTACCAGTGGCATTTTTCACAGAACTAGAACAAAAAATTTCACATTTTGTATGGAAATACAAAAGACCCTCAATAGCCAAAGCAAACCTGAGAAAGAAAAGCGGAGCTGGAGGAATCAGGCTCCCTGACTTCAGACTATACTACAAATCTACAGTAATCAAGACAGTATGGTACTGGCACAAAAACAGAAATATAGATCAATGGAACAGAATAGAAAGCCCAGAGATAAACCCACATGCATCTGGTCACCTTATCTTTGATAAAGGAGGCAAGAATATACAACGGAGAAAAGACAGCCTCTGCAGTAAGTGGTGCTGGGAAAACTGGACAGCTATATGCAAAAGAATGAAATTAGAACACTCCCTAACACCATACACAAAAGTAAACTCAAAATGGATTAAAGACCTAAATGTAAGGCCAGACACTCTAAAACTCTTAGAGGAAAACATAGGCAGAACACTCTATGACATAAATCACAGCAAGATCCTTTCTGACCCACCTCCTAGAGAAATGGAAATAAGAACAAAAATAAACAAATGGGACCTAATGAAACTTAAAAGCTTTTGTACAGCAAAGGAAACCATAAACAAGATGAAAAGACAACCCTCAGAATGGGAGAAAATATTTGCAAACAAAGCAACTGACAAAGGATTCATCTCCAAAATATACAGGCAGCTCATGCAGCTCAATATCAAAAACACAAACAACCCAATTCAAAAATAGGCAGAAGACCTAAATAGACATTTCTCCAAAGAAGACATACAGATGGCCAACAGACACATGAAAGGAGTCTCAACATCACTAATCATTAGAGAAATGCAAATCCAAACTACAATGAGGTTATCACCTCACACCAGTCAGAATGGCCATCATCAAAAAATCTACAAACAATAAATGCTGGAGAGGGTGTGGAGAAAAGGGAACCCTCTTGCACTGTTGGTGGGAATGTAAATCGATACAGCCACTATGGAGAACAGTATGGAGGTTCCTTAAAAAACTAAAAATAGAACTACCATACGACCCAGCAATCCCACTACTGGGCATATACCCTGAGAAAACCATAATTCAAAAAGAGTCATGTACCACAATGTTCATTGCAGCTCTCTTTACAATAGCCAGGACATGGAAGCAACCTAAGTGTCCATCGACGGATGAATGGATAAAGAAGATGTGTCACATATATACAATGGAATATTACTCATCCATAAAAAGAAACGAAATTGAGTTATTTGTAGTGAGGTGGATGGACCTAGAGTCTGTTATACCGAGTGCAGTAAGTGAGAAAGAGACAAGCAAATACCGTATGCTAACACATATATATGGAATCTAAAGAAAAAAATGGTTCTGATGAACCTAGGAGCAGGACAGGAATAAAGATGCAGACGTACAGGATGGATTTGAGGACACGGGGAGGGGGAAGGGTAATCTGAGATGAAGTGAGAGAGTGGCATGGACATATATACACTACGAAATGTAAAAAAGATAGCTAGTGGGAAGCAGCCGCATAGCACAGGGAAATCAGCTGATGCTTTGTGACTACCTAGAGGGGAGGGATAGGGAGGGTGGGAGGGAGACGCTAGAGGGAGAGTATATGGGGATATACATATACGTCTAGCTGATTCACTTTGTTATACAGCAGCAACTAACACACCATTGTAAAGCAATTATACTCTAATAAAGATAAAAAAAGAACCCCCCAAAAGCTACCCCCACATGTAACCAAAACAAAACCTACTTCTCCTCCAACCCCAGAGAACTAAGGACATTGTCTTGATTCTGAGGGAAGCAGGAAGGGAAAGCTGAGGTTAAAGTCAGGCTCTTGAAGCCCAGATAAGCAGAATGAGAGGCCTTGGAACCTCAGGCCATGAACTTGGTAGGGTCCCAGGTATCCAGCAGGAACAAACACAGACCTAGGCAGGCATACATGCACTTTCATCTTACATCTTGAGAAATGCCACAGATCATTTTCCTGAGCAAGAATTAACACAGAATCAGAGACAACCAAGCACGGAAAGAAACAGGCCTTGATTGAGAACTACCATATACTGGAATCATCGTACACAAATGAGGAAACAAGTGTGCTAGCTCTGCTAAAATAAATAACAAACTTGAAAATATCTCCAGGGACCAGGAGAATATAAAATGCTACACAGAAGATGTGAAAAGGGGTCAGCCAAATAAAGCTGCTAGGGAAAAAAAAGAATTGAAATGAAAAACTTAATGATCTCAGCAGCCGATTGTACAGAGCAGAAGAAACCATGAGTGAATCGGAAGACAGATCAGAAGAAATACAGCAATGGAGTTAGACAAATGATGGGAACTCCGAAAGAGATGTAAAGAGAACTGATTAGGGTGAGAAGGTCCAAAATACTTTTAATTAAAGTTTCAGAAGGAGAGAAGAGAATGGGAGAGAGGAAACCTTTGAAGAGATATGGGTGTGAATTTCCCAGAATAAACTAAATGTACAGAAGCCCAGTGAATCCTGAGCAGGATAAATAAAGAAGAATCCACACCTAAATACATCATAGTGAAACCAGAAAAGAAAAAAAAAAAGACAAAATCTTAAAAGCATCCAGAGAAGAAAGGCAGATTACTTTCAAAGGAGTGGCAGTTAGAATGACAACTAACTTCTCAACAGTTCTTGATTGATTAAAGTACAATGAGAGCTCACTGCATCTTAGTTTTAGACCAAACTGTATATTTTATCTATGACCATAATTGCATGCTGACTAAGCCCCTTCTCTTAGCTCTTTCTCAAAGTAATGGGAATAAGGAGGAAGTAAATTTCTGAAAATAATTCTGAAACATTTGGCAGCTTTTAGCTTTATTACCCAATAATGTGGTAAAGTCACTGTACTAGAAATAATGGTGCTTGGCTTGTAAGTTTTGCCTGTGTTAAAACCTTCCCACCAATCAATTAAAATTTCTTCCTGGAGCTGTACCACAGAGAAAGAGAAGAATAAGTGGAATTGATTCTCTCCTGGTAATAAATGGACCTCTGGATGATACACTTAAATATATCTCTAGGCCACAGACGAACCACCTGATGCTTACCCAATTCTTTTTTCTCTTAGATTAAGTTTTTGAGAAATAAGTTTTCTTTCATATACTTCTCCTCAGACCTCTGATTTGCACTTTATATCTTATCAGTAAATCTTTAATTATGATTGTGAAATGCATAAAATGAAAAAAACCATTTTGTGTTTCTATATGTGGAACCCAGTGGTTTTCATGTAAAAAGGCAATCAAAATGACTCGGACACATTCACAGCAACAATCACAGCAGCTTAATCCACTTCACTTAAAAAGCAGTCTCCGGCTTTTCCAATAAAATATTTACTTTATCAAGAGGAGAATAAATTTAAGAATCTTCGTAATGGAAAGTTTACAAGTATCCTTGATGACAATTCAGTTACTACAGAGAAAAAAATATGGTATATTAAATTAACTTAATATTATGATCCTTCTGTTAAGATGATCGACAAAGTTAAAACAACTTCTTGAGGAATTTCGTGCAGGAGATCATTTCTGGAAAATCAACAGAGCCTATATTAAAAAATAAAAGGAAATGTCTTACATAGAAAGTTGAGGATGGAGAAGAACAAAAATTAAATTTAAAGAACATACAACACTGAGAAAAATTAAACAATTGTATCATTTTTAAAGCAGATATATTAAGAATTTCTCAAAGACTCTATCTAGTCTGTATACTTTGCTGCTTCACACTTGCTGGTCCTTGGTAGAGGTTAAATCCCATAACTCCTATATCATATGCTTTTTAGGAACAGCTACATTAAGGGTATCAGAGATCATAATTCACAGCCAGCACCCAGTTTCTATTGGGAATTTCACATAAAAGGCTTCCGTACTAGTAATTTTTAAATACATTTATTACCATGTTCTATATTTTCACTAAATAATTCACATACCGAGACAGATCTTCTAGGTGTTTCCCAAGATAAATTAACCACATTACTAGCTCACCCAACAAAAATTATTCTATAGAAGACAGACTATGTCCTACATACAATCAATTTGTTATTTGCCTAGACCTTACGTGACTATTATTTCTCGAATACCCTAAGATTTCTGAAAAGGTACTCACTACTAAAGCCTCTGAGTGAAACGTACCAAGAAAGCATTACACAAAATTTCGCAGAATGGTCTTGCAGAGACCACTGATGAATACAATGCAGATTTTGAATCATAGTTTTCTTTTACATCTAAAATGTTTACACTTCATCTAAATAAATCTCCTTAATCATTAGATAAGAATATAAAGCCCAGATATTTTAAACGACGGCCAAAACCATAAGAACATAGTGTGTTCTCTCTCTCTCTCTCTCTCTCTCTCTGTTTCTTTCTGTTCTGCCCGCCTGAGCAGTGCCCTTTCCACCCCATCACATTGGGGCTCCTTCACTGCAGCTCCTGCTTCCCTCTTTATCCCAAGAGATGACTGCTTATTATACAGTTTTATAGGTTCAAACACACATACACAACACATTGTAAATCAACTATACTCCAATAAAAATTAAAAAAACAAACAAACAACACACACACACACACACACTGAAGCCAGGCTTTCACTCTCCAGCCCTCCCAGCTTGTAGTGCTTCCCTAGTTATGACCTGGAAGAGCCTTTCCGTCTGTGACTGGCTGGGAATCAGCATTGTCTGCCCTCCCAGCCCCTTGGATGGGCTCCAAATGAACTCTTCAGTCTCTTTCTAGCCACTAATTAAGGCCCTCATTAATGGGGCCAGTTGAATATGAATCAGCCAACTTTACAAGTTCCTACCACCCCTCAAAGGATCTGTGTTGTCCTCAAGGCAAAGCCCCTCCCTGCTCCAACCTGGGGAGGGTCATTCTTCTGTGAAGACCCAGTTTTTTTAAAACTTTTTATTTTATATTGGAATAGAGTTGATTAACAATGTTGTGTTAGTTTCAGGTGTCCAGCAAAGTGATTCAGTTATACATATACATGTATCTATTCTTTTTCAAGTTCTTTTCCCATCCAGATTGTTACATAGCATTGAGCAGAGTTCCCCGTGTTATACAGTAGGTCCTTGTTGGTTATCCATCTTGAATATAGCAGTGTGTACATGTCAATCCCAAACTCTCTAACTATCCCTCCCCTCACCCTTCCTCCATCCCCACCCCTGTAACCATAAGTTCATTCTCTAAATCAGTAAGTCTGTTTCTGTTTTGTAAATAAGTTCATTTGTATCGTTTCTTTTTAGATTCCGCACATAAACAATATCATACGATACTTCTCTTTCTCTGTCTGACTTATTTCACTCAGTATGACAGTCTGTGAAGCCCCAGTTTCACATGGTTCCCAGTAAGCTTTAGGACACCGTGTGAGGCCCAGACGAAAACCACAGTGTGTTGAGTCTTGGGACCCTCCTTTCTTTTAGGATGCTAGCAAAATCCTCCAGATAAAGGTCTGGACTAAATAATAATCCTTTAGGGGAGGAAAAAATAACAACTGCATCTGTCATTCCTCCTATTTCCCTCCTCCTCCCCCACCAAAAGCTAAATAAATAAATATAAATAAATCTCCTAATGCAAATTGCACTACTTTGGAAATTTAATAATGGAGTAGGAGGCCTTTGACCCCCTAGGTCTCTGGGTCAAAGATAATTCAGGTTGTTAGTGATAAAATGTCACTCTGAACAGTGACTGGTCAGTGGCTCACAGATCCAAGGGGAAATGACTTGGTGGCCTCAGAGCAGCTGTCAAGGCACAAGTGTTCACAGCTCTTTTTTGCTTATACATCATTTCTACAGAGGATCCAGAGAGCCCACAGACATCGTTCTTGTTAGAGCCTCTTGCATGAAGGTATCGGTGCTTACAAAGTTTTAGGGCACTGAGGCAGCTCACACCCACACCATACATGAATTCACACACACACACACACACACACACCACACACACACAAACACACTACCCCCGTCTTCCAGGTTATGACATTAGGACTACTTACTTTACTGGTCATCTTGTCAGTTAATATTTATTGAACCCACTTGGGCACACGATATTATAACGAGGAACAATTAGATGTAAAAGTTTAGCTGATTTAAATTTCCTGCAACCCTCAAAATAATTAAAGTCTTATCAGTGATGGACCCCAAACTGCTATTTGATGACACAGAAATACATCTCTCTTATTTGGAAGCATAATAACACCTAAAGTACTATAAACGTTGAATTCACATACAGTGTCCATCTTAGATCTGTAAGTGTAGCGTCATGGTAATTCAAATCCCTACCCTGAAATCTGGATGCCTGGGTTCTAGTACTAGGACAGATATTCTTGCTGGACCTTGTGTTTTCCTCATTTGAAAAGATATGATTCAAGGACATGGCCTCTAAGATAACCTTTTCAGTTCTAACATTCTATGATTTTCCCCCAGGGCTACTGTAGTTGTATTTAAGAGCTTACTTTTTAGGCAGTATTAATATCGTTTAAGATTATTTTCATTACTTACCAGGAACGGTTGTTTTTTATTTATATAACGAACTCTTAACATAGCAAACACGATGTTCCAGGCAAGGGTCTAAGTATTTACAAATATAAACTCCTTAAAGTGCATCAGATTAGTTTCTTAACTGCCGCTATGTTCTTAAGAAGAAATGTAACACAAACAATTTAGGGTTAGCAAGAATTATAGATTGAACAAACCTCGAATTCCTATTCATTAGTCTGAATAATTAAGCACCGATGATTACTTCCTGAGAGCTTTAAGAAAAAGTGTGCAAATTTCAAGCAGGAAAACCACATATGATCAGTTTAGGAACAAATCCGTGAATTGCTAGTACTGGTGGTTTGCACTCATACTTGCTTATTAACTGATAGAAACATAATAATTAAATTGCTCCCCATAAGCTCCCACAATGCGTTGTTTTAAGCAAATTGCAATATTCCCTCATTTATTCAATCACTGAATAAATTCTTAAGAGCAACAACTATGTTCCCACCACTGTGCTAGCCCCTGGTGATATGAAAATGCATAAGACAGACATGACCTTGAGAGGTTCACAGTCTGGAGATATTAACGGCTAAAATGTGCACATATGATCAGCCAATTAAAAATTCCTCTGGGGGCTTCCCTGGTGGCGCAGTGGTTGGGAATCCGCCTGCCAATGCAGGGGACACGGGTTCGAGCCCTGGTCTGGGAAGATCCCACATGCCGCGGAGCAACTAGGCCCGTGAGCCACAACTACTGAGCCTGCGCGTCTGGAGCCTGTGCTCCGCAACGAGAGAGGCCGCAATACTGAGAGGCCCGCGCACCGCGATGAAGAGTGGTCCCCGCTCGCCGCAACTGGAGAAAGCCCTTGCACAGAAACGAAGACCCTACACAGCCAAAAATAAATAAATAAAATTAAAAAAAAAAAATTTCCTCTAGGTGAGGACAATGGTTTATTCTCTAAGAATTAAAATTATGTAAGTGACAAAATAAAATGTTCGAAATAAAACTGAGATTGCTTTGCTCTCTATCCTGCAAACCAAAAATGAAGAGGATAAATAAATTTAAAATAAATAAATAAAATAAAGTTAATAAAATAGTCAGATAAAAATAGTCCAAGTATACTTTCTGTTTTATAGAAAATAAGGTGATAGAACATAGAAAGTTACCTATTTTTTTACATACATTTATAGATGTCTTTACAGGTTAATGACTTCACATTTATACCAAATCCTGAAATTTTATAAGGATTAGTAATCACAAAAGTAATCCTATAAGTAAACCTATCTAACCATTTAAAAGGTAGCTGTAGTCTATTTTAAGTATAATTATTTATTAATACTTTTTGAAAGTAACTGAAAAGAAACTCTGTTCCCATAGAAAGCATACAACCACATATTAAGGCAATGTGCAAATTTAGTACTTAGACCCTTGTGTATGTATATCAATATATAATCAGTTCCCCTTTCTTATTTTATCGCGTGACCAGAAATAAGAGTGACTCTGTCCATGGAACCATCAGTTCTTACTTATATAAGAGGCTTTTAGTTATGAATGTACTGTGAAACATGACAATTCAAAGGATGGCTATTATTTCCTTAATTTGTCAAGGGAGTTTTCAACAAAGAACCACCGTATTCATAATAAAAAAAATAGATTCTTTTAAGTTCTAAGTAGGGAATTTTTTTTTTATATATTTTATAAGGAGTTGACATACTAATACTAGCCAAACACTGAATCTTCCAAAGGGTGACTTCTCTCTTTGAGTGAATGTGAGAATGGTAAGACCACTGGGGGATGAATACATTGTCCTCTTGGTACAGTTGTAACTTATCTATCTTGCTCAAGAGCAACAGCATTCTTCAGAAGCTGTGCCATCCAGCTGCCCATGAGTTTCACAGAAACAAATCACAAAAGGGTATCTGCATTAAGGTCAGCAGTAACTTTACGAAGTCCCATGTCTAAAATGACAAAAAGAGCATTCAGCCCCATGGCTGCCTCTCTTAGTATCCCTGTTGTCAGAAGGTGTAGGCGCCTTGAAGTCTCCCCAAACATGCCTGTCTAGATGCAAGTTCCTGTAAGACAGTTGCTACTACCTTTCCGGCTACAGGGAGTTTTATTCCCACATTGCTGGGCTCAAGGCAAGATGGCTGCATCCTGCCTTTTCATCATGATTTCAAGAGGTGGAATGAAGTAAGCCTACCTTCAGTGGAAGGTGCAAGGAAGCACTGAAACTTGTCTTTACCTTACGGAGTGCGACTTTAGTCACCAAATTCAGATACAGGGCTTTCACTGAGCTTTTTATGTTTTGTGAATATTTATTCTGTCATCAGTAGCATATTGTAAGTGGTGACATTTCTTCCCCCTGCACAGTCCAACTTAGATGATCTCTTGGCGAAGGGGATCTCTTTTACATTCAATCTGAGAGGGCAGTGAGTCTGTAGGTCTCAGGGACTATATGCCCTACACCGTCCCTTACCTTCTGCTAAATCCCAGGGAAAGATAATGGCCTTTGTCTTACCTGCCTTCCTGAAGGGGACCCCAGTCCTTTTTGATGGGGCATAAATAATGAACACAACATTTAAAACTCTAATGTTGCTTTCCAAATAGCAAAATATTTAAAATAACTATTTCTATCGACATTTCTCCTTCCTGTCAGGTTAAGGGCAAAGGAGAACATACAATATAATCAACATGTTAAAACAAAAACCAAAAAACAACCCTTAAGGCCTAAGTCTCCCATTTCTATTCAATTTAATATATGGAAAATTATGTATTTCATTTTCTATTCAACTCAGTATTCCAATAACTGGTTTTCTCTTGACAAATCCACCAGCTCATTTCCATAATTCCTGTATATGTATAACTCTTTCCCAAAATGGATAATGCATGAGCCGTTTCCTCTCCCCACCCCCCCAGGGAAGATTCCAAGTATACAGCAAGGTGACCTCACTAAAGCAACTTATAATCGCTATCTATTTTCTGTATTCGAACTAATCTTCCTGGGGGTAATGTACCAGTCGTCAGTATATCTCTCAGAAATAGATGACAATAATTTTCAATATTACTGCGATCATAACTGTTAATAAAAATCTACCATTTCACAAGCTTCAAGACAGGCTCCCCTTTTTTATTTATTTAAAAACCATTTAAAGTGGAAAATGTAGAAAAGTCCATAATTTCAAACAATGAAATATTGTGCTTTAAACAGAAACTGTCACTCTGTTGGCAGAGAAAAGAGAAAATACCAAAAGAATATAAAAGCAGGCTTGTATATATATACACAAAATAATGTCAACTTAATATAGAAATGGAAAATTTTGTCAGACAATAAAGTTACACACACACAACACAATATGCTCCAGTTAAATCAATTCATCATTACAATTATCTATCCTTGTAGCTCAGGGAACAAAACAGTCAATAAATATAAATAGAAAAATGATTCTCACTTATTTATTCTATAAATATTTGTACGTAAAGTACTCCACTAGGCACTATGTGTAAAACAAAATTATCCTTGACCATCAAGACATGGGAGATTAGGAATGGGAAAGTTACATCTAAAGAACTAACTGGCATATGTTTTAAAAGAAGTGTGTGCGTGTGTATTATTAAAAATACAAGTGCACATAACCTATTTTTGCACCAATCTGTTAAAACGTCACTGCCCGTGTTCCTCCATTCTCCAAAAATGAGTTTATCTATAGACCAAAGTTCAAGGTCAAGAATATCTGGCTGATCTTTTTATGAATGTGTTACATATATGACATCCAACTCTCACCAAGAGTCCAAAGCCGTAGAATGTATACCTGATAAATATTTGATATGTATTATCAACAACATGATAATTTACAAAGAACCTCTGTGTATAAGACCCTGTGAAAAAATGTACAGTATTTATAGTTATTTGTGGAGGGCTTAAAGTTCAGACATTGATACATACATAGCAAGAAGATGATAGCATTAGATGAACACACATTGGAAAAGTGCTTAGATTTTGTTGATATTTAAACTCAGTAAAACTGATCATTTAGTCCTTACTCTGTATCCAGCACAATACTCGACACTACTCCTTAGAACAACCACATGAATTACATAATATTATTTCCCACAGTGTACACACATAGAAACTGAGGCTTACATAGCTGTCATCACTGTCAAGAGTTCACACCACGCAGTCAGAGGACAGAACCAGAGCCTTGCCTTTCAACCCCTGCTCTGGTCTAACTAAAACCAGCACCTCTCAACCCTGGAGGAACACAGCCGTCATTAAGCCAGGGCCACCATGCAAGTGTCCCAGAAACCTCTACTCAGTGCTGCTCAAGGTCAAATTTTCATGCTGATGTATTCTGAATCACACTATATTCAAATACAAGAATTCTCATTCGGCCTGCTGGTTAGGAAAGAACAGAGCTAATTTTTCTTTCTAGTGGTCACATTCAGAAAACAGGTTTTTATTTTTAAGGCGAACAGGCCAGATAATTTGGGGAAAAGGCAAAATACTGCTCAGTTCTCGAGTGCTGCCGAAAGTCAGGATACTGCTGGTTTGGAGATGGCTGGATCAAAGGGGTCAGAGGTGGGACCACACCCAGGGGGGCTTGAATCCAGGTTTGTGCTTTTCAGGGGGATTATGTTTCATCCCATCTCCTGCAGAATATATAGATTTGGATTCAAAATGTCATCCAGGGACTTCCCTGGTGGTCCAGTGGTTAAGAATCCGCCTTCCAATGCAGGGGACCAGTTTCCTTGTCGGGGAACTAAGATCCCACACGCCCCAGGGCAACTAAACCCGTGCACCGCAACTAAGACCCGACGCAGCCAAACAAATTAAAAAAAAAAAAAATGTCATCCATACTTCATACTTCCTTCACTCCAGTGTGTTTGGAGAGAAGATAAGAGAATCATCAACATGAGGATTTAGAACGTTCATTTGGGTTTCGCTGAACTGCATAGGTGCACGTTTTAGTCTCAGCTCAACCCCAACTGAGGTTACAAATGGATATGACATTGGACCCCATCCAAAGAAGTCTTCCTACTGTATACTCATATATTACATGAATATATAAAACAAACACAAAACAACCTTTTCATTTAAATATCTGTAACCATTAATATAGTATAAGCTCATAACTAAAAGTCAACTTTCCAAGTTTGGAAGGAAGAGAGGCAAAAGGAAGTTCCACAAAAATTTTTTTTTCATATACTAAATCATGTTAAACAGAATACAAATGTTCACACTGTAGACACAAAACCATAGTGTGCTGTGTCCCAAATGAATCCTGCAGCCTACTTCACATCGACTGCTACTAGAGCAAGTTACCAACCCTCTTCTGCTCCCCTTCTTATCTCCCAGTACAACAGAAAGTCCACTGCATATGATGAGGAAAGGGGAGAAAAGACACATTTAGGGAAAACCAGAGACTTCTCTAAGTCCTGATAAACTTAAGAATAGAGAGAACACTTGATTCACAAAATACATATCTCTAAATACTAAATAGCAACATATGTATTTACCTTTATAAAAGAAAACTCTCTTATCATGAGCATTAGCTTTCTTTTAAATACCTGTTGACTACCTCCTTCATTTTTTTTCTTTGACTTTTGGATACATTTCTTATCAGTTCACTCATAAATACGATTTCCTATTATGATATATACAAATGAAAACTTTTCAATAAATGATGTACTAAACAGTTAAGATCAAAAACTCTCTTTAGGGCTTTAATAGAGAAATTTTTCTATGCATAATGAATATCCAAACTTTGCTTTACCTAGGGTTGAAATGTGTTTTTTGAAAAAGTTATAAAATGTGTAGGAATTTTAACTTTTAATTCTGGAATCCTTAAATATAAGACATTCAGTATTCAGAACATTTCAGTATATGCATAAAATTTATTTGTTCTGAAAAAAATTCCAAATTAGAATTTAGACATTTCCATTTAAATATTGGTTTTATATTTACTATGGAATAGCTAAGAAGACTGTCACATCCTTTAAAAATGCAGTTTGTCTTTACAACTGTGAGATCATATGTAACAAACAGATGAGTTACAAACAGAAACATATGCACTTTAAAAAGCTGGCTTTACCTAAGTTCTAACCTTATTTATAAAGTAATATAGGCCATTGATAATGAGCACATTTTCACATGGCAGTAAAATTCACACTTATTAAAACTACTGGGGCTTCCCTGGTGGCACAGTGGTTGAGAATCTGCCTGCCAATGCAGGGGACACGGGTTCGAGCCCTGGTCTGGGAAGATCCCACATGCCGCGGAGCAACTAGGCCCATGAGCCACAACTACTGAGCCTGCGCGTCTGGAACCTGTGCTCCGCAACAAGAGAGGCCGCGACAGTGACGGGCCCGCGCACCCCGATGAAGAGTGGCCCCCGCTCACCGCAACTAGAGAAAGCCCTCGCACAGAAACGAAGACCCAGCACAGCCAAAAATAAATAAATTAATAAATTAAAAAAAAAAAAAAACTACTGGAAAAATTGAATTGTAGTACTGTAAAACTGAGTAAAGTTAAAAAAAAAATATTATTCCATAAAACAAAGCCAAGATTGTTCACTAGTCACTGTGATATTTCTCACTCACATCTTTGTAATCTCTGTAGAAATATGGTGGGTAAGGTAAAGCATCGTAACAGTTTGCTAACAGGTTCAATAAAAATCCAAGTTATACGTTGTGATGGAAATGTACTACTTTTCTCTCCAAGGGAAAATGCCCATTGCCCTGGCACTCTACCTTTATGCTGAATTCATTTTATATGGCTATCATATTACCTATGTAGTGGAGAAAATGCCACTGGTTTAATGACTTCCTAGCCCAGCTTCCTTTTATACATTACTTTAACCTCACTTAATTAACTTCTACGACTTTTTTCCAAGTTGTCACTACGATATTTTTAAAAATACCATGTAAAGCATAAAGTCAAACTACTAAACAGAGTCCAAATATTAAACTATATGACATTGACAATATTCAGTCGTGTATCATCTACAGAATTGACAATTTCTGATGGTTCAACCTAATAAAACATTCCCTGACTCTCACATCACTGAAACTAAAATTCAGCAGCTGCCCAGAGGAGCCAGCTGCCTGCCAACTGAAGCTATGAAACAGAAGGTTTGGGACACTGTCGCAGACCAAAGGCTACTGCCCATCAATAATACCTTTCTTGGACCAAAACAATGTGAACAATATAGCCCTTTAAAAAGAGAAGGGGAGTAACAAACTGGGAGTAACTCACAATGAACATGACCAGTGCAGAGTGGAATAAATCGTGAGCAAATAACAGTGACTCTGCGACAGTGTTGTAACGTTAGCCCGTGATCCAAAAGAATTAGTCACTCCAACTCATTTTCAAAAACGTGTAGCTCAATCAAAGTAGAGTTCTTAAACATTTTAGCTAGGGGTTGAGGATAAGGTGTGAAGACATGAAAACATGTGTTCCTAAAGATCCTCTGTGTAATTTTGATGTGCTCGTGTATTATTTTCCAATGCCATAGTGGAACTTTTAAATATGACTAAACGTCTTTGCAGGTACTGCCCGAACTTACGCAAAAGGAACTGCTCTAAGGGGCGACTGAAAGATGCTTATAAGATGCTAAGTTCTCTGGGGAAAAGTTATTGGCTGACATATACACACTACTGTATATAAAATAGATAACTAATAAAGACCTACTGTATAGCACAGGGAACTCTACTCAGTACTCCGTAATGATCTATATGGGAAAAGAATCTACAAAAGAGTGGATGTATGTATATGTGTAACTGATTCACTTTGCTGTACACCTGAAACTAACACAACATTGTAAATCAACTATACTCCAATAAAAATTTTAAAAATAAAATAAAATAAAAGTAAATCTCACAGATGTGCCCTTGCAGGTTTACAACTACATCGTCGTCATCAGAATGACGTTTCGGAATGTTCTTGGGGGATCTGGTCTATTTTGGTCTAGCTGGGAAACAAACTCCAGTTGAGGTAGTAACTGATGAAATCGGGATCCTATTCTTCCCCATAGATTGCCCAGAATATCAAAGTCACTTAGAAAAAAGGAGTCGTTCTTTGGGGAATAGCAGTGTAATGCTCCTGCAGCACCCTCTGGAGGCCAGAAAAAGGTGACACTAGTGAAACGGAGAAAGAAGAGAATTCTGACCTTCCAAAGGCAGAACTCCACAGATCTTACTTAAGTTGGACTCAAAAATGCACTTATGCAATTGTAATCAAGGCGACCTAAGAAACATGCGTACTTAATTTATAGTTTACAGATGCAAATAAATCCAAGGTGTATGTAACAACATTCTCAAATAATTGTTCCTTCACCAAAAAAAAAAAAAAAAAAAAAAAAGGAATGCACTGATAAGTGTATTTCAGCCTGCATTCTGAATTCCTTGGGGAATTAATTGCAGAGGCATTTTTTTCATAGTTAGAAGAGAGGGATGTGAAAATGTGACATTTTCATTCACAAAATGTAAGTAAGCAAGGTTATATAGGGTATTACTAATTGTCCAACTTTTCAAAGTAGTCAGCTTTATGCTTATCAAAACTGAGAATAAATTAAGCTTTTTTTTTTTTTTTGCTTCTAACACCTCACTTTTTCTAAAGCAACAAACACTGACATCTATTGGCATTTTGGTAGCTCGCTTTTAAAAAATCTGTTAAAACTCACGAAAGGACACGCGTGCAAACATGCGTAGGATTAGGATGAACCCACAACACCACTTGGTCCTTTGAAGAAATTTCATTTTATGTACCTGACAGCATATTTAATAGATGTTATTTTCCTCTGATGAAGATAAATCAGTTTTTAAGCTAATACTATATGATTTAAGTTTCTGTATTTTCTGTTTGTCAAGAGGAGAACTCGAGGGTTGATCAAAATATTAGAAGTCCACTTTTCTGCTTCTCTGAGCAAATGAAATCACTCACCCAAAATACTGACACTTGGTTTGTTTTCGTCTATCCTAACAGAACAGGATAAGATGAATACCGTTAGTGTCAAATGTAACTTGTCACTTTGAGAACGCTAATAAAACACTGATTTGCTAAGAATCACACTTCCAGAGCTTTAAGCACTACCTATAGCCATTCTAGTGTGTGCGGAGGTGGGGGATAATGAGAGATGTAGATTTTTTTTTTAAATTCATTATTTTGTTTATATTTAGAAACACCTGCACTGGATTCTATGAACCTTGTTGGCAATATACTCTTACATTTGATAAAAAGATAACAAAGGGCATGTGGATCCACATTTTCCTTTTCAATTTGTACTAGTCCCAGAAGAGAAGACTATGCATGCATTCTACATAAGCATCAACTCTTCAGTGTGGCCAGAAAAGGACTCATGTTTCAAAACCTTCTCAAGTTTGAGACCTCAATCTTTTTCTGCCAGAGATAAAATGATATTGCACCTCACTCTACTTTCAATATTTAGACTGAATTCAGGACTGTTTTCATAAAACCTATATGCAGTTATGGTATTTGACATACTTATCCACTTTTCTCTCTATTTACAGGTAGTAGATATTAATATTTATACTCACTCTAATCTAAGGCCAGCTCTGGATTATTTTTTACCGTACAAGGTAAATTTGGAAAACTGTGTCAAATATCTTAGCAAAGGCACAGAAGATCTGTGTCTTAAATCATTTTCTGAAGAGAGCTAACATTGCTGGGGCACTTACTACTGCTATTATCTCATTTAAGCCTCAGCATAACTTTATGATAATAATTTTATTATCCCAATTTTACAAGTAAGGAAACAGGCATGGAGAGATTAAGTAACTTTCCCATGACTATACAGGTAGGGAGCAGACCTAGGATTTAAATCCAGGCAATCGGGCTGTAGCACGAAGTACCAGGTATCCTGCAGTAGTGAGGCATTTTCGTACTAAAGGACAGGCGATAAAACACACAAAGCATCTGTTACACTGCCTGGAACATGGTAGGATATTTAGTAAATAGTAGCTCCCTTATTAATAAGTATCAAATGCTAGTGCCTGGCCTGTGATGTGTTCATTGCTCTCATACTGGTTCAATATTTTCTGATGACTTACATATTTTATGGTCTTTTCTTCCCATTTTCCCATCATATCATTTTCTCATTTTGCAGATATGAGAACAGTATCCCAAGTTTCTCCTACTCTTTCTGCTTCAAAATCATTCTCCAAAATAAACCCGCTTCATTCTAAAATTAGTATTTAATGTCTTTAAAAATTACATCATCTAAGTGGTCACAAGTCACCAGCTTGAAACAGATCACTGGACATTCCTCCTGTTCTGTAAACAGGCGCTGCCCTGGTAGTGACGGGGCACTGCATATCCAAGAATGTTGACAAGCACTTCAGCATGGGAAGCCACTGAGTTAACAAACAGGTGGGTGATGTCACCCGGGAAGCACATGGCCGGCTTCTACCCGTTTGGGATACTAAGTGTTTTGATGTTTCCACCACTTGTACTTACAAACGCCCCTTCTGCCAGGGATGAAGGGAGACCCAGTAGTTCTAGAACTGAGCTCCGCTTGATAATGAATGGGTTCCAGGTCATTTAAAAGGAAAAAAAAATAAAAAGAATCCTTTGCAGAGAATCCTTTGCAGTGTTTTAATGAAAGAAAAACATCAGCAAACAGAGATTCAGAGAAGAAGCTTAGAGCCAAATACCAAATGGGCGGGGGGGGGGAAGCTCTGGTTTTGTAATTCAGGCTTCAATAGACAAAGTTTGTTGAGCTGAATCAATATGAAAAGTCTGGATATGGGAGATCCAGCATCTAGGAGGTGCAGGAAGTTACAGCACCCTTGGTACATGGATCCTCGTTACAAAGCCCAGGATTATGAAAAATCAATGACCCCAAGGGCCTGGGAACTATTAGAGTCATTACTGAGACACAGATAATTCTGTTGAACATCTGCAGCCATAACAGTGTAAATTCAATATTCAGTATAAAAATGCGATGCTACGAAACATAGCTACGTATGTATCACATACCAGTCACACGTGTCGCATGAAAGTTAAAGAAATCTTTTTCCCCTAAAGCTATCCCTCCAACAGATGTGTTTATGCCTCCGCATATAATACAGCACACAGCGGGGCTGAGGGGCTGAGTTCTCTGAGCCTTATCTCTCCCTTGACTGTCGTGAAGTAATGTTATAACCTCCAAAAAGAGGCTTGGCTGTTGCACGGGCATCATGTAGGACAGAAAGTTTCAGTGGCTGTTTTAAGAGAGGGGTGAAAGCTGGGATTGAAGGGCACTGATGGAGGAGCTATGTAAGAGATGGGTGTCCTGTAAGCCCTAATTTGAGCTGGTATGCCAAGTGGCGATGTTATAGTTATGGCATCTAGAGGTCATTCCTTTGAGGATGCCTGAGGACTACAGAGTGCAAAAAAGCTTTAAAAAGAGGTGTGGGTTTCCCTCACAAACCATTATGGCTCTCAGTTATTTACTCTCCTAAGATAAGGAAAAGTACACTGACAGCATTACAAGGGAAATGACAAGAAGGAAAGAAACAGTGATTTCAAAGCAATACTACTTAACGCCAGGTGCTTTTATCTAAAGCAGGTTTCAAGTTGATCGTTGTTTTTGAATCAAATGAAGAATAAATATTCTTATCTGCTTTTTAGGGTTTAACAAGCACAAGGTGCCCTGGAGGGGGGGGGGTAAAAAGTTCCTCCCCAAGGAAGACAACTACCTGATGGAAAAGAGAGATACACTTTAAAACCAACCTAGAGCCAAGTTCACTCCAGATTCTCTGGGAAGAGAGTCAAGAGAATGTCACTTAAAGATGCCAATCTATCTGGTTCAGAGGGAATCACAGCGGTGGGACTGGAAAGCATAATGAGAGTCACCAAGGAAGCTCTGGGACGCTGTGTCAGGAGAGAATATTAGGTAGTCCCAACACAGCTGCCTACCTAATAGATGAGATCTGTAGGGCACAGAAATGCCTGTTGGCTCTTAAAATCTCTCCCACCCACCACGGGTGCTTATCTGAAATGTCTTATGTTAAGTAAGGCGTTGCTGCCCTGAAGCCTTGACAAAGTGCAGACCTGTTACCTGAAAGGGATGCTACTTCAAGCCACTGTCCCCTCCTTAATTCATCAGACGTCCTCCAGAGGACCATAGAAACGTCTGAAGGCAGAGTACTCCCAGGCAGGACAGAACAACACTTAAAAAGCCCCGCAAATAACTCTTTACAACTTTACCACTGTGGTCAGGTCTAAGAGCTCTTTCATTTACTAAGATAACCTTCGAGAGGACAGTAGAGAATGTCACTTAGGGAGATTGCTAATCCAGCTCCCCAGTTCAGCCCTTGTTGAATAAAATGCGATAGGGTATCTCCAAAACAGGGAGAAAGTAAGGAAAATTTCAATACACCCTCATGAGGGATAATGAAGGGTAATGAAGGTGGGGTAATGAAGAAGCACGCACAGGAATGGTCAGTGGCCAAACAATTACTCTCTGTTCAATTTGTTTTGCTCAAAACCTGTTTAAGGTCTCTGCCAATAAGCCAGGCTCTGAAATGCTCTCAGCGATGCCAGTAAGAGAACTAGGCAAATCTTGTTTTCTTCCTGCAAGGAACGGGCAAAGACTTCTGTAAGATAACAGAGTGCCATTGAATTAATTCTTCAGAAATGCTTTATGAAATGTGCTGGGGGGTGTTCTAAGTGCCTTGAGGTATCTGGATCGATTAATAATTGGGAAGTGCAGAGGCAGAAAAAAAGCCCTTATATTCTTCCCCCTCCCCTCCATTTTTTTTTTAAAGCATCTTCTTCACTTAATCACTCATAAACAAGTATTTATTTGGGGCGCCTCCTCTGTCCAAGACTGTCGAAAGCATCAGCCCTTCTTAGGGAAACAGAAGGTAAAACTGTCATTCACGTCCGTGTTCCGATGATCAAGCACTAGACTTGTCTCTAGAAAGCCTCAGCTGCCATTTCATTCTATTATATAACCAGTGAGCAACTGGGTTCAAAAGTTCAAATGAACTTTTGCTTTGAGGCATCTCTTGGGAACATAAATTAACCACATTTATCAAAGAGATCCTGAAAAATAGAACTGCAAAACCGAAAGTTTGAGAACCTTTTTGGAGCAGACCTGATTCCTGGCACTGGGCTGGATTTTATCTGCTTCGCTGACCTCTAGGAATCCCTCTCAGCTGATCTGAGCGCCGATACCGCAGGGCTGAATCCGGGTGAGCGTCCGCGCACACCGCGACCCTGCACTCCCTCCCCGGGGCCCAAAACACCGATGCGCGACCGCTCGCGTTCTCTCTAGAGCGCCCCGTTCTTCCGAGCCAGGCGCTCCGAGGGGAGACCCGTTCCCGCTTTTCTCGCTAGAGGGCAGGCGGGGCCCGTGCAAAGCGCTGCTGGCGCTGGACACGCGCGCACCCGGCCTCCGCTCCTGCACGCCGGGTCCCGCTCCCGGGCTGGGCTCGGCTCTCGGGCGCTGGGCAAAGGCCGTGCCAGGGAGCGCGGCGCGTCCGGGTCCTCCGGAGGCGCGGTCCCGGCTTCCGCCCTCACCCTGAGCGCGGGGTGCTGGCGCCCGGGTGGGGCTCGACGCCCAGGTGAGGGGCGGCCGCACGGAGGGCGAGCACCGCCCGGCCCCGCGGACGGCCGGGAGCAGGGCCAGGCGCCCGGAGCGCAGGGCGCGGGCAGGCGGGGGCGAGGCGGCGGCATCGGAGGAGGAGAAAGAGAAGGAGGAGGAGGATCGCGGAGCCCCGGCCGCGCGGCGCACTCACCTGGGCTCTGGCCGCCCGCCGCGAGCGCGGGCTTCTTCCCGGAGCCTCGGTCCTTCTTGCCCTTCCCCTTGCCTCTGCCTTCTTTGCGCTCCGACATCTCGCCCGAGAAGTGCACGCTCTGCGCGGACAGCGTCCGGCGGAGGCGACGCGCGACAAGTTTGGTCCAAGGGCTGGGATCGGCTTTGGGAAAAGTTTGTCCCTCGAGGGCGGGTAGAACCACCGGCCGGGCTGCGGCGCGCGCGCTGCGCGGGGCGCGTCTCCTGTCGCCGGCGGGGAGCGCGGGGACGCGGCGTGCGGTCCGGGCCACCTGGGACTGGCGGTCGCGCTCGCTCTCGGGTTGGCTCCTGTCGCGCAGGGAAGTGCTCGGTTCCCGCCGCTGTCGGCTCCTGTCGCGGCCTCGGTCCGGCGCGCTCGCAGCCCGAGGAGGGAGAGGCGATCACCGTCCGGCCAGCGCTCGCGTCGCCCAGCAGCCGCCGTCACCCCGCTCCTGCCCTCCGCGCGAGTCCGGAGTTCCGACAAGTTGGGGGGAACTCCTCGCCGGCTCTTTTTCAATTGCCCCACCGCCAACCACCTCCCGCCCGCAGGTTGGACGCTGGCGCCTCCTTCTCGCCCTCCCCTGGCCTCGCCCCCTCCCTCGTCCCCGCCACACCCCCACCCCGAGGCGCGGACACGCCACCGGGAGGAGCCTGGGCTCGGCGCTCGCGGGCGCAGCCCCTTTCCCTCCCCGAGCCGGCCTGGGCGGGGGGCGGTGCGCGGGGCGGCTGCCGGGCACCCCCGACAGGGGTCGCTGGAAGCCGCGCGCAGCCGCCGCCGCCGCCGCGCCCGCGGGCGCCGGACCGCGCGTCCCGGGGAGATTCCGAGACCCAGGAAGGGATCCGGACCCGGGCCCCTCGCTCCTCGCTCCGCTTCCCCGCCAGTCAGCGCCCGGGAGGGCTGGTCCCTTCCCTCCAGCGCGGAGAAAATGGTGGAGACAAATTTTGCAGCTCCGACACCTGCCCGGCCAAATTAAGGCTCTGGAACCCGTGGGAAGGAGAGGAACGGCTGCTATTTTCTCATTAGAGTTTGGGGTTCCGTCCTTTCTTTAGTGAAAAACCCCACACGCACGTAGGGCAAAGATAAAACTCTGGGTGGAAGGGGGATTGAGTAAGGCGGCTGTGGATACACAGGAAGGGCTCGGGGGACCGTAAAGGTGGTTAGATAAATCCATCTTCGTCGATCTGCTCCTGGGATGTGTCTGTGTCCTGCCTTCGTGTGTTTAACAACGTGCCAACGTGTCAGACTTCTGATGCTTTTCCTAAAAGAAATAATAATAACCTGGCCTCTGCTAAGGTGGGGGGGGGATCTCCTAAACTGTATCTCTCACTACAACTTAATTATTCAAGTTGTAACTAAACTGATAAAACCCGGGTTGGAAAGCGATCGACAATAAAATTACTGCACTAGCTAGAGTCACTCAGTTCTGCTGAGAAAGCAAGTACGGGGAGGTAAAGTGGAGAGACAGAACCAGAGGTCCTGAATTCGTCAGTGCTAGCCTTCTCCGATTCAAACTTCCCTCAGAACTGCGGGTGAAACCTACTTCGCCTTCCCTTGTCCTCCCTCTGGTGGAGAATTCTAAAGAGCAGTGAAATCCAGAAAACGTTAGCACCCTGCTGCGAAGGACAACAGTGAAAGGCCAGGGTAATCAGCACCGCGTAATGATCCAGAATCATGTAAAGCAAACGTTCTCATAGTTGTATGGCAGCTGTGGCTAAGTCAGAATGTTCATTTACAGTGACAGGCCCACGTGTTGTGTTCTGGAAGAGGTGAGTACCAGCCACCCATATGTGAAATTTACTTAGTCCTCTTTAAAAGTCATTTGCTCCTGATTTTCCATCCTCTGGGATTAATGCTAACTGAACCATTACCTACAGACAGCCTTCTTGGTATATTTTCCAAATGCCACCATTTAAATAAAGGTGAAATCTGGGGTGCCTTCCTGCTATGTATGTGGAAAGGGAGAGGGGACAAAAACAGTTATTTAAAAACTGTCCTAAATTAAGAACGATTTTATTCTCCTTTAATTTGTGCTGTAATAAGAACCTAACTCTATTGGGTGGGTTAAGTCGTTAAAAGATATCTTAGCAGTAGTGCCATCATTTATTTTGAAAAATTTGATGTCCAAATATCTTCTGATAACCTTCCAACGAACACCACACATCAATTATACTGGGCCATAGAAACAGCAAAATCAGGGAGATTATGAATACTGAATAGCACTATAATATTCCACAGAGTCTAATGTAAACTGGAACTGAATGATGGCTGAAATAACTCTGCTTTCCCAGGTGGGGCCACTACTTAACAAACAGGAGAACAGCAAAACTTAGAAAAGGGGAGCCCTTTCAAAAAGGGTACTTTTTCTCCAGGATATGAGACCCTGTAAGGGCTTAGTATACAATTGCTACATGTTACCAGATACATCATTATTTTAGAACTGAAGGATAGAAAGCAGAAATGTATTTTGGAATTAAAAAATAAAGTTTCAGATCTTTCCAAATAAAACAGAAAGCCAGCTGGAAAACCCAATTTGAAATTGCCCTTAAATTATTCATCTCTATGGTCAGGAAGTAGCAGATGAATTTGTTGTTGTTGTTGTTTTGCATTTTTATAAATCCTCGGAAATGATCAGAGCAGGGATGGAGAAAGGAGGGAAACTTTCTTTGCTTTCTTGAAAATCAAAATATTAACCTCAATTTAGAAACAATGGCATGTTTTCATGGTATCGTTTTAATAATTTGCTATGTACTGTTCAGCTCTTAGAGTCTGTATCATACAGGGTATATCAGCTCTCAGGTTATATATGTCAACTTCTGAAAACTAGAGTGGATATTTATAAATAAGCAACTTGAGAAATAAAGAAAGACAAAATGGAGCTCTTATATTAAATGACAGCGTATAATAAAGGCAATCCCGTGCCATAACACTTTTCTTTGGCTAGGCTTAACTTTTAGAAACACTCTTAGAATCCACAAAGCTGGCCAAATATACCCTTTCTCTCATTAATTCCCATTTGGAAAATACTCCAAGAAAATCTTAAAAAGAAAAACAAATGAAAAGTGAAAGAACATTAATATATGAACATTTTTATATTTTTGCAAAATATTGTGCATACTGACAGTAATGGGAATTTCATTTTAAATTCTGCAAATAGATATCTTTAACTTTTAAAAAATGAAGTAACAAGATAATTTATATAGATTATTTTTTTAAACTTTGCAACAAATTCATTGTTAATAAAGATGCATGAATACAAAAGAAAATCTCCCTCACCAGAGCTGGCTCCAGCACGATCACTAAAGGCGCGTGACTTATTCACTAATTCACGAAGCATTTACTGACTAAATGCTCGACAGCAGAGAAACAAAAAAAGAAAAAAAAATTGCCCCATTCTCATGAAGCCAAAATAATATGAGAAAGGCATGAAAACAAATTAATTATTACAATACAAATGAAAAGCAGAGCCAGATAAGTTTTCCAGGGCCTGAAGCTCATAAGATTTGGGAGATCTTTTTAAAGGGAAAGAACACACACTTAAAAATACAAATTTAGGTCCAAGACTGTTAAAGGGAGCCTTGGAAGTGAGAGGCTCTGAAGCTTCCTTAGCTTCATGGCAAATTCACTTCTAGTGATTCCAAGCATATTCCACTATCTGCACAATTATATACTAATTCAGAGATTAGATACTACTTTCACATACTATCACTATAAAGAGAAGACATTAACGGGCAGTCAAAAGGAATACACACTTTTTTTTTTTTTTTTTAGATTCCATATATATGTGTTAGCATACGGTATTTGTTTTTCTCTTTCTGACTTACTTCACTCCGTATGACAGACTCTAGGTCCATCCACCTCACTACAAATAACTCAATTTTCGTTTCTTTTTACGGCTGAGTAATAGTCCATTGTATATATATGCCACATCTTCTTTATCCATTTATCTGTCGATGGGCACTTAGGTTGCTTCCGTGTCCTGGCTATTGTAAATAGAGCTGCAATGAACTGAAGCAAGCAAAGACTATAGTGTAAGGAAAATAAGATGAAAGCAGCTTTAAGAATTCACTAATCAGCAATTGTCCTGTATGTTTAGTTAGACTCTTAGAATAAACACGCAAGCTGAGTTTGTTAAACAAAAGGCTTCTGACCAACAAGATACCCTTGCAAAACTGGAAATGGTGTCCTCCGGTACATTTGGAAAATATTTAACAAAATTCTTAGCTAATCATATTCTGTCTGCTGTGAAGAGTCAGTTTGACAGCAAATTGTGAGTTTAGAATCCTAAGAAAAATACTAAAAAGGTAAAATTCAAACAACACTGAAATGAAATCTGTGTTTATGCTTTTCTGCTTTGTTTGTGTGATTTTTAAACATTATCCCACACCAATGATTGTTGTTATTATTATTGTTTATCATTATTATTAATGATAAGATTACTCTCATGATTGTAGGGATACATCATAGATTAAAAATGGATTATACAGCTGAATACTAGTGCCTACTTTCTTTTTGTGGACACTATCTGAAAAACAGGCCTAGTGTCATAAACCTCTTCTCTAGTAGGATGGAGATGTAAGACTCAATAGTCTTTGAAACGTTTTAATTTCTTTTAAGAAGAATACAATCTCATGCAGCTTTTTGATTTCTCTTTCTGACCTCCACACTAATTATTTATCTTTATCTTCCTCATCCCCTTGCAACACATACTTAAGATGCGTATGTGATACCAATACCTCAAATGTATATATACATGCATATATGCATACACATATACATATGTAGATATACATGTGTGCATACATCTGTATTTGTGAGTGTATGAACGCATATGTGTGTGGGTGTATAGTTAGTTATTGCTTCTCTTTCCTCTACTGGAAATGAGAAACACTGTATGTGAATGCGAATCTATAAAAGGTGGAGATCATATATCCTTTTATCCACTTTTTTCATATCTCTATCCATGAGAATTCTTAGCACCGTACTTTGCACGCAGTAAGCACTAAATGGTTTTGCATAGAATGAATTTAAACAGAATAGGATGACTATAAAAAGACTGGTTCTGATATTACCGTTTCTATCGATCAATTACCAATCACCTACCCTGACAATCATCTTTGCCACCTCCTTTCTGCAGCCAACCCCTCCCCAAATCCTGTCATTTTGACTTGTCTCCTTTTATTTCTCATCACTAAGTACCACCCAAATTTAAGCCTTCGTCTTATCTTTGCTTTGATCATAGTAAAGCTTTGCACCTGGACGCTTGCTCCCTCCAATTATTTTGCTACTTGCAGCAGTCAGAGGAGTCTTTTTGAAACGCAGACTTAACCCAGCCATCCTTTGCTTCCCAGAACCATACCCAGTGTCCTTGAAGGGCTAGCCTGTGCCTAACTCCAGCCTGATCTCACCACGCTTCAACCCTCCCTCTCTATGCCTCATGCGTGAAGGCTTCTTTGCAACATGCCTCTAATGCTTGTCATTCTTTCCAGCCTCAGTGCCTTTGCACTTACTGTTTCCTCTGCATGAATTTACCACACTTGGCCTAATTCCACTTCCTGCTCAGGCTCCAACTCAATTTCAGTTGCTTAGAAGGGCTTTCCATTACCTTTGAAAAGGATTTTAATCTCCCATCCCATTTTTACACCTCCTTCAGAACATTTCTTCCAGTTTGTAATGATTTTGTGTGTGTGATATTTATTTTTACAATGATTTTTTACAGTGTTTTTCTTATACAATGATCTGTTCCCACTGGACGTTAAATTTTTTGAGGGCAAAGACTGACTATTTCATGTTCTATGTTATATCTCTAGCACTGTGCCTGTTTCATCATAGCCAATTACATACATTTAGTTAATTGGTGAATAAAGGAGGATACCTAGAATTGCTTTCATATGTATATAAGACTATACATACATATATGTGTGTATGCTTATGTTTATTTGGTCAAATTTTAAAATGATAATGATGCTTATGGTACCAGGCATGACATTTGGGGATAATTTCTGTTGAATAAGCCTTTCTAAGAACGGACATATAGAATAAGAATCTTGACTAATAGGTATAATTTCTCAAAACTTTAAGAGGTGAGGTGATAACTTCTGTGAAATGGTAAAATCCCAAGAAAATACTTACCTTTTTTTTTAAAATTGCCTCTGCAAATTTCACCTGTAGATTACATTTATTGGCTCCATTTCCTTCCTTGCATTTGTATGAGGTGTCAGAGAGACCCATAAAAGAGCTGGGTTTTAGCAAGGCTGTTCTAACAAAGTGATAATGGATGAAAACCTTTAAACACAGCATTGTTAACAGAGAGTTAAAAACCCCTTTCTAGCCTTGGCATCATACAAGGTTCCTATTCCCATAGGATTATTTTTCACTTAACACACTAGTGGTAAGTCCATATATAGTCATTTTAGCAAGTTGCACCCAGTAACCACCTTACAGTTATCTTTGAGTTTAGATTGAACTCCCTTAGTATTTTCCTCACTTCCCATCATGCATATCCATATAACAAAGGGATTTGTCCATACATGCATCGGGTTCAGATTCTGTGAACATCTAATATACAGCCCAGAGAGAGACTCAGATGCTTCGGTGTCTTTTAAGAGTCATCCCACAAGATCCTCCAAGGTTAACATCTTTCCTTTCAAGAGTCACTTTATTCATTATTGTGAAAAGATTCACCCCTGCTAAATGTATAATGATGTTAAAATACAAATGTAAGGTCGGGAGTGATGAATTAGTACTTCAAATATTTGAACAGTGCGAATAATTTAACAGATCAACTCTGCTTTGGTATGTCCCAGAAGAGACACCTGGTAGAAAGCATTTCCAAAACAGATTATAGTGTATAGGAAATTACTTCACAATGTCATCAGGATAACTGGTCTGTATGGAATGAAACCCTGACCCACAATGTTATGTACCTGGCCTAGGCATGTAATAACACCACAATTATTCTTTTTCCTTCTTTCTCACATAATTCCTTCTAACTTCCTTACTAAATCTTTATGAATACTACCCTCCCCGCCTTTTTTTTTTTTTCAGCTCCTGTTCAAGTTAGAGCCCAATACTTCATATATCTGACTTGACTAGGGATTTTTAGTTTTGAGCTCAGAGCCAAAAGTGAAGTTCTCAGTGGAATGTTACAGTCATCTCCACCCCTGGACCCCAGCCTAGATTCTAGTTCCTTTGCAACGGACCAACTTTCAACATACTAGATGTTTGGGAAATTTTGTGTATGTGTGTGTTAAAAAATTTATATCTTTCACTTCTCATTCATTTGGGAAAAGAATTTCACAAGTATTAACAACTCAAGAAAGCAATTCATCTTGTAAAGATGATTTAGCAGAATAATTAGATAACTTGACAGAAACTAAATGACCATCCAAAAAATAACTGGTGACCAACCATGCAGAAGATTATATTCTTATGGAAAATGCTGTCTTTTCTGCTTAATCATAAAGACTGTGTTTGTTCCAGCTCTTTCCCATAAATACAAGATGGAGACCACCTAGTTCAAATGGTCCAGGAAACTCTGGTCTTGCCTAGGGTCTTACTCAGCATGTAGGGTTCTTTAGAGTCCGGAGAAATTCTGGGGGTGATCCTGGAAACTAGATATTCAACTGAATGTCTAAGAAATATGTTTGGATTAGTATTTGTGAGTGATCTTTGTTCAGTCCTAGAGCAGACTGAACTCTTTAAGATTCTGTTAAGCAGATACATTCAGGCACAAAAAATTCTGTCAGTCCATCTGGGACTTCTGTCTCCAAGACCGACCAAAACCAGCCCTGGTACTGTAGGTAGGAAGAGAAAGTCACTTTTACTTAAGTGGCAATTATCTTGCTTCGGAATTACATCATCTTTTTTTTTTTTTTTTTTCCTGTTGTAGTTGTTGTGGCTTCCAAAAGATCGTCTAACAGAATGAGGTGGAAATCCACTATCACTTTTATTTTCATAATAATAAGTAGACCCCTGAGAGCCCACAATGTGCTAGGGTTTACATCAGTGTGTGTTTATTATGGGTACTAAAACTATACAGTATTTCTATCTCAGAAGTGCAAGGTAAAGAACTTAATACATATTTTCTCAACTCATTGTTTTCTTTTAAAATTTACTTTTTTCCTCTTCCCTGAGAAACTTTCATTAAACTATTACCAATTCTTTCCCTCCCTTGTCCTACTGCTGAATCCGCCCTGACAGTCTCTGATGCCAGGTCACTCCAATTACCCAATTTTCTCCATGAACATTATCTTTCCCTGTTCTAACAAAGAAGCCAGAACAAAAAAAAAACCTCTCTTAACCCTTCCTTTCCTTTTATGACCAAACACTTTCAGTTCTTTTTTATCAGCTCACGGAATCCACCTGTTCCCCCAGCTCACCACCAATCTCATGGAACTGCTCAGAATTCACCCGTGCCTTCCTTATTGTCATATGAAGTGTCGTCTTCTTAGTCCTTACGCTTGGGGACACTGATACACACATCATCTTGAAACCTTCTCCTGGAACTCATAGTAATATCTCGGTGGCAGAACTTTCTGTCTCTTTTTCCCAAATCTTTTTTTTTTTTTGTCTACCTATATCATATCATGCTGGCTCATGGCCCAATATTTAAAACTCTTTTTCTTAACTACATGATAATCCTAGAAAAATATCATTCACTACCACTGTATCAAATTTCGATAATTCACAAATGTGTGTGTGTATAATTTTTTCTAAACTCCAAGTCTCAATTTCCACTACCTCAAACTGACCAGTTTGTTCATTCCCATCCCTCTCCCCCCTCCCGCCCCCCCCCACCCCAGAACCAGACATGGTTCAAGATCAGAAACTAGGTGTCATCCTTCATTCTTCTCCTCACATCCTCCTTTCCTCCCCTGATTCCAGCCATTTGATGCCCCAGTCCCAGCGCTCTTATCTGAAGCAGCTTTTATCCTCATCACTTGTCTCCTTTGCTTCTCCCCTGAGCTGGGTTCTCAGTCATTCTTTGACTGACCTTTTTTCAAATACCCCTCTTACTGCTTCAGCTTCCATTCTCACACCCAGCCATCCTCCTTCCAGCTACCGGAGTTAATCTTCTAAAATACAGCTATTATCTTGTCATCCTTTATGTAACATTTCTATGGAGTCCTGTTGCTATAAAGTTGCAACTTCTCCTTAGAGGGTAGTCAGGTCCTTCCCAATTCAAGTGCTGCATAAATATTCAACCTCTCTTCTATCTTCCCCCGGTAGTTGGTGTACTCTGCTCACACTGAACTATATCTTTTCTTACTTCTATGCCTTTAACTCTGTTTTTCCTTCTCCCTAGAATTTCTTTCCCTTTTCTGCCTAGCAGGCGGACCCAACTCAAAACTCCCCTTTTCTATTTTTCCCTGATGCTCCCCTCACAATCGCTGCTGCACATATGTCTTCCTTATATGTCTCTTGAGCTCAGCACCTTTATTACTATCATTATTTGTTTTCAAGCCTGTTTCCCTGCTCTGCAGGAAAGATGCCTCAGGAATCATCTCTAGTTCCATAAAGTACACATCTGACATATGTGTATTAAAATGCATAGACTATAAATGTGTTCAAAGAATCCCCAATTTACATTTAATTCAACTTCAGAGTGATTGAGTAGTAGTTGAAGGGCTTTGAAATCTTTCCAAATTTAACTTTTTACTCCAACGCAAAGGGGACTTTCGCTAAGTAATTACAACTTTTCCAAGCTTTGCAGCTGTATAAGCCCAATCTTAACTGACTTGTTCAACCAGAGTTACAGTTAGCAGGATTCAAGAACAAGGCTTGCTGGTTTCTACCACTACATTTTTGTGTACTGAAATCCATTTAAGCCCCCTTGTTGACCTACTCTATGTCTTACTTGCCCATATTAAAAAAAAAAAACTTGTATAATAATATCAATACTTGTTACACATTAACCATCATAATGAGGTATTATAAAGTTCAACTCATCCCTTATCTGTAAATTCCTCTATAAAGAAAAATAAGTTTATGATGTAGAACCTTCATCTTGATTTCTGAAAACTTTAATGATAACTCTGGAAGGGAGAAGGAGTGTCCCTTTATGTAGTTGATATTTTTTGATTGCTTGAAATAGCCTCCATCTCAGAGACTGCTGGTAACTCTGCAGCCCCATCTAGCATCCCCCACTCTCTGCTTAAGTGTCTGAGAGCCTCTGAGGGTCACAGTCTCCACCTTGGACCTTAGATGGAAGCCTGTCTTCAAGAAAGCACCAATGAACCGGACAGAGCTTTGAATTCCGACTCTGCTGCTTCACAGCTGGCTCCTCATCTGTAAGAGGGGGACTATACTACCAATTGTAACAGATCACTGGGGTAAGGATTAGATGAGCTCACGGGAGTCGTGTCCAGCCTACAGGAGGCGCTAGAGAAATGGCACCTCAATTGGTCGTCAACTGTCCGCTGACTTCTAGCTGCTGTCGCGCCTATCAAACATCTCTGAGTCCAGGCCAACTTTACTAAAAGAAGCATTTTGCCAAAAGGATAGGTGATTTTTTTTTTTTTTTTTTTTTTTTTTTACCATTCAGTAATGACTGAATAGGTAATTCTGAATTACCCCAGGCCATTGGCACTTAAGGCTACAAAGAATAAGTAAAACTAATGAAAATCAGATATTTTTATGGATTTGAAGTTTTCACCACACTGCTCCTAATTCACCTCCTCTCATCATCCCTTTCTGGGTTTTCTGTAGGACGGATGACTCTTCACTGGCTCAGTGGAAGGCAGCAGAGGGAAAAAGGAGGTAAAAAAGGAAAACTAGTATTTGAATGAGTAGAATATTTAGTAGAAGATTTTATAAGTAGAATTCTAATTCTAATCACAGGATTCCTGTCCCCTCGTTCACACACCCTGTATGATCCCCTCTTCTTGAGTATGGGGAGGGGGAGACCTATGGATATTATGGATTATGGCTCCTGTGCTTAGGTTATCAATCAGTTGACTCTGAGTTAATCCAGAAGGTGGGTCTGACCTAATCAGGCGAGTCCTTAAAAGGAGGGCTGAGCCTTTCCTGAAGAGAAAGATCATCCTACTGACTTTGAAGAAGTAGCTGCCATGTAATGAGAGGGTCACACGCCTAAGAGTGGAGGGTGGCCTCTAGGAGCTTAAAGCAACCTTGGCTGACAGCCAGCAGGAGAACAGGGACCTCAGTCCTACAACCACAAGGAACCGAATCCTGCCAACAGTGTTGATGAGCCAGGAAAAGGACCTGAGCTCCAGCTCAGAACACAGCCCAGTCGATGGCTTGATTTCAGCCTTGTAAGACCCTAAGCAGAGGACCTAGTTACGCCCTGCCCAGAATTCCGGCCGACAGAACTGGGAGCTGATAAATGAGTGTTGCTTTTGGGTGCTAAGATTGGGGTGATCTGTTACAGAGCAATAGTAAGCTAATGCAGTTATAAAAACATCTTAGTTTATACAGTGCTTTAGAAAGCAGATATTGAAGGAGCTGGAAAATGACAAATGGGAAGAAAGTCTGGAATCTGCAGTGACTCTCCCCGCTCTGCCACTTCCTAGCTCCATGGATTTGGGGAGTCACTTAACTTCCCCAGCCTTAATTTTCCTTGTCTGTAAAATGAAGGGCTGAATGATGGACAAGATGCTTCCAAGGTGCTTTTATATTTTACATCCTTAGATGATAAAACTCTTATTTTTTGAGAGGATAAAACAAGGCACATGGGGAAGTAATGTAGAAACTTTCACAGATGGCAGCTCAAACCCAACTCAGAAATCCTAGCTCCTCTATTGGTAGACCATCCTGTCTCCAACCCATTCTCTGAGCTTCAGCCAGACTCACAGGCATTAAATGGACTCCAAGAAGGTTTATAAGCTTCACCCACAGGTCCAAAGGGGATCTGAAGAATTGTGGCTTTTTTCTGTGTTTGGAGGGTAGGGGTTTGTTTTTATTTCTCACAGGGAGATTTTTGGTATATGTTTTCTGCCAAAATAATCAGTAAGATAAAGCACCTGCCATGGAGATGAATGCTATATAAACTTTGATATGCATCCATGGTGGACATAAAAAACTTTTCTATAAATAATAACAATTTAACTCAAAAATATATCACAGCCTAAGGATTCTTTAGGGAAATGTATATATGTTCCTAAGGAAGGTCCATGGTCCTGAAGAAGCAAAATTTTTGGCATGGATAAGAGAGACGTTTAACAGAGCTGTTTCTGCTCTAGTACATAAGTTTTTATCTGTTGATCTGTACAAATAACCCAAATGGAAACTTCCTTATGAGACAGAAAAGTAGAGTGAAATGTTTCAAGCCCACAATATCAGCTGGAATGAAATTATAGCTGTGTCGTTTAGAAAGCGGTTCCTTTCAACAAGATTTACTATGTTACTATGACTAGATGAATTTATCTCCTTTTCCCAAACTTATTAAAGCATAAAACACTTCCCTAAAGCCACTTTGGCTCAAATGTGTTTTTCAAGGAAAGTTGTGGTATGCATTGACTAATTCCAAGAAACCAAAGTAATCTAAAACTTTCAAATCCTGGAACAATCTCAAAACGCTCAATAATAGAACATGCTTTAACTCAGCTCACAGATTATCTATATAGGCAACATAGAATGGATTCTGAAAGACCATAGTGAGCCTGATTTTGACAGACTGAACCCCAATGCTGAAGGAAATGTTGGAAGTGAGATCTGGGCTATCCAGTTTGGTCTGTAGACATTGATGAAATTGTCTAGGCAATCAAACATCAATGTTTTTGTAGACAGAGTATCAAATCATCAGTAAAGGCCATTCATGAAATATCCCTAGGTGTTTTAATGGGATGATGGAGCTGATATTTAACTGGACTTATATGCCTCTAATCACACTTCCCCGTGTCTTGAAAATATCTGCAAACTAAGGTGGAAAATGTGAAACCAGTAAAACTTAAGCTTCATGGCTCCACACTTGCAGGAGTCCCTTCCAAAGGCTGTAACTAATTTTGTGTTAATAATTTTCTTTCTTTCTTTTTTTTTTTTTTTTTTTAGGCTGCACCGTGTGGCATGCGGGATCTTAGTTCCCTGACCAGAGATCCAGCCCCCTGTACTGGGAGCACAGAGTCTTAACCACTGGACTGCTTGGGAAGTCCCAATTTTTTTAAAAGGACCTCCAAAACTAACTCCTCTTTAAAGGAGACTATAAATACATTTTGAGGAATATAGTAAAAAGTCAGACAAGTTTAACAGTTAGGGTTTACCATATTGACATTGGACTAAATAGTTGGGTTTTTTTCCTTTTAACTTTTCAGGTCATGGTTTTTGCATGCTCAACCCTGAATGATTGAAATCATCCTCCTGTTCTCACTTCAGAGAGCAGCTCTGTTTGCCACGCTTTGAGCACATGGGTTTGTAAAGCTCGTTCCAGAGTTTCAGGGTAAGGGGCACATGGCTGACAAAGGGAATTGAGTGATTTGTACCTGTTATGTTGAAAATATTTGATGGGTGATGAATGGGCCTATTTTCTAAAGTGTTCAGTTAATTAACTGTTCAATTTTGATAGATCCTAACCCTAATATTTTTCTCTTTAAAATTGCTAAATGTATTATTTTTAATACAATTATTTTGGGATAGAGTTAAGTGAAGAATGCCAATGGTAACAAAACAGTATTAATTCAAAAGAGATCGTGCCAGCTCTACATGATTCCCTGGTTCTTTCAAAGGAGGAAGATAACACAAGTTAATCATTCAAGCTAAATTGACTAAATTAATCTAGTCAAAACATTTAACTTGTCCAATGCAGACCTAGCCTAAAATTAGAATATAGAGATATTTTATAGCTACATGACGAATCCAAATCACGTTAATCTTACTTAAATTTCTAGAGTTTCATATCCTGATTACATGCTATTTCCAAACAGAGTTTAATCGTATACTTTCAAGGTCAAGCTCTTAACAGCAGTAATGGTTTTTTGTTGTCATTGTGGGTAATGACGTCTTCAAGCGTAATTATCATAGGAAATTGCGTATTTCTTCCGTTGTTTGTAAACATGTATTTATATATACACAAGACAACATTTGTTATTTCTCCCAACGCTGTGGATCTAAACTATGAAAGATCAAGAAAAAGTGTTACTATGTGGAAAGAGAAACAGGTTTGTTTTTTTTTTTCAGGTTTTAGAAAAACATCAGCAAGCCATGCCAACATGTAGTAAATTAAGACATAGGTTGTATCTACAGAACACCAAAACATACAAATGAAAATGAAAATAAGAATTAGCAACTTAGAGAAATGTTTTTCCTACACTATGGAAATTATCTACAATTTTTGCTTTTGGGGGAAATTTTTTTTTAATTTATGCAGGCGTGATTTACTTCTTAAGGCATTATAAAAATTAAAATTTTAGCATAATCATGAAGAAATCATATCTAGTCATGAAATGAAAATTTTGTTGGGAGACCTTCCACATACAAGCCTTTAAAGACAATTCTTCATAAAATTTCTATTAATATATGATCAAGTGAGCCCGCCATGAATCACAAAAATAAAGATTCCCTTTGTAACCGAAGAGAAACTGGAATGAAAATAGCATTATCTACAATGTCGATGATAATTTTTTAAAATGATATATCTTAAAGCACATGTTTCTAAAAGAGAAATTCTAATACTATTATGAGCAGCTTGATAAATACAGCTGTTTTCATCTTACTTAGAAAAAACCCTTTTTCTCCAAGTTGGTTTAATTGCATTTCAAGTGAAAACGTGTTTTGTTCTCATTAAGCATCATTTTAATTTCTGATAGGAAATCACAGGCACTTTTAAATAACAGCACCTTAACTGCAAGGACAGTTAAAGAAAAAAGCAAACATTTTGAAAACATTTGAAACACGTATTAGCTTCAATCAGGCAGATAGTAGAACCTTGGGAAAATTTCTGGTTTATAAGAAAAGTGGATATAAGCCAAGTTAGCTTGTGGACATATTTGAAGAATGTTTGATGATCTTTGGTAAACACAAGCTCTGATTAAACCATATTCCTAATAAATATTATTTCTTGAAATTTTAGCTGAGCTGCTGATACACAATTGAATCAAGGCTCTGCTTGTTTTGTGTATATATATATATATATATATATATATGATCTCTGAAAAAGAAAACGTTTATTGCTTGCTATGATAATTGATTACTGATAGAGCAACCACACATTCTAGTAGGCTGGGACCATCTTGATTTATACCTGTGGTTCAGGTATAATTACTAATAGCACCTTTGTTCACTCTCAAACAATCCTTGTATTGGTCCATAAATTATAGTCACTCTAGTTGTAAAGTATTTTTGTTTAAGGAATTTTCTTTGTTTATTTTTGGTCATCACTAATGTAGCATTGACTTGTATCCCAGGTATTGTGCTAAGTGTTCCATATGTCACTATGTCATTTAACATTCAGAAAAATTCTATGAGGTAGGTCTTATTTTTCACTTTATCACTTTTAGATGCAAAAATTAAAGTTGAGAATTTCAAAATTCTATACTTTAAAAAGTTACCTAAGACTGTGTCTATGCAATACCCTTAGTAATACTAAAACCATTTCAAAAGTTTAAAAGAGTTTTAGGTATTTGAGCATGCAATATCCTTTTACACTGCCCCAATAACATTTGAAAATGGATTTTTTTATTCAACTTGCATAATTTCCCTTTTTTAGATTCTTCTTTTATAACATTGGCTGAAAATCTTTGGCAAAGAAACAGTATGAAGCTTCACTTTTCTTATCTATATTATCAGAGCAATCTCTCCTCTGAATGTAATTAATGTTTAATTGCTTTTTAGGAAAAAAAAAAAAGATAAAAGAAAGTAGAAAGAAACATAAAAATGGACAGAATACAGTGATTTTCTTGGAAGTACTTATAAGTGACTGGGGTTTTACTCTCCTTAATTAGGAAAACTTCCAGCAGATGAAAGGGTATTCTCAATTTCCTTCTTTCTCTCATTCTCTCCCTTTTTCTAGATTTGTTTTTCAGAATTTTCACTGAAATGTCATGGTTAGTACTTTCCTGGTTTTCTCATTTCCACTAAATCACAGATAGCATTTCCCAAATACAACTTTTAAGCCCCAAATACCCAATTGCTATTGATACGTAGTTTGGTTTGGGGATATAAAAATACTCACTAGAAGTAAATGCCTAACTTTTACTAAGACAACTTTGCACAATCTCATTTGTGAATCTGGTTACCAAAAAACTTCGTATGTCGAATGGGGATGGAACTGAGGGGAAGGAGATACGAATGGAGATATACATCAATTCTAATTGAGAGACTGGAAGACTACATGATGATCAAAGTCATTTTCAGCCTAGAAATTAAACATCTTAATTTATTGTTGAAAATGGTGTTTGGAAGTATAGGCTCTGGACTATTCTATAAAGTTATAGTTGTCACACTTAAGTGTCAGTCAATTATTTAATGGACTAGTCTGTCTCCCATGTTTCTATTCAAATTGCAAACTGAGGCCGGGATTGGAGTAAGCCATACAATTCTCCACCAGAAAGATTTCAGTGAAAGTTATACGGGGACCAGTCACGTGGCGAATTAAAGCCATGATGTATTCCAGCTCTCTATTGTCTATTCAATTGGTGGGGGAGCGAGAACTACTCTGAAAAAGAGCAAAGATAAAAAGAACCACATGACAACCTACGAGTAGCATTGCTATCACTAATTCAGGTTTTAAAAAATCAACTTCTATTACATACATAATATATATATAACATATATTTAACATGTATATATGTTGTCATATATAATGTAAATATATATATACACACACATATATACATATATATACTTATACTATGTGATTAACTGGATGCCAATGACTGGATACAAATAACTGGTTACTTCAAGTTTGCTTGCTTGAGAAAGCAATCTCCCAGGTGCAATGGTATCTAACAATTTGTTCACATAGTCAACACTTAACTGCATACCTACTATGTAGCATGCTTTGTTCTGGATTACAGGAACACAGGGGTGAGTGAAACGAAGCACTATACTCATAAAGCAATAAACATTATACTCAGGCAATAAACAACTAAACTAAATGTATAACCACAGGCAATATTTTCAAGTGGTCACAAGTGAAAATCACAACAGTGAAAGGGGGTAGAGCAGAGCAGAGGGTTGGCGATTTTACACAGAGTGGTCAGGGAAGGGTTCCCTCAAGAGGTAAAAGTCAAGGAGAGACTTCAGTGGTGCTCAGGAGGGAGTCATGCTGGGATCCGAGGGATAAGCATCCCAAGGGAAAAGCACAGCAGTAATAAGGGTCCTAAGGCAGGAATAAGCTTTGATGCGATAGAGGAAGAGCAAACGTGCCAGTGGGGCTAGAGCAGCATGAACAAGGGGAGGGTGGTAGAAGATGACCCATCTTATGGGCCTGGGAGACCACGGGAAGAAATTTGAATTGAACTCTAAGTGCGTGTGAAGTCATCAGACGGTTTTGTGAAGGAGAATGACATGATGTGATTTATACTTTTTAAAGACCACTCCGACTACTACATGGAGAACAGACTGTAGGGGGAAAAGAGTGGAAGCAGAAAGACTAGTTAGAAGTTAATTATAACTATCCACTTGAGAGACAATGGTGACCAAGACCGAGTGACAGCAGAACTGGTGGGAAGTGAATGGATTATGCATATCTCCTGAAGGCGGAGCTGGCGAGGTCTGCTGAGTGAGAATTGTATGTGAGTGTAAAGAAAAGAAGAGAAACAAAGAAAGACTATTAGACTTTCACCTGAACAACTGGGTAAAAGGTTGTGACGTGTTGAAATGGGGACCAATTGGGACAGAGTGGAATTTGGTGGGGAGGGGAGACAAAAAAAAAAAATCAAGAATTCTGCATTAAGTTGTTAAATTTCAGATGTCTGTAAGTCCAAGTGCAGGTCCCAATTGGGTACTTCCTGGAGCTCACAGGAAAGGTTGGAGCTAAATATATAAATTTGAGAGTTATCAATACCTAGATGGAATTTAAAGTCATGAGACAGGGACTGCCCTGGTGGTCCAGTGGTTAAGACTCCCGGCTCCCAATGCAGGGGGCCAGGGTTCGATCCCTGGTCAGGGAACTAAGATCCCACGTGCTGCAACTAAGCCCGTGTGTGCCACAACTAGACAAGCCCACACGCTGCAACGAAGACCCAGAGCAGCCTAAATAAATAAATAAAAATTAAAAAACAAAAATAAAGTCACAAGACAGGATTTCTTTGGTAGAGTGTGTAATTACAGGAGTACAGGATTGCAAATGAAGTCCTGTAGCTTTCTGACATTCAGAGATCAGGAAGAAAAGAGAAAGCAAGAAGAGGAATCTGAGATATAAAGACAAGGAATCGAGGGGAAAAACCAGAGAGGTGAGGTATCCCCAATTTCAAGGGAATAAATTACTTTAAGAAGAGACTAGGTCAATTGCTGCTGGTTATTTGGGGATGATGGAGTCTCAGGATAGTTCACTGGATTTTGCAAGGTGGAGGTCATGGTTGACCTTGACAGGAACAGTTTTGTTGGACTTCCAGTTAGTAATGGGGACTTGGACCCACGTGTTCATCACCTATGCATGCCATGCCAGGCAAACTCTAAGACAACCCTCAATCTACCTCCTGGTATTTACACCCTCCTGTAATACACTTGCCTTGAGTGAGTGCTTCTATCCAATAGAATGTGGCAAAAATGATAAGATGTCACTTCTGTGATTAGGTTACATAAATTAGTGATTTCCATCTTGCTAGCCAACTCTCTCCATTGCTGGCTTTGATGAAGCATGCTGCCATATGGAGAGGACCATGTGGCAAGGGACTGAGGGTGACTTCTGGCCAAAAGTCACTAAGGAGCGGAGGCTCTCAGTTCAACAGCTCATAAGAAACTGAAACTTCCAATGATTAGCCAAGCATAGAAGAGGATGCCTTTGAGCCTTTCCATGAGACCCCAGCCCTGGCAAGCACCTTGATTGTAGCCTTGAACCTGAAGTAGACCCAGCTAAGCCATGCCAGAGCAATCCTGACCTACAGAAATTCTGAGATAATTAATGTGTGTTATTTTAATCTGCTAAATATGTAGTAATTTGTTACAAAGCAATAGATAACTATTACACTTTTTGAAATGCCACTAAGGTGAGGGTAAGGAAAAGAATAAAATGGGTATTAACCCACAAGGAAAGGAAACAAAAGCTAGAAGAGATAAAAGTAAGTAGATAAGACCAAATTTTGTAAGATGGGAAGCTGATGGATTTGTAATAACTAACTTAGTAAAGCCACAAAAGCTGTTCCTATAAAGGAGAAAACCAATGAAAGGAAAATGGGTCCATGCTAAAGAACTAACTATAGAAAGGCTCTGGAACAGGAAGCATCAGGTACACAGGAAGTTAGGGCAAAAGGGGGGCAGTGTGGTACTGAAAACAGAAGGACTGAATGAATGAAAGTATGAGTAAGAAGCATTTAGATACACAGGTCTACTCCAATACCTTGAGTAGCAGACAACTCCATAGCCTAGAAGAAACTTCAAACAGTTCTTCACTCAAGTTTTCTGTGATAAATCCACCTGTACAGCCCAACTATAGCTAAATATTAGGATTAATTTTTTTGGTGGAAAAAACGTTTCCTGGTTAAAAATAGAAGTTGAAAACCCATGATTTTGATGGTAATTCTGATGGAATGTGCAAGTGAAATTCTATATGGGTAGAAGCGGAAGACAGTTACTAGCCCAGGTTTGTAATCATAAGCTTCCAAACATGCATTGTCTGGGAATCGATGGGAGAAACACAGAATAAATGGAACACATGCGTGTGACATGATGGGAGAAGGAGTAAAAAATTACTCTGGAGTTTAAAGATTGGGTAACTAAGAGAACTGAGCTTCCATAATAGAAGCTGCTGAATTTGGTTTTAGACCCTTGGACACTGAGATACAGGACTTCAGCTGGCAACTGGAATGCTTTTTGTTTCATACCATGAGAAAGACTTTAGATCTAGAAAAATGATAGGAAAAATATCTTTAAGGACAAGCATGTAGAGACAACTTAGATGAAAAAAATCCCAGAGAATAGGACCCAAGAGAGAGAAAGAGGGGTAATCAGGAAGGTAAGGAGACAATCAGAGGAGTTTGCTGTCATAGAAGAAAGAATTTTAAGAAAAGGGAGGTAAGCAATGTTATCATTGCTGAGAAACAAGGAAGAATAAAAAACTGGGGAAAATTCTTTAGTGCAGAAAAAACTTTGAAAAGTCTGATGTAGGGTACCATGGGGCCGAGATAAAAGAAAGAGGGGAGAATGATGAAGAAAAAGAAACATGAATATAGATCTCCTGTTCTCAAGCCTTTTTTATCTCAAAACTCCTTTTCACTCTTAAAAGTATTCAGGACCCCCAGAGAGCTTTTGATTTTGTGGGTCATATCTACCAGGAGCTATGACCAACCTACTAGGAAGATAGATAGTATCAGCCTACTAGATAGATAGTACCAGCCTACTAGAAATTTAAAACGAAGGAAGACATTTTCAAATTTATTAATTCATTTAGAAGTAACAATGCTGGCTCCATTATATGTTAACACAAATAACATCATTTTATGAAAATATAACCACATTTTCCCAAATAAAAATAATTTTAGTGAGAAGAGAGCTTTCGTTTACAGTTTTGTAAATCCCTTTAATGTCTGGCTTAATAGAAGACAGCCGGATTCTCCTATCTGCTTCTGCATTCAGTCTGTTGCAATATTTTGTTTTGGTTGAAGTAGATGTAGAAAATCTAGCATCAAATGGATAAGTTACAGAGGGGACTTCTTGAAGAGTGTCAGGACTCCTAGAGGTCCTCAAACCATGTGCTGAGAATTCTGATGTAGGGAACTTCTTTGAGAAATTTAACAATGAAAATAGACAAATTGGGTGGCAACTCAAGGGAGTATCAGGTTTGAAGGAAGGCTTCTGAGTTCATTTGTTTTTAAGAATAAGGAAAACCTAAGGATGTTTGTAAGTCCAATGGAAGGGAAGGAGACAAGAAAGGGAAAAATAGAAGATGCAGAAGAGAAATGGTAAATCTCAATGGATCCCAAGGTCCCAACGGAGGACAGAAGTGAAGGGATGGGGCGCAGGGTGGCAACTTTAGCCTTATAAAGAGGAGGTGCTAACTTTTCCTCCTGACACAAAAGCATGAGCAAGGATAAGTGGTTCCGTAGAGAAAATCCATGGCAGTGAGAACATGGTCACTGCTGAAGATGAGGAAAGGTGAGGCACCTTCAGTCTTTTCAGCCAAGAATGAGATACAGTCATTTGTGGAAAGTGAGTAACGTAGGAGCGATACTGGAGACTTGAGGAAACATGGCTGGGGTGGGAGTGGGGTTAAAAAGAGAGAAATTAAAATCGTGATTAGATGAGCAGCATATGTGGAGATACACAGCAAGTGCTCCGTCCATAAGGAGTGCCCATGAAATGTTCTCTTTAAATAAACGAAAGGGCACTGAAGAGGGGTTCTCAGTGGAGGACACCAGGCAAGGTAGCATGACTCTCTGGTGATCTTGTTAGTGGCTGAGGTCCAGCACAGCTGGACACAGTTCTGCTTCCTTGGGGTGACTTCACAGACTCTCGCTGATGTGGAGTAAGCCCAAGTCACATGGGAAATATTCACAAGAGAAAGGGACCTCTGGGTTTGTCGATAAAACATGATCCTGTAGTGTGTTCTGATCTTCTTCTTCTGAACATAATTCGAGCAAGCACTATACTCATGTCACTTATTTCAGGAAACCTCTTTCCAACTGTCATGTATTTATCTATTAAAAATTTTTTTTATTTTATATTGAAGTATAGTTGATTAACAATGTTGTGTTAGTTTCAGGTGTACAGCAAAGTGATTCAGTTATACATGTACATGTATCTATTCTTTTTCAAATTCTTTTCCCATTTATGTTGTTACATAGTATTGAGCAGAGTTCCCTGTGCTACACAGTAGGTCCTTGTTGGTTATCCATTTAAAAAATAGCAGTGGGTACATATCAATGTCATATATTTATTAATATGTCTTGTATTTACCTAGAGAAGGAGGAAGCTGGAGGTAAACTAAAGGAGTTTTTCTAACTAAAATGAATTGGGCACACCCAGCATCACTTTCAACTGAGAGGGTTAAAGGAGCCATTTCATTCCACACCTTCTTGAGAAAGCTATAGAGTGAATCCACTTCTTTTGCTTTAGGAATAGCCAAAGCTCTCATCCTCCTAAAACGTTTTCACTCAATTTAAATCTTTGAAGCTATCATCTTTCTCTTCAATACCTGACTTTGTTTGAGGTCATTAATTCATAATGTTAAACAAGTTTTAAACTTACTCTTTGATTATTTCTCTCACGAAAATGAATATTAATATGTCTTCTCTGTCTTTGATTTTTATTTTCCCAATTTATTTTGTTAGGTAAACACATTAAAGTTCCCTCTGTATTGATTGCTTTCCATGGGGGCAATGAAGAAATAGTCAACTTGGTTTGATTTGCACTGTTATTGTTCTATCATGGGCTTGTTCCATAATGAGGAATAAGGATTTCCAATCTCAGTGCCTTAACTTCTGCATTTACAAAATTAAATATTGGGAAACTAAGCACCGAAAAAGCAGAATATAATAAATCTATCTGATGCCAAAATCAACCAATCATTTAGATTTTCCTAATTTTTTTAATTTTAGCGTTATAAAGACAAATTAACAACAAACCCAAAGGGTAGTCTATGTCCATTTGCCTTTACTGCCATACAGATATAGCCTATAATTACATTTTCAATAAATATCCATAGGACTTAATATTATATAAAAGAGTAAAAAGAATAAATACTGTTTATTGGTCCTTACTGTATTGCTGGCACTGTGGTGAGAGGTTTATATACATTATCCCATTTTAATTTCACAACAACCCTATAATATAACTACCGTTATCTCCAGTTTACGAGTGAAGATCTTGACCTAAGTAAGTTAGCCAAGTTCACACCTATGCTGAGTGGCTGAGTTCTAGCCCCTTCTATTATACACTCTATTACATTGCTTCCATTTTTATTCTTTAGACTATAACACCTGAAGATTGAAGAACTGTGTGTACCTGTGGGCTATACACATGTGCATGGCAAACACTGAATAAGAAGAACAGTTGTGAAAATGCGAGAAATGTAGGTAAAAGTCTACCCCATTTGTACTTTGCTTCTGTGTCTCCAACACACAAGAAATCCCGGTTCCACAAACAAGGAAATATAGGTTTGGGGGAACTGACAAAGTCACTTTGATGAAACAAGGTCACAAAAAAATTCAAGCTTATCTATCACAGATTTCAAATCTCTTTGAGTAAAACTGTTCTGCTTGGCTTGGTTTTGATTTGATCTTGGAAGACTCCTGTGTTATCTGAAAGAATGCTCTAGGTGTCCTTTACATCATCAGATAATTTAGAATGTAGTAAATGCAATAACACAGTACGTGAGCCACAGTATTTTTAGTTTTTCTTAGGCTTCCTCAGTGGAAATTTGGTTTGTGGAAATCTCTATCCAAATCTGAAACGTTTCAAGTCCCACATGAAGTTCCATTATTATAATATTTTCATAAATATTACCTGAAACCATTTGCTTCTACAAGGTAATGCCTCCCTCCTCAAAAAAAATTTATAAACGATACATTTAGCTTAATGAAATCTCAACCTTTAATTGGTGGCAAGAGTCATCCAGCAGACATACAGTCAGCCCTCCCTATCCAGAAGGGTTCTGCATCTGGGGATTCAACCAACCATGAATCGAGAATATAGGGGGGAAAAAAAATTCCAGAAAGTTCCAAAAAGCAAAACTTAAATTTGCCATGCGCTGCAACTATTTACATAGCATTTACATCGCTTTAGGTATTATAAATAATCTAGAGATGATTTAAAGTACACAGGGGCATGTGCATAGGTTATATGCAAATACTTCACCCTTTTATATAAGAGACTTGAGCATCCGTGAATTTGGGTAGGGGGTGGTGGAGTGGGTCCTAGAATCGATCCCCTCAGATACCAAGGGATGACGATATACATTTTATGAGTTAGTGAGTTTTAATGTTTAAGGTAAAAGTATCCATCACACAAACTGGTTCTAATTACAAAGCTACACCAGGTTTTAAAAACAGACAGCTCCTGCTTTCCTTTACAAGATTTTGAAACAATCCAGTTATCTCCAGGAGCTAAGTAATTCTCAAAACTAAATTAACTTTAACTTTGCAATAATAGCCAGATTATATGGCAATATTCAAGGGTCTTTTAGTGTAGGTCTATCTCATATCCGGAAAAAAATTTCCAAGTCTCAAAAAAGCTCATCAAGGGAGAAAACAACAATTGCTATTGTAATTACAGCTTAATTTTATAATATTATTCATTAGTTAAAATGCCAAATTTTAAAATGGCTCATATGAAACTTATTTATGACTTAGTAATGTACATTGTATTCAGGAGTAGTAGTTAATGGTCCTGAAAATAACTAAATTCTCAGTGACGTCAACCAGATTTTTAATAATGTGCAAAGTTACTACGGCCATCGAATCCTATTCATGTCTTTAGAGCTGACTTTTCTTCTTTTTTAAAAATTTCCTTACACTAAATCAGACATTCTTCTTTTAACAAATGGAAGCACTTTTTCACACCTTCTTGCCTTCCTATGAAACTTCTGCCGGTGAATTTTTTCCTCTCTGAATCTTCATGGTAAAAGACTCTTCCTTCTATTCCCTTTTCATCTTTTCCTTATATTTTGACATCCAGGCCTTTTTTACAACAGAGTGTTCCCCTGTCCTGAGTCCCATTTCCAGATATTTTTTGTTTTCTTCCCCTGTTTCTCTGTCTTGGATTTGTTCTTTGCTAGAGAACATGTAAAACAATTTGTGTTTATAAGGTAATATTTTAATACATTTCTAGTTTAGCTATCTTATAGACAATTTAGTAAGTATACTGCATCAACCCAACTGAATATTGTGGGAAAGTACTACAAGTTAAAGAAATCTTGTCTCAGCTCTCCAATGGCCCCATATAAGCCAGCCCTATACATGTCACATGGCCTAGCACATCATTATATTATAGCCAATATGAGTCTATATAGAACATCTCTCTGTAGTTATCTCCCCAAATAAATCTCGAGCTTTAAAAAAGCTATATCCTTAATCTCATATATTTCACACAGTTTGATATGTTAATATCCACACATTAGGAACACAATGCTTGTTAATGCAATTTTTGCCATAAATAAATAATAAATGCCTTTGAGAAATCTATCTAAACACATTCTTTGTTTTCTTCTGCTGAAGCTTCTTACACTTAGTCCCCTTCCCTCTCAAATGTGACCTTGAATACAAAATCTCCCTCTTCTAGCCTTACCCCACATGCACAACTTGGAAGTTATATTCTGGATGAGGTAAGAGTGTTTAACAGGAGGGGTAAACTTAGTCTTTATTACAAAGGAAGGGTTTTTCAAGGAAGTGAGCTTAAATGGAAACCTAAAAGATAAGCAGCACCTTCCTAAGTGAAGAGTAGGGGGAAAAGGACGCCAGACAGAAAACAGCAAGGGGGGTTGGTGCATTCAAGGAAAAGACAAGACGGCAATATGGCGGAAGAACAATGACGTCACCGCAGACTCCAGCTGCTAAGGGTAACCACACAGGCAGACCTCGACTCGCCTCAAATAGGGGGGAGCAGGCAGATGGGGGAACAACACAGGTTTCAACCAGATTTCCTGATCTTAGTCTGACCAAACATTACCCATTTTTACTTACAGAATTGTTCAAATATATTCCTATTGCCACAGAGAGCATCAGTAGAGCCTCCTTGCAATCCAGTAGACAATATGTCACGTATCACCGGGGTATAGTAGTTGCTCACCAAACAAAACCACGAATTGCTGTTCTCGATCGATTCTCTAGTTACAACTAATGATAACTGATAACTCTCTCCTGAACAATCATAAAAACTGAACAACCAAAAATACAGTTTTATTTAAAGCAATGGGCTTATTAGTCACTTACACGTTAACAATAAAATTTTCAGTGTATCAAATTTTTAAGCCTAATCAAATCTTCAGCAGTCATCCACCACCTGACCCCAAATACTTGGCTTTTTCCTACATATTGGGGTAAGCAACCATTAAATGATGCTTTTACATTAAGAAAATACCCACATGCATTTATTTGGTAGTATTTGAAAATCCAGCTCATGTGCCAATAAAAACTGACAATGGCTTACTTTGCCAAATTTGTGTAACCCATATTTGGGGATATAATAGAATTTTCCATACAACAATGATGAAAACATTTGTTGTATGATATATGCACCATATAAATTTAAGTATCCAATGTTTTTGAACATGAAGTCTATTAGAAACATTGGAGCTCAGAAAAGATCAAATGATATTCACATATGCAAGTGCTTTGAAAATGGTAAAGCACTATAAAATATATCAAGTAAGGTATGAAAGTAATATATGCACACAATAGCAGAAACCAAATGTAACTGCGTGCAGTAGATGATGTAATGATTCTTATTTGTCTAATTTGCATTTTCAGAAAAGACTGTTCATATGTTACAACAGCAGCTAAGTTTACAACAATTTTTCTTTGTTCCTGGCAAACAAAAAAAGGTTAAGAATTTGCAGACAAGTCTTGGCAAAGAGATATTCTGATTCAGCTTTGCCAATCCCTGGGATCTACAGTACGCAGCTGGAAAATGTATGTAGGTTATGGACTTGTTCGAAAATTTTTCAATTAGTATTGCTAATCAGTACAACAACATCTTCGGTAATCAACGGGTCCTGAGGAATATGAAAATACTTCTAGAGCATTTGACACCCTAGCTGGTTCTTCCCATTCCCATTGCTATGCAGAACTGTTATTTGAGTTCAAATAGGAAAATAGCATAACCAAGAGTTCCTTAGTCCATCTAAATATATCATCTGATTTGGAATACCACAACTTTGTACTGTCAGAGATTAACTGGACTATTTCCCCAATCACAAAGTTTTGTTTCCTGACCCCAATTTTCATTGACATGCATTAAAAAGCTGCTAATTTTATCCTCAGAAAAGATACAAACTTTTCTGTACCCGATGTTACTTCTGGCTGGACATGCATATCCATAGACCAAACCTTAGAGATTCAAAGCGTGGTGTAACCGGAAGGGAATTGATCAATCATGTAATTGATCAATCATGTAATTGATTCCATTGACCTACTACCCCATTAGACACATAAAGACTGAGCCCCAGGGAGGTATTTCTAGTCTAGCTATGTTTCTAGAACTTTTATTTAAAGTGACAAATCAACTGCTGTGGAGAAATGATGGCCGCATTTTTGTTTCTTTCTGAAGAGCTAAATGTTTCAAGAATTTTTCACTCTCCTTTCTCTTTTTCTTGCTTGCTCAGACAGGATATATTTCCTCTTTGTCAGCCTGCCTCACAGCCTCCAATCCTTTTGCCCCTTATATGGAAAGATACCACTTGCTTAAACATGTCGAGAAGCACAAATAAAAGGAAACCACTAAAAAGATTTAAATGTATATCTTATATGTAAATACATAAAGCAGGTTCAGTAAACCAGCCAATACAAAGAATTAGCTAAAATAAACTATTATACAAAATAGTTGACCATGATCTGACATTAACCTCATGTCATTAAAATGGCCTTATACATACCTCTCTGTTTTTTACAGAAAGGTCGCAATTTTACCGTTCCAAGTTTTCACATATATCTATCTTCATTTGAATTATTTTAAAACTAAAAGAAATAAAAGGAAAAGAATCTAGACCAAAATAGATACCCCAACACTATCTTTTTAAACCAGTTTTTCTACTTCTTTTTGTTCTTTTCAAGTTACAAAATAAATGCATGCTTATTATAAACAAATGCAAACAGCATATGACTATAAAAAAAAGAAAAATGGAAAATCCTCCCTCTAAAGCATCCTAATAATCTCTCTTCCAAAAGCATCCATGGTACACGGGAGGCAATACAGTATTGTGCTGAAGACTGTAAGTGCTGAAGTCAACCTGCCCGGCTTCAAATCTCATTCTGCCACTTACTAGCTGTGTGGTCTTGAACAAGTTAACTAGCTTCTCTGTGCTTCATTCACATCATCAATAAAAGGCACTAACAAAAGCACTTCCCACATAAGGTTGCTGTAGGGGATAAATAAGATAAATGTACTCAGAAGAATATCTGGCATTAAGTGGATGCTCGATAAATGTCAGCTATTATTACCAGGTCCTTTTGAAATGCAAACAAAAGTATAAGGTAAGAAGTAATCGAAAACTATAAAACACAAGAAAAAGTTTATCTGTCAATTCTACCTCAATAAAACTGGGGGAAAAAACCTACTACCACCACCAGTAGCAACAAAAAGCTATAAAAAAAAATAACAGCTATTGAAAGAAATTCATGGAATCATAAAGCTATGATATAAGTCTACATTACATCATTCTGTTACCTCAATGTCAAGTTTAGTTTAGTTAAGTGATTACTAGTATGGCAAACTGGCTAAATTTAAGTCCTACATCAAAACCTTTTGATAAGTAGATATAATTTCTGAAGTCATTCAAATAAAATTTATTCAATGAATTTTGAAGGTAATTCAAAATATATTGACTAAATACGTATTTGTATTAGTATCAAATAGAAATATCTTTCCATCTAAATTCCAATTCCTCTAGAAGTATCTCCACTCTCCATCCTCCCTCATAACGCAGTGCTTTCTCTCCCACTTCTTACTTCTCCTTATTCCAGAATTATGAGGAAGGCCAGCTGAGGAGCTAAGAACCTGTGGCATGGAATGACTGCTACTCATGTTGCTGCCACCCACTTGGCGTGTGCTGGGCAGTGAAGAAAGCATCACAATGTCCAGCACAAGACAGGAGCTTCTACCCTACTCCCACCCTACTGGTCCTGGCTTCATCCGTTAAATCTGGCTTCCCAGAGGCCATAACGTCACAGCATCCTCAGGCTGTGCTCTCCATCCAAGGTCACAGCTCCCTGCTCCTAACCTAAGGCTCCCCAATTACTTCTCATCCGCTCTGAAATTTCTTTAAAGCACACCTTTGCCTGTACAGAGCCTGTTCCATGTTTGTAGAATCTTGCCTCATTTAAGGGTCCTTAACACTAGTTTGGACACACTTGGGAAAGGTTCTTAGAGCCAATTAATCTAAGAGGATTAAAATAATCTAACTATGGTTGCTCCTTTCACACTAAGTATGAAATACCTGTGCATAATCAGGGCTGTGAAACAGATCAGAAGTGTCTGGGATGATCTGAGAAAATAATAAGAAAAAGTGTAATACTTCTGTAGTGTTAAAGAAAGAAGAGTCCTCTGTGGTATTTCAGAGTTATAAGCAGCTCCTACCCCCTCATAATATACATGTTTCTCAGGAGTCTCTATGTCCCACAGAATTATATGTGTGTGTGTGTGTGTGTGTGTGTGTGCGCGCGTGTGCACGCGTGCGTGTGTGTCTTGATGAGAAACAAGAATGCTGAGGTAGGGTCATATAAGTTTGCCTACTGATGTATTTGTCGACACAAGTCTGTTGTATGTCTTTTCATAATTGTTTGAACACATATGTCTCATTGCTCTGTGAATTGGAACAGTTTCCACCTTATCTGGTCTAGAGGGTAGAAATCTCAGTCCATAATTCAAAAATTAAAAACAAATATACTCTCATTTTCTCAAAGTTGATTTTAAATCCATCATCTCTGGGACTGGTGAGAAAATTAACCTCAGTCTTCTCAGGATCCTCTACCCAGGGATATTTTTTTCCAGGGTACTGGGTGGATGGAACAGGAGCAGAGCAGAGGAGAGCCCTTGGTCCTGGGGTCATCCATCCTCCTTGAGTGCCAAGAAGAGACCATGTCTCGGCTTGCGTGGCCCTTAGGGTATGGTGGCCCTTGATGATTTTGGGTAAAAACTTGAAGCTTTGTTGTGTCTACGGATGAAGCCATCTGCCTCAACAGAAACACAGCCATTTTTTTCTGGGGTCGCTCTTCCTGCACCTGTGTGCCTCCACACCCCTCCCCTCCCCCCTTCCTGCCAAGGTGAGGGTCCCTATTAATTAGAACCTTAGAAACTTGGGTGCCTTGCTGTTTTCTTAGCAGAGTCACCCAAGAAGTAGAGGACAGATTTTTCATTTCCTCTCCCCAGGTACCTGTAAACATTTCTCTTTTTTTCTCTTTCCCTTCATCTTATTAGAATCTCTTTTTTTAAAGGTCTATGATAGTCATGTTCTTTCACCTGTTTTGGCCAGGACAGTTTTTCCCAGCAATTAGGAATCTTCTCTCGCTTCTGGGACCAAGCTTGAGTGGGAAGTTAAACCAAAAATAGAATCTCACAGGCCATGCTGCATTCCTTCCCTCCAGCAATAAGTTCAGGGTCTGAATGAAAGGAAAGTAAAAGGATCAACGCAGATAAAAATGTTAATCTCTAAAGATATTAACTCTCCCTACCCATAGACACATATCAACCTGCCAAGACTTCCTAAGTAGTAATGACTTGCTAAGAAGATGGGCAGTAGAATGGTTCAAGGCAAGTGTATAGATGCATTTCCAGGACCCTCAAACATATCCAAAATGAGGCTCAAAAGCTCATCTGCTCAATGAAACTTTCCTGTCTTCTCTTTTCTCTACTTCCATTAATAGAATCATCACACAATCAATCTACCAAGCTAAAAATGCTGGGGTCACCTTCAACTCTCTCTCCTCTCCCTTAATCTCTTATATCCTTCAAACACCAAATCATCTCCAATTTAATTTGGTGGTGGCTTCCAAAGTCCTCTCACTCTATTCTGCTGCCACTGCCTTAATCCAGGCATCTCTGTTTTAAAGTCTTTAGTATTTTTTAGATTAAAAAGTAATATATGAATAATAGAAAGAATTCAAACTATTAACAAGCATAAAAAATAGATGGTGAAAGTCTCTCAATAATTCTACATATCAGAATGACAACTGCTCCTATTCTGGTGTATAAATTTTCCATATTTACATAGCCAAATAGAAAAGTTTGTTTTCACAAATATAAGTTCATATTATATACATTGTTTTTTAACTTTAAAAAACCTCTTATACTGTGGACATTTTTTCAGAGTAGGTTATATATCTTTAAAATTATTTTTAAAGGTTGAAAAGTATTATTTTGTTCAGCTATATCATAGTTTAATCAATCTCTGCATGGACATACTTGTTGCTACCGCATTGAACGTGATTCTACGTATATCTTCGAACCCTTGGGCAAAGATTTCCAAAGGATTATTAAATACTAGCAAATTACCTTCCAAAAATGTTGTGTATTCCCACTGCAAGTGTATTACTCTTTGACTGGACTATTGCAACATAATCTTAACTGTTTTCTTTGCCAACAAATACTCCCCACTCTGGTTTATCATTTTCACAGCCACCAAGAACAAAGTAGATCAGAACATTTCCCAACTTAAATGCCTCTGTCAGATCTCTGTAGTCAACAAAATGCAACTAACATTCCAATGGTGTTCGCAGACTGGCCTCAATCTACCATTTTAGTCTGTAAGTCTGGAAGTGCACCCTACCTTTCTTGATGCTTCTGATTTGGCATCCTACAGAAAATAATGAAGCAGAAGGACCATGCTGATCTTCATATTAGAAGAGAAACTATCGGTCTAGTATAACTGAGATGAATTGCACTAAAGGAGCCAAGTTCACCCTGAAGAGGATCAGAATAGAGATACCTTGTTTTATTGTGCTTTGCTTTATTGCACTTCGCAGATACTGAATTTTTTTTTTTTTTTTAACAAATTGAAGGTTTGTGGCAACTGTGCACGAAGCAAGTCTATTGGTGCCATTTTCCCAACAGCATTTGCTCACTTTGTGTCTCTCTGTCACATTTTGGTAATTCTCAGTGCTTCCAACTTTCATTGTTAATTGTATTTGCTATGGTGATCTGTGATCAGTGATCTTTGATGTTACTGTTGTGATTATTTTGGCATTTTTTAGCAATAACATATTTTTAAATGAAGGTAGGTATTTTTTTTTTTTTTTTGGCGTAATGCTACTGCACACTTAATAGACTGCAGTATAGTGTAAACTTAACTTTTACGTGCACTTGGAAACCAAAAACTTTGTGTGACTAGCTTTATGGTGATAGGTCTGGAACTGAACCCACAATATCTCCAAGGTATGCCCATATGCCACCCCAAAATATGCCGATTTGACATAAGGATTCTTTTGAGCTGAGCATAATTGGGAATCAACAGATGTGGGAAGAATCCTCTGCCCTCCCCTTATCTACCTGAAAGTAGGGTGTAAGTTTCCCTTTGAGGAAGGTGCTTCCTATCACCAAACCCCACTGCCCTTATACCAGAAAGAAAAAGTGACTCTTATCATCAAAGATGGAGAGCCAATACCAAGATGAGCTTGCATAAATGGATATTACCCAAAATAGCCCTTATCTTCTGTTAGTTTCCCCCATATGTTACCCAGCCACTTCCCCATGACTTATCATCCTTTGCGGTCCAAATGCTCTCTCCTTTGTTAAGAAGGGTCTATAAGCCCCAAGTCTAACCACTTTTTTGAGTTTTTCTTTTCTGTGAGCTCCTATGCACATAAATATTAATAAAAACTGTGTGCCTTTTCTCCTGTTAATCTCTTTTGTTATTTTAATATGCAGGCCCCCATAAACTGAACCTAAGAGGGTAGAGGAAAATTTTTCTCCTCTCCAACTGCCCTTCGCATGATCCTCCATCCCCGGATTAATAATGTACATCTATTAGTTCGCTGGTCAGCTATGTGTATAGCTTGTGTTGTGAACCAGAGCTTGATGTGAATCAAGGTCAACTGTTTTTTACTAGAAGCTGCCTGGACTTGGATCTTTATGGTATCCAAACCTGCAAAACACTAGTAGCAATATGGTAACCTATAGTTAAGAAACCATAATTACATTCAATTTTGATTCTCCAATATTTTAATGTTATTTTAGATTTTAGATATTTCTGTTAAATTCCTTATGATAAGACTCACAAATCAATTAGAAATATTAAAAATCATATCTGGGTTTCTGGTTGTGAAAACATGGCATTTGAAGCACAAGACATGGAACCAAGATTCCATTCTTAATTCTGACTCAATAGCTGTGTGATTCTGGGAAACTTCCTAAAAGTCTCTGAACTTATTTCTTTTGCATAAACGGGGAATAAGAATTTGTATCTGCTTTACCTATGTTACAAAATTACAGTGAGGATCAAATGAGATGTCAGCATGTATTACTAGTCAAGTACTACATAGTACTTAGTTTTTAGCATGGAGAGGAAAGATTCTAGGCTTGCTGATTCTTTCCCAAGCTTATTGAATTTAACTTGAGAATTAAAATAATAATAATAATAAGGCAAGTGGGTCCTAATATGCATGATCAAACATAAAAATAGACTGAGAAGAATTCAAATGAGGGACAAACCCTAGTTGAGCCCATGTACTTTGGTCAACCACCTCGCCACATACACATCCTTTCTAATCTTAGATGAAAATCTCCTCAGCAATTTCTAAAGTGTTCAAGGTGGGCTATCTATGGTGGGCTAATCATATAAAAGTCAGCCCAGACAGAATAACAAAGCAGTTGCTTTTCTAACATCTTGTACTTCGCTAAGGGAAGAGCTGGAACAATAGGAACCTGTTAAGAAATTTGACATTGTGTCTGGGGATTTTTGCTAAAATCTTCAGGGCTTTTGTGACAAGCTAAACAACTGTAGTGGAGGATTTCATTCCCCTGTTATCTAGGACTATTTGTCCAGCTTAATATCATATATTTTTCTAAAACTCCTGGAGGAATCTTTTAAAATTTTTATAATGCTACTGCATTCAGCCAGACCACTGCAGAGAGGTGATTCTGTTCAGAAATAACTGGCCAGATGCCGATCACCAAAAAGTCTTATTTGACAGGTCAAAGAAAGTAATCTGAGAAAAGGATAGACTGGCCCTGGCCCGTGAAGGTGCCTTTTCCCTATGCTGCTGTGAAAATACAGAACCCCTTGTCACTATCAGCCATAATTATCAGTATTACCCACTGACTCGGTTTCAGTGTTGAAGCGAAGAACCAAAGGGAAACAAATCAGAAACACAGAAGCAATGGGAAATTTTGCATTTTCTTCTGTACTGTTTCTTATCTTTGACTTTGTCTAGGTTTGCAACTCCTAAGGAGTATTTTACATATCTGCAAACCATTCCCCTGGCTAAGAACTATGTATATGCAGGACCGGAAGTACATACTTTGTAATTTTACACATATTATATTTGAAGGTTTGGAAACAGGAAGTATACAAAATTTACCACGAAGGACAATGAGACTTGAGGTACAGGCACATAGAAGAGCTAAAGAATTATACAAAAATTGCCCAGGGTAAAAAAACAGTCTGAGTAAACCGGGATACTGGTTTTTCTAAGCTCTTATTTTCAATAAATTCTGTATTTTTCTAGTTTTATTTTTATCTTATTTTTTGTTGTTTGTCTCCATTTTAGCTTTGATACATGGCCACTAAAACAAATTCTTTTTTGTCAATTGAGTGATTTGGGCTTTATATCATGGCTGATTGCTATATAATCGACCAAGTGAACAGAGTAACTCCTGATCTCCTCCCGCACAGAGATGTACTTCTTTTTGTCCAGTTCATCTAGACAGGATTTTAAAAATATTAACAAATGTATCACTTTGGCTGTGTTTTGAGACACAATTCTGTTTTGAGGTACAATTATATTATGAAGTTTAAAGAGAAGGTTAAAATAGAATGTATAATATGAAAAATTATTGTGAATGTGAATTTGAATACATATGGAAGAAATACACCAAAATAGTAAAAATATTAAGAATGATCTTCTTTAGGGGAAGCAATTATGGGTTCACAATAGTCTCTGGTAGCTTCAAAATGATCTGTAATAGTATATATTACTTTTATCATCAGAAAAAGAGATTAATTTTACAAGGGAAGCTTATAAATAAGCTTTGTTAAAGGGTAGGAACCCCTTTTATTCTTCTTTGAATTCTTCACAGTGCATTTAATTGAAAAGTGTTTTATTATTGTAAAAGCCACTTGATTACAACACGGCATCTGCCACAAACAAGCAATTAAAAAAATTATTACAAAGTGAGGTGACTGCTTATCAACAACCAAAAAAAAAACCGTCTCTGCATTTCCCCTTTCATTATTCTATCATTTCCTTGCAAACACCTTTAAAAGTTCTTTTAATACAATGATGGATTTTACAACCATAGAATCTCAGGATGAGAAGGGACCTTCAAGACCATCTATTCCAACGTCACCTGGAATTATCCAACTGAAAATGGAACTCCTCCAACAGTGGGGATTTCATTCTCTTTCCAGTGAGTTCATCCTTCCACCTTCAGCAAGGTTAACAGCAAAACTGGCTGATCTACTTGTATTTATTAAACAATTATTTTCCCCACAGAGAATAAAGATGTCTGAAACGGATTTTAGTTTTTTAGTAACAATTTACTCCACTAGTTTATACCAAACTAGCTGAGGAATGCCAAGTACCACATGGAAGATTGCAATTTCGAATGAAGCATTTACAAGGATGTAATTGTGTCTCTTTGAAATGCATGACCCTTCTATTCCACTTGCTTTCTCAACCAGTGTCTCAGAAGATGTAATCCCCCATTCCAAAGTCACAAAATCACTTCTCTTATTAAACTTAAGCAAAGAAGAAATAACTCAGCTATAAGTATAAAAGGTAGCTGCTCTTGGCCGGTCCTTCAGAGTTCATTATTTTCTGAGATGGGAAATGGGAGTCAGAGGGAGCATTGCCCAGTGAGTGGTCTGTTAAGCAGAGCTAATCCAGATCCTGTTTTCACTTCTCTGTGGGTCTCAGGACCTTTCATGGAGCGTCTTAGTTCAGCTATTCTAATGGGTTGAGAGTCACTAGTCTGATGTCTTACGAGAGTTTTAGAGCATGATTAACAAGAAAAGAGGCTCTGGCTCACAATAAAAATCTGAAGCTTCCCCACCCCTGCAGATACCTAATTTAACACACAGAAGGACTCTTAATTACCTCCATTTGGGTAGAGGTAATGTTGCCACTGGAAATCACTTGTGGCAGAGTTTGTTTTTAAATGAAACAGCAAGCAGAGGTCTCTGGGATCTACCTTGGATGGAAAAGCTCTGTTTTAATGAGAACTCTGTCTCCACCTTACTATTACTACTCTTTTTTGTTGTTATGCTCTCATATGTTTTGAGAAACACTTCCAACCCTTCTTGTTAACATTGTTGGCTAAAAATCCAGTGAACTTAAACCCTCTAACACCCCTCCTGTCTCCTGACCTCACACGCTCAAAAACTTGTTTAATGAAAACTTGTTTCATGTAACAACTGCCTAGACCGGGACAAACAGCTGTAAGAAACTAGGACCGTGAGAGTACAAAGCATCCTAAAGGTTGCAAATAAATGAAAATACAGGGGTGAATCCACATGTGAGAACATGGGGACAGAAAGCAAGATCCATTTAAAGTATTTCTTGGTTTCATGCCCTTTCTTTTCACCATAGAAGTCCTCATATTTTAGAGTTTATTTTCTTCGAAAATAAAAGAATTGCCCTGAGATCTTTGAGGATGTTTGTCCATAGTGAAAGATCAATCAAGCCTTTGGTGTGTTTCATGGGCCAAGCTAAGCGCTACAACTCAGCTCTGGGGTGTGTTGGTGGAGATTTTGTACGTGGATGTGTGCTTTCTCATAAAAAAAAAAAAAAAAAAGAAAGAAAGAAAAAGTATAAAACGAAAAGTAGTAGCAAAGGACCTACTGTATAGCATAGGGAACTCTACTCAATATTCTGTAATAACCTATATGGGCAAAGAATCTGAAAAAGAATGGTCATATATATATATTATAATATATATATATTATATATAATATATATATAACTAATTCACTTTGCTGTACACCTGAAACTAACACAGCACTGTAAGTCAACTACACTCCAATAAAAATTAAAATAAAAAAAAAGGAGTAGAAGCAAAATTCTAAGAGTATTGGTGGATGGGAAGAAAGTGAATGCAAGGCTGCAAAATCAAATGTCACACAGGTCAACTGGAAGTAAGTCTATCAGGAACTCACCGTCTTAATCCAATGCTTGGCCGAGTAATTGACTTCCATATAACTCAATTCCACAGGGATCTGTTGGACATTCTAGCATGTGCTCAACACTGGGCTAGGCCCTGATGAATCATAGAGACAATCTGGTCCCCCAGACTGTTTGGGGAGAAAATTGCTTTTTTATGTCCTGACTCAGGTTTTTATGTCTCAGCTGGATAAATTTCTCTGGTGGGTAAAATAAGTACGGGGATGACAAACCAAAATGTAGATGTATGCCTAAAAAATAATATTATATCTTGATTCTTCTTGGTTATAAAGCACATTTGACTTGACACTTCTAATCTAGAACTGAGTCCAGTTTTCCAGCTTTTCAAGAAAATAAGCTGTGGTGAAAGTTTTATAGCATATGAGAGAAAATGCCACTTCATCCTGATCCCAGATAATCAGAAGCAAAAACAGTCCCTGTGTGTATCCGTGTGACCTCATAAACCCCAGAGGACATGGCTCAAGTCCAGGAAGGTGTTATCCATAGACCAGGTATGTTATGGTGGATCTTGCATTGTGCAAGCGGGCATTCTGGACTGATTTCCATGAACATCATATTATTCCCTGAGACATTCTTGGAGTCAGTCGAGACAGCCTTTCCCTCCAGCAGCTGTGCAGATGGCCAGGGCCTGGGGAATCCAGTCTAAACCAGACTGCCTGGGGAGCCCATCTCTAGCACATGGTATGTATCCAATAATACAGGGTTGATTGAACTGAAGGGAAGAAAAGCTTCTATTTTGTTTGCACAGAAGAATATTCTGCTCCTATCTTCTTGGCCTCAAAAGCAAATTCATCTGCTTGTTCCTTAGTCTCCTATTATGATAATTAAGGAGTAAAACATCTTCTTCTACATGATAGGAGTGATTAGGAAATTTATTTAAATGGTGATTTTTTTACTAGCATACCAGGATAATAGATTCAAACACTATCTCCTTGAATATATTATATCCTCTTTGTGCAATAATAAAATAAGACTGATTTTCTTGCAGATTGGTTCCTTATGATTAGTTCCAAAGGTACTAATCTGAAAGAAACAAAGAGAAATTTCAAAGTAACCAAAATTATTGTGTTGGCATCAAATAACTGATCATAATTGGTAGCCTGTATGGGTCAGACTCTATGCTAAGTATTTTAGGGATTTTTTTTCTCCTTATCTTCCCAAGATCTCTGTTGTTACCCCTACTGTAGAAATCACTTAGGAACTATAGTAACTAAGATTAAACAATGCCTCCCTGAGCATGAAGAAGAAACAAACTTAGTCCCCGCAGAAAATTTGTAAACATTCATCCTTGATTTGTATTCTTCTGATGCCATCCGCACAGGCATAACAAGAAGTGCCAAGGATATAAAATGGAAGACTGGGGACAGTAGGGTGAAGTCACAACAGTGGTGTTGAATGGTGACGGGCAAGTGGAGATCAGCACGAGATGGGCAAGCACTCCTCCCTCAGGACAGAATGCCTGAGGTTGATGTTCCTTCCTTTCCATACTTGGATTCTCTTTTTGGACGTGGGGAATAAAACAAGGAGATGAGTGGCCAATTTTGGTAAATAGATGATATAATTAAACAAACCTTGTAAGCAAAAGGGGTGTTAAAATATCTCAAGGCAAAGGGTTTCGGTCTCTGGCGGTTCTTCAGGGGCTCGTAGGTGTCCTTGGGATGTGACATCCTAGTCTTTCTCTGTGTGGCCGTGAGTGTGAGGAGTGATGTTTCTGCTCTGAGTTTAATACAAATGATCCCAACAGGATGCTTCACACCTAGCAGGAACTGAGATAACCTTGATCAACGACTGCCTACTTCACGAACCACAAAGGCCGCCTCAAGAAGGGTCCTTCAAGTCATCACGCCCTAGTACCTGCTCGTCCCTTGTAGCAGCAATTCTCAAACTTGAGTGCACAGCAGAATCACCCGGAAGGCTTGTTAAAAAAAAACAAGCTGGCCCACACCCCCCAGCTTCTGATTCAGTAGGCCTGTGGCGGGGCCTCAAGAATTTGCATTTTTAACAAGTTCCCCAGGTGATACTGAAAACTGCTGGCCCTGGGTCTACACGTTGAGAACGCTCCCCAGAGGCACATACAATTTAAATGTATTTAGAACATCCAAAGTCACAAATTAACAAAGAAGAATCAAGGGAGGCAGAGAAGTCTTTCAATCGGGCTCCAAATACAGTTTTTTTGGAAGAGCCTTGAAACATTAATCTTTTAAATATTAAAGTGGTGGCGATGACAACATTTTGGATGAGCCAAAGGTTGGCTGTAGTTTCCACTGACATAATATTTGCCAACTATTGTTAAATGAAAGGCTTTTACTGACATTTGGAGAACTCTTCGGAGCTATTAATTTAAATATTTACCTTCCATTAGTTACTATCTTTGATTATCTGCAGCCTTAGGATCAACACAGTCTTGGTCCCTCCCCAGGAGGAAGGCTGGAACGCCCCTTAAAAAGAGTCTACCTGTGATCCCGGCCCTGGGCTGGTGCCTGCCATTACTTTCAACGTTGAAGTGTCATTGTCACCCAGGTGCTACAGATTTCTGTGCCATCTGAGGCTCCGCCCCTCCACCCATTTTCTTTCCATATCTGCCTCCTTCCATAGATCATAGTTAAGAGAGCATTACCAAAAAACTCATGGGACCTTTCGGCCATTTCCCTGGGGTGCTCCCCAAAGGGTCAGAGGTATTGTGATCTGTCTCTTCAATGGCCTCTCATTTGCTCCTGCATTTCATTTCCTGTGTTATGATTACAGTTCCAGGAGAAAGATTACTTTCACATTCCCAGTCTTCCATGAATTCCCCTGATTTTGCTTTGGCAATGTACTTGCTCAAGCAGGACTTCTAGGCAATAGACACTGCTACAGATTTTGTCGTGAAATTGAATTCTTTATTCTTCAGTAATGTTCATAGGGGGTGTTGAAATAAATGAAATCCAAATTAATCACACTGTATGTTCTGACACAGGACTTTAAAAAATAGGGCAAAATATATCTTCCAAGGATCACAGAGTTTCGCGATACTGAAACGTGAAACGAGAGAGCTTGAATTTTAAAAATCGTCCCTCTGTTATCTCGTTTCCACCTTCCTTCAATTATAAGAGTGAAAAGTAAGATGAAAGCAATGAAATCAGAGTGGCTGATTGAAACCGTTCATCCTAAAATATTTGGGGGAAATAATAGAAGACTCCATCAGCCCTACTAGAAACGGGGTCTGGGATTAAAACAAAAAAATCAGGACACAATAGAGAGGAAAGTGCTGCAAGTTAATTAGCCAGCAGGATACTTTTCATTTGGGGGTAGACTGTGGTGCTGTAAGAAACCATGGGTCTCTAGAAAGATCCCCTCTTAATGGGGCCCAACAATTAGAATCATGAGCCGCCTTTGTAGCCTGTTACACAACCTCATGCCTTTAAAATAGATCTGTCAGGAATGACTGAAGGCGGCATGCAATTGACCTCCCTCTACAACCATCTGCTGAGTATTCTTAGTTCTGACTCCAGTTGAAAGGGATCTGTAACGAGCTTCCTGAGTAGACCTCCCCCAGCCCTTTAAAAATCCTTTAGATTCTAGTGTTTAGAGAAATGCTTCTGATCCACAGAAACGAGACTGTGCTCCTCGACAGATGCTGCATGCCTGGCTTTTCAGGGTTCAGTGGCACCAAATGCTCCACAGGAGAGTCTGGACTCCAGGGGACAGGACTAGAGGTGGGGTGGGGGGGGGAATCCAAGGATGAAATGGTACACATTTCATTTGTTCGGGGATTTCTAAGCCCTCATTTGGCTCTTATCTCTGGAATGGCAGACCACAAAGACATCCACTAAGACTCCTAGAATCAAATACTTAACTTGGGAAGGGAAATTAGGGGATTGGATGGGACCAGAAGAAATCAAGCCCTGCCTTACAGCAAGTACAAAACAATACCAGTCTCCAAAAATCTGTCTTTTCAGATCAGCTTCTCTCTCAGCTAAACATCAGAAGTCAAAGGAGTAAAAGTTACATTCTGTGTCCCTGGCACCCTGGTAGAGTGGAAACTGAGCTATAGGCTGGGTTAAAGTTGCCCCTTCAGTCTCACCTTGTCCATGCCTTCAGTGGCAGATCTGAGGCAGTATCACAACTTTCAGTCAAAGCTGATTTTTACTCCTTTTTTTTTCCAAGTTAAAAAAAAAGTATAATCCAATAGCTGGCTGGGGACATACACATAATGTCCTACATGTTATTACTGGCAAGAGTAGAAACTCCAAAATTTAAAAGATGAGATTTTGCTTTGCCTGTTATGTTCATTTGACAAAAACGTACTCTAAATGTTTTTAATAAAAAATGACTTTTTCATTCACTCCAAATTTTTTAGTCATTTCTTCATGAATGCATATCAGGCACCTGCTATCTACTAGATCTAGAAAGGAAAGGAGTTCTAGTGTTGTTAAATTTTGGCAATTTGGTAGCCTCTTGAGGAAATTATGGTGCCTTAAAAAAAACTGCTTTTACAGTTTGAGACTAAAGGCAAAGGTGGCAAAGGGTAAAAATGAAAGATTTCTGAAAATGAGAAAAATTAGAATATTTCCTATTATGTTTTAGCACACCAGAAAAAGGCAAATAAGCAATATGGATGGACCTAGAGATGATCATACTAAGTGAAGTAAGTCAGAGAAAGACAAATATCATATGATATCACTTCTATGTGGAATCTAAAAAAGTGACACAAATGAACTTATTTACAAAACAGAAACAGACTCACAGACATAGTAAACAAACTTATGGGTACCAAAGGGGAAGGGTGGACATAAATTAGGAGCTTGGGATTAAGAGATACACACTACTATGTATAAAATAGATAAACAAAAAGGACCTACTGTATGTATATATATATATCACTTCGCTGTACACCTGAAACATTGTAAATCAACTATACTTCAATTAAAAATATTCTACATCCAAAAATAAAGACAAATGGCAGTTCCTAAGTCTCTAGCAGGGCAAAGACAAAACAATATAAGGCACAGGTATGCTATGATGAGGCATATATAAATATAAATATAAATAAATATATATATAGAGAGAGAGAGAGAGAAAGAGAGAGAGAGAGAGCATAGATTCTATCTCACACTGCCTGCCTGCTGGGTAAGAAACTTGGATTTCAAATAGTCACCTTGACCTTAAAACTGAACTTATCATGTTGTCACCAAACCCATCTTAACTTCCCTATTTTCATTAATGTTATCAGCGATCTGCTCTTGAAACCTCTGTCAATATTGACTCTCTTCTCTCTTGTTTTCTCCACCTAAGTCTGTCCCTAAATTGTGCTAATTCCAAATGTATTTTGCCACTGTCTATTTCTTCTCCTGCCCAATGACAGCAACACATTGCGGATGGTTAATACTTCCCACCTGGGCACGGTAGTAGCCCAACATAGTTTCTTCACTCCATTTTTTCTCATTCCCACTGTGTATTTCACAGAAGCCAGGTCAGTCCCCTTGGGACACCGTTTGTGTTCTATTTACCACCTGAATCAAATCCTCAAATGGCTTCTCTTGAAGCTCTGTGGTTCTGCCCAAGCTTTCTTATGGTCAGTGGACATTTGAGGCAGTGACAAAGATAGTGAAAGGGATGAAGTTGTTTCTGGAGGTCCCTTCCTACCTGTTTCTCCCCTTCTCAGCAGTGAAAGGAAATTGATGGGACAGCAGTAGCCCTACCTGAGAAAGAGAGGCCAAACCTTCAGTCCTCCCTGCCCGCACTTAAGTGGGGACACAAAAAAGACTAAACAGAGTCCCTGCTCCTGCCTTCAAAGAGCTCAACATAAGATCGTTATAAGGTGGGCGATGGAGAGAAGGACATTCTAGGAAAGGGTTATAAGGTGGAGGATGGAAGTCTAAGACATAAGCACCTGTGGCATGAACTGAGCATGGGAACTAGGAAGAGTCACTTGCTCTGAGGCCAGAGTCATGACCAAGAGGAGACTGGGAACATGACATCCATGGTGAGAGAAGAGGTTGAAGATGGTGGCAGGGGTCAGGTTACTTGAAATCCTTCCAAGCACTATGATTCTTCCGGTTTATTATGTGAGTGTCTCTTGGAAGGCAAGGGGAGTGGTGAATTCCTGGGGGGCTCTTCCTGAAACATCTTCCATATTTCAGATAATAGACTGGTATTCCCATGAGTAAAAGGCACTTCCAGCCAGGCTGTACCTTGAGAAATGTAAGATTTAGTCAGAGACGTGTGGATGAGTAACGAGACAGTGAACTACAAGAACTGGAAGATCTGGGAGAAAATGCTCTCTTTAGCCTTTCACCAGTCAACACACACACGCACACACGCGCACACACGCACACACACGTGCACACACACACACGCATTCTTATACAGTTACAGGCTCCCTTAGATCATGCTAACTCAGTGTCATCCAAACACGAATTGAGTGTGTATCATATGCGACGTAGGAAACTGTGGGAAGACACTTGGACAGCCTAACACCCTCTCCCCATGGATCAAAGACTTCTCTCAAATTAGCCATTTTGCACTTTGGTGTAAATGAGTTTTAAAGTCAGGGCTGTCCCCTAACACCAACTCGGCATAGAGAACCCCTGATTGAGAAGGGGAATGTCTCTGGGGCTTTAGTTCAGCCCATCTGTCTGCAGGTTATTCTGCCTAGCTCTTCCCTCCCTCTTCCCACACCGTTCCCCCCTCCTGACTCAACACTCCAGAGAAGGCTGGAGTGTTGAGTGGGACCTTGAGCCCACTGGGCTTATTCCTTTTCCCTGCTCCACACATTTCCTCCCGTGGACCAGCTCCTCACGTGTGGAAGACGAAGGGACTGGGCTTATTCAGAGCAACCCCCAGCACTGGAGCCATCCCTTCCTAATCACACCAGAACAATGGAGGGAGATCAGGTCCGGCTGATTCAGGGAAGCAGGGCCCTCAGGGCACAGAGGTCTCAGCAGAGATCTGCTTTAGAGGACACGCAAGGTTTTGATTTTTAGCACATATCAATGATGTGTGAAGAGTAAACTCAAACGTTGATACTATTTACAGATACTAGAGAATAAAGAGAAAGAAAGCAAACGCAGTGTTTAGTTGGCTCTAGAAAGGCAATGCCAATTACCATCATTTTTCAGATCCATTTATGTATACCTACATACCTATATGTATCTATGTGTGGGGATATAGAAGAGGAGACAGAATAAATTGCTGCTTTCAGGGAGCTCATTCTGTGCTTGTAGAAACCAAGTGTAATGCAGTGCTCACACCTGCTCACACCTGCTCTCACCTGCTCACAAGAGCCAACTGTGCGAGTCTCTTTCCAACTCCCTGCTCAGTGACATCACTTTGGTAGTTTCAACTGACCATGATAAGCGTATTTATATAAATTAAGATTTTTTTTTTTTCTGGAGAGCTGGTTACCAGCACACCACTGATTAGGCAAATCATTATATGGTAAGTTAATTTTGTTGAGTTTTATTGGATTACAGGTGTTTAATTCTGCTCACAGTTATACACAATTGTCTTCTGTCACTCATAAAGCACCATTATTTGTTTGTCTTAAAAGGAAGAGAGGGGTAGACAATTGTCTTATAGAAGAAAAAAGAAACTTGTTGTCTTAGTGTTCAGGGCTAATAGTCTGATCCCCATGAATCTCACTCTCGCAGGAACTTCCATGCCCCGTTTAGAGGTCTTTTTACTACACCCCCCAGACCAGCCAGGCATTTCTCCATCCCTGTCTTCCCACCTAGACCAACACCTGTCACTTGATAAAGTGTGGTGCCTCCCCCTCCCTATCCTAAGCACCCATACTTCAAGGCAAGCGGAAGTTCCAGCTCCTTCACCAGACACGGTTCTAAGCACTTTCTTAACTTATTTAATCCTTATAGCAACTATGCCGGACTACTATCAGCTCTGTTAGAGATGAAAAGTTAAAGCAGGGAAAGGTTAAGTAACTTGCTTGAGGTCATGTAGCTCCTTGCGGTAGAGCTGAGCTTTGAGTCGATGCAGCGTGACTCCAGGCTCCAGACATTTAACCACTGTGCAATCTCAACAAGAACCAGGGCTCAGTGTACCATCTAGAGACCACGATAATGGTTCACTTTTTTGACATCACACTTGTTTTCTTGATCACTCGTTTGATACATGCTACCTAATGGCAGCTCCAGCTATATTGCCTTGTGTTCTTACTAATTGTTTCTGCCATCTCACTTGGTCACCTCAAAGGCTGGGACTGTGTGTTCTGCTTCCTCCATATATATCCTCCATATATTGGGTACCTAATGAGCATCTGTTCAATGACTCAGATAGTGAGCTCCTTAAATTCCTTCTCAGCCTTTTGCATCTCCTCCCTAAGCTCAGCAGAATGACCTTACATTAGACAGATCCTTATGTGTCCTTGACTGACCTCAAAGAAGATATATATATAAAGTCAGACTTTCTTTACCAGAAAACAAATAATAATTAGGAAAAAAATTATGTAAAGAACTGAAAGGTCAATGATCCTCTAGACCTTCAAGTGTGCTACTCATCTGCATCAAGCCCCTTTGCACTATTCTCTCCTTTCCTTTGAATTTGATAAATAAATTGGGCTCAGTCTATTGAGTTTAATGAATTCATTTCCCCCATGAGTTACAGGGACGGGGAATCTGACCGAGATTCCCTGGGACCCTGAGAGGATCTATCCCTTAATTTTATTTTCTTTGAAATTACGTTTTATATGAATTAGGTGTAGATTTACACTTCATTTCAGTACCCTAGAGCAGGTGGGCACAGCTCCTTCTTAGTAAACAGATGCCATCATGAGAAGTCTCCCCGGTAGAACTCAGTACAACAGTTTTCAGGGAGCTGAAATAACAGGTCTGAACAGATAGCACTGGAAATAATTTCCAGATTCAATTATAGTCTTTGCTGAGGTAAATACACACACCCCAAAAGAGGTAGTTTCAGTTGTGGGCATCAGATGAAACCTAAAGTATATTGAGCGTTACTGATTTCCTTTAACTTGAATTCAGAAAAAATTTGGATTATTTTAAGGCCAAAGGACAACTTGGATGGTCCAACCCTTGGCTTTCAATTACCTTCTGCTTTGCCTGTATTCAGCCATCAACCACTAATGTGGTTTATACACCTGTCTTCTATACCTGTACATAATCTACTTCCATTCTCATCTCATCGCTGATGGTTGATGATTGTTACTCTGTGCTTTACTGCACTTACAGTGCCGTTTGATTTTAGGATACAGTGATCTCGATGACACTTTGAAAAGTGTATTTGGTTTGTTTGCTCTCCATTAATGGCATCAAATAAATAAGTAAATAAAACCTAAAAAATAGCCGACATGACCTCTTAGCATTGGCATGTCCTACGTAGTAATTTTTATGGCATTATATTGGTGTCCTAAAACATTCTGAATGCAGCATGGATCTTAAAGCAATAACTGAACACAGTTAACTCGGTGCAAAAGGCCTTGGCCTGCAGAGAATGCTCCTGCTGAGAGCCACCTAAAAGGGCCCCCAGGCTGCAAAAAGGCTTCCACATAGAAGATGCCCACTGGGCAAATACCTCCTTGCCTCAGGGCTAATCCCAGCCAGGCAGCTCATAAACACCATTAGTAAAGCCTACTGCTGAGTTATTATGTGGCAGAAGGATGCTTGAAGCCGCTGGTTGGTATTGTTGTTTTATTTCTCCTTTGCCTGGGTCAAAGTGGCAACATTCACTTGAAAAGATCAGGCAATTTCAACTTCTTGATTGCTGCAGAGAAAGAGCAGTATATACAGATTTATTATCGGTTGTGTTTTCCCAAATCTCCAATGTGTCTCTTGTATATGGACTGTGTCATTGGTAAAGATAACTCAGCAGGCTAAGCAAAAAGGAAGACAGTGGAATTAAGTTACCTCTAGTAGCATCTTTTCCAAGATTCAAACCAATAGCCAAACTGAGACATTTGATTCACTAAACTATACAGGCAGTTAAACTGTATTTTGTGAGAGACCAAAGAACACACGTAATTATTATGGGGAGGAGACACTAAATTAATATTTCTTACCACTTAGCCCTACTTTCTGGATTTAGCTTTTTTTTTTTTTTTAACATCCTTTCTTCCTCTACCACCATCCCACCTTACCTATTCTTAAAAGTCATTAAAAGTTGATATTTTGAAATGGCAGTTGAGAGAGGTAGGTGGCAAAAACTAGGCAGTTTATTTTAAAATATATTTCATGTTTTTTAACGGCATGATGGGTATACTCTTGAAACAAGACACCCTATCACAATGTCTTACTCGTTACCATACCCTTCTATCACCTGAGTCGTGACATTAATAGATGAAGATTGAAACAGAACACTGAAGGCATGAGTTTCCGTTTTGTTTTATTTCTCAGGCAAGAAAAAGTTTCTGAGGAAGTGACACAATAATTTCCAAATTGTCTCATTCACTGGGGCTCATTGGTGTTGATGACGCTAAACCACTCCTGCTGAACCACAGTTTGAGTTGTATTCTTTACGGGGTCGCATGGGATGAACTCTCAGTGGTGGGTGCTGACCTCTGATTCACGCCATCTTGCAGCCGGCTTTCCGGAATGAGAGCATCCTTGAGGGCTTTGTTCTTTCCTTGTGTAGACCTTGAAAAGCTGAGGAAACTTCCTAGAGGGCTGGGTCCCAGTGAGCCGATGGGACTTGTTGCTAGAATGAATATTTAACTTGATTGGCTTTCTGCTTCCATAATCATCAATCCTCCCCCTGGAATTGTATTCACATTTTATGAACTCTCTGTCTCTTCGGCTCCTTTGATCTACAGACATTGTCTTGCAGTTGGGCATTTGCTGGCCTCCCAACTCATCAGCCCCTGAGTCCATCTAAATAATGTGCTACATAAGAACTTAGTGTTTCCCCAATAACAAAAGATAGATCTGAATGCTTCAGTGCACCATGAAAGGCTGTTGAAACCATCAATCTTGCCGGCTCTTGTAGAGGTCAAGTGACGGCAGGGCCAGCTGGCCAATCAATTAACCACGAAATTCAGTTTGGAGCTTAAGAAAAGCCGTCCTGTGTTATTCTTTCCAGCAACATAATTGTCAATATTTACAGCAGGTCTTAGATAAGGAATGAAGGAAATGAGGGGAGTTACTATCAAGAGCAGAAAATGCTCTAAGCATTGGTGATTCTCATGTGTTACCAAAAGGAGTCAGTCCTACAGAACATACAGTTTCTTGAATCAAAGTGAACATGGAAATGTCTTATCAACCTTCTGGAAATGAAATTGCATGGTGCCCACCCATAAAAGTTTATGCTTGTCTTTCTCCACTGTCATCATGGTTGATTTCATTTAAGTCAGAAAGAAACTTCCTGTTTAACCTTCCTGAATGAAACTTTTCTATAATCCTATAGGATCAATTGTATCCTTAATGCCTGTGAGCACATAAAGGAGAAAAATAAATTAATTAACTGCTAGCTTGTGAAAGGAGATAGTATCAGCAGGGGAGGACCCCTGCAGAGTGAATTGTCTCTTTCACATATGACCTTCTGCTCTACCTATTAGATCTAACCCTAGGATTCTATACATACCTTGCCCTTATTCTTCAGGTAATTGGTCCTTCTTTTCCTCCATTTGTCCTCGATCATACAGATATAGATATCTTCTCTAACAGACTTTCCCTTTTTCACAATTTCTGTCACATACGTTTTTTTTTAAATTTTTTTTAATTAAAAAAGTTTTTTTAATTTTTTGGCCATGCCACGCGGCTTGTGGGATCTTAGTTCCCCAACCAGGGATTGAACCCAGGCCCCGACAGTGAAAGCACCAAGTCCTAACCACTGGACTACCAGGGAATTCCCTGTCACATGTGTTTTTAGGTCAGTTTCCATTTCCCTCACATCCACTCACTCAGACACTTAATACTCTTTCCACCCTACAGATATTGATGCTACCTGTTTAATTTTTACTACTCCTCAATGAGCTAGACATATTTGGCCTCATTTTTTAGAATAGAAATAAAAACTCAGTGTGCTGAATTAACTGAGACAAACCACTTAAAGTACCTAACTCAATGCCTGATCTATAAGGGTCAATAAGTGTTCTGTGATATTAATGACTATTATTTTCAAATAATTTAATTTGCCTAAGGTCACGTCACTTGTGAGTGACAGAGCCAAAATTTGAATGTAGATTTATTTAACAGCTAAGCTTCATATTTTTGCCCCTCTACCCCACTTCTTAAGTTAGACGTGTATCTATTCTTAAGACAGGACTGATCTCAAAGTGAAAAGATGGAAGGAGGGTATCAGAAGGGACTTTCTAAGGAAGGGCTCAAGCAGTGGTACCCAGGGGCCTTTGAAATGATGGAAGGAGGCAGGGCAGAAGCTGCTGACTCTTGGGGCTTTTTGACAAGGTGGTGAGTAAGGTCTAGGAAGCAGGGAGGGAAAATTAGTTCCAAAATCTTAAAGATGATGGATTTCTAGGGGAAGAAACATTATTATCTATAAGTCTTCTTGTCACTAATACTCTATAATAGTAGAGAGTGATTCTATGTGCCTTGCGTGAAGAAACCAATAATCGTCACAAAAATCAACTGAGACCACATCAGTAGAGCACCAGGTATCATGCCTGTCCCATCACACCTGTTCCATAACATATAACTGCAGCCATAGAAACAGGAATAACACTGAGAGCAGTTCCTGGGCAGAACCAAAAGTGGGACCATCAGCATCCTATAGGGAGGGGGATACTTTTGGGGGAATCTTTGTGCCTAGAGAATAGAAACCTCACAGGAGAGAGTGTGAAGCTGAGATTCCCGGAATATGTCTTCAAATATAATCAGTCTTCTCAACTTCCAGAAAAATTCTTCTTACCATAGTCATTGCTCAATCCAGAGATTCCAAGGAGTTCCCAGAATGCTTTGAGAAATGGGCAATATTGTTAGAATAAGTGTATGATACTCAAGATAACTATGCTACATGAAATTTTAATTTCACTTTATTCTTTTATTTACAAGGATGGGAGAATATGTCTGTGTTCGTTAAAACATTTGGGTGCTGTCCTCTGTCACAAATGTGCAGGAATATATTACTATAAATACATTTGGTAAGTGAGTAAGAAAAATATTAAATGAAAAGGCATCTCAATAGGATTGTGTGCAGGGGTCAGGATGCCAAGAGAGAACATGTAAGGAGGGGAGGTCAGGATGCTGTAAGCCTGAGGCAACCATACAGAAATGGACCAGGTTTCTCAGTGGTCAGCTACATGGAGGTTGAGGGGTTGAGCGAATCAGGTTGGTCTAGAATCTGGGACCGAACTAGAAAAGGAAAGACGGAGCATTACATTAAATAGTATGTTACAGTGGAAAGAGCCCTGATTACGACTTTGGAGTTCTAGTCTAAGATGTGGGATTACTTATCTCTTTTAAAGGAAAAGGATGACCTTTTGCTTCCAGGGTTTTAGCGTCCTCATCTATAAAAGGAAGGGCTAACAAACATAGAAAACAAGCTCAAGGTTACCAAAGGGGAAGTGGGGGGAGGGATAAATTGGGAGTACGGGATTAACAGATGCACACTACCATATATAAAATAGATAAACAACAAGGATTTATTATAGCACGGGGAACTATATTCAATATCTTGTAATAAACTGTAATGGAAAAGAATCTGAAAAAGAATATATAGATATAGATAGATAGATATATTTACACACACACACACAACTGAATCACTTTGCTGTACACCTGAAACATTGTAAATCAACTATACTTCAATAAAAAAGTAAATTAAATTAAATAAAATGAAGGGGCTAGATTAGATGTCACTTAGTAAATAGACTATCTCTGAAGACCATTCCAGTTCTAAATCCCCTCACTGTGCATTAAGGTAAATCAAATTCAGTGAGTATCCTGTATGCAGAAAATACTCTTTTTTTCAAATAATGATAGTATTATTCAGGCAGCTGGGTAGTAGCACCCATTCATCCAGCCTCTTCTCTGTACTAGTATTCATATGTACAGATGTTATCTCTAATCCATTTAGCAACTCAGTTTGAAAGAAGAGGCTCAGGTGTTTTATAACTTAAGGTCAAAGTGGATTCAAACTCATCTTTAAAGACTTCATTCTTTCTACTTCACCCTGTAGCCTAAACGCCTTCATCCATTTGTTATTAATAAACTTGGATCTTTCAAATAGCAGAAAGTCAAAATGAAGAGAGGGGACATTATCAGAAATCCAAGGAGAAATTGAGCCGTAACAAAATTGTCAGGGGAGGTTCATTAAATAAATAAGGACATAGCCTTCGATCCTCACCAGATGGCTCCCGCCCCCTCCCATTCAGCTCAGCATTTCTTTACAGTGTTATTGGGGTGGGGGGGGGGGCCGGGAAGGGGAGGACCGAAACGAAACAAACAACAAAAATACTACTAAGATGCATATTGCAAAGTACAAAACATACCTACAGATATTCCATTTGAGCCTACAGAGTAGGTATTATTACCCCATCCTAAAGGTGAAGAGACCTAGGATCAGAAAAGTCAAGACTTACTCAAGGTCACAGAAATAGGACTTCAAAGAACATTATCTTCCAACCATTCTGATGTCCTTTATACTATTTCAGCAACAGAAAACTGTGCATTTAAAAAAGATGAATGTGTACTAAATATATTTCATTAAGGATTGGTATGAGGGGAACTAAAGGACCTTCCTCAGGGTCAGGAAATCTGGAAGTAACCTCCTATTCCTCGCTCGCTGCACCACAATTTATCCCTTGATAGGTCATGTGGAAATTACCAGGGGCTTTTTAAAGCAGTGGAGGTATCTGAAGGCAAACCGCCCAGGCAAGTTCAGCCGTGCGTCCATAAGGGGAGAGACTGAGTACTCCGCTCCCTCTTTCCCCTGTTGAAATACAGGGAGTGGTGACCGTCCACAGGTGTTCGTGGACACTTACTACCAGTTTACTCCCGTTCTCATTGCTATCTTTCCTTCCATATCTAGTCTCCAACTATTTTGAGCATCAGCCCTAAAGTGGGCTAGAGAAGAGTCAAATAACTGTCTAGAAGTTAGAATTACAACTTCAATAACCTTTTTTTACCTTATTTGGGGTTTTTGGAGCTAAGAAGGTAAGTTGACTCAAGAAAAGACTTTAAGCAACAAAATCTTTTTTGTTCTTTGATTTTAAAATATTATTATAAACATTAAATATTTAACAGGGGTAGTTTCTAAGTAGAGAATCTTGTCTTATGATTTTTTTCATTAAGAAAAATACGTATAAGCCTTTGTTTCCAAATGTTTTTGTTTGTTTGTTTCTTACTAAATCCAAGTAGGTTCTACGGGGATCATCCATTGTATGTAAAATAACCACTTCTAAATGAAATCTAGAAAGAAGGGTACTTCTCACTGGCTTGGTATCATGATTGATGGTGATTGATCTATAACCACAACCCTCTTATCAGAAAAGTCGATTACAAAACAATCCACCAAAAATGTAAATGTGATAAATTACAAAATGTAGGGAAAAACACAGACCCACTTGGATCCGAGGAAAAGTGATTAGAAAATGGATTTTCTGAAATAAAAGAAAGCAGCCGGTCAGGTCAGTGTGTCTTTCCATCTACTAAGCCACAGAGATAAAGAATCCAATTGATGCTGAAAAAGATAACTGGATAGAAACAAAGATAAGTCCATCGATCTGAGTCAAATGAACCAGAATTAGTGCTTGCATGGAAATTGACAAGTCCTGAAGGGAACTAGCTGCTTGCATGTATATAGGCATAAATAGCTCCCAGTTTTGGTGAATTCTGTAAAGAAGACCCAGTGAGAGCAGGGAGATACTTGAGTTGCAAAAGGGTCCTAAAAGATTAACAGCAATTAAAAAAAAAAAAAAAGATTAGCAGCAACATGGTGAAAAGTTACATAGTGCATCAATAAACAAAGCAAGAATTCTAAAATAATTAAAACTATACTTTGTCTCTTTAAGATCCTGCTTATTAAAAATCAACAGACCCATTCCCAGTTACCACAGCTAGTAGATCTTTCCAAAGGGTGGTGAGAACTATTTTTAGATAGGTAGACAGAGCAAAGAGCTAGACTCTGACATGGCTATAAAGAAGAAAACAGAATGTAAATGGACTAAAGGTCACGAGGCAAAGGAGGCAATTCTGTTTTGTGGTGTACGTGTTGGAGCCAAGAGTAAGTTTCTGAAAGAATTTCACTGCTGAAAACTAAAGCTCAAATCTGTATATATGGAGATGGTAACTAGTGACAGCTCAGGGACAGCAGCATGAATAGAATAATAGATGGAGAACAGAAAAATTATTTTTCTGATGTGACTGCAAGTGGTTGGAAAAGTACATAAAAAGAACTTTCCCTAGAATGAATGAATGAGTATATATATATGTGTGTGTCTGTGTGTGTATATATATACACACACACAGACACACACATATATATATACATATTTTTTAAGGAAGTAAGAGAGATTTAAGTTATTCAGAAAAATGCTAACAGCAGCTGTGAAAAGTTAAGCTAACCTGGATACTCAGGGCAAAATTGTAGGAAGGTTAATTTCTGTGTGATGAAACATTGAGAATGCAGCTATAAGTTAAGGGGGTTCAAGTAACTGTTTGCAGGGATTTTTTTTAAGTCGGAGTCAAGATTTGGGGCCTGGAAGTATAGACTGAAAGGGTTTTCTCAAGAACCAACTAAAAGAATTAATGACAGCTGACGTCAGGTAACAAACAGACAAAAGCGAGGAAGAAGAACAAGATTTATCCCTTAAATGGAGGCAAAGCTGGACTCTCTAATTATCTTGTGTCCCTGTAACTTTCTGTCTCTAAGAGTGAGCGTCCCCCCACCGGCCCCTTTGCAGGCAGGTCATTTCTTGTGCTCTAATGGTTGGCTAAGTGTGATGCAACCCACGAGACAATAAAAAGGACCAAGGGATTAGGAGGCAATCCCCAGAGCATGACATACTATTTAACGGGTTGTGTTTATTGCTTGCTTGTAGGTGGACGCCGACGACACAACTTCCTGGAGGAGGCTTCTGTGCTGGGTCCAGATGTTTATCACTGGGATTGTCAAAGTACCTAAGAGGTACTGTGCATTAGACTGTTTCAAGCAGAGAAGGGAGATGGTCAGCAGTCCTGAAAGGCTGCCCTCTATGAAGAGCTGGGGTGGGGGAAGCCAGACCATAAAACCTTGGGGCCCCTTTCCAATGCCATTGACCTTTCACACCACACTGTTTCTGGCTTCCATAACCCTCTAACTGTATCTTTCTTGTGGCCCTTACTCACTTGTGACTTTATCATTATTCGTACGGAGTGTGTAGTTCTCCCCTACACTGTGTACTCTTTAATGGAAGGATCTAGATTTGGCTTATCTTCATATCCACCTTAGCACAATACATGGCCCCTATTGGGAACTCCATGAATGCTTTTTCAATGAATAAATGATTTCTATGAATTGAGCTCTTTGAAAAAACTTCTCACTCAAGGGAAGAAAGAGTCTTCTGCAGCGGCTGTGTGTTGGACTTGAGTATGCACTGGATTTTGCTTAGCACTTATTGTAGGGTTCAGTCAAGGACAAATGATAAGAGACGCACACTAGCAGATTCAGGCCAACAGCTCTGGTCTACAGCACACGTGATTTGGGCTCTAGGACTAAGAAGGAGGCTGTAAAAGAGGACACGTTTTCTTCCTAATCCTTTTGCCAAATAGCTGTTGAAATTCCAAGCAAACACCAAAAAATAAAATACAGTAAAATAAAATTAAGATAAAACAAAATAAAATAAAAAATAAAATACAGAACCACATGGGCATATTCACTTCCTCTGGATATGTTAAATGCTCAAGCTTCTCTTCTCCATTCTTTTGTCTTTATATTGAATTCATTCTAAAAAGATACAGCATGTCCTTGTAAATTTTATATCTGAAAGATTTGTGTCTTTATGTGAGGCAAGGTTAAAATTGTGCTAAGTTAAAAAACAATGAAGAGGATGGGAGTTGAAGGGCCTGGAGATGAAATCCTGAGGGGTTGCGTGTGTGCTTTTATTATTCATTATTTAGTTTTCCTATCTATTATTAGTTATTGCTTCAGATCAAACACTTTTGATTTAAAGAGAGAAACGTGTTGGGAAGAAAACGTTTCTGGGAAGAAAGAGTTGCAAGGCCCTTAAACACACTGACCAGGTAAAACTATCCATATCCTCAACCATCCCACAGCAAACTAGATTCCACAAGGAAATGGAAGGGAAAGCACGCTGGTGACGTAAGGATGCCTTTCTGTAGGTCTTTAGACCTCATTGTCCAATGCTCTTGCGAAGAATTATAACATCACAATTTAGAGGGGCTTCCCTGGTGGCGCAGTGGTTGAGAATCTGCCTGCCAATGCAGGGGACACGGGTTCGAGCCCTGGTCTGGGAAGATCCCACATGCCACGGAGCAACTGGGCCCATGAGCCACAACTACTGAGCCTGCGCGTCGGGAGCCTGTGCTCCGCAACAAGAGAGGCCGCGATAGTGAGAGGCCCGCGCACCGCGATGAAGAGTGGCCCCCACTCGCTGCAACTAGAGAAAGCCCTCGCACAGAAACGAAGACCCAACACACCCAAAAATAAATAAATAAATATATTTTTTAAAAAAACCAATTTAGAGTTGGAAGAGATCCGAGGAACAATCCAGTTTAACTGTTTCACTTTACTTTTGAAGAAATGGAAGCCGAGTATTTAGATTATTTCTTTGTGTAACATGACCAGTGTCTATGTTGGAATCAGAACTCAGGTATATATTCAGATGTAGTTTTCGATGCTACCAAGGGATCATCCAGCCATTGGATTTTTTTCTTTTTTTAATTGAAGCGACAGTATCATCAGAGAAAATTTGGAATATATAGAAGTATAGAGAAAAGTAGTAGTTTGGGATTGACATGTACACACTGCTATGTTTAAAATAGACCTACTGTGTAGCACAGGGAACTCTGCTCAATATTCTGTAATAACCTAAATGGGAATGAAATCTGCAAAGGAATAGATACATGTATACGTATAACTGAATCACTTTGCTGTACACTTGAAACTAACACAACATTGTTAATCAACTATACTCCAATATAAAATAAAAAGTTAAAAAAAATTACCTGAAGGCCCATCACCCTAATTACTATTGTTATCAGTTCCTCGTATTTATTTGTTTTGCTGACACACTTTTATATTTTTTTCTTTTTTCTTTATTCTTTTTATATTGTGCCTCGTTATCTTAATACTTTATCAGAAGTATTCCCCCACCGTGATTCCATGACTGCATAATATCAAAGGAGAGTATAGGCTATATTTTATATAACCATTTCCATAATGTTGGGCATTGCCTCCATCTTTTTATGTCCGTAAATAATAGTGCCCCAAAGACCCCTATTCAGAAAATGCTTTGTACGAAAAGATAATATTCTTAGAGTAGCTTTCCAGAGTAATAATTGCTAGATTAGGGGGTATAAACATTTTGAAAAATCATAATACATATGGCAAAAAAGCTCACTGTTATATATAGTTTTAAATTATTGTCTTTGTTGTAGCCATATTCTCTCAGAAACAAATTACATTAAACAAAAACAAATCCTGCCTTAACTGGCCTGCTCACCAGTTTGGGAAAGTTGACTGTCAGCAACAGGCCAGGTATGCGCCCAACAACTTTCTTCCTTAAAGAGGTAAATTTGGTCAAAGGAGCATTCAAGTCGTGCCCATCAGCCTGAATCCTGCAGCTACCACATGGGCCTGAGGCCTCTCTCAAAAAAAAAAAAAAAAAGGAAGCAGTAGGTTTAAGATATGACGGCAGATACGACAGCAAGAACTGGCCTGTAAGACCATGTAACCAATTGCAGAGAGGCTGCTGGTAGTCCGGGTGAACATCCTTTGCAATGATGCAGGACTTTGCCAGTGACGGCAGGCTTTTCCTTGTTTAGGGGACCACTTTACCTGGGATGAGATGGTTTGATAAAAAGAAAACAAGAACTAAACATGGAAGAACCTCAGGATTCTAAAATTTTACAGCTGGAAATGCCCTAGATATCAGCAAGTTCTGGTTCATTGACAATATTTAATAAAAACTAAGGCTTGGACAGATTTAATGGCTTGTATAAGTAATGCAACCAGTTAGTGACAGAACCTCTTCAAAAAGGACATCTCAAACATTGTCTAAATGAAAACTGAAACTGTGTCCCAGATTCTATTGGAAGCACAGGTCACAGCAGCATTAACATCTCTGTGTTCAGAAACTGTGTTTTCTGAAAAGAACACAGTTTTTCTTTTTTATCATCACTTTAGATGATGTTTAGATTGGGGGTCATTCCAGGGCTGCATAAAAAAGCAATGAACTGGGATTCTTACCCGAATGAAGCCCCAGTCTATGAGTCAGATACTTCAATTCCCTAATCTATAAAATAGTCCTGCTCTGGCTACATCATTAGGCCAAAACAAGTTTAAATTAGGGAATGTATGTGCAAGTAATTTGAAAACACCAAACTTTACTTGAATGTAAGGAATTCTAAGTATTGATACCATTTTCCCTATTCATAATGTACCATCAAGGCCGGTCAATTTCAAGTTAAAAGAACTTCAGGTTGGGGCTTCCTTTTTAGAGGTGGTAGTGAAATTTAATTTTCATGAATATATGTCAGGGCTCCAGAATCCTGACTTCAGAATTTAATGATGGAACACAACTGAAAATTGCATTCTCCAAAATAAGCAAGTGAAAGAAAATGTTTAAAAAATCCACATCAAGGAAACAGGGTGCAAGATACACACAGCTTCACTTCCTTTACTAGATTTTGGGGAATTTAGCATTTAAACATTTTCAAGTACAAGCCTCTTATTTTATAAAGAAGAAATAGAAGCCCAGACAGGTGAAGTGTGATTTTACTTAGTTATTGGAGGTCTGTGGCTATTTTATTCAACTTCTCTGGTAGTTGGGGAGATTAGGCAATTCAAAAATAACTGGTTAAATGACAACGTTAAAAGGGCACAGGAGGCATTCTGGGTGATTGCTACTTGAAGTTAGATACAGAGAAAGGTAAATAGTTGGAGGATAGCATCTCTAAGCTCTTCTGTCGAATACAACACACACGAAGCTCTTTGCTTATAGACAAGTGGCTATCCTAGTATATTAGGCTGTTTTAGAAAGCACTTGTTTTGTTCCCTCTGTGGACTGTGGTTGAAATTAGATCAGAAGACATGTTTTTTTTTTGCAGATCCATTTTCCATAATATGGAAGTTTCTTGTTTATACCTAAACTTTCTTTTAAAAGGAATTTTTTAGAAAAAGGGTTTTTAGCACTATTAAAACAGGAGACAAGCCGAGTCAACTTGAAGGATAAGAGCTTCATAGGTGTCATCCATGATATTTTTCCATTATCTACCCATCAGAGCCAGCATTTTGAGAAAGTTCTATTTTAATGAGAAAGGAAAAATAAGAAAAGCATCATTGAGCTCATAAGGATTAATCACAAAGCCCTGTATTCAAAATTCAGCAATTCGTGCATCACTCGTGTATACACACACACACACACATATATATATATTCTCTCTTTTTTCCTTTTTAGCTCGATGAAAATTTACAGTCTGATAAGATATATCATCTGCTAACATCTAAACAGAGGTTTCATGCTGGGGTGTGTTTTGCCTATGTGAATAGAATCATTGGCTTTTCTTTATTTCTTGGAGAATTCTTAAAGTGGAGACAAAAGACACAAAAAGAAAATAGGAGGACAGTATACTATATTCTGTATTCAGATGAAGAACTGAGAATACTTCTTACTTTTTATTGTAGTATGCTCTTGAAAATTATTTAAAAGCAGAATCAGTGAAAAACAGGGTTTTTTTTCCCCAAGCCTGCAGTTACCCCCCTTTTATTCACAGGCTGGCAGGGCAAAATGCTGACTGAGTTTATAAATGGATTTAGAGAAACTGATGAATCAGACCCTAAAACTAAAAGATGAGTCGATCCGGCCAGCAAAAAGTGAAATCGAGGTGACTTTTTCAAGCATCAAATGTTCCAGGTTGAAAGGCATTCAGGTTCACTTAACGTTTGCTCTCAAATTGTAAACTTCGACAGGTACTTAAAACTCCATCCCAGAAAGTGTTTCAACAGATCATCTGCAGTTAGTTCGTCATGCTCACAGCCTAGACCAGCTGATGACCCACAGCTCACTTCAAGTTAAATGTTTAGTTACTTTCATCTGTGAAGACATAGCCTGTTTGTTCATCAGCTCCGTAAGGAGTGAGACAGCTGTATACAGATAAACAGTCTCCAAACTGTTACTAATCACCATGTGCAAGAAGTGAAATACATGGTCTGATTCATTTGAGATCATGTTTTCTGAGGCTTTTCATTTGTTCACTCTATATGTTTATTGGGTCCCATCTATGTGTCAAGCACTCTTGCCAGGGCTGGAATTACTGTCATGAACAAACAGGTGAAGTCCTTCTTTCACGGGGTTTACCTTCTATTTCAAGGGGTTTTTTAGCACCATTAAGAGAAGGGGCAGGAGACAGACAGAAGACAAATCAGTAAGAGCAGTGACAAACACTCTGCATAAAATTAACTGAGGTGCTCTGAAGGTCAAGGACTGATAGCAAGCCGAGACTGAGGTCAGAGAAGCCCTCCCTAAGGGTGTGATATGTAATCTGAGATCTGATGACAGACGTCCCCTTCTGCAGATCTGAGGGGAAAGCGTTCTAGCTATAGAAAATAACAAGTGCAAAGACCCTAAGGTGTAACAGAGGAACAGCAACAAAGGCCAGTGATGTTGGAATACAGCAGACAAGAGGGTGGGTGATGGGGAACAAGACCAAATTCGGGCAGGATAAGGAGTTTAGATTTTATTATAAAAGGAGGGAAAAGCCATTGGAGACTTTAAGTAAGAGAGTAGCGGAATTTCATTCATGTTTTAAAGAAATCATTCTGGCTGTTCTATGGAGGAGTCATTGGAAGGGGCAAATGTAACATCAAAAAGATGAGTTTGAAAACCATTGTGAAACTAGGCAAGAGGTTATCATGGTTTGGGCTAAGGAGAAGAAGTAAAGATAGAAAAAACTGGAAGGATTCTGGGGATTTTTGGAATTAGAAATTATGGGATATGTGGATGGATTAGATGTAAGGGCAGGCAGATGGTGAGGGAAAGAGGAATAACTCCCAGAGATCTGACTTGAGTAATTGCTATCTACCTAATTACTTGAGTAATTACTTGAGTAACTGGGTAGACAGCAGGGGTATTTACTGAAATGTACAAGACCGGCAAAAGAGCTGGTTGGGGGGAAAGTGGTGTTTTGACTGTGAAATTGGAGATGCCTAGTTGCACATGAATCTATGAGTCTTGGTGTTCTCAGAGGCAGGAGCTCGACCTATAGACCATCAGTATGCACATGGTATCTGAAAACATTTGACTGGGTGTAATAAGTGAAGAGAAAGAGGCCCTGGAACACTTGGACATTTGGAAGTTCAGTAAAAGAGAAAGAATAAAGGACAGTGAGAATGAGTGTTCGGTCAGTGACAGAGAGGGAAAACCAGGAGAGAGATTTCCTAATGGAAGACCTGGCTGATCCTTCCCTCCCCCTTAGCTGTATTAGCGGGGGAAACAAACACAAACTCCAGAAGAAATGAGAGTTTCTTAGTAATGCCAGTCCTTACAAATAACATTACTCATTGGTTTCTCATGGATGACATCTTCTGAGAGAAGGGAGAGGAAGCCGTGATATTAGGAAATGATTTCATCTGCAACGAAGATATAAAAGGTATGGATGATGAAAATATGCATATACATGATGGGAATATCACACCAAAATTCACAAAGCAAAACCTACAGGAAATCAAAGAAAACTGGGCAGAAATAGGTTAGTAGTGGGAGCCTTTCATTCCCCTCCCTCAGCCTATGGGTGATCAAGCTTTGGCTTTTGACATCTGAAACAATGGGGATGAAGTCTCTTGTTATTTTATTCTCCTTTGAGCTTTTGATCCATGCTTTAAAAGTTAAAGCTATGTAAGGTCAGAAAAAAACTGTCTGAACCTGGATCCAATGCACCTTTTAAATCCCCAGATGCTGAAGGCCAAACCTTCTGTAGCTAGGAAGAGTGAACATTTGAATAATTTGCATATATCACATTAATTAACCATGAACCCACACATATATTCCTTCTGTGTATGAATACACCAACTACAAACCTCTCTCTCCTGCTCACTATGCCTTGTTTGGTTCAGACAGAATACAACAAAACAAGAATTTTTCCCCAAAAACCCTCCTGAATTTAGGGGTCCCTTAATCTGTATACCACATCCTGGTTGCAAAGTGATTTGGGTCAGTTAACCATGCAAATGAATAAAGGAACACTGCAATTCAAAAGAAAAGATTAAAGTAGAAACATTTTCTTTTTTGCCAGGTGTTTATTCTTTAACCTAAAAGGAGTCATATTACATACATATTTTAAAATGAAGTTCACAAAAAGGAAATCTGAAGAGAGATTTTTAAATTTCCTTTTAAATTACGAGAGAGTCTTCTAGTCTAGTTTCTATTGTTTGGGCTGGAGGAAAAAACATCAGCAATGAGGCTGAAATGATGTACTTTCTTCAAGGATGCAAAAAGCAGGAGTGCTCCAGGAAAGGAACCACTGACAAGTGCGAAAGTACTTTGCAGAAAGGAGTTGAGAGCCATACACCACGAGATCCCATGTTCCATGCAGGCAGGGGGCCATGTTTTTGCTTACCTCTGAATGTGGAACAGAGTCTGACAAACAGCAGATGCTCTAAAAGTAGCTCAGGAGTGAAAGAACAAACGTAACCACTATGTAGGCTGCCCTGTGACAGACTGCAGTTGAGGAGAGAGACGCTCTTCTTTCAGCAGCAAATAACAATAAGGAGGCATATTTTTCTCAGGTGCTTTTAAGAAATAAAACCCATTCTCTTTGGGGAAAAAGAAGAGAATATGAGAAAACCACAGTGCAAGTTATGAAGACTAGAGGTCAGAACACAGTGCTGAATTTGTATGAAACAGAAAGATGCAAAAAGCACTGTTTTTCACTCAGAGTTTGTTGTTATGGAGAAGAAAATTCTGTTGAGCCTACATAGGAAATAATTCTAAAATAACATAGCTCTATGAAAGAAAGATTGAAACAATTTCTCCTTCAAGGACTGGCATCTGATAAAACAATTAGTAAAGATCAAGGGCATTAGTCATAAGTAGATCCCCCTATTCAGCTGTTGATGTGATCTTTTAAGGGTTTAAAGCAACACATTGTAATCTGGCTGATTGGGTTCCTCAGCTGTGAAGATCAGGCTTGTCTGATTAGTAACCTAATTGCTATCTAAATCAAGGAAAGCTATTCAGTGATTGCTTCCTGGTTTTTTAAAAAATATTTTGACTCCTTAATGCAGTATCTTTTATTTATCTTGTGTCTTGAGCAATGCCTGCTCTACTTTTGTTTTGATTCAACTTGGAAATATAATTTATCAGTAAAAACCTTAAAATTAGCAGTATGTTATTATTTAAGGGTCAAATTGGGCTGTGATGAAATTCACAGAACTCAGAAAATCAACAAATCATCCATAGGGAGTTGATTCCACGAGGGAAGGATGCTATTGCAATCGAATTTCAGAGAGAGAGAGGCTCTTGAGATAGCACACAGCCTTTATTTTATAGGTATAGAAAGAGTGGGTTAGCATTGAATGTGCACTTTATTTGGCAGATGTTGTTCTGGTTGTATTATGTATGGTACCTCATTTCATGCTCACAGTAAATCAACTGAAAAAACTGAACATTCATAAAGGCAAGTGCTTTACTTATGGTCAATCACGTTGTCTAGTGAAGCTAAATCAGGGCCTGAATGTATTTTCTCTGCCTTCTCCTATACTGTTCTTTCCACTACTGAGCACTGCCAATGGCATTCTTTCTCGAATGGAAACCTGATCGAAGTCATGGGTGTTTTTAAAAAAGGAGTTTAGATCAAGAAAAAATCTTAAAACAGTGAAGTTTTTTCTATAGGAAAAAGTTTTCAGAGAAAAGGGGGGGAAAATACATCCAGGTACTAAATAAGAATATAATAACAAAAATTAACCTTTCAATGGGAAGTGGCTCATGATTATTTGTTCTGTGTTGCCTCCTATAGTTTTTGCCCCAAAGAGTCACTTGTGGTTCACAGGCTGAGGACAGCCTGTGGTCAATGCATCAGAAGAGAAATGGGAGGAAAGAGGGCAGGATTCAGAGTCCAAGACCTGAGTCAATGCCAATTCTTTCTCTTACTGAGATTGAGGTATTTGACAGGTTTTTAAATTTCCCTTGTAATTTGGTTTTCTTCTCTCTAAAATAAGGACCTACCTTACAGGGCTGTGCTGAAGATCAAATAAAATAATGTAGATTTTTTTTCATAAATTTATTTTTGGCTGCGTTGGGTCTTCATTGCTGCGCGCGAGCTTTCTCTAGTTGCGGCGAGCGGGGGCTACTCTTTCATTGCGGTGCACGGGTTTCTCATTGCAGTGGCTTCTCTTGTTGCGGAGCACGGGCTCTAGGCACGCGGGCTTCAGTAATTGTGGCACATGGGCTTCAGCAGTTGTGGCTCACGGGCTCTAGAGCGCAGGCTCAGTAGTTGTGGCACAGGGGCTTAGTTGTTCCGTGGCATGTGGGGTCTTCCCAGACCAGGGCTCGAACCCGTTTTCCGTGCACTGGCAGGCGAATTCTTAACCACTGCGCCACCAGGGAAGCCCCTGTAGATTTTTTTTATAAAAGGCCATGCATTGGTGGTTCTTTACCCTATCAGACCGAATGTCCTCTTTTTATAATAGTTTGTAAAGCAACTTAACTATCTCAAAATGAAGTTTGTAGATGCTATACCTTATCTACAAAGATACCTTTTTAAATAATCAAAATCATGCCTGTCACATAGAAGAGAAATAGGGGAAAAATGTGTAATAAACAATACAATACATATCCATAATTCTTCCACAATTCTACCACCCAAATGACTCAGAAATTCAAAAACATTTTGTGACTCATTTGACAGCAAACCCTAACATAAACACACGTGAAACTGATGTGGTCTTTATTTTTCCCAGTTAATGTGAATAGCCAGAAGTTTTTTCTGCAGAAACATTAATGTGTTTGATTATAGGTGCTCTCCTGGTTTTCACTAATAAGGTTACACACTATGCACAAGACATGTACCAGATTACCTGTAAAAACTATATAGAATTCTAAAGTGCATCTAGCCCCAAGAGTTTTAGAAAAGGAATGTGAACTTGTTATATTACTAATGCTTTACTATGCTGCTATATGTCTGGCATTGTTTTTAGCCTTCAAACCTTTTCAATATCTACAAGGTAAGTACTAGTCTTATTCCCACTTTACAGATAAGGAACATGAGACACAGAGAGGTTAAGTAACTGGCCCAAATTCACACAGCTAGTGTGTGGTAAGGAAGGATGGTAAGAGAATGCAGGTAGTCTGTAGCATCCATGCTTTTGCCACTGTATTATACTGTATTTCAATAGGTACATGCTCAAGAATGATTGCTCTGAAAGCCACAAAGAAGTAGTCAGATGCTTGCACCTCTACTTGGAAGACTTATACATTCTCACATTGTAGGGGTGGCTTAAATAACAAGCTATTGGTGTGATATGATTCTCTGAAATGGTGAAATATGCAGTAAATTTCTTAGCAAAACAAAATACATTTTTATTTGACTTACATGTTAATTGCATGCCTAAAATTCACTATATATTAAATAATTTAAAATGATATATAAAACAGAGTTAGGCACTTAATGTAAATGATTTTAAATAGGTTTAAAATCTGTTGGACAAGTATCTGTTGGACATCAAGCATTGGGTGGGATGCAGGACAATTCTTCACTCTGCCGTAGCTGTCTTGCCCACCCTTGGCCCCGCCCATCTAAGGCCAGAAGTCCTCCAATACTTGCCAATAAAATAAACCCAGAAATTGCTGAAAGATCCCTCAGTGGTAGATACTTCCCAGTTTAGAACCACAGCTGTAATCCATAAGCCATTTTATAAGTACCAGTTACGGTTATAGTACTAATATTAATCAAACCATTCTTTCATTACAACTTTGAAGACTGGGTCAACTAAAATCTGCTAGTAGGACATTCAGACTTTCAATTCCATCATACTACAAAGAAAAATGCAAACAAATTTTGACCGCATAGATTTTATTGTCTGCTATCTTTGCTATTTTTAAAGTTTTATATTTGATATTTGTTTTGTTTTCTAAAAGATTCTGCCTTTCTGACAAACAGCGATAAATAAAATGCACCACACTTTAAGTCATGGGCAAGAAAGAAACCCCAAAGGAAAAAATTATGTCATTACTTTAGGTAGTCTAGTTGCCTACATAAACATGGAAAAGGATGAAGAAAGGAAGGAAGGAAAGAAGGAAGGAAGACATCCAAGAACAAGAACAAGGTATTCTTTTGCTTGTTTTATTTTATGAGTTCTCTGAGCATTACTTCCCTTCTTTTTACTTCTTGAAATCAAACTCATCCCAAAGACTACTCGAATGCCACCTCTTCATGAAGTCTTCTTCAGTCTGATGTCCACGCCCATCAGAATTATTCATTCTCTGGTCTTTGTGCTTCCAGGGTACTTTTTCAGTACGTGCAGCATAAATAAAATGTATCACATTGAATATCTGTCATAGTTCTTTGTTGACACTACTCTCTTATCTCTTGCATCGTAAATATCTTGAATTTAAAACTTTCTTATTCATTTCTTTATCTATCTCATAACACCTTCCAATGAATATAGAAACATAGAGAAGGGAGGGGGAAGTGTGTTTCTGTGTGTATGTTGGGGTGGGGTGGGGGATCTTTTTGACTGAGATAGAAGAGAGGGGGCCAACTACCTAACTTCCTTAAGTTAAGGGGAAACTACAAAGGATTTATTTTTCATTGCTCTGGTCAATAAACGTTGGGCAAATAAATAAATATGTAAATTGAAATTGAGTTATTCTTAAGGGATTATACCACCAACATAATGTATGTTAAAAAATACACATTCGAAAAGTCTCTCAGGAGCACCTGTCTAAGGTTTTTATGCCACAGTGACTTTCTGAGGGTTTAACTAAGATAAGCTTTCACCTTGTCAGTGTAAATGAAGTAGGAGAGTCAGAGAACATGGCAGAGGCCTTGGGACTAGGTCTGCCTCTTCTTTTGCTAATCTCATTCACTACGACTTGAATTTAGACAAACCAAGAAACCCTGTGTCTAAATTAATCTGAGGGCCACTTGCAAAGAGATGTTGCCTTCCTATCCAACTAACACTTAGTTAATGCTCAGGCTATATTCGAGATACTTTTCAGGGCATGACATGCTTTACGCATCAGGAATTAAACCCTTACCGAAGCCATTGAATGTACAGGCTGTTTTCTTAGAGCAAGTTAAAATTTGCAAAGCCCTGACGTGGAAAACATGACGGTGGATTATATCCAGTGTTTGTTTTGAAGGTCAGCACGAGTTTCTCTGCAGCAGACTCTGCAGGGCAGGGATGCAGGGGCCGGATCTGTAGTAGCCACAGCTGACCGGAGGATGGGTTGCACGGGTGCAGCTGGTTCCTAGCGGCTCTAGAATGAACCTCGTTTCTTAAGTTATTCTAAATGTTTTAGGTTGGTGTTATTTGTTTCAGGAGTTGAATATCAACAACAATGTTTGAAATGACTAATAATTGCTATGGAAGGACCATGTGTTGCCTAAAATTTAACCAAACATTGTATCACAGAAAAGCCTTTTGGGCCATATGGTCCTACCCACCTCCTGAAGGACATTTGTAGTTCTCTCTTTCCTATAAACAGTTTAAAGTAACCATGATAAACATTCTGGTGAAAAGCTAAACTTGCATTTGCTCCTCTCCTGTTGATTATTTGCAATAATAAGAAAATGTTTATGCACACAGAGGCGAAGTTTACGTGGGCAGCCCTAATGCATATACTCCCTTATGCGGTGATTTACTGCTCGTTTATATTGAGAATGAGAAATGATGAACACAATTTTCTGTACTGACACAACATTTCAATAGCTCCTGTGTACTAAGCTCTAAGACTTAGTTCATAATAAGACATTAATTCCAAACAGAACATATTAAGGAGAACAACATATGTCACCTCAGTTATTTTTTTTTCCTTCCATGGTTGACCACAATATTTTTTCCAAGGGGAAAAAAAATATCATGAAACTTTTCTTTCCAGAAGCATTCTGAATTTTCAAGGAAAGACCTAGAACCTCAAGAAATTCTTCAAAGTCATGGCAATGTTTAACTGAGCTATAGGTACTGAATCTGGGTCTTAATACCTGAAAAACAGTACACACACACATTAGCATAATTTTCTTAGAACTTTTTGGGAGGTTCTACTTAATAAGAGTAGACACCAATGGAGAGTGGCATTCCAAAACTGGATATTCTATGCAGATTCTACCTACTCTCTTCATTGTTACTAGCTTTGGAGATACTGTCTATTTGGGGTAAATGTCTATTTGGGATAAATTAAAGGGAAAGTAGTAGGAATTAGCTAAAAGAGACTTAAATATTGTATCAGAGAAAACACTATTATTTCTATTCTTAAATGGTTCAAAAAGCATCAAAAGAATACCGGAAATGGGGCAAACATACTGTATACTCTTGGACTCACAGTAGCCTTTTACATATTGGAATATCATCATCTGTATTTCTGCTCTTCCATCAGATCTTTTGAAACATGTAATGGTTCATCATTGCCAGGAAATTGAACTCAAAACTTCTCAGGGTGACATATAAAGATTTCTATAATAAAGCCCCAATCTGTCTTTCTAGGATTAGCTATTCCTACTTCCTCTAGCCTCTAACCTGTGCCCCCGAGACTCTAGTACCTGTCCTATTTATTATCCCTTGGATAAGACATACCCTTCCATGCCTTGTACCTTTACCCATACTGTCTTCTCATCTTAGAATGCCCTTCTCCCTTTTCTATATCAAGAAATACTATTTCTCAAAGTCCAACTCAAGTATCACCTCTTCTGTGAAGCCTTCTCCATGTCAAAGTCCCAAGCATCACCTCTTCAGTTTACATCACGATGTGTTACATTTCCACTGTAGCACCAAGCACAGCCCATTTTTGATTGACAGTCCGTTCCATATGTGTCTTCCCTCCAGCTAGATTCAGAGCTCATTTAAGGCAAACACTGTCTTGTTATCACTGTGGTAGGTGCTCAGTTAAATGTATATTTTCAGAATTCTCTTGACCAGAAAGAAGTCTGTTTGATAGGTGAACATCCAAACTTTAAACTCCCCCAATAAGCAAATGAAACAGAACAAGACACAAAACACAAGATTAAATTAGAATTTAAGGATATAAAAACTATTTCCCAATGACCCTGATCCAGAGTTAAAAGTTCAACCAAATAAACCTGAAAGAGTCATTGAGGGTCAAGAAGAAAAGAGTTGCTATATAACAACTCAAACTATTTAATCTGTCTTAATGGAGCCAGAACTGCAGTCCTCCCAAATTTCCTAGTTCAGTTGCCAGAGACATGAAATTTTGTTTGAGACACAAAGAACCACTGGATAGAACATGAGTATGCTAAAGGTAACTATCGAAGAGAGAAGGAAGACTCTATTCCCCCAGAAAAAAGGGACCTCTCCCCGCTCCTGTGCTGGGAAGGAGGGCTCTGCATCTGGGTTTCCATTCCCTTCTCACTGCCCTTCTGCCAGAAAGCAACAGCTGGGGGCAGTTCAGGTTTCTGGGTAGAAATGAATTGAGCCCGTAACATGGTTTCTGGGGCAGGAGAGAGAATAGCAAGCTGGGCATAAAGATGGCGTAATCAAGCAAGGAACCAGATGGCCCTGATGGTGAGATCTAAGGGCGAATTAGACAAGAGGTTTCTGCAGCAAGTCAAACAGGAGTTCAAATGGACATCTTCCATGTCATTCCCGCAAGGTTCCACTTTGGGGACATTTGAGAAAATTATAATTACTATAATATCAAGATATGGAATGGTACTACATGTCATGTCATGGTTTGAAAGGTCAAAAAAGGTCTGTGTATTCCATTATGTTTTTTAAAAAATCTGCTATTTTTGTTAAAAAGGAATTGAGGGCAACCCCGAGATGTAAGGTTTCCCAATTTTTCTCCGAATGGTTCTGGGAGACCTCCTACCTTCTTCACTCACCAACCAACTCCTCTTTATTTCAAGCAGTGCACAGGTACCCAGATAAGTGACTAAACCACTGCAACCTGCTATCACCCCATTTCGTTCCTGAAGTGCCCCTCCCTTTCCTGACACACAGCCCGAGACAAAGATCTAAGACACTATGCTTTTTCATTTGATCTTCATTGAAGCTACCTTTATTTACATCATTCTTTATCAACCTTAACTCACAAGGTTGTGGTGAGAAATGAAGGAGACGAAATACATAAAATAAGTGGTGCCCACCCCACGTTAGGTGCTCAACAAAATTATTCTATTTCTGCTTAGGCCCCCGAAAGCCTAAATGGTCTATCTTTGCTCTTAGTCACATACACATCATGTTGCCAGATTTCTTTTAGACATTATCCTATATAAAATTCAATCACAGCTCAATTACTTTGGCTCAGATGATCCCTTCTTGTGCCAGCCCAATTCCCATCCCAGAACTTTACGTGCCAGCCATCTTGAACTGCCTGCCCTTCCGAATACACGCTGCTCTGGCGTGACCACACACTGCGGCACTGGTGGTTTCTTCCCAGAAGTACTAGCTCCCCCTTCTGTTTTTACGTGGCACATTCCTCCTGAGGATTTAATGAAATGTTCTTACTCAGTGATACCACTGTATCCAAATATATATTGCCACATATATTTCCACTCTTTGCTTTTATATCCCGTCTGTTAGACTGTGAATTCCAGCACATCTTATTCATCTTTGATGGTACACTGCCTGGTGTATAACAGGTGCTTAATGAATAAATGAATGAGGGAATTTTCCTATGATCTGGGCCAACAAAGTTACACTGTCTATGATTACACTGCTTTTTTTCAGTCTTATGCTTTTTATTTTATTTATTTTTTAAAATTTAGTTTATTGAAGTATAGTTGACTTGCAATGTTATGTTAATTTTTGCTGTACAGCAAAGTGATTCAGATATACATATACATATATCCTTTTTCATATTCTTTTCCATCATGGTTTATCACAGGATATTCAATGTAGTGTCCTGTGCTATGCAGTAGGACCTTGTTGTTTATCTATTTTATATATAATAGTTTGCATCTGCTATATGATTATATTGTTTTTAACATCTTTAAAAAAAGCCCCACACCTAAAGAAAAATCAGTGTCAGCAATTTTGGAATTAAGTTCTGTTGTTCTTTTTTTTTTTTTTTTTTTTTAAGGCTAGAGACCCAACCAAGTCCTTACTGAGCTCTTGGCATTTTCGTTTTATCAGCAACTAATTGCACTTTGAACAATTTTAATTTTAAAACCACTTTCCTTAATACTCTTCTTTCAACTTATTTAGAGACCCACCTCTCAATCCCACTTACATCCTTCACAAATACCATAAACACACACACACACACACACACACACACACACACACACACACTCTCTTCTGAAGATTCTCCCAAAATAATTCAATGTGCTGATGACCTTCAAGACGAAGGCAGGGTAAACAATGAGCACTGTTGGAGAAAACATGTTCTGTTGTCAGCTTATCTGGGGGGGAATGAGGCGCTGGGGGGCAGAAGAAAGCTCTGGGGAGGGCTGGAGGTACGGAGAGCATCTACCGTAAAAGCTATAACACCGTCACCCCCTATCACTTGTTTACAAAGAAAAAGAAAATAGCTAATTGACGTAGGATGTGGGTGAGCTTGGTTTTCATCTCCATCTGTTTTGCCTCATCTTGCGGTTGCCTTAGGAGCACATCAGAGCCAACCATTTCCAGTGCTTTAGGGGGTAAAAAGAAATAAAATCAAATAACTCAGAGACTTTGGATCCTCCTCTCAGACTCAGGCCAGCTAAAAGAGCAATTCCAATCCCCTGAAGCTACTATTACATAAAAATTATGAAAGTGTCGAATTCAAGGTCTTGAGAGATTACGCTAATTTAAGCCTTGGATATTTTATTCCTAGTGATTAAATAAAGAAACTGGTTAGAAGTCCTCTTGAAACCAAAATCTCAAGCAAGTGGCATCAAACATTAATCAATGGCAAAAGAAATCTCGAGGAGGAAAATTTCAAATTCTCTTGGTGGTTTATGTGTTTGATGTTTTTTTATCCAGGTGTGTACATCAACATCAATTGCTGAGAAAAATAAATTTATTTTCCTAGCTTAGACCCAGGTAATATTGCATGACTAAATGTAGGAATGATTTAACAGTTCCTTCTGTGGTGTTAAACAAAATCATTTTCTTTTTTCACTCTAAAATATGGTAGAGACTCAAAGTGAAGAGAACATAACTAAGCTCTGAAAAGCCTGCATCATATCATCTGATTAAATATCTAAATTTTAAAATAATGTTCTACTGAAGTTAATAATCACCCATAAAAATTTCAACCCTTGAGATTTATATTTTGGAAAAAGTCTTCATAAAGATTTACAGTAAGAAAGACATCCTTTCTTTTCTCATGCAATCCATTGTAAACCAACTGTCACCTTAAACTTTAGTTTTTCAGTTTCAGCAAAAATTGGAACTGACTGAGAGAATATGTGAGTCAAGCATAAAATGGATGTATCTCTTGGTATTCTTGTACATTGATATCCCAACAGCATCTAGTTTCCTCTTTATACAACAAAGTATGATGGAAACGTTTCCCCACAGTGATTAGCATCGTTGTGATTTCATGCCTGCAGAAAGCGTGTGTCAGAGGATTTGGTCAGACCATTTCCAACAAAAAGCCAAGAGTGCCTCATTTTTCTGGCTGCTGTAATTTTCTAGGGCCTTTTGGACTTTGGTGTTCCTATCATGAAGGATATAGATGAAACAATCTTATTCAATAGGTATTTTTAGTTTACTGAGAACTAAGCATCCTTGGGCGTGAGTTAAGAGAAATTCTTTCCAAATTTTGCCCTGTGGCTTATTACAGTTTAGAACTTAAGTTCATCTTGCCTGGTCGTCCCTCTCAACCCACACCTGGTCAGGGTGGAGAAGTTGGTCATACAAACGAGAAGGCTCCCAAGACTTTTATTCATTTCTTTCCTCAAGTACTTTAGTAAACCAAGAAGAGATACTATGAAATAGTCAAGAGGACAAGTTTAAAGTTTTGATTTTCATTGATGCTGCCAACATTGGCTTCTCTTTTGCCAACAAGAACAGTCTTTCTATAAACTCCGATCCTATCCAGATAATGCCCCTTCCTAGTCTATTCAAATCTCCGAACAGAGTGAAAAAGGAAACTTGACACTCAGCTGCTTTTAAAGGCACATCCTACCCACATCAGAAAAAGACAGAATAAGTCCTTCTGATACAAGGGTGCGAGTGAACAAACTATTATTTCAAATCTGATTCTGTGCGTGGCAATTCCGATTTAAAAGTTTTGCTTGAACACTCTATGACATAAATCACAGCAAGATCCTATTTGACCCATCTCCTAGAGACATGGAAATAAAAACAAAAATAAACAAATGGGACCTAATGAAACTTAAAAGCTTTTGCACAGCAAAGGAAACCATAAACAAGATGAAAAGACAACCCTCAGAATGGGAGAAAAGATTTGCAAACGAAGCAACTGATAAAGGATTAATCTGCAAAATATACAAGCAGCTCATGCAATCAATATCACAAAAACAAACAACCCAGTCCAAAAATGGGCAGAAGACCTAAATAGACATTTCTTCTAAGAAGATATACAGATGGCCAACAAACACAGGAAAGGATGCTCAACATCACTAATCATTAGAGAAATGCAAATCAAAACTACAATGAGGTATCACCTCACACCAGTCAGAATGGCCATCATCAAAAAATCTAGAAACAATAAATGCTGGAGAGGGTGTGGAGAAAAGGGAACCCTCTTGCACTGTTGGTGGGAATGTAAATTGATACAGCCATTATGGAGAACAGTATGGAGGTTCCTTAAAAAACTAACAATAGAACTACCATACGACCCAGCAATCCCACTACTGGGCATATACCCTGAGAAAACCATAATTCAAAAAGAGTCATGTACAACAATGTTCATTGCAGCACTATTTACAATAGCCAGGACATGGAAGCAACCTAAGTGTCCATCGACAGATGAATGGATAAAGATGATGTGGCACATATATACAATGGAATATTACTCATCCACAAAAAGAAACGAAATTGAGTTATTTGTAGTGAGGTGGATGGACCTAGAGACTGTCATACAGAGTGAAGTAAGTCAGAAAGAGAAAAACAAATACCATATGCTAACACATATATATGGAATCTAAAAAAAAAATAATGGTTCTGAAGAACCTAGCAGCAGGACAGGAATAAAGATGCAGACGTAGAGAATGGACTTGAGGACACAGGGAGGGGGAAGGGTAAGCTGGGACGAAGTGAGAGAGTGGCATGGACATATATACACTACCAAATGTAAAACTGATAGCTAGTGGGAAGCAGCCACATAGCACAGGGAGATCAGCTTGGTGCTTTGTGTCCACCTGGGGTGGGGGGGATAGGGAGGGTGGGAGGGAGACACAAGATGGAGGGGATATGGGGATATATGTATACATATAGCTGAATCACTTTGCTATACAGCAGAAACTAACACACCATTGTAAAGCAGTTATACTCCAATAAAGATGTTAAAAAATAAAAATAAAATAAAATAAAAGTTTTGCCTGACAGTAACCATTCTGTATATGTGCCATGATCTCAATAAAATATCTGGTAATATGGAAACAAACAAACAGAAATTTAGTTCAGAATTCAACAAATTAGTCTGTTTATTTGAGATCTGGTTTCCTTTCAAGTCCCTATTCCGGGGATACGGAAATAAAAAAATAACACATTAGCCCAAACTGGATTTTATTTCATTTTATTTTTAATTGAAATATAGTTAATTTACAATATTAAATTAGTTTCAGGTGTACAGCATAGTGATTCACGATTCTTACAGATTATACTCCATTAAGAGGAACTAATAATAATAATAATAATAATAACAATAGTAACATATTTGCCTTTTTAGCCATAGAGAGGGGTACTTCCAGCACCAAAGCAGTCTTCTTGGAGAGCAGATCCACCTGAGCTGTTCCTCGTCTCTAACAAACCCTAGTCTCTGCGGAGTCCAGTGATTCTCAAGTGCTTGGAGCCAAATTTAAAGCAATTAGGGAGATTGGTTCAAGATGGCGGAGTAGAAGGACGTGCCCTCACTCCCTCCTGTGAGAGCACCAGAATCACAACTAACTGGTGAACAATCATCGACAGGAAGACACTGGAACTCACCAAAAAAATACGTCACATCCAAAGACAAAGGAGAAGCCACAATGAGACGGTAGGAGAGGCGCAATCACAATAAAATCAAATCCCATAACTGCTGGGTGGGTGACTCACAAACTGGAGAACACTTATACCACAGAAGTCAACCTACTGGAGTGAAGGTTCTAAGCCCCACGTCAGGCTTCCCAACCTGGGGGTCTGGCAATGGGAGGAGGAATTCCTAGAGAATCAGACTTTGAAGCCTAGCGGGATTTGATTGTAGGACTTTGACAAGACTGGGGGAAACAGAGACTCCACTCTTGGAGGGCACACACAAAGCAGTGTGCGCATGGGACCCAGGGGAAGGAGCAGTGACCCCATAGGAGACTGAACCAGACCTACCTGCTAGTATTGGAGGGTCTCCTGCAGAGGCGGGGGGTGGCTGTGGCTCACCCTGGGGACAAGGACACTGGCAGCAGAAGTTCTGGGAAGTACTCCTTGGTGTAAGCCCTCCCAGAGTCCACCATTAGCCCCACCAAAGAGCTGGGTAGGTTCCAGTGCTGGGTTGCCTCAGGCCAAACAACCAACAGGGAGGGAACCCAGCCCCACCCATCAGCAGACAAGCAGATTAAAGTTTTACTGATCTCTGCCCACCAGAGCAACACCCAGCTCCACCCATCAGGAAGCTTGCACAACCCTCTTAGATAGCCTCATCCACCAGAGGGCAGACAGCAGAAGCAAGAAGAACTACAATTCTGCAGCCTGTGGAAGGAAAATCACATTCACAGAGAGATAGACAAAATGAAAAGGCAGAGGACTTTGTACCAGATGAAGGAACAAGATGAAACCCCAGAAAAACAACTAAATGAAGTGGAGATAGGCAACCTTCCAGAAAAAGAATTCAGAACAATGATAGTCAAGATGATCTTCACTATCGGAAAAAGAATGGAGGCAAAAGGACCTCGGAAAAAGAATGGAGGCAAAGATAGAGAAGATGCAAGAAATGTTTAACAAAGACCTAGAAGAAGTAAAGAACAAACATCTAGAAGGCTTAAAGAACAAACAAACAGAGATGAGCAACACAATAACTGAAATGAAAAATACACTAGAAGGAATCAATAGCAGAATAACTGAGGCAGAAGAACGGATAAGTGACCTGGAAGACAGAATGGTGGAATTCACTGCCATGGAACAGAATAAAGAAAAGAGAATGAAAAGAAATGAAGACAGCCTAAGAGAAATCTGGGACAACATTAAATGCAACAAAATTCACATTATAGGGGTCCCAGAAGGAGAAGACAGAGAGAAAGGACCCAAGAAAATATTTGAAGAGATTATAGTCGAAAACTTCCCTAACATGGGAAAGGAAATAGCCACCCAAGTCCAGGAAGCACAGAGAGTCCCAGGCAGGATAAACCCAAGGAGAAACACGCTGAGACACATAGTAATCAAACTGACAAAAATTAAAGACAAAGAAAAATTATTGAAAGCAACAAGGGAAATCAACAAATAACACACAAGGGAACTCCCATAAGGTTAACAGCTGATTTCTCAGCGGAAACTCTACAAGCCAGAAGGGAGTGGCATGATATATTTAAAGTGATGAAAGGGAAGAACCTACAACCAAGATTACTCTACCTGGCAAGGATCTCATTCAGATTCGATGGAGAAATCAAAAGCTTTGCAGACAAGCAAAAGCTAAGAGAATTCAGCACCACCAAACCAGCTCTACGACAAATACTAAAGGAACTTCTCTAAGTGGGAAGCACAAGAGAAGAAAAGGACCTACAAAAACAAACCCAAAACAATTAAGAAAATGGTCATAGGAACATACATATCGATAATTACCTTAAACGTGAATGGATTAAATGCTCCAACCAAAAGACACAGGCTCGCTGAATGGATACAAAAACAAGACCCATCTATATGCTGTCTACAAGAGACCCACTTCAGACCTAGGGACACATACAGACTGAAAGTGAGGGAATGGAAAAAGATATTCCATGCAAATGGAAATCAAAAGAAAGCTGGAGTAGCAACACTCATATCAGATAAAATAGACTTTAAAATAAAGAATGTTACAAGAGACAAGGAAGGACATTACATAATGATCAAGGGATCAATCCAAGAAGAAGATATAACAATTGTAAATATATATACACCCAACATAGGAGCACCTCTACATAAGGCAACGGCTAACAGCTATAAAAGAGGAAATCGACAGTAACATAATAATAGTGGGGGACTTTAAAACCTTGCTTAAACCAATGGACAGATCATCTAGACAGAAAATTAATAAGGAAACAGAAGCTTTTAAGGACACAATAGACCAGATAGATTTAATTGATATTTATAGGACAGTCCATCCAAAAACAGCAGATTACACTTTCTTCTCAAGTGCACACGGAACATTCTCCAGGATAGATCACATCTTGAGTCACAAATCAAGCATCAGTAAATTTAAGAAAATTGAAATCATATCAAGCATCTTTTGCAACCACAACACTATGAGATTAGAAGTCAATTACACGGAAAAAAAGTAAAAAACACAAACAAATGAAGGCTAAACAGTACGTTACTAAATAACCAAGAGATCACTGAAGAAATCAAAGAGGAAATGAAAAAATACCTAGAGACAAATGACAACGAAAACACGACAATTCCAAACCTATGGGAAGCAACAAAAGCAGTTCTAAGAGGGAAGTTTATAGCAATACAAGCCTACCTCAAGAAACAAGAAAAATCTCAAATAAACAATCTAACCTTACACCTAAAGGAACTAGAGAAAGAAGAACAAACAAAACCCAAGTTAGCAGAAGGAAAGAAATCATAAAGATCAGAGCAGAAATAAATGAAATAGAAACAAAGAAAACAATAGCAAAGATCAGTAAAACTAAAAGCTGGCTCTTTGAGAAGATAAACAAAATTGATAAACCTTTAGCCAGACTCATCAAGAAAAAGAGGGAGAGGACTCAAATCAATAAAATTAGAAATGAAAAAGGAGAAGTTACAACAGACACCACAGAAATACAAAGCATCATAAGAGACTACTATAAGCACTCTGTGCCAATAAAATGGACAACCTGGAAGAAATGGACAAATTCTTAGGAAGGTATAACGTTCCAAGACTGAACCAGGAAGAAACAGAAAATATGAACAGACCAATCACAAGTAATGTAATTGAAACTGTGATTAAAAATCTTCCAACAAACAAAAGTCCAGGACCAGATGGCTTCACAGGTGAATTCTATCAAACATTTAGAGAAGAGCTAACACCCATCCTTCTCAAACTCTTCCAAAAAATTGCAGAGGAAGGAACACTCCCAAACTCATTCTACGAGGCCACCATCACCCTGATACTAAAACCAGACAAAGATACTACAAAAAAAGAAAATTACAGACCAATATCACTGATGAACATAGATGCAAAAATCCTCAACAAAATACTAGGAAACAAAATCCAACAACACATTAAAAGGATCATACACCACGATCAAGTGGGATTTATCCCAGGGATGCAAGGATTCTTCAATATACGCAAATCAATCAATGTGATACACCATATTAACAAACTGAAGAATAAAAACCATATGATCATATCAATAGATGAAGAAAAAGCTTTTGACAAAATTCAACACCCACTTATGATAAAAACTCTCCAGAAAGTAGGCATAGAGGGAACCTACGTCAACATAATAAAGGCCATATACGACAAACCCACAGCAAACATCATTCTCAATGGTCAAAAACTGAAAGCATTTCCTCTAAGATCAGGAAAAAGACAAGGACGTCCACTTTTGCCACTATTATTCAACATAGTTTTGGAAGTCCTAGCCAGGGCAATCAGAGAAGAAAAAGAAATAAAAGGAATCCAAATCAGAAAAGAAGAAGTAAAACTGTCACTGTTTGCAGGTGACATGTACTATACACAGAGAATCCTAAAGATGCCACCAGAAAACTACTAGAGCTAATCAATGAATTTGGTAAAGTAGCAGGATACAAAATTAATGCACAGAAATCTCTTGTATTCCTATATACTAATGATGAAAAATCTGAAAGTGAAATTAAGAAAACACTCCCATTTACCATTGCAACAAAAAGAATAAAATATCTAGGAATAAACCTACCTAAGGAGACAAAAGACCTGTATGCAGAAAACTGTAAGACACTGATGAAAGAAATTGAAGATGATACAAATAGATGGAGAGATATACTATGTTCTTGGATTGGAAGAATCAACATTGTGAAAATGACTCTACTACTCAAAGCAATCTACAGATTCAATGCAATCCCTATCAAACTACCACTGGCATTTTTCACAGAACTAGAACAAAAAATTTCACAATTTGTAAGGAAACACAAAAGAGCCCGAATAGCCAAAGCAATCTTGAGAACGAAAAATGGAGCTGGAGGAATCAGGCTCCCTGACTTCAGAATATACTAAAAGCTACAGTAATCAAGACAGTATGGTACTGGCACAAAAACAGAAATATAGATCAATGGAACAGGATAGAAAGCCCAGAGATAAACCCACGCACATATGGTCACCTGATCTCTGATAAAAGAGGCAAGCATATACAGTGCAGAAAAGACAGCCTCTTCAATAAGTGGTGCTGGGAAAACTGGACAGGTACATGTAAAAGTATGAAATTAGAACACTCCCTAACACCATACACAAAAATAAACTCGAAATGGATTAAAGACCTAAATGTAAGGCCAGACACTATCAAACTCTTAGAGGAAAACATAGGCAGAACATTCTATGACATAAATCACAGCAAGATCCTTTTTGACCCAGCTCCTAGAGAAATGGAAATAAAAACAAAAATAACCAAATGGGACCTAATGAAACTTAAAAGCTTTTGCACAGCAAAGGAAACCATAAACAAGACCAAAAGACAACCCTCAGAATGGGAGAAAAGATTTGCAAATGATGCAACTGACAAAGGATTAATCTCCAAAATTTACACGCAGCTCATGCAGCTCAATAACAATAAAACAAACAACCCAATCCAAAAATGGGCAGAAGACCTAAATAGACATTTCTCCTAAGAAGATATACAGATTGCCAACAAACACATGAAAGGATGCTCAACATCACTAATCATTCGAGAAATGCAAATCAAAACTACAATGAGATATCATCTCACACCGGTCAGAATGGCCATCATCAAAAAATCTAGAAACAATAAATGCTGGAGAGGGTGTGGAGAAAAGGGAACCCTCTTGCACTGTTGGTGGGAATGTAAATTGATACAGCCACTATGGAGAACAATATGGAGGTTCCTTAAAAAACTAACAATAGAACTACCATACGACCCAGCAGTCCCACTACTGGGCATATACCCTGAGAAAACCATAATTCAAAAAGAGTCATGTACCACAATGTTCATTGCAGCTCTATTTACAATAGCCAGGACATGGAAGCAACCTAAGTGTCCACCAACAGATGAATGGATAAAGAAGATGTGGCACATATATACAATGGAATATTACTCAGCCATAAAAAGAAACGAAATTGAGTTATTTGTAGTGAGGTGGATGGAGTTAGAGTCTGTCATACAGAGTGAAGTAAGTCAGAAAGAGAAAAACAAATACAGTATGCTAACACATATATATGGAATCTAAGGAAAAAAAAAAAAAAAGGTCATGAAGAACCTAGTGGCAAGACAGGAATAAAGACACAGACCTACTAGAGAATGGACTTGAGGATATGGGGAGGGGGAAGGGTAAGCTGTGAGAAAGTGAGAGAGTGGCATGGACATATATACACTACCAAACGTAAAATAGATAGCTAGTGGGAAGCAACCGCATAGCACAGGGAGATCAGCTTGGTGCTTTGTGACCACCTAGAGGGGTGGGATAGGGAGGGTGGTAGGGAGGGAGATGCAAGAGGGAAGAGATATGGGAACATATGTATATGTATAACTGATTCACTTTGTTATAAAGCAGAAACTAACACACCATTGTAAAGCAATTATACTCCAATAAAGATGTTAAAAAAAAAAAAAAAAGACACACGCACACCAATGTTCATTGCAGCATTATTTACAACAGCCAGGTCATGGAAGCAACCTAAATGCCCATGGAGAAATGAATGGATAAAGAAATGTGGTACATATATACAATGGAATATTACTCGGCCATAAAAAGGAATGAAATTGGGACATTTGTAGTGAGGTGGATGGATCTAGAGACTGTCGTACAGAGTGAAGTAAGTCAGAAAGAGAAAAACAAATATTGTATATTTATGCATATATGTGGAACGTAGAAAAATGGTAGAGATGAACCGGTTTGCAGCGCAGAAATAGAGACACAGATGTAGAGAACAAACGTATGGACACCATGGGGGAAAGTGGCAGGGGTGGTGGTGGGCGTGTGATGAATTGGGAGATTGGGATTGACCTATATACACTAATATGTATTAAAATAGATAAGTAATAAGAGCCTGCTGTATAAAAAATAAATAAAATTCAAAAATTCAAAAAAGAATAAAATAAAGCAATTAGGAATCCATACGAAACACCCTCAATTTTGATGAATTCTGAGATGGTTTGTGGCAGTCAACTAGGATTTCTCTAATTGATCTCAATAGATACTAATCCTGGACTTCATGGGAAGAAAAGAAAAACGAATCTAGGCCATTCTAACCAAAATAAGTGAATTAATGCAAAGCGAGGAGAGAAATTAGAAATCAACTGGGCAATGTCATTGTTGCCCATCGTTTGGGGTTACGTTCATTTTCAATCAGGGCTAATATTTAGGCCTTCAATTGCACATTGGAAGCACACATGTCCCCCAGAAGGTGAAGCAAACAGCGTGAGGTTGTAGAGAAGGGCCCATCGGGTGGTTCAGTAATCCTCAGAAACAAAGAGATGGGCCAGCAGCACAGTTAGGGGAGATTCTTTAGTAGAACAGGGCATATGAACAAACGCCCTCATTGTTGGCTATTCCTCTGTGGTCCTCAGGTGGTGATCCAACTTGTTACTGCCTTGCAAGAAACAGCCAGGGGTGGCTACTTCTTCTCTTTGAATCACCCACTATTATAACGGCAGCAGCTAGGAAGTGCTTCTTTGTTTGGTCTTGCTCCAGAAATCAACTGTAGACATTTAAAGCTTCCAGGAATCTTTGAGGTGAGTTAGTCCCACCTCTTACTTTCGAGGTGAGGTGGATAAGGCCCAGAGGGGCAGAATGACTTTCTAAAAGTGGCCTCATCTGTTAGATGTGCTCTTTTTAATCACTGGATTTGCACTAGTCAATAGTATCTCCTCTACTTTTGACAAAATTGTCAGACCTCCAAATAAACATGAGGCTCCTCATCATGGCATTGGGGGATAGACCGAAAAATATGACGAAAGCACATGGGATCACCCAAATGCGGGTTCACCCTTTAGAAAACGCTTGAATTATGTCAATCCATTAACAAGTCAACTGGTTTAATGGCTTGGCTGGTGTTGCCTTGGCTCTTTTACAAAGTAGAAAAATAGAAGACGAAGATGTGTTTCATCTACTCAAAATACCGCGCAAGCAAAAGTATTCATATGTGGAAAACATAAGGAAATTATATTGTGTATCTAATTTAATCTCCAGGCAGTATGAAAGCATTTTGCCATTGATATGACTCCGAGACAGGCACACATGGAGAGTCCACAATGTCAAAAATTACTAGACTATTTTCTAGAGCCATACATTTTTTTTTTCTTACTTTAAATTTAAGAAACTTCATAATGACACGCATTCTGGAAAAGCATGACTTCCTAGCAAAGGCAGGACCAGGTTGATGTAAGTGACAAATAATCATATATACTCCTGTCTAGGAAAGTTTGGTAACTGATATGTAGATTGCTAGTAGTTATTGCAGGAAAAAAAAATGTACATCAGCCCACAACACAATCTAGAATCCTTACAAGGAATTTGTGTTCATGCAGAGAAATCCTGGTACAAAATGGGAAACTCTGTAAAATCCATCCTTGCATCCTTTCTCCAGACTTCGAACCACGGCTGTTTTGCTGTATTAGCTGCCACTTTTCCCAGTTTCCCTCCTATTCAAGCTCCCAAGTCCATTTCTTAACCGGGGCCACCTGGTGGCATCTTTGCACATGTAACAACCCACTTATTCCTCTCTCCCACGATTCCTTCACTTATCTTTCTTATCGTTTGTCTACCATCGTAGTTTGTCGCTAGAGGAAGTACATCATCAGCTTAACCACTTAGTGTGATGGGAATAGATACGTGAATGGCCTGGGAAATGTTGAGCCGTGGGTTTATGAGGAGGTGAAAGACAAAGAGAAACCCTTGACCATTTAGTATAAAGACAGACGTATGCTTTCCTGCTTTCTGAGATGCATTTAACATATTCAACAATCCTCCACCAAGTATTATTATACTTAACTGAATACAAAAGCTCACTTTATTTCAACTTTGGAATCCACCACCTACCTTCAAGAGACTAGTTCAAGTTTAGCTTGGCAAACCTCTGAAAAGAGAGCAGATTCAATAGAGCCTGTTTTTAATGGCATGTCCTCAATAAATCTATTTCTAATTTTGTGTTTTCTTAGTCGATGTATACTCTTTTGGGTACACAGTGAAACAAGCCTTTTGGCCCAATCACAAGCTTTGTGATACACTGTGGAGGAGGATTTTGAAATTTTGCTAAGAATTTTTAAAAAGGTAAAACAATTGCATTTTGGAATCTCTCAGGGGCAACTTGGGTTTTACTTTGAAAGCTTTCCTTCCAGGGACTTGCACTGTTCTGCAGGCCTGAGTGAGATATTTCCCCTTTTCCCTGCAGTTGAAAGAAGCAACAATAGGACTGCTTTGTGAGACAGAAAATGATGAAGTCTTTCCAAATGTGGAGGACGTGGGAAGTGCCAAAGAGCCAGAGGGCCAGTGCAGCGGAAAGTGGATCTGACTTCCTTTAGCTCATAATGAATGCAATTCTTTTGAGCTGAGGCTCAGGTAAACCAACAGAAGGAAGACAGTCTTTGAATCGGTGCAAAGGTGGGGGAGGGTGTCAGAGTATAGTGGGGAGAAGCAGACGCTTTCCTCTCTTGTGTAGCTCTGTCTCTCCCGTGTCACACCAGCTGAGTAACAATTGTGTGTTCCACAGTGACAGTGGGATGGAAATGGTGAAGACTTCGCCTTCTGTACGCTTTGGGAATGGCAAAAGAAATTCATCCTTACTTGAGTGAAACATTAATGGGATCAGACCTTTCTGACATCTGTTGTGGAGAGGAAAAGTCACTACCATTTATTAAGCACCGACCTTATAATACCATGCACTGAACTAGGAGCTTTAAATATGCTTTATTTTGAATTCACATAACAATTCTGTGATACAGTCAAGGTTTTTACAGCTTAATTTTTAGGAGAAAATTAAGTATCAGAGTTGAAGGTCATACAGTGATAAAATGTAGTCTATAACTAAAGGTCTTTGATGCCTTTTCCATTAGTCTAGGCTTTGGGGCCAACTGTCAGCATTCGATTTCTAATTTCTGGTTGAAAAGACAGTTGGCTGTTTGAACGTTCTCTCTCTCGAGACTCCAAAGGAAAAGCTGCTTTCTGAAATCCTTGAGCACCCTTGAAATCAAAGGAATTGTCTCGATATTGATATCAAAAAGTGAGAGGAAGGTTTGCAAATTCCCAGGCGGAGAAGCTAAATTGATTCAGAGCGCCAAGTATGTGCTTCTCGAGCCTGGATGTTTGCTACCACGGAGATAGTTACAAACAGCAAGCTGGTACGGCCACTGCCAATTCATCTGCATCTGCTTTTGTCGTAGAAACCTAGCCTAAAGCGTGTACCAACCGTAACTATCAGGGAAAGTGCCTAATTTTAAACCTAAAACTATTTGCTTAATCTCTGAGTCTGTGAGAGCACTAAGCCCTTTTCTCTCTATTTACTCATGGCCAATATTTTAAACTGAAAAACAAGACCATTAACTAATCAAAGAGTAAGTATACTGAAAAAAATTTGCCTGGATTTAACTGTGATTAATGAATGAGCAGGCTTTTCAGGATGTGAGAAGAAAGGGTCTTTTCTTATGAATACACAATTCTAAGTCAAATTCACCTTATGAATTTTTTTGGTGTTTGAAAAACCTTCAATTTAAAACTGGCATAGCCATGTTCAGGCACGCCTGAATGCACGTAATATCTTTATATTATTTCACTAAGAGAAATACCCAGCCCTTTATTTTAATTAATAACATCATACAGAGCAAAGATGGCGTACATCCTGGTGAACTCCTACTTTTTATTAGCCTCTGTCTAAATAGTCATTGAATCACAGTCTTAATGAGGTTGTAACATCACAGTTCCTCACCATGGAAACAACTATGACGACACATGTTATCCTATGGCGCTCTTAGTCATCATTCAATTCTCTCTGCTAAGCTCAGCCGAATCAAATTCACCTCCATCTTCTCAAGTGACGAGATGCTCTCTCTAGTAAAGATCATGGCAACCAAAAATAAGGACGGTTTTTCAAGTAATCAGGCACTAGTAAAATTAAAAACATAGAAACAACCATTTATAGTCCTACCTTTTCATGTTTCAGTGGTTAAATCTAAGTATTGTCCAAATGTACATTTCATTTGCATGTATTTATAAACACGGCACAGTAAAATAGCCTTTAAATTTTAATATGATAAGTAGTCTTCAACAGTGCTTAGTTATCATGACTTTTTATTAAGTTCTGATGTATTTTGAAGGCAACCTTTTATGTCCTGAGAAATAGCATGGTTTGCTAAATAGGGTTTGAGAAGGAAAAGTCAAGATTGTGAGAACGTTCTGACTGTGTTTTGGGGAGGGACATACAAGTTATTTCATTTTATTTCTTCGGGTGCCACAGTCAAAAGCAAAGTTAAGGCCTTATTTCTCTTTTCATCATAAGGCAGGGAAGATTTAGAAAACAAAACTATCATGAGCTTCCTGGATGGAAATTACCGAATAAAAATTTAGATGTAATCAAGCAAACGTAAGTGCCTGAAGCAAATAAACCACAGATTGAGTTTTGTATCTTTATGACTCAACACAGAGTAGGTACTCAACAAATGTTATCGGAAGTGACTTTATAGCGAAAGATTTGAGCAAGGAAAACAATTAGCCGATTTATAATTTAGGATTCTGTTTTCATCATTACTGTGAAGGTTAAATTTGCATGACATAAGGGGAGAGATCTCTCTGAATACGTACAAACGATTTTACATTATCTTGGACAAGTTTTTCCATAGGTATCTGGTTGCCAACTAAGTGTTAAAAATTATTTTTATCCGAATTAAAAACTTTTGCTCTGGAAAAGACTTGGTAAAGAGAATAAGCTACGTACTGGGAGAAAATATGTGTAAACCACATCCGATGGAGGACTGTTCTCAAGAATATATAAAGAACTCTCAAAACTCAACTGTCAAAAACAATCCAATTAAAAAACAGGCAAAGGCAGGGAGAAACATTTCACAAAAGAGAACATACAGATGGCAAATAAGCACATGAAAAGAGGTTCAACATCAGTAGCCATTAGGGAAATGCAAATTAAACCCCAAATGAGATATCCCTATACACCTACCATAATGGCTAAAATAAAAAGGTGACACCACTAACTTCTCGGGGGTGGGGGGATGCAGAAAAACTGAATCACTGTCACATTGCTGTTGGGGATATAAATTGGTACAGCCATGTTGGAAACTTTTTGGCAGTTTCTTTAAAAAAAAAAAAAAAACTAAACTAAACATGCAATTACCATATGACCCAGCAATTACACTCCTGGGCTTCTTCCCAGACAACTGAAAATTTATGTTCGCGCAAAAACCGTAGTACATGAATATTGATAGCAACTTTATTTGTAATAGCCCGGAATTGGAAATCACCCAGGTGTCCTTCAATGGGTGAATGGTTAAACAGCCATCCTGTGAAATACTATTCGGCAATAAAAAGGAATGAACTGTCATACAGAGTAAAGTAAGTCAGAAAGAGAAAAACAAATATCATATATTAACGCATATATGTGGAGTCTAGAAAAATGGTACAGATGATCTTATTTGCAAAGAAGAAACAGAGACACAGACATAGAGAACAAACCTATGGGTACCAAGGGGGAAGGGGTGGTGGTGGTGGGATGAACTGGGAGATTGGAATTGACATATGTACACTATTGATACTATGTATAAAATAGATAACTAATGAGAACATACTGTACAGCACAGGAAACTCTACTCAGTGCTCTGTGGTGACCTAAATGGGAAGGAAATCCAAAAAAGAGGGGATATATGTATATGTATAGCTGATTCACTTTGCTGTACAGCAGAAACTAACACAGCATTGTAAAGCAACTACACTCCAATAAAAATTAATAAAAAAAGGGATGAACTATTGATATACACACAATCTGGATAAACCTCCAGAGAATTATGCTAAGGGAAGATCTCCAAAGAATTATGCTGAATGGAAAGAGCCAACTCCCCAAAGTTATAGACTGGATGATTCCATTTATATAACATTTTTGAAATGACGATGTGAATGTTTGCCAGGGTTTAAGGTGGGAATGGGCAAGGGAAAAAAAGCAGATGTGGCTATAAAAGGGCAACAGGAGTCATTCTCGCAGTGACGAAAATGTTCTGTATCTTGACTGTATCAGTGTTAATATCCTGCTTGTGATATTGTAAATAGTTCTGCAAGATGTTAACATTGGGGGAAACTGGGTAAAAGGTACACAGGATCTCTCTGTGTTATTTCTTATAACTGCATGTGAATCTATAATGATCCCAAGATACAAAGTTTAATTTAAAATGTTATTTTTAAGGAAGATGTTATTTTAAAACTTACTAACTTAGAGTTTCTGCAAACAACATAATATCTAAAAGAGTTAACTATCAAAAGTGCCTATCATGCTTCCAGAGTGGGATTTGCATCCTGAGAAAATGTAACTCATGAAGTGTAATAAAAATATCTAAAGAAAATGAATGTCAATCCTTTTTTTTTTTTTTTTTTTTGGTTGCTCCATGCAGAGTGTGGGATCTCAGTTCCCTGACCAGAGATTGAACCCGGGCCATGGCAGTGAAAGCCCAGAATCCTAACCACTAGGACACCAGGGAACTCCCCAAGAAAATGATTTCAATCAAATGTTTCCTTTTGAAAACAGTATTCAAAGCCATAACAATAGTATAAGAAATGATGTTATTACAATAGAGAATGTGAGTAGTTAAAATTCTGAAATTTAGTTTTAAGGACAATCTTCACTGATAAGAACCCCCAGATTACAGGTTCTTGTTCACAGGGCAGTAGTAAGGTGTTTTACAAGCTAATCCTCTTCCATCCTCTTTCCCTAACCCTTGGCTTTGTGAAAAACAACCAGATGAGATGAAGGGAGACTTCTGGTGCAAATAAAGAAGCCCCTGTGGGATTCTCAAAAATATATTTAACCATCCAGTGAAAGTTTCTTCAGAGTTTATTCTATAGCCAGGCTCTGTGTTGGGCATCGGGGAGACAAGATTAACTTGGCTCAGTCCTTCCTGTTAAGAAATCCACACATAAAGGAAGGAGAAATACTTCCCTAGTAACAGACTTTACAATACAATGCAATAAGGGCAATGACAAAAAAATCACTAAGGGGAGCACACAGGAGTGACGCTGAGTTCAGATCAGGAGCGGGGGCAGGCTGGGGAAACGGAGGACTTTCCCAGATGAGTTAGGTCATGAGCAATGCATCAGTGTTAGTCAGGTTAAACAAACACATGCCCACGAGGAGTTCTAGAAAGAATCTGGAGCCTCGATTTGGATAAATTCCAAGTCTGAGTGAGCTTAAAAGGTAGAAGATCCCCTGATATGACTAAAAAATGAACCTCAAATCTCTCCCATTTATTCCTGTACCCTATGATGCTTATTGGAGCACATCCATGAATATAGTCCCAAACGTTTCTGCTACCTGCCTGGCTAGGACACACTGTGACAGAGTTGTAATGAGGGTGTTGGCGTGGAGGATGCCATAACACAATAGAATTTCTTTAAGTGTGTGTGTGTGTGTGTGTGTGTGTGTGTGTGTGTTTAATATTTGGTCATCTGAGGTCCAATGTTGGTACACGGTGACGTTGACACCCTTACGCATTTTTTTTCCTGTAGTACTATTAAGTCACTGGACTCTTCAATCAAAGAAATATACTATCCTTATATAATGATTTATGATGGTTCACACAGATCCAATACTTCATCTTGACTCAATGATGATAGCCTAATCATTGATGGTTTTACATCCAAACAGACCTTGGCATAACTCTGCCCAAGAAAGAATATCATCTCAGTGATCAGACCCATGCTTCCTTGAGCAATGTAAGACGAAGATGGAAAAGATAAACTCTGAATCTAGAGGTTCCTTTATAAATCATTGTTTGGAGAAAACAAAAGGTACTTGAAAACTATCAAGCCAACTTAAGCTTCTAATCCTTTTACAAAGCAAATTATCTGTTGAAAACTTCAGAAATGAAGATTGAGAAATAAAATGAAAATATACACACTTAGTGATAATATCAGGCTAGGACTTATTCCAGAATTCAAAGGATGGAAACAGATAGATAAATAAACATTATAAAAGGAATCTTCATTTTGGCAACAAAATAAACCATTTTGTCAATAAAAAATATTTTGCTGTAGAAGTAATGGTATGTGTCTATGAAAATAAATAACAGCTGGATTTTACTATGTTAGGATATACTGAAACATCCCAAAGTATATCCAGAATCATTAAAAATAAATTATTTGTGAGCTACCTTGACTACTAATTTCTTAGAACTTTGAAGTTGCTTGATTTTATTTTATATTTTTCAATTAAGAAAATATTGCCTGACTGTGTTTTTGCTGTGGAAGGAGAACTTTTGATCTGAATGGCGAATGTACAACACTGAGGTTTGTAGACTGTTAATCAGACACATTGACAGAACTACATTCTAACAGCATGACTATAAATATAATAGTTCACACTGCAACAGCAGAAGGGACCTAAACGAAGTAGGTGGATTATACAAAATGATGCTTCTCTGACTCTGCCAGGTGACAGAGAATTGTTTTGGTGAGTCATCTGGGGCCACCCCAATAGCAATCCCACACAAAGCCATCCACTCATTGACTTGAGCTAATACCATATTTGTGAACTTTATTTTCCTTCAGTTTGGCTAAATAAAGGTGATTTTAAATCCAAGTCTCCCTGGTTATTGGGACGAAATCTCTTCAGAATACCTTTGTGATGCATGGCTACCTTTGCTCACCCAACCAACAGGAAATCAATGAGACTCTGGGTTGCCATGATGACAGCTCCCAGAACTGGGCCATAAGTGAAACCTGAAAGGGTCTGATTCAAGAGGCATTTACTGATAGACCTGTCTCCCACCTTGCCTACACGCTGTCTTTCTTCATCCATCCCAATTAAAAAAAATTTTTTTTTTAATTGAAGTATAGTTGATTCACAATGTTGTGCCTTAGAATGGATAAACAACAACATCCATCCCAAGTTTTAACTTATCAGACAAAACGTAGGCTTAGTGTCTCCAGAAGGCCACTGTTAAAATGCACCTGGGAAGAGATGATTCCTGGCAGTCTACCTTGCCTTATCCCTTTAACTTATGTTGTCACGTTAGGTCATTGTCACTTTGGGAGGCAGAGAGTATCAGGAACTGAGGCTCTGGGCTAAGTTTCAATGGTGAACAGGGAAGAGAATGAGGTAAAAACTCAAGGAGCCTGGGTAGCAGGAAGGCTTGCTCCAGAACTGGATCCAGGAACATGTCCCGATCTGGGCTTCCGGAGGCATTAAAAGTCCAGTAGGTTAGAGGACTCTCAACAGTTTGAGTCCCATCTGTCACATGTTAATTGCATAACTCTGTGATCTTCACTTCTCTGAATTTCCCATTTTTTTCACTTGTAAAATAGGTGGCCATACTCCTCTTTATTTTTTTTAATTAGGAGATAGCACCGTGCTCTAAGCATCTCAGGGTAGTGCCTGACACATCGTGGTCGCTCAAGACTAATCCTTTTGAATGAATAAAATGTGGAAAATACCTAGCACAGTGCCTGATTTATAGAAGGTTCTCAGTAAAACACAGAAATCCAAGTTTTACTGATGAGAAACATTCTGAAAACGGAACCTAGCTACAATATGTGTAAAAGGCCACTCATCTCTCAGCCCGAGGAAGAAAATGCATCTGTGCTATAGGAAATTTTTCTTAGTCTTGACCAAGTTTACGACCCTTCATGATCCTAGTGCCATTAAGACTGAAAATTGGCCAGTCAGAAAGAGGGGTGAATTCTAACATTCATTGTGAGTTATATAGGTGAGAATTGTTCCTTCGCGTTGCCAGGAACCGGAACAATGCAGTTTGCATGACAGAACATTTTCCACTTCTCTGCTACACGCATTGAGCATTTTCTATTTTGGTCCACTATGAATCTCTAATTATTCTCCTTTGCAGAGTTGAGAAATCATAGGAGGAGATGACATTGCTCAAAGAATGAACCCTTTCCTGAACAAGGACAATTGGAAAAAATACAAGCCCCAAAGGGGAAAATACCTTCCCATTTCCCGAGGCACACCAAGAAGGCTGCAATTAGCTCAGTTTCTAATAGTTTCCACAGCTCTGCTACTGGACATATCTCATCTTTCCGCCACGAGCCTGGTAAGAATTGCCTACATTGTTAATCTCTTTCCTACCCATTTGGTCCCTTATCAATCTTTCTTAATTGCAGGGGTTGGGGAATCTGCTGGAACCTCCTTTAGAGACTTGCATTTCTCTCTCATTCTGACACCTCATCCCAAGACCCTTCCATTTGATGCCGTCCTGCCTGGTCCTCAAATAAAGATGAAAGGCAACAGAGTCCTAATATGTCTTTCCCAGCCCACCGGAAGGAATTTTCACTCCCAGGGCCATGGTTGTTCAAGTTGACACAGCTCTGAGGGCAGACGACATATACTTATGTGCTACCACACCTGCTCTGGCCTCACCATCTGGCATCCCCTCAGGAGTACAGGCAGTGTTGTAGACTATGACCACAAATATAACAAATATTTCCCCCCAAACACAGGCATCCCACTCTTCCCACTTCCCTTTGGCCTACGTCAGTAAATTAAATTTAATCATTGTTTAACTGACCACCACTTAAAGCGCCTCCTCCCCTAAATGAGATTTGCCAAGAATACCCGGGGTCAGCCCAGGAAGGGCAGACGGCACAACTTCAATGTAATATTAAATATCGTGTGACACGGTGGAAAACACAAGGACTTTGATGTCAGGAAAAATCTGATCCAAATCCTTCATCTGCCTTTTGACTACGTGGTCTTGAGCAAATCATATAAGCTAAGGGTCTGTTTCCTTATTTGTAAAATGAGGATAATGAATGATACCTATTTAATAGGGTTGTTGAAAGGATTAAATAATAAACGTAAAACAAGATTAGAACCTGTTTAGTACATAATTGTTCTCTATCAATATATCAAGAAATATCAATATATTTAATTGTTATCAATATGTGTTATCTGTTTTGATGCCTCTCCTCTTAGCCTCGAATTTTCTATCACTATTTAGTGAGCTGGGCCCAGGTCTCCCTAATGATAAGAGTTATACCAGGTGCATTTTAAGAAGCCCACGTTCCCCATATACATCCTGCCAAAATACATCTACCTTTCCTGGTAAGAGAAGAGAACAATTCCGCAGTTAGAAATTCACTGCTTTAAACTCGGTTTGGTTACTTCTTCTATTAAAGCACAAACGTTCTCGGGAAGGGCAACACATTCAGCCGATAAACAGTAACACTTACCATTTGTGAAGTAATACCTTCTAGGTACTTGTGGCATGTCTTATCTTAGCCTGCTTAATAATCCTATAAGGTAAACATTATCCCCACTGACAAAGTTCAGACATTTAGGTTTGTGACGATAATCAGAGCAAAAATGGTAACTCACCTAGTCAAGTTTTTTTTTCTTTTTCTAATAAAAGAAGTGATGGGGCTTCCCTGGTGGTGCACTGGTTGAGAATCCGCCTGCCAATGCAGGGGACACAAGTTCGATCCCTGGTCCGGGAAGATCCCACACGCCGCGGAGCAGCTAGGCCCATGCGCCACAATTGCTGAGCCTGTGATCTAGAGCCAGCGAGCCACAACTACTGAGTCAGCGAGCCACAACTACTGAGCCTGCATGACACAACTACTGAAGCCCACATGCCTATAGCCCGTGCTCTGCAACAAGAGAAGCCACCACAGTGAGAAGCCCACTCACTGCAACGAAGACCCAACACAGCCAAAAAGAAATAAATAAAATAAATAAATTTATAAAAAAAAAAAAAAAAGAAGTGATGGAATATAAACAATCTGAGATAATGATAGGTTAAGAAAGTACAAAATAAGCCTAGATCGGGGTATATGGAGACCCCCTTTCCAAGGTGGGCTCTGACCTTGGAAACAGGTATTTCTGAGGAACTCTAGGAATATTAACTGTCCCATGAGGTCTTGCCTCTTGAAGAGCAGTAAGGGTTGTGAGAGTTTTGGTAAATACGGACGAAGTTGTCACCGATGCAAAGGGATACACTGACAATGGAGTGGGGAGGGGGGTAGGGTAGGGGAGGTGCATGTTCCTGGGAATCCTGAGAAAAAGTGCCAAGCCAGGACATGGGGACTCTTGTTTATTGGCAATGGGGGAGTAGGACAGAATCCTGGTGAAAGTTATGAGCTCTACCCCGAGGCTCTGGTGTCTATTTGCTCATCAGAGCATGTACTGCCTACCATCGTAATCACCGTTCAGTCATGTTTCCTGAGTGACCTTACGTATTCCACAGTCAGCTTGATATGGAATAGAAGCAGTAAGGGCTTGGTGGAAAAAAACACAGGCTCCAGAATTGGCAGGATCTGAGCTTAAATCACAACTCTGCTGTGACCATGTAACTCATTCTATGATCATGAGCAAGTTATTTAATTTCTCTGAGCCTCACATTCATCACGTGTGCGTGTTACAATTCTGACTTCACGAGGTCGCGTGAAAGTTAAATGAGGTAATATACCTGAGGAGATACAGTTGATGCTCAGTCAATACCTGTGATTTTTTTTATCATGGAGACATCTCTAAACTGTGAGCCGCCGGAGGGCAGGAACCGTGTCTTATTCATCTTCACATCCCTGATGCCTGCTGTAAAGTGGTGCTCAATAAACAAATGTTGACTGATGCTTGACAAACCTTGGAAAAAGCGATGCTGATGTGCCAAAAAAAAGTTAAGATGGACCTAGAGATGATCACAGTAAGTGAAGTAAGTCAGACCGAGAAAGACAAATATCATATGATATCACTTCTATGTGGAATCTAATAAAAAAACGATACAAATGAACTTCTTTACAAAACAGAAGCAGACTCAGAGATCTCGAAATCAAATTTATGGTTTCGAGAAGGGGAAACATGGGAGGAAGTGATAAATTAGGAGATTGGGATTAACATATACACACTACTCTATAAAAAATAGATAACTAATAAGGACCTACTGTATAGCACAGGGAACTCTACTCAGTACTCTGTAATACTCTGTATGGAAAAAGAATATGAAAAAGAATGGCTATATATATGTAACTGATTCACTTTGCCGTACACCTGAAACTAACACAACATTGTAAAGCAACTATACTCCAATAAAAAATTTTTTAAAAAGAGTGTACCAAGATACAATCAGACCGTGCATGTCTAGAGTAGTAAATGATGCCTTTTCTAGTAAGTAGAATGCCTTCTTTAGTCAATGCCTCTGTAGCTGTTTTGCCATTAACTCATCATTTACAGAAAAAGAAAAGCACAGTCCCCATTTTCAGTGATGAAAATAATATGACAATGGAAGTTGCCAGATACTGTAAAAAAAAAAAATGACTTGGGTTATTGGGAGGCACTTCAGCCCTGAGTTTGAAGGAAATGCTCCCATAGCAGACCCTCCACATACCCGTCTCTAACCTCACCCAGCACCTCCAAGCTCCCACCACTTGCCCAGGCTCTGCACATGTGTTCTTTAACCGTTTCCAGGTTTGTGCTTGGAAAAAGCAGAACATGTCATTCATTGCCACTCACAGATATGTTATCAGATGTCTCCTTGGGCACGGTGAAGCAGAGGGAATATTACAGCATCCCCTGTTTCCCTGGCAAGCAGAAATAATTCTATATTCAAGAAATTCAGAATTCTTAAGGGCATCTTGAAGAAGAGTCAGGATCTCATCACCTGAATGGGAATTCGTGTGGACTGGTAATCTGGTCTCTGGTGATTTTGTGTGGTTCATTGAATGAGTCAAGATTAGGTTGCAAAACCCACCAACAATAATAGTAGGACTGTCCTAGGGCTCGAGACACACTGATTGAGAGTGAAAATTATGATAGCACAGTCAAGAAGGGGACTGTAGGATTTCACTAAGCAACTTCCTTGCCCAATGGAACCTATAGTGCATTCAATTTCCATACATACACGTCACTCTCAGACTTAAACCTGTTTGACCTGCAAGAAAAAGATTAGGAAAAGCAAAAATTATGCACAGACACTGCGTAGATATCTATTTTAAAATAATAACCTTTAATTAATTTACATTTATTCTTTTAAAATGTACATGGTATCCATAAAGAACAATGATAGGACACAGAATTCTGGACACGCAGGAAGTGGATGGATGGGAAACCAGGTAACAGATATAGTATGTCCGACGTCTGAGAAGAAATGGCCACATTGTTTGGAAGAACTTCTTGTATTGCCGTTTATGATATTTCATGCATGGGTATCAAAACAAACAGAAAGAGAAAGAAAGGGAAAAAATGATTAAAATGAAGTTCTCATTTTCTTGTGTTGGAAAACAAAGCATTACTTCTGCCTGGATTATTAACTGTGTATCTCTAGGCCAAGTTGTGTTCTAACAGTTCCCCTGGAATTAGAAACATACGTATCCGCATAAGTTATTGCCCAAGTACCTAGGTATTTTACTGGCATTAGTCATCAGCAGATGGCAGGGAAAGTACTGCCGGTGGGTAGAAGGCTTCATCGTGTTTGAGCCAATGTGGTAAAAGGAGTCCATGACCGTGTATGATGAGGCAAAGGCTCTGTCCTAGGAAACCAGAGTCTCAAAACATTTACCTTCACACTTTGGTCCACTTCACCAAGCCTGAAGCCACTGCTGCTTCTGGCCAATTTCCCTGTTTGGGTTCCATCATTCTATAGAACAAAGAGAAGAGAAACTCTGGATAAATATCCTTATATATTGCTGATCCCATTCATATTGTAAAACATATAACTTGTTACTTTAGTTATTTTGGGAAAAAAAACACATTTCATTCCACTTTCAATCTCAGATCACTAAGGTCCAATATGACTCTGCGGACTTGTATAAGGTTGTATCAGTGTTGATGCAGCCAAGGCTCATTTGGGAAAAACTTAACCCCCTGAATGGAATAAATGAGTTTCCATATGTAATATTAATCTATGCTTCCCAATAGTGGATGAAATATGACTAGGTCCTATCCCCAAAGCAAAACAAAAACAATTAACTTACCTGGTATGAGAGAGTCTGTAGACATTTCTCTAAGTCTTGAACCAGCTGCCCCATATACAGGGCAGATCCAACAAAAAGACATCTTCAGGTGAGGTCAGGGGTCCAGGAAAACCCATTACTGTTGCTGAAACAAAAGCTGAGTTTCCATCAGGGAGGGATGTGGTCATCAGGAATTACCAGGGTGCTGTCATAGCACAGATTCTGTGGACTTGCTAAGTAGTAACACCTGGTCCCTAGTTTTGGTCACTTACTGGAGGAAACCAGCAGCTGACAGAGTTCTAGCCCTTTCAGTGAAGGGGGTTCTCTTTTCATGCATAAGTGTGGAACCCTCGAGCAGGAAAACCTCTAGTTCTGTGGGTGGTGATAGTGCTAAAACGGATCATGCATTTAAGCCTAGGGTTGAAATCTGCTAACAAGGTCAGATAACATATCCCAACAACGAAACTCTTGCTTTAGAACTAGTGAAGCTGATTTCCATAAGCACTGTTTCCAGCTTGATGTTTTAAGAAGGATCTATAAGGGTTAAAAAAAGAAATCACTCAAATAAAGAAATGATATTGGGGTTGATGGAGTGATGGGTTTTACTACCATTCTGCTCCCCTTTGTGGGAGTGGAATTATATTTTCTCAAGACACTGAAGTCAGACTTGGATTGACCTTCATTTCTGCTGAAACAGTCATGGGAGCGGCAGTGATTCCCAGGTAGAAGTTTAAGTCATGGCTTGCAGTTCACCTTTGTCTTTGCTGTAATAAACATCAGTATTAAGAGACCCCTCCATCACTGTGGGTCCCTTAGAGAAAATGACGTGGGAGCAGAGCTCCCAGCTAACAATCACTGGGCATGTAGCGTAACTGGAAAATAAACCTGGGTTGCTGCAAACTGCCAAAATTTTGGCGTACTTTGTTGTCATGGGACAATCTAGCTTACTCCAGCTGAGATAGATAACAACTTGGAAGAAAACAACTGTGTGTCTGAATCTGTCTCCATTCCTGTTGTGTATATAAGCTCATCAATATCATTAAACATTTCTCAGTTTCCTTAATGTTGAGCATCTTTCCCCAATAGATGATTGAAAGAGAGATTACCCTGTCTCACACATTAGAAGTATCTCATAGTCAGTTGATAAATCGGGATTCATCAAAACCTCATTGCTCATTTTCTTTTCACCACTGCTGAAGGAGCTAGCAAATTGAAGGTAATCTAATGGATTGAAAACAGGTCTCCCAATGTGCTGTTACCCCCAAAATGCACGTGCAAGAAAATCTAATCATGTATGTCATACAATCTAAAAGAATGGCAAATTGACAAGGTTGTTGGGCTAAACTGGCTTTGTCTCTTTCCCTCACTCACAGCTGTTTTGCTACAGAGATCTGACCATGAACCACCGGAAAGACATCTTTAAAGCTTTTTTGGTAAGAAGAGGCTCTGAGTGGCTGTGATCTCAGTGGGAAAAAAAATCAGGGCTACAGAAAACCAGAAAAAGCAGTAAGTGAAGGGAGAGAAGCCATTATACTTAACGCCATTTCTAAAGAAACAGAAATATTTAATGACTTCCTTGTGATTTTTTTAGGAAAAATGATCTATTGGAAAACAGTGTGGTAGGAAAAAGTAGCTAATGTCACAATGCCTTTCCTAGTTTTTCCATCGGCTGAAATAGTTAAAGTTACCCCAGAGGGGGAAGCACAGCAGATGGGGGCATTCCGATAACTTATAACCCTGGATAATAAAATGACCTAAGACTCTATTTAGAGAAATAGAACAGCTACACTTGGGCTGTTTACAGACTCAGAAATATCACGATAAGCAAATGCAGGCAGTTCAAAGGAATGATGAAAAAAAAGGATAAGTGGATAAATAATGACCCGATGTTGCGAAAAGGCAGTGTAACTCTTGCATTGTTAATATAAACACAGATGACCTTGCATTTGCTCAACTTTCGTCTTCAAGACAGGAAACAGCAACTGATCTTTATCGGGCAAGTAGAATCTTCCACTTGCCTCTGCTGGGCTGACAGGGTGTATGTCAGAGCCCAGTAATGTCACTATCTCTTCAAAGCCCATGCTGAAAGCCTGATAGGGGCTTGAAAGGGAAGCTTATCCTGGGGATAGGCTTTGTGTGTCCCAGAGACAGTATGGCCAGAGTCACAGGGCTGGAAGGCAGTGTGCACGTGTTGCGGGTGAGGGTGGTGATCAGAGAGAGAAGGGCCCCAGATTACAGTTCCGTGTACACAGTCACCAATTCATCATTTTCACAAACTTAAACATCCTCTAGGGTAATGTTTATTACTTAACAACAAATAAACACACCCCAAGAGCAATTGTTTTGTTCGTGAGGGTAGCTAGTGAGTCCTATATTCTGGACATATGATGAACTAAAACACTCACAAAGAATTGTTTATGAATTACACAATGTTTTGCGTCAGAAGGGTTTCAAACATCTGAACGTCTTTTTCTCTGTTTCCGATAAAAAGGAATCGGGTCTTTTTTCTTTTACAGTGTGCACATAAGCACCCACATATCCATCATCGACACACACTTTAAAACTCCATGCAGGTAGTTCACGGCAACCTATGGCGACTGATGAACATTTTCTCCTATCTCTTCACGGGAAATCTGTCGCGTTGTTATTTCATAAACTTTCCCCCTAAATGAAGTCACCTAAATTGACCTTTCATTTCTTGATGTACGGTCCATTTGGTCTGGGCTCCAAAACAGAGCCTCTCAATATGAAATACATTCTTACTGTTCTTACTAATTAAATATTTCTCACCTAGCATAACACTTGCAGAAAACACCTTTATTTTATGTTTCTCTGTAACCATTATATAGTCATACTCCTGTTTCCTTAGACATGTGATGAACTGATTTTTCTCAGGTTGCACCCACTGTGACCTGGCCAGAGACACTGTTTCTCATGGAAGGGACTTCAGTCCCACATCTTCTAGCTCCCGGTCCTACCTCTGTGTATGTATCCACACAAGAATGATTCCTAATCAATACATTTGCATACGCTTTTCCTTAAGCCTCCAGACTTTAAGTAGTATGAACTTTCCATGCTGGTACCAGCCACTACCTATTCAATCAGAAACAATGCTACTATCATCTAAATTAAGGGTTGACACCTGTTTTCTGTAAAAGGACAGATAGTACAAATTTTCAGCTTTGTGGGAGATACAGTTTCTGGGTCTCTGTTGCAATTAAGCAGCTCTGCCGTGGTAGCATGAAAGCAGCCATAGATGTAAATAAATGATTGTTTCCAATTAAACTTTATTTACAAAAACAGATGGAGGTGGGTGGTTTTGGTCTGTGGACTGTAGCGTGTTGACCCCTGATCTAAATCAGACACTCTTAGCCACGCTAACAACTGCAAGTCAGCTGTCATCCTGGTGAAATCACACTCACTAATGGTCTTCACGTCCCCCCCGAGACTTATTTAAGAAATGTAAAACTTCAGTACAGTATAGGTGAAAGTTGCTAAGACGGTAAATCTTAAAAGTTCTCTTCCCAAGGAAATAAACCCACATCCCCCTCGCTTCTCTTTGTTGCATCTATATAAGATGATGGATGTCAGCTAAACTTTACTGTGGTAATCATTTTGCAACATAATTAAGTCATGCTGTACACTTTAAACTTACACAGTGTGTGTGTCAATTACATCTCAATAAAGCTAAAAAAAATAAATGTGTAGATAGAATTACTACTCTCTAAATAGGTCCCTACCAAAACTATAATTCAAAAAGATACATGAACCCCTATGTTCAGAGCAGCACTATTGACAATGGCCAAGACACAGAAGCAACCTAAATGTCCATCGACAGAGGAATGCATAAAGAAGATGTGGTACATACGCACACACACACACGTACACACACACGTACACACACACGTACACACATACACGCGCACACACACACACAATGGAATACTACTCAGCCATAAAAAAAGAATGAAATAATGCCATTTGCAGTGACATGGCTGGACCTAGAGATGATCATACTAAGTAAGAAAGAGAAAGAGAAAGACAAATACCATATGATATCACTTATATATGGAATCTAAAATATGACACAAATTAACCTATCTACGAAACAGAAACACACATAGAAAACAGACTTGTGGTTGCCAAGGGGAAGGGGATGCAGGAGGGATGCACTGGGAGTTTGGGATTAGCAAATGCCGACTATTATATATAGAATGGATAAACAACAGGGTCCCACTATAGCACAGGGAACTATATTCAATATCCTGTGATAAGCCATAATGCAAAAGAATATGAAAAAGAATGTGTGTGTGTATATATATATATGTAACTGAATCATTTTGTTCTACATTAGAAATTAACACAACATTGTAAATCAACTCTACTTCAATAAAATTAAAAAAAAAAAAAATAGGTCCCTACTACAGCTATTAAGAAAAATGACATTCCTTCTTCTGCCCCAAAGCACTTATTCTGTAGATATTGGCTACTGATGCAAACGACACCCAAAAGAGATGCATTTAGATGTTTTCTTTTAGCCTTTTCTTTGCAGCTCAGATAGTATCATTTCATTTAATGTCCTTCATATTCAGTAGTACCTGTCTAGTCAAGATGGGCAGAAATGCTATTGATATATAGTAAATCATAGAAATGCAAAGCTGTAGAGGGATAAATCATAACAATAGCCACTTCTTAATAAGTATCTACGATGTGCCAAATATTATGCCAGGACAATCATATAGGACCTCATTTATCTTCACTACATCTTACAGATGAAAAAACCAGCACCCGAATATATGAATTGAATCACTCAAGATTCTAAAACTAGTAAGAGGCAGATCTGGGACTTAAACCTAATCTCCTGACCCACTCTTTGCATCAAAATGAAGAAGTCTCATCATGATTTCCATTTACTTGATTTTCCTGATTCCTCACCACAAAATTGATGATCAGTGCTTTTGAACCCTAAAAAGAGTACCTTTCATTAACATTCAAGATGAGGATATTTTGGGAAGCCATAGTGAAGTGGATTGGGCCAGTGGGCCTGGGAAGGAATATGGCATCTTTTAAATGGTAATAATGACCCAGCACCTCCTGGCTGGTCTGGGACTTCTCAGCTCTAGAAGCCAGTGTGTACTACTCACACTGTCCTTCACTGTCAAGTTTGTGTAATGTATTGTGGATGCCACAGGTGAGGGAATGAGGGGAAAACAAAGGACACAAAAGCTGAAGGAATAAACTTCAGAAGACAGTGCTCGCTGTTAAGCACAGAAAAGAACTTCAGAAACAGAGTAGGGCATATGGATGTACTGCCCAGACCCAACTAACCAAGTTAGCTGCATGTACCAGGGTCATTGCTGGATGGTTATCTAGAAAGAGGGCTTAGGAACTGGGCAGCAGATATAAACTTCTAGAATTCCAAATACCAGGTTTCCCAATACTGGCTCAAGATAACTTCTCATTCCTCATTATTCTACTATCTTAAAGGGATTTGAGGAAAATATGTTATGTCAGGGTTCAAAACTGATTAGTTGACAACCAATCAAAAAGCTTTCGGTAGATGAACTTGCCAGAAGGTAATTCAGAGTAAACCAATCACGGGTGTCTTCATAAAAAAAAAATGAATCCAATATTTGAAAACAATATTTTAAGCAAAGAAAAATGAAAAACAATTGTGTGTGTGTGTGTGTGTGTGTGCGTGTGTGTTGAGGGGTTGGCCTCTGGTGCAGGCAGAAGAGGGGAAAGTCCTAACTTTTGTATTAGAATAATGCTGACCCTATAGCTTTGAATTATTTGAATCTTTGCCCAAACATGTGTTTGCTTTCATGTCGACCAGACCTAGTAAATTTTGGCATAATCTGTCAGTGAAAAGAGAAACATGTTGCCTTGTGTGTGGCTGTGAGAAAAAGATGAAATGCTTCTGATGAAGTGTGAGGTCTCCTCAATTACCTGTCCTGGTCCTGAAGACAATAACCTTTAAAACATGTCAAAACTGTGAAACCATTACTGCTGAAGGCAAAGGCCACCCGATGGAGCAATCTTCTCAGTTGTAGAGTAGGGATCCTTCCAAGATGCTTCTCTCGAGTGTGGTCTTTGGGTCAGAACAATCTCTCCTCCGTGAAGAGTGCAGCTAACAACTTGTACTGGGTCATTGGGGGCATCTCCAAAGGGTTTCCCTGATGATCTAGCACATCAGGAGTGTGAATGAGTAAGTAATTTAAACCACGTGAAGTTTGGCTTCTTTTTCAAAACTACAGGAAAGCCTCATTATATCATAGTTGGTTATTACACAGATTCAAACAGTGTGCTATGAGTTAAACCAGGTCCCCGAAACATAACAACTGCATTCAGTTATAGTCTGATACGCCATGCCTAGAATGTAACATAAAATCATCAGACATTCCATTCCCCTATCAGTCCTGCGAAGATCAAAGACATTGACAATACCCAGTGTTGGCAAGGCTGGGGGAAGCCGGCAGTCTATTACAGTGTAGGTGGGAAGGAATCTGGTATGACTGTTCTGGTGCGTAGATGGACAAAATGTTTAAAGATACATAATCTCCAAATCTTTTCACTCACTAATTCAACCTCCAGGGACTTATCACAGTGGGAAAATTGGTCAAAAGCTCAAGGTTCATCAGAGCACTGTTAAGAGAGCAAAAATATTGTAAACACCCACAGGAGATTAAATGGTTTAACGAACAGTATATACCATCCATGAAATATTTTGCAGATAAAAACAATACTGATATCTAACTGACATGAGAAATCACCCATGATATTGTTATTTATGAGGAGTAGAAGAGGAAAGGAACAAACAACAAGGTTAATATGTAAGTGTATAATGTACATAGCATACAAACACTAGCTGCTTCAGAGTAAAGGAATTTGGAGTAATGCTTTACTTTTTTCCTTCTACTTTTTATGTCTTGATTTTTCCATGTATCTGTATTAATCTTTGTAAATCAGTAAAAACTAATGAAACACACAATCAATTTAGTTGTTTTTCCCTCTCCAAGCACCTGCATGATAAAGATGCCCCACTGTGTATGTTAAATGATTTGCTTTTTCCCAAGGAAAAGCGCCATCACAAAGTACAGGCGCACAGGAAGAGGAAAGGTTTTTTTGTGTTTGTGGCCTGTTGGTACGCACTTGCATTAGCTACTCTAAAGATAGAGGAATCAATAACTTGGCCCTAATAGCTTGTTAATCATCACGCTGAACTTAAGGTTCACTTTTATAAAATAATCTTGGAACGGTAATAGCCCTGCTGTTTCACGTTGCTTTTCTTTCCAAGGGCTTTATTAACGTGACCTCACTCATCACGCGGTGTAACTGTGAGCTCTAGCCACCAGCAATTACCTTCCATTTTAAAGGTCCAGGCTCAGAGAAGGGCAGACGTTGGCCAGAACCTACAAAGGCTATAGCAGAGGTGGTCAAGTAAACTTTATTTTTCTGCACTCTGGCCACTGCTCCATGGTCAGGGTTTTCCATTCGCTGATCCACTGACCAGGGACTCGACGTTTGCGCATCTCACATTTGGCCCCTGCCCTGTATGACTCCTCACAAATAGTAATTTTGATTCAGATCGATCGATCTCTCTTTCTCTTTCTCTCTCAATTCTGGGAGGTCTATGGTAAAGGATTTAGACGGGTCTGGTTTGGTTTGGGTAAACTGTTATACTTCGCATAATCAAAAGATGAGCTAAGGCATCTGGTAGCGTAATAGTATCAGAGAGCTCTACGTGGGTTAAAAACGTGACAGGGCTTCCCTGGTGGCGCAGTGGTTGAGAATCTGCCTGCCAATGCAGGGGACACGGGTTCGAGCCCTGGTCCAGGAAGATCCCACATGCCACGGAGCAACTAGGCCCGTGAGCCACAACTACTGAGCCTGCGCGTCTGGAGCCTGTGCTCCGCAACGAGAGAGGCCGCCATAGTGAGAGGCCCGCGCACCGCGATGAAGAGTGGCCCCCGCTTGCCACAACTAGAGAAAGCCCTCGCACAGAAACGAAGACCCAACACAGCCAAAAATAAATAAATAAATAAAATCAAAAAAAAAAAAAAAAAAGAAAGAAAGAAAGAACAAGGGTGTCATCTTTTTAAAAACAACAACAACAACAAAAACGTGACAAATTCCTACATGCCGGTAATTCCATTTTTAGTTGGGGTTAAAAAAAGAAAGAGGAGTACGGCCACCCATCCATCAAGCATCAGAAACTCAAGGATGGAAGGTGCACCTAGAGAGCTTTTTGATGGTAAAGCCGCAGCTAGGGATACCAACTCTTTGCCAGCAATTCCGGGTGAGCCCCCTGGGAAAGGCTGGTTGTAGAAACTGCTGGATCTTCAAGAGGAAATATGAAAACGGAAGTGTTTGGAGTGTCTTCTTCTCTTGAAACATCAAAATAAAATGTTGATAAATGTTTCCTCTTCTACTGAGAGAACAATAACGAAAAACAACCCCCCTCTCCCCAGGGCAAGTGGACCCACCACCTCCATTAAAACACAAGACAGCACAACCCTCCCCACGGGGAGCCATACTCTCCTTGCCTCTTGCAGACGAGGGTCCACACCTGAAGTTCTCTGCATGCATCCTGTTAGCTGGTCACAAAGAGGGAGCATGAGGCAGTGACGTGGATTCTGGACCCTGACCCTTATAAGAGGATCGCCTTCCGGTGGGAAGCGTCATCCGAATCAGGCATCCTGAGTTCTCTGATGCCATTGACTTGACTATGTGAATCGTGTGCTTTCATGCTTCTATCTCTTTACTAGGACTAGTACGATAGAAGAAACTCAAGATTAGCAGGGTGTGAGGACACAATGAGAATTTACTACACAGATTTTCTACACGGTGGAGAGAGAGACCATGTTCAGTCTGCATATATGTAAGAGAATAGATTCGAGGGTTCTAATAAGGTATTTTAGCCAAGCTACACGTTGTAGTGATTCTAACCTCTTATTTAGCACGGCATGCAATATTATTGGAATTGATGTTTTTAAAAAATGTTTTGAACTCTCCAAAAGACAAATGTGAGATGTATAAAAATTGAGTTGAACCATTACCACAAAAGATGAATAGTTTTAAGTAATTCAATAGACTTAGAACGAACTGTAAATTTGTCTCTCTATCCCAACCACCATCCTTGGCTCCTTTATCTCTCTTGCCTGAAGGGATTTAAGAACTTGGTCTAATAGTATAAGTTGACTGGGGGTCTAGTTCTGTTTTTACATGAATGTAGGCCAGCCACGCTCAATGCCTCTTGGAGGAAGGCAGTGGTACAGAAAACACATTGTATTAGCTGTTGTTTTGGTGTCTTTTTAGAGAATACATTCACCATCCAGAGATCCCTAGCTCTTCTACCATAAAAATGGGAAGCTCAGGTGCAGCAGCCTCTGCAGAAAAGTATGTAGATATTAACAAGGTCAAATACCACAAGATCGTACTCATTTATATTCCCTGGGACTGAAGTAGAGCTAAAATTGAAAGCTGTTCTTTATCTCGCTCACCTCTGCTTATCCAAGGCAAGTACGTTAATCTCACTGTTTATTTGTCTCTTCCCGCCTTTTAGTTCTGATCTTTCATAAAAACGCTAAGAAATTCATCTCTCAAATGCTGAAACATATTCTCAAAAAACACAACCACACAATGTCCGACGACAACAACTCCTTCTATGTTGGGAAGGACATAAAGTTTTAGGAAAAGAAGAAGTACAACTATATCAATAGTCCACATTCATTGTAAGATGTGTTCTGTGTTCAAATATGTTGAACTATGAATAGCATATCTCAAAATCAAGGACATCTAGTGCTTGGAAAAGCTCATCAAATTTCAACACGGATGGCGCAAAAACATTTTACTTTTAAATATCTGTATTTGTCAACTGAACCGCAAGGCGGTCCTTTAAGGAGAGTTTTGGAGTAATAGGAATAACTGCTTCTTAACATATAGATTTACTGACAAATCAATAGCTTTACATTCAACACACTTCTCTTTTAGCGACAATTATTTTGGGTGTATATATTTCCATCTGATGATCTGTTATATTTGGGGGAACTTTATTTAAGAAGGCATCTTACATGGGATTTATCCCAGGGATGCAAGGATTCTTCAATATACACAAATCAATCAATGTGATACACCCTATTAACAAATTGAAGAAGAAAAACCATATGATCATCTCAATAGATGCAGAAAAAGTTTTTGACAAAATTCAACAGCAATTTATGATAAGAACTCTCCAGAAAGTGGGCATGGTGGGAACCCACCTCAACATAATAGAGGCCATATACGACAAACCCACAGCAAACATCATACTCAATGGTGAAAAACTGAAGGCATTTCCTCTGAGATCAGGAACGGGACAAGGATGTCCACTCTCACCACTATTATTCAACATAGTTTTGGAAGTCCTAGCCACAGCAATCAGAGAAGAAAAAGAAATAAAAGGAATACAAATTGGAAAAGAAGGAGTGAAACTGTCATTGTTTGCAGATGACATGATACTATACATAGAGAATCCTAAGGATGCCACCAGGGAACTGCTGGAGCTGATCAATGAATCTGGTGAAGTTGCAGGATGCAAGGTTAATGCATGGAAGTCTCTTGCATTCCTATACACTAATGATGAAGGATCTGGAAGAGAGACTGAGGAGGCACTCCCATTTGCCATTGCAACAGAAAGAATAGAATGCCTAGGAATGGACCTACCTAGGGAGATGGAGGACCTGTATGCAGAAAACTGTAGGACACTGATGAAGGAAATTAAAGATGATACCAACAGATGGAGAGATATGCTATGTTCTTGGATTGGAAGAATCAGTATTGTGAAAATGACTATGCTACACAGGGCAATCTACAGATTCAATGCAATCCCTGTCAAATTACCAATGGTAAAATACCATGGTATTTTTTATGGAACTAGAACAAAAAATCTTAAAATTTGTATGGAGACATGGAGGACTCCGAATAGCCAAAGCAGTCTTGAGTGAAAAGGGCGGAGTTGGAGGAATCAGACTCCCTGGCTTCAGACTGTACTACAAGGCTACAGTGATTGGGACAGTGTGGTACTGGCACAGGAACAGAAACGTAGATCAGTGGAACAGGATAGATAGCCCAGAGATAAACCCATGCACCGATGGTCAACTAATCCGTGATGAAGGAGGCAAGGATATACAATGGAGAGAGGACAGTCTCTTCAATAAGTGGTACTGGTAAAACTGGACAGCTACATGTAAAAGAATGAAATTAGAACGCCCCCTAACACCATACACAAAAATAAACTCAAAATGGATTGGAGACCTAAATGTAAGACTGGACACTATAAAACTCTTGGAGGAAAACATAGGAAGAATGCTCTTTGACACAGATCACAGCAGGATCTTTTTTGATCCACCTCCTAGAGTAATGGAAATAAAAACAAAAATGGACAAATGGGACCTGATGAAACTTCGGGGCTTTTGCACAGCAAAGGAAACCATAAACAAGACGAGGGGACAGCCCTCAGAATGGGAGAAAATATTTGCAAATGAATCAACGGACAAAGGATTAATCTCCAAAATATATAAACAGCTCATGCAGCTCAATATTAAAAAAACAAACAACCCAACCCAAAAATGGGCAGAAGACCTAAATAGACATTTCTCCAAAGAAGACATACAGATGGCCAAGAAGCACATGAAAAGCTGCTCAACATCACTAATTATTAGAGAAATGCAAATCAAAACTACAATGAGGTATCACCTCACACCAGTTAGAATGGGCATCATCAAAAAACCTACAAACAACAAATGCTGGAGACGGTGTGGAGAAAGGGGAACCTTCTTGCACTGTTGGTGGGAATGTAAATTGATACAGCCATTATGGAGAACAGTATGGAGGTTCCTTAAAAAACTAAAAATAGAATTACCATATGACCCAGCAATCCCACTACTGGGCATATACCCAGAGAAAACCATCGTTCAAAAAGACACATGCACCCCAATGTTCATTGCAGCACTATTTACAATAGCCAGGACATGGAAGCAACCTAAATGCCCATTGACAGACGAATGGATAAATAAGATGTGGTACATATATACAATGGAATATTACTCAGCCATAAAAAGGAACGAAATTGGGTCATTTGTAGAGATGTGGATGGATCTAGAGACTGTCATACAGAGTGAAGTAAGTCAGAAAGAGAAAAACAAATATCGTATATGAACGCATATATGTGGAACCTAGAAAACTGGTACAGATGAACCGGTTTGCAGGGCAGAAATTGAGACACAGATGTAGAGAACAAACGTATGGACACCAAGAGGGGAAAGGGGCGGGGTGGTGGTGGTGGTGGGATGTATTGGGAGATCGGGATTGACATGTATACACTGATGAAAAAAAAAAAAAGGCATCTTACAAACTTATCCTTTTAATGTCTAAAACTGCCTTGTCCCTGGTCACAGGTGGCTACTGAGAACTTGAATGTGGCTAGTCCAAATTGAAATGTGCTGTAAGTGTAAAATGCATACGGGGTTTCAAAGACTTAATGTGAAGAAAGAATGTAAAATCTCTCATTGATATTTTTTATATTGAAAATTATTTATAATTTTACATGTTGGATATACTGGGTTAAGTAGACTATATTAAAATTACGTTCACTTGTTTCTCTTTACCTTTTTTAATTTGGCTATTAAAATTTTTTAAATTATATATGTAACTCACACTATACTTTTACTGGACAGCACTAGGCTAGAAGAATTCAATTTGCATTGAGGTACTTGCAGATGAGCAAATTTATCATTCTGATCCAATAACTGCAATATTGTTGAGCATTAAAAATAAATATTACAGTTATTTTAAAATGCTTCAAAAACATTTAGTATGAGAATCTTAACTTTCAAAAATGATGCATATATCTCAGTTTCTTGTATTTCCTCTGTTGGCTTTGGTGACTGTGACCTTATCACTAGGATTTATCTTAAAGTTATTATTTAAGTTCTTCAAGATAAGTACAATAGAGTTGATTTGGAAAAGGTGACAAGAAGAACACACCTATGACTAACAACAAATACCGTGGTGAATATACTTTCCAAAGCGTAAAAGGAAAAAAAATTCCTAAGAGGAATGGCATCAGAATTTCGCCACAAAGTATTTTAGCAAAAAATTAACTCTTTAGCTAAAGGATGTGTAGCTTCTTCCATTTTCTTTGCTGTGGCCAGAACAAATCTTGAGAATATACTAACAGGTTCTTCTCTGAAAAACCAAGAAAGGAAGTTCAGGTTTGACATAAATACACTACCATGTGTAAA